>NW_025091319.1:1396556-2793112 GCF_907166805.1 Alternaria atra
GTCTCTAGATTAGCTGATTTCAAAAACTGGTTTTTGGATCCACTCACAACACCCACGTTCGCCATCGGTGTAGCCCCAATTACAACCACATAGTCACCTTCGAGTTCTTTGAAAGCTTTCCATCGCATACTTTCCTTGTCTTTGTGGCGATGAGCTTCATCCAGCATTGATATACCTACCATGCCCTTCTGGTTTCCGAAAAATTGAGTCTGCTCAACTGGAGGTATGGCCCAATGTTTTGGTGTACCATCCGCGTGTTTCTCGTGTGGATCGAACTCTTCTGTCGCAGGCACATCCGGGTCGTAACGCCGACCTTCCTTGACGATAACCTTCTCGCCTTTCAAAGTGCGCGTAGGCAGCGTGTCGTGTGTCGTTAAAATTATAGTCGCCCCTGTTCTTGGATCTGTCTTGTCGAATATGTACCGATGCCGTTCGGGCCACAACTCTTGGTGCTCCATATTCTTCATGGCGGTAGACTTAATAAAATGTCGTGCATACTTGCTCTCACCAAGGCCCGAATCATCGTATGATATCATGAGGTGAAGGGTCGGAAAGTCATCGATGATCGCATCAGCCCATTGCTTGATAACCCCAGAGGGTACGGCCAGCTTGGTATACTTGTAGATTCGCTGGTGATCTTTGTTCCTCGTGATGTGATATTGCGCAAAGTAGATCGTCAGAAGCGATAACTTCGATTTTCCCATTCCAGTCTGATCGCAGAGGAATTTACCGCCAATAGCGAGGCCTCTGAGCTTCTGCGCCACCTTTCTGACCTCGTCCGTGGCGTTTTCAAGGAGAGGAACATATCCGAACATCGCGACGAGCATCGCCACACATCCAGAGACCTGGTATGGGTAGAAACTGGTTTTTTCTAACCCTGGTAGCGCAGATCGGTACATCAGTCGGCCATCTGAAGCTTTGAATGCTGTCATCTGGAGTACGATGGCACTCGGTTCGATGGGCAGCCCGACTTGGCCTTGCGTTCCAGTATGCACAGCGTTGAGCGTGTAATGTCGGGCCTCACCTCCATCCGGGAGGCTCATGACAGCCAACTGGCCATCTTGCTTTGCATCATTGAACAACTGCAGTTGTGCAGGTGTGAGTTGGGTTTTCCCGAAAGACCTACTCTTGCTGTCGTCCTTGAATTGGACATGGTCGCGGCTGGTCAACTCCTCCATGACCTTCCGCTGGTAGCCTAATCTCCCCTCGGGCGTTTCGACATCGTATGATTTGCCATCAACCGTGAAGAACTTCAGCAAGTCTTCTTTGCGTCCTCCAAAGTGTTTCTTAAGCATCTTGTCAAGTGTATCAACGCTCGTACCGGCGCACCGGTTGATCGTGTCGACCAGGGCGTTATGCGAACCGTCGTCGTCATCATCGTCAGACGTTTGTAGTACCACTTTTAGATGCACGTCCTCGCCGTCAGTGACGAGCACCGTTTTGCTCAATCCAGGAATCTCCTCGTTCTCCCATAATACTTCCCCTTCCTCCCTCAGACGTAGAGTCATCTGAAAAACCGGTTTTCCCGCATCTGGTGCCCAGAGCACTTCTTGAACGAGGCTCCACTTCTCTTGCATGATGTTTGTCTCTGAAGAGAGAACTTGCAAGGTATGGATCTGGGCGTCTATGGTGTCCATGCTGAACCGTGCTCTGATGATGTCGCGGACCTCAGCAGCAACCGCTGCTGGCCTAACCAGTATATCAGCCGTTTTCACAAGATCGTAATTCATGTCGCGCTCCTCCAGGTGCCTGTTCAACTCGAGCTGTTTGGGGGTCTTTGCCTGAGACTTCCATTGTACATGTACCTCGATGTTGGGTTTTCTTTCTTCCATCGAATCGTTATGTGCACTATCCGGCGCCGGACAAGCCTGTATCTTCACAGCCTCTCGTGTTCGCATCCAATGTGGGACATGGCTTGTGACGATTGCGCAGGGCTCATCCCAAGATGTATTGCCAAATCTGACAGGCCATACCGCGGGACTTAGTGCCCAGTTCACGTACATGAGCAGATTGAAGCATCGGTTGTAGGGCTCTAGATCCCCTTCTCCATGGGCGGCGAAAGGCCCGAAGCTCTGAACCTGTAGTGTGGTAGCATCGAAAGATTGTACTTTACGGCCTGTAAGACGGGTGAAAGCAGCAATGGCGTCATCCTCGTGCTTTTGGATGAAAGGAAGCTCTCCTGCCGCCGTTCTCTCGATCTGGCGATACATCTGCACGCAAGCGAGGGCCATTCTCTGGACAGCATGGACACCGTCGTTCTGTACCGGATACATTTCGATAGGATCTTTATCCGTCTTCATCTCTTCACTCTGATCTCGAATATACTCCAGAACATTCTTCTGCCGCACTTGTATGTCATTGCGGTCCGTGAAAGCCTGTACGTAGGGGCGAAGAACTGTAGACGTCATGGCGAAATGCCGGAAATGGTCGACGCGATTGAATCTGGTATAGCCGGCCATCTCGCCCTCATACTTGTGCAACTTTACGAAATCTTTTGGTTCTTTACCAGGTTTGAGTACCTTGTCGACCGCATCAGGCTTCCGACTGCGATGGGCTTTTACCTGTTTCGTCTTCTGTGGAGGATTGGTCTTCTTAGGCGTGGTGATGGTGGACGGCTTGGACAGAGTGGGTGTCTGGGCAGAGCGTCGTGCTCTCGGCGTCGCGCTTGACGGCTTATTCGGGGGCTTAGACTTTGGGACCATGGCTACCTTCTTTAGCTTAACAGACTGCTTAGTAGAAAACTAGTTTTTACTTACTTGTCTTGACTGCCTTTTGATGTGATAGACCACTGTCCTAAGGCGCGTGTATGATGTATCCAAATGCCGTCTAGACTGCGTGGCAGAGATCGAGGATCATAGGCAGAAGCTGGATGCTTGCTTGGACTGCTGCGTAGGCGATGGTGTTTTGCGACGGAAGAAGGAATTGGTGTCGTCGCGATTTCCGACGCCGCAATGTGAGGTGAAGTCGGTTATGGGCTGGCACGGGGCGCGTCGAACAATTGTGGTAAGCCGAATGTGACGGGAAAACTAGCCGCACGCAAGAATATTGATTAAGAGTCTCGTCGTGATAAAGACTGAAAAGCAAAGAAGGTGTCGGTGTTGGTGGTGGAGGTTGAATGTGTATTTTTGATATTAACGAGGCTCTCTCACCTGCAAACGCTTTCGCGCGAGCTGTCAAATGATGGTGTGGAGCGGCATGGGCTGGCTTTGAGTGGAATGAGTGTGAGGAAAAGGCAGATATCATTCACGCGAGAAGAAGCATGCAGAGTAGCGGCATGACCAACAAGATGTGAATAAGACAAGGTAACATCTTGTACTGATTTGAGCGATACGACAATGGCCTTTTGCTGTCACAGATGTCGTGGAAACTGACGGTTTATGGACCGTATCGCTGTAACATCTGGAGGATTGCTTCCTTGCCTGGTTGTGATAAACGACGCACCCTACGCATGCGGTCTCAGCCATGCTGCAGAAGCGTAGAGCCGCTCGTTTTGTTGTGTGCTATGGGGATGCAAAACAGACGAAGTAATATAACATTAGAGGCGCCATAATACCCCGTATACATATTAGAGTTAAGAGCAAATTGCTAGTATTCGAAAACTAGTTTTTGAAGCGACCTATCTGGATATATATACATTATAACGTCCAACTATTCCTGCGAAATGTCATGACCACCGTAATCCGTATCATCTCAAGTACTTTCGTGCGCCTCGCATTGTCTTATAACTATCAGGGATATCCTCCGTAGAGAGTTTCTTGTCATGTCGTCATCACCTCTTGAGTGGCATAACCATATCCCGGACTCGTTCCCATGTATACTCGTATCTCTCGTTTGCGTCATCCACTCCATGGATGAGCTCTAGATGGTCTTTGTAGTCAGCTCTCCCCTTCTCATTGACCCCGAATAATTCTACAGACACACAGCCTAGAAATGCGCAGGGGTTGCCAGCAAATTTTGGAATGAGGCTCTTGCGCAGTTGTCTGTCTATGATGCTATGGGCGGTCTCTAGATGGCGTGCAAACGGAGCGCAGGACCACGATCTGCTGGAATAGAACCTGAATTGAATATTGGAGTTGCAATCGGTTATAGGACAGCTAAAGGTAGCGACGTACTGGTCCTTCAGGTGGGCATGCGGCGCGCCTGCAGCAGGATGTTCCTGGATGATGTGGTCTTGAAACAGTGACTTTTCTCCATTGTATACTGTAGGGTCCGTACAGCCTGAAACAAAACAACTGGTTTTTATATGAATTTGCAATTCATGCTCGGCCAGATCGCCTTTGCGGGCGTATGACTTGTTGCAACCTGTTGTTCCACATTTCCATGATTTCCCGGCTTTGGCCTTAGTCTTGTCCTTTGTTGGTAACAATAGTGCTGTGTGCTCGCAGTTGTACGAATGGAGCTTCATGATATCTAGATCTGTTGCTGTATAACCGCAGCCGTTAGATGCATTTGAACAGGGAAACACGAAGCGTGTGGCTGTAGATACAGTTGTCGTCGAGTCGGAACCTGCAGCTTCCGCAACTTTCCACTGCTTAGCCGTCGTGCTAGAGGTTCGGATGACGTTGACGGACGCCATCTGCCGGACGAACTCGGCCGGGTCGCCCGTCAGTGAGGATAAGAACTGACTCCGGTTCGTAGAGTCCAGCTTTACTGGAGCCTCACCACCCAAGAGCAATGCATCAATTGCCTCGTTATGCATGTGATCCGGGGCCATCCTTTGCTCGCCAATGTCGTTCAGTAATATGGCATGGTCTAGCAGAACATCTTCATGCTTGTCATCGTCATCCAATTTGTTGTCCTTGATGATGTCCTGAGAACTGGTTTTTGTTTCCTGGTTCGGTGGCACTGTGTTATCAATGTGTGCCATCAGTTGCAGCAAGGTCTGTCGTGCCTGTGAAGTCTGGCCGGCACCGATCTGTATTTGCAAAGTTTCCAGGGCGTATTGGGCTGATGAAGGTGCTTCCGACTGACGTTTGGCATTATGGGTTTCCATAGTCGTCGGCTCATGGTCATACCGGTCTCGACGTTGGGTAGTGTCATGATGTCGAGCTTCGCCATCCCCTTCTGCATCGGCAACTCTCCGCTTTCGCTTTCGGCTCACGGCATCCGCTTGTTGTGGTAGTAGGAGTTGGTCATTCGTAGCGATCACATGTTTCTGAAACGGAAACTTGTCTGCCGTAAGCTTCACACGCTGCTGCCAAGCGTCGTTCGTAGAGTACGATTGCGCATATATCAACCCCACGCCCTTGGAGCGAGCTGTCCGGGTGTGAGCTAGCTCGTTCGCGAGCGTGTCCATCGAGAAACCAGTTTTTACTTCTGGCCCGAGTGCCATCAGATCCGCAGCACTGCCGAACCGCAACGCATGCATACTCATCGATAACGTGTTTCCGAGAATAGCATTGGCCTTGATCAGAATTTTGTTGCCCCTTTGCCTGGGAGCTAAGCTCTCGTAGTCGGGGGTGTTCGTCGTTGATATTGCAGCGCAGAGTACGGGGCGACCGGGACGACGCCATCTAATCGTACGATCCTGGCGCGCCTTAGCGATGGATAGCACTTGGTTAATCGAGGTTCCTTGTGTGTTGCCCGATCGAAGTGCTAAGACAAGTATGATCTTGACCGCGCAAAGGATGTTGTCGGAACCGTCTGGAAGGGCGTTGCGGGAGACATAGAAGAACATCTTTTCGTCATCTTTCATCCCTTTCGCGTTCCTCATCTTTACTCTCGTGATAATGTCTTTGATGGTGCCGCCTTGGCCGACCACCAACTCCAGGTCGGAGTACCTAAGTCCTGGAAGGTCGGGTCGCTTGTCCTTACCCTTGGATGAGTCACCGAGCAGATCACCGCCCCGGCAGTTGAAGCACGCCGTCAGAACGATGATGGCGATGTCATTGAGTAGCATGCTCCAGCTTTGTGTGCCCGTCGTAATGGCGTCGTGATATAGAGCCCTCACAAGCCGCCGAACGACTACGGCTCCAACAGGTTCCCTCGAACGGGTCAACTCACGGGTCAACTGCCCTTCACGCAGGAGCTGGTCCAAGGCCCCTTGAAGTTGAGCACTCCCATGTGCGCTGAGGTGCCACTCTTCGTACTTGAAGATCAGTGTCTTGTTTAGATATAGTAGGCCGTGTCGCACGGTCTCGTAGTTGAGGATGCCATTAGTTCCTCGACCGCTATGGATGGAGGCGAAGTGAACGATGAACCTGGTCAGGTCTTCGTGCGTGGGCATTGTACGTTTCCTATGCCGGTCAGCGTTAGGGAACCAAAAACTAGATTTTAGGACGGCCTCTCACGGTTTCAACAGCAGCTGCTCCCGGAACGCTGTCAAGCGATTCCACCATAACCAGCAGGCGTATCGCTCGTGCCACTTCCCACTTTGGGTCAATTGCCTAATCCATTTCTTGCTTTCGGTTCGCGAGAAAGGGGCCTCCAGCATTGCTTTTATGGACTTGTGACCGACATGCTTGAATTCGGCGCCGGGTTCGTCGAAGTCGACATCGGAACTGTCGTATGCCGGGTCGTCTTCAGCCATGGCATCTTTAGACTTGACAGTCGAGGGCATACTGGCTGTCGATTTCGAATGCTTGGTTCTAGCTGCGAGGCGAGGCCAGCACTCACAGGAAATGGCATAGGCACTGCTGAGTGTTGTATGAAACCCTACTGAGGGGCGTAGAGGACTGAACGTTCTGGTTCACTGCACACGTCTCGCGAAAACCGGCAGGAGGTAAAAGTTGGACGGCATGGGGAGATGGACGACAGTGAGCGGGAGGGTTTGTGAATTCTTTCGAGAGGAAGGTACCATCATTCAGGCATATGTCATTGAGCTCCGATACAACTGCGCTTGGTCCAGACGGAAGGAGCGCTCGGTGATGCAGACTGTCAACACCATGGCGCCACAGCATCGGGAAATCAGTTTCCTGGGTGCCGCACGGTTGAGTGAGGTCGTCGAGTGAGCACGTGGACCTGGAAGGAGCCTCTGCCCGTACCTGCATCAGTGAGAACTGCCTGGCCCAAACTGCAAGAGCATAGACTCGGACGCGCGCGGTTTGCCAGGCCATGCTCTCATTGAGAGGCGCGAAATTAGTAGAGGGCCATAGGACAGGCGTAGTCTTTCTGTAATAGCCCACAGCAAGGAAACTGGTTTTTCACTGGTTGGCTTCCCTTTGCTATGACGGCGTGCGCCATATGCTCTTTGATCATGCATTGGGGATGAGCATTCGACAGCTGGCGGCTGCTGAACATTCGGCGAAACGCATGTCTTGAAACCCATGCGCACGCATTGACGCGCAATATTATATGCTATGATCTCTAGTATAGAGTGCATGCATTCAACATCAGTTGAGTCGTGATGCTGGTGATTGTGGTGTTGAAGCATGCGCAAGAGGAGTGGGGTGGTAGGGGTTTGACGGCGGGTGATGCTGGCAAGGCCTGTCCGTCAAGCTAGTCTGCACTAAGCCTTGCCGAATGAGAGAACCAACCCAATCAAACATGAGGCGCTTCACGGAAGGAATGATGAGGACCGGACCCGGCGATTGTACCTTGGACTCTTATGCAGGCTTTTGCGCTGGCTACTAAAGCGGTAAAAGCTGCCAAAGAGCGTCTTGAAGGTAGTAGCTATGATGTTCTTGCACACTCTTGTACGAAACGAGTGTGCGCTAAACTACTCTACGTGACTGTGACGTTTCGTACAATAGCGACCTTCCTCGTCGACGTCCATACTAACCAGTACTTACCGATCCGCACTTGATGACATATACAATCAAGGCACACTCTTCAAGCCACTGCAAGGCGCCAATAACACCCGAACAAGATCATGCATCGTGGTGAAGAACCTATTGATCCTGGCGATCGCCCGCCGCAGCCATGACCTGATTGCTTGATGCGCTTTGAATGACGTCGCCACCACGAGTCGATGGAACTCTAGTTTGTAGACAAAGTCGCCACCATGGAAGTGGAACCCATGATTTTTTTTTGGACTATGGGGAAAATGCTGTTCGCAAAGAACCTATTGTAATGCTGTTGCACGTCGTGAAGCAACTACACTCCACAACCATGAGAAGGCACTGCATCGTTTTTGGAGAGCGGGCTCGCCACGTACTAGGCTACCTGGGTTTTGAGAATACAGTCTGTAATTGACGATGCGACTCTGGAATACATGTAGCGCTCGTCTGGAAATGTCTGATTACGATAACATAACTTTGGTGTGCTCTTCTGAAGACGTGGATATGAGATGAAGACGTAGGTTGAGATTGGGAGACTAGGATACAGAGATGCGGAGTAAGGTGTGTGATTTTCAGAGTTGGATCTTCAAAACTGTGGCACACGACAGAAGAACAAAAGCCCGAACATCGAGATGTCTTTCGACGCGTTGTGGCTACACCGCAAACGACACATATGCCCCTGCATATGCGTCTTCATTGGGTAGATACTGCGACAAGGCAGTGTATGCAGCGAGAAAGTAATGCAGCGAGCGATAGTTATACACACGACAAGCTAACCCAATGCACTGCATAACCATGGTATGCGGGGCTCTCGATGTTTTCGGGTGATTAGCTGCACCTCGGAAGTCAGGGGGCTCGACGCTCCGGGCCACGCTCAGCTCCCTGGAGCGGTACGCCGCGGCACTACCTCCACAAAAACAATTTGCAATATATATATCAAAATATTCCTTTCTTCTTCGCCTTCGGGCTTATGGTCAATTTGAAACGATACAGAGAAGATTAGCATGGCCCCTGCACTAAGGATGACACGCTCAATCAAAGAGAAGCTACCATTTTTTTGCTCTTTGATTTCGCTCCTTCGTTGATGTTATGGTGCGATGACCTGTGTTCGAGTCCGGAGCAAGTCTTCTTTTTGTGCTCTTTTTGCCGCGCAAAGACCCAGCCACTTTTGAACACCAGACTTCTGCATCCAACATTCCTTCAGCACTACGCTACATACATGCAATAAGTTTTCCATGCGAATCTCTCCAAGCTCTACTATCGGATCTACACAGTTGCCAGATCAAGGAAAAAAATACGGTAGCTTCTTTTTGATTGAGCGTGTCATCCTTAGTGCAGGGGCCATTCTCATGGGTGGCGGAGGCGTTTATCTCGCCTTTTGGCCTTGCTGTGTTGTACTTCGTGAGCTCAACAATCGTTACAAAACTTTCCACGACCACCACGTAGCCGTCAGGCTGCACTTATCTCCTTCTTCCCCGAAAGCGCGAATAGCTATGTAGACGGCAACGTTCGATGATGAAAATTTCCAGTGCTTGCAGAACGAACGCTGCCATGTTTGTCGCGCCTGTACAGGATCTGGACTTCTCCTAAACCCGAACCAGCAGCAGTCAATACCTTTATACCCCGAAAGAGGTTTTGTTAGTGCCGATTACTGAGCCTAGTATCGAAGCACCTTTGGGGTAAATCCTTGAATGGTTTCCGCACTTATCCACCAGGCGCTGGCAGGGTCTGGATTGCTCCTGTCCCTTACCAGCAACATCTCTTAGGTGCTAAACCGGTCCTGTATATATTAGTGAAACGCCGTGAGATTTTTTCTCATGATTTCGGATTTCAGACTTCCTTGGTGGCGAGTTCCTGCCACCTGTCTCCGATGTTTAGTGGGTGGAGAGTATGTCCATAGTGCAGTCGGCTGACGCGTTTGGTAGCAGGATACCAGAGACAAGATCGCAATTTTTCGGTTTCGGGCCATCCAGCCAGTGGAAAAGCCGATGCAAGCGTGGAGTAGCTTTGTCGGCACTACCATCCATCATCAGCGACGACCATCCTCCAGCTTGTCGTCGTCGCTATCATCAAGAACCTGATACAGGCTGTCCACTTGCAGCATACACAAGAGAGAATGAAAATGGTTTCAATACGTCTTGGTGATTCCTGGAACACTTCATGACGAATCACGTTTTGTTTGGAGATCACAAAGTATACTGAAGACCTTCAGGCGCCGCTATTACTGCGGCCTTACACCGCCTTGTGCTCATGTTACATATGTTCTGTGTGTGAGGTCGATTTACACTCTAAGACGCATAACGTTTCCTAAAGGCATATATCCTGTTTTACAATAGCATGTATTGAAGCAAGAGATCGTGTAATAGCATCCATTGACGTCATCTAAACCTTTAGCACGACGGCTAAGTAGTGTAAAGTTGCGGAAGCCGCAGGTGCCGATTCGACGACAACTGTATCTGCAGCCACACCCCTCACATTTTCCTGCTCAAATGCATCCAACGGCTTCGAGTATACAGTGACAGATCTAAATATAATAAAGCTCTATTCGTATAACTGCAGGTACACAACACCATTGTCACCAACAAAGGACAAGACCAAGGCCAAAGCTGGGAAATCATGGAAATGTGGAACAACAGGTTGCAACAAGTCATACGCCCGCAAAGGCGATCTGGCCGAGCATGAATTGAAAATTCATATCAGAACCAGTTGTTTTGTTTCAGGCTGTACGGACCCTACAGTATACAATGGAGAAAAGTCACTGTTTCAAGACCACATCATCTAGGAACATCCTGCTGCAGGCGGGCCGCATGCCCACCTGAAGGACCAGTACGTCGTCACCTTTAGCTGTTCTGTAGTCGATTGCAGCTCTAATACTCAGTCCAGGTTCTATTCTAGCAGATCGTGGTCATGCGCTCCGTTTGCGCGCCATCTAGAGACCGCTAGACTCCGCAACAAGCAATCCAATCAATCTCAGAGTCGTCGATTGACTTGATTGTCAGCAGCCTAGCTGCTGATTGATTGTGGATTGATTGAAGCTATTTTGAAGTAGCTCAGATTGACTTGATTGACTTGATTGGTTAATTTATACATAGGAGTTATCGAATCTCCGAGGCAGATGCCGAATTCGTGATAAGCTGTTTCATCGGCTTATATGCACGTGACTTTCTTATCATCACGTGATGTCACAGACAATGCAGGCGGACTACTCGATCTTAATCTACATTCCTGGAATAACGATCTGACCAATCTAACCAATCTAATCAATCAATCTGAAGGTCTAAGATTGATTTGCTTGCAGATTGGCGCAAATTCAAGAAGGGACGGATTGGATTGATTAGATTGGTTAAACCAATCAAGTCAATCAATCCGTTCAATCCAGATTGCTTGTTGCGGACTGTGGAGACCGCCCATGGTATCACAGATGGGGAACGGCGCAAGAGCCTCCTTCCAAAATTCGCCGGCAACCCCTGCGTATTTCCAGGCTCTGTGTCTGTGGAGTTATTCGGAGTCAATGGCAAGGGCAAATCTGACTACAAAGACCATCTGGGTCTCATCCACGGTGTGGATGACGCAAACGAGAGATACGAGTATTCATGGGAACGAGTTCGGGATATGGTTATGCCACCCAAGAGGTGATGACGAGATGACAAGAAACTCTCTACAGAGGATATCTCTGATAGTAGTATGATGACAATTCTAGGCGCGTGGACTTGCCTTATGCTCATGTCACAGATTCTAGGCGTGAAGTTGATTTACACTCTAAGGCGCATAGTATATCCTAGACGTATACATCGTGTTTTACATTAACATATAGCAGAGTAAAATATATTGTATACATCTAGGTAGATTATAACAGGTGTGCTTCAATAAGTAAGCTTCTTCTTGATAGGCATTTAACTCTGCCACGAACCTCGTGCAGGCTAGCATACAGCTAATGCCGACCCATTCGCAAGGAAGACAGCGAGTTCGACTCTATTCTATCATCACTGCGTAACTGTATATCTGCCGCATACAAAGAGTGTAAACAACAGCTGGCTTATTTTTACATCGACTCCTGGAACACTTCACGAGTTTATGACTATTTGACTGGAAATCTCAAGGTGCTGCGTAAATTCTTTACGCATACTTATCGTCATGCTTCCTCGAACAGCAGATCCTGCATACTCCACCTAAATTTGAAGCGTGCAGTCGATTCGGATCGTTTGACGTCGATATCATTCAGACTCCGCCTCCCCACCCTAATACCAGGTATACTACTAGTCCCAAAAGTGCATCCCATCCTAACGCTTTGACTGCATATCCACCGTTTCCCAAAGACCCTAAAACACCACCAAGTGTGAGATCCTTCCTCATCATCGCGGCATTTGCGACTGCGAAGCCGCCAGATACAGTGATACACTTGACTACATCCGCATCCCTCAGGCTCATGGCCGAGGAGTGCGGTAGTAATAGAACAGCGCGCGTTACAAGGAGTAGAACGCTGAAGATCGAGTTGGATCGTAGGGCTGGAAGAGCGAGTAGAGCTGCGTTGAGTAGGATGTTCGGGATTTGCAGTGTTGCTATTGGCTTGCGACGCTTGGGCGCCGAATCGGATTTAGCTGCGTTGTTTGCAGCTGACGTGGGAGCTATATCCGGAGATGAAAGATGCAGCTGGATAAGGAAAAGTAAGACCGCGAAGGAAATGGGTAGGATCTGGCCGAGTAAAATGTACGTGCGTATCGTTGAGGTATCGTATCTGCGTGCTCTCGCTGATTACATGTTAGCATGCCCGCCTTTAGGTGACTTGTAGAATGCATACTTTTTTGCCCCATGTAGATGTTCCAGAACCACGTCGCTAGTATCGCAGTCTGGGTCCATACCGCATTCGGCGCGTCTTTGACTAGATCTTGTGCAAAGTCTTGGAACAGGGTTGACTCTAACGTCCATGTCTTCAGTTTTCCCACGCTGACATTGCTGAAGCTCCGGGTCTGATCTCCACTCCATTCCAGATAGTGCGTTATTAGGAACATGAGCATGTGATAAGATAATGTCGCGAAGCTGATTGAGGCAAGGAACGCGTAGATCTTGATGTGACGCGCTCGCACCGCCTTCGCTGCACCGAGTTTTTCATCATTTGACGAACTGGATGTGTGAAAGATAACCGTGTATTGATTGTATAGCGAGTAGATAATCGCAATAGTCGCGTAAAGTGCTGCGACGATATAAGAAAGGAAAATAGTGGTGCCGATGTAGCTGTTGGGTGGTGTGGCGTAATACACCAACGCATCGTAACTAGGGATTTCCATTTTGATCGTCAAGACTGGTTATGAGGCTTTGAACATGGGGAAAGGACATATATGACTAAAGAGCGATGTATATATTGTCGTGGCTAGAGAGGTTTCAAAAGTGTGCGATGATGCCTGACGTCATGACACACTGGCTGTCTGAGAGGTCGGGCGACGCGACACTTCGGCGATTCTTCCCCCTGCTGAACCCACACGCAACCATCACGAACTGCTCGTTCATCTACACACAGGATTCGGAAATCATCGTTGAAGTTGTTCGTCACGCTCGCTGCTCATCATTGTGCCAGCTTGAGGGATTCACGGTCCCAACCTCATCAGATCAGCTTCTTGCGTCACAGCGGCACACAACACCTGTTACACCACGTTACGCGTTATACAGCCATCATCTATATGGAGTCGCTACCGAGACACCACCACGATTGCGGTGCGATAGTTTTGGCATCAAATTGTTTTTACAACGCGTCGAGAACTTACCTGCGTGCGCATTGCGTCGCCACCGACCGGACAGGAGAAAGGCACTCAAACAGTTCTTCCTGCGCGATTCACCCTGTAAGCTTTGGGAAATCAGATGTAGAGATCAGTGGCTCAACACCTTGGTGGAGCGAATAGGATGATCAGTGAGTATACCACAGAACCGCAGGCTCGTCAAAATGAACGCCTTGGACAGACTATGGCTGGAGTCATCGATGCTCAGCATCATAATACAGGTTCAGGCGTCCAGAGATATCCCATAGTAGTGCAGACCCCGCAGATTGTGACTCATACTAATTGCACCTGTTCTACGAGTGATATCACGTGCTCTTCCAATAGGAGGTCTGCGATGCTCCTGCGGGGATAGCATTCACTGTCCCTGCCAAGACACATCAGGCAACAGCCCACACGGTGAAGTATATCAGGAGCGTCTCGCCTGTTTCCCAGCTGAATCCCATGTCAACACTTTCTCGCGTAAACTAATCCCCGCCCAATTGTAACCAATCTACACTAGAGCAAAGACACAGTCGCAATCATGGCTAGCATTAGCTCTTCCCGTCGTGTCTGCGGCTGTTACGTATTCCACCCAGAGACGTACGAGCGGACTTACCTTCCTCAAGTAAAGCTTGATGCTCACACAACAATCTTTTCAACGGCCGCCCGCACCGTCCTGACGCAGACATTCGTCAACCGTTCGAGGGAGTCGTTGAATGAGATCCGGTTCGTCTCGCCCTACAGCCGAAATGTACGTTGCCTGAACAAGGTCACCGACTAACGTCACATAGATACGCATTTCCGTTGTTCGACGGCGTGAGTGTTGTCGACTTCTTCTGCCAAATCGGCGAACGCACTATCTACGGCCTGGTCAAAGAGAAGAATGAAGCCAAAAAGACCTACGAGGAGGCCAAGAAGCGCGGCGAAAGCGCAGCGCTACTTGAGCAACTGCCTGACGCGGCAGATGTCTTCACAACTGCTGTTGGTAACATTCCAAACGGCGCATCTGTACACATATCCATCAAATACATCCAAGAGTTAAAGCACGATGCCGAAGTCGATGGTATAAGACTTACCATCCCTGCGTCGATTTCACCCCGTTATAGATCCTATCCGGGCAAGCTCCAAGAAACCTCTGCAGACATCGATTCGAAGGGGATCTCAATAACAGTCGATGTAAGGATGGCGCAAGGTATCCCTATCAAGAAAGTTATATCCCCATCACACCCCATTGAAGTTACCCTCGGATCGCTCTCAACGAGCACTATGGACGAAGAGTCTTCGGTTTCGAAAGGCTCCGCAACCCTCGCCTTGGGTACCACCGAATTCGAGAAGGACTTTGTTTTACAGGTGGTTGCAAAAGACGTTGGGATACCTCAGGCGATCCTCGAGACACACCCAACGCTCCCCAATCAGCGCGCGTTGATGACGACATTGGTGCCGAAATTCAACCTCAAGTCGCAAAAGCCCGAGATCATCTTCATCGCGGACCGTTCGGGTAGCATGGGAGGCCACATATCCACTCTGGTCTCGGCACTCAAAGTATTCTTGAAATCGATCCCCATTGGTTGTTCGTTCAACATCTGCTCGTTTGGGAGCAGTCACTCGTTTCTTTGGCCAGAGAGTCAGACGTATGGCCAGGATACACTTGCAAAGGCTATCCAACATGTCGAAACGTTTGGGGCAAACTTTGGTGGGACAGAAACTCTCGCTGCGGTCAAGGCTTGTTTCGAAGCTCGCAACACTGAACTTCAAACCGAACTCATGCTACTTACCGATGGCGATATCTGGTCACAAGAACAGTTGTTCGACTACATCTCCAAGAATACGAAGAATGGAGACGTTCGTGTATTCCCTATTGGAATAGGTGGAGTTGTTTCTACTGCGCTCATTGAAGGTGTCGCGCGAGCGGGGAGAGGTTTTGCGCAGATGGTCGCAGACAGCGAAAAGCTCGATAGCAAGATCGTTCGTATGCTTAAGGGCGCACTCACGCCACACATCAAAGACTACTGTCTCGAAGTCAAGTACGAAGATGACAGCGTCGATTCTGTTACCGACAGCCTACGTGTTGAACTCAATATTGCCGATAAGGAGGGAGAGCAAGAGAGAGCCACTGTCTCCGATGCGAAGCCCATCTCACTCTACGACCCTGACGCCCAAGAAGAGCATCCCAAGGATGGCGAGTCCAAGGACATATTCGAAGGTCTGCCCGAGCTCAAGCGCCCGGTCTTCTTGCAGACACCCCATGAAATACCGTCGCTCTTTCCGTTCAATCGTACATGTGTTTACCTGCTGATGTCTCCGGAGTCATCGCATCTACAGCCGAAGAGTGTCGTACTTAGAGGTACCTCACCACAAGGTCCACTGGAGCTTGAGATACCGGTTGAAGTGCGAGAGGAGGCTGACGAAATGATTCATCAGCTGGCGGCGCGCAAAGCAACACAGGAACTCGAAGAGGGCCATGGTTGGCTGTCCGAAGCTGCCGTTGGTGATACCGGCGTACTATTCAAGGACAAATATCGCGCCCAGTTCCCTCTACTCCAGAGACGCGAGGCTATTCGTCTCGGCGTCGAGTTTCAGGTCGGCGGCAAGTATTGTTCCTTCGTAGCCGTAGAAACCAACGAGACCGAAATTGTCGAGAAGCGTAGCAAAGCACTAGACACGATGCTGAACCGGGGTGATGAGACAGATGACAACGATTGGGAGGTCTTGGAGGATGGTAAGTACACCTCATTCTCAGACTTGATATCGCTGACATTAGGTCCCTAACAGAAGCCCAAGTGTCGACAGCCAATTCTCAGGTGTTTGGTATGCCGTCAGCCCGTTCCCAGATGCAACGCATGTCAGCCCCTGCATATGGGAGGGGACCATCCAGTGGGGTTCGCAGGCAGCTCGCTAGCAAAGCAGCCCGTAAGTCTGCCCCATCTCCGACCGGGGGCGTCAAAAAACCTCCGCGAAAGAGACGCTCGACTTCTACAAGGGATCCTTGGACTACGAAGAAGAAGCGTAAGAGTACTAACAAGACTACAGCGCCATCGGCAGGCTTCTCAGCGTTCGCACAATCTTCTCCAGGCGGCGGTGGTGCTCGCTCTGCAGGGAAAGGCTTGGGTCGAGGCGGCGCTATGCGTCACCGCAAAGTTGCTCCTCAAGTTCGAGCTGAAACTGATTGTGATAACGTGACTGGTTTGAAAGTGGCAAAGCTTGACGAGGCCAGTTCGGATGAAGACTTGGGCTTTGCCCTGATGGACAACGACCTCGATGATTCTGCCGTATTTGCAGGTAAGAGACCACTCAACTGCAAGCAAAAGCTTGCTAACGAGATAGTTTACTCGCCAGTGTCGCCTACTTTACCGAACAGCAAGAGGCAGAAAATGGAGGAAACCGGTAAGAACATGGCTCCTCACATGTTCTTTTCGCATCCTGACATGAATCCAGGCACCCTCCTCCAGCGTCTCATCGCGCGTCAATCTTTTGAAGGCTCGTGGGTGGCTATTGATAAGCTACCTTGCGATGAGATGAAGCTTGACCGCGATGCTGCTAGCAAAGCCGTTGCTCAACTTACCGAGACGAATGCTGACCGCATTCTGGCTACTGCGACCGTGGTCCTCTTTCTGGAGAAAAAGATGCAGGACGAAGAAGAGACGTGGGAGTTGGTTGTTGAGAAGGCGCGTGCGTGGCTTGAGGGCGAGGTGGCAGAGGATGTCCTCGCTCAAGTATGGCAATTGGCTGAGGCCGTCATTGAGAAGATTTGAGTGCTCAATTTATCTCTTGAGTATCTCTAGGGGGTACTATCAGATAACAGCGGCTTGACATTCTTTCTTTCATACTGTATATGCTAGGGTAAAGGCGTGGTTAGAAAATGGGAGACCAAGGTGGGAGACCAAGAGGTTGGGAGTCGCAGACACCCTAGCTCAAACGTAAACTCAAAATCTCGTTGTAGCTCTCTCTTCCACTCCGCAATCTCTCAACAACAACACAATCCGAGATGCAGCGTCAACACCTGCCATCCGCACATCTCAACAACAGCGATGAGGAAAATCACTGCTTATATAAGCATCAGTGGGGACTTGAGGCCGCTTATGCCCGCTCTAGAGCTGGGGTTTCATTTCGTATAGATGTTTTGTTTCAAGGTCTCTTTGTGTTGCTACTTTAAGACATTACGACTTAATCGAGGGTGGATTAAAATATGGTGACGTTTTGTTTGATGCCTGATCCATTCACATGATAGATTCCTCTTTATATGCTTCAAAAGTCGAGCACGTGATTGAAGACACGTAGCGATAGAGTAAGTCTGTAAGTGCAATCACCTCGAAGTAACGTTGACAAACAGAATAGTATAATAGCAACGTCAGAACGGCTTGCGAGATATTTTACGGTAACCAAAAGATCCTCAGTGTTAGACGCGGGATCTACACACTGTCTGAATACATCGCATTGGATACACGCCTCCTGGCCGCGTTGATTACATCATAGTCACAGCGATTCTATCATTGGGACAAATGACCCGGACATCTCAAGTTTCCGCGACAGAGGCGGAAAGCTGCTCACTTGTCACGGCTTGGCTGACATTTTGGCTACTCCAAAAAAACTCCGTCGACTATTATGAGCGCGTGCGAGCGCTAAATTGGAATGTTGACGGTTACTTCTGATTGTTTTGGTCCTAGCCAGTGGTCACTGTTTGCCTGGATCTGGACCTTACCCCAGTGGTGTTCTAGACGACCTAGTGTAATGGACTGAGCGAGGGATCGCCCAGAGTACGTGCGGGCCATCAACTTGACAAATGTTAATCTCTAAACAGGAGACCTGCGGGGCAATATAAGCGACACTGCTTCGCAGGGAAGGCGGATTTGCCTCTTCCCAAAGATACAAATCCCACATATGAGTAAATCCGCGAAATAGAAAGCAATGAAGAGTAGGTGAAGTGTATGCTAGAGGCGTATCAGCGTGGCGTCAACGATGACAGCTTCACAAAGCAGTCTTTTCAAGGCCAATCGATTCAATAGTCTATGGTCTGCTTGATGGCGTCGTAAACCCCTGTTAACGTTAGCAAAAGAGAACATCCGCATGTCAATACGTCGTGACTCACTAGTAACATCCGGAATGACAAACTGCTCAAACATGAGCCCGGTGTGTGTTGCCCATCCTGTCACTCTCTTTACAGGCGCTTCTAGCCTGAGGAATGCTTTCTCCTGAATCGTAGCAGCGACCTCAGCACCGACACCTGCATTCATCATGCTCTCATGAACTACAATGGCTCTTCCAGTCTTCTTCACGCTTTCCAGGACTGTCTCTCGGTCCCAGGGGTATATCGTCCGGAGATCTATCAGCTCAACGCTGCACCCGAAATCCTTCTCTGCTGCTGCTATCGCCGCTGAGCATGTGTATAGTGGCGTGCCGTATGAGACTATCGTCACGTCCTTACCCTTCTTGAGAACTTCAGCCTTGTCGAGCGGGAGGTAAAACGCATCGACTGGTACATGCTCGACAGCAGCGCGGTATAATATCTTAGGCTCCATAAATATGACAGGGTCCTGACAGCGTATTGCGGAAAGGAGGAGTCCTTTAGCTTGAACGGGTGAGCGGGGTATTACGACGCGTAGGCCAGGCGTGTGGGTGAAGAGGGCTTCTGGGGATTGCGTGTGGTAGCTGATGACGTGTGAGTAGATGTCTATATGGAGATTTGTGGTGCCTTACAGTGCGCCATGTCCGACACTGCCTGATGGCATGCGGATTACTAGCCCTCCACAGTTGACGCCGGTGCTCCCCGACCGGTATCTGTATTTGGCCGCTTCGTTGTGTATTTGGTCGAAGGCCGGGAAGACATAGTCGGCAAATTGAACTTCTGCTACAGGCTTCATGCCTTCTGCGGCTGCTCCGATAGCGAAGCCTACAAGTCCCTGCTCACTCAAGGGAGTGTTGAAGACGCGTTCTGTGCCAAAATCTCCGGCCAAGTTCATGGTACATCTGAAGACGCCTCCAAATTGCACATCTTCTCCAAACACCATGACGCGTTCATCTGTTTGCAATGCATATCGCAGGGCTTCATTAATGGCGGTGTAGAGGTTTATGCGCTTTGTCTGACCCTTTTGTATGTCTGCAGGCAACTCGGAGTTTGAGAGGGACGACTTGGCGGTGTGGTGGAGGATGGGCGTTGTATCGTACTCGACTGTGCCATTGAGGCGTGCGCCAGGTGCCGCAGCAGAGTATTGTTTGCGTTGGAGATGGTGTTGACAGCGGGGTCGAAGTGGTGCTTGAGGGCGAAGCAGATAGCGCGACAATGCGCGGATTGAAGGTGTTCTAGCAGCCATGTCTATGGAAACGAAAGCAGCGAGTTTACCCAGAACTCTTGCAAAGATACATGCAATAAAGACATGCTGGGCCCAAACATGTGAGCCGACGGTTGTGCGGTTGTATGTTGCGGCTACCCGCGGCTCTCCAGGTTTCAACTGTCGCGGAGTTAAGCGAGCAGGCGCCCGGAGAGGAAGGTGGCAGCACGTGATTGAGGTCTCGCCAAGACTAAAGCTGCTGCACAATGACGAACGACGCCATGATGGTTCCCACGGCAGGTGGAGACTAGCGTACGCATCTCGTGAATATTTTGTGGCTGACCTCTTTGATCACTGTTGGCTGTTAATATGCAGGGCAGCATGTTGTAGGCGATGTGAGAAGTGTTACCCAACAGGACTGGCGACATGATTGTGGAAAGAACGGCACAGAGCTGGGGGCTTGGCGCCTTGTTGTGAGACTGGGGAAAGCAATTAGAGGCTAGTACGATGATGAAGCTCGTACCGGGGTTCATTCATGTCGGCCCCTTGAGCGCACCGAAGACGCGCACGCATGTTGTGTTCAGAGGCATCTGTCGTTGAGGGATGCAATGGCAGACTGCTAATGACGCTGGGTATACTGTTTGTTAGGAAGGGGTAAAGGACTGACACAAGAATAATACGCGCACCTTTGTCCACTCCACGGCTGCATCATACGTCTAGATGCGCCAACCGTGCGCAGACCCACCAAACCGCTGCTTCCGCATCATTATTTGCGCGCCCACCACCAACCTTGGACACGACCTCCTTCGCCAATCCATCTCCTCTGTACGGAGACTTTCTTCATCTTTCCGCACTTAGGTGCTTGCCATGGCCATGAGCGCCACTCGTTCTCGCGCGGCCGCCAATGGCTCTTCGCTGCGGACTGCTCGACTCGCCTTCATCGGCCTCTTCCACGCCTTCGCGCCTATGGTGACCGCGTTGCCTCTTGGCGATGTGATACAGACGTTCAGGGACGCCGATGAGGATCTCCCCAAGGACTCCAGCGACCCGCAGCTCTGGCTCTTCCTAGGTGTCGCTGTCGCGCTTGTTTTGGCTGGTGGTGTGTTTGCGGGTCTGACCATTGCGTGAGTACATCGTGGTCCTGCCATTGTGCCGCAGCGCGCTAACAGCTACCCTCCAGCTTGATGGGTCAAGACGAGATCTACCTCCAAGTCCTTGCTTCATCCGGCGAGAAGCACGAACGCAAGAACGCGAAGAAGGTCCTGAAGCTGCTTGAGCGCGGCAAGCATTGGGTCCTGGTGACGCTGCTCCTGAGTAACGTCATCACCAACGAAACCCTTCCTATCGTGCTAGACAGGTCTCTCGGTGGAGGATGGCCCGCCGTCGTTAGTTCCACAGTCCTCATTGGTACGCGCATCCCCTCCCGGCTACTCTGATCACGTCTAACAAGCCTCAGTCATCTTCGGCGAAGTCGTCCCCCAGTCAATATGTGTGCGCTACGGTCTGCCAATTGGCGCCGCCATGGCTCCCATCGTTCTCGGCCTGATGTACATCATGGGCATAATCGCCTGGCCGACTGCCAAACTCCTCGACTACCTCCTCGGCGAAGACCACGGTACTGTTTACAAGAAGGGTGGATTGAAGACACTCGTTAGCCTGCATCAGTCTCTTGGACTTGAGCATGAGCGTCTGAACGAGGACGAAGTTACCATCATCACCGCTGTGCTGGATCTCAAGGCCAAGGCTGTCGGTAACATCATGACGCCTATGAAGGACGTCTTTACCATGTCGTCTGACACGGTTCTGGACGAGAAGATGATGGATAACATCCTGTCTGCTGGTTACTCGCGTATTCCCATCCATACACCCGAGAACGAAAACAATTTCGTCGGTATGCTCCTGGTCAAGATGCTCATCACATACGACCCGGAGGACGCTCTACGCGTGCGCGATTTCGCTTTGGCCACCCTTCCAGAAACCCGTCCCGAGACGAGCTGCTTGGATATTCTCAACTTCTTCCAGGAGGGCAAATCCCACATGGTGCTGGTCTCCGAATTCCCAGCTGAGGCTCGTGGTGCCGTGGGTGTCGTTACCCTAGAGGATGTTATCGAGGAACTGATCGGAGAGGAAATCATTGACGAATCTGATGTCTTCATCGACGTGCACAAGGCGATCCGCCGCATGGCTCCTTCCCCTCGCGCCCGCGTCCCCCGAGGCAAAGTCATCACCGACCTCTCTCGCAAGCCGTCAGAAGCACAAGCTGTGGACACCGAAACAGATTCAGAACAGAACGGCAAGGCGCCTCCACGCAAGGCCTCTTTGCCCGACATGCCCGAAGGCCATCCCAAGCCCTCCTTCATGCTCCGCCGCCGCAGTAGCGGCAGCAAGGGAGGTGCATCGCCACTCCGCAGTGATGATCCAACTGTCATGCAGCACCTGAAACATCTCGGCCCTTCGAACGTTGCCACCAGGCCCAAACAGACTCGCATCAACACCGTCAAGATCAAGCCCGGCCAGACAAGTCTCACACCTGATATTCCCAAAACGATACCTGAGGACGCTCAAGCTCCAACCGAGGCAACGTCGACTGAGGGTGTAATAACCCAGGACTCTCACGCGCCCGAAGGTGGGATTGGCGAAGGCTTGCTATCTTCAGCAGGTCGCGAGGCCAGTGATGGCGTCCACAGCGTAGCGGTGGGATACGGAACCATGGCTCCAAGTGGCGATCGCATGTCCTGGAGATCTGGTCGATCAGGTGCAAGGGAACACGAAGAAGACCCTACGTCTCCCAAGGGTGGTGCCAATGAAGACGACGAAAACACTCATCTACTTGTCGACAATCGCAACAATGAAAACGGCGGTTCGAGAGGACGGTCGCGTTCCGTTAGTACCATCGCCTCTCTACGCTCGCGTTCGCGCAGCCCGCTGAAGAAGCGACATACCGCTCGAAGCGGTAGCATCTCTGAGAACGTTGTAGACTTTAATGGTATCAAGAAGGTCGTCTTGGAGACCACAAGCTCTAGTGACTCCGAGGACAAAGCCGATGGTAGCCAAGCTGATGGTCACGACGACCAGAAGCATTCGGAAGCCGAGTCTTCGCATGCAGGAGGCAAAGGTGGGAGCAAGAAGAAGAGGAAGAAGCGAGGTAAGAAGAAGAAGGGTGGAGCTGGAGACAGCAGCGAGTCACAACCTCTGCTCGGAGACAGGTAACCTCACTACCCGTCCAGAGCAAGTTGTTAATGTACCTTCTACAGCGGTCTTGAGCGATATCGGTGCGAGTGCGAGTAGGAAGTTTCTGAGTCAATTCGAGTCTGGCAAAACTAATTTGCATGCATCGGCGTCTTCTTGTACGCCTTCGACGTTCAAACGGAAAATGAATGAGAACACTGGACATTGCTAGGACAGGATTTATTTTCGCGACTGTATTATAAAAAGAAAGGCGCCTTCTTTTCTGGGGCGGTAGGTCATCGTTCTACGAGCTTGAATTATATTTACGTAAGCTCGTGTACCTTTTCATCCCTTCACTTGTGCCACCTGACATGTCAATGTTGAAGCTGCTTCAATCTGACCAAGGGTCATACCCTGTGTCTGGATGTGGCCATCCACAATCTTCCGCAATATCGGCCCATGTCAACACTTCGCCATCCTCAACGTCATGATAGAAATTGACACCGAAGTATGATGGCTGTTGCCTTCGCGATGCAGCGCCTGCTTTGGCCTTCGGCTTCGGCTTCGGCTTCTTCTGATTGGCATAATACTCATTCCGCCGCTTCACTCCCCACCGACTCAGCGCGTCTGGATGGTCAATACACCACAACACCACTTCTCGTGCCGCAAACGCATCCTCGACAGAATCATGTCCTGCCTTGCCGTGATTCTGTATCTTGATGTCGAGAAGCTGATTACATAGATTTTTGAGACCCCATTGTCTCTTCACGCCAGGTCCAACAGCGTCAGAAGCCAATATCGCTGAATCAACAATTCGTTCATGTTGGATGCCTAACGCGACAAGATCGAAGTTTAATGATTGGCCGATTAAGACAGTCGCGGTGTCGATGTGTTTGAACAATGAAGCTCGCGCTTCTGGCCAACCCATTAGTGTTTTTCCTTGGGCAACGGCTGAAACCAGTGCCTCCTCGGTGATCCCACTGTACTCTGTACGCCAGTCTGTGACTGGTTTAGTCGGCTGAATCAAGGCGTCAATGAGAATTTCGCCAGTGAGGTAGTCAATAGCTGAGATGCGTGCTACTTCTGATTCATTCTTGTTGCCTATGCCTACCATTTCGCAGTCTAGCGCGACGGCGCTGCGCTTTGACATCTGCCAATGGTGGGCGGGAGCGCTCAAGGGGATAGGTGTTGCATTGCCTCCTATGAGTTTGACGTGATCGGTATATGGTGTGTATTTGTTGGCTTTGAGGATGACACTGGAATGGCAGCGCAACCGGAGCGCGATAAGTGCATTACATTGTTGGTGTTCTGGAATGACTTTCCACTTATGAAGTGGCTGTTCGCTGGGTGCTCGCACTCTCAGCCTTCCACCTTTCCGATTCTCTGGTGTGAATTTGATCTGAGCGTGCTTTCTAGCGGATGTGCTTTGCTTTGATGCTCGTGGCGCCTTAGAAGATTCCCCGGTAGCTGACTGTAGAGGTACACTTATGTAAAGCGACGACCCGAACTGCGAAGTAAGAGAGCCCAAAGTTGAGGATGTTTCAGCCACTACAACAGGAGCTACGAACTCGACGTTCGTCTCTAGAATCGTGTCTGAGGTATTGGATATGTCTGTATATAGTTTGCTTGAGCCATCTAGAGACGATGACACATGCCTGCTTGTACCGAGACTTTGTAATGGCATACCCCGCTTACAGGCATGAGTAGGGGATTCCAAATGCAGTCCAAGTTCGAGACGGGTTGGGAAAGTTCGATCACAGCCGGTCACCGTGCAAGGTACCAATCTGTTTCTGGCTGTAGTCGATGCACTAGTAGCAGTGACACGCTGACTGGCAGGCACTGCGTGCAGGGAGCGATGATGGGCTAACCGGGCGTTTGCATTGTTGAATGACCGTCTGCAAAGTAAACATGGGAATGCTACCGGAGCTGAGTTGGTGCTTTTCTTCCGCGGCATGATGGTAGAACTAGTTTGTTGTAAGCAGTAGGTAACGCTGGATTATGTAGCTGTGCCTTTAAGAAGTATCGGGGGTCTTGTAGGATGTAGTGGCATGCTGGTCAGTTGGTAATAGTACCCCACGCCTTCATGCTGTGAAACATTGAAAAGCAACGCGCATCCTACCCCACTCACTCAGTGCTCCCCACGTTGAGCTACACATGATACATGGATTCTTTTGCTCAGGGGTGTCTGATACAGACATTAGGGTAGACTATATTTCGCACATGTTGATGATCCTCAAGGAAACACACAAGGTTCTGGTGAACGAATGAGGTGGCTCTGCTCAAGGTGCCGTCGCAGTGGTGTGTAGGTCAGCCATCCAGACACCAGCACTGCCAGGAATTTGGGGGTATTTGAAGAATTTCTGGGCATCGATGCCAACCCTGATCGGTGTACTTATCTCTTGTCTGTGTGGAAGCAGACGCCGGCACACCTTGGAACGCCATCCCGGATGAGGAAAGGCTTCAGAGCAGGTTTATGCGCATGTTGATGCAGCCACGATCACAGTCTGGATCTAATCATCGACAACCTTGTCTATACGACGACTTACAGAATCTTCTTCCACCCCCTGCGCAATGTTCCTGGCCCTTTCATCGCACGTCTCAGCAAACTATGGCTTGTCTGGCATATCCGCAAAAGGTAATCCCACATCCATTTCCCCAAACTGCACGCGCAGTTCGGACCTATAGTGTGCATAGAGCCCTACCAAGTCCTGATATGCGACGAAGACGCTGTCAAAACTGTATATGGAGCGGGAACGTCTTTCACGGAAGGAGACTGGTATGGGATGTGCGCTGCACCGGACAAAAGCTGGAAGCCTGCTGATGAGGTTCTCGATCTGCTGACAGAAACGGATATGGAGAAGCATTGTAGGCAAAGAAGGGCCATCGGTCCAGCTTACAATATCGCAGGGCTGGAGAAGCAGTCGATGGCTCGCCTATTTGACTTTGTCATGTTTGCTCATCCACCATCTCGGTTCAGAGCGAGTGCAACTACAATCTATCGCAAGGCGTCTGCGTTCGATATCCGCCAGGTTTGGTAGGCATCAATCTGTTCAAACGTAGCACAGTAACAAGCTTCTGTGCATTACACCGAACGTACCTGATTCATTGCCTAGATTTGCGGCTCGGGATCGAACTGAGATTTCCCCAGATCCCGCTTCACTAGCGGCGGGAGTCCCTTGCGCTAGAATCCACCACGATGGCTGGATGCAAACGTCATGACTATGAACGCCGCGATTTGGCCGTGAGGACGTCACAGCTGTCATAGCTCCAGTTTTCTTTTGACAGAGCTTATGTGAAGCGCGCAATCGAGCCCTTGTTACTTCAAACATAACATTGCATTTAACCTTCACCTACAAGCTCAATTTATACATCATCTTTTCCACCAAGAACCCTCCACACACAATGGCCAGCCGAACTTTCGCACCAATGCTCCGCCAGGCGGTCCGCGTCTCGCAAAGAAATGCCATGGCGGCACCGTGCCGTCGCTTCTTGAACACCGAGTCAGCGCCTAGCCTCTACACAGCAAAGGCTCACGTCGTGGGCGCACGCACAGGGTATGCTGAGCATTACCTTCAGAGATAGAAGAGACCTTTGCTAATACCTTTTCAGACATGTAGACGGCGAAAACCTCAAGGTTGACCTGACAATGGCTAAGGCCCTCGGTGGCACTGGAGACGCCGGAAAGACCAACCCTGAAGAGCTCTTCGCAGCTGGCTACGGTGCATGCTGTACGTCCTCGTCCTTTGACCGTCGTTAGCGAATTGACTAACATCAATACAGTTCAATCAGCCATGAACGCTGTCGCTCCTTCCCTCGGTCTCAAGATGCCCACCAAGACTGAAGACTCGATCGTCGAGTCGACTGTAGAACTTGTCGGCAGCATGAAGGACCTAGACATGGGACTGCGCGTCCAACTTCTCGTCAAGGTACGCGGATTGGCAAAGGAAGACTTGGAGAAGGTGGTGCACAAGGCAAGGCAGGTTTGCCCTTACAGCCGGGCGACCAAGGATAATGTGTACACGACTGTTAGGTGTGAGACGATGTAAAGCATATACAACTTCACTATAACGCAACGAGAGAATGCAAGTAATATTTCAGTTAGTATTATCAAAGACGGTTCTCTTGCGCAGTCTCGATAATAGCAGCCAACATGCCTTCCGCGACATCTTCCCCGTCTTCTGCTTCTGTCACCCATGTTACCCGACCGCTCCGTGGACTGCGTACTTCCAACTCCATCTTCATTTGCTGGACTACACAGATGACGTCTCCTTCTTTCACTAAGTCGCCTTCGTCGATCAATACCTCCACGAGCTTTCCAGGGAACGGGATACTGATGTGTGATGGATCAGATGGGTTGCCACGTCTATGATGCGACGTTGCTGCTGAAGCGCTAGCAGAGGTTGAGGAAAGTGTTATAGTATATGGTGTTGTTTGAGGTGTGGCCGAGGAAATGCTTGAGGGGGTTGTGAAGAGCAACTCCGCACTCAGGGAGGTGGGGAAATCGTTTCGTAGGACGCGTGTGAGCTCGAGATGGTGGGGTGGTGGTTTCTCAGTCACTTTCGTGGCTGGAGAAGAGATGGCTATGGACCATGCATCGCCTTTTCGGAAGAGAGTGTTGGCTGCCGAAACTGATGCCGTTGAAGAAGATGCCGTGGTGTCTGGGCCGAGAATGCTACGATGGGCTTCAGCGATGCGTTGGCTCGATTGAAGCAGTTCCTCCTGTTTGCTTTCTAGCCACTGCGTATCGCATCGACCGTCCAGGAAATCCGAATGCGCAACGATGGCTTTCAGCATGTCGATATTTGTCTTAACTCCAGCGATATGCGTATCTTCTAAAGCTCTCTGCGCTTTGCGAACAACCTCCTTCCACGATGATGCTGTTACGATGATCTTGGCGACCAGACTATCGAAATCTGCTGATACAACAGTAGGGCGACCACTGATGAGGTGTGTATCAACCCGAACACCGTTACCAGAAGGAAACTGGAATGATGTGATTTTGCCAATCGATAATGACCAGTCACTCTGAACATTCTCCGCAGTGATGCGCAGTTGGATAGAATGCGCAGGAGGCGGAGTCTCTGGCTTTCGCTCGGCTGTTGGTAGGCCACACTCGCTCAGTGAAGCACCTTGCGCGAGTAACAATTGTGCCTTGACGACGTCTGTCATGGAGATGGACTCGGTGATCGTATGCTCGACCTGCAACCGTGGGTTGACTTCCAAAAAGTAGTATTCCTTCGTTACTGGGTTCGTAAGGAACTCAAAGGTGCCAAGTGAGAAGTATTGTATCTGCCGGACATCAGCGAAGCAAGTTAAGGACTGGTCTTGGTACTGACATGTCGAGCCATTCTCAGTGCATCCTCGATCACCTTTGCGACCTGCTTGCGATCAGACACAACACTCGGTGCCAGCTCAATGATCTTCTGATATCGTCTTTGGATGCTGCATTCGCGTTCCCAAAGGTGTGTCACGTTTCCAGTTCCGTCTCCAATGATCTGAACTTCGATATGCCGAAAGCCATCCACAGCGGCTCTCTCTGCAAACACTTGCTTAGAGGGACTCTCTTCGACTGCTCTTTTGACCAAAGCAGGCAGCTGGTCATTGCTGCGAATGAGACGGATGCCTCGCCCGCCACCTCCGTCTACTGCTTTGACCATGATTGGGAAGCCAACTTCTGACGCGAAGCGCTGGACATCTTCAACTGCATTAGTGGGTTCTTGAAGGGCCGGAGACACGGGAACGCCACCTATTTTGTTCATCAGTAAAGCCGTTACCTCAACATCTCGCAAAACGTACATTGCTCCGCAAGCAGTCTCGCTTTGAGTTTATCTCCTGTACTGCTCAGGATTCCCCATCCGGGGCCGACAACTATCGCTCCAGCTTCGTCCCAAACTCTCCTCGAAAAGTCCTCAGACTCCGACAAAAAGCCATATCCTGGATGTACAGCATCGATTTGGTGTTTTTTGATGATGCCTACAAGATCGTCAATGCTCATGAAGGATGAAGCTAATGGTAACTCGATAGCATGACTTGCTCGGACAGCATGAGAGTCATCGCCTGATACGTATATCGCATATGTCTCGATGTCAAGCTCGCGAGCTGAAGATATGATTCGCGTCGCTATTTCTCCTCTGCCTTCTGTCAGTCGTGCTCTGATAAGGGAAGGAGTCGCTACTGACCTGTTCGCGATGAGCAGTCGCTTGATAGGTCTTTGCGGCGGTCGCGCCATTATGTTCTCTAGCAAACAATGGGGAGATTTCAAAGGCTACTCTGTGTGAAGAGGCTTAACTCCAGTGTTTTGACGATAGGATCTGACTCGAGTGGACGAGTCGTTTAATTCTATGAGGCAGAACTAATTTGTATACGACCAGAGAGGATTTCTAAAAGCTACTAGCAAACTCAGCGTCAGATTGAAAGCAATCGTTACTTTCAATTTTTGATTTGACATATACACCGACATGGTCGCGGTTAGAGTGGAGTCCGATGAAGGAGGGCAAGCGCGGGGAGCTTGAAGATGCCTCGGTTCACCAGACCTACCCCAACATTCTACCACGGCCATCCCAACTTGGTTCAAACCGTCGCGATGTGACAATTCCATTGTCGCTTCATCTCTGGAGCCTGAAGACACGTTATTTTAACATTCATATCAATCGCAATGGCCGGCGACGACCAGAAGACCACGCCGAAAGACGCGTCGACGTCATCTGAGACCGCGAAAGACCGGCTCGCGCAAGTCAGCTCGCACATCGCCCCGAACACACCGAAGCGACGAAGACAGAAGGCCACAGATTCAGATCTACCCGCAGACTACTCAGATATTCTCGGACAGATCGCGACGCTCCGCAAGTTCGCCGCAACACCGGACACGAACAACAGAGGCTACCTGAGGCAGAAGCAGGCGGGGAAGTTATGGGTACGGGAAAGGGTTGAGCAGTTGCTTGATCCTGGTAGCTTCCAGGAAGTGGGCAGTGTGAGCGGGACGGTCAAATGGAAACAATTGGGCCTGGTGAAAGAAGAACCAGAAGAATACGTGCCTTCCAACAACGTGCAAGGTATGGTTGCAGAGATGACACTAGGAGAGTCTCCTGACAGATAGTAGGCTTTGGGCGGCTACGAGGTCGAAAGATTGTATTCACGGCCGACGACTTCTCAATTCGCGCCGGACACGCTGATGGCGCTCTTATGGAGAAAACAGTAAGCTAGCTGTACTTTGCCCCAGCATACGGATACTGATGACTACAGATCTATATGGAGAAGCTTGCTATCGCATTGAAGCTACCCATTGTCAAACTAGTCGACGGATCATCAGGCGGCGGGTCTGTTACAACCATCCGCTCCACAGGCTTCTCTTACGTTCCTCCGCTGCCTTCTTTCGCACAGGTCGTTCAACAACTCAACATGGGTATACCGAATCTGGGCGCAGTGGTCGGGCCAGCGATTGGCTTAGGAGCAGCTCGCGTAGTTGCCTGTCACTTCTCCGTCATGGCTGCAGACATTGGCTCCTTGTTCAATGCTGGCCCTAGTGTGGTGAAGAACGCGACATTTGAGGAGGGCCTGTCGTTCACAGATCTTGGTGGACCGGCGATGCATTGCACAAACGGCACTATCGATAATCTGGCACCAGATGAAGCAGGCTGCTTCGAGCAGATGCGAACAGTTTTGAGCTACCTACCTGACTGCGGTACGAAGCTTCCTCCGGTAATCGACTGCTCTGATCCAATCAACCGAATGTCAGAGAATCTCCGATCGATCATACCGCGTTCTAAGAATCGGATGTATAATCCGCGTGCTATCATAACGGAAGTCGTGGACAAAGACTCGTTCTTTGAAATTGGCGCTCTCTGGGGCACTACCGCCATAGTCGGCCTCGCGCGGTTTGCAGGCAAGCCAGTCGGAGTGGTCTCTCTCAACTGCGAGCAGAATGCTGGCGCGTTGGATGCATTGGGATCACAGAAGATCACACGCATGTTGAAGTTCCTAGATGTCTTCAACCTTCCACTCGTTCAATTCGTCGACGTCCCAGGCTACGCGATAGGAACCGTAGCAGAACGCACTGCAACGATGCGGCACGGCGTCACTCTTGCTGCAACCTATTACAGCACAACCATGCCTATCTTCAACGTCATTGTGCGACGCGTCTACGGCGTAGCAGGAGGCATTATGTTGGATTGCCGCGATCCACGCATGCGCGTCGCTTGGCCATCCGGTGTGTGGGGCTCCTTGCCACTTGAGGGCGGTATTGAGGTCGGTCACTCGTTCGAACTCAAGGAGATTGAAAGGAAAGAAGGCAAAGAAGCGCGGGACAAGCGTTATACAGAGCTGGGGAACGAGTACAAACGGCTGATGAACCCAGTTCGTACAGCGAATGCGTTCGGTATCGAGGAGATCATAGATCCGGCATACACACGACGAGTTTGTTGTGAGTGGACAAGTCATATCTACGAGAGCTTACTGCCACAGCGGGTTCAAGAGAGGATCGCGGGGAAGTTGCAGCCGTCTTTCGCTTAAGCAATCAAATGTAGTCATCTACACCGAGTTTGTGCGACCATAGGTCAGAGGACACAAATTTGATGGTACTCGTTACTTCTACTTGAGTAGGTCGTAAGACGACGGCTTACCTACACCGCACTTCATTCCATTAGACGTATTGCACACGCGAGTTTCAGCCCGACCGCGATCCGCTTCCCAGCGGCGCGGCAGCTTCTATTCTACTGGTGCCAATGTCACGGTACCGAGCCTTTGCTCGGTGGATGTGGCGCCGTGCTGCCCGTTTAGGATTCCGCTTAACATGGTAAATCAAGCTGCTACTGGGTAATATACCCCCCTTGGCATAACTTCGAGTTGATACTACCCCATTTGGCAACTTGGCTACCATGCTGACGTTCAGATGCGTCTCTTAACATCTTGAGAAGTCAGAGGCTCCCATCTTTTTGTTTCCCTGAACAGACGTCGCGCAACTAGATGCTTCATCCCATCGTTACGCAAATGCGAACCAGCAACATACATGCAAACATGCGCGGCGCACAAACTCTATTGGTGTATCACCATGTTGTGAGCGAGTCTTGATTCGTCACGGGCGCACCTCTTATATTACCACCAACATGCGGGGCAAAGGTCAATGCAGCACTACCCTGTCGTCTTCTTACTACAACCCATTCATATGCATCGTCTCACCTGCATACAATCTGACGATACGAATTATGATGCGCCGCACGAACCTGGAGTATATAGAACTAACGGGCACGCCCGCACGTCCCGGACACCCATCAGTGCTAGCTGCCATTACTTCGTCTATCTTGACTTAGTGACATTATTCCATCGTACCACTGATCTGAGCTGAGGTTTGGAGATCGATACCAAGGATGGCGCCTGTGGGCGCTGCTGCCGCTGCGAGGCAGGCAGAACCGGTACTGACGCGTATCGTTGAACAAGACCAGATACCGTGGTATAGAAAGAGGAACTTGAGGAGGCTGTATGCGCTCTTGTTGCCGACATGTATCGGGATTGAGATGACTTCAGGCTTCGATTCACAAATGATTAACGCAGTGCAGATTGCGCCGACATGGCAGATATGTTAGTTCAGATCACAACTATGGTTCTGCTCTTGCTAACAACCTAGATTTCAATAGGCCCCGAGGAGTGCTGCTTGGTATTATCTCTTCAGCATACAACCTGGGTGCTCTCTGCGCTCTACCACTAGTGCCGTACGTGAATGATAGATTTGGGCGACGATGGGCGATCTTCCTCGGCTCTTGGATTATGGTCATCGGATCCCTAGTTCAAGCCTTCTCCATCAGTGGTATGTCTGGATATGAAGTAGGCGCATGTATTTCTTACTAACGCGTCGTAGCTGGCATGTATATTGGTGCCAGATTCATCATCGGTTTCGGTATACCGTTCTGTATCATCGCAGGCTCCTCGTTGATGGGTGAGCTTGCGTATCCAAAGGAACGACCGATCATGACCTCTCTCTTCAATGCGCTCTGGTTCGTGGGCTCGCTCATAGCAGCGGGGGTATCATACGGTACCCAGAATCTCAAAGACGACTGGGCCTGGCGTATACCATCACTCCTTCAGGCTGGGCCATCACTACTGCAGATTGTGTTCATCTTGTAAGAACATCAGCCCCACTGTGAAAGGGCTCATAGCAAGCTAATAGTACCAGCATGATTCCCGAGTCGCCCCGATTCCTCATCTCTAAAGATCGTCGCGAAGAAGCATACCACACACTGGTTACCTTCCACGCCGAAGGTGACAGCACTTCACACTTTGCCGCAGCTGAAATGGCACAAATCGAACACACCATCCGCATCGAACTGGAACACTCAAAACGTTCCTGGCGTGAGATGATCGCTGTCCCTGGTCTACGCAAGCGCGTCATCATTGGATCTTTTCTGGGTCTCTTCACACAGTGGTCCGGTAACACCTTGCTCAGCTACTACCTAAACCAGTTGTTGAATATGATTGGGTACGATGATCCTGGGTTTGTGGGGAGAGTGAACGTCGGGCTCAACAGCTGGAACTTGTTTACTGCAGTGTCCTTTTCGCTGTTGGTCCGACGCTTCCCGCGCAGAAAGATGTATCTCATCTGTGCGAGTAGCTTGTTGTGTTGCTATGTTGCGTGGACAGTCGCTGTACACCGATACACTGCTACAAAGAGTATTGAGCCGGCGAGATTGACGATTGCGATCATCTTTTTGTATCAGGCGTGTTACAATATTGGGTATAACGCGCTTACGTATAGTAAGTTGTGACGACAAAAGTGGTGACTGGAAACGATGCTAAACGTATTGTAGCGTTCCTGGTCGAACTGTTCCCTTTCGCGCAACGTACCAAAGGCATCACCATCTTCCAGTTCTTCAGCCGGACAGCAGTCTTCACCACGACCACCCTCAACCCCATCGGACTGCAACGTATACAAGGACGTTGGCTTATAATGTACTGCGCTTGGCTGGCATTTGAGATTGTCTTTATCGTGAGTCCTCTCCGTTCATCTGGGCTCTTCCGTCTATTATAACTCTCCTCTCAACATACCTCGTTAGCTAACGCAACAACAACAGTACTTCATGTTCCCTGAAACCTACGGTCGCACGTTAGAGGAACTCGCCTTCCTATTCGAAGACAATATGCTAGCTGATGAGGCGACGACACATGTTCAGAAACAGATGGAGTGGTCGGAAAGAAGGTGGAGTCGAATGGATGAGCGGATGACTTGGGAGATGGATGTTTTGATACCGACGATAGCGCGTAATGGTGGGGGAGAAGAGATTGCAAATGAAAGTAGACTCGATTCGAGAGGCATGATACGGCGAAATGATATGAGATAGGCAATGTATCTAGTACTAAAGTCTGCAGCTAAGCTAATCAACTTACATTCCAGACACCAGCAACAAACTCTTTCCTTCATCGCTAATCCACGTAACGAAGACGCTCGTTCTTAATAAGTTGTCTGTAATACTAAAAGCACACCCTGAAGAATACATGGTCGTTAGGATCAAGTCTATATAAGCAAAAAGCCTAGTGAATACCTTTAGGTCAATGTTTGTGGTACAACTTGTCAAAACCAGATTCTTCGTAATGATAGTAGCGCTCCGCATCGCGCAGGCAGACGATACGCTTCGTTTTCGTCTACACACTATCGCGCACCACGACGCAGGTCATGTGTAGATAGAAGCAAAAAAGCAAAAAGAGAGGTCTTGCCCGGAATCGAACCGGGGTTGCCGGAAGACACTGACGATGAATCAGAATCCGGAGTGATAACCGCTACCTGGATGGTTATTAGCGGGGGCAAGCGAGAAGTGAATGTTGGAAAACGTACACTACAAAACCGATACTAAATCCGAATTTACATCGAATATAACTAGAGCAAAATTGCAGCGACCCACCTTTATTGGTGCATCAGCGTTGTTGGTCCGGCGAAACCTCTGACGAAGAGAGTGAAAGGTTTTCGAATCTGATTGTGGGAGATGCGGGGCGTGTTAGCGAAGGCTAAGCTGGTTGACCCCACCTGGGCAGGCACCACGTCAACGAAAAAGCTCAACACCCCTGAGCAAGCTCTTTCTTTTGCCCACTACAGCAAGCGTAACGCAGGCATTATTTCTATTAATACGTGACCTAGACGCCTACAATCTTTTTAGACGTCTCGAGTTTCCTGGTCATATGCTATTGTAGACTACAACGCCCTACAAGAACTTGCTGAGGAGTGTCCAATTTCTTCCTTGTATAAAGTACAGCTACTACGACCGTGGTCACTCACTTGAGCCTCTGCCAATGGAGAGGATCCTGTTGTTGTGGTAGTGACAGGTCGATTGGCCCCTTGAACCAGACTTCTACGAAGCTTATTTAAACTTCACCTCACCCCAATGATATGTGATATCCAAAGCCACGACAATAACTACAACTAGTGCAGAGGTTGACTAGCATGAGAGCCAAGACGACGACCCCAGTGGGAGAGAACTTAAATCGCATATACGTTCGTCGTCCGTTTAAACATAAGAGCTATCGCATCAGAAAGAGTTTCATCAACTATTACAGCTGCATACAGTGAATAAGAGGTGTTTAGGAAATACACCTCCATTGAGATTATTGTATTGAGTTATTTGATCGTGTTGTGTTGCGCTGCCTGAGCATCAACATTCCTCCTCTGTAATAAGTGATCTACTGCGCTTTCAAGCTTTACCACTACTGCCACATATGTCCATCCACCTCTCTGTCTCCTTCTGTATGACCTCCATTTGCGTGTCGATCAACTTCGCCAAAGGTGTCGTCGGCGCATATTTCCTCAGCACCTCATTTCCCACTTCAAGTAGAAGCTTATTGACATTCAGCTTGACTGCGCCTGATCGTATACATCTTTGCATAACTTCAGCGGGGAAGTCATTGGTGCCATGTAATGCGATCAGAACACGTTTGTTGATCTGCTTATCTATCGCTTCGAGGCGGTCGTAGTGTAGTTGTCCTTCTTTCGGACCAGCAGGGCCGTAGTCCCCATGTACATTTCCGATCGACGGGGCTAATATATCGATGCCAGCGTTGACGAAGTTGTCGACATCTTCAGGTGATGTGAAGAGTGCTATTCCAAGTCAGATGCGCGAATGATTTTACCATCTTCTGCAATACATGGCATACCTTCAAGATCTCCTGTATCAGCGATGCCGTCCTCGCCACCTTCTATCCGTCCGCTCTCCGCTTCTACCGCGATGCCCTTGTCGTGACACTCCTTGGTCAGTATCCGCGTCTTTTCCAGATTCTCGGCTTCATCGTAATGCGACATGTCCACCATAACTGAGTCGACCGGTAGCGTCGCAATGATCTCTCGTATGTGCTCCACATTCTGGGCGTGGTCGATGTGTAAAGAGAGAGGTACTGTGGCGGTTTTTACGGCATGCGCAGCTGCATGGGCGAGAAGAGGTAATTGCTTGAGGGTTGATGGGAACAGCTGGATTATCAAGGGCGATCGCTTCGACTCTGCTGCGCGGACAAGAGCTGTCAAGTGCTCAATGTTGTAGCTGAGAGATGGTCAGAATTGCGACCGATATTTGTGGAAGCTTCGTACGCGATTGCAGCCATGACGCCATAATTGCCTTTTGTGGCGGCACTGAGTATTGCCAGTGTACGATTGTCTTTAGTAACCGCCATGATGGATGCGTAACAATATGCACTTTGCAATGTCTTCAATGTCTACTGATATGTGGTGCTGGAAAGACGTCGAGCGCATAGAGTTCAAATGATCGGAACGGGTTCGGAATTGAAGCTGCCATCGTTCCCTTGCGGCATGTTTGGTTCGGGGAAGCCGCGGGCCTCAGGGTCACTGATTGGTGCTCGTCGCGAGCAAACATGCATGACGTTGCCGGAGAAGCAAGCGATACGTCGGCAGCTATGGATCGGCTCACCGGGTCCTTGCCGATGTGCCTCGTAACGAGGCAAACGCGTTCAGCTGAACGAGGTGATCAGCACTCTGTCATGCACCCCGCTTCTACCCCACGATGCAGGGAGTCGCACGACGGCTGAGCGTTCTCCACATTGTGAGTTTTGTGGAGAAGGCACACCCAATTTCAGAGCGTTCTCCGTTACATACCCACTCACAGCGGCCTCGCTACGTGGCTCTCTTGCATTGCTTTGCTCTTTCCGGCTTGTGCCCAGATGAGACCGAGTTCATAGAACTATTACATCGCAGTGAAGGCCGAGTGAGGGGCCAAAGATCCGTTTATCTGTGGTACGGCTGGTGCAGCGATGAAGAAATTGACATGCATGTGTGGAGAAACGTTCAAGTATAATGGCTGTATTTGGAACGATTGACGGAAGGTCATGATTCGGCCCGCCAATAGCTGGTAAGATCGTTAAGTAGCGTCTTTGGTGGAAACTTGGTGATGTCGAGCGTCTGGTCGAGAAGATTCAAGATAGCCGTTTGCTTCACGGGATTTTGAACGCATAAACCAGCTAAACACTGTAAGCATTGTTTCAAACAGCATGTGTGATGACGCAGGGCTTACCAGCATATACGGACTTGAAGTTAACCATGGCACTCGGAATTTCTCTGCCTTGATGTGTTATGGCAATACCACAGATCAAGTCTACACTTTCGTCCAGGCTGCGTTGTCGAATCCGAAATTCGTCTACACCTCCCAATGAAGGCTGGTTGATAAGAACAATGATTCTCGCAAAATGAAATGTTTGGATGGCAGCTGCGTACGAAGGAGGATGGATCCAGATGGGCGTAAACATGGCACCAGGTCCAGGCGGCAGTCCTCGGTGAATGGGTTGGAAGGATATTGGAAGCGCCCGATGCCAGTCCTCCAGCGCTTGCAGAAGCTTTCCAGCTTGGTCGATACGCGTATTCAAGTCGTACTTCTTTTCGTTTGCGGCATAGTCTACACATCTTCCACATATGTACACAATTCGCAAAGCTAGTTCGTCCGGGCTCAGGTCCATCAACCGCTTGGTCGGTCTCCAAATAGTCAGAACCCGTCGTCCTTCGCGGAATGCGACCCAAGTATCTTGGCGTAACCATTGCCACCAGGCAGCTCTCCGGAGTGGGTCTTTGCACTCTCCATTGTTGTTTTGGCTCCTCTGTATCCAGAATATACCACGAAGATGTCTCTCCCAGGCTCCATTACTGTATTGACCTTCAGAGTCCCACATCTCATACGTACTGATGAGAATAGATGTTGATATAATCTCCCTAGACTTATTGTAGGAAGGATAGAAGAGGTTCTTGGATAGGTACTGTAAAGTCTCATAGTAATATTGTGTTGCCAACTGTAATAGAGGACTTTGAAGGTTTCCAATCATGCTAGCGTCGATATCTGGGGTTTGATGTTGTATGTTCAGTCGACGAAGTTGTGGCTCATTCAGGAGTGCCATGTGTCGTGCCGACACAGCGAGTAGAGATTTCAGGAGGCCCACGTTATGGACAGCCAAGGAAGGAACAGTTTCCGTAAACTGCCTGGAAGGGTCGTTTAGGTCCAAGATAGGTCCAATGACGGTGATGTAGTGCTGAAAAAGCACAAGCTCGTCGTCAGACATAGGTATGATGTCAATAGAGTTCCATTGCTCATTTGCCGATGATTCGACCTCTGGTGCTCGCTGGTTCGAGGGCAGCTGTGCGCCGAAATTTGGTGTTTCCGCGACAGGACTTTGTTGTCTAGACAAATTGTTCCTGTCTAGATCCACGTTAAGGTTGTACTTATCAATATTGTTGATGGCATCTTCGGCAAGCAGGTCGTAGTAGGCTAGAGGTGCCGAATTTGGCGAAGGCAACGAATTGATGATGGTTGATGGGGAGTCGAACAGGAGCTCAGGCGAGTTGTTCCAGAGTTGAGGATCGATTTCACTTGGAATCCGTCGTCTAGCAGGCGCTGGAGACGTGGCAGCAGCAGAGGAACCATCCTGCGCCGGCGAAGTTTCTGATTGCACGGAACCAGATGCGTTGCTTGCTGTGGCCCCAGAAGGATCATTTGGCGACGGCCATAGACATTCTCTGTCGGATTTGCTGCATGTCGCGCATCGTGGCCTTAGCTCATCGCATTTCACCCTCCTTCGTCTGCAAGTAAGGCTGTTTGTGTTAGCCGGCGGTTAACTAAGAGTCCTGTAGCATGTAACCAGTATAGAGCTGGCAAGCATAACCGTATAAAGATACAAGGTGGACACGTGCTGGGGGAACAGCTTACCATCCGGTGGTTGTACGTAAGCCCTGCAAGCAACGGAACCGTCGAATCAGTAAAAATCTCGCATCTAGTTGGTATAAGTAGACTTACCCGCGCTCGAGAGGGGCGGGGTTTGCGCGGCTTGGGATTGTCTGTCGACGATGCTTGCATTACGAATGATGTTGCGCATGCTGGTGGAACTTCGCTTGGCCCTTGAGGATCCGCTTCGGCGGTTAGGCCTGCCGTGGGGAACGAGCCTGGGACCAACGGGAAAGACGCACAACTAGTCCAGGATGACGCAGCGCACGCGGAGCCCGGATGCTGAGGTCTCGCAGCGATTTGTAGGATGATCTGACGGTGGTTGAAGAACTGTGTCCATTCTGCAAAAGGCCCGCGTCGGATACTGCTTCGAAGACCCCGCGCCAGCGAGAGCACTGTCCACCACCGGCTGAAGTTGGGAGGCCTAATGTAATTGATACAGGTCCTGAAGCATATTTGGTAGGCGTCGAGTAGTAATATCCACTCAAAAAATCTGTGAATTCATGTTGGATAATGGTCGTGCAGCGAAGGAGATGTGCTTAGTCAGTTGTGGCTGTTGCGAGTCACAATTCCGTTTTTTTGACGCGTCGCCTCATCCTTCATGACCTGCGCTGACACGGTCAACACCAACACCGACGTCAATAAAAGCACCACCACATATAGCTTGGCACCTTCTAGGGAGGAGAATAATTTAGAGAAACTTTGTTGAATTGGTTCTAGGAAAATCAAATCCAGCCGACCGTTACAGACTCCACCCAATGCAGTATAACGCGATAAAGCAACAACAAAACCCCTTCTACCAGGCGCCGACAATGCCCGCAACTGGAATGTCGATACCCGTAGTGTAGCTGGCACTGTCCGAGAGGAGGTACACATACGCACCACCAAGTTCTCGAGGATCGGCCAATCTAGGCATACCGCCATAGTACTGCATCTTCAAGTTCCAGTCGGGCGCCCTCTCAACATAGTACGTCATCTGTGTGCGTACGAAACCCGGCGATATCGAATTGACACGAATTCCATGCTTCGCCCACTCCATTGCAAGAGTATGCGCCATGTTGCGGACAGCGCCCTTGGTCCCTCCATACGGTGCTGAGGGTGCTGCCCTGTTTGGCCGGTACGATGTCATGGACGCTGTGAAGACGATGGACCCCTTGATACCAAGCTCGATGAATTTCTTCGCGGCTGCCGTTGCGCAAAAGTACGCGCCGAAAACGTTTAGGTTGAAAAGCTGCTCAAGCTGTGGGCGGTCGAAGTCGAGTGCGGGCTGATGTTTGGTCATCCCTGCGTTCGCGATCATACCATCGATACGGCCCGACTGAGCAACAATCTGGTCGATAGCCTTGGTGACGCTTTCCTCAGAGGTGACATCGCAGTGCAGGTAGTGTACGCGTTTGAGGTTGGCCTTCTGAAGCGCTTGAAACTCCTCACCGGGTTCAAAGAGGTCCAGGGAGTAGATTTCAGCCGCATCGTTCGCAAGGCATACTGTCGCGAGACCAAGTCCGATACCTACAAGATCAGCATCTGTCTTGAATTCCGGAGTTCATGTTTACCAACCTCTGTTTGCCCCGGTAATGGCGATTACTTTGCCCTTCAGAGAAATCTTCCAATCAAAGTCCTCTTTTGGCTCAGTGGTGAGATAGACAGGATTCTCGACACTCTGCTCAACTTGACCATTGTTGGTGTGGCCGTTGGCAGGCGCTGTCTGGTCAGACTGCGGCACGATCGCGGAAGGAGACATCTCCGATTGATTTGTAGTGTAGGTTGTGAGGGTTTGGGGAGATGCGGCAGGTCTAGCGAAAGAATGGAAAATCGAAATGATGGAAAGACAAACACCACCTCGCTGGCACCCCGCATGCTTAAGTACATCTCACCGGAACTTGTGGCAACGGAGTGTTGTTGATCGGTACCAATTACTCCCCACGGGCGGGAACCATGCGATCATGGTCCGCACTACAAGGATGCTGTTGAGACTCGGCTCAAACCATTCTCAGAGAAGCAACGGCCTCGTGGCGAGCTTACGCGCCGATGCGACTTGCACGTGTGACAGCTACCGCTTGCTTTCGCTTAGTGGCACAAAGTTCGCCTCGAGGCACACTGTTGGGTGCGCAGCGAGCTCATGCATGGAACATGTTCTGTCGTGTTCTACGACCAATCATTGTGTCAAGCATCTGTACAGGCGGGTCTGATGCGGGAACTTCGGCTTGTAGTCTAAGACCTGGGGTAAGAAAAAGGCCCGAACACAATCTGGGGAGGTCCATGCTGTTTTCGGCGAACATCATCAAAACCTGAGAGGGCGAGATACACTCCCCTATAAAGCTCCATGGGCGTCGCACCCATCTAGACATATCTGCGACTGCTATCGCAATACTGCACGATCTGGAATTTTTAGCTCTGCTTCATTCCTTCCACATCTGTCCAACTCCCGTCGTTGCGCGCAGCAGGACACTATGTCGTCGACGCGCCACTCTCTAGAGCCAGCAGACGTGAAGGAGACAGATACAGCAAAGCATGTAGAGGTCGCTGACGACTTCACTTGGACGAAGGAGGAGGAACAAAAGTTGGTTCGCAAAATTGACCTCTTTCTGCTACCGACGATATGGTTGATGTACCTGCTATCATACATGGACCGCACAAAGTATGCCTCATCCCAAGTAGCGTGATAATCAACGCTAACGAGGTGCCAGTATCGGGAACGCGAAGATTGCCGGTATGGCTGACGATCTGGGACTGAGCTCCGATCAATACTCTATCGCTTTGGTAGTATTCTTCGTGACTTATGTCGTTTTCGAGCCGCCTTCCAACATGCTTCTGGTCCGCCTCAAACCGTCCATCTACCTACCCATCATCATGATAATCTGGGGGGCCCTGACCTGTTGCATGGCTGTCATCAATGACTTCAAGCATCTCGTCGTACTCCGAATCTTCGTTGGTGTCTTCGAATCAGGTTTCGCGCCAGGAATTATCCTGATCATCTCTTCCTGGTACAAGAAAGACGAACAATCGAAACGCTTTGGTGTATACATGTCGGCTGCGATTCTTAGTGGTGCATTTGGTGGTCTTCTCGCGGGTGCGATAACTGGCGGCATGGAGGGCACAGGTGGACTTCGTGGTTGGCGATGGCTGTTTATCGTGGAGGGAGCTGCCACTATTGTATGGGCAGTGGCTGCATACTTCATCCTACTGGACTTTCCTGCCAACACAAAACGACTCACCGACCGAGAGCGAGCTATCGCAATTGCACGCCTCCGGGAAGGCGGCGTCCGAACACACGTGGAAGGCGAGGAGAGAATGGGCAAGGCCAAGTCTTTCCGACTCGCCGTCATGGATTGGAGGACTATTTCCTTTATCCTTGGCTACATGGTGAGCCATTCTATACAGACTATGGAGTACCCGACTAACAAATAGCAGGTCATCGTTGGCTCCTCCACACTCTCGTACTTTTACCCAACGCTGATGACTGGACTCGGTTACACGGACACGGTAACAGCTCAGTACATGACCGTCCCTATCTATGCTGTCGCCTTTGTCTGTACAGCAGTCACTACATACTTCGCCGACTCCATTTCCAACCACCGTGGTCTCGTAATCGCAAGTTGGCTTGGCTTTTCGCTTATAACTTCTATCCTAGTATGCGTAATCTACGACTTCAAAGCGCGATACGCACTACTTGTTCTCATGGCTGCTGGCCTCTGGTCCTCGAATGCGGTTTCTCTATCGTTCGCAAGCGCAACGTTTGGGTCCATGCAGCCTGAGGTCAGGGCCATCGCGATTGCGCTTGTCAACGCGATGGGCAACCTTGCGCAAATATATGGTGCGTACCTCTTCCCTAGTGACGACAAGCCAAAGTACCTCATGGGTTTCGGGGTCATTTCTGGTATGTTGGGGTTCGGTGTGGTCGTGTACATACTCCTTCATATTACGTTGAGGAGAAAAGACGGCATCACAGCGTTCTTTTGAGGCATACCAGGAAACCTGTCAACCGTAGTTTCGTCACGAGTTATATTTGTATATATTTGTTGATTAGTACTGGGTTCAATGCCGGTGTTAGCAATTGCAATGGTGATGACGACCATCACTGCTCGTATGCCGTTGATGTGCACACAAGCTCGCTTGTCTACCTTTTGGACCAATAGCACGCCGTAACCTCCCACTTCCATATCCATGGGACGTCGTTGTCCCAGCAGACACGTGATACATAAGATCAACCTCCATTTCTCACGACAAATTTCTGCACTACAGCCTCTCACATCGCCCCACAGACGGCATTACTACCCACACTTGCCTCAAGCTCGACTGAAGAATATTATCACCAATCTTGAACATGTACGAAATCTTCATCATGACTCTGAGAATCATGCTTTACCTCCATCGAGCTACAGTCTTTGTTCTATAGCGAAGTAAAGATGACACTGTTTAGATTGTAAGGTTCTTAAGACATCGTTAGCAAATGTGCTATCTGCGACGTGTGTTCTTCTCTGGTTTTCAAAACAAAGCTCTATAATAATAGCTATCATTCTGATACTCTTGACATCTATCGTTTGTCTTAGAACTTGTGTGATATCTTCTCAATGATCAGTTTCCCTCCTTTCGTTTTACGTTGTCGACATGTTCACGCGCCTATTGATCTATATCTGCAATCTGAATGTGACTTCCAACATGTAGTGCCTCCTCTTCACGGCGTTGGTTTGAAGCGTCAGAAGCCGTGTTACGTGTGCTATACATGAGAGAACACTTTCTTGCCTCCTATTATCTCCACAACCCGCTTATCAAAACTCCCCACCTACAAGTTGTTGCTTGATGGACGCCAATATAACTAGAAGTAAATCTTACATGGGACAACATGTTTTCAGGCTCTCATATAGATGATGACTTGAACAATTGTGTCCGCCCACGAGGGGGACCCCTCATTGACAGGATGCAAGGCGGCCCTTCTTTCAAGAACCAGTGTGAAGGCAGGAGATCGGGATTGCCTCCAAGCAACTACTCCGAGGAGGTTGCGAGGGATCTTGAGCCAGCATACTACAAGTCACCGACTCACATATCGAGGCAGCGACTACGATTTCCAAAAGCTCCTAAACCACCATCCGCGGTTCGCCCAGTAAAGGCGAATGTAGCTAGCGCTGGAATCGAAAAGAATGGATTCCCAAAGTACGTGCCGACCAAGCAGAGTTTGTAAACGGAGAATGAAAGAAATGCTTCTTACAACGCTGTACATGTTACTACAGGATCCATATATGAAGGGTACAGTGGTGGCTAGAAACATTTGAATAATGTAGGCCATAGGAGGTACAGTGTCTATGACTGTGTGGGTATGTCGAGATAGATGTAGACAAGACGAATGCTTTTGGCTCCTCTCTCTCGGAAAACGCAATGGTTCACAACTTCATCTCTTGCGGAAGAACTGTAACTTGCCTACTCTCGATGACTCGTAAGTGACAACCCCCTGTGGCGTCCACCATACCTACAATTTCTGGTCGAGCTTCGTCAGGTCAACATTTCACATAGCGGACAGTGACACTTGTGACTGAGTTGATATACCTGCGCGTTATGGCTTTGAGGCTTTTGGCTTTCCATGACGGTAACGTGTTGCATGCCTCATCGAGAGCGTCAATAATGCCTTGAATGACACTAATGATATCAATGGGCCATGTTACACGAACCTATGAATCAAGGTAAGACCCGCCATAAGCGCCTATAAATCCCACCCTCTTCTTATGCATGCTCCTTCCCTATAACGTACTCTATAGTCCAAAGGTCCACAAAGAGCTATCTTTATTTAACAGTATCACTTTACATACCATCGATTCACCCCACCGTTGCACCAGTGGCCAAGCTTCCGATCGAGAAGCCGTTTCAAACACCATCAAAACATGAATGTATTCTTAAAGAAGCCCACAGGCTGGAAGAGTGACGGTTCTTACCTCCGCAGAAGCGCAAACGGACAAATCAAGGTGATCCGCCCGGAAGCCGACTCGACGAAGAAAAGCACTACTTCCCAGGGTACCAAGAGCGATGCTGACCATAGCAGCAAGGAAGCCAAGGAAAAACGCAATAAAGATCTAATGACGACGAAGGCCGGGCTGAAGTATCTCAGCTTTAAAACGGGAGGAAGTTTGACGGCCAAGAGCAAGGTTTTCGATGGTGTGGGAAGGATTGTTGACGGACGGCGCTGATTAGATGCCGGCGATCGGGAGGAAGGGAATCAGGTGCCTGTACATCAGGTTCTCTGTTACTGTGGTGGAAGACCATAGTCTGCGGCATATTATTGGTTACGGAGTTTGCGACCTGAAAGGCGTTTGGTGTACTGCTGTTCGTACTAGAATTTGATACGCCAAAGGTATCGTCCATGAATCAGCTGTCACAAAGGCCTGTGGAGATGAGTGAGAGTCGTGAAGACAATTGCATATTCACTGTTTCTGTTGTGGTTCATATAGTGCTGCTGCGTACTCCGTTCCTGCTACTACTAGTCATCGAATAGTATCTCCTTCTATTGATATCAGCTTCTGGTAGTCCTCATCTAGTGCTCCTATTAATCATCCACTTCCGGGATCTTAGGCGTCAATGATATGTGTTTTTGGGGTAGATGCTCTACGCCTCCGCCGTCTCTGATTCACTTCGGCAAGTCACCCACCACGGAAGACTACTTAACTACTAACAAAGCCCTATAGTGCAAGCAGGCGCGTACACCGGCGATCCAGTGAACGATAATTCCACAGGCCGGAGTGCAAGGCGCATACATAGAGGAGAAAGGAACGCCAGCGGCAGTAGCTTCCGACAGAGGGGAAATATATACGCGATTCCCCCAGGGCCATCACATAGCGGCCGCAATGCTGGTCAAAGGAGCTCTCGACATGGTGTTTATCGTCAACGATATTGTGCAGAATCAAGGAAAGATCGTAAGTGACATCTCCTTCTACTGTCTTCGTACTGCCGATCATCGTACTGGCACCTCTTCTTCCATTCTTTCCTTCAGTCACTGTCCGTGAGTATAAGATCCATACGGAGCGTTCCTTCTCCTCCCTGTGTCCAAAATACCTTTGATAGATACTATGACCCAAGATCTATTTACCACCCCACCGATGCCAGGCGAGCGTACGAAGAAGTATTAGCAGCGCAAGCATCTTCCCTCTTACTGGGAAGTCCTAGGTGACAAATGGCGGAGCCATCAAATGAAAAAGAGGGAGAAGAGATCCAATTCCTCAGACACAAAGGAAGAAGACAAGCCGCATCGTATATCCTGCCTCATAGTAAGCAGTCACGACGAGAGAGCTGACCATGAGACAGATGGCCAGGGTGGTGACCCTCTATGCTTTCCACAGCATGATAGCATTTTTCCGCTGCAACAGTTCCATAATGCACCTAACCAAGCACCGGCCGGTGCATACTCGGGCTTCCATAACCAGAGTCATGCCCAACCGCAACTGCAGCTCCACAACATGCCCAGGATGACCAATGCCAGAGTTCTACAAAGCGGGGAGATGAATCCGCATTTGCAGCACGGAGGACAAACTGAGTATGGTGAGCGACCACGAGGACAGGGTCAGAGCGTGTATATTGACGATGAGCGCACTGTTCCTGGAGGAGGTCGGGGCGAGGTGGTGCCTAGTAGACAGGCCAAGCACCCTTGGATGCCGGAAACGCAGCATTATGAGCAGGAGCGAACAAGAAAGAGATGATGTTGATGACGTAGGGCGTGATGAGGTTTGGAATCGAAGGAGAGAGGGCTAGAATGCCCATCGACTGTCACGGTAACTTGCATCCTAGTCTCGATTCTGTTTTTCTTCAGCCATATCGTATGACAGTGAATTCCAAAGCGCGTGTGATATATAACGTAAGTGACAAGACGAAGGAAGAGTGATGGAAGAAGATGGGAGAGCGGGCCTCGGTGCCGCGTAGGCAAATTCTGGCCGAGCGCTTATCGATTAGCCATGCGCCCGTCTCCAAAATTTCCGCCAGCACTCCGGCACGATAAACAACTCCAAAGAACGTCCACGATGCCGAAACGAAAGCGCGAATCGCCTGCTCCCGCCGGACGACACCCCCCACCTGTTGTAGTCACGCATGCGAAACAAGCCAAGTACTGCCAAAAGCGCCTCGAAGCTGCGCAAAAGCCGCTCCTCGCAGCTTTGAAACATGGCTCCGTGCTGGAGCGCCAGAAGCACAGTCGCAGGAAGAAGGACGCGGAGAAGAAGGGCGACAAAAAGGCAATAGATCGACTGGCTGCTGAGTACCAAGTCCTGAAGGCGCTGAACCTAGAGCAGCTGGGCGATCAGCATTTGCGCAAAACTTTGGCAAGGGTCAAAAGCTTGAAGGAGGCGGAGCCTCTACGAGAATACATTGCTGGCATCAGAGAAGGAAGCAAGGATACCAGCACGCTCAATGTTACGTCGAGGTTGGTCAAGGTAGTGCAGGTGAAGAAGGTGGTGGATGGGGTCATTGAAGACTTGAAGCGCAGTCTCGGAGTCGATAAAGTCAAGGGCAACAACCAGGAGGGCGAAGAGGACAAAGCTGCCAAGACAGAGGGTGCGAAGAAGCAGAAGGATGACAACAAGGCGAGGAAATCAAAGTCTATCGAGAAGGAGGACGTGGAAATGAAAGACATCAGCGACGAGGGCGATGACCCATACATGGCTTTCAGCGCGCGGATAGCAGCGCCGTCTTCAGGAGAGGAAGATAGCGAGGGCTCGGTATCGGACGATGAGCGACCACCCAGTATCGGAGACAGCGAAAGCGAACACGACCCGGACGACGATCTGGAGGCCGAGAGCGAGGATGAAGAGGAAGAAGTTGCACAAGCAGACGATATCAGTGACAACGAGGAGGAACACAGTGAGGAGGTAGCCATCTCTCGAGCAGTGGCTCCCGCTTCAGACGAGTCCTCTGCCGATTCAGACTCCGACTCGGAATCTGACGAGGCCGCGATACCCACCAAGAAGAGCAAAACCAAAGCCGTCGCCGAGAAGCCTACCTCTTCCGCGTTCCTTCCCGCCCTCAGCCACGCCGCCTACTTCAGCGGATCCGAGTCCGAAGCCTCCGACCTCGATGTTGATACAGCTCCCCGCAAGAACCGCCGCGGCCAACGCGCCCGCCAAAAGATTGCTGAAATGAAATTCGGCGCAAAAGCCAAACATCTCGAGAAAGCACAACAGAACGTCAAGTTCGACCCCAAACGAGGAGCCGTTGCCGGTGATGGCAAGCGTCAAAGAAGAGGCAAGCCAATGGGTCCTGGTCTCCAACAAAGTGGAAGTAACGCGGAGCCGCTGGGTAAGAAAGATGATAAGAAGGATAGGAAGATGGGGCTCGGGGTCAAGAGGGATGACAAAGGTGAACTGCATCCTAGTTGGCAGGCTGCGAAGATGGCTAAGGAGAGTAAGAAGCTCAAGATCGATGTTGCGGGTAAGGGGCCACCGCAAGGGAACAAGGTTGTTTTTGATTGAGATAGATACCCAAACTAATGATGGAGGAGGTGAGGTGGTAATACGACGCCTCTTCTTTGCACGTTACTAGTCCTAGTTGGTTCGTCATCTACGTGATGTAGGCTCTCCCGTTGTGTGACTTTCGTGGATATGTTGACTCAGATTGAAGGAAGTAGAGAACAGACATGCTAAAACAAGAAGTAAGAAGAAAAGGGAAGGAATCATACATTTCATGCGGAGCGAGTCATGCTGCGACCGATATTCGCCTGCGTTATGATCCCTAACCTCCCGGAACTGACGTTCCCTATTGGTTCATCAAACGCCGAAGATCCTTGAATATTTCAAACCAGCCAGAGAAGCTATTTACAACAACTGCGGGCAGTAGTACTTGCAACTACCGCGGTACCGTCCGTTCTGACCGTCTTCAACCAGGAAGATCTCCATCTGGTTGATGCACTCCTTGCGGCAAACCGTTTGAGTCCTGCAATGAGTTCGCTTGCAGCAATCCTGGTCTTGTTAGTAACTTTGAAGAGGATAAAAGCATAAAGGTTGGTGAATGGAACGCACTGTATTGCACTGCTCGCGAAACTTCTTGCATTTGGAGCATGGCATTTCAGCTTTGTTAGCCTGTGCCCGAGAACAGTTAGCAAACGCGCGATAGTTTAAAGAGGGAGAAGTCATGGAACTTACAGTATCGATAGAGTCCTCGTCACCGTCCTCTTCGCGAGCCTCAACAGCCTTGACACCGACACATTGAGGATAGGGCTTGGCATTGCAGACGTCCTCTGGGTTGCAGACCTCTGCGGTAAACCACTTGTGGTCGTCGTTGCAGCGCTTAATCGCGTGGCGGCCAAGCAAGATGAGTGGGAGGACTTCGCACTGTGCGTCGCCATCGCGGCAGTCGTCGGTGGCAGAAGACTCAGCAACGTCGTTACCAAGGTCGGCCATGGCGGAGACGTCTCGCTCTGCATTGGTGGTCCCCTTCTGAACGGGCTTCAGAACACACAGAGCTGTAGGGTTCTCAACGCAGACATCGCCAGGCTTACAGACCTTGACGATGGCCCACTTTCCGTTGATGCATTGATCGATCATCTGGCCCTTGAGGATGCACTGCTTCTCGCCCTCGTTGCAGGCTTTATCATCGAGATCGTCGAGGGCGGAAGTAACGGTGGCGAGGCCCAGGAGGGCGAGGATAGAGGTCGCGAAGAGCTTCATGATGGGTTCGGACTGTCGTGGATAGGTTCGGGGAAGTTGACTGTAGCGTAAGCGGTAGACAGTAGTGGAGTGAGAAGTAGAGAAGATGGGGTGGAGGAAGAAGAAGAGGTGGGGGAGTACTGCTTGAAGCTAATAGTCCGAGATGCTAGAAATGAGGAGGGAACAGTGATGTCGCGCAGTGATGGCGAATATGATCATGCTCGTATACGTCACACGGTCATGCTTCTGCCTCTGAGGCTTCCAACGGCATCCAACTAACGATTGCGAACTTGATATAGAGTCTCATAGGCTTGGATAGCCGTTGAATCGTGTGGGAGGCGGTGCTTACGTTGCAGATATTGCATCCTAACCCCATGATCTGACTCCTGACGGTTGCAGTACATAGTCCAACCTGCTCCCAGCATTTTGTGTGCCATCAATCGTTGATACGACGCCTAAAAATTGTGGTATGTTTTTGGCGTGTCGCGTGGTCACGTTGCGACGCGTCGATTGGTGAAATCCGATTTCGCCGGGCTCGCTTCCCCGCGATGCTGCTCTGATGCACTTTCCGTCCCGAAAGTCGTCACTCCAGTACCCATACAAGACATGTCTCAAGAAGAAGAAACCTCACATATCTCGAGCTCAGTGGCCAACAACTACCTCGAAGTACTATCGCTTACTACGAGTTTTGCACCAGTAAGAGGAGAGGCGCAACAACTGGCGGGAGCTTAGAAATCGTGTACAACTTTGGATTGTATTCCATATTCTAGCGCGACGGGTTCTCGCGTTGGCATGAGGGCTGGGATTTCGAGGAATAGGGCGCATGGAATACTGATCTTCACCGTAAATAGTCTGGCTCGCAGTTTTTGGGGCGCACTTATTTGACAGCGCACAGACTAGGGCAAGAGAGATTGGATCATTTGTAGCTGAATGTCGTAGAACTGGACTGTGTACCACGCTCTCGACACCATCTCGGCTGGGTGGCGCAGCGTATTGCGTCAAAAGCCCCTGAACTGCGCCTCAAAGTGGTCGCCAAAGTGGAGTCGTTAAAGCCTACCTCAACCGGGAGGGACTATCCGCTTGCCAAGTAAAGCTTAGAGATGCTTGATGATCTGCCAATGCATGCTCGTTTCCTCGTCAAGGTAGCAATCTTCGCTCGAGTTTCGTGGCTCCAGGATAGTATTAGCTTATCCTTGTTGAGTTGATGTGTTTTCGTAAGGTTCTTACTTCTGGCCATCGCATAGATGCTGCTTTTCCAGACCTCGGAGATAGCGGCACCGCCTCACCGCCTGGCCGAGATTGCGCCACGTTTCAAACCGTGGAAGCTCCGGCCGTTCGCATTTGTTACGCATCGTGGGCGATCTCGAACAAATCTAGCTGCAGATGTAGTGGATTGATTGATGCACAAGAGGGGCAGACGCCGATGATTGAATAAATACCGCACCCCGCCTACATCCACCTTGACATTAACAAACTTCCTTCAACAACTTCTCAACCTACATAACAAGCACAGCATACTCATCATGGGCTTCCTAAGCGAATTGATATCCGATTTTACCGGTGGTGATAAGCAGCAACAGCAGCAACAGCAGCAGCAGTCAGGCTACTCCCAATACCCACCCCAACAGCAGCCGCAAGGTTACTCTCAATATCCACCTCAACAACACTCTCCACAACCACCACCAGTCTCCCCACCATGGTATGCTGAGTGGGATGGGCGCGAAAACCGCTGGGTCTTCGTGAACCAACACAACGGCGAACGGACTTACCAATACCCTGGGCCTGGCTACGCGCAGCAGCAGGGTAACTACGGTGCTCCACCACCACAGGGTGGATATGGTTACGGACAAGATGGCTACAGCAACCAGGGCGCATACCAACAGAGCGCGTACGACCCAACTCGTAGTGGTAACCAGGAAGAGCAAAAGAGCGGCGGTAATGGCTGGAAGTACGCCGCAGCAGGTGCAGCGGGTCTTGCAGGCGGTGCATTGCTGATGCACGAAGGCGACAAGATTGGTACGTCTTCATGCAACCCTGGACTCCATACACCAGCCTACTAATGATGTTCTATAGAAGACGGTTGGGACAGCGCCAAAGCCAACGTCTCGCACGGAGTCGACGAGTTCGGTAACGACATAAGCAACTTCCCCGAGAACGCCGCAGGATGGACCGGCGAGCAAGTCGGACGCGTAGAGAACTTTGGCGATGACGTAGAGCAGAAGTGGGATAACACCGTTGACAACGTTGAAAACTTCCCAGAAAACGCAGCGGAGTGGACGGGTGAGAAGGTTCAGGAGGTTGAGGATATACCGCAGGACATTGAGAACAAGTGGGATAACATGACTGAGGGAGTGGAGCAGTTCGGAGATAACATGGAAAACGCGTATGATGAGGGCAGGGACGAGCAGAGATACGAGGACGACTACTGAGATGGATAAGAGATGGACTTGATGCTAGAAATGGCTAAGCATAATTCGTGAGGCTCGAGAAGTTGGCATATAATGTTAATTAGAAAGTCTAACCATGTTTGTCGCGCATCCAAATGGCTGCCAGCCATGTCAACCACAAAGTTGGCTTTGTTCGTTTTTTCTACAAACTATCCAAACGTTGGCGAGACGGGTACCGAGTAGAAGAGCAAGTAAGGTGCATGAGAAATCCTTCGTTGTAGGCGGAGCTGTGCTTGGCATGCCGGTAGCGAACTCAGGTCCTACCAACGTTGGCGAAGCAACACCACAAGAAGACCTCGGGATAATTAAACGAGCCATTCAAGCACCTTCTGGCTTTCACTCCAACCCCGCCTCGCCACTCATTCGAGCACGTGGAAGTTGATCGCGCTCATAATACTGTCGCGTACTCTCTTTCTTCCGTTTACTGCTGAGATCTGGTTGTCGCGCTGAAGCCAGGAGTTTGTTGTAGGATGCCTGGACGAGGCGCAGTCGTGTTGGTATGTTCAACTCGGGTCTCGCTCCACCATGCAGGATGGTGATGCGGTAGAACGCCACCCCACCAACAACCTCGTCGCATCCATATAATGTTACTGAGTTGCCACCTCTCTGCTTCACATCGCATTTCTTCCGTCGGACCCACACTACCCCATTTCAATTACTTTGTCCCAGTTGAACACAAACTCTCTCTACGTTCGACACATCGTGCGACCTAGCCATGCAATTTCCTACACTGCCCACTGTCCTGCAGACCACATCTCTTCTGACCTCAACATCCCTCCTCGCTCTCTCAGCTGTCACAATCTACCTTACTACAGACTACACCACCTCACTAAACTCTAGAGTTCCAGCAGGCCCTCACACATGGTTTGGACTTATTAACTCACCTGAGCGCTCAGTGTACTGGGCCGCCGTCGACTCAGGAAGTAAAGATTTCGACAGAATAGAATTGGAGTATGCGACCAGTAACGACATTTGGGTTTTGGCGAATGGGTGTGTTGGCTTAGTTGCTGGACTGATGGCATGGCTGGCTGTGTGGTGGACGTCAAAGAAGGAGAAGGTATGTATTCTCAACGCTGACAGCTGAGAAATATTGCTAACGAGCTCTGTAGAACCCAACAGCTAGCTGCTCACGCTCTCCATGGGTGCTTGTCTCCTCGACCTTCTTTAGCACCGCCGTGATCGTGATGTCGTTCACATCTACAATCATCACATCACAAACAAAGTCCCGTCTGCAAGGCTCAACTTGCATACCTCACTCTATATACACGCCCACCAACAACTACTTCGTCTGCACGCGTGAGCTAGCTGCTTGTAACATCCTGGAAAACCTCTATATGGAGGATATGGAGTGGAGCGAGAGGATGTGCCAAGAGGCAAGGGCGAGCAGAACGATGTTGGTCCCAACTTTGGTTTGCGCAGTGGTTTTGATCGTCGTGTGGATTGCGCAGATTGTTGTTGGCAAGAAGAGAAGTACTGCTATCGCTGATGCGAGAGTAGAGAGGTTGCAGCAAGGTGAAAAATCAGCAGTATATGAGCCAATGAGATATGAGGCGCGGGAGAGGGCGTGAGGTCCTGCGCGCTTGAGACGCAGAGGCAACCTGCAGTCTTGGAGCGATCGGACTGTTTCGGATGATATGATTGACGGCTAGTAAATAGATGGCAATGGGATTAATACTGCAAATCAACAAAAGTAAGATTCGAATACCTTTCTAATTAGTGATGTTTCAGCGTCACATTCAAGACTCTCAACTGGGGCTTTCCAGCAACTCTTTTCAATGCTGACATGAGTCGTATGAATCATGTCATCGCTATGCTCGACACATTTGAGGTGGCCATCTTCCGGAACAGCTTCGCCACCCTATTGGGTCCTGGTGACCGTTGTCGTGGAGCGCAACCTCGTGCCTAATATCAAGTCAACCCGAGATGATTGCAACTGCCACCAAGAAAGGTTAGCAACATTGGGACGTGACGAACCCGTTGGCGGATGCTATGTGTATCTCGTGGGCTATTTCAATGAGACCTCGAAGTGAAGGCTTGCCTTCATCTGCCGAAGGGTAGTGTTTTGGGTGAGACGGGAGAAGCCGCTCCTTTTGCTTGGGGCTCCACCTAAATCACGCTTCCGATTGGCTTGACAAGCGCAAAAGAGGGGCTCGTTGAGAACACGCAGGAGAAGGATGCGCGATCAACACTACACCATCAAATTAAGGATGATTCCGATATGAACCACACGCCAATGAGTCTGGAAACGCACAAACGTTTGTTTAAGATGACTCGCTTGTAATACACTACCTTCCACGTGCAGACTCGCTTTGGAGGTGTTGAGAGCCCTAACCTTTGCCATGGGTAAATGCTCAGATTGGGGCACAGTTCACTTTTGACATGCCGAACATAAGACTCAATTTCATCCACGATACGGATGTACTATTGCATCAGTATTGTCACTGGATGACCAAACCTCCCCCTCGAGAATGCTTTCTATCAGGTGTATGTCATTTGCAGGGCTTGCTAGCTTATGTTCTACAGCCGTGGCAGCAGCAGTAAATGTTCCACAGACACATGCAGGGTCGACAGTCTATGACTATATAGTGGTGGGTGGAGGACTCAGCGGGCTGGTCGTTGCCAATCGCCTGACTGAGAACGCAAACAGTGAGCGCAATATCTCCCAGTAAAGTACTTCGCCGTGCTAACAAAGTCAAGTATCCGTCCTCATCATCGAGAATGGCGTCATTGACGACAGATCCACGACGAGTGTACCTTACTTTGCCAACATCAATACCGAGAACTACTATCCCATCACATCTGCACCGGAGCCATTTATGCAGAACAAGACCTGGATGGTGCATGTAGGCAACGTTGTTGGAGGAGGTTCAGTGGTCAATGGTATGCAGTGGGACAGGGGCTCTGATGCGGATTACGATGCATGGGAGCAGCTAGGAAACCCGGGTTGGGGATATGATGGCCTGGCGAAGTACTTCAAAAAGTCCACCCACTTTGATAGCCCCTCAGAAGCAGTTCGCCGTCACTTCAACATGACGTTCGATGCCAGTGCGTAGGTACACAATATCATTTCAATAAGGTCGTAGCTAAATTGCTCCTAGGTACGGCGACGGCCCAGTCAAATTATCGATACCCAGCTACCAGTATGAGGACTACGTCAACATCATGGGGTCATTTGTATCTAGGACCGACATACCCCACTCGTTGGAAGGCCTTAGTAAACCAATTGGCACGTTCTGGACGCCAAACTCCATCGATAACTCTACCAAGCAGCGTAGCCATGCTCGCAAAGCGTATTACGATCCGGTTCAAGCACGCACCAATTTACATCTTTTGACCAACATCCATGTCGACGAAATCCTGTTCAAGGATGGAAGTACGCTTGTAGCTAGTGGTGTGAAGTATACATCCAACGCTGACTCTTCCACCGCATCTGTGTATGCAGCAAAAGAGGTTATACTTGCAGCCGGAGGTGTCTTCACACCGCACCTGCTCATGCTGTCAGGTATCGGCCCGAGCGATGAACTATCTGCCGCCAAGATCACTGTGAAGAGAGACCTTCCAGCTGTTGGTTCGAACTTCCAGGACCACCAGGCCTTGTACATGCGTTTCAAACTCTCCAATCAGTCCACCCCTAATCCAGATATGCTCGTCACAACACCCGACCCAATCTTCAACGCGACAGCCGCCGAGCTGTATGCAGCTAATCGCACTGGTCCATGGACCTTTGGGCGAGGTAATGCAGCGCTCTTTCTGGCATTCAAGGATTTTTCGAGCAAGTATGCCGACATAACTGCGATTGTTTCTAAACAGAATGCAACCGCATATCTACCGCAACGCTATTCGAAGATTGACGCTCTGCTGAAAGGCTTCATGGCCCAACGTGATATTCTGATCGATCACTATCTTCCTGACTATGCAGCCACCGGAGAATATCCCATCCAGCCTTGGGGTCGGGCGACTACTGCCGTGCAGAAACCTCTTTCCCGCGGGACGCTCTCCCTCAACACGACGCACCCATTAGCGAATCCGATCATCGTTCGAAATGCTTTCCAAAATCCAGTCGATAAGTTAGTTCTTGGCGAGCTTGTGCGCTGGAACAGGCGGCACTGGACCACCGCACCCCTGCTCGAGCGCTACGTCCCCGTCGAGACCGTGCCGGGTGCGCAATACCAAACCGACGACGAGATCTTTGATGCGAGTATCGAAGCAGCTGCTTTAGACCCAACTTATGCGCATTCAAGCGGGGCATGTGCGCTTATGCCAGAGGAGTTAGGCGGTTGTGTGGATCCACAATTGAGAGTTTACGGAGTCGAAAAGTTGAGGGTAGTAGACGCGAGCATCCTGCCACTGATACCAGCGGCACACTTGCAGGCAACGATGTATGCTGTTGCGGAGAAAGCCGCAGATATCATCAAGGGGGATCAGTAGACTTGGAGATGTGCTGGAAAAGTACAGATATGGTGAATTTCATCAATCTTTGAAGCTGGTTGGCGTGGTTGGTACTTTACCATTTACCCGCGTTTTAGGTAATACTGGGCGTTTGGTTATCTCATCATCAGCGGGCTATGGGGGCTGACATCGTGCTCATCTGCTTACCCGACACCTAGACTTTGTGATACTCGTTCTGCAAAGAAGGTTTCCCGCTCCATCACTGTCTTTTCCACAGTCTATACGGCATCGCCATGGGACTAAGCTCAAGCATGATCGGCCGGCCGGCCGATCTCGTACAGGTTCTCACAGGACAGGGTGATGAACACTGTCGCACTTCCTGATTATGGCACTCATTCTTCTTACTAGATCAAGTACGTCACATGTTACTGGAAGAGCTGTATATGTTTTCAGGGAATCATCTGGAAGCCTTGCGCTTACTATTCGATGCACGGTCAACAAGCGATAACGAAGGCGGACCTTCATGTATGAAACCATGATCTTACATAGCTCCTGTTCTCACTACATCAGATTGGACGGTCGACACTTTCGTTGGCTATCTCGTCGATTGCAATGCCGATGCAGCCGTCGTGATCAAGAACGCTGGACCACTACTTTACAAGATGTTCACACATTATGGGTCCTTTCCATTCAAGGTTGGAGAAGAGAAGCGCATGACATGCGCTACCTTTCTTCGGAGTATTTATATGATGTGTTGCACAAAGGATCGCGTTTTCTGGCGAGATTTCGGGACCGTAGGCGGCGAGCCAGTTACAAGGAACAGGAAATCAGCAGACGACGTGCAAATACTATTCCAAAGCATCGCTACTGGCAGTCAGCAACCACTACATGATCCACGTCAGCGTTCAGAAGATGATGATGAAGACCTCATCGATGTGCTCTTCAAACTCGGCGAAACAATAAACGAACGGCGGAGTCCCAAGTTCGCTTTTAGGCGCCGAAACGTTCTACCAGCTGCTGCTCTCCTTCCCAGCTCGCATTCCAGGGACCGACAGAGGTCTATAACAATGTAAGACTTAAACAATTTGCTCAAGCTGGTCATCGCGTTGTTGAACACCCGGTTCTTGGCCGCAACACTACCGTCGGACACGACTATCATCAGCTCCGTCATGGGAAGCTTCAGAAGAGAGTCGGGGGAATTAATAGGCATTGATTGGCAGACATTTCGGGACACTATCCTGCAATCACTTGTGAGACCATCCATCCTCCTCTCACTTCTTGTGCTTACGAACTTTTAGCCCAGCCTGCCTTCGATACTATCAGGCTTTATCGAGACAGCATTTAATGTCACACCATTCTTCTGGCTTGAGCTACCACTACCACTAACAGAGCTGGTACGCGCACTGTGTGAGAACTCAGACAATGAGCGAGTAACTGATCCAGGAAAGATAGGGCTATCAGGGAGTACTTGCGAAATCCAAAATCATTGCGGCAAAGCAGTTCCCGCAATTCCTTCTGATCATACCTGGAGGACTTGCACTACACTTCCAATCCATTTTCTTTCAACTGAAACCTGAAAATAGCAGCTCTCAGGCTAATTCGCAACACGCTATCAAAATTGCGAAGTTTTTACAAGCACCGGGTTATCTGTTGATCGAACAGACCATGCGATGTGCACCGGGGGATTTTAAGCAACCGACAATAGTTTGCGTATACACAGGTGCTCCAAGGGATCTTCAACGATTTACCTTCTACTCTCGTAACCGATCGCCTTGTGAGAATACTTGCTGTTTGGAATATCTCCTACACATACCGTCTATCAGGTGGGAAAAAATGATGTAGAGGATGTGCTGAAGATACGAAAAGAGCAGGGTGGCTTCGTGATCAATGCGGGTGCTTTGAGTCTTGCTTTGACCGATGCCCTACGGCGTCTTCAGATTGATGTGGGCTCCACTGCTTTTGAAGGCGAAATTGTTGCACTTGAGATCTGGAAGATGGAGTCGTCAACAACTCCCTGGTAACAACACAGCAAAGATGTGTCGCTGCTGCCGTCCCAGATTCACACAATAGTGTTCCTCAAAGACACTGGCTATCACCTACAAAGATGGAGGTAAAGTCATGAAGCCAGTGCATATAGGGGGCATACAAAGACGACGTTGTTTCGAAGGGCGGACGTCGGTGATGTTATCGATGAGGAGGCGATGTATCTACAGGAAACGACTTAGCCTAGAAGCCGCATTTTGTAGGGTTTGGTTTATCCCAGCTACAACCTCACATCGCATATTCATGGTCTCGCTGGACTAACGAGTGGGCCTTGAGAATACCGCAAATATCTGAGGGACAAGTTATAGAGTCAGGTGCCACAGCTTGGAAAGACCAAGCTTCTTCGTAGAGGCTTCAAAAGTTAGTAATAAATGGTCAAGGTGGGGCCAACGCTAACCACGTGTGCGTTAGCGCCATGCAAACTTCAAGTGAAAATGTTACCCGACCCTCAGGTTCCCCCGCACACCACCAATCCGCTACAAGCAAAATGGCGTGCTCCGTTGCATACACTACGAAATGCGCCAGAAGTGCAATGATCGCTGACTTGCACGCGAACTGTGGGTAAGGCGCTCGTGTTCGACTAAGAACACCCAAGCTTCGCCATGAAAAGCTTCCATGCACCGGTCTCTGAGCTTCGTCTCTTGCATTGCATCACACTGTCGCGGTAAACTTCACCCAAGAATATGACGACCGCAGACCCCGAAAAGGCCTCGCATGATGTCGCGACATCACCGGACTCTTTGGACCGGACACACTCCCATGTCGTTAATGAGGATCGCTTGCGCCGCTCCCTCAGCGCCCGACAGGTGCAGATGATAGCTATCGGAGGCACCATTGGAACTGGACTTTTTCTCGGTACTGGCAAAGCTCTCACAACCGGTGGGCCGGCTTCGCTGCTCATCTGCTATTCTATCGTCGGCTTCATCGTCTTCTGCACCATGCTATCGCTCGGCGAAATGGCTGCCTTTGTTCCTGTCGCAGGCTCCTTCTGCACGTTCGCGGGCCGCTACGTGGATGATGCGTTTGGCTTTGCGCTGACATGGAACTACTGGTTTAATGATGCTGTCAGCACTGCGGCAGACCTGGTCGCTTTACAATTATTGATACAGTACTGGAGTGATAGCGTCCCATGGTATGCCGTGGGAATAGCGGTTTGGGTGCTTATCGTATTGGCGAACATCATCAACGTTAAAGCCTATGGCGAGCTTGAGTATTGGCTGAGTCTACTAAAGGTGGTGACCATCATTATCTTCATCATCCTTAGTATTGCAGTCAACGCTGGTGCCAACACCGATTATGGGTATATTGGAGGAAAATTTTGGACTACTGGAGATGCGCCATTTGTGGGTGGCATCGGAGGCTTCGCATCGGTCTTCGTCACGGCATCTTTTGCCTATGGAGGGACTGAGTCCATTGCAATCACCGCTGGAGAGACGCGCGACCCAGCACGTACGCTTCCAAGGGTCGTAAAGAACGTCTTCTGGCGCATCTTGCTCTTCTATATCCTTACGGCCATTATGATCGGATTCAACATACCGTACGACTATCCAGGGCTTTCTACAAAGTCATCTCGCACATCGCCTTTCACCATCGCATTCCAAATGGCAGGCTCGAAAGCAGCTGGATCCTTCGTCAACGCGGTGGTCCTCACTAGTGTCATATCAGCCGGTAATCACGCGCTCTATGCCGGCTCGCGATTGCTCTACACACTCGGCGCGAACGGGCATGCACCAAAGGTGTTCACAAAGCTGACACGCTACCAAGTCCCATGGGTTGCAGTGATAACTACAAGCTTAGTGTCTATCGTGCTTTTCTCCCTCTCTTTTGCCGGGTCGGGCCAGGTCTGGACATGGTTGCAAAATATTGTAGGCGTCTCGAACCAACTGAGCTGGATCAGCATTGGTATCTCCTCGCTGCGTTTCCGCGCAGGCCTCAAAGCTCAGGGAAAAGAGCATTTGCTACCCTTTCGAAACTGGATGTATCCATGGGGCCCCATAATCTGTGTGGTTCTGAACTCTTTCATCGTTTTAGTGCAGGGTTGGTCCTCATTCAGCCCCAAATTTGCTGCCGTGGATTTCGTTAGCTTCTACCTGGAGCTTCCAGTGTTCCTTCTAATGATCGTCGTTTGGAAATTGTTGAAGAAAACGAAGTTCAGGAAAGCGAGTGAAATGGATCTCGAGACAGACGTTTACACCAAGGAAGACATGGAGCCGGCTGAAAAGGGGTGGAAAGGCAGGAGCAAGAAGATTGGAACATGGTTTTGTTTTTGAGGGCCCACTTCACGGGTCAGCATGGCCCCGACGTCTTGTGCTATGCTACGAAGTTGTACAATAGAGCTTTTTTTTCTCCGAGGTGCGCTCAAGCCCTACCCTACAGGTATTCACCATTACTTACGTTAATACGCTAACACAATGGGTGATCAAGTTTATCTTCAATTCACAAAACGAGTCTTGTTGTACAAGCGAACGTGTCATTACGCGGAGCGGATGCATTATTTCGATAAATCTGGTCTAATCTATGAGTACATATTCACGTGGCTTTGAGCGCTTCCTATGTGGCCTCGATTATCATGCTATTCCGCGTGGCTGGCAGATTAGCTGATGAATCCTTCAGTTTCAGCAAGCATTGATGAGGAGGTTAAAGAATGAGTTTGGGCGCGCAGTTTGTACAGCAGCTCGGCATTGGGTTTTGGATGTCGCAAAATGTTGGCGCCGTATGTCACGAAGGTGGCGCTCAAGACAATTTTTACACATACACCAACCGGCGAATTTTAGCCACGCATTGCGATACCTGGCGCAGCCAGATCAAGATCACTGCAAGCAGGATCTGGAATCTGAACACTCCCAGCCCAGCCACGACGGGGCGCCTACTTGGCGGGCGCCAACCATACCATGATTGGACTAAATGGCTTATCATCCGCTCCTCAGACCCCTGGTTCAACGCGTTGCTCGTACTGTAAGGCTCCGCCCCGCATATCGCCTAAACCCCAATCGCATTACCGTGCCTCATGCACCCATTCACAGCCATCGAATGTGACTGGGATGTTGAGATAGACGGGCGTATTTAAAATGACACGATAGTTGGGGTCCAAAAGGCAAAACCCACTCTGCGCGACAATGTCGCAGACTATGAGAGCTTCCCTGTCGCTCTTTCTTGCATCGATTTTGAGCGGTACCTGCGTTGCTGGCTCTTGTACTACCACCTAGACGCTTGTTGCAACTCACCATGTTTTCCTTTCTGTTGCGATTGAGCTCTATCGGTGTCGCAACAGCGGCATTGATAAAGGCTCCAATGCCTGCACCAACCGCCCCTGCAGTGCTTCCAAGGCAAGACTCTGCATCGGATACCGGTATCGTCATCGTAGGTTACCAGTCCATTGGCACCGAAAATGATCAACCAGTCTGTGGGTATTCCAGTTCTTCGTATTGATTTCAAGATCTGATCGTCTGACCTAACCATAGGGGCGGTTTCGACCTTCCCTCGGTCGGAGGGCTACCTTTTCATAACGGGCAGCCTCTGGCAAAAGTGCAAAGCGTCCTCAGCTTTTGAGATCAGCGGAACGAGTACGACTTCTCCACTGCCTAGGACAGGCTGCGAAGCATGGACAAGTTGCTTCCACACCACGGTGTATGGGTCTGGAGGTCTAACTAGTACTTGGTGAGTTGGAGCGCACGACTTCCGTGTAAGATCAACAATGCTAACCAAATGAACAGCGATGGCGAATATGGATCCTGCTATTCGGACATCATGTTCTCCACCTCTGGTGCTTCTGATGCAATCACTCGTATCTACTGCGACTGGACGGGGAGTCATCCATTGCTGTCTACAACTCTGTACAAGGAGCTTCCGGCAAACGGTATGCGGGGTGGCGCGAAATTTGCACCCGATTGATTGCTGACGTATCACAGCGAATCCAACATCAGTTGCATCGCAACCGGAAGCCTCCACTACGGCTGCATCGAACAGCGATCCATCAACTTCGGTCTCCACCCCATCTCCAACGTCGAGCCCTTCCAGCGAGGGAAGCCAGTCCTCGGGTGGTGACGGTTCGAACAACACGGGCATAATTGCGGGTAGCGTTGTTGGCGGTCTTGCAGTTGTTGCATTTGCTGGTGTAGCTATCTTATACATCCTCAAGCGCTCGAAGCGCCACGCCGCTGGCGCTCCGATTTCATCAAGCGATGGTGACTCAGCAAACCCCTACGGCACGCCAGAGATGACAGGAAACCAATACCTAGAGGCGCCAGCATATACACCAATGGCGACGAAATATGGTCACACCATCAACGGAGGCGAACTTGACGGGCAGCATGGAATGGCTGAGTTGGGTGGCGTGCCACTACACGAAGCAGAGGAACGACGATGAAACGAAGAGAAACAGAATCGGAGATAGAGAGTACGCCAAGAAGTTGGTCAAGAGGGCTGTGATATATCAATATATGCATCCGCATGAATATCAATGCACTTCCCGGTATACCTACGCATCACTGCCAGATTTAACCCCAAGTATAGTGCCAGTCCGAACCTAGCCAATGTTACGACTCGACGTGACTTCCAGCAAACATAATGACGGCGCATCCACCAATTATATGAGTAGACAACTACTATCGCTTCTCTTTATTCGACGATCCGCAAGGCAGACTCTGCCTTCAATCACTAGTATAATTTGATTTGCCAGTATGAGCCCCGAGTCAGCGCTAAGAAACGGCAGTGCTGCCAGGCTTACCTATGACTTCACCAGTTACAGCCCCTACACATCAAAGCCATGCTGAGATGTTGCTAATTTCGGTTGTTACACACCATTGTGATGCTTCGGGAAGCCGCAGCTACGCAGGTCCAGGCCGGTGATCCGATACCAACCCGACCAATGCGTACGCGGGTCCGCGGGGCTGCAAGTAATGGGCAGCAAGCATCCGACATTACGAAGCAAGATGGGAAAACTGGGTTGCGATGAGAGTGTATGGCCCCTTCCATTTTGGCATTTCCTCTGCCTTTCTTTGTCACAAAGTCTCGATCTGCTCTCTCGACTCTCACAGCCCAGGGTTAAGATGTCTTCCCCTGACTTATACCGCCGTTTACTTTTCTGGATTGCTACATCAATTTTAATCGCATCCATTTGCACACTCGGTCTTACGAGCCATACGAAATGGCTCCTAGCACAACACTTTCCAGCAGGTGCTTGGTACATATGGAGGGAACAGGGTGATTTGTATAAGGAACAGCAAACAAGACAACAATGGATCGCCGTCGAGTATAACGAGACCATCGACAGATTAGCGCTCGTCCGAGCGTTGTTGGGTGTCGCGGCAGGTGTACTGGGTATCTGGGCCTTACAGGTGAAGAGAAGAAGCGTGGTGGAAGAGGAAACGCAGGTATTGTTCTTTTCAGTCAGCCTGCCTTATATGTTACTTACAAATCACTCAGAATTCCCGTTCTTGCTTTCGGAGTAAAACTGCACATGTATTAGCTGTGATTTTCGCAATCGTATCTTTTACCGGCACATTAACGTCCGCCATATGGTCCACAATCTTCCATCACCAATCGTCCAAGCATTGCCGCGTACCAACAGTATTGAACGGATATAACAGCAAGTATACCTGTACGCGCGAATTAGCGGCCTGCACCATCCTACCTGTCATTACGAAATTAGATGACGGCGTGAGGAAACAGGTTTGTGTTGAAACGGTAAGACTGGGATCCAAAAAAGCAAGATGCAATATTAGAAAACTGATTATCGTGACACACAGAAAATCACTCGATGGCTACTTGTCCCCATGCTCGTGCTGGGTTCGGGGTTGGTTTTAGGGTATGCTGTGCAGGTTTGCTATATAATGAGACGGGCGGCTTTGGAGAGAAGAACTGAGGGTAGGATCACAGCGGTGGACAAAGCTGACTAGTCGTTCAATGCGCATTGTAACTGCTCATAGGTAAATGGAGTTGTCATAATGTCCTGGGAATTGCATCGCATATATGTCAACTGGTCATTGCAGCCTGTATCGACAAACACATGCGTGTACGCGCCATAACCAAGAGATCTGGCAAGCTTTGGTAACTTGGGCGACGAGTGCTTGTTTGACACGCATTCGACATAACAGCCAGTAGGGATATGGGTAGTCGTTGTTCGGCTAATCGTTGGGTGCGGAGTTTGTGAAGATAGCAGATGTTTTGAAAAAACTCGATGATCTACCTATTCGGAGCTACGGCTCCAGGATACAAAGAGCTTGCATTGCAATAATCTGCACTGAAATAACTGGGGCACAAGTTGTCAAAATGATTGATCATGCCATCTGCCCCCTTACCGCACCGGGTAGCGCCAGACTCGAGTGAGTATCCGCCATAAAAGCCGCCGGGTTGGCCTCGATCATGCTGACGTGGAAGCCCTCGCCCGAGTCCACACCTTCAACCATAACACCTGTCGTAAATGGGCCCTTCATACATCCTGCGCTGTTCCTGACCACTTCGTTCCCCTCTACCGGCTCTGGATTCGGAAATGAGATTCTGGGTGGTCCACTAGCACCGCGCGCGGCCTCGTGTATATGTGTCGCTGTGGTTGCGGGAGAATCGAATTCGCCTTGGAAGTTGTGTAGAGTGATATTATAACAGATCATGTTCGAAGCACTGTTGATGCCGAAGTTGAAGGTGCCGGATGCGCCGGCGAGGCCGCCAGTCGGCTCAGTACCGTTGACGACTTCCCCTGGGACAGCATTGACGAAGTGAGTGGAAGAAAAAGCGAAAAGTTGCTGAGCATCAATGGCGCTAGCAGCAGCCCCTTCCCCTCCGAGATCGATCGAGAGTTGCAGTTGAATTCGGCCGCTGCCAATGTCGATAGGTGAAGCGGAGAGTGGCGCAGCGCTCGTGCCGAGCACCAAGCTTGCAATGGCGGCGAAAGTGATGGTATACATTATGGTATAATATGTCGTGAATATCTCGTATTTTCCAAAATTGTGCGGTAAATCTCTTGTCAAAAGACGTGATTATAGGAAAGAAGCGAAAGAATGAATGAAAGTAAGTGAAGAAAGACTGGTCAACAGCGAATTATTCCTGCAGAAGTCTTCACAACCTGTTCCAGGTCTGTTTATATGCTATCCAAAATTTGATGATACAGAGTACGTGGGTGCCTTAGCACCAAGGCTTGGTGTTGGCCTGGAAGTTGTTGTCCCGACATTTGAGGCACCTCTGTAACACATGCTGGGTTTCGCGCATCTTGGCCCACTCCAACATCCGACGCGGCGCCTTGGGAACACCTCACCTAGACGCATGTTGTTAACGTCGAGCCCAAATATACGATGTTTTAACGAAGCTTACCCCTGACGTTTGCGTACACATGGTTGCGAAAGCCAATAATACATAATGCCAATTTGTTGCGGCTGTTTCTCATTTGCCAAGAACACCGGCAAAGTCGACATTCTGGCCTTATGTTGCCTCAGCCACGAATTGCTGCGTCGTGCATGTCGCCTTCACGTGAGCTTTTCAGCTGCGCAAGCCGGAGTTATGCAACTGATCGTTGAGGTAGTGATTACGGTCTAACGCCACTTGAAGATGAAAGCGTGGACTAAATGGCGGCATCAACGTTGAGGTGTTCCTACAAGTGGTTCGAGCTCTGCGAGTCTCATCAGGCACCTCGTCTTACTCTTCTCTAATTGTACCTTCTGTAACATACACCAATTCGACCACTTCCGTGACTACCTTCAGTGTACATGTTTCCATAATGTCCTAGGGTGCTTGGCCATGTTGCGGAGTCGAAAAGATCATCTTGGGACCGGAGGCAGAGGCGGCTTCGTACTTCAAAAGGATATCTTAGTGATCTATAACAAATGTATTGATACAAAGTGTGAAGCAAAAGTGGTCAATTTAATTGTTTGTGCAACACATCCTACGCCTAACTAGATTGCAGCCCCAGCTCCGGGGAACTTCGCAAGCAAGGACTTGTCGTACTTGGCAAGTTTTGGGCACCCAAGCTGCGCAACGATTGGGTTCAAGGCATCCGTCAACTTCTGCACAGCAAGCAGAACGTTTCCGAGTAGACCCTTGAGGATATTCGGGCCAGCTGAGTTGACGGCTTGGAAGGCAAAGCACATAAGGTTGTTGCCCTCGAGCAGGGTCTTGGCATTGTAGACGCCGCCCGTAAGGTCCGCGATGTTGACACCAGTGAAGGTGTTGGGCTTGCCGGTATTGCCACCAATGACAGCCATGTATGGGAGTGCCTGGAGTGCACCTACGGCGTCAAGGGTGAAGCCCGTGATTCCGTAATCGTCACCGATAGCGCGGCGGTACCACTATGGTATAGATTAGCAAATTTAGACGATTGAGGGTGGACACGAAGATACGTACGTTCTCAGGAATCCTCTCACGTCCCGAAGCCCACTTGAAGCTTCCTTTCTGCCCAGTCACACCTTCAAACGATTTGAGTGTCTCTCCATCGAGGTAGCCTTCTGGGTACTCTGCGGAGTGGTTGGCGAAGAAGTGGTAGGTGAAAAGATATGTCGCAGTGTTGATTGCGAAGTGTGTCACAGGTCCGGCCCAGTAGTGTCCGTTGGTGGCAACAGAGTCCTTGTACCGCTTGCCGCGGAAGGGATGCATGACTGTGAGGTCGTAACCGTTGGGACCGAGGGGCATGGCCATGAGTTGCTCAAACAGGGGTAGGTTGAGGGATACTGGGTCACCACTGAAGCGAGTTAGTCACACGACTGCGCGATAGTGTAGGAGAATACATACGTCTTATAGACATCGCCTCGCGTAGGAGAGCAGTCAGCCTCGAAGCGGTTGTGTGTCGCACTCAGCCCTTGCGGCACTCCAAGCATACCAAGACTGGCAGTAAGTCCGCCAATTAGTCCACCACTTTTTGGCTTGCCACCGATGGAAACTGAAGTGATGTCGCCGCCCATGACAGTAGCAAGGACTGACAGGAAGCCAGAGAGATCAATCCCCATACCAAACACTACGACATGTGAGAAAGCAGACTGGTGATTTAGCAAAGCTAAGCATACCTTCATTTGAGGCCATTGTCAACTGCGTGATGGATGCGATTCCATTTCGGGGGAGGTAGCCATGATTTGCCATAACGTTCAGACCCGGGCAAGGTCCACGGAGGTCTCCCATACCTGGTGCGATCTATGCATCGGATCATCAGCATTCAATGCACTGGAGTCTTTCATTTTGACAGGGCTACATACGTATTTGTGGTCACCAGTTGTGCTAACGAGCTGAGCCTTTGCATCAAATCCAGGTGGTAAGATGTTAGCGCCGAGTTGTCGCTTCGTCTCTACCTCCCTTGAGATCTTTGCCGCCAACTCGGTGATCTCCGCAAGCTGCTCAGCACCGATATCCTTGTTGATGTTGTTAAGAAGGTTGGCTGGGAAGGCAAAAGCTGCCAAGGAAAAGAGGGTAGCGCTGCAGAAAATTGTTGCCTTCATGTTTTCAAGTATTCATTGACGAATACTAAGGAGTGTAGGTGTCGGCGACGAGAGAAGCAAGTTGGCAACTGTAGTGTTATTATATGTAGAGAGTGTGAAGTCGTGATGGCGAATTGCATGGAAAAGTGTCCAATCACCGGTGGCCGTGTTCGTACAGGAAGTTTAATTTAGGAGTGGTGTGCCTGATCATCGGACGTGGATCGTATGCGCATGTGCGGGGCCTACATTATAGCAAACCTTCTGCGCGAGCGTAGAACAATGACTCTGTTCTATGAAAGGCCGACAAAATGGCCGAGCAGGAGGATGAAACTGTCAGTGCAGCCTCAAAATCGCGCCTGGAATGCTAGAGACATAAACTAAAGTGCTGATTGAGGTAAGTCGGAAGATTATGTCTCTCTTGATTGGACAGGTGTATAGAACCGACGTAGGTGGTTGTGGCGGCGATATGGCCCCTGGTGCACGTATGGTGTGTTTTGGGGGTCCGGGGATACTAGGCGTTGTCGAGGTAGTGGGTATGCAGTCGCGCTACCTGGGAACCTGCTGAAGCGTGGAGGCAGGCATGCAGATCATCAGATGGCGCTAGCCGTGAGGGGATTGGAACTATACACGGCACTAGGGCAAGTAGTAGGGCAAGTAGTAGGGCAAGTAGTAGAACAAGGATCGACATGAGGATTTCTCTTGGTCCTGACGACTCATATTCAGGATGAATCGACGTGGCCAATGCGATAGGTAGACCAGACACGCAGTCACCAGTGTGAATGGAAAGCTGTTCCTAAGTGATGCCGAATGTTGGCCGGAGATACGTGATTCAATGCTATCGTTAGGTCATTATGAGCGCTACCCAATCCAGGTATCTAATTATCTTCCATAACCTCGACTGCAACCTTCTGTGTGCGACTGAGGGTAGTCACTCAAAGGCCAATTCTCGTTGTGTATGCGTGCGCATGACATAGACTCTGGCAACGACTCGGGAGTCAAGGCTGTAATGCGCCCAGTCTTATCATCGACAACAAGATGGTCCAACTCTATGTAACCATCCTTTAGACCTCTCTCCACATCATCGACTAGGTATTCAATGCTAGTATGTCCTAATGTATGTGTTGTCTTCTTGCTCAATCGCCGTATATTATCGCGTGCAAGTGAGCTTGCATTGTTCGACGGGTTGGAAGGAGTGCTTCCAGAAGCAGTGGACTTTGATTTACTTCGACTCGACGAGTTATGGTAGTTTGTTAATGCTTGGTTGACCGCTTGTCTGAAGAAGACACGGAGTACGGGGATGGACGTGGCAACAATCGTCATAGCGGTGTCTGCGGTTGACCAAATGACGGAGTTGTATGCTTCATCTGCTTTGGTCAACGGTAGCCACAAAGACACCTTCGCCTACCTTACATGATAGATCCTGCGTTTGCAGTTGCTCGATATATCTGGCTCGGAGGATAGAAGTGACTCCTGCTCTTCAAACTTGTCAGCGTAGCCTTTATGTCATCAATATACCAACTTACAAGATACCCAAGCTCATAGCAACACCAACTCCGATTTTCTCGGCCAACCGCATCTGGAGCTTCCACAGGACTTTCCAAGGTAATAATGCCAAAGAAATATCCATGATTGCAGCCCATACTGCGCAATGTGTCAGCTAACTAGTCGTTACGCAGTATCATGGGTTTGCAAACGAACCGGCCTGAAATCTTCCATATACTACGGAAGGATGCTTGTCAACGCATGTGCCTGGTAAGATGTCCACAAAGGTTTTCGTGATAGGTTTGCAAAGCGTCCAAGGCAGGACAGCTACTGGTACCGCAAATATGAACAAGGTAGCTATGGCGAACCAGACATAGGCCTTAAGCCACCCATCCGTCAATCGGAGCAGAGTGAGACCAAATGAGATCTTGCTCAAGATGATACCGGCAATCGATACGGTGAGTGCGGATGCGCCGTAATACGTGATGCGCTCGAAGTTTCCAAAGTCGACTAAACCAAGAATTAGAGGAAGGTGGACCATGGGGTTTGATGCAGTGTCTTACTATCAAGTGCGTGCTTTCCGAAACCCAGGTTTATACTGAGTTGATTCAGAATAAGTTGGGCGAGGAGAAAGAACTGTGTTGCATGAGTGATTAGCTATGCATTTTGGGCGTCCACTTCGCTTACCCAACTGATCACAAGTACACCATCTTCGACCCAAAGTTTCTTTTGGCTTTGACGGATCAAGCAACGAACAACAAGGAAGAGAAAAGAAACTCCACCAAGCGACCAGGTGGAAACGCTCATCAACGGACCATGCGTCTCAGTCGGGTTGCTTTCCCAGTTATCGAATTGGGAAGACATCTTGTGTGCGCTCGCGAATGGTCGCAGAAAGGATGCGACTGAATCGTCCGGTCGCTACGGTATGGTCCAACAGAGTCTCAATCAGGAAGGTATGTGTGCTTCGCGAAACCACGATCCAATCTATAGGTAAGAAGTCAGCGGGTATTAAGATGCAAGGCATAAGCTATAGAATAAGCTAGTGCCCGAGGATCTTCTGTATCCCCACGGTCCGGCGAATATCTGGCCTAGCCTGACCGTGTGCGCTTCGAAGATATGATGATGAGGCCTGCAATTTGCTACAAGTATCAGTGCCGATATTCATGACAGCATTTCAGAAATGTGGATTTTTGATGGGTCCAGCCTCGTCTCGGTGTGAAGCGTTTCTGGTGCGTGCTTTGTAGGCTTGCTTAATTTGGACTGAAACTAAGATTCGGGAAGCCCAAATCCCAACCACAGCCATCGGCATATTCTTGCGACAAAGCCAATCGTGGGTTTTGCGCTTTCCATTAGCTCGCGTGAACGACGGCCCGAGCGGGGATCTGCTCCACTTATCCGCTTAGCACGTACGCTAATAACGGGCTTGTATGTTCCGTTTTCCATCATGCGGCCATGTGTGATAGTGGTATACAATAGCGCCAAGGTGGCATGTAATTTTCATTGCAGATCTCTGCCCTTGAGTTGATGTGGGTAGATTTTCGTCGTCGCGCCAGGATCAGTGCCCAAATTGATTGATGCCTGCCCAGCACCCTTACTTTCGATATAAAGTTCGGTAGATGTCGAGCTAGCAATGGACCGCCACAGCCTTTAATGATCTGGAACCACGCACGCGTGGAGTTCTTCCGGGGGCGTTGCTTGTCGTCTCTACATGAAGGCAAGGAGCGGTGCTTGTACTCGGTACCAACCCAAAGTCAGTTACTGTGCATGCGGTGCAACAATGTCTGGCTGTCACTCCGATAGGTGAGTGCCTAGGCGGACCCATTACATCTGCGTAGGGATACCGCAAGCATCACAAACCCAAAGCGCTAGTAATTCGTGGCAGCCTTGATCAGCATAATAAATGCAAGGTGTCCATGTATATATCCGCAACTGATAGCTATACGACCGCCCGTGCGGAATGTTAGTTCATACTTCCAGTACAGTTGGGTGTCGGAAAGACGTCACTTGCTTTGGATAGTTCATGCGGTCATCAGCGTTTCTAACAGCATGCATGTGATTCGCCGTATGTTTCTTTCGCAGATAACGGCGATAAGTTCATCGTCCCGAGGTCCTCTACTCAACACCCCACATACATGGTGTGCACTGGAGTACCTGATAATAGGGCATAGCGGATCCAAGCGTGATCCGACTATGCTGGGATGAATCCAACCACGAGGGGAGCAACCTTGCGTAGCAACTGTCGCACGTCCTGCCACATGTGGATTGATAGATGGACTAGTAGACCGGACACTTCTGATTGGTCGATTTTGCTTACTAAAAGTGTGACTGACGAATGAAATTGCGTCTTCGGAACAAACAGGGGACGACTTGTACTGCAAGAAGCTACTATAGTGACTTCTACACCTTGGGCATAATAGGGTATTGTGCCTACCGTGCCGCATGATCTATCGAAAGCTCTTTGCAGCGTTCATCGACTGCATGATCGGCACTTTCCGTTCTCTTCCACTGGCACATGTTAGATCTGGACGAACTCTTATGCGAGTCACCTTGGTGCATTGGAATACTTGGTATTGGTAAAGGAGTCTTTATTCCCCCTGGGCAAGTGGATTCGGTCGCTTCATTTATCCGCCGGAAACGGAAGATAGAGTTTTGGATACATGCATGCGTTGGCCGTGACTACCAGCCTCCCAGGAACGTTGAGAAACTCTGTCCAAGCTCGAATATCGGAACCTAATCGGTGCGCGGAATTACGAACCCTGAGTCAAACCGGTGAGCTGGAGTATGAAAACGAGACGAGGTTGGTGAGAGCCCGGGAACTCGGGTCGGGGCAATTGGACGTGGAGGCGAAAGTCTTAGGAGCGGCTCGGCCAGCCTACCTGGCTTCGGGTTCGGATTCGCAGTCTACTAGACCAACACCATCCCTTCGTCCTAGAACTCAAGCCCGTCGTCGTCCTATCCTGTTCAGTTAATGCGCCTGAGCTAAGACCCGTCTCTGTGACAGATTCCACGACCACGCCACCGATCCATTCTTTAGAATAGGCTCAAAAACTCAGAGAAGGTAGGAGAGACCTCGAAGCTCCAAATTCTGTCATATAGCCACGCAAAGAGGCTCGGCCGGAGATTTCGATACGATATCGTAAACGTCGTAGTTACTAAGGATAGATATCCGGCATTGTAGCTCAGGATTGATGCATAGTGAGCAATAGTCGGGTGGAGGGCTCGATATCCGGCTGGCAAGTCGCTAGGAGTGGCAAGCGCTATTGCAACAGTACATGTCGGAGGATGTACTGTCGCATACCCTATGGAGATCACCTGATAGTGCTGGAACTGAAGTATTGAGATGGAACTGTGACGGAGAGTACCTAGTGCTATGTGAATAGGCTCTTTCCTTCGGAACAATTTTCCGAGAACGCGCACGTGGCTCATCTCCGCACTTGTCTTGGCAGGCACCAGAGGGGAAAGAGGGGCCTGAAGGACGTCATATGTCACTGCGACTGCTTATCTATGGAGGGTTGCTTAACGATGTTACCCCGAAGTTGGGTTACTCTGTATGACCGATGATGCTCCTACAGGAAGCGATGCGCACATGCGGGGTATCGTGGGGAGCGATGCGCAAACGGCTGGGGAGGGATAAGAGGTGATGCGAAGCTCTGCCTAGTTTCTTTAACTTTCTTCATCATGGTGGTAACTAGGTTCCTCCCGGTGCTAGCAATTGCGCGATGCATAATTGCGCAAGAGTATACCTATACCGACTATGCACAATACGTCAACCCATTCATCGGGACTGAAGGCGCTATACCTGGTCTCGCATGTGAGATACCCAGTTCTCCCATTGCGTTCATTTCTGATAAATCCCAGATGGCGGCGGCGATGTGTTCGTTGGAGGCTCAGTGCCTTTCGGTATGGTCAAGTTGGGGATTGACACATATGAAGAGTGCGTCAACATGAGCGTACTCAATGGCGGCTACACACCTCAAGGCCATGTTACTGGTATTAGTTTGATGCACCAGTCGGGTACAGGTGGCGGGCCGAAGTATGGGTTTCCATCACAAATGCCTTTGACGCGTATTGATGGCGATGTCAATCTGCTGGACAATCGGACCTATTGGCAGGATCGAGTAGGGTCCTCAAGCGTGGAGAATGGGCAATTGCTAACGAAAAACTAGGTTGGCGAAGACGTGGCGCAGGTTGGATACTTTCGTACAAAACTTGAATCTGGTGTGGGAATCGAACTCTCAGCTTCGCGACACGCGGGACTATACCATTACACATACTCTGCGTCGTCTGAGAAGCACATACTCGTAGACCTTTCGCACTACTTGCCCCATCTGACGCGCACGTGGGACACACAGTTCTACACAGGTGGTGAGGTTGAGATCCAGCCTAATTCCAGTATCTACACCGGATACACGTCAATCGCAGGCGGATGGAACATCGGCGCGCCAGTTACCGTGTATGTGTGTGGGGACTTTGATAGCCCGCCTGACGAGGCACGAGCATTCAAAGGAAAGAACACATTTCCTGTCAGTCGGCACTTTCGGTCATTCAACAATGGTACGACACCTCGACCTATGTATTCTGGGTCAACAGCTCGGTCAGGACCGATGAACGACCGCGTCGGTGCAGTCTTCACCTGGAGCAACGCTACTGAGATTAAGTCGCGAGTGGGTATTTCCTTCATGTCCGTTGATAAAGCATGCGCGTACAAGAACACTGAGCTCTCTTCATGGTCTATCGAAGATACCGCTCAAGCAACGCGTGACGAATGGAACCGTGACGTCTTTTCCAAGATCCGCGTCGATACTTCCGAGTCAGCGAACAAAACCAGGCTAGCGTTGCTGTACTCCAGCCTGTATTTCATGCACCTCATACCGAGCGAGCGTGTTGGCGAGAACCCGTTATGGGATTCAGATGAACCATACTGGGATGACTTCTATACCATGTGGGATCTCTTCCGAAACCAGGTGTCGCTATGGCATCTCATTCAGCCAAGCTACTACGAGTCTATGATCCGATCTCTCATTGATATGTTCAAACAAGAGGGCTATCTTCCAGATGGCCGATCTGGCAACTACAATGGTTTAGTGCAGGGAGGATCGAATGCGGATAACGTCCTTGCAGACGCTTACGTCAAGGGTCTGACGGGTATGATCAACTGGACGGAGGGATATGCAGCAGTTAAGAAAGATGCCGATGTCTTGCCATTCTTCGATGAGAATCCTATCGACTTACAAGGCTCGCTCAAGGAAGGTCGAGGAGCATTGGATGATTGGATACCACTCGGCTACGTTTCGGCTGATCGCAACACGCGCGCAGTCTCGAAGACGGTAGAGTACTCACTCAACGACTTTGCTGTCAGCCAGATTGCAGCTGGTGAAGCACCTGGCGATCGCGATCTCTATCTCCGCAGGTCAGCGGGTTGGCAATTAAGCTGGGATCCTGAATCTTCGAGTCGTAACTTCACAGGATTTGTCATGCCACGATACGCAAATGGAACTTTCCATAAGACGTATGACATTACTGACTGTGGTAGTTGTAACTGGGATGACGAAAGCTATGAAGGCACTGCCTTTGGTAAGTAGCCATCTCCGTTCACACGATTGCCAACTGTATGCTGACCCAAAAACAGAATATTCTTTTGTGATTCCTCATGACATGTCGCGTGTTATCACACTCATGGGCGGTCCTTCACACTTTGAGACACGTCTCGACTACGTGTTCCAACCGAACACATCCGGTGTGGATCTTGGCGTGAATGGACTTGGTATAACGACCATTAACAACATCGCAAACGAACCCGACTTCCAAACACCCTACCTCTACAACTACCTTAATAAGCAATGGAAGAGTGTCGAGCGAAGCCGACAGCTTGCCAACGACTTCTACTTCAACACGACCAATGGCATCCCCGGAAATAGCGATGCAGGCGCCTTGAACTGCTGGCTTATATGGCAGATGCTCGGATTATATCCTGTTGTGACTACCCCCGTATATCTTCTCGAAAGCCCATGGTTCTCCGACATCAACATCACGGTCAACCACGACAAGACGCTGAGGATCAAAGCCGAGGGCCTGGATGATGGAGATGGAAAGCAAGGGTATTACGTCCAGGGAGTGAGTATCAACGGGCAGGAATGGGACAAGAATTGGTTCGAGCACGAGGACGCTGGTGGTATCATGACACAGGGTGGTGAAATTGTATTTAGGCTTGGAGAGCAACAGATGCTGTGGGAGTCAGGCGACGTACCGCCCAGTCCAGGACATCAGGTGGTTGACGTTGGAGAGGGCGCGCAGTTCTCCTAGAAGGATGCAAAACAGCATATTACTGGCACTAAGAACCTATGTGAAAGTTAGTGAAAGTTGGACGCGACTTGGGATGGTAGCGTGATGTGGGGAAGGAAGACTTGGCATATGGAAGATTCCGAGGCCTGTAGATGTAGTACGTCACACCGGGCTTTCCGTGTCTCTCCACTTTCCATCAACACGACAGCATGCTTGGCGGAACACAGCCTCCCAAGTCTCATCTCGTGCAATACTGCGAGCACGGCCAGCCTGACTGAATAGAATCCTTCACGCATCTTTTTTCCCTAGTCATCGCAAACATGTCTCGCCCGAACATCAATGCGCCAATACCCTCATACGAAGAAGCCGTCGTCGCGCCTCGGCCCACCACCACACCACGACCCCTATCTGAGCCCGAAGCTGCCGAGCAATCCCCTACCGATCCAGCTCCACCACCCGCTGTGGTGCCAGTATCACCCCCACCTGAACTACCCCCAGCCTACGCCGTCGTCGACGAAAAGGCTACAACCTTCACCATCTACGGCACCTTCATCCATACCCCCAATGCGCCCGCCTATCAGATCTCCTCCCTTCTCGATGCACGAATCAACAAGCTCCGCATACGGAGATTGCGCGCAGAGGAAGTCACGTTGCTACAATCCGGCGCGCCGACGGTTGCCTTCGATAGTAGCAGCGTCCTTTATGAGGCACATGACCCGCCCTTCCTCATCAACGAGTATTATATTCAAGGCAAAGCAGGCAGCACACTGCCTGGGGCTTTACAATTACGTTTCGGGCTACGCCGGTGGCATGTCGTGCATATGCCCACGCAAGGCAGTCGACCAAATGAGATCATGACTTGCGGGAAACCAGGAGGATTTACAAAAGCACTTAAGCAAAGAAAGAATGAGTTGGAACCTAGTCAATGGAAAGACAGCGAGGGTCATATTATTGCAACAGAGGTATTGAAGATGGGCCCAGGAGGCAAGATGCCGACGATTGAGTTGAGGGACGATCTAGATCAGACATGCAGGGAGTTGGTTTTGGCTCTTTGGGTCAGTCGGCTCTGGGCCGCTTTTGGAGCAGGGAGCGGATACGTCCAATGAGACTGTGATAATGAGGAGTGTCTGGAAAGGGGGCGTGAAGGGGCGGTGCACTATTGTCAATGGCAAAGTCGTCTTATCATTGTTCGATCACGATCCTCGACTACGAAGCAACGCTCTACTCGCTACGAACGACCCTCTTGAATCCCTGCTTCGCAACCTGCTCCTGCGCCGCCGCGATCACAGCATTAGCGTTTGGATCGGTGAATCCACAACCAGTCTTTCCATTCTGCTGGCTAGCTGCTTCGGCAGAGCATACACCGTTGCCAGTCGCTGCGACTTGACTACAGCAAGCGGAGCTGCAGTCCGCATCTGAAACACAACCGCCGGTGATGAATTGCGCACCGTTGCCGGCACCGACGTTCTTAGCGCCGGCGTTGTTGGGTGTTACTTGGGCCATGGAGACGGCGGCCACTAGAAGAAGTTAGTAACACAACATTCCGGAATTTCTGTCTATCGCAGCTCAGAAATCGATTTACTTACCGGCGAGCAAGGTAGCGATGGTGAAACGCATATTGATGAGTTGGAAACGTTGGGGATATTGAAACTTTTGGTTGGAAGAAAAGAGTGTATGTACTTGGAACGATTGACACCAGGTCAGTTTTGCAGTCACAGACGCAAAGAGAATGGAAGTGAAGAGTGCTTGTTAGAGTGAGAAGTGTTACTTGCTTGATGGTTTCTGAACGTGGCGGGTGAAGTGGGCCTTTTATGCCTGAGGAACTCAAGGTTGACATGCACTCCGCAACATGCCTTCAGTGCATAGAGTCATGCTGTTTGGTACGGTGAGGCTGTCACTGTGTGATCGCCTCGTCGTCTATACTTGAAGGCGTCGGGTGTCTGAGGCAAATACCCATAACACCAGCTGATATATTGCGCATGATTCATGCTGTGGCTTCTTTGGTACAACCAAGTTATTCAGACGCCCTCCGATCATCCATTTGAGCCTATTAGCGGGTTCAATGCCGTGGCGCTTAGACCTCGCTGTACTGTCGCAGGACCTGTTTCAGGCCGATCCACGTGATTAGGGCATATGCGAGCTGTGTCAGATGTGTCAGACGTCTTGGCAACAAGTTTGACGTTGGAGTCTGAGCATGGGCAGAGTGATAAAAATCATCAAGTAAACGTCCTTTGAAGGAACTGTAATTTCCTCCTCCCTCCACGATACTCCATTCAGCTCGGCTTTGCATCTATCGAGTCGCCTCTGCCATGCTAACGCATGTCCTCTATTCATCGTTTTCGTCACTTTGGTATCATGCTTTTCGTTTTCATCATCAGAGGTCTCTAGGACATCTTGCATACTCCGATATCTGTCAATACTTCGTCAAAGGCCAATATGAGTAATGGAGTGACTAGCCATCCACACTCAAACGATTTCACGACACATAGGATCTGGCTCTGCTTTATCGCCTCAAGTCACCGATTCCTCGCTTCAAGATTCAGTTCAATCAACGTCATCAGTTATCTTAGTCGTCATTCTATATCACTTTTCACGTGCCTTGGTGTCGGCTACAATGTCCGCCAATTTCCGCTCTACATCGAGTATCGCAGCGCCCCACCCCGCATTGCGCCCTCATACCTTTGAACTGCTACACAGAGACGCAACTAAGCCTGCTCATGTAGGTAACCGCACCACCTCTTGACCTTCTCTTCGTGTTCGATCCAGTCATATTCAGAGTCTTGATTGCTTTCAGTTCCCACTTCTTTGAGTAATGCGTGAGAAACAACGTAACACGATTGCCAGGTCTTTACCTTATCCGTAATCGCGCGCTGCACCTTAGCGTCCTAGTCAATTGTGCCAGGCCCTGTTGTCCTTTGCTTTGGCCTCTAAATGTATATCACTGGCTTCAGTATAGCGTCGCAGAGCTTCATTATAGTCGTTAGACTCCGATTACCTTTCTTTTTCCGAGCCTTCAACACATTTAGTATGGGTGGCATGATGCCCGCTTCCATGGTACACTGCCGTTCAATGATGGCTTGAGGTCCGCTAAGCTAAGGAAGTTCCTTGCCAGAATGTGTGGCATGTCGTGCGTGCTCTTACCGCGCGCTCGGTCTTCGCGTGGTCTATCTTGTTGAGTTTCAATCTGAACTTGATTCGACTGTCGATTTATGCAACGATAGGGAACGCTAGTCCCAAACAGAATTTTCTGTTGGTCTTCAGTCGTATTGCAGGTCCGTACGAAGCACGTCATCCATGGGAGCCAATGTGTGGGGCTGTGATCACATTTCTCCCTGAGCGGACTTCTGAATTGTTGTGTTCAGTTCAGTCCACTCGTTTCGATCTAATGAAGGCCAACTGTGTGCTGCTTCATCTTACTCGTTGTAAGGAAAAGTAACCACAATGCTTGCTCTGGTGTTGGTGAGCTGCTTTAGCATTTCAAAACGCTGGCCTAGCATGATTCTGTGGTCTTCAATCTGATAGAGTTCCGGTGGTATACGAAAATCAATCTTGGAGAGCCAGTGTTTGTCCAAACACTCTGCTTCCATGCATCCTCATTCAGAACTCTGCTTACCGAAGAATCGTGATTGATACCGAACCACGACTATCAATACAGGAGGTCGGTGAACTCTACAACTGAACCTTCACCGACGATGGTGGGATCGAGATGATAAGGGTCTTGGTCTCTGATGACGCTAGCTGCCATACTAGCGCATTGAGAGAAGAGAGAGCGAGGCTTATTCCTTTTGGTGTGCTTGTTCGCTTCAGGTTGGGATATCGAGGTCTCACAAGACGGGTTCCGGAGGTTTCCTAGCTGTACGTAGATCATATCACGTAGCTCTCGCAGCACATACCTCCGCACGGCCTGGCATAGTGGTGTAGAATCTAGGTGGGAGCTTTCGATGGCCCCACGATACGCTAGGTCACCAGCGATTTGCAGTTGCGAGCTTAGGCTTCACCCCGTAAGTTAGGTAGTCTCCAATGGTCAAGGGCCGCGCTCTCAAGGGAGGGAAGCGATTTCGACCTTCTCGACCTTCTTGGCGATCATAATCTCACCAACGCATACTTATCCGTCTATGGCGAGTTACACTCACTCGTTCCAATGCGCATTAAACTCCGCAATAGTTCAGACATCGTGTGTTCTAGTTGCAGGTGTTTTGTAAGGGAGCATTTGCAAGCTTGAGGCAGCGTTTTTGCTTTGAGATCGGGTCGTAGGCACCATTGCTATCTGCAATGGCGTGAGGAGCTTTGCGCGGTTGATTTGAGAATCGGAGAGAGTATTATTAGATCTAACTATTATAACGAATGGACGGTGAGCGTCTGTTGTGGGTCGAGATTGTCTTTACCTGCCTAGGTAGTACACGCGAACCACAACAAAGCTGCACGCTTATGACTGTGGTCATGACTCGTGAGTCATGGCTGCATTTACGCGACACAGTGGTAACCTCTACCAGAACTCCATAACAACGTACCACCTGATTATACTGCCAACCAAGAAAGCCCAGCTCCCTGCCATTGCCGCAATAGCTGCATTTATTTCACTCTGCTCTTCACTCTCTCCTCTCTGGTAAAGGAAGAAACCAGCCAGCATGACGCCAAGCCCACCAACGGCATTCAGGAATGCACTCTGCCAATCCGGATCAAAGAACTTGGGCTTGTACCAGCGCTCTTGTTCAAAGACAGCCAGCATAGCGTTTGCGCCTAAGAAGAGGGCGCCATGTATGACCTGCGGCCCGAAGACGATAAGACCGAATAAGGGATCCTCTTCTGAGACTATTCCAGGAAAGTCGACGATACCAGCAAACATAAAGATAATGCCACCAAACAGGACGATGAGACCTGCCTGAAAAGCCAAATTGTTCCTGGTTAAGTCCCACGCTTTTGGCCATGAAGGTATCCACTTGAACTCCGGAGTGCCGAGAAGCGCAGGACGGTATTTGACTTTTTCAGGGTCCCATTTCGACATCGTGAGTGTACCGCGATCTACGTTCAGAGCGCTGAAAGTGTCAAAGACACCGGCTACAAAGAAGAAGATTGATCCAATCAAGATTGTGGTAGGAGCAGCGATTGTTTCCTCGGTTTCGAAAATGGTGGATGGCATGATGCGAGGCAGTAGGTCGAAGAAAGCGTTGATGACGAGATCGATAGATCCAATAAGGAAGATGATCGCGACGAGGTAGATAGGGTCACGGTAAGGGAAGACCGTAAACATAACCTTTAGCCGTACCCTTACAGAAATGCTGTTGTCCAATTCCATGTACGAAGCATTGTCCAGATAGCCGTTGTCAATGTATGTCTGGCTGCTGTCGGCGCTGTTTTCGATGTCGAAGACGATAGATTGTGCAATGCGCTCCGAATGACATTTCTCACGATGTCCGATGTGATCGACGTGTACGAAAGATTCGAGCTTCCCGTTTGAAGCTGGGCGTGGCTGAAGAACCGTTGTGAACATCTCTATGCTAGATGGGCGAGGCGTCATGCTCATCCGCGCCTGACGGATGTAAGAAGCACGGATAGTCGCGGAGGCATTCATGTCAGACCACAACAGCAGTAAAGACTGAATATTAAGAATTAGAAGTTAGGGTTATTTATAATGAGGAGAATAATGAAGAGATACAGATTTTGAGACGTCAAGCCTATACAAAAGGAAGCAGTTGCAATAGACCTTTATGAGGTTCGTACTCGGCCTAATCAAACGGTACCTGACTATCGCAGTGTTGATCTCTAGCTCAGACGGCAAAGCCCAAGACTTCACATGTTTGACCCACGAGCTTCGTCATGCTTTTTGACGAACAAGCATTGAAGGTTGATGCAGTTAAGCTCAACCAAGCTTTATGGACTGAACTTTGTTTCCTTCAGACCTTTGAAGTGTGTCGGTGTTGCGTGGCGTCGTTCCGGATGGCGGAGTGCCGCCATGTGTGTGGCCGTGACCTGTTCGGAGTGAGGAATGTTCGTTTCAATATCTGCGGATGAGACGTTCAGCCCAAAATAGGGGCGACTAGCCCAAAGAGAACCGGATCGTCGGAAAGCGCCGCCCGGACCGACAATCTTCAGGCACTAGCGCACTGTGCACGCTTCATCCTGGATGGCGATCTAAAAGAACAGCCGAATGAATCATGAAGCAAACATCACCGCCAGCACAAGGCAAGCAGGAGGAAGAGGAGCAGATGTGATGGGACGGAGTCCAAGAATAGCACCACTTTGGTTGGCGGCGGCTCGTACTGCTGCTCAGACTTTAGCACCAGAACCAAAGTGCGATATCCTCGACGTAGAGTATACTCACTTCGCATTAGTACGTTTGCACAGGAGCAGTATCAGTAGGTGTGCCGCACAAGTTCCTGACCGGCAAATACCGCAGGTCATCTAAGCGTATTCGAGCTGTCGATCCACTCGAGTATTACTAACGTAAGGAGGAAGCACACGTCATCATGGTGGAAGGTACATCTTGTCGATATTCATGAAGAAACCGTCGCACAACCTTGGGGGAAGTGCATGAAAGCACTTAGTGATGGTGCTGACATCATCCGCTAAGCTAGATCAAGAAGCCACGCCTTATCGTCTGCTCCAGTCCACCTTTCACCCTATCCATCGCATCAACACGCATCAATTCCCGTTGTGCGAATCGACCCACTACTGCAATATCGCAAAGAATCTTCTCCCGTCATGATGTTATGTCTTTTTGCATCGCCATTGACTTTGAGCATGGTAGTAGCTTTACAGTGGGCCTGATATAAGAATAGGTACCTCATCTACTTCGAACCATGGCTTGCGAGACAGGAACACTCCAAGCGCCCAGCCACGTTGTCGGTTTCCGGAAGGATGAGATACCTGGGCCTGGGTGCTGCACGCACGAAGATCCAAGAAAAGACACGCGACGCGACACGGCAAGGACATAACACCAAAATTCAACGTCCAGTGACAGAATCGGCATCGTTGCGATTCTCGGCGAATTCATTCTTGCCTGCTGCTCAAGTAATAACATCTGAGACCGATGTGATAATCAGTAGCAGGTCGAAGGCATAGAAGCCGAGCAAATTCCGTACACTCCCATTGAACCGGGCCTTAAGCACAGCGACCGGCATTTGCTGCGTAGAACGCGACTATCGTCCTCCTGTTATGCGACTATTATCAGTTCTACACTTGAATGTGACTACAAAGGCATTGTGCGATTTGGTTTCTTCGTACCGTTCGCAAGTGTTCGTGCGCGTCTACATTGAGGGCGCGGGAGGATGGCGCCGCGCCCTAACGCGCAAATCCGCCGGGAGGAACACTGCATGTCAGCCGCGCCACCCGTCAGCTGTACCTACAAATCATCGCGAGCGCCTATTTACCCCAAGATTAGGTGTATGACGCAGCGTTCCCCAGTCGCCTATGCGCTTACCAGTGCACGACAGCACACTATTCTAGAAATGGGCATGGGGTTCGCAGATAGCACACCGGATACCACATGCTGGTATTTAGCCAGTTCAGACTTGTGGTAGCCAGGGAACAACTGCCGAACCGAATATCATAGTAAGCTACACCAAAAGCATGTTGTCGCGATATTTTGGGATTGATCGTCTCGTATACTGTTTTTGGTCTAATCCCCGGAAGACCTAGAGCATACGCATGGCTCTTCTTCAACGATGTACTGCGCATGATCCGCCTAGTCAGCGACATCCTCTCTGCTTCATGTTCTTTTCTTTCGTCATGCTTATGGTGTTACGGGGCGCAACAATCTGATAACTTCACTATTTCCTTGTCGTTTCCTCTTGGGCCGGTTTCGTGAGCGTTCCACGTTTCTTTGCTTTTCTCGACTATGAAACTACCACTTGCATACATCTCCACTAGAAGTACATCAGATGGCGGCACCGACCGAACCAACACCATCAGAATCGTATCATGGACCATCCTTGTCATTACGATCATGGTCTTTGGCGCACGCCAGATTATGAAAGTCGTTGTCTTTCGAAAAGCGACGCTCGATGATCTTCTCACATTTTTAGCATTCGTAAGCTACACAGCACGCTTCTGTTTATTGTATACTAATTCGCACAGTCATTTGGCATCAGCCTTTCAATAATGGCTATTGTTTTGTCATCGGAGGGCCTCGGCACCGTTGACCCATTGGCGCTTGAGCAGACCGACTTGCTTATGAAAGGCTATTACGCGTCCGAGATTTTATATGTTGCAGCCATTGGCTTCGCGAAGTTATCGATTTTGGTGTTGTTCTACAACGTTGTTGTAATGCAGCGCATTATCCGCCGAATCGTGATGGCTTTCGGCATTTTGGTAGCAGCTTGGACGATAGCATCGGTTGTAGCCATCGCATTCCAGTGCGAGCTTCCTCGGCCATGGGAGATTGTAAGCCTGCAATGCTCCAACGCGGTAAGTAACACGGGCTGTTTGATGTAGGTATGACTGGGGGCTGACTGAAGCAGCGGATCTTCTGGATCGTCTATTGCATAGTCGACATGTCAACCGAGGTCGCCATCATTATGCTGTCAGTACACCTTGTGGCATGTCTTCAAGTACGGCTTTCAAGGAAGTTTGCAGTCATTGCATGTTTTGCGCCGCGTATACTGGTACTGAGCGCGTCACTCGTTCGCCTCATCTTGCTATATCCGGCTACACTCCACAGTGGTCCTCAATACCGGCTTTGGGTTCCAGCAATCATGACGCAAGGCCATGTATGCCTTAGCATCGCGACTGCAAGCATTCCGTACATGGTCCCTTTCTTCAAAGGCCTGCACAGTGACTTGCGAAGGATTCATTCTATGAAGAGCCGGCTCCATTCCATTGATGAGGAAGCGGGACGTTCAAAGTCATCGTTGTGGTTTCGCCGACAAAACAAGACGAAAGCTCTGGATCTCTGGGATCCATCTGCAGATGCAGATGCCCAATACCGTCATGTGCCGCAAGTATCGCCCTGTCTCCCTACCCCAAGGCCTTTATCGCCTTTGTCACCTCCGAGACCATATACACCGCTCAGTAAACAAGCTAGTGTACGCGGCTTGAATATCTACATACCGTTTCGGGACCCTCGACGGCAACGAAGTTTAGACTGGGCAAGTCCACGCACAGAAAGCTCAGGCGCACTGTCACCATCGTGCGCATCGCCGCAAGCCTTGCTTTTACAATCATTCATCCCTTCTAGGAAGGCACCCAGTCCACCGTCAAGAATCCATAGCCCTATGCCAACTTCCTCAAGCTCATGCTACTCCAGTCGTACTCCGACGCCAACCTTGACAACGCCATACGCGCAACGCTTTTCGCTGTTTCCACCCGACTGCTCTTCTTCCATCTCACCGCAACCTCAACAGAGTCCATGTCTGGCGTCTATCGTACCACCCATTCGAGCAATGCGATCACAAACAGTATCTAGGGTAACCGAGTTGCCAGGGTTGTCAAATTCGAAGAGCCCTCCCAGTCCTGCAACATTACCGGTACGGTCGTCCAGCCGTGCGCAGCCCCCAAAGTTCAGTACCACAACGCATCTTCAGACTCCATCACTGATAACCGCACATGAGGGACGAGGGTTCAGACCAGGCTCCATCCAAGATTTAACATCTCCTATGGGTGCAGCCATCAACGGCTGGTTCAGCAGTGCGAAGACAAAATACCCTTCGCCTTTGCCTTCGCCCATAGACACTTCGCCAGATCAGCAGCCAAAGATCGATCAGTATGAGCTAGCGTCAATGCAATCCACGGATACACCGAGATCACCACCTCTGAGTCATATGCGCTCACAGGCTCGGGTAAACATACCACGCGATGTGCCTCGTTCGCCCAGGGACGCCCTACTCAGCATGCGGACTCCTACGTCTCAAACGATCCCCCCTATCTATGATGTGCGGCATAGCCCAAGGATTATCTTTCGGAACCCTTCGTAGCTATGTTCTCACAATTCTTATATTACCCTGTCTTTCATATTTCATCTAGGCGGTCTTTTTGGTGTAGGAACAGGTTGCTTTGAATGTTTTGTTACGATCATACGATGCAACGGTTGCATCATAAACTGTATAACATGTTTTTGTACTTGTCAGTCGCGAGCATTGGTACTTTCACCCCAAAAGCATGATTTTGAACTCCGTCATAACGTTACGTCGTCAGCCATACTCATAGAGCGGTCTATGCGCATGTGATGTGCCAAGTCTAGTTGGGGCCAGTTGTGAATTCTCAAGGCTGTATTTGAGTTAGCGCGAGCTGTGGTGAACTCGAGTGTGCTGTTCGGCCTAGTCCTCATAAGAACCCTCAAATTGCACCGTTTATCGATCCTCAAACAGTCTTTGTTCATTGAGTATCCACAACTTCCTGAGCGCTCCCTCGGTGAGAACCGCTGGAAAGGATTCGAGAACCTCGTTCTGAAGGAACTCGCCATAAAAGATGACGAGACAAAAGTTTCTTAGCGATACGATAGTCTTTCTTATTCCTCTGGCAGTTCAAGCTCATGAATTATACCTCACTTCGAGCCTTCTATGATGTTGGTACTATCACGTACATGTCTCGTCTTAATGGTTCATCTGTTTGGTAATGTTAGCGACTACCATCACGCACTACTTTAGATTACTAACCTTGACCCACTCTTGCGCAGCCTTGATGCAACCTTTAATTGTGAAGTCTAGCACATCTTGAGTGAAGTGAGCACATCGACCCGATGATGTCTTGAAATTTTCAAGCTCCAGATGTATCTTGCAGCCGCTAGTTGTAAGACATAGGCATCGGCTGATGCTTTCGTCTGTCTCTCGAACAACATCTTTTGGCTCTCATGAGCATGTAACGCTTCAGGTTTTCTCATCAACGAAAGTTTGCGAGTGGCCTTGATCGACTTTCGAAAACTCCTATATCTTGCTGTCAGCCATATTTCCTAGTACATGATGAGCTTCTGTAGAGGCATGACGGAGAGGGTCGTACTTACGATCCTGCACGGAGCTCTAGGCAGAGCAGCTCATTTTGCACGTCCATGTTGCGCTGGCTCGTCTTTCTTGGGCGTATGGATGAGGCGAAGTTGTGGAGCGACGTATCGCATTGTCTCGAATGATTGCATATAATGTGCGGGAAATTTGACGGCAATCCTTAGTACCATTACACATGGCTGAGCAGCGGACCAACCACAGCGACCATAATCTTAATGATATCCACAATAGGAACAACCTATCAAGTAGGAGCAATTGCAGACACACCGAAAGACGCATATTTAATACTAGACTGCTTCGATAGAGGTATTAATGTGGTGGATAGTATATGTGCAGATGTGATCGGCACACATGGGAGTTTTACTGAGGATCCGTTGCGCCTCCACGCGTATGACTGACGGCAGCACACGGTAGGTCTATAACCTTAAAACTCCCTCTTGACATGCCACATATCCCACGGCGCCTGCCACCCCAGCAGGATTTGCACAGCCTCCTTGTACTCCTCCGTCTTTATCACATCCTCAAAATACTGCATGCCCTCCCACCCTCTGGACACGAAAAAGCACTTCGCCTTCTCCTTCACATCCTTGTGCTCCTGCTCTTCCAGCACCCATCCATACGCTAAACCACCATTACCCTTGACGACCTTCGCACACATATCGTCGAACTTCTTGAACTCCTTTTCAATCTTACTCCGGAAGTCTTCTGTGACTTTGCTGGCTGGGAAGTAGATCTGCACGAACTCGACCAAGGGCGAGGATAACGGGCCACCGTTATCAAAAGCCGAGTCTCCATCTTTGAATGAAACGTGAAACATCTTCTCAGGGTTCCCGAGAGTTTTGATGACGGTTTCGCGGTATTTGTCCGCTTCTTTTGAGGACTCGGCTTTGGGGTCGTGCCATTCCGAAGTCAGTTGCAGATTACGCTTGTCCTGGATCTGGGTGCCTAGAACGTAATTTTCGGGGGCTTTGGCGCCTTTGAGGGCTTTAACGGCCGTGTGGGCTTGTGAGTCGGCTTCTGAGGCCGAGGGCGCGCGGAAGTGGATTATTTGTGTTACTGTCATTTTGTTGGGTTGCAGGGTGAGTAAGAAGTGTGGCTTGGATGAAGACGGGCGTGAAAGTAGTACTAGGCTGGTCCAATTGATTTGAGTGTCGAGCGTGATGGCAGTTGATGTGACAATGTTATTTTAGGCTGGACAGTCGCGCACAAGGTCGGACGTAGAAGTCGCGAGCTTTGTAATCGAGAGCTGGCAACCACCGACACCGATGTTAGGCATCCAAGGTTGGACATTACGTGTCATAAACCAGTCTTTGGCGTACCTTCAGCCACATCAGTGTGCCGTAATGTGCACGCCTCAGGCGTTGTGTGGGTACACGCTTTGGCGTTTGGCATGTTACTGGATGTGTCGAACTGGTAAGTGCAGCTTGCGGGGTAATACTGCGCCTCGGCACCCTCACACCTATACTGCATCGTAGAAGGAAAGAAATAGGCGCAACTAGAACCTCGGCGCGTCCAAGGTACATTAGCACAATCAAAGGTAATTGCCAAAGTCCGTGACTATCGCAGAGTCCAGCGTGAAGCAATGACGATTTGGGGGATGGGGGCGATTGTATGCGCTATCCCGAATACAGAAACGTATCCTCCGCGCAATCATCACATGATGATGTCATCATATTGAGTGGGAAATTGGAAAGCTTGGAGAAGGTCCAGCCCGAGAGCGCTGCAGATAGTAATACATTACGAGAATCGTGTCTAATTCTATGTCGTAGCTTCACAGAAGCTGCCCTAGCTGGCGAAAATAACAACCCAAACTCCCACAAATGCTCGACTCGCTTGCTTTGAAAAAATAACAGATGAAAATGCGTTCTAGGATATATTGTAAATGCCGTTCGTTCTGATGCGGCTGAAATAGCGTGTGCTCCACCAGTTGGCAAGGCAGCAATGACGGGTATACGCGAGAGGCGGATAATGTACAGCATTGCCTAGAAACTGAACAATCCCGACCTCCTCTTACCCAACGGGTACACGATGAGTGCGGCCAAAAACAGGCCTACTGTGATACCAATCGCAATCTGGACAACAGAGAAACCAACGCCCAGGGCGATGGAATTGATGCTCGTGCTGCTGCCTACATCGGCACTGCTGAGTGTCGTAGCGTTGCCGGTGCTGTTACGCACGATCTGATCGGCTGAAGTCAGGCCCGACACAAGCGAACCTTGCACACTGAGTCCAGATGGGACTTGCACGAAGATAGCTGGCAACATGGCGGCTGCGGCAAGACCGTAGCCGATTTTTCTGGTGTGTGGTGTGAAATCGCTGACTGAGCTAGCTCGCGATGTGTGGCCACTACTGTTATGGGCTGGGTCATAAGCGGATCGCTCGACCTTGTGCGTACGGAGGGATTCAGGGCTCTTCCTGCGATACAACTTTCGCACCTTGACCAACTGGGGCCGCATCTTATTCTCCCACAGGTCCAAGCTCCAGTTTTCGATATGACGGCCAAAACGCGCATGAGCGTTGGCGGCGATACCGATGCCTAGCGCTCCAAGTGTGTTGCTAACCTGGGCGTTGCTCTTGAAGTACTTTGAGCTGTGGAAGTTGATAACCCAGCCAATGAAAGCGATGACAGTCATGGAAGGCATCTGCTTGTACTTGGCCTGATTAACAATCTGTAGACAGATCGCGAACGCTGGGACGAAGAGGTAGTAGAAGTTTGTTGACATTGGCTCGTGGCATGTCGTCCGCGAGGTCGCGTTGCCGTCCATCATGCCGTATAGCACAGTACCGATCGTAATACCGAATCCAAGGAAGAGAGAGTAGATGATAGCATACACCATGCGTACAGATCCAGCGACAATGTGTTTACTCTGCAGCTCCAACGACGCACAAAGTACCATAAAACCGGGCAGGATGAGGGCAATACTGGACTGAGCCATAGCACTGAAACAGAAGATCTCTTTCCCGTCGTGTCGGATGGATCCGAGAGCACGCGCGGCAAAGCTGGTAATAACGGATGCTCCTATCTCGAAAACGTTGCTGATAAGGTCGTTTCCAGGTGCAACGACGAGTTGAAGCCACCCGATGATACATCCTAGGAGGAAGCAGAAGGGCAGGTCGATAAATCGAGCTTGGAACGCGAAAGGCCCGACTGTCGCGGAAGCTAAGCCATACATCGGTACCCGAAGCCACTTGTTGAACTTGTCTTTGCGCATCATGATAGCGTCTAGTCGAGGTGTAGCCTCATCCACGCCAATCCTATCATGTACCACGTCCTTATAGATCTCGTGCACATCTCGTAATTTGCCAAGATCAACGCCCTGGCTAGTCCGAACGAGCTTAACTTCACTGGTGTGAACCGAGGAGTCGTCAAATGCTACAATCATGCAGCCAGGCATGTACAAAAACTGTGCCTCGATCTCCAAGACACGAGCCGACATATTGAGGTACTCTTCCAGTCGATGAGTCGGAGCTCCATACATCATTAGTGCCTTACACAACTTGCGGAGATAATTTTGACGTGCAAGTGTACCGGCTAGATGAATCTTGATCTTGATCTCCTCCTCCTTCCTCTTGTTCTTCTTGAAAGGGAGTATAGACTCGTCCGATTTGGAACGTTTTCCCATGCCAGGGCGGGTTGTTTTCTTGTATTGTTGATCAAATTCCTGACCCAGCTCCTGCTGCGCAGGTGCAGCAAAGCTGTGCGCTGAGGATCCGACTAGCTGCGAGATGGATGTTGCCGATTGGTTGTTGTGGTGGCTTCGGAACCAAGGACGGCTCCCGCGTGGGGTTGAGTACCCGGAGGCAGGCGGCGATGGGTTCGGGGAGTTGGCTGCCGTTGACGCTCCGCTAAACGTGCCAGTACTGAGAGTTCGATGGTGAGCGGGTCGACGTGCCGATGGCGGTGCTGCATTAGATGACATCTTAATAAGGGTACCCAACACTCCTGTCCGGTACTTGGTAGGACGAACGACGTGCTCATCCTCAACCTCCATAGCGTCCGGTGTTACTTGGCCTGACTGAAGTGGTGCGTCAGTGTGATACAGATCCTCGGCACTCAACCCAGTTTGGCCATTGGCAGCTCGGATGGTGTGCTGACGAAGGAGCATGGATGCACGCTTCATGAACCTAGGGTCGTCTTCGTCATCGTCGGAAGTGTCGCCCACCGACTCGTATCGTTTTGAGAGGTTCTGGAGTTCGACAGGTGGAGAAGCGATCTCTCTAGAGTTGCGCCGCGATATCGGAGCAGAGTAAGTGCCCACGGACTTAGACAGCCTCGCTGCGCGGCGTTGAGCAGCAAGCCCTGATCGCTCTTTAAGATCGTGGCCTACAGAAGGAGTCGATGCCGCATTGTCGTCGAATGGATTTGGTTGATCGTTGAGATAAAACTCCGGAGGTGGCGTTCGCGGACCCGGTTTCCGGATAGCTGGGCGAGGTTTCTGTACGTCTTTTGGGGCAGCGATAGGTTCCTGTATAACTTCTTCCTGTAGATGCTCGTCCCCAAGAGCTAAGCGTAGTGAGGCACGGATCTTCTGGAGGTCATCGTGTGATACATCTGATCGTTCGAGGGGCGTGTTGTGCCCTCCAGAGCCTGTATCTTCGGGAGATTGTGCTGAGCGTACAACGGGATGCTCTGCATGCCAGCCAACACGTTTCCTGCCAGGAGTGGCGGACATCTGGTCCTCGGGTTCAAAGTTGGCCTGACGAGACGGACCGGCATCTTGAAAGGGGTTCATGATGATATTGTATCTTCTTGGGCACTATCGGACGGCTAGTTGGGCACGTCAGGAGTAGCCAGTGCGCTCGCAATAATTACCAACGCGCCGACTTCCGCGACTAAGTGCAGATAACGTTGCACGTGGTAAGTCCTGTTTGTGCGCTAAATCGCCGGTAGTTCTTAATAGGCAGGCTGATATCTGGGACCGTTCATGCGCCTAACGGTGGAGCTTTTGAAGTATCGCGAGTCCCAAGGGACGTACAGGGTATGACTAGATGGCGGTGGTCTGTGTATTGTGGGCGCCTGGAAATGATAAGAATGGTTTGGTAAAGATACAAGCTTAGGAATGAGCAGGTCGTTGATTCTGGCTGATGCTTGAAATCGCGATGGAAAGCGGGCAGTCACAACGTTGTGTGGGATTGATAAGAGCCGCTAGTGCGGGTATGCTGCACGCGGCCCCAAACGTCACTCGAAGAGTTCTCAAACTCTGTAGTGGCGTGCCAACCCAATTTTCCTAGTCGAAACTCAGCGGCCAGAAGGTTCGGTGTCGGGTTCGTCAGCTTAACAAAGTGAGGGTGGAGCGGAAGTTGCAGGGGACATGGAACGTCGGGAGCGCCAAAATCTCGACAGGCACCAGAATCGTAGCCCAAAATTCCAGAACCTTGATCGCTGCAGCGGGAGTGGCTGCACTGGCGTTGGAAGTATTTTAGGGAACCCGCGTAGTCCGATACTGAAGAGCCGCGAGCGCGCCGAAGTTGTTTGAGTATAAAAATGCCTGTATTCGCCGGAAACGCAGAGATTTTTGAACGCCGTCAGGAGTCGGCGTACTACGACTTTCATAGCAACTTCCCGCCGGCAGGATTGCACAACGTTTGATGAAGGTCTTGACTGACGACACTGGACGAAGCGCGGACACCGCTACAGCCAAGATTTGCAGTCATCGATACCCAGGTCGGCTGTCGGCGCAGCAAGAAAAGTGGACAAGGCCGTGCCAAAGCTTGGGATCAGTCTGGTTGAGGGAAACCGAGATAAGGAGACAGTGGGTATAACTGGGTCGTCCAAGCCTCTCAGCGCGCGTCGGCCCAATCGTCGCAAATCTAGGGGCATCGTGGGAATGAGCTTGTTGTGCTATGATAACATGGGTGGAGCAATTGCATCTAGGCGATGATCGAGAATCAAGCAGCGCCTAGGCACATCGTACTGTCGAGTCATGACAGCGGAAGCGAGTTGGAAAGAGATATGTTGAGCGCAGACAGCGATGAATATATTACTCGCATGGTGTTGCAGCTGTTTGTGGTTGAGATAGTGGCGAACAGGAGGCTGAAAACCCTTGAAGGGCCGGTAAAGCTTATTTTCGCCTGGTCCGGGAGTCCCTGCGCTTTCCAAGGTCCCAACAACATTGCGACGCCAGGAAATCGGAGCGGATGTTTCGGTGTCGCTCGCATCATCACATGCTGATGCGTCCGTGTACGAGTATGCCGGATCAATACGGTGACATGCCATGGTCATGACGTCTTGCGTGGGTGGTGTGTTCTAATTCTGTTCGGATCTCACCACCGCGACTATCTCCAGTCTCCACAATGTTCGCGACCTGGAGGTGTCAATAGCGTGAACCTCGTCTTCCCAACATTTCTGATGTGTATCGCATTGTCTTCGTCACCATCTTCGTAAGACGGGTGCCCGCTATAGCAACGATGGCTTGCTACAATCAGGGTCCATTCGCATGCCGGAGTTACGATCATCAGGGGAGACGCGCGCTCACCATTACGTCATACCTCACGATCCGCCAGCCCTGCATCCAACCCCTCCAAGACCCTTAGCTCTATTGCATTACTCATCGCATCACGTGCACCTTCCCCTCCTGTACCGACTCCCGGCCATACGATGCACCGTTGCCGATCACAATGTGGGGCAGTCGAGCTCTTCCCCGCACCTGCAGTACAGCCGATTGTCTCTGAGATGACTATGGAGAATCTTGGGGGCGGGGATTGTATTGCCCCACCACGAGGGACATGCTATCTTAAAGAATGACATCTGGTTAGCAGATGCTTTCACAGTATTCACATGCAGTAGTACAGATCCGTAATCATGCCGAAAATCAATCATGTACGTTTGGTTTGTCCCTACGTGAGGGTTTCGCGTATCGCTAACACTAGCAGATCGTAATTGTTGGAGCTGGACCTTCCGGTCTTCTGCTAGGAGTCCTCCTTGCGAAGAACCTCGGCATCAAAGTTACCATCCTCGATGCGGATACTAAGATTAATGATAACCCGAGAGCTGCTCACTACGCGCCTTCAGCAGTCTACGACTTCCATCGCGCCGGCATTATAGATGATGTACGTGCAGTTGGTCTTCACCCCAAAGGTGTATGCTGGCGGTTGCAAGACACAACCTTCTTGGCCGGCATGGGTCGCGAGCCAGAAGAATCAAAATACTCAATGGTGGTGCTGCCGCTAGATCAATTAGGTCCGCTGCTCGTAAAGCATTTCGAAAGCTACCCCAACACAGAAATTAAGTGGGGCCATAAACTAGTCGGCGTGGAACAAGACGGCAATGGTGCGACCGCAGTCGTGAAAACGAGAGACGGCGAGAAGAAGAAGATCACTGGTGACTATCTGGTGGGTGCTGATGGCGCATCAAGCGGTGTTCGCACCGCATTGTTCGGGAAGGAATATCCAGGGGAGACATTGAAGGCGCAGATTGTTGCTACCAATGTACGACTCAAGCATCGATGTGGGTATTCGATAGCTAACAAATTAGGTCTACCTACCATTCGACGAGCGCTTCGACTACTGGGATTCAAACTTCATTGTTCACCCAACCGACTGGTATATGGCTGCTAAGATCACAAACGACGGCTTATGGCGAGTAACATACGGCGACTCTGAAGATCTCTCGAAAGAGGAGCTCGTGAAACGCCAACCGCTCCGCTACGAACAAATTCTTCCTGGCCACCCAAAGCCCGATGAGTACAAGCTCGTCAGCATGAGTCCGTACAAACTCCAACAAAGATGTGCACCCAGTTTCCGCGTAGGAAAGATACTACTGGTCGCAGATGCAGCGCATCTATGTAACCCATTGTACGTACAAAATAGTTTTGATGCGCATAATTTGCTGACACTCCTCAAGTGGTGGCATGGGCTTGACAGGCGGTTTCGCTGACGTCGGCTCCCTCTACGACTGCTTCACAGGAATCCATCTCGACGAACTTGACGACTCCATTCTCGATAAATATTCCGAAATCCGCATCAAGATCTGGCGCGAGATGATTGATCCCATGTCGCGCGAGAACTTCCACCGCCTCTGGGATCCCACGCATGAAGAGAAGAGGAAGGAGTTTTTCAAGATGTGTGAGAAGGCGAGTGATGATCCGGTGTGGGGAAAGAGCGTTGCAGAGGCTATTCATCAGGTTAGACACGACTTCACGCAATACTTCAAGAGTAAACAAAAGCAGAGTGGGAAGGCTATGGGAGATATAGCGACAAGTAATGGTGTGCTAGCGGAGAATAGTGCGGCAGCGTAGTGGTGTAGTGAGTAAACATGCATGAACCACAACATACATCGTAACATACTTGCATACGAAAGACGTTGATGGAAAGCCGCAATAAAACTACAATTACAATCCTAATCTTAGGACTCGATGAATGACACTCGCTTCGTCATCTATAGCGACCAACCAACCCAGATGAAGATTGTTGAACACTACGTCCTCCACTGTACCTTTACCGTATTGACGATTCCGGATCAGGAGGTCGCAGCCTTCGAGCTATGTAAATCTTCTGAATCACTCAAGCTGTTCCCTCTTCCTCCACTAGCCTGTACTGTCTCATCATGGGTACTTTCTTCCCTTCTCTCTCATCATCAGCAAAACCTCCGCCATCGCTAACGCCCCCTTGTCGTCGTCAATGGGACGTTCGCCCTCCTTGAGCTCCCACCATCCCTCAAAGTGACATCATTGAGTGGGTCGAAGGCATATTGGTTCCTTATCGTAGTAGATATGTTTTTCTTCTCATCCTCACTGAATTCCAGGAAGCCTAAAGTGTCGTATCCAGTCCGGTTAGATGCGATCCAATCCCGCGCCGTTGGATAACAGCATACTCGTTGGCTTGCAAGCTCGTGAAATCGACGGAGTTGAACAAAAGGTGCAGGGGTACCGATGAGAGGAACAACAAGATCCAAAGTAATGAACGATCCCATCCGACGTGCCAGAGATTGCGTAGATTAGGGACTCCAATATGCAACCAGTTTCGTCGGGCATGCGCACGTCCAAGCTCTTTTCGGTTTGGTGCACCGAGAACCTGCTGGCAGTAGTTCTAACTGCACAACAGTAGTGTACTGAGCACACTAACAATGAGATGAATGTAGACGTTCAGTTCTCTGACAACTGAACAGCTGCCTTGATATAGTGTTCCAGCGCCGTTCCCATACACGTACTTCGGGTTCTTCCAAACCCAAATCGTGATAGCGAGGTTTATACTAAACACTGTTGCGGCCCATAAAGCCGACGCAAGCTCGCCGATGCGTCATCCTGTAAGAAATTGTTCTTGGTAGGGAACGGATAGCAATGCTCAACTGATCTCGTCAATAAAAGGAAGTCGTTATCGTGATATGTTTTCTTGTTCAAATTGGAGTTTGATAGCTTCGGCTGGGACGTATCCCTTTCGTCGTCGTCGATTGTGGAGTCTTCGCCGGCCTGCTCGTCTGCGAACAGGTGCCGAGTACATTGTTGTTAGCCTGTGCTCTACCCTATAACGTGGATCAACTTACTCATACACCATAAGGATATCTGTGCCGCACTCAGCTCCGTTCAAATCTCCCTGACCTTGCAAAGGGGTGTACATGCCATCCATCCTTTGTACGACCATTGCGTGTAACCCAGGAGGTAAGGTGTCCGGGAACAGTTGGGAGATGGGAAATGATCTTTGGAGGCGATAACGGCTTTGCCATATGTCGACTCCCAGTATTTGACAGTGGTTCAGGGTACCTTAAACCTGCGCCTCGATGTCATGGTTGGTGGCGTTGGCTGCATATCCAAGGCAGACATGCGGGTGTGTGCTCCACTTGAAAGGATTCCCAGAAGCGGTTTGCTATTGGGATGGTATCGCGGTCGCCGACTGCTGCGAGAGACGTGGGAAAGTTACCGAGGAGAGGGAACCTGGGCGCTTGTAACCTATCATCGTGAAGGATATCTGTTGGGACCTCATGCAAGGCGCTCCAGTCTTGGCATCAGCATGAGTGTCCAGTTTGATGTTAATCAAATACGCGAACGTTACACGTTGGCGACCACACGCGTCGGGAGCTGGTACAGCGAAACATTCGCGTCAGTCAGACATGCGCACATTTGGAGTGTTCTCGAGGAGTTTATTCTCTTGCTACACTGCGGCTGCGCAGCAAGCTGAAATCGTGATGGTGGCTAAAGGATCCTGGGAGGAAGCGTGCAGCGAGAGTACCGCACAGCTCTGAGACGCATGACGTAACGCGAGCCGCCTAATCACGAGCTTGCTGTTGTGCTAGCTTTCAGATACCTTGAAGATTTATACTGTTTTCTGATGTTTCTCTCGGCTCGTTGATGATGGGCTGGGCGAGTATCCGTATTGACACACTAGCATAAACTTCACCAAAGTTGGAGAAAGTGCGATAAGACGACCAAGGGCATCGTGTGTATTATTTTGATCTAGGTATCCTATTCGTCCTAGCTTGGTGGCACCATAAATAGCACGATGTATGAATCACCATGCTTTGCATAATGTACTTATAGATATCCACACTCACCACCACTCTACGCCAAGCTTCGCTTCACCCTGCTCACAGCACTGGGTGTGCTGGTAGGCGGCAGCGGAACGAAAGACTCAGTGTGGGTAGCTTCTGCCGTGCCGTTCGTGCTGTAGTCATCCGTGACAACCTGGCTACCGTCCGCAATAACAACGTGGTCCAACACACGCTTGAAGTGTTCCAAGCTAGCCACAGGCTGGTAGTATGGCACCTCGTGACCAGCCTCGTAGATCCTGGTGAACGAGAAGTTACCGTACTCGCGAACCTCACCGTACTCAACGCCATCGACAAGGAAGGGAGTATAGCCAGCAGCACGGAAAGCCTCGGAGTCAGTGTAGTTAACGGCTAGAGAGACGGCTTCACCACCGAACCAGTTGCAGATGTAGTCGGCGTCACCGTAAAGCATAGCAACACGGACACCGTAGGCAAGGATCTCTTCCAGATCCTCAAGGAAGTTGGGGAAGACGAAGTCTCCGGTTTGCTGGAAACCTCGCGATACGTTGCGAGCGTTTGTGCTGGTGTAGTTGATGTTCACACCGATCGCCTCTTGAGTAGAGGCCAGGTTCAGGAAGGACTCAAAGTAGTCCGGGGGCGTGGGGTCGTCGTAAGGATGCCTGATATCGTAGACGCCTCTGCCTCCGAAGGCGTAGTAGGGCTCCTCAACCAACGAACGACAGAGATTGGTTGCGGACGAGCACGTGAGGTAGCCATCTTCGGTGGTGCGGTCAGATTGCTTGCAGTACTCGATCTGGTCGTGGCAACCTTCAGGCATATAATAGGCGTTCTTCATGAAGGTGTACACCGTGTCGTTCACTGCTTTGATACCATAAGTGTTGTTGACGGCAAATTCAGGGTAGTAGGGTGCCTGAATCTGTTCGTCAACGATGCCGTTGATTATACCAAGGGTGTCCATCTGGACTTCGACACCAGCGGTTGAGCCGTTCTTGATCTTCTGGTTCTGCTGATAGAAGTAATTGTAGAAGCCTGGACCGTAGTGCCCTCCGTAGCTGACGTAGTTGTTAGCAATGTTCTCATATCTATATCATAAAAGCACCTACCTCTCAGTCCAGAGATTGAAGGTGAAGTTGGTGATATCAGGGTCGAGCTGTGGGCTCAGCTCTAGGAAAGCTTGGAGAATGTGCCATGCGCCGATGGCTGCAGCATCGGTTGTGTTGGCAGTGTCCGGGTCAACGAGCGAGTAGCGACCATCTTCATCTGTTTCAGTGGTCTCGTAAGAGAATCCTACACCCACGGGCTGGGAGAGGTACAGCATGTTGCTGTGCTCGTTCCATGAGTAGGGGTTCAGCTGTGTCTTCAGGTCCTCGGTAACATTGCATGGGCCATGTTCTTGAAACAGACCGATGAGAGAGTCACTTCCGGGGCCTCCGTTCAACCACAACGTCTGAAGAATTGGTTAGTGAAGATCACAACGATTCCTCACAGATGTGCGGCTTACCAATGGCTTCTCAGTCGGGTTCTCGCGAGCCTCGAAGAACCAAAAGAACATGTTAGTTGTCGGGTTAAGGCTGATGTAGCCGGCATAGTCGTCGACACCTTCGGTGGTCTCACATACACCTGCTTTACCAGGTTGTTTGTACGTGATCTTAGCACCTGCGGCCGATGTTATTGTCGTTACGCCAGTAGGGTCGGCGGGCACTTGGCGCTCCTTAATGAATGGTGCGCGAGCGCTGGCCAGGGAAGCAGCCGCTAAGACGGTGGCGAGTTGTGCGAAGCGCGCCATGGTGGAAAGCTTGTCGAGAGAAAGAGTAACTAAGGCTTCAGCAAGTGCTTGCCCAGCTAAATAGTGGGCTTCGCATCTTATATATACCGCCTTGGTACGAAGCCAGGCGGCATTGCATGCACCAATCCGCCTGGTTGGTCACGTATTTCGCATCGTTCAGGGTTGGGACAACGTCAGGTTACTTGGCCGCGCACAGTAATCTAGTCTGAACCAGGCAACTGCAAATGCTCTGCACACGACCATTGGACGGATAACATCGTCTCTGAAGATCCTCCGGGGCTGTGCGTGGGAGAATAATAGTCGGGAATTTCGGCTAGGCTATACAGTCACGTAACCGATAGATGAATTGCCGTGCCACTTGATCCTGCTATTGTGTCCCCATAAGAGCCAACAAGTAAACTCAGTCATCCCTTGCTGCTCTTTCACCAACATAAACTTTCAAACAATGCGAATAACCCCAATTTATAAAAGCCTCTGCGACAATTTCGCGCTGACGTTGAAGCCTCGCGTCAACGATCTCAAGCTTGCTGCAGCGCGCATAGAAGCTCTTTACCCAAAGTAGCAGCTCGCTATGCACAGCAGCGGAACAAGGCCTTCTGCCAAGGCTTGTCTTGCTTGTTGCCGGGGTGGGCAAAGCTTATCGACGTCATGATTCCGGCGTGATACACAAGGTTAGGATGGAGTCAGATGTCGTGGTCGCGGTCAGACACGGTCTGGGTTGAAGAAGAAAGAGGGGAAGAGGCCGTAAGAGCCCCACCCACGCGGCAGCCGAGATAGCACCGCGCCAGCTCCCACGGGTAGGTGTTTACAAGGTCTCACAGAACTTTATCACTACCAAGACTGAAAAGATGTGCCGGCTTCCACGGAGTAGTCGTAACCTGCCAAAACGTTCGTCCGACGACAGCAATAGCCAGCTAATAACTTAGGGTATACAGTCAATACGGCACAACTTCTCACATGCGTCGATTCGGAGAAGACGCGGCTTCGAGCGGATACGCCTTTGTGGTTGTGTTGAAGCACCAGCCCCATTACAGGGCTAGCGATATCATATATCAGGTCCCCGGCAGTGAGAATTGTGTTGGATAGAGTACCTTACTCCTAAATCTCCGAGGAGAGTCCATCTCCCGTGTCACCTCATGTAGTGATCCCAGTACTTGCAACACTCCTCCTTCTTGCCTCCTCCACATCCCCTCCAAAATACCTCGCAATCTCCACATCCAGTTCCCTCCCCATCAATTTCGGCATGTCCTTCGCCTGCTTGACCGGATTGATACCGTCATGATGCGCACTCGCAAAAATGACATCCAACTCTTCCAGACTCCTTCCTTTGGGCTCTGGAAAGAAGAAGTATACGCTTGGGATGAGGCAGGCGTTGAAGACGGCGAACATAGTATACGTGTTGTATTGAAGGTTGGCGAACGCGGGTGGGGTAATCATGACGATGAGGAAGTTCGAGATCCAGTTGGAGCAGGTAGAGAGTGCGTTTGCTTGGATGCGGATGCGGAGGTTGGTGATTTCGGCAGGGTAGAGCCAGGTCATTCCTAGCCAGCCTGGAGAGTGTTAGTAAAGAGGTCTCCATACACGCAGATCAGATCGAGGGGATACTACATACCGATGGCAAAGAATGTGTTGAAGGCGAACATGAATACCACAGCCGTGATGCCATACTTTGGCTCTAAGACTGGGGCACCAAACTCATTCTCGCTAGCAGTCGATGTCATACCACTCATGATAGCCATGCTAGCCATCATTCCAAATGCACCAAAGAGCATGAGTTTGCGGCGACCGGCACGTTCGATCAACGGAATGGCGACGAGGCCGGCGAGGAAATATTCGGTGCCGTTGCAAGCGGATAAGAGACGTGACATATCTGGGCCGAAACCGAGCGAGTTTTCGAAGACGTAGGTTGCATAGTAGGTCTGGGCAAGGTCTTGATTAGCTTTCCTTTCGACGAAGTGATATACAGCGGTAAACATACGATGAGATTGATTCCGGAGATTTGCTGGAAAAACTGCGATGCGACACCTAACAGCGTACGCCTTAGGTTCTGACTTGGGCCATTGTGCAGAAGCTCCTTCATCTTGAATGGGCCGTCTCTGCTTTGCGCTTCAAGTGCATCCTTGATGTTGCTAAGTTCCGTGTCCACTTCTTCCGAGTCTACTGATGCACCGGCGAGACGAGCGAGTAGGTGCCGAGCTTCGGTGTGGCGACCGCGCATCACAAGCCATCGTGGCGAATCTGGTAGGAAACAGAGGCCAATCCTGGGGATGCCGTTAGTGCGACTCCATATAGGACAACATGGCGAGGGAAGAGTTTTACGTACATGACGAGAACTGTGAAGAAAGACTGAAAGGCGATGGGAAACCTCCAGCGCACAGAAGAGTAACTCTCGCCCGATGGGAGGAAGTAGAAGCCGTAGGTAACCCAGTAGGATATCATCACACCGGCGACGATGACTGCTCCGGACGTAATAATCAAGCGTCCGCGCTTCTCAGGTTTCGCACACTCAGACTGCCAGGTCGGGATTGCTGCGGATACGTTTAGTTGATGGCAAGACGTCAGTACCGATCCACTACTCACTTGCTGTAACCATGCCATTGCCAATTCCACCAACAACACGTCCAATACTTAGCAGAGCATACCCGTCGACCCCGCCTCCATTTGTACCACCTGCGGCCACTTGAATGATTGTTCCGACAATCATGATGAAGCTACCCCAGAAGCTACTGCTCTTCCTGCCCCAGGTCTCGCCATAGAACAAGATGAGAACAGCGCCTAGGAAACAACCGATCTGATACACCGCGACACAGGCAGAGAGAATACTCGGGCTACCTGTGCACATAGTCGGATCAGGTATAGTGTTCGTCGGTGCATCGAGCCAGCAGAGGTTATTTGGACGTTCGCGAGGTGTCATGAGAGGAAAGTGGCGTTGAAAATCGTCGAGAGTGAGAACTCCGCTCAAGACACCCTGATCATAACCGAACATGAGGAATGCTAAACAGGAGCACCATGCGATGGAGTTGTTCAGTGCCTTGCCCTGAAGCAGGCCAACCCCGGGGACGTGCCATTCCGGTAGGTTGCCGAGCTTGGAGAAGATGCCTAATACGCCGGAGGGTTGTGATGCTGCCTTTTGTTGTTCAATCACGGTCTGTGATGATGAGGAATTCTCGTAGTTGAGGTTGTCGATGCGTGTGTCAGGGGAACGTTCCGAGCGTTTCTCGTCAACCTTTTCAGAATCCATATTGAGATTAAGTAGTCAACTGGACTCTAGCTGATAAACACCCTAAAATGCTACCGATCAGCACCATCTTATACTTTTGCGCTTCCGCAAACTCGGCTATCTTGCCACTGAACTGACGAGACCAAGAGTGATCCCGACTCCGCCATTTCCAATCACCTGCAACCCCAGAGTCTTAGCAAAACCATGTATGGGGTAATTTGTGGCTGGTAAAGAGCCCATTACCGACGTAGTCCAAGCCTTGACGAAGCCGGAACGACCTTTTTAGGCAAGCCGGCCCAGTTTCGAGGTTTTTCGCGCACACCAAGTCGGGCCAAGAGACCAGACAAGCAGCGGGGCGGAGCCTTGACCTTGGCGGGTGTCCTCGTCTCGGCAGTCGGAACAAAAATGCGGGAGAAGACGTAGATGGAAGTGAGCATTGCCAGATGGTTAATGAAATGGAGCAGAGAAGCATGAGTGTGAGTCCGTATAAGGAATTGTGCGTTTTATGTAGCAGACATGCTGTCCACATCTGCTTTGGACCGTATATAACGCCGAGCCATGCTGACCGTATAGTACATATGTGTGCAAGCATGCAACTTGCTTCATGCCTGCTGGCGGCTCCAGATGGTACGCATGGTTGCCGAGTCCTCCATCTCTGCGATGCGCCATCTCCTTCTACTCGTCCTCACTCCCCCCATAGCCCTGACTCAATATTCGACTTGTCTGGCTGATGCTTTCGCTCCGTGTACACTCGTTTCGTAATGTATGAGAGGTTCTATTTCTTGCCGCGTTTCGCTTCGAGAAAAAGTACTTGTTTCCGCACTGTGTATTGTCAGCCATGTTCCTGCATCTGCCCTCATTGATGAACAGTCTCATCTCTTCCTATTGTGTGCTCATCCTGCTCTTAGCATGATGTTGTATGTGAGGCAAGCACGCTTCTCAATGACGGGTGAGAATGATGGTGTCGTACCGATCGGGTCGTATTTGAGCATGCTCAGCGGTTGGTGCGCACGTGGTCTTTGCATCGTCCGGTAGTAGCCCGTCATGGCCATTGATATGAGGCGCACCATAATGGTACGGGACTTTGCTGTGAGATGCCATTGTCAGCGCATGTGGGCCAGGATGTAGGTTGCGGATGAGTGCTCTGAGAGTGGCTGGGGCAGTATGGCGATTCTCAAGAGCATGACATAGTGCGAGAGCAGGAGCGCATACCTTTCTTCGCCATTGCGACAGGCGGAGATGTGTGATGCCGACGTCAACGGTGGTGGTGTCGCGGCGTGACGATTTGCAGATGCGGATCTTGAACCGGAGGTTCTGCGGCGCCAACGTCGTCAACCAATCAGCGACGATTGAGGTCCTGACAACCTAACGTTCGGCTGTCTCGCGGATTAGTCTTGAAGTTCACGACATGAGTCTCTTGAGAAATCCCAAAGTCTTTCTATCGTTCTTTCATATAAGAGCGCTTCTCACCATGCGTTAAGGTGTTTTGTTTGTCTCGCACTTGGTTTTGCTCATGTTCATAACATGTTCTTCTCGTTTCACTCATTAATCTGCAACGCCTTCTTTTGTTGTTTTCACGTTGGTCGTTATCTACAGGTTTTCCGAGCATTATGAAATTGTCATGCGGCTTCCATAACTACGTATCGTTGGTTTTTATACTGCTGCTGCTCGCCCCCGTTCCACAGCTTGGGTATCATGACAGTATACATGGAGAACCATCAACATGACGAGCATGGCCTCTGCACATAGGATGGCATGCTTGAGAAAGCATGAGGTAAGACATCGATTTTCTAGGTAGTAATGATGTAGCAGAGCAACACTTGCAACCCCAAGCAATGTGCCGTCCACTTGGCAGGGTCGCGGACCGTCTCTGCATCCTTGCGTATATGCAAAAGAGAAAGCAGATCGTGGAATACAGGTCGGGATAGGTAGATCCATGGATATCGAGAAAAGAGACAAACTTGAAGGGGAGCACGGTAGAACTAGTAGGGAAAGAGGAAGAATGAACTAAGTGCGTGATTACCTTCGCAGCACTCTAAGATGCTGTAGCAAAGCTGATGAAGTAGCGTATACCTCCAGGACGTGTTAAAATCAAGTCGGTGCCAAGGGCGCTGGGCCAATGTCGACAGCAGGCTGAGAAAACACTCTTGCTAGGGATCTGGGACCAGTAGCCATGATATTAGCAGCATACAATAGATATGATATCAAGACGCTGATGCGGTTGAGTGAATGCTCAATGAGCATGGAAATCGTATGGCCAAACTCATGGTGCCGATGCTGCAGGCAAAAAGAGAGCGGGAAAAAAGGGTGAGCAACAGGCCCGTGCTGTCGTCGCCTTGGGTGTTCGAATCGCGGTGAATCGATGGGCAAAAAGAAAGCCAAAAAAAAATGGTAGCTTCTCTTTGATTGAGCGTGTCATCCTTAGTGCAGGGGCCATGCTAATCTTCTCTGTATCGTTTCAAATTGACCATAAGCCCGAAGGCGAAAGATTAAACAATAAAGCCGTATATAATCCCCATGTTCTGTTGTGATGGTGCTTGAGTCGGGCGACCGCTCATCAGGCTCGTGCGTGGCGGACAAGGCAGCAGACGGCACGTGACACGCGCTAGCAGGCGACGGGAGGCAAGCCAGTAGTGAGCCTGGATGGGAGGATGATTGGCAGACAACGAGAAGGCTGGTTGATGTCAGCAAGGCTCGAGCAGAGGGCTTTTGAAAGAACCTTCGATGCAGCGACTTCTCCATCGCCAACCTCATAGCATGATGGCGAGCGACTGTATCATCTTCTTACACCATGACGGCATCGCGACGACTGTAATATGTAATTTCCCATCGTCATCTCTCTAGACATAGGCGAAATTGATGCGTCGCGCACAAGACCTCGGGGCATTCAGGCATGCGGCCAGTTCGGGAAGCTACACCGAATTTAGGGTTGACCCCACCCGCGACGATGACACACTCCGAACATTGGACAGAGAAGATGGAAAGGAGGGTATGAGAAAGTAAGGGATTTGAAAGAGAGCTGCATGAGCTTGCTGTCGCGGTGATGCGCTATCGAGAGATACCTGCAGCAATATCAGCAGGTGTGTGTGTGTGTGTAATGAAAGAGGTGGCAGATGAGGCTTACCATTGTCGCATGCGACGTCAACATTGAAATCCTGGAAGAGTATGAGAAGCGTCGTTGTTGAGTTTGAAAGCCTGTCGATGCACAGCTCTGGCCTTCCCGGGGGAAGCAGTCGCGACTTCGCAGCGTGGTATGCGTCAACAAACCAAGTCTCATCATTGCGAAACTGGTCGCGCATCAACTGTATCGCGAACTATGGACGGGAACATGTCTCATGAATAATCTGCAGAAGCTATGTCGCCCATGGTTAGGAAAATGCTGTTTTGAGGGAGGCGAAGTATTCACTGTGGAAGCCGCCACCTTCGAAGGGGTGAAGCCGGTAGAGCACAAGTTGCGTATGCGACACCGTGCAGTCAGAACGATGTTGGGTTGGAGAAAATAAGATACTCACTGTCATGTCTGCTGGATGCGAATGATGAAGCCAGAAGAACACATGATGCGGGTACTAGACCAGGCAGGCAGTAAGGACGATGCTGGCTCGAAAGAGATGATGTGCTTACCATCAACCCCACCCAATGCGAAGCAACAAATGAAGGAAGATACACACTGCGCATGCAATACCATGCGGTTATGACAATGCCGGCTCGGAGACAACGGAGTATTCACCTTCGAAGTAGTCATCAAGACGGGAAGTCTGCCGCGGAGTCGAAAAAGGCCGGCATACATGCAGCGTGTCAGGAAAGTTCAACTTTTCACACATTTGTTCAAGATGAACAACACTCACCGCGGATGCGTGGTCATTCCACCGATAGCAGAAGCTACCGGGTTGGATCAAACAAATCCCTCAAATTCATCCAGAGTACGAGGAATGTACATAAACAATACTCATCAATCTTCACGGATCGAAAATGATGCATCTTTGCTCCCGCTGCACACCGACGTAGCTTAATGCTCGCGGTGCGATTGGTTTTTTCTCGGAAGCCGCGCATTGAGAAGCCACTATAAGGAAGTGGGCCCAATACCTGGATATCTTGATGCGACTCCCGGAGCGAAAAATCATACCAACAAGGCCTTCCAACTTCTGACGGGCCACAGTAGCAGCTCCGCTGCCAGCCTTGTCGTCCAAGCGATGTACCCAAAGCCGGACGACGGTGCCTTCCACAATCCTCCGCGGTAAAACGCGTGTTTGGATATACCCCGCTCATGCTCGCAGCCATGGGATCGAGACATACCAGCATATGCGATGGATATGTACAAGGTGGGTAGATGATCCGCATACGACATGGAGGGCGCGTTGGGTTTATCCCAACCCAAAGGCAAAGCGCGCCTTATACCCCGCGTGTACGTCCTCATAGGGTACAGGAATGCTGCGACGACTAGCGGCAGCTGTACTGGTTGCCTTCGGCAGAAGATGGCCGTGCAAAAGATTCAACTCTCCCTGGTTCTCCTGAGCTTCGCAACCGTTCATGCGAACGAGCCGCCACACGTATACCGGCTAGGAACAATCGCGGCGGGGAGCCACAGGCTGCGCGACACGTGGAAGGAGACAGAGAAAGACATGATAAGAACTGGTGGTAGCATGGCGAAAATATATGACGATGCTGCAGAAATATACGGGTGGATAGTGACCGAGGCAGGGCGAGCAGACAGCTGCAACATTCTTCCCAATAGGCTAACGTCTTCGAACAAATCCGTAATCATCTCGCTAAGCCTAGCCAACGTCGGCAGTACGTCGAGATGAACGAAGACATACATGTAGGATGGAGAAGAGGTGGAGGGAAGAGCATATCGCACATAGAGGCGGGAGAGACAAAAAGATGACGCGAAACGTACGTTCAGCATGGGGAGCCAGAATGTAGGGCAGCGTATCATGATGTATCGCCGCCGAACATGTCAAATGCACCGCGAAGCAGCAAACCGATAGTGCGCAAAGTGCATGATTTGACGGTCGAGATGGTAAGGCCTTGAAAGCCTCCTTGGTCTGCGACATCGTCGGCTCACAGGACCTAAAGCATCGACGAAGACGGTGGGCGTGAGGCAGGAGGCTAGAAGTCTGATAAGGCAAGTTGTGGTGTTTCGTTCAACTTCAGCTACCGTGTCCGTGCGCATTTTGGCCATGGTCGAGTTTTGGCCACGTACCAACACAATAACCGTTAGAGAAATAAGGCTGTACAGCCACCCGAAATAGCTATTATCCTGAGGTTTCTTAAATTTGAACTAATTATAGTATTGCGATTAACCTGTGCTACTTATGTTTACTTAGTATCTTAGCAGTGCAGCTAAGTGTGATAGGCTGAAGTCCAATTAGTTACTGAGGTGGCTTTCAAAAGTTCTTGCTAACGCGATTTCTTATCGGCCCGATATTTCTTGGCATTATCTAGAGTTTTTGATGCGGCTGTAGCTGGCTAGTATACTCACTTTTTTTAGTGTTGTACTTCGCAATGGCTCCTAATACAGAACTTCCTACACGGGCCTTAATTGTTACTTTAAAGTCTCCTTTTGGAGGCAAGTCAACGAGCCAGATCAGCGCTATCACGGGCATCTCTCCACGCACGATTGACGCTATCTATGGCCGAGCCTGCCAGCGAGGCTTTGAGCCAAATGGACCTATGATAAAGCTCCTCCCTGAATATCTTGAAGATGCTCCACGTATAGGTCGCCCGCGTAAGCAAGAGGCTATTCAAGAGGCTACTATTCAGAAAGTACGCCGTGATCGATATAGACGAGAGAAGAGCTGTGCTGATATAGCCAGTGATCTTAGTCTTCAAGGTCACGACGTCTCATCTACGACGGTGTGGAGAGTCCTCAAAGCAGCAGGATACAACAAGACGAAGCCGACGAGGAAGCCTAGGTTAACAAAGAAGATAAGATAAGAGAGACTTAACTGGTGTCTTGCTCACAAGGACTAGACGCTGAAGGATTAGAAGAATGTTATCTAGTCAGATAAGACCTCTGTTGTACTTAATCACCGCCGTAGTAGCTATCGAGTGTAGAGAAAATTAGATAAAGCGTTCACAAAATTAGTTATTCGAGAGAGGTAGAAAGGCTACACTAAATTTATGTTCTAGGGCTGCTTCTCATATAATCACAAAGGTCCTCTTTATATATAGAAACCTAAGACAGCCTAGGAGAAGAAAGAAGCAGCTCTTAAGATTAATAAGATAAATAAGATCTTAGAGCTAATTATAAGAGAGGAGTAGGAGCTCTTAACAGGCATGAAGAGGATAGGCCTAAGAAATAAACTGTAAGGGGCTACGCCTAAGTACCACAAGAGGCTACGCCGAAGAACTTCCCGCTTATCTATCTTTGTATTAGTGTACGGAGGATAAATACCGTACGAGGAGGACGCTACTCTTCTTTTCCTTATCCTTCTTCTTCTGTACATAGGAGCAAATGCATACTCGTTAGCAGGCCTCTTCCGCCCATAACATAAACCTAGTAAAGCTCCTTAATAGAGATGGAACAAGGAGAATAGAAAGCTTACTCGTAGTAACAATAAAGGTGGTATTAATTAGTGGCGTTATCAATCTCAAGTTCTTCTCCTAAAGCTTCTTCCCTTTACGAAGGAGTGTACAAGAGAGACACCAGGTACTATTATTCAAGAGGATAAGGCACCCTCTCATGCTTATTACGCTTAACATCTTGTGTATACACAAGAGAGAGTAGAGAGGCTCTCTTAGTGTGGTAATTCACCTAATCTCAATGCTATTAAGCCAGCCTAGCCATAGTTAAAGAGGAGAACAACGAAGAAAGGAGCTCCAAAGTGTAAGAGGCTGAAGCCTTGGTTAGTAGTACTTGGCCTGTGGCCTTCGTTATAGCTGGTTGGGATAGGCTGCAACCCTCGGAGCGTTGTCGGGGCTTCATCGGCGCTCCACGGACCCTTAGAAGTTTCTCGAACCTAGCAATACGTGATACATAGACTCAGCGCAAGCGTAGTGTAGCTTCTCTATCGAATTCATTACTGTTATACCTTGCACTTATGGTCAACCCATCGCACCCTTACACAAAGAACAAAGGTGAGGCAAACCAAGCATGGGAGCAGGCTTAGAAAGATCTCTCACAGTCACAGATCCAAGCTTAGATAGAGAGGATTCCTATCCACGTTCAAAAGATCATTAAATTTAGTAGTAGGAACGAGTATAAGGAAGGTAGAGATTTGCCAAGAGAGCGTTAGGACTCGGCTGTCTATATTTCGGTAGTATTTCGGCAGTATTTGAGACACCCCTGTCAGCAAGAACTTTTGAAAGCCACCTCCGTAGTTCCTCGATAATATCTCGGTCACGTGCACGAGGCGCACTGTCCACAGAATCTAGGTGCTTAGGGGAGCACCTAGATTCTGTTTAAGCGAGCCTAGCTAAAGGGTATTTGAAACTGCTATCCCATAAACGACTCTTAGAACTCAACTAATAGAGAGCTCTTCTCTATCAAATACAACTACAGTATACCTGTGCGATAGCTCCTCGCGTAGTCCCTTACAATAGACTCCAGTTTCTACATCCGCTGCTGCTCAAGTGCGCCTGTAGAGTGTCTTCTAAACCGTTTTCTACCTCTGCTCTTTTTATTCTTCCATTCCCTTCCTGCGATCGGTCCCTGAGCATGAGCATCCAACTTGATGACTAAAAAGCCCAGCGCGATATATATCGCAACGACAATGAATTCCTCGATAATTGCTGTAGCGACGCGCACCGCCACGTTTCCAGTTACGATATTGAACAAATGGCTGTGCAAGAATACTGAACATGCTGAGTAGATGAGTCGCGACAAGACGAAAGGGAGTGCGAGAATGATAGCGACAGGCACTCGACGCTCTTGGTTCGGAACGACAGAGGTTCTGGGAACCGAGGTCAAGTATACGAATACGATGCCGAAATATGCGACAATGTACAGCGCGATGCCGGCTTTGCTTGTTGATGCGACTCGGACCGTGCCGTCGAGCTGAACCGTGCCGCTTGTTCCGCCGGCAATGCTGAGAATGAGACCGATGGTTATGACTAATTGCAACACGCGGAAGTGTTTGGTCGTGAAGGTCGGACTACTTTTCGCGTTGATGAAGTCGACACTGTAGCTGGGTAAGTTTGGAGCGTTATTTGAATTTTAGAGACTTACAATCGACTCAGCAATCCCAGAGTTGCTAATAGTAAAGGTGATAGGCCGACAGATTCGATGATGATCTTGGCCTCGATCATGCCGTTCGAGTGGTTCTGGCGGGATAGGAATTGACAGGAAGCACCAGTGGTGCGTACGATGCAGAGAATGAGCGTATAGACCCAGCCGCTGCTGCGATTAAAGCCATGCCGCACGCAAACAATGACAGCTAGTATGGCGGCAGGGACATAGACTGCGAGTTCAATGGCTGCGACAATGTCACGTGCATGCATCATTGGTGATCTGAGAAGACACAATAGAATAGAATGCGTGCCAGAAGTTGGACGACAGGTGAAGCTAGTGGAGACCATCTGCCAATCTGTAGATTCATGGTTCTTATACTCCATCTCTCATCAGACTGATCAGAGTACAACGCCCTTTACTCAAAAGCTCTTCCAAATCCGAATATGTGTTGTGACGCTACGCCCTACGTAGCGAAAAGCCGGATATGCCGAAAACAACCAATAAGGGGGCAGGAATAGCAAAAACTCCCACACGACGCTCTGACGTATTGGCTGTGATCATCTCACCAGGTTGGTCAGCACACATGGCGGGAAGGTACGCTAGAGCGAAAGTCCAAACATGGTAACCACTTCGTTGGCGCGTGGCTAAGTAATCTCACCTGTACGGTGGAAGCCTGACTATGATTACGCGTCTCCTACTCACACTGCTGCTGTCTGCCCACCCTAAAAGAACTTGAGTATGCTTGTCGTGTCAAAAACGGTAGGATTCAGCGAAGAATTTCGTCACAAGCCAATGCACAGCGCAGAATAGTTCAGTAATGGTCTATAGAGGACGGCCTTCAGCCGCTTGTTTGCTATGTCGAGAAAGACGCATCAAGGTACCAATCTTCCTATTTGGCAGTATTCAGCGGCTCCTAACTAAATTGGCATGGTAGTGCGACAAAAAAAGCCCCACATGCTCTCAATGTGCACGTATGCACGCCAACTGTCCAGGTTATCGAGACGCGTTAGACCAGAACTTTCGCGATGAAACCGAAAGTGTTGCAAAAAGAGCGGAGAAAAGTTACAAGAAATCGGATCTACGCGAGGGTGAACAACAAGAGCCTGTCCGGAACGATCTGATTGACCCCACGGCCAATGTGATTCAGTTCGAATCCACGTCGCCACACCTGTCGCATATATTCATGCTTACTCCTCCGATGAATGATGTCGCTATTACGAACTTCATGTCCTCATATATTCCGAGCAGCCACTATGACTACCTTCCCGTCATGTATGGACAGTCTCCTCCAGAGTCTGCGCTGTCCTCAATCGTCCAAGCAACTGCTATGGCATATCTGTCGCAAGAGCTATGCCAGTCAGACTTGGTGCGTATAGCGCGACGTACCTATGTTGAAGCCTTACGAAAGACGAATGAGGCTTTAGCGCGTTCTTCCACTGCTTGCAGCAATTCAACCTTGGTCTCAGTCTTACTTCTGGGCTTATTTGAATCACTCATCTGGACACACGCTGGAACTCCAGAGTGTTGGACGACACACACAAGAGGCGCGTTTGCAATTACAAAGCTTAGAGGCCTGCAACAGTTTGACACTCCAATTGGCCAGCAAATTTTCGCTCAAGTTGCGAACCAGGTTTGCATCAATAGTCTCCGGCAGAAATTGAAGCTTCCTACAGGCCTTGAAGATCTCATCAAACGTGTTCTACAATACAATCCCGACTCCCCGCCTCACCAGTTGCTTCGTTTGACTAGCAACGTCTCGAATTTGGTTGCAGATATTCATGCTGGCACGAATTCGGCCCCTGAAGCCGTCCGGATGATACTTCAATTAGATGAAGAATACAAACAATTTGCTAAGCATCTTCCAATCAATTGGAGATACAACAAATCGACAGTGGAGAAACCGGAGGGACTTATTTACGGAAACACGGGGCACTGGTACCTAGGCCATAGAGCTTTACAGCTGTGGAACTCGTATCGCATGACACGGATCCTACTCAATGAGGCTGTGCATGCTCTGACCGACAGCACACCTACAGACTCCAAGGCCCGAACCCGACGTCAAGCCATAGATAACATCGAAAACATGGCGACAGAGATTTGCGCTAGTATTTCTTACTTCGTCAGCTGTTCCGATCTCGGAATTCATAGGTCAAAGGCAACATTCATAGTACCCCCACTCGCGACTTCCAGGGCTTTGGCCGCGTCGTTACTATGGCCATTGTCGGCCGTGCGTGGGGCAAGTCTCGCAAGTAGTGATACAAGAACATATGCTGTGAAGAGTCTGCGATATCTAGGGACTGTATCTCGAGCACCACAGGCGGCCGAGGTTGCTTCACAAGGTCCAAGCTTCGATGCGCTACAGGATGGTTTGCATATGTTTCATGTCTCATAGTAGTAGAGCTTATGTCTGGAACCAGGATTTTAGGAATTCCTTTTTAGTACCACACAACGCTATGCTCGACTGAGTTACACAGCCACTGAACTGAGCTCTGTGGGGCCCGAGTAAGTGGTCAAACGCAGAAAAGCTCGCACAATTACGATGCCTGTCGCGATCACGAGCAAGCGTCGATTCTACCTGTTTCAGGGCGTTTGTAGTGATCATCATATGTATGATCTTTTTGTATGATGCCAAGGTCTAGGGTCCTGTATTGTACCAAACAGATAAGAGGGGCTATCCAATTCGCTACATTCACTGGGTTAGGGTCACTCAGAGGTCTATATACCCCACTTCCATCTCATCTCCTTCACCCCCGTATGGCCGCCCTGACTCCTCCTCCTCCCCCTCCGTGTGGCTTATCATATGCTTATTATATGCTCTCTATGCGCGCCTAGGGCATATTGTTGTATGATGGTTTTGTAGTATGCGGAGGCATGTCCGATAGGAAGAGAATAGGCTGGAAAAGCTGTATTTTAATTCCTACCTTGCATGATTACACACTTTAGCTTACCACAGTCTCCTCTTCTGCATACGAGTCGCTCTTCTTACACCTGACTCGCCCAAGCTCCTATTAGCTAGCCAAATCATCATATGTCCTACAGTTTCGTAGTACGATGACTACACAGGCCCTCAGACTTGTCCGAAAAGGGTAACAGTTTCGTTAGCGGGATTAGTAACCTCGTCAACATTCTCTTTCATCGACATATTGATTAGGAAGCGGCTGACATTCTATGGCTTGCGTTTTTCTGTGGCAGATATTGCGTGCATCGACGAAGATTCGATCCACCCTAGACGGAGATCATGGGTCACCTAAAAACTTTGGTCGCGTCTCACCTGAGAACAGGCATAGCTAACAAGGTAATGCAGGCTTACAGTCCATAATTGGACACCACCTCGCTTGAGCATGGAATATGCGCCGTAAGGTAGCAAGGACACCTTTCAGCGACAGGTGATGAAGCTGACCGGAGTATGAGCTCCATGTGCGTGGTTTAGTGCAATGGTGCATGCATTTGGCGGGTATACGATATGACACACGAAAGGGTTCAACAAAGCACGCGCTTGTATGCGCACATGCTTACGCATCATCCTGACTGTTGGTGTATTTATTCAGCTGGAACCACTGTTCGACAACATATCAATTTCACGCTCCCCTTATCTTTTAAAATCTTTCAACGCAGCTGTCCCTGACGGACTTACATCATGCGTTCATTTAGCATTCTTTGGTCGATCGCCATTGTTACAATATCGGTCGAATCAAGCTACAATTGTCAACCAGGACAGACGTGTTGGCCGACTCAGCAACAGTGGCAGCAGCTGAACCAAACCCTTAGTGGCCACCTGCACAAAACTACCCCCTTGGGAGCGCCTTGTTACAGGAATTCAAGTGGATACAATGAAGGAATTTGCGCCTCAGTCCAAAACACCTACAACAGCAGCCTTGATCGGATATCCCATTATGGACAAACTTTCTGGCAGAATTGGGAAGCGTGTGGGACATCAGGTTGCTCTCTGCTCTCAAGCAATCCTGCAGAAAAACTATTCCCTACCTGTTCCTTGGGAACACTGGCAACATACTATGTTGATGTGCGGGAGGCATCCCACATCTCTGTCACTCTACAGTTTTCAAAGGAACATAACCTACGCATCAGTGTTAAAAACACAGGACACGATTTTGCGGGCCGTTCGGTCGGACCTCACACGTTGGCCATCTGGACTCACAACCTGAGCAGTATGTCCTTCCATCGAAACTTCACGGCCTCAAGATGCCCAATGGCCAACGCACACAACGTTGGCGAACTAGGAGCTGGAGTGGTGGCGGGAGATGCGTACCGTTATTTCGGCGAATATGGTATGGACATCACAGGCGGCTATGAAGAGTCTGTTGGCTTGGCAGGCGGTTTCGCGCAAGGCGGAGGTGTTGGCGATTTCACCGCCCAATATGGACTCATGGCAGATAACGCCATCGAGTTTGAGGTTGTCACCGCCGATGGCCAGGTGCGAGTCATAAACGAATGCAACGACCCCGAATTGTTCTGGGCTATGCGCGGTGGAGGCGGTGGTACCTTCGCTGTCCTCACGAAGTATCGCGTTCAGCTCTATCATTCGTTGCCTATTCACACATACCGCCTGGTTGTTGATATCAGCAATTCCGATGCTTTACGCGCGCTCCTGACACTGCACGCAGAAAACCAGTTAACTTGGTCTGACGCGCTGGTTACAGGATCAACCGACTACTATGTCAACAAGGCAGCATTTGGCGTAATTCACCCTAATCTCGACAACGGCACGAAGCTCAAAGAGGCTACGATGGCTTTCAATCACGCAGTCAGCAACATACAAGGCATAACCGTGATCGAGAATGACTATACTACGTTCGACAATTATACTGCCTATACCTCTTTTTCGATCGCCGACGCACGCGTTACTGAGCCAGCAGGCATCTCGTCTCTAATTTCCTCACGACTCATACCCCGTCATCTTTTCGCCTCGCCATCCTCTAGATCATCCCTAGTAGATGCAGTACTACATGGCATCCAGACGGCGCACAATCTCATCAACATATCTGGCACACAGGTCGTCTTTGAAACGCCGTTGTCTAATCCAGATGTCGATCGCAAGACTTCGGTACATCCAGCATGGAGGAGTGCGCTATGGCACGTTATCAACGTTGCTGAGTGGGAAAAGCCTCTCGCGCCCGCGACACTAAAGGAAGTCTCTTCCGGCTTCCTCGATCTCTTAGAACCGGCGAAGGCGCTGACCCCTGGTGGTGGTGCGTACCTCAACGAAGCATCTTATGAAGAGCCTGAATGGCAGCAAACGTTCTTTGGCGACAACTATCCTCGGCTGCTCGAAATTAAGCAGCGGTATGACCCAGATCATGTTTTTGATTGTTGGAAGTGCGTCGGGTGGCGGGGAAGACAAGAGTAAGTCTCTTTCGCCTATAATATTGATACCTTCTGCGAATACTCTTAGCTAATGCATCTATGCAGCTCTTTCTATTCCTGTTATAGTTACTTATGATAGATACTATTCTAGAGCTTCAAGCGTTAGTTTAACTCTATCGTACTACAGTTTCCTAAGTCTAATGTAAATCTACCTTAGCCTGGAGTGCTTGGTTATTTAGAGCAGAGTACAAGAGGCTAAAAACGCTCTATAAAGTAGAACTATTTATCTTGTTACGTATAATGTACCTTACATGTTCGCTAGACACTCTCCTAAGACCTTACTAAAACATTACATTTTAAGAGAATGCTTTAACAACCACCCTAAATAGCAGTATTAAAAAGGCTTAAATACAGCTTACGCCTTAAGCTAATAAACAAGACGCAACTATCTCCTTGCGGCGCGTTGTAGCTATCTATAATTTCTCTTCCAGTACACTAAGCAATTAACGCGTAGGATAACCCTTATAAGTAGAATGTAAGCCTAAGATAATAAACTTGAATAAGACCAAGGAGAAGGCAATTATTAAGTATGTTGTTAAGCAATAGATTCCGATGTGATACTAGATGCACAAGAATAGTCGAGGTAATAGTATATCGCCTTAGTAGACTAGAGACGAACCCCTACTAAGGCACAGTAGCGGTTAGGAGATCTTATATACCTCTAAGCGGCTTGGTGCAAGCCGGAGCTGGCCACTAGGAACGAGGTCCAAACAGTAATAGGAAGAAAGTGAAAACGTAGTAAATACGCGCTAAAGAGAGTATGCTATCTTAAAGATACTACAGATACTACGACAAGACTAGGTATAACACGTAAACATGTAACTATATAGTAAAAGTAGCCACTGAATAGTATTTTAAGGTCTCTCATACTATATTAAGCTAAAGTAGGTTATAATAGACTATAATAGAGGAGGTTTTAGTAAGGTCTTCGCAAAGGTAGACCGCGAACCCGTGAGGTACGTTATCGCATCAGACCACATTGCTTGACAGTGAGCCCCTCGACGGGCGAACGCGATCCTGTACCTTCTTTACGATGGGCACACGTTATACCCGCGTGTAGTATCTGCAGTTGTGCATGCAATGGCGAGGGCGAAGGTGATGGAAGACACACCACAAATCGCGGACACATCCCATAGTGGCACCAAGCTGTGGCTTGATCGGAGAAGCCACGGAGGCGCTGGCAGCGCCCGTCGCGTTACTTCCGTCGCGTGAAAGACGGTCATATTTGGATGCCAATACACATCCCAAGATGACTGCCATAGTGAGCATGACTTGATCATCGCATTTGTCAGCCTCTAGCAATCTGATGTTGCCATGGTGCGAAAACAGCTTGATCAGACAGCCCGTCGTTGATTTTCACCCCTGAGGAGGGCTTCGTAACCCTCACTGAGTCGGTCTCATAACCTTTATCATCATAACAAGAGTAGGGCGGTCCGCCAGCACGGAAGTTGTGCTTACCACTAATCCGCCTTAGCAGCTTCTCGAACACCGTGTCGGACCGGCTGTCTCACGCCCTGTGTTTTCCACGATGTATGATAAACAACGCATGGCAATATTCACGCCCATACCGCTGCATTTGCCTGACCGCGGCGCCCAACCTGGCCTCATAGTTTGTTAGTGAGGTCCGCCAATGATAAAGCACTAAAAGTTGGAAACATCAAGGCGTTCTCAGCAAAGGCGGGTATCTCAGACCGACATATATAGAAGGTTGTTTCTCGAAATCGCGATAGCAAAGACAATAAACAAGGTACACTGGCTAGTGGCATCCGTGTTCATGCCCTCATCTTCTAAGGTGGAAAGTATAATTCGGGGAACAGTTTCATCACAACGCGACGAGAAGAGGAAAAAGAGTCAGTACTTACCTTGGATTCATCGGCTTGAGGTTATACCGGATTGGACACTGATGTATGCCGCAGCGTTTATCGACGGTGAAGTCCGACCTCGCTGCTGGCAGTTCCTTCGCATTGCCACCACGTAGCGTAAAGGTTCTGCTCTCATACTTCGTTAGCCAGGCTCAACCCAACGCAACGAAACGATATGGTTGAAGTCCAAGTTGCTCAGACCAGTTATGGCCAGTCCGCCGGCAACGACGATATATAAAGGTAAAGGAAAATAATAAATCTGGCTACCGACGCTGCCACTCAAGCCGTCATGTACACAAAAGGAGGGTTACAAGTGATTCGGCAGGATATATTATCTTTACAATAACGAAACGCGAAGGGCAAGAAAGGGACCTACTTCAGCGACATAAGCGTGCGGTACGCAAGTACGTCGATTGGCCCTCTTCGCTTTGAATCAAGACTGGCGGTGCTTTTCTGTCTCATGCGGTGGTCGGGCATGGGGGTCGCCATGTCGACATGCCGCCTAGAATAGGCCATCACGCGGGCTAAAGCGAACAGTACCTCGTCGCATTATCCTCGAAACCGAGCCGGCCTGCCTTGCTGTCAGTTACAGTTTGAACACGTACAGCAACTGACGGATGGCAAGATGACTGCCTCAAATCACAGATAATAATGTCTCCATGGGTAGTCGAACCAGAAGCACGATGGTATCTCATCGTTGGGTAGCGATGGAACGAATGTGGGAAGTCTTGCCTCGAGAAGACAGTCCGCTGAATCAGTCCAACCTGAGGAACACAGTATCCAGAGTTAGGTCAGTGTTGGTTTTGACAACGGCATGTACAAAAGAGTGGGGGATTGAGCGCCTAGAGGCCACCATGTCCATTATCGTGGGACTGTGATACACTAAGGTTTATCAGCAAGACCAAAAACGAGTTTTTAATAGCATTGTTGCAGAAAGTGGGTGGCAAGGCTTCGAGAGTGCTTGCTGATATCCCAGTCAATAGTCCTTAGGTTCTGGCCGGGTGTTCCAAAAGCCTAGCGCCTGTTACTTCGGAAACGAGATCGAAGTCTTAGAGATTGTTGAAAGAGGAGGAAAAGTCAGAGACTGCGTTGCGTTATTCTCATGAGTATTTGACACGAGGGAGCCAATGAAGGCGTCATCACCAAAGCGAGGAGGACGGATAAATACCAGAAGACTTACTAAGCCCATGCTGATCAAGTCGCGTCTCGAGTTCCCAGAATCTCCTGGATGATGCCGATGTCTTGAAGTATGGTCAGCGGAACTTCTCAACGAATGTAGTACAGAACACCAATGAGCTCCTCAGATGTTTCAAGTCTCGGTATCGGTGTTGACAATCGTGTGGTGCTGTGCGAGGATTTGTACGAACTGATGTCTTGCCTTTACCAGGAATGACCGCGAGCCTCGCACAACGCTGCACCACGAATGTACATCGTCCACTGCCATTTAACAATAGTCATCATGAGGAAGTCGCATGAGAAATTGTATGCTTACCTTCGTTGTGGGTGTCCTGGCCCCAGCCTGCCTACGCTTCATCCACGCCAGCACAGTGAGTATTACAATCCGATCGACAACGAGCAAAGGTAACCCTCAGCGACAGGCTTCGACTGCGAATATTCGTTGATTGGCATGAGTATTGATGTATCATCATCGGGTATGCGAGGCATGCGGAAGTGTAGGAGTGCGAAAGAGATATATACGGAGGCTGGAGCTCTGGCGTCGAAAAATCCGCGTCGCTGTCAGCAAAGCTCATGGATACCAATCAAAACTTAGGATTCGATGCATGACGCACGGAAAGATATAAGGAAAGAGACTGAAGAGAAAGGAACGTACGGCGACTTACCGGACATACTTCATCGGTAACATTCTCCCTGCCTTTCGTCATCCTCTCCAATCTCTTCAATGGGTAGCCTACTCAAGCGCCAGCCAAAGTGATCATGTCCAGTCGCCTGGAGATCGCATCATGATCTGGACATATGTATGGGAACGACAAACCACAAGCGGCGCTCGTGGGGAGGAACTAGCTCGCCATGGACCAATCGTGCATCGACCCGCCGACTTGAAAGACAAAGCTCATTCTTTGCCCAAGAGCATCTCCATGTAGTTGTAGTTGTGTATAGGACAGATAAACAGCAAAGCTGCTATATGATATGGACGGGACGGTTGTGCAGGTCTTTTGTTGATCTCGGCGCGCGGGTGTACGAGTAAGGATATGGGAGATCGATGCGCCCACAACCCGCGCCTGCAGGAGGATACGACAAGACTGGGGGGAAGAAGAAGGCGTTCCAGACTTGACTGAGGCAGCTGAGCTGGAATTTGGTGTGTCTTGCTGGGACATCGCAACAAGCAGAGCCAATTGAAGGGAGGGTGCTGCGACGTTCAGCAGGAATATCGAATCTGAAGAACATGTCAAGACAGTCAAGTTCGTTGACCTGGTTGTTGTGCGCTCGCTTGGTGCGGCTGTCATAACGAAGGTCGAGCATGCCCTACAGTTATTGCTGGCGAAGCTGGTGGTACCCTAAGCACAGTCGTTAGTCAGTCTCGGTGCGCAGCTGACTTGAAGCACTCATACCAACTATATGCTAGGGTATCGTGTCCAGGGACTTGGCTACTATCGCTGTTGCCGCGGAGGCAAATGGCCGAGGTCAACAACCAGAAGCTGAGCAGCAGGATATCCTCTCCCTCTTCGGTCACCGGGCGCTGGGGGTCATAAGAGAGTTTACTTACTGGCCAAGCATTTGCGGCCTCTTGCTGAGGCTGTCGTGGTTGCCGCCGCTGCAGGTGGGGTTGGCTTTGCCGGCAAAAGGTCAACACCAGGGCGTGAATATCGGCAGCACCACTTCTTGCGATTTTACCGTAAGCTGGAGCTGGCTCCTACCACCCTTTACTAGCTTCCTACCGGCTTTGGTTGGGTTCGAGAGCGGCATTGTGGTGGGTAAAGCCAAGAGCGACATGGGACTCTCGTATCGCCGCCATTGCCAAGGGGCTGCAGTCTCTCGAAAAGAGCACAGGACAAGACAGAAAGTGTAGTAACTGTACAAATATACCTGTGAGAGCTGCCACAGCCTTGTAGAAGAGAGTTGGTGGAGTGTGTGATTTGATGGTGTAGGTGGCCAAGGAGAGCTTCGAAAGACCTGAAAACATCACAAACCTTAGCACCAATTCACTCGCACAGCGATACCGACCAACCTGGTCAGTTGGTGAAGCACTTTCCAGGTGCTGCAGGCTCTCTAGAGAACGACTGCACTTCTGCGCAAAAGTAAAGCTTAAAGAGATTCTACTACATGGTACTCGCATCGGGTGCACTACCTAGATGTATCGCGGATAGTTGGGATACAAGTTGCTACGAGACGACATCTCTTCCACGTTAGTCCGTATCCGCTGTAACCATTACTTCTGTAAGTACTACGTATAGAAAATCCACCCGTATTACATCATATAGCTCCTGCGTACCGAGAAACGAAGATGAGAAACGAAGATGAGAAACGAACGACTCGAACTAGAATTAACGTCGAATATGGCAAAGTCTCTCGAGAGTACACAAACTCCTCGCGCACACGCTTCACCTAGCTTTCCTACAGTGCTTTGCCCGATGACTGCCGCTAGTCCAGCTTCTCGTTGAAGCGCTCGTTGAAGCCGTCCCTGAATGCGGTGTCGTTCCTGTCTATACCGGTCGCGTCAGCTTCGTTTACACAAAGTTACAACAGGAGTACACTTACTGTTGCTCCTTGTGAGACGGGAGGAGGAACGGGTCGGACCACTAGCAACTACCTGTGACGAAAACTGGCTACGAGGGGAGTATGCGCCACCGGAAGACGGGGTCTGACGGGAGATGCGACCACGAACACGGGAAGAGGATACCTGAGCTTTCGATCGGGACGAAGTTGAAGCACTGCCTTGGATATATGACATATTCTTCTGTGCTCCTGGGCGAGGAACTGAGACATGGGGAATCTGGCTTGGAAGACCAGGGGAGGAGTCCAAGGGGCGAGTTTGAGATCTGGTACGCTGCCTTTTAGTGGCTGAATCTCTTTCAGTTTGCTCAATGCTACTTTCTCGCTTCTTCGCGTGATCTTGCATCATGTTTTGTGAGGAACCATGCTGAGATCCGGTCTGGGCAGAGCCTCGAGGATCATGCCCACTGTAGGTTTGCTTTGACGACGGATTCGAAAGCCTGGAGTCACTGCCGCTCAACTTCAGATCGGCCTTGTCGTGCATGGTATGCTGAGTTGAGGCTCTGAGATCTGCCGTATGACTAGCAATACCTGGCTGAGAGTGACCGGAGTTCTTACTGGGAGGCGGCATCATCCGAGATGCTGTGTTGGCTTGCGATTTTGCTCGTCCAGAGGATCGAGATGACTGAGAGCCGGCCACAGACTCGTTGTCGACTGCTGACATGACTTCCGCATTGGTTGGAACTGTAAAATTATTGAAAGGATCACGACCATAGCTCCGAGACATGGTAGGCGGTACACGTTGAGTTTCATCCAGCGTCCGGGAAAGCTTATAAGATGTATTGCCACGATTGGAAATACCATGGTCGTAGCCTTGCAGCATAACATTCGACACAGGTTGGGTCTTTTCCATCATCGTTAGCTCATCAGTGGACATGCTACTGAGCTCGGTGGAGCTCGAGACTTGATGCTTAAGCTGTTGCTGTGACGCTCGTAACAAATCATCATTGAAAGCGTCCTGTGTCATGGTCAGATTTCCAATATCCTGGCTTTCTGTGGCGGTTCCAGGCTCATCATCAACGCTGTCTGCATCGTTGGGAGTGTAGTTGATCTCGCCTTGCTCTTCGAACTGGGTCGCAAACAGATCATCGTCTTCGAGCTGAGTTTGAATAACCTCAGCGTTGAAAATTGAAGACGGCTTCTCAGAACGATGGTTCTGTTCCTGAGGGACTTCGAGCAACGAATGGTTTTGCCGGGTGACCTTCTTCCGAGACTTCACTGCCTGTGTGATCACACTTGATTGTGTGGAAGTATTATTGGCAACCTGTAGCTGAAGGCCGCCCTGCTGATTGAGACTACCCTGTTCGAGTACCACCCGAAGTGAGTCTCGATACTTCTGTTCGAGTTTTAGCATGTTTGACTCTGCCGCTTCGCGGTCGGCTGCAGTCTTGGCTCTATGCTCGTCTTCCGCGAGCCGCAACTTTGCTTCTACTTCCCTGAAGGCCATATCTTTCTGGCTCATACGGCGTTTCCAGTCATCAATCTCGATGCGATGCTGTTCGACTAGCTTCCAGTTCTCTACTCCAGCTTCCATTTCCACTCGAGATATATTTGCCTCTTTTGCAGCATGTGGTTCGGTGGCCTCATGTTGTAGTTTGCCCTCGCTTATCTGAACCGAGTCGAGTCGAGTTGACAGATTCTTTTTCCCCTCCTGTAGGCTCGTGACCTGATCGAAAGATAGTTGAAACATATCGCTTGCATCTTGTCGCTCTTTTGCAAGTGTACTATCAGCTTCTCGACGCACAGTTTGTACGGCCGCTTGTTGCTGTGCTGTTTGAGCCTGGAGTCTATCATACACACCTTGCAGCTCTAGCATCTTCTGAGCCTTCTCCTTGTGTTGACGGCTCAACTCGACGTAGTCTCGATCATTAGTATGGAGCACTTCCGTCGTGGTTCGTAGCTGTTCACGGAGGTTTGACTTTTCAACCAACTCCGATTCGAGCGTTTGGATCTTTTCACTCAGCTCATCCAGTTGGATACCCACAGCATCCAACTTGTTGCTCAGCTGTTGGAGTGTCTTCTCCTTCTCGTCGGACTCAATCGTAAGCCGGTGGATTTCGCTCCTGAAGCTGTGCTGTTTCTCCGCGAATTTGCTCTCGCAATCCTTTACAATCTCCTTTCGTACAGCGGTATCATCTTGGACCTGTCAATGAGATTAGTCAAGTCGTGAGACAGGGCGCTCCTTTCACCATAGGCTTCTGCTGGAATTCCTGCAGCTCCGCCTTGACGTCTTTGTAGTAGCCCTGCTAGTTGTCAAAACCATCTTAATGAAGACGAGCTTGATGATGATTACTTTATATGTATCCCTCTCCCGCTCGATCTTCTCGACTTTGGTATTGGCTGCTCCTAGATCTTCTTCGACCTTCTTCAACTGTTGGCGGAGGTCAAAAACCTCTTGCTCAAGCTCTAATGTGTCGACAGGTAGAGCATCTCTTGGTTCATTCAGGTCGCATTCCAGCTGGTCGTAGCGGGCCTTGAAATTGATTTCGGCCTGTTGAAAACTCTTGATCTGCTTGTCTAGTCGGTTGGAGTGTTGTTGCTGCGCTTCGAGTTGCGTCTTGAGAGACGCGTTCAACTGCTGCGTCTTGCGATTCTCAACTGTGACATCTTCATACCTCAGCATTTCTGTCTGAAGACTGTGCAGTTGTTCTTTGATAAACTTTTGGAGCTCTGCATCAGGCGCTGCTCTGCACTTCATGGTTTCGGAAAGATTATTCAGTCCCGAGTCCAGACTGTGCAGTATGTTAGTATATTACGACATGGAGGATAGAGAACAAACATCACTTACCGTTCGCGTACGAGACGCAACGTGCTTTCCAACTTCTCAATACCTTGCATTGTCAAAGCAGGCGTCAGTCGAAGGGTTTGCAAGGCATCTAAACACTCCTCAATCTGACCATCCCGACTATCGTCAGTCGTGACATTGTTGAGTGAGGTCTGGAGCAATTCAAGCTTCTTGATAAGAGTGTCAAAACTGTCGACAAATTGACGAGGGATATTCCGGACGCCGGACAGATGTTGCTGCTCCATTTCGTCGCGCTTTCTTCGCTCTTCCTTCAGTACAGCATCCTGCTTGTCTAGGTTTTCAGCCAGATCCTTCCTCTTCGACTCCGATATGACAAAACGCACGTAGACGTCGTCAAGCGTTGACTTCATCTTCCGTTGCGTTGCGGTGAGTTTATCAGTAACAGTCAGGAACTCTTGCTGCAGCGCCTGCCTTTCATCCTCGAGTTCGGTAATCTTCGCTCTCAAGGTCTCTTTGCTTTGTTTCTGGAAGTTTGTCGCAGACTTTTGCAGTGTCTCGTAATCTTTCTGAAGGCCTGTGACGAACCTCTGGTTGGTCTTGGCCGTATTAGTGAGCTGATTGAGAGCTTCTCTCAGGTTTCGGTCATTTATGTCATGCTCTGCGATGGACTGGGTCTGGTTATCAATCGTGTGTTGGAGCTCAGCAACCTCTGCCTTGTGTTGCTGGGCGATCACTGTGGTCTTATGCTGCGCTTGATACTTGTTTGCAAGCATTGCTACTCTCACGTTCTCCAATGCGTGCTCGATACTATGAGACGTTGCCTGTTCTTGGAGATCATGCGACATTGGTCCACTAGTTCGTGGTTTTCGTCGTGATTTGGCCACGCGAGGAGGACGGTCTCGGTTGGAGATGCCATGCAGCGCAGTGTCAACATCCCTTGGCTGAGATTCGACCTGATGATTGCTCGCATGTAATTCCGTCTGGTGAGACTGAGTCGACACAGCCGGTATATCAACTAGTCCATGGCTGTTGGGCTGGACATAGAAACCAGAAGCCTGAGTCGAGATTATAGCATGTTCTTCGGGACAGGGGCTGCCAGCTTGACCCTGGATCATTGCCAACGGTAGTCGCTCTGGCTCAGTTACATCATGCTGCGGTGGCAAGGTCGATGGAATTCGCACGGAAGGTGTAGGAAACTCACATTGAGCAGAGGGGTCTTGGAAATCTTCAAACGTGGTATCCAGGAGGCTTAGTGTATTATCGCAAGACTCCTTGTTGTAAGAAATGCATCCATGCCCTTCGTTTGGCAATTGAGATTCTTGAGCATATGCATGCTCATGTCGATCGTTGGTGGGAGCAAGCGCTTGCACTGCATAAGCGCGGGATGCATGTACTCGATTGTCCTTGGTTTCTATCTGAGAGAGGCGTTGAGATTCGGCGAACGTCCCAGGTACTGGTCCACCAGTCGTGCCGGCCTGATGGGTGTAGCGTGGCATGAGCCTTGATCCAGGGGGATGTGGCGCTTCGCGCTGCTGAGAAAGCTGTCCTCTCCTGCCCTTCTTACTCTTCTTGACACTGCAGGCCTTGCTAATTCCAGACTTATGTCTCGCATCGAGCTGTGCTGACTGTGGAACGTCAGACCCCGTATCCCCTTGTATAGGTCTAACTGCGTCAGCGGAGTTCTATTAACTTGCTGGTGGCTCTTACAAAGGGTGACCAGGCTCTTGCTGTAATTTTTCGGCGACGGGCGGGTAAAACAAAATCATCTCTTGGGACGTCGCAGTGCCTGGTCTATTGTGGCGGTCGTCGGCCGGTTGAAGTGGTGGTGCGGCAGATGCAGCCTCCGCGATGGTAGAGACATCTATTCGTATGTTAGCCAAGACGGCCTTGAATGGCACGCTTTCTCACCATGAGATGCATGTACACTGTGCTCTTGGTCATCAGGTATCGTCAATGCGTTATGAGTAATAGACTCTTCGGCATTGTCTTCTTCTTTCCGGGAGGGTTTTTTGGGAACCTTTTTTGTTGTTTTGAACCGAGGAACGGATGGGTGTGGACCTGCTGATGCAGAGCTATTACTCAGTGGGAAGGCACTTCTAGAGAGAGGCTTGAAAGTGAACGGAATAAACTCGACTGCTTCAGCCTTCTTCGTCACTGCAGTACGTTCCAGGAGGGCCAGAGAATTGGGACTCAGAGTGAACTCCGACTCGTTTTCAGGACCATGACCATCATCATTGAAGTATTCGTCGTGATCGGGCTGAGTCTCGGGAACCACCGCATCGCTATTGGGAACCTGGATGGCGTGCTTCTTGTGCTCCCGTTCATCATCGGTTGACCCCTGGCGTACTTCATTTCTGAGTCGCGAGGGCCTCTGCCTCTTCGGCAGTTGCTTGCCTTTCCCGGCCCTTTCGGCCATGTTGACCGGACGTACAGTGACAATTGTGATGCAAGTGCGAGAAGGCGAGAAGGCGAGACGCCGTAAGAGACAGGCAGAGCGAGTGGATGATAAGGAACAACACAGGAAATCCGTTAGATGGTGTAGATGAAAGTGGGGTGTTGTGGAAGGAGTGCGGGGCGGTGAAGTTTGCAGCTCTGCTCCCATCGTCGTTCTTTCCTTCACCTGTCGGGGAAGTCACAACTGAACGGCATGACGCGACACCTTCGGTCAGAAAATCCGAGCGAGGCATGATGGCAGGAGCGATGATATGAGAAAAGATACCGACGAAAAGCGAAACGATTGCTGAAGCTTCACTGCACGTATTCCATCTCGTCTTAACGGTCGTCTCTCTCAATGCGGCATACTTCCTCGACGCAACTGCACAACCACCATTTCCCCCTTATTTTCCCGTCATATCCGAAGCAACGAATACCAGTTTTGAACTCCAGCGTCCCCAGAATATCTTGTCGATATGCCGCTCACGTTGCAGTGGTGATGGCTATAGCCTGTTGGTCGAAGAATAGCACGGAACCTTTTGCTATACTTTGCCTCAGATCACTGCAGTCCCCTCCAATGGTAATTCGTGTCTCCTCAGTTATTTCCAGACTACACCGGGCGTGGCAATAGGCACGTAAACCCATGAAACGCAACGACTAGGCAGGGAATTGCATCCATACAGCGCATCACATGGACAACTGTCGTGGGTTTTGTCGATAGCATGCATCCGCCAGACTAATTCATACGGTGTTAGTATCCAGGTTGGAAAGATCTTCTGCCTGTCAATTGGTTTGTTTTTTGCGTCGTCTGGTTCACATTGCGCCGAAACGTTGGTGGCTAACATGAACCGCACCGGAGATGAGGAGCCAGAAATACCTACATACTACGGCCACACCGACTACGATAAGCGGCAGCTGCTACATGTACGCCTTGGAGTCGAGGATGGAGAGTCGTCGCCTTGCATACTCCCCCTGAAACACAAGTGTGCGGCGACATGCTAGCCGGGCGCTTCTTACCAGGGCCTATCCAATCACACTGCAGCCCGCCCTAGCTCCGCTGCACGGTGATCTTCATCCACAACGTTACGCGCCCACTACCCATTACGCCCTGCCAATCCCCTCAGCTTATTCTCCCAAGCCGACAAAAGTCGACGCCAATGCCGCTATATTAAGAAGATGGCCTGATGTATTCTCCGGCAGCCAACCTGGTCTGCCGTCCAAGCGCACGATGGTAACCGCCCAGGAGCCCTGAGACTGGCGGGGTATTGGATGAGCGATAGGGAAGGTATTGGCTTGGATAAAAGATGTTCGTACGCGGGCACGCAAATATAGAGACATGCCCTCTGTTCTGGTAGCGAGTTGTTGGTATTCCTCCAGTTGACTGAACGTCCTTCACGCCATCCTCGTGTTACCTGATATCCGATCAATTGTCCTCTCTACGCCGCATTCCAACAGTGCACATCAAACACCATGAGCAGGCCTCTCCTCCTCTCGTTCCTCCTCCCGCTTCTCGCCCTTGCCCAGGACTCGTCTTCGGGAAGCGAACTTCCTCCCGCAGGCTACAACGGGGGCAACGACAACCCGCAAGACCCAAGTGATGCTGGCGCTGCGGGATCGCAGAAGGGTGCTTTCTCTCTCTCGGGTGGCGCTATCGCAGCGATCATTGTAGTCGCGGTCCTAGTTGTCCTTGGATCCAGTACGTTCTACAGACCAGATTCGAAGATACACGCACTAACATCACTCAGTCGCCTCGGGGGTGCTCTGGTGGCTCGCGAAGAAGCGCCAGTGGGACGTTCGAGCATCCATCCGCCGTGCCTCTCGCCGCTTCACCGGCCGCTCCACTGCCGACACGGGCAAGCAGAACCGCCAGAACCGGAGAACAGGCATCAGACTCAACTCGCCGCCCCCAGGCAAGAACGCCAACAAGGTGCGCGATATCGAGAAGGGCCTTCCTCTGTCCAACAAGACGCCGCAGACTACAACTACAATCACGAGCGTGATGAGGTGAAGCTTTGAACGCATGGCGAGAATAGATCAGAAGTAGCACAAGCGCCGCCACGCCAGCCAAGGCATGCGTCGACTCCGGAGATAAAAGCGCAGCCTTAAGAAAGAGACGTTGCGGCCCAGGGTCATTGCAATGTCCCTGCACATGTTGCGCCTCGGACACAGTTTCTTGGACAGCGCGCGAGGCTCCATTTTTGGGGCATGTATGAACGTTATGGTTATGACAGCGATTAGAGAGCGATCGATGTTCGCTTAAGCTTATGGGGTATTTGCATTCGGAGGGATCATTGTTTCGTCCACAACATCATATGATACCACATACTTTTTTAAGGAAATTGGATAATAGACGCATCGGTTAGCGTCAAAGGGGCTAAGACGTGGACCGTAGATTTTGAGATGGCCTGGAATATCAACACTGTCAATATTGCAAACATCCGTGTGCTCTCTTTATCGCACACGACTTTCCTACTGAACTCGGCAGCGCTGAGACCTACTATCTGACCAGACCCTACTGCGTGAGTTGGAAACCCTCCCATCTGACCACATGCCTATGGATAAACGCCGGGAATAGCCTGGAGAAGGCTTGGAATATGCGGCCATGAGCTGACCTGACTCCACTATTCCGACGTTATGGCATGGGCCCAGCTGGGCGTTTACTTAGTATGCCGGCTCTGCATGGCCGGGATTTGGACCTAAAAGTGTGGGGGGAGTGATGGTCTGTACTCATGAAGGAAATTGCTTACTGCAGTCAGTCAACCATAATAGCTTACTGTGTCTTGACACTAGCTAGTTCTTCGTAGGGCAACTGGGAATATAGAAACGTTATCGCGTGTCGTAGGAGATGATTGTCTGTGTCACGTATTCACGGGCGTGAAAGGTCTAGTCTCCAAAGTTGTAATATAGACGCTGTACATGTTCGCTTCTGGAATGTCTCCTTTCGTAATGCGAATCGTGCAATCTCTGTAACGTCACATTGAAAATAATTGTGAAAGTTTTTTCTATTTTTACACTCCTCGATAGCACATGGGTAGTTTGCAGTGATGACAGTGGTGTGGGTGACATGTGATCTGGCGTACACGCTAGTACCATAATTCCAGCGACGCGTTCCCCGCATCGTGTCCCAGCCACAACGCAGCTGCTCACCACAGCACTTGTAGCAACACTACCCCAAGAAAAGACGAGATGTCGTCTCGAATCCGGCACTCAACAGCGAGACCATCCACTAGTCGCCAGTCCGTGGCATCCACTCCAAGTCGTACAAGCAGCAGTAATCGAAATGCCGACCTTCTCCCACTGTACAAGAAGCCGTCTCACCCCCTCGATGCAGAAGCGACGCGTGAATTGCGAAATCTACAAGGTCGTAATCTGAACGATATCAAGAGGCACAACAGGCAAGCTACCGAGCACATCACCAATACTGCAGCCAGTGTCAACGACATGCTGCGCGACCACGCCGAGTACATGGGTCGACGACAGAAGAAATGGGATGCGGGCAAGAGTATGGAAGACAAAGAGGATGAGGAGCGTATCATGGTCGAACTTCAAACGAACGTAGACGAGGCGACTGTAAAACTCGAGGAAAGCATGCGAGCAGTCATCGACTCGGGTGTCGCTACGCAGCGCATCGAGGATGCGCTAGAATGGCTGAGAACCAATGCGCCTGCGCGACTGGCTGAAGAATACGAGACCCAGATGACACAGAGAGAGACACAAAGACAGTCCCAGACCCAAGCAGCGAGCCAGCAGGCGCGTAGTCAGAGCAGGAATGATGAAGAGATGGATGACGGACCAACACCTGGCCCTACGCCCCTCGAAGGCTCTCGTGTAGCCCTTACAGGTGCGAGCGAGCTTTTTGCAGCACGTATGCAGCGCGAGAAAGACACCTACACATCGCTCTCCCACACGACACGCTACGCCCGCAACAACGATTACCGCGACTTCAAGCGTACGGTGCACGATGCGAAGTTTGGTGATGACGGTCCTGTACTGGGTCATGAAGACACATGGTTTACCGAGTCCGGATCGCCAGCGCCTGGCATTACGGACACCACGCAACGGGGAGAGTTCGACGACGATGATGATATTGTAGTAGACAGAGCGACAGTCAGCACCAGGTGTCCCATCACGTACCAGCAGTTCAAGGATCCATATTCGAGTAACAAGTGTCCTCACACCTTCGAGAAGAATGCCATTCTCGATATGATCCGAAAAGGTCCTCACAAGGTAGATGGCCAAAAAGCCGTAGAATGTCCCGTGAATGGATGCGACAAAGTAAGTGCTGCTAAATGTCGTTCCGACTCGTTCGCCTACTCGTCCCGATGTATGCCCGTGCTGACATTGCTTCTCAGATGCTCACCATAAACGACGTTCGCACCGACCCTATCCTCGTCCGCAGAATCAAACGCATGCAGCAAGCTGAACTTGAAGGTGACAGTTCCGACGATGATGTACAAGCCCCTCGCCGGGAAGTTCAACAAATCGACGGTAGCGATGATATGCCTGATTCGTCCTCAAGGCTACACATTCCTGGATCTCAACAACCACCACAATCAAGCATTATTGAGGATCTCGGAGATCCGAGTGACAGTGAGATGTCAACTTAGTCTGTGGACCATGGTTTCGGCGTTTGGGCTTCGGATGGGCTGAATGATACCCACAGATGCAAGCATCTAGCGATATTCTAGCGGGAGATGTTGAGACAGCGGATAACCTGCGCGGTTTATGCATCATAGCACTTTTTCCCGAAGAAGATAGCAATCTTCTGCACGACAATGAATTCTCAACAATACGTCCGCAACCCTCTTGTTTCTTTTGCAAGCGTTCCCACCCGGCTGTGCGCGCCTCCACGTTCCCGAACCCTGAGCCGGAAAATGTCTGACTTTCCACTCACCCTCGGGATCTCTTTTCGGCAACAGGTATGATGCCATGCACGAGAAAACCCGCTTTAATATTCTTCCGTTAACAAAGTACTTCACAGCTTGTCATCACACACAGTGTCTTCGGCCGCGGATACCTTCGGGTCACCGATTGCAACTCCAACCGCGCACCTGGGCACAGGATGTGAACACCGCCCCTTTGAGCACGGAAGGACCCAGGGTCTCGCCCAAAGCAAAGCGATCTCTTCGGTTGATTCCGATCTACGAAACGACGGTATATCAACACTCAACGAGTAAAAAGTATCGTGCATATTATGCACATCGGGAAGGAACGACGCACGGATGCGCTCGCGGAAATCCAAGTTCTACCCGGAAAAGCATAGTGAGGTCACTGCACCTAATGCCAGGGTATCGCGACAACACATGCTAATGTACTGTTATACGATTTTGTAGATGGTTCGACTTGTTGACATGTGATGGAGTACTCTGGTGTTGAAGTTGCAATCGTTCGATTGGTCGAAGGCTGCCGTTACAATCAACGTCATTGCTCACATGCAAGCGGTTCCGCATGTGGCGCAACAGAGACGGGATACCCTCTGTGCCTGAAGATCGTGTATCTCTCAAGATGTACCACAAGCAACACGATGAGTCTCAACGGTACAAGGGAAAACGGATGGGTTGCACGCGACACCAAACGCGCCCAGCTCGTGCCGCTCCGCCGTGCAACGTTAAACTTTAGCATGGAAGTCTGTAAAGTAAGAATGGCATCAGAGCTCAAGAAATAAGTGCGCTCCGATTGGCCCACCAGCGACTGGTATTTTGTAGGACGAGCAGCTGTTCACATCAGTGGCTCGCTGGGGCAGCTCTTCGATGCGGGGAAACGCAGCTCACCCCTCAATTGATGGCACCGGTCGACTGGCTGGCCTTGTTGATAACTAAGAATAACAGATCACCGTGCTACTCCTGTCCTCCTAGCATCTTCACTCACAGCCTCGTCCATAACTTTATTCTTCTGCTTCATCAACTCAAACCGCATTGTTGTTTGATGTTAGGAAGCGGGTAATCGAGCGCATACCACCATACCCACTAACTAAACCCGCGACCCACACCCCACTTCTCCGACGCGGATTGGATCCTCCGCACAGACATCAGCGCACGAGGTACGCCCGACTATGTTCTTCCTCTTCACCGTCTCCTAGCATCCACAATTCAATCAGTGCGGGTGCAATCGGAAAAAGAAGGGCTATCGCACGTGCGTGAGCTTTCGGCTACGCCCACGCGTCCGATGCCAATCTTTCCTGTGCGCCGAAGGAAGCTGTACATCTATGTCATAGCTGGCTAGCTTGCGACGTCCACGGCCGCGGTGTAAGGCGCATGGGAACTGCGTCTCAGGCTGAGGCTCTGCCCAGGCTCAGCACCGTACAGACGCCATGTCGTAGTGCCATGATGCTGGGATATAGATTCGGCCATGGAGTCTCTTTTGTGGGCTTTCTTACTTCATCAGTTCCAGTCTTTCTTCACATTTGTTCTATTCTAGTGCAGCATAGCGACAGCGATATACCCCTCTGATCCACCTCTTCTTCTTCTTCATTCGAATAATTCGTCTTGTCAAGACTGCTGGCTGCCACTGACAACGTAATGTCAACAACAGCAGCCGCCACCTCTCAGACCCTTAAGATGCCCGCCGCCCGCGCCCTCGAAAACGCAAAGCAGTCTTCAGAAGCCGTTCTAAAAGACACATCCTCCGCCATGTCCAAAGCCGCCGAGAACCCCAAGAAGGCTACTGCAGACTTCCTGCACACACCCTTCATGCGCGCAGCACTCCCCTTCGTAAACGGCGGTATTGCAGGCATGACAGCAACAACTGTAATCCAACCCGTAGACATGGTTAAAGTGCGTCTACAACTCGCAGGAGAAGGTGTAAAAACCGGACCCAAACCTACTCCAGTCACAGTCTTCAAAGACATCATCGCACAAGGCAAGGTCCTAGATCTCTACACAGGACTCAGCGCGGGCATCCTCCGCCAAGCCGTCTACACAACCGCCCGCCTGGGTTTCTTCGACACATTCATGAAGTCGCTGAGCGCACGCGCAAAGGAAAACGGCACAGCAATTGGTTTCAAAGAACGCGCAGGTGCTGGTCTAGCCGCCGGTGGCCTCGCAGCCATCGTGGGCAACCCCGCTGACCTTGCACTCATCCGCATGCAATCCGACGGTCTGAAACCCGCTGCTCAACGCGCAAACTACACATCTGTCATCGATGCCCTCGTCCGCATCAGCAAGCAAGAAGGCGTCACGCGGTTATGGGCCGGCAGCTATCCCACCGTCGTCCGCGCCATGGCTCTCAACTTTGGTCAATTGGCCTTCTTCTCAGAGGCAAAACAACAACTCAAGAACACTTCGTTGTCATCCCGCACACAAACTCTTACCGCATCTGCGGTAGCAGGGTTCTTCGCGTCTTTCCTGTCTCTGCCATTCGACTTTATGAAGACGAGGTTGCAGAAACAGACAAAGGGGCCGGATGGCACGATGCCTTACAAGGGCATGTTTGATTGCTTTAGGAAGGTTGCGAAGGAGGAGGGCTTGTTGAGATTCTACCGCGGCTTTGGAACGTACTATGTCCGTATTGCGCCACATGCGTAAGTCTTTTTCCTCTCCGTGGTTTGCATCTATATACTAACCTCATCGATAGAATGGTAACACTCATTGTTGCCGATTACCTGGGTTTCATCACGAAATGATCGTCATGGCTTAGGGATATATTCACCTTGCGTGGACGAGGCGTTCTGGGGGGATTTACGGCGTTCACAATTGGCGATCTGCCATATGCTGTTTTTTCATGTTGTCTTCCTTGTCTGAACCATGGCTGTTATACGCGCCGTTTTTGCGGAAGGTTTTCTCGCGTTTATGTTAGAGATAACGGCGTGACAGCTCGCGGTGTTCGCGCATATGCTGAAGCTGCTATGATATGTATGGAGAAGCCTTTCTTGAATAGTACGAAGACGCGCAGCGACTTGTATATCACCTCCTCTGTTGACTTGCTTCAGTAGTGTGAGATGCAGTACCTGAGTACCATTCACTTCAACCAATAGTACTATGAAGACGCAGAGCAGTCGAGCCACTCACATTGTCCGCAACACATACTATACTCATAGGAAAAGGTATAAACCAATAAGGGATCTCGCAAACATGAGAAACTTCCTGGATAGTAAAAGCAGTGATTTCCGAGGATGTAGTCACACAACCCCATGAACGTCAAAATCGGTACCCTAGGACTGACTAATATGCTTTCTACCAAGCTGGCCAAATGGCGAGGCACGCACTAATAGTGGCGCTTAACATAGCGCGGGAAGACGAGTAGACACTCGAAGGTGCATCCCATTGCGCAAATGACCAACATTAACCGTGCTCTTCCTCCTCCTTTCGTCTTGGCAGGATGTAAAAGCTACGTATACTGTATGGAGTAGTACCACATCCCCCCCTTCTTCGGCCCAGCAGGTGAAGTCATACCACGGGAGTACTGTTGTCGGGGGGTTTTTTAGTCGGATCCCCGTCACTACAACCTTTAGAAGGATAAAGATGCCGTCACCTAGCAGAAGACCGGGGTGAAAGATTAGCCAGCGGTGGATATCAAGTGCTAGATGCATCATGCTCTGTTGTCTGTGTTGCTCAAAGATACCACTCGTGCCCTATCGTCCAGTAACCAACCATCCGCTATGCCAATCAATCGACCAGACGATCCTCTCACCTCCTTCCACCACCAATGTCCTGACCCAACCTATATCCACTAATCTTCTCCCACTCGATCTTCTGCCTCGTAATAGGCAACTGCCTTCTCAACGCCTTGAACGCTCCCTCACTCAGACTACCAAACGCCTTGTTGAGATCCTCCTGGTACTTCTTCTCCTCCGCAGCGATTTTCCTCATGACCTCGCTTCCATTCGCACTGCCGCCAGCACTCAAGTTGACCTCCTTGGTAGTAAGGAGGCGCACGTTTCCATCTTCGTAGTAGTGCACGTCGACTTTTATGCTTCCAGTGATGGAGCCCGAGGACGTGTCGTAGATGTAGGAGCTGCGCCAGCGGCCGTTCCAGTAGTTTGTGGGGGAGTACTTGTTTGCGACGGTGATGATGGCAAGCGAAGAGGGGGAGGAGGGGACGGGGTAGACGCCGTGGGAGGACTTGGGGTAATGTTCGGAGGCGTGGGTACTGAGGGACTTGTTGAGGCTTTTCCTGTGGTATGTGTTAGCACCAAGCTTTTGCCTACAATGTGTGGCATGGCCAGAAGGTATTGGGGAGAGGTGAAACGTACAGAAGATCCTCCTGCGCGCTTTCCACAACATAACTCTGGACCGCGCTCGCCTTGCCCGTCGCATGGTCAAAGTCGAAGGAGCTTTGTGTGTCGATGTCGTAGTACCTGCCGTCTCCTAACGAGTTGTATTCACTGACTAGGACCTCGGTGCTGCCACCGGGGAGCTTCGTTGTGGTGAACTGCTCTTCGTTGTACTTTTGGAAGGCGGGCGAGAGTTCGTTTTGGACTGAGTCGTCGCCGAGGATTGACTTGATTGCTTTGGTGACATCGGCGAGCTGGGTTGTTGTTAGTACATGTACTGGTGGGAACTACACGTGGTTTTGAGGAGAACATGCCTCACCAGGTGGCGCACTGTCCACAAAGGAGGAGAGAGCTGCTGTACGTGACATAGCTACGGTTCAGCTATGCAGCAGTTGGAGGGTATGTTCGTGTAGCGGCGTCAATTGTTTGGCGCGCTGTCGATGCTGCGGGTGGACGTCGAGGCGAGTGGGGTTCGGGAGTGCAGGGGCCAGCATCCACTTCACATGTGCAATTGCAAGGTGTACTCGGAACATATCCGCTTATTCTTACTTCATAATGAAACTTGATATTAACAATGGGTATCTATACATGTTGAGCAACCATCGTTGGCCTCGTAGACCCAGAAACGCCACGCTAAGTCATGATCAATGCCACAAATATCCTACAAGAAGTCATATTTGACAATCACTCGATGCTCATCTTCATCAGCCCATCGTTGGTATCGGTCATACCCTGCAGGCCTATCCGCTTCGGGCCCAATGTCGGCGTCATGCTCATGCTGCCTCCACTGTTTGAACGTTCACCATGTGATTGACCGCTTATCGACGTCTCTCGGCTGGCTTTAGTGCTCGTGCCCCACAGACTGCTGTCCCTCTGCGCGGGAGATTGCGAGATGACTGGGCTGCCGTGAGCGCTGACACCCGGTGAAACTGCACGACGTTTGATTGAAGCCTCGTCAAAGTCGTCGTCTCGCCGGCGTTTGTTCGACTTCTTCAAGGCTTCGGCCGCTGTGGGAGGCTGCATTGCACCTGGTGTGGACGCTCGAGATGCCCCACCGCCTATACTAGGCGAATCCATATTCATGTCTTCGCTCATCGCGGATGATTCCGCGCGAGGGAAGGATGGTGGGGGAGTGTGTGCGGCGCGTGAACCCCAGAAGCCGGTGCTGACCGAGTTGCGACCACTGTGTAGACTGCCGAATGCACCGAAAAGCCCCTTGGTGGACGTCGATCCATCTAGACTCATGTTGCTTTCGCTGCCCTCCTCTGGCACGCCCTCAAGTGGTCCATCTAGGCCTGGAACTGTAGGCAGCAAGTTGGGTGACGATTGCGCGGTGCCTGAAGGTCGTTCTAAATCCGTGTCGCTTTCTCTCACTTGCCGGATAATCTCAGCTTCGCGGCGGAACTCGCTATCAACAGGAGCAGCTTCTTCGAACAGCTCAGCTCTGATGCGACCAAACTGTCTTGACTTGGGCTGGTAGAATTAGCATCTTGTGTTGCTGTATAGTAAACGTACATACCAGCAAATTGCCCCTCCGTGAAACCACCCGTCTCACGACACCCGGAGTGTGGGGCATATTACCGCCCTCATCGCCGCTGTCATTACCAGATGAGATGTGAAGATCGTTGGCAAAGAGCGAGAGGCTCTCTCGTCGCGAACCGGCTTTCCGCATCGCCGCCTCTCGCGCAAAGTAGCCTGTCTCTTTGCCGTTTGGCGGTGACGCTGGCCCAGGGCTTGCCATTGAGCTATATCCACTGGCTGAACTTGAGCTCTTTCGACTTCGACTCTTGCGCAATCTCGCTCGATGCATGCTTGCAAAGTTGGGCTGTCCGCCGGGTGAGAAGAGGTTTGTAAAGACGCCGTTACTACCAGTATTTAGTCCCGGAAAGAGAGTATTGGTCTTGGCCTGTGGAGTCATGATCATGGGGTCGTCATTGTCCTCAGGATCCAGCGGATCCACCTCGTCCGAAGAGCTACTGGAGTCCTCTGAGCCCATCATGTTGATGCTACCGACCGAGCTTGAAGGAGCGGTTCTATCGCCATGACTCCATCCGCCTTGCAAGCTCACATTCGGCGAGTCAAGCAGCATAGAGTTGGAGCGAGGCTTCCGCGGCGGTATTTTGATGCCTTTCTGCGTGATGGTCGGCGAAGAATCGGGCGAAGACTGATCGGGAAGCGTCGAGTGGTGGAGGTTGGTGCAGGCTCTCGAGAACTCAGCACCGCGCGACCGTCGGGGCAGCACAGAGGCAGGCGATGCGTAGGTGTTGCGTGAATCTAGCTGCGGAGAGAGGGGCACACGAGCGGCGAAGTGTGCGGGACTGGGCATAGGCGACTCTCGAGGGGGCATTTGCAAAGACAGGCCTCGCGAGAGGAAGTCTGGTCTCCGCGGTGTACTGGGGCTGGCCACGATAGTTTGGTCATCTTTGGACATGCGTGCGGGTTCGCGGAACTTCGGAGAGGGCTCAAGACGGGGCGTGCTGTCCGAGAGAGACCGTGCTTTGGGCGAATTTGTCTTGGGCGGCGTTGTCTCTAGTTGAGGGTGAGGCTCCATCATGGCTGCACCGCGCTCGTCGGTGGTTTCGCGTTCGCTACCGATGCCTGGCGTCATGGCCGCCGTCAACATTGCGTACTAGGGTAAATGTGGCAGGACGACGCTTAAAATGCATTCTCTCAGCAATGTGCTGTGAGCAGAAGTCAAATCGGTGGGACTGGCCCGTACGTTGAATGTCAATGTTACCAAAGTCAAAGCGGGGCGGTTAATCATGGCCTATCATCACGTGGAAGCAAGCCACCATCATGGGTGAACCATGCTCTGCGGCTACAACTGACACATTGATCCCTCAAACGTACGGGAGTCAGATGACACTCGAACTCCCTAGTATGTCTATCAAGTATGACACTTTGCTGCTTGTTAACTTTTTCTACACGCTTGCAGTCATGCTGTTCATTGCGACGCTTAGATCACCCATAGATCACCCATTGGCCACCCCTGTCTGAATACCCCTGAACACTTCCCACAATGCTGCTAGGAGTTCACGATACCCTCCACCCATTTAATATCTTCCCAGGTTGCTTCCCAGATGTTGAGCACCGTCATGGTCCACACCTTTTGCTCGCGCTTCATGGTGCCAATGCACCGGCACATCCGCCCTTGCTGTAACAGTCTTCTGCTGTCGTACTCGAACAGCTGCACCGACTTCCACATGGCAGCACTGTAGAAACCCTTGATGTAAGGCGGTTTAGCGTGGAAGAGATCGCAGAAAGTAAATTGCTGCTCCGTGCCAGTTCGCTCCGAACCAAGTATTCTGGCGTACATTTCGATCATGATGTGCTTCCCGGACTTGGATGCTTGAGAACTCTGGTTGATAACCTCACCGATGCGGAAACATGTCCTGAGTAGCGAATTTGACGAGAGCCCGATGATGGGAGAGCGATCACGAACCGCCTCAGGAAATGGTGGTCTCGCAATTGGCTTCTGAGTTGTCGCGGAGCCTGAGTCGCCATATGCAATCTGCAAGCGCGTAGTCAGAGTGACTGGAGAAGTGAACTGCCTTGATAAGCGCTGGGAACTCTTCTTAGCAGTAACTTCATCAAGAATGATATGAGCATCAGCAGATGGACCTTGAACGTCATGCAGCCTGCAATCGCCATCAATGTTAGGTTGCACTGAAGGGTTTGAGGTCTGCTTTGCAAGGTCAGAGCACGCGCTATCGATACCAGGTGTCAATGCGGGGAGTTCATTATCGCTGACATCAAAGTCGAAGTCGTCTTCGTCAAAGACCAAAGTCTCGTTTTGCTGCGGAGCTAGGCTGAAGTCAATGCATCCAACTTCATTGGTATCATGGTCGCCAAGTTCGACATTAAACAAGCGCGCATCAACTGGATCTTGCATAGGCAGTGTAGCCACCGTGTCTTGGCTAACATTTCGGACAGTTTCAGGGCTGGCGAAACGATCATCTGCAACATCGCAGGCTTGACTGGTAGAAACACGATCTGACACGGTCGCCCCATTACTATCTGCCGTCGACCTCTGTGGTCGTACATCGTCAATGGATGCTGATTGTGTGGTCCTGGACGGTGGAGCTTTGGGTGTACATGTCGCGGACTTGCGTGCAAGCTTCGTCACCTGAAAGCTCTCCGACACACGGCGTTGATCTGGAATCCCCCTTGCTTCCGCATTCATATGTCTGCCATCTGATATGCTCTCATGAGCAGCCAACTTGAGTCGCTTGCGTGCAGGTTTCGGTGGCGGGCTGGTTGGCGTTGCCGGCGAAGAAGCATATATCTCGAGATGTGTAGGCTCGCTTGCAGTCCCAAGACCAAGATACTGGGCAACAACGGGGTTATGTCGCCGTCTTCCGTGAATGGTCGCTCTTCGCTGGGCTTGGTTTTGCTGAACCAGTGCTGCTATTGACGAGTGAGGCGTCGAGAACTGCGTCGAGGGCTGATTGATGGCTGTGAAACTAGAGGTTGAAGAAGAAATGTGAATATATCTGTATATCTTAGGTTAGTTCAGACGACACGGGATAAAAGCAACGTGTGAGGTGAAAAAGTGAGCGAACGCGCTTCAGGCCTCTCACGCATCATCGCCGTTTCTTTCATCCGTTGCCTCTGAGTTCAACATGTGATGCAGCACATTAGCTGTGTTCATCGCGACTTCAGCGCAGCGATACGGTATGCAAGCGGAGTGAGAGAGATCAGGTGAAGAAGTCTGGTGGGCGCGACGCGTGGGTTGCAACTGCCTTACTCAGCCCCCCCACTGCGGGGTGGCTTCAGCCCGATCAAGGAAGCATTCACATATCGCGTGCACATAGGCAACCACTACTACATAGACTTTCGCTCCGAGGCTTTTCTATCGCCGCTCACTCACTCTGTGAACTTTGCACGACTCGCCAACATGTTCTTCTGAGCCCGGGTCGTCTATTCTTATCTGTAACACCGGATCTCTTTCTTCAGACTGGCCCTCCGACGTCTTCCAGACCTTATTGAAAACACCAGACCCTGATTCTGTCCAGATTCGTTCTGACAATCAAGCAAACATCCCGTTCGGGTGTTCGTTACTTTTTCGCCACCAAATATAGCAGGTGCTTACCCTGAAAGGTCAAACCAAGCGACCAACTTGCGATGCCTGTAAGTTGTTCTTCAGATTGGTTTCTCTTTAAGAATCCCTAGACACCATGCTTTCTGTTACATCGCTCCTCTTCAATTCACCCATTGTATATCCCTTCTCATTCCGGTCATGATTTCCCACGCCTCTTGGTATGACGGTGAACCGCTCCTCGATCGGAAGTCGCTTCGTAGAACATCTTCTTGTAGCAGCGCTTCTTCTGGACTCGAAGCACTTCCATTGTATCGCAAAGCTCCATCTATATCAAGCTCTCCGTCTACATCAAGCTCTTTGTCAATCGAACACCCTCGCAAAGCGTTTCATCACCACAAGGACCCCAAGGCATACGCAGACCTTCCAATCTTCGAGAACCCTTGCCCACTGTGTTTCTTTGAACACTACCACAAAGTACTAAAACAGTGGATACATCGCAGAAGCACGCTTTCTCGGCTGTCACGGTTCAAATCGACCGACTGACAAGCGAGCAATATGAGGAGAATGTAAGTTGACCCCTTCGAATCGTACATCTCATACTAATCAGTATAGGATGTCGGTGGTATCGTTGATCTGATCGAAGTCATTCGGATCCAGGCATCTGGTCCTACAGAAGCAGCACGAGCTTTGCGGAAGAAGCTGTAAGTCAGATACCTACGTGTAGACGGCATGCTCTAATAGTTTGACAGCAAGTACGGCAACGTACATCGCCAAATCCGCGCGCTTGTGATACTAGATGCCCTAATCCAGAATGCCGGTACTAGGTTCCAGAAAGCTTTCGCAGATGAGCCACTTCTCGAGCGACTTCGCATCCTGGCCAGGGATGACACGGTCGATGCGGATGTTCGACAGAAGGCCAACGTTCTGTTTCGAGGATGGGCTGTCGCATACAAGGGAACGCCTGGCCTTGAACGGATAGCAGCACTTCATAAAGAACTTCCTCGTACCAAACGTCCTCAGCCCCAGCAATCTCGGATCGTGCGACAACAGGATGCTGAAGCTGCACGTGAGCGCGAGGAGCACTCACCATCTCCTCCCAGAAACAGGCGACCGGAGCCTCAACATGCATCATCTTCAAGAACTACTACACCCGTTGTACTCGGCGCCGGTACTCCTCTTCCAACCTCGTCACTCTTCAAGAGGGATAAGAAAGACAAGAAGAAAGGCAAGAGTCAGCCGTTCATCCTGGAGAAGGAGAAAGGACAAATGCTCGAGACAATGGCATCGGCGAACGTTGCTAGCACCAACTTGCTTAACGGGTTACAACTCATCAATCGTGAGCAACAGCGTGTCAGCGATAATCCGGAAGTTATGCGACGTTTCGAGACCTGCAAGCAACTTCGTCGTCAAATCTTGCGTTACATCCATTTGGTCGAGTCAGAGCAGTACATTGGCGGTCTTCTCAATGCCAATGACGAGCTAGTTAAGGGTCTCATGGCGTTTGAAATCATGGACAAGAGTATCGACGACGACAGCGACAGCGATAATGAAGAGGGCAATGTGTCTGCTGCTATGGCCAGTATGAATGTGAACGAATCGGCTCCTCCAAAACCACCCAGGCCAACGAGCATCCCCTTGCCCCCTGCGCGTATCGAGCCAGACAGTGAGCCAGAGGAGGATGATGATGACCCATTCGGAGACAGTAACGGTAAGACCACTGCAAATATGTCCTCGATACCTAGCTAACGTGCCACAGCTGTCAAAACACCATTCGCGGAGAAGGGCCAACCGACTTGGAGAGACGTCTGAAATATCGAGGATACGACGCGAAGGATCACCTGCATGTTCATGGCGAGACACGGTATTGGGCTTTCCTCATCTCATGTTTAGCAATACCATTTCCTACAGATTCGACTTCTAGATAAATGATAGACTCAATGCACAGTCACTCAAACACGTTCTATGCGTTTCTACCTCTCGCGCTCCCACACGAGCCTATGACCGAACGCGCGGCGTTAGCCACGTTCACTGCCACAAAGGGCGACGTCATGCTTCCCAAGCGTCGGCGTGTCATTGGCCTAGCGCCACGCGCAGCGCAGCATTGAATCAGGACTGGATACCCTCTGCTACCGTATTAATCTCCCCTTTGCCTCCTCAAACACAACCGTTTAATATCCCGCGACAAGCTCCACCCTCTTTCTACTCTTCATCGCACATACTGTAAGTTTGCACTCGAGACTCTGGTCACGACCACTGCTAACGTCATTACAGCGCAACTCCGTCATCTCGCGACTCAACAATCATAACCCCTCGACCGTCAATTACTCGTCCATCCGACCTCTGAACCCTACGCGATTCCTGCATATTCATACGCCAAAATGCCTGCCTCTACAAACTCCGTCTCCTCAGCTGCCGGCTCCATCGTCAAGCCTCAGGGCGGCAAGTGCAGCTGCATCAGCACCGATGACTGCAGTTGCTGCTGCATTCCTTGCACCGTCATGTAAACGCGACAGCGAAAATATCATACACGGAGGCACACGGGTTCCATCGATGACAGCGCATGCGTGTGTGGGAGTGGACACATGCCACACGCGGCCCACGATGCGAACAATAAGGGGACGATAATCGGCATAAGGTGTTTTGGGACATTTTGAGCGAGCATACCACAACAGGATGACTACTTTTGGAGTTTGGGAATAGAGCATTAGCTCGCGTGGTTGTTATTAACGGTTCTTAGCAATAGGACGTTTAGATCTTTCATCCTGCGCCTTGTTGTTCCTCCGATGTGGCGATTTCATGTCTTTACACACTGTGCACACAGGCAAAGCGATCGCGGCTCGCAGTCTGCGATACTTGTCGCCTTTATCGCGCGCCTGTTGGACGATGTCTCGCCGTTTCAGTTCCCAGCGCCTGTGGCGGATGGCTTGCCTAGGGTCTTCGCTACGCCTGAACCTGGGCGCTTAGAGACAGCACACAGCGTACGGCGCAGTAACGCGATATTGATACTTACTAGGAGTTACTAACATGTAGTCTCTCTCATTTCTAGCTTGGTAGTCTTTCTGGGTTTCCACCGCATTTGCTTTCAGAATCCTTGACTCAACATGTTGCTTCGAGGGCAACAACGATATCTACGCACAGATCCTTGCCTTGGTTGGCCAACTACTTTCTATTGACTTTTCCAGTAATCGCACGATCGATTTTCTTCCCCAAGATGTATCACACCATAACAGTCGGAAAGCCGTCACTGCCATCATGGTTTCACTGCCAACTACACAGTTACATTGCATTCCTCACATGTCGCTCCCCACCTCAAGCTTTCGTCATCTACTTACATCTACGACAATCTCGCCTGTTCGATCCACTTAACGGACCGTTTCAAACCTATGCCGCTATTACCTATACAACTACATACTCAACCCCCAAAGTCTTACCGTCATTGACCTCGCTATCGTTAGCTTCCTCCCTGCTCCTCATCAGCCCTTCGACACCAAAGAAATTTGGCTTGGCTGGTACTACGCCATCCTCGATCTCCTTATCCACGTCATCGTCAGTCTGCAATACGAATTGTCGTTGCACTGGGATCGCGTGAGTGACTCGAGTGAGCTATGGACAATTGTTGGGCAATTAATCCCTTTCATCATCGGAATTTGTGGGTTGGGGTTGATGATCAGTAGATGGGTGGTGCGGATGTGGGTTAAGCGGGTGGTCGCGTGAGGGGACAAGAGTGGGTGGGAAGCCGATGCAGATGAAAGCAGGGACGGCGAAGACGATGGTGATGTTGGGGATGGGTTTTGAGAGAACGGGTGTTAGGCAGGGGTATGAGGTTTGGAAGAAAGCGTATGCAGCGGAGCATGCGAGCCGAAATGGTTAAGGTATCGAGGAAATGGTATCAACGCGAAAATACTTCTTCGCCCTCATGAGAGACTTCAACCGAGACTGTATCGCGGGGTTGGCTCTCACTCGTTTCAGATGGCTGACGGAGACGGCCCCAAATGTTTCTTGCGGCACAGCAAGGCAGATTTCACAACCTGTCATGCTGCATACCACTTGACTGGGGTATGGCACAGCTTTGCCGCCGTGTAATAAACGGTCATAGGCCCTCTTTTCGCGCTCTGTCTCTAAACAAACTAACCGGAAGTTGCCTTTCAGATTCATCGCAATGAACGAACTCGTCAGCTTCAAGAACGAATCGCTCATCATGCTACCAAAACAACCATCACCGCCACCATCCCCAAGTTCGGAATCATTCCCACCTGCACTACCGTCACGCACCGCTACCCCTTCCACAACGTCCACCGAAGCAAACCATAGGCCTCGGTGCTCTCCGTCTCGTAACAATGAATCGATCACCTTCTTCACCATCGACAACATACCCCTCGCCACTATGATCGTTTTTATCACCGTCTCATACATCTTCGGGGTCATATACTGGAATCATAACCAGCTCTACGATATCCTTTGGCTCCCACCCGTGGCTAGCATATATGCTGTTCTTTGGGAGAAGTACAGGCGCTGTAGGGTGAACAGAGCGAGGAAAGATGACGAGGCGGTTGTGGGGTTGGTGGATGAGGATGAGGAGTTGGAAGATACGATGCAATCATATGGGGTGGAGCTAAGGGATGATGAAGGTCTTGGGTTGAGGGAGTAAGAGGCAGTGTCGGGAATAAAGAATGAAGGACCGGAGACTTGGTGGAATATCGTGGCGCGGTGCATGCATGACTGCTTGGTTGCTGCGACACAGTAGGATTTTGAAACAGCACCTACATGAGGCATTACCGATTTTTCCTAATGCTTCGTATCTAGTCGCTTGATCTCATATACGTTGGTGATCGAAAATGGCATTGCAAAAGTCTTCCCAAGCTCGACTGCCTCAGAAACGATCTCCCGATAAGACCATGCCGCCAACCACTGACAACCAAGCATTAACTGTTGTGTCTAGTACCGCTCAGCCCCCCAATCCTAACGACACTACCTAGAATGAGGGTTTCTCTACCTACTACGTCCAGCCGTTATCTGCAGTTCGACGTTTCCAACCAAAACTTCATTTAGTCTAATGCCTCGTTAAAGGAAGTAACATTACAGTCAGTACGGTTCTCGGTCATCGTAATTTCCACTAAAACAAAACACTCTATCGTCACTTTAAGTTTAGCAAGATGAATAAGCCAGATACAGCAGCCAGTAACCGACGACAGTCGTGACCTCATCTTCTACCCTTGGAGAATCAGCACCTAAGTCACGATACTCTTTCTCAACACGACCATGCCACCTGCTCGAAACAATGGTCTGTGCACAATTGGCTTTTGGGCTGTCGTCCCGTCCTGTTTCTCCTGATAGCTGCCCCCCTCTCCATCTCTTCTCATCCACACTCTCAGCTACTCTTCCACCACTTGATTACCCGTCTTCACTTCACTTCGCTTCCTTTTAGTCGCTTTTTCTTTTCACGTCTTCGACATCTCGAGCAGTTATCCCTGACAGCCCTTCGTAACCTCAGTGTTCAATACAAGCTCAGAGCTTCCGTCCTCACTATCATTGGTTCATCCGCCACTGTCGACAAGAATATGTCCAGTCACGAAACATCACACTCTAAGTTCTCATGTAGATTGAGGCCATGGGCATGACAAGGTTAGGACCATCCTTCTCCCCTAGTGGGTGTACCTTTGCAGGGTGAGAGGCGAGCAGCCGGTGCAGCGAACGTGGAAAGTCACAAGTAGCCACAGGCGGTTCGACTCCCCAGCAGTCTAGTCGTCGTTCTATTAGATACCGGTTTAGTCGAGTTTTTTCTGCCTAGCGCTAGCGACGGCTGACAAGAGGATCTTTCTTTATTGCAGTTCGTTCCAAACCAACGCCACGGGTACCTCCTTCGAGGCTTCGTTCGATCTCATCCTACCTCTATCATCCCTCGGCATTCCATCATACCCCGTCTCATACACGTATCGAAAGAACCACAATACTGTTCACACACCCATCCACTGGATACTGCCGTCGTTGCTTGTTCTCGCAGTCTTTCCATTCTTCCAAACACCTTCGTTTCTCGCCGTCATTGAAAGACTGCTACATGATCTTTCGCCTTCAGAGCCGTTATTTCTAGGGTATGGCTGCCGTGTACGTAGTTCTGCTTGGGTTGTCGGCTGTGGTCTTTGCGTTGGTCTGTCGATAACTGGGATATCACAATAGAATACATGTCCCACTCTCACTTATGTTGCATGTCTGCATTCGTGACGTGAGACTTCCAACATCATTAACAACTGCTTTTGGAAGAGACTTGTTCTCTGAGGTGCGATGCGATGTTGCCATTGCCCTTTCTCGCGTGCGCTGGTCATGGCGGCGATCTCGACATGCAACCCTGCCTCGTTGCCTTGATGCTAAACCCACCTTCTTTTGCGCTTCATCTTCCATGTTTGCAATCATTAGGGAAACCGCGAAGCCCCGCGTTTGAAGTTTCTTTATCGCTTGAACAACCCTCTTGATCATGGCGCGGTCGTTTCCGCTCACCTCGTCCTCAAGGCTCTCCAGACAATATTCGAAGTGATGCTTGACAGTATATATGACCGATGGATGTTCGCAAAAAAGAGTTATGTGCTGCAGTTCGATAGCTGGAGGACAGCGTTTCTTGATCGTGCTGGAGGCTAGACCGAGGGCGTGCAATAAAGCAGGCATCTCAGCTCTTTCGCGTGTCTTAACATTTTCGATGGGAAAGTATGCTCGTCTAGTACGGTATCTGCGCTCTTCTGTGGGAAGGACATCTGGCATTAAGACACCTGTCGGTGCGCATCTGACCTGTTGTAGGACACCGATACCAACACCCTGTCCTTTGACGTGGTCCACGGCAGTATGCAGATGCAACTCGAGCTTGGTCGGTTCCAGAAGTGCTGGATTCATCTTGTTATGCTAGTAATCGTAGGCTATCGATCGATGTATTTTTTTGTGCGTTGAGTTGAATCAGCTCTGCACTTGAATGGCTTTCGCTCGTGCGAACAGTGGTAGACAAGCGAGAGGACCCTACCATGGTTGAGTTCTGTCACAAACCTTCGTTTCACTGGCTTTGTATGATCACCATGGTGGACAAACTTCTCATTGGGCTGTATTCAAGGAAAGGGTCCAGCCATCTTTGGCATACATCGAGCAAAGATATCTCAATCGCCCTTCTTCCCTGACTCTTCATCATCCATTTTCTTTTCTCTTATCAGTCTCCGCAGCACAGGGACCCGGCGCCCTACTTGTATCATCTTCACACTTGATCTCTTGAGCGCAGCAAATTTCCTCCATACCATGAGCACCAAGAGCGTCAGTCCTATCGTGACCACGAAGTATAGATATACCCAGTAAGTCACTTTCGCGCCTCTGTTGTCAGGTGAAAAGTCCCAGAACGTGGTACTGAAGAAAGTTGCGACGAAAGTGCCAGGAAGGAAAATGAGAGTTATGGCGGTAATAAGTCGCATATCGGCACCGTAGCGATGGTTGAGTTGATTGTCCTTTTGCTGGAGGGTTGCGTACACCTGTTGCTATGAGACATAATCCAAGCCTTGCATGCTTTGATGCAGAGACGTACCGTTTGTATCATGAACTGAACGCCATCTTTCGTCCGTTGAGATAAGGCCGCGCATGACGCGGTACATTGCTGTAAGTACCTAACTTGCTCTTGCAACTCGACGCCAACTCCGGGACAGAGTTTACTGCCCCATACTTGAAGCTGCTCTCCCAGACAACTGAGCGAAGAAGTCATCGAAGAGCCCCATTGTTCGTCATTTACAGTTCGGATTGCGATCTTGTTCAGAGACTGCGGCATCCGCGTAAAATCCAGCTCTTCTTCTACACTTTTCTCGAAATCGTTCGTCCAGTAGCCTAGTTTCGACTCGATCTCCGAACAATCGATATATGTTTCAGAGGCTACAAGTCGAAGATCATGTACTACTAGAGAAGCCATGATCACTGGTGCAAACAGGGGGTTCGATGCGAAACTGGGGTTGCGTTCGAGACGTCGCACGAGACGCCTACCGTCCTCTGCGTGCCCCAGTAGGCAAATGCTGAATGCTCGATGATTTGCGCTATTATAAGTCATTGTAGACATAATGGAACCAAAATCCAGAGTGATACCTATGTTCATCAATTGTGAGCAAAGACCCTAATGTTTAGATGTTATTTAGATAACATTATGGCCTTCTAACCAAAGCAGAATGAATGAAAACTTACCTTTCCAGGCACTGTCATTTTTGACAGGAGAAAAGCTCATGTCTACCGTCTCTAAAGATTTGCATCTAGGGATGTAGTTATACGGGATATTCCAGTACGAGTGAAGAGCTTTGACAGCAGTCAAAGAATAAGGGACAGGAAGGCGAACTTCGCCGGCAAGAGTCTCTTGTGTCATGAGCCTTCAACGTGGTTAGTAAATTACATCGTCCTTGTAGTCTTCTGTGCGCACAATTCCAAGGACCACTTTATATTAGGCAGTACCGACGCCGTGCGCTCACACAATCCGGGAATGTCTTCATCGCACATTGCCTTTCGAACAAATCGCACTCCTGTCTGCATGAAATTAGTTTTATCAGCTGAAGGCTACACAACTATGTCTTACGTGGTCTTCATATATCGACACTAGAACATGCTTGTCATGCGCTTCCAACTTCCAGGGCTTCTTCTCCCAGTGATCGTATCGCCACGGAAGATAATCTATGGTCTCCATCGCAGTGCGATCGGCATGCAAGTAAAAAAGATATCTTTGTTGCTTGGGTTTTGGAAGACGAGAGCGATCCGGCGAAGCCTCGACGAGACAGCGGGTAGAGGTCGCTAAGTATACGAAGTGTATGTGTGAGGCTGAAGACGCTTGTTTCTGATTTGTATTGGGTTGGTGCAAATGTAAGTCACTTCTGGTTAATCGATGAATTTTGGGCGAATCACAAAAGTTACCTACCAGCTTCGTTCAGCCAGCACGCAAGGCTGAGAGCAGCTAAGATGAATCGAGCTCGTGCTGACCCGAGATACTCAAAATACCACATCTGGGGGCTGCATCGTTGTGAGAAAGAATACTGAACGCCTTTGGCTCAGACTGTTGCCTAGACCCTCGCGTTTGCCGTTAAGGTGGTACCGTTGGGGGCGGGATGATTGTGATGGCCTGGCTGCTTACTTGCATTGCAAAACAAAAAGGAAAGGGCAAGGCATGGTTAATGTCTTGCGCGATGGAAGTCCGAGTATATTTAGCTCCGGCTGAGAATTGAGAAAGTACCGAAGTCTATCATTGCTATGCGCAAGCAAGGTCAAAGAACGTACCTGATCAGTGACTTTCGGCTGTAATCGAGACGTCCCAGTGTCGCGAGCGCGGAAGGTCAAGATTGAGGGAATGTTATCTCGATATCTGTTGCGCTCACATTGTTCCATTCTCGACGAAGTCCGGTCGCATAAGCTTTCGAATCTCCGCATCACGCATTAGGAGGGCATTGCCTCGAGGTTGGGTGGCTGCCTACGTCATAACTTGCCGAGGCGCTAAAACCGAGGTTCCTGTGCCTCGTCCCAGGAGAGGACTATCACGGATACATCACATACACTCCGCTCTTCCACAGCTTGCTAGCATATGAGTCGTAAAAGGCTTAAAAGTTTTGACAGCGTCAAGACATTGGAACTTTGTAGCATATTGCGGTAGTGCAGACCTAGATTGGTGGGTATCGTCCAAATAGAGTACGAACTATTCAACAACTTCGTCGAACCCAAGTCCATCAAGGTTGCCCAAAAATTCCATATTGCCCTCTCCAGCCACAAGAGCATCAACATCAATACCACCGCTCGTGAGATACCTCGCACTGACACCGGTGTTGATCCTTTGACTCAGCAGATGCTTGAGTTCCGCTCTCAGCGACTGCATCTCCGCCTTCGTCATCTCACTCGCTTCCTTCTCCTTCTTCTTCCGGCCACTTCCACGGCCCCTCTTTCCTGGTGCTTCCTTCTCGAACTCTTCACTGTCGTAATCCACACCCAAATCTTCAGCAGCCCGTCGTAGTACATCGTCTTCGCTGTGCTTCTTCTCTTTCGCAATGACGGTGTCAGCTAGTTTTTTCGAGATGGTAGCGCGAGGCTTCAAGCGCGACACGATACGGCGGTCGATATCCAGGGTACGGATGAAGAAAGCCGTCTTCTTGGATTTGGGCGCGTCGCTGGCACGCGCATGTACTTTAGCGATGAGCCTTCGTACACCCGCGACTTCCTCGGGGGCACAGATCAAGATACTAGCTCCTGAAGCATCTGCACGTGCGGTACGCCCAGATCGATGGACGTATGTATCGGCAGCGCGAGGCAGATGGTAGTGTATGACCAAGTCTATCTTCGGTATATCAAGACCTCGGGCAGCAACGTCTGTGGCGACTAAAATAGATCCCGGTCGCTCCTTGAACCGTTCGATCGAGCGTAATCGAGCTTTCTGAGGCATGTTCGAATGTAGCGGTAGTGCGGGTAGAGCCAAATTGGTCAGGAATGGTGTTATGCGACGCACTGCTGAGATTGAGTTGGTGAACACGAGGGCGCGCTTTTTCGTGTAGAACATCAGTAGCGAATAGAGATAAAGGTCCTTCTCAGGTCCAGCGCATTCGATAAGTCCCTCCTGCAGTTTGCTGGCCATTTGCGAAGTCGGGTTGGCGTCGATGAACATGGGCTTCTCCTCGCGGAATCGGAGCTTCTTGAGCAGATACTCCATAGACTGTTGTTGGCTCATGAGATCGCCGCTATACTTGACCTTGCCTGCGAGCTTTCGCTGCAAATCCTTTCCGAACGTTGCGGAAAAGACGAGAGTTTGGCGTTGAGATTCTGGCGCTTCCTCCTCCTCCCCATCCTCATTAGGCTCATCGTCAGGCTCCAGGACTTTAAGGATCTCTCCCATCTCTTTGAAGTGACCTTCGCTCAACAAGCGATCAGCCTCATCTACAACCAGGAATTTGATCTGCTTGAACTTGGGTAGCAGGCCTTGACCACCACTAATGACCTCCCACAATCGTCCTGGTGTTCCGACAACAATGTCTGCCTTTTCCAGTTGCCTGCGCTGTTTTTGTACGGACAGACCACCCGTGATGGATGCAATGTATGGGGGATCGAAGTCACCCTTCGCGCAGAGGGCGATCAAGTGAGCGTTGATCTGATGCGCAAGTTCTCGTGTTGGCGCAATGATCAGTGCGATGGGTGCTTTGCCCTCGGAGCCCTTGGAAGCCGATCGAGCAGCAAGCCATGACTCTATGATTGGGATGCCAAAAGCGAGAGTTTTACCTGAACCTGTCGAAGCTTTGCCAATGACATCCCTTCCAGCCATGATCTCGGGTATTGTGGACGCTTGGATTCCGGTAGGCTTCGAGAATTTCAGCTTTGCTAATGCGCCTAGCATCTCTTCGGATAAGTCCAACTTGTTCCATGCGCGCACATCTGTCTCGTCATCGTCGTCGTCGGGTTGGTTCGCCAAAATATCGAACGCGCCGGGCCCGAAGGTTTCGCCGTCTTCGCGATCTTCAACATCATCCTCATCAACATCCTCGTCCTCGTTGTTCTCCTCCTCGACATCGTCTGGTGTTGGTATTTCTGCCTTGGCCTTTTCCTCTTCTTGTTTCTTGAGCTTTGCTTCCTTGGCCCTCTTCTTCTTCTCAGTCTTCGTAAGTTTCTTTACCTCTGGTTCGCCGTTCGTGGTAGTTGCGCCTGCTGCATCCTTAGCGTCTGCATCTGCTGCCTGCGCTGGTGTCTCCGTTTGCGCATCCTCCTCGTCACTGAAGCCCTCCCATGCGATCTCTTCGTTCTCTTCTTGCGCTGGGTCTTGCGCTGGGTCTTGTGCAGTATCCTCTTGTCTGTTCGCCTCATCCTCAGGGAAGGTTAACTTCTCCAAGCGTTTATACTCGTCTTCTTCCCGCTGCCACGCTTCTTCCACATCTTGTGCTACCTCTTCTTCGGTTTTTGTAGTCTCGAAAGTGAGGTTTCCGGTGACGGGGTCTTTGACGATCTCGACATCTTCAATCTCTTCAAGGCCATAGAAGCCTTCAGTATCTTCCAGCCGATCGGGCATAGACACAGTCTTCCATCCTAATTCGTTGAGTTGCACTCGGCGCTTCGCTTTCGTCGACGCAGGGAGAGGTTTCGGGAAGTCATCAAGCTTTTGGCGTTTGTTTCCCTTATGCGACGCCTTTTTCGGGGCAGTATGAGGGCGCTTCATCGTGGATGTTCTGCGATCGAGGCTTGTCGTAGGTTGGATGCGCGCGCCGTAAACTTTTTGGAAAACTTGTCGGCGTTCGGGAGTCCGCCGCCCCACATCCGCTCTAGCCCACCTGGACTTTCCCACACTTCACGTGCATGACTCGCACTCGTTGATCTGTGTTTTCTGATCTGCATTGTTCATAAATACCAGCAGGAACAAGAAAGAGTAGGGAAAAATCAGGTGGATGAATTGATCGAGTGTGGTTGCAAATTAACCACGGAAGTCAAGCTCGTTACATCGCGGGGAGTAGAGACACCAAAACCACTGGAACACAAAAAGAGTCGGAATAGCAGAATTGAGGCACGATGGGCAAATCATCAAAAGACAAGAGGGATGCCTACTATCGTCTGGCAAAAGAAGAAGGATGGCGAGCCCGATCAGCCTATAAACTCCTCCAACTAGACGAAGAATTCAACTTATTCGAAGGAGTCACACGAGTCGTCGATCTATGCGCCGCACCAGGAAGTTGGAGTCAAGTTCTCTCCCGTGTACTTATCAAAGGCGAGAAATTCGGACGAGCTGGTTGGCAGGACAAGCAAGCCGCCACAAGAAACTACGTCTTAGGTCTTGACAAGAAGCCAGAGTCGACAGTACAATCAGCTCCCTCACCTACCGCAAAAGTAGAAGAGAAACCAAAGCCAAGAGAAGGCGTACGCATTGTAGCCATCGACTTGCAACCCATGAGCCCCCTCGAAGGCGTAACGACAATGCGCGCAGACATAACCCACCCCTCCACCATTCCCCTGATGCTCAAAGCCCTAGACCCAGACACCTACGACCCCGCCGCACCACAAGGCTCCTCACCTGTCGATCTAGTCATCTCGGACGGCGCGCCTGACGTTACAGGTCTCCATGACCTGGACATCTATGTGCAAAGTCAACTGCTGTGGGCCGCCCTCAACCTCGCTCTGTGCGTGTTGAAGCCCGGCGGCAAATTCGTAGCCAAGATCTTCAGAGGCAAGGACGTCGATCTGCTGTTCGCACAGCTGAAAATTGTGTTTGATAGGGTGCGTGTAGCGAAGCCGAGGAGTAGTCGCGCAAGTAGTATCGAGGCGTTCGTTGTCTGCGAAGGGTTTTGTCCACCAGAGGGGTTCACGGCTAGTTTGGACAAGCCGTTGGGCGCGGGAACCCAACTACCCACACCAGCACCTTCAGATACACAAAAACGGGAAGAGAAAGTCACGCGACGCATTAGGGAAGATGGAGCTATTGAGATTGATCTAGGTACCGACACCGAAGATGAAGACGATCTTGAGGAAGGTGGACAGCGATGGATAGCACCGTTCCTGGCTTGTGGTGACCTATCAGCGTATGATTCTGATGCAACGTATCAACTACCAAAGGACAGGGTTAGTCTGGATCCTGTACAACCACCTACTGCGCCGCCATATAAGAGGGCGCTGGAGATGCGGAAGTTGGCTGGTGGAGCGTACGGGAAGACGAAAGGGAGGGTGGAGAAGGAAGCGAAGTAGATGCCCGATACAGACACCCTTACGCAATCATCAGTATGCGACAGCTTCCATGCGATTTGCAAATCACATGTCTTGTTGACCCCAAGAACTACCCCGCAATTTGTACAAGCCCCAACATGCCACATGCGTTCACTGTGCATGTCATCTCCAAGCGTTCGTGGTCTGATGTTTCAGACCTCCCTGACAAGGCACCGCCCTATGCTGCGCTAAGCCAAGGTCTTTGTTGCTCTATTTTGTTCCTCGAGACTTACAAAGGAGTCGCTTGGTGCCCCCGCCGTACGTCAATGGTGTTTGCGACCAACGTCTTGTAATAGCAATCTACACTTGTGGCCCTTGCCAGGTGATCGAGGGGTTGCCGAGTTCCGAGTCTGCTTGCTAACCAGATCTTATTCGGAGAGCATGTCGATTCTATTGAGCAACTTATTGAGTATGCTGAAGTAGATCTGAAGGGGCATGTTGATGGATTCAAGGTCGAAGAAAAGGCGTATCTATAATTGGACGGGAGTTCCTGCGGTAAGACTGCTTGGAAGTATCTGGAATGAGACAGTAGCTCGAACAAGCTCGTTTCTGAATCTCCTTTACCGATACGGTTATACGCAAGATGCTATTGTTACCTATCCACAACACTCACGGACTCATCTTTAAAACAGCATTCCTTACCATCCTCTTATCCGCCATCGCCATCTCATCCGCCCTAGGCTCCGCTACCCACAGCATATTCCCATCCCCATTAACTAACACCACAGCCATACTCTACCGTGCCCCAAAAGGATGGCCAATGACCCACTACCCAAACGAATTCTAATACCGCCTCGCCGTACACTAAAAAGCTCGTCTATACAAACACCCTCACCGATTACCATGGCTATTCCATCCGCTGGATCTTGTCCACCAACTACCTTGCCGGCGATGTACATATGGGTTCTTTGGAAGCAACGCGACAAGATTGTTATGATAGGTTCAACGCCTTTGTCGACGGCGGTACAGGGATTGGGGATAAGGGCGGGAGGGCAAGATTTGGGGCAGGGTGAACGTGGAAAAGTATAGGAGGGGGAAGTTTGGTCATGGGGGAAGTATGATCAATTTAGGAAGAGATCGGAGGATATGCAGATTTGGGTTGAGACAAGGAAGAGGGATGATGATAAATTTAGGCCGCTACCTGAGATTCATATCACTTGAGTGGATTCCTTTTCTTCATGCTCTTTATGATTCCCGGGCTGTTGATATAATATTTCTTAATTTTTGCGTTGATTCGCATGCTGGTTTTGAACTGTGTTCTGGTCTGCTTCTTCTCTGAAATCGATTCCGATCGCCCACGCATGCGACGGCGTATCTCTATGTTCTAACTTATTCATTATCTCTCATGTAAGGAACTATGAAGTCCTGCAAATGGTTTGTTTGACATGACTTGACTGCAACAGTCGCATTGCTGCTGTCACTCCATAGTATCTCCGTTCACAAGATCACCCGGATCGAGAACATCCGACTGATCACCTTTGGTTGAGAGCCGCCGCTACTAATTCAATGTCGCATGTTTCATCGTATCGTTCGAGATTTTGTTGTTACGTGAAGGCTGTGCAGATCGTTTCTTTGTTGTCTTTATAACTCCGCCTTGTGACATGGGCCAAGTTAGCGTTTACGAAAAGTATAACAATACACATTGGTTCTGAATCTACGGTACCCATCACACGCGCACCTGTCTGTTTCCTTCACTATGCTTGGCGTGAATGATGTGGTGGGTCATATGTAGTAAGTGATAGAACAGTGCAGGCGATAGTTTCCTTCTCTCGTTACTCACCTTCGCTTACACACCCACACTCGCACTCACTACATTGGATCGGCAAATCAAGGGAAGACGGATTCAAACTATGTACACCACCATTCTAGCCCTCCTCGTCGCCTTCATGACCATGGCTTTGACAGCCCCTCTGGCCCGTCTAGACGACCCTTCCAACAGCACCTCAACGAACATCATTCCTCGCCTCCTCGACGACAACGAATGTCCAGCGAACAAGAACCACTACCCCAATTTTGCAGCGTGGGAACTGGGAGTGAAGCAATTCTGCGACAATCATGGCAACCAAAAGATTTACTGGGATAAGCCAGTCACTGTTACCATCACCTTATTCGGCCGCGACGGGAAGCAGATAGAGTGGGTCTACAAAATCACGGTTGATAACGGCAATACTCCAGGCGCTGGCGGCCAACTTCAGTGGAGTTATTACCCTGGTGCCAATGTTTGCAAGGATAAGTTTATGGGGTTGACAAAGGACAAGGGTGGGGGAGTGGGAAAGGTTTATTGTAACTGGAATGACTCGAAAAAGCATATCCATGATCACTTGATGTGGGGAGGCAAATATGACGAGGTTTTGAACAAGGACTTTTTCGCGACGGTTACATGGGAGACAAGGGCGAAGAAGGATCAAAAGGGATTGTGAAGCTGGTGATGGGAGAGGGCAATTTTCTGTGGTTGATAATGGGTCACTCTTACTACTTGACACTAGGCGATGGTGTCGAAGTCTTATTTGCTTTTATATATATCCCTTTCTTAACGTCTCAGTTGAGCTTGATGGAGTATGCGGCCAGTTCACTCTTGAAAGAGGTCCATAGATCACTCGCTTCTGGACATTTTTGCTAGCCTCAAATACTAAGCCACAGAAATCTGGGCAGGACGACGCGACAGAGGGAATTGCAATTATGCTGGTTGTAGGAGGTGTGGTAGAGGAAATGTGTGGAGGTTAGCGGCCTCTTAGCTTTACGGGATTGGAATTAGTGGGGACCGGGAAGCAGCTGCAGGGGTCCGAGTAAGTTCGCGGACATTCTAGAGCAGACGTCGAGAATGCCACATGTGCAACTCTCTCTCTTCACCATTGCATCCATCGAGTCTGGCTTGTACAGTTGTAGTAGTCGTCTATATATTCAATTGAGCCCGCACCGTCTCTTACTTCACGTTATGGCCTGCTAAGAAACGGCAACCAATTAATTCCGAGACCCTGCGCAACTATTCCCTGGCTAAGCTCCGAGTGACAACAGCCCCATTGCATTACCTGGTACGCACAGCCAACGCACTAAAGTCCCCAGCGAGAAAGCGACTGCACCATCTCTACCCTCTTTCTACCCTGGCCTTCTCAACCACCCGCTGACCCTCACCTCGCAGAACAGGACTGCATCTCTCACCGATATTTCCCACGACATCAAGCTGGCTCCAAGCTTCTAAGCTTCACCACCCACCGTCCACGCGAACGCCCTTTGGTTATCTCGAAACGGTTTATACTCAACCATGGCATCTGAAGCAGTCGCTAGCTCTGCCACCGAGGGTCTGACCCCGGCGCAGAAGCTTATGCAGGAACATGCCGACCACCATGTCACTGTCGAGGACGTGCCCGACGAGGAGGACCTCACCCATCCTCCTGCCTCCGCCAAGCCTGATGCCGATGCCGCTGCTCCTCTCAGCGAGAAGGCTGCTGGCAAGCAAAAGGCCGAAGACGCTCCTGCCGCCCCGAAGAAGCCCGCGCTCAACACTCAGTCCGAGGAGGCCTTCCCGGCTCTCGGCCCCGTCAAGCCTCGAGCTCAGGCTTCTGTTGCGCCTACCTGGGGCAAGAAGCCTGCCTCTGTCACCTCCAACGGCGCCAATGGCACTGCAAATGGCTCTGCCCAGTCTATTCCCACCCGTGGCCCCGCCCTCCCGTCCATGAACATCCCCGGCAAGCACACGGAGCGCATTTCTCTCGCTGCCAACCAGGTCGCTCCTCGTGGTGAGCTGAAGAAGCCCATCAATGAGATTGTCCGCGATATCAACAGGCGCTCCAAGGCCAAGCTTGACTACAAGCAGGGTCAGGGAGCACTCATCTTCGAGGCCACCGGTCCCGTTGAAGCGGTCAGGCAAGCTCTCAAGGAAGTCGCCAACGAAGTCGGCTCAAAGGCAAGTCAGCTGCCAACTCATCTAAACACAAAGCTAACCCTCGCCAGCAATCCGTCGATGTCCCCGTCCCCGCCTCTGTTCGCGCCCACATCATTGGTCGTCAAGGTTCCAAGATCCAGGAAATCAGCAAGCGCACCGGCGCCCGCATCCAGGTCCCCAAGGCCGAGCCGGGCGAGGATGAGGATACCGTTGTCAATGTCCACATTGAGGGTAACGCCTTGACTGCTGAGATGGCTCGTCGTGAGATTGATGCTATTGTCAACGAGCGCACCTCGACTGTGAACCTCCGTCTCAAGGACATTCCTGCCGAGTTCTATCCTTTCCTCGCTGGTCCCAACAATGTCCATACCGACAGGCTTGTCCAGGGTCGTGATGTCAACATTCAGATCCCTCAGTACCACACCTGGCAATCTCAGGCACCTCCCCAGGCGACTCGTGGTCAACCCGCCCAGTTCGCTCCCCAGGCGAACTTCCCCATCCAAGTCTCTGGTGACCGCGCCGCCGCACAGCAGATCCAGGCTGAGCTTGAACGTCGTGCTCAGCAACTCCGCCAACAACTGGCTATTGAGCAACGATCCATCGAGCGCGGCCGACACCAATTCATTGTTGGTGACCGGGGTAACTCTATTCATGATTTCCTCGAGGAGACTGGTTGCAGCATTGTCCTGCCTCCAAGCTCCGACGACAGCGAGACCGTCTACATTGTCGGTCCGCTCAACAAGATTGAGCAGGGTATCAACAAGCTTGAAGACCTTGCTGCTAGCATGACCATGGCTACTGCGGATGCTGCTCGTGAACACAAGGGTCCCAACTCACAAGCACACGCCCACAACCTCACGCGCTACTTGCGCCAACGGAAGGCTCTGGCTGACCTTGAGCGCATGCACGAGGCTAGCATCGTCGTTCCTACAGACCGTGATGCCCCAACCGGATGGGAGATCTACGCTCGCGATGGAAAGAACAGCATGAAGGCCCGTGGCGACATCATGAGCGTCTTTCAGTCGCACCCGCCTAGCCGTTTTGCGACCATGGACGTTGATCCTTTCTACCACCAGTTCTTGCGACAGCAGAACGCACCCAAGGTCCGACAGGACCATGGTGTTCACATTGTCTTCCCTGACGAGACCGAGCAATCACCAGAGTTGATTCTCGTCTACGAGGGTCAGACCCCATACGACGAGTACGCTATTCCTCGTGGCCGACCCTCCCCAGCTGAGGTCAAGGCATACCAGCAAGGTCTGCAAGATGCGCAGCGCTTCATCCTTGGTCTGACCAAGAACCAACCACAAATCGATACTCGTGGTCTGGAATCTAACCCCAAGTTCCACCGCAAGATTGAGCAGTTCGTCAATGAGCAGCAGCAGGGCCTCAACCCTGACCAAGTTCCCGTCCAGGCCCTGTTTGGCCAGCGACGACCGGAGCCCCACAGCCGCTCAAACAACAGCTTTGCCATTCGCGGACCATCAAACGCTGTTGATGAACTCAACGCCAAGATTCTCGCTTTCATCGAGCAAGCTGAGAAGGATGAGCTTGAGCGCAACCACGTAACTACCTTTGATTACCCCCAGAAGTATGCCAGCCACCTCGTTGGCAAGGGTGGAGAGAACATCCAGCGTTTGCGCCAGAAGTACGACGTTGATGTTCAAATCAACGACGGAAAGGTTGAGCTGAAGGGACCTTCAGCCAAGGCTCAGCAATGCAAGAAGGACATCCTTGACATGGCGAAGAAGCTCGAAGACGAGGCTACCCATGTCTTGAAGGTTGCGCCTCAGTTCCACCGTGACCTGATCGGTGCCGGCGGCAAGCAAGTCGAGCGTCTGCAAGACCGCTATGGTGTACGCATCAACTTTCCTCGACGCGCACAACACGATGACGAGGCGGGAGATGCATCATCACAGAAGAACGTTCGTTCTGGTCAGAACCAAGACGAAGTCATTGTTCGAGGTCCCAGGAAGGGTGCAGATGAAGCCCGCGACGAGGTGCTTAGTCTGCTCCAGTACATCAAGGACAACTCTTTCAGCGACACCGTCTCGGTCGCTCAGAGCAACATCCCTCGTCTGATCGGATCAGGCGGTCGCGAGATGGAGAACCTCCGCCTCGAGACTGGCTGCCAGATTGACGTTCCTGGTGCACGCGATGGTGCTGACCCATCCGGCCGCGCAGAGATCAAGCTCAAGGGCACCAAGAAGGCGGTTGAGGCAGCCAAGAAGGTCCTACAAGAGCGTGCCCGCGAGTTTGACGATACCATCGTTGAGACTCTGGAGGTTGACAGGAAGCACCACAGGAACCTCATTGGTGGCAGTGGTGCCAACATCCGCTCCATCGTTACCTCGGCTGGCGGGCCGGACAACTCTCGCGACTTGGCTCGCATGGTGCGTTTCCCTCGTGCAGAGTCTGACGAGTCGGCTATTCGTGTTGAAGGACCCAAGAGCGTAGTGGAGAAGATCGTTGCCGCTCTGAAGGCGCAGGTCTCCTCGCTAGAGAACCAGACTACTGAGACCCTCGAAGTTTCTCCTGACAAGCACCGTCTACTTATTGGTCGTGGTGGCGAGACACGTCGCTCCCTCGAGTCGCAGCTCGGCATCCAGCTCGACATCCCTAAGCAGACCACTACCGGTGCTGCTCGTAGTCAGGTGAAGATTACTGGTGAGCCTGCTGCCGTTGAGAAGGCCAAGGAGCACATCCTCGAGCTTGTCAAGGGCCAGGAAGGCGAGACCATCCAGGTTCCCCGTCACCTTCACCACACCATCTCGGATAACGGCCAGTTCTTCCGTCAACTACGCAACCAACACAAGGTTACCGTTGACCACGGCGGTGAACAAGTCCCCGCGAAGCCTGCCCAAACCGAGGCTGGACGGTCCAGGAAGGGCGCCAACGGTGCTCTTCCTTTGATCACCGACGATGCGACCACTGGTGCTGATGAGCACTCATGGGAGATTGTCGACAACAACGCTCCGGAGGAGGGTGCTGATCTCTCCGCCACCATCCCCTGGATCCTGCGCGGACCTACTGAAAACCTTCCCAAGGCCCGTCAAAGGCTCGAGGAGGCTATCAAGGCTGCATCCAAGCCTTCCTCTACTGGCTACCTCATTCTGCCCGACCCAAGAAGCTACAGGTAAGCTACACCATTTAATGAATGCATCGCTGCAGTGATACTGACATGTTCCAGGCTTGTTGTCGGGCCCGGCGGTGCCACAATTAACGATCTCCGCAAGAAGACCGGCACAAAGATCCAAGTGCCCCGCGACCAAGCCAAGGATGAGGCGATTGAGATTGTCGGTACCAAGGATGGCTGCGAGGAGGCACGCCAGATGATCCTCGATATCGTTTCCAGGGGTGGTAACGGCGGCGGTCGTAGGGAGCGCGCTTAGGCGGTTTTTCAAGACTCTTGAATCTTTAGGGATGTGATGAATGATACCTACTATCTAAAAGCTTGGGGGCATATTTCGGGGTTTAAATGATCTTGTGGGCGCAGGATGTTCAATTCAGCATGGGAAGGAGCATCTATGACTTCATCTTGGTCAAACCTAAAAATTGGGATATTGCTATAGCTGTTGGAACAAATACAGAGATGTAAAGTTGAATGATTGAGTCTCGAGATTATGTGATGCGTCTCCCAATGAAACAAGCTTATTTAGACTGCGCACTCGAACAATGATGCTTGTTGTGCACTACAAACGTCTGCACGACTATGATATATAGTGGGTGTGAAGATGCTAAGAATTGTGAAAGGGTGAAAGTTGTTACAAATTGGTAGTATTCTGATCTTTGCAAACCAGGTATTACGCTACACTGCAACTACGACAACTACATGGTATATCATCCTCCAATCTTGCTCCAAGGCCGATTCTACCGGTAGAAACCAGATGCATCATCTCCACCCACAGGTGGCGCGCTCGGTGCCTGTCCTCCGGGACGATATGGCAGATATCCTTGAGCAGGCGGCGCAGGGCTAGAGGTAGCGCCAGGTGGAGCAGGTGGTGCATAGCTGGGCTGCGATGGCGGATATCCATAGCCTTGTTGGGGTGGCTGTTGCGAATACGGCTCTGATAGAGGCTGTTGCTCTTGCTGGACTTGTTGTGGAGGCGGGGAGGACAATTGCTCGTACGGGCTCTGCTGTCCTTGGGGTGGTCCTTGTGGAGCACCTTGCTGTTGGGGGTAACCGCTCTGTTCATAGCCCTGAGGTGGCTGGCTGGGAGCGTGGAAAGATTGGCGGTTGTCCACAGGTGAGTCGTATTGACTAGTCGCTAGCTCCTGGGGTGCGTAGCTTTGTGGTCGCCCTCCTACTGGTACTCTTCCTGGAGGTAGCGTGTAAGAGTCTGACGGCGGCCCCGGCTTTGGAGTCTGCTGTGTCCGCTGTTCGCCTGGAGGAACCATGAAGAACGCAGGACTTGAGCCTACGGGTGGTACTTGAGAAGGAGGGCCATGTTGCTGGGGAGCTCCGCCATAGCCGAAACGATTCGGGTCTTGTTGTGGCGTGGAGGACACAGGTGGGTATCCTTGGTAGTTTGAGGGGGGCGGTGCATTGTAGGCACCATATCCAGGACGGCCGCCGTATGCAGGTTGTTGGGGTTGAGACATGGACGCCTCCAACATGGATTCATAGTCTCGGCGAGCCTTGATGAACTTCTCGTTCAGCTGCGTAAAGTCATCTACTTATGTTAGCCTTTTGATCGTAACTACTCGCACGTTGAACCTACCCTTCTTCTGCGAGTACTTTCCAATGAGCTCAATTAACTTCGGTCTGATGGCCAGCGTTGAGTGGTAGAGCTCTGTAATCTCTTCGTTGTCTCGCGCATCACCGCCACCTGGCTGTGAGCTAGTGCTCAGCAGTGCCAGCAGCTTTTCCACATTCCTTATTTGTGCGAACACCTCAGCCTCATTCTGCGCTTCCCTCTCAAGTTCCTCACGCGTCGGGTCTTGCAGCTTCTCCACGTAGTTAAGTGGGAAGATACCTGTCTGCCCGCGTAGCGAACCCTTCCACCAATCCTTGTATACCGATTCGAGCACCGCGATGATGTCGCCCTTACGGAACTGCAGTTCGCCGGGCTCTGATGGCTGGAAGTCGAAAAGGGCTCGTACGCGTGAGACGGTCGCCGCAGTTGTGCCTGACGGTAGGGGTTGCGAAGGCTGTTCGGGCTGAGCATTCGAAGTAGATCCACCTTGCTGAGGCGTGTTGGACTTGGCAGCCGTTGGCGCTGCACCTTTGGACTCTCGTATGGACATCGCGAGCGCCATTTGTAGCTCCTCCTCCTCCTTTTGGCGGTCAACGTCGGATATTTGTGTTTTCTGTGGTTTGGAAGGCGCTCGAAGGTTAGGATCTAAGGCTAGTCAGTACTGCATGCAGCGCCGCCACGTTTCGACATACTTTGTGACTTCAGCTTCATGTAGGCACCAGACATGATTCCCAGGTCCGGATCGCGAGCAAACATGTCGGACCATTCGGCCATGCGCTCCAGTATCTTAGCCTTGACTTGCTGATGTGTATTGCGGTCGTTGGCAAGCCTCAACAGCGCTTCCGTAAAGCTTCGCGAGGCAAGCTCCTTATGCATTTGAATCCCGCAGTTCTGGCTGAGAGCGTTGGCAAGCTCGAGGGTATATAGTTGTACGTTCGCATTTCGGTGTGCTAGCCGCCTAATCATGGCAGCGACTGCGTCTTTGGCGCCCGTGTCAGAAGATCCAACCTTGTCGCATACATCCTGTGTAGTAAGTTAGCGAAGGTCATGTAGGTTTGAACCTAGAGGAACGTGGCCGTGGGCTGGACAACTGTCGCGACATGTGTCCAACTCGCCGCCCAACGCCTCGCGAATGCGGACCGTACCAGTATGTATTCCCAGTTCTCGCTCGTAAGATTTTCGTCTGTCGCTTTTACGACAACATCGTCGAAGATGTTTGATTGTGCGCGGAACATGACGTCTGCCTGCTTCCAAGTGCGTTGGGGGGAGCTTTCCGAGGGCGCGGGTGCCTCAAGGTTGATACGCGAATAGAAGAGAGTGTATCAAGTTGAAAGCGCAAAGTTAGCAGATGACTCGGAAGTGCACCTAGCTTTATACTAAGAGAGTGCGGTGTTTTGGGAAAGGGACTTGTTATAGGTAAGAGTGAAAGTCCAAGTTGAACTCGGTGTCGTATGCAACGGCTTGGGAGCTCCGCCCTGACTTGCGCCGCCCTCAATCAGTTTAGCGGGGTTGTGACGGATGACGAACACTGTGGCGGCCCAATCAACGCAGACAAGAACCGCGTCGGCTGCTCAGCCACAGTGCTCAGGTCACCATGTCCACCGAGTAGCATACGCCAACGCTCATCGCAATACAATCTTCACTGATCAACACCGAGTAAAGGCAGTTACAGAGGAAGCGTATTTGTATTTGACTTTTCTGTATGCCGAGAATGCCACCATCGGACAAGTTTGGAAATCCTCCAAAGCGTATAGACACTAAAATTGGCACATGATATATAGAAGACAGTCGTGTGTGTGAAGGATCCGCGTCCTTCTATAACCCAACAAAACTGCCAGATTACAAGACAGGGATATATGCGAACATCGACACTCGAACCCTTTGGAAACAACATGAATGATATGCTCGTTGGTGTGAGCTGTTGAACAAGATAGGACGCGCTTGCTAATTCGCTCGACAATGCTCGTTGTGTAGAACAGCAGTATGAGGCTTCGACCTTTGCATACTGACTGTCGAGCTCGTGGTGCTGCCGCGACACGGCCATGAGAGGCTAGTCGCTTCGAGAATCGCCACTGGGGTTGGATGTGCGTTTCTGTGAGTTGCACCATGCTGTCTCCTTATAGTTCCATCGTCTTGCCATACCAATCAGCAAACGAATTCGTACTCGTGTGGGACGAATCGTGGCCGTTGGTCTGCGCATTGCCCGTACCTAAGTTCCGGTGTTAAGAGACATTTATAACGAAATAAGAAACTTCACAGACCACCCTTCTTCCGTCTCTCTTCTGCTCTTGCTTTCCTCGCTGATTGCACCAGTGGCGCTAATGTGCCTAGTGGTTCAGCCGTCTGGATGAAGGGGTGCTGCATCCTATTAGTGGTTGTTAAAAATGGACTGCTAGAATGGACTTACCACCAGAAGATCGTGAGCACTAGCTCGCTTGTCGGGGTCGACCTTCAGCGAGAAGCCCAAGAAATCCCTGAACACAGGCGACAAGGCGTGCTCCTCCTTGATCGTCGGTGTTCCGTTGGTGGCGATAAGCCAGAGTGCTCGCAACGGGCTCTCGTTCAGATAAGGCGGCTCTCCCTCAATCATCTCAATGGACATGATACCCAATGACCAGATATCCACCTTTCGGCCGTACTCCTTGCGAGTCACAACCTCGGGAGCCATCCAGTAAGGGGTACCCACCATGGTTGTGCGCTTGTTGTGGCTCTCGTTGATTTGCGCACAGAAACCGAAATCGGCTGTACAATGCGTTAGATTTGACATGGCATGATAAATTTAGGGTTGACATACTTAGCTTGATGTTGCCTTCTTGCGAAAGCAGAATGTTATCCGACTTGATGTCTCGGTGAATAACGCCCTTGGAGTGCAGATGTTGCAAACCGTGCAGTGTCTGCAATAATTAGTAGACTTCTTTCAACTGGGAAGTGCAAACTCACTTCTCTGCACACAGCAGCTATTTGCCCTTCCGACATGATGTTGAAAGTGACGACATCTGTCAAACTTCCGCCCTCCATGTACTCCATGACTACCCAGAGATCGCCTCTCAGCAAAAAGCTGTCCATGAAGTTTACAATGTTCTTGTGTTTGCTGTCTTTCATGACGAGAATTTCGTTGATAATCAGGTCCTTCTTGGGCTGCTGCTCGAGGTTCATCTGCTTGATGGCCACGCATTTGTTGGTGCTATTCTCGTAGGCCATGAAAACGCCACCAGAAGCACCCTGACCGATTTTGCTAAGGTTGCGATATCTCTCCCTAGGGTCCGCATTGGTACAAATGGCATTGAGTTTGGCCACAATATCAGGCCCCTGGCTCTGTCGAGGCCTTTGGCGTGGGCGAGGCGCTGGACCAACACGAGCTTGTTGCGATGGTAATGGGATGTTCTGGGGGTCCGATTGCTGTGCGAAGACCTGTTGAGGCGTTGGTTGCGATTGCGCAGGGATTACAGGTGGTGCGTAGTTTGGTTGCGGAGCCCTTTGGCTAACGCTCCTCCCCAAGGGAGCCTTCGGCTGCACCGTGGTCGCCATGGCCATGGCCTGTTGCTGCTGCTGCTGGTATTGCTGGGCGGGAGATATCGGGGTAGAACTGGCAGGGGAATCAAAACGCGGCGGTGTTCCTCCCGTGGTATTCGATCGGGTACGGGATGCCGACGAGGTACCATTGGGGCTTCCCGAGGGAGATGGATGGGCATAAGCGGGTTGGGGGTAGTCGTTCTCCTGGCGAGGGATCTGTTGCTGCGTGATTATCGGACTTGGAGCCGCTGGAGCAGGTCTAGTTGGCATGGTGGCCGCAGAACCAGCAGCAGCACCCGGAGGCCTGGGTGCTGGGCGATTGGGCACCATAGCTGCAACATTGACTGGAGGCGAGTTGACAACGGGCGAGGTCATACTACGAGGAATTGGAGGGGGCGCGCGCGGGTTTTCGAAGCTAGACTGGTCGTTCCGTGGGAATCGCGGGCTCTGTGGAGGACTGAGGGGGGGCTGTGCGGAGCCATAGTTTGCGTTCTGGGTGACATTGGCCTGGTACGCGTATCCCTGAGGCTGCGTAGGGCCCATTTTGTCCCAGATGGCGTCGTCCTCGGTCTTCTCAGCGTTGTCCTTGTAGAAGTTGACGACGTCCATGACGGCCTGGGGGTGCTGCTTCTGTTCCTCCTGGGTGATGCCATTCTGCTGGAGCATGCGCTGCCATTCTTTGGGAAGGCCCTGGATACAATTAGCACTGGAACGCAGTCGAACGTAGTCCATGAGGAATGCCACCCACCGTGTACTCGCCCGTGTGGTTGTCGATGCTAACGTGGGTAACGTGCATGGGGTTGGTGGGCGTCGAGATGGTTGGGCGGCGCGGCGAGCCCAGCATGCTGCTCATGAAGTTGGAAAAGGTACCCTTCTTCTTTGCGCCGCCCGAGAGGCGCTTCTTCGCAGCATCGCCGCTGCCGTCGCTGTAGCGGTTCGTCTTGTTGGCGTGGGTAGATGGCGGAGTCGTGGTGGTGTCCATCTTGGACGTGAAGGAGCGAGACTGGCGCAGGTATCTCGCTGGCTGTTCGCTATGCGTGTGCTGTGGGCCGGCTGGCCTTCGTGCAGGGCCGCGGTTGGAGGAGGCGTTCAGGGCTTCCTCAACGACGCCCAGATTGAAGGTTGGACCTACCGAGGCGGGCGGAAGTTGCGCGGCCTGCGGAAGCTGCGACCTGGGATAATCTACATAGGCGTGATGGTTTTGCGATTCGTGGACGGGCTTCAGCGAAGGACTGCGAGACAAGCCACCAGGCGTGGTGGCAGGCGAGAGCGACGATGCTGTGCCAAGGCTGCTGGGTTGGAAATAGGAAGCCGCCGACGGGGCTCTCTTCAAGGTGGATGATGACTTGTTCAGGTAAGCGATTGGAGGATGGCGCTCTCTTTTGGTCAATCTCTTAGACGAAGACTCCATATTGCTGGCATGCACAGCTTGGGGGCTGCTGATGTCCAATGGTGCCAACGTCACACCTCAGGCGTGCGCAACCGGGAAGTACACCTGAACCAGCAAATACACCTAACCGGCACGCCTAGCCAGAATGGGAGAGGGAGAGAGTGGGCGCTGTAGGATGATGTGGAGAGTGAGAGACGGATGGAAACATGTACAGAAGTCGAAGCACTGATGGGACCCGGTGGACGTCTGGCGGATAAGTCCTAGCTAGCCCTGCGAGACTCTTGCACCTGGCCAATTTCCACACCAGGCTATATCTCCACTGCCATCCCCCAAAATGTGTTTCAAAAAGACGTCCTTGCGCCGCCAACGTCTACAGGCCGCCGACTCATGCACCGCGCGCGTTTGACATCCACCAATCCAGAAAGGTGTAGCGATTTGCAGTAGCTCCAACGTCTCTCACTCAATGCTGTGTGCCATGTTGCTACAATGGAAGTTGACATGTCTAATTCCACATTTCCCGCGCCCGTCTCAGCAGTACTGTCAGTCCCCGGCAGGCACTGCTGACCGTCTACTCGGTTATTCACGCGTTATACGTCCACCATTGTGGCTGCAATGCTATCGCTCCTTCCTGGTCCGCTCGTACCTTCCTTGGTCGCTCGCGCTTTCCTTTACGGCTCTCCCCGCCACATTTCACATGCCCACCGATGCCCCATCAACACAGATCGCGTTGACTGGGCAATGCGCGGCCGTTCCCTCAGCACCGTGGAAACATACTGCAGGGCAGACGCGCTGCATATCATCGGGTAATGCCATGTTAATCCTGAGCCCTAGCTTCCCAAACGCTGTCTCCAAAGAAACGACTAGTCGCCGGTCAGCCTCCTCCAACCCCCACTTGGCGCTGCCTGTCCCAGCTGTTGCAACATCTCTTGCCGCAGAGCACAGCGTCACGATAGACTCAACCTTTGCCCTCATGAAACACGCCATGCACGTATATTCTCACACATGCAAGTCATCGTTGCACAAGATCGAAGTTGCCAGCCCAAAGCACCAGAGACGGCAGCAAGTCAGGCGCGTCCACAAGTACCTAATCTCAAGAACATCAACGTTCGGAGCAAGGGAGCACGGCATCACTCAACAACTTCCAACAAGCTCGTCTAAAACCTACAAAACCAATGTTGCACGAACAACTCATACAACTCCCTAGCAGTCTACGAGTAATGGCCATGCAAAGCACAAGCCTCGCAAAACAAGCATACCCTTCTACGCGCGGCAACGGTCCATCTCCCGTCATTGACGCACCTTACCCGCGCACCGACAACGCTCTTTTTCGACCACCGTCTTGGGATCTGATCTGCGCTTCCGAAAAATCCTGCGCAAGACAGGCAGCGGAGATTGAACAGTAACACAGATGTCAATCTCTGTCAGCTTTTCTCTCTCGAGTTTGGACCAGTCTTTGGAGAGAATATGAGACAGCCATCTCGAGAACCATGGCGATCATCGTCAGACATGCACCTGGTCCTAGCCTTTTTTGCTTCTTCGACGTCACGGCTAGAGCGTCCGGATCCCGGCATACTTCCATACTTGCATATTTTTAGTCTTCTTAGATTGGGCAGGTTGAGCTAGAGACCACGCGATTGTGGAGTTGGAGCCATGCAATGACGCGATTGCTGTTGGTAAGTTACAGCGACATTATACTAACGTGCTCTCTACAACTGCGAATAGTGCTAAACTCGTGCTTGCTGATCCGTGCCCGTGTGTTACTTTTTCCAAGGAGCATGAAGTTGATTACGCCACATAAAGCAGATTTGCACATTTTCCAAATACGGTAGCAGCATGTCTCTGCCTGCACGTTCGGAATGGAAAGCTTGTCTACTTACAGACTTCTCAACCCATAAAGACTGCGCTCCTTATATCAACTTACCATAATAGTACATACGATGGTGCCTTTGTATGTATTCACGGTTTGTGCCTACCAGGGCTGTAGTAAACGCTTGACCCCCCTCCCCTCCCCTTTATCTCGTGTGGTTATTGCAAGGCTACATATGCATGGATTCATGTCATTACAGAAACCCCTCGTCCGCATACCACTATACAAAAGCTCGATTACCCTAGACTTTTGACTATAGAGAGGGACACATCGTTACAATAGCTGAGTCGACCGCGCTTCGTTCATCTGCATGTGCAACAGTAGAGACACAAGACATGTGTTCTCTCTGGTAATTCTTTTACTGGAAACGATGATACGTAACTATCAAAACAACCTCTATCAAAGATACAAGTCTTCGTTTTCTTATGAAACGAAAAGAAGAGCTCGGTGTAACTCGCTTGTGGAGTATGTTACATCTAACTCTGATTGTAGTCCAGTTCCAGATCAACTACAGCTAGATGGTCTCGAGTGCTGTTACGCGCGGATTAGAACATTGCAAGCCCTGGGGCCTCCTGGAGTGATCGAGAAGTTGAAGTTGAAGGAACAAGCTATCTGGCTACGTCCCCCATCTGCATCCAAAAGATATTTGGTGCGGATATTGAAGTGCTGGTTCGTTATGTAATCGTGGACAGCACAGACGTATCCTGTACCAAGGTCGTCACTGACACGCTCCGCTTCGATAAGTTCGGTTGAGAAACAATGTTTAAAGTTGTGGTTCGATGTGGCGTTGAGTCAAGTCAACATATTCGCATGGAGTCGTTTCCTTTACTCGACCCTGTTTATAGCAGCAATTAGTCGACAAGCCCCTTTCAAATTGGTCGGTATTCTTTTGAGATTACCGCACTGGCTGGAACCTCCTGCCATGCCAGGACCCTCCTATATTCTTTTTCTCCAATCATATTTCGGGAAAAACGCATGGAAAGAGGCGTGGAGCCACGAATTGCCAGTCTCAACCCTTCATCCTCAAGATCGATATCGCGGAGACATTCTAGATGAATAAGTCAGCGTTCGGCATATCAAACACCTCCAGGGTTATCTTACCAGAGGCAAAAGGGTTGAGTCAGTGAGCTCTTGGTGTAAAGGCAGTAGAGGGACCTTTCGATATCACAAATCCGCTCAGCCCTGTCATCTGTGGGTCAGCAGTCATCCAACAACCTCGGGATTGGCGATATTCGTTATCATCCTGGCCTAAGAAAGATGTCAAAGCTGCTCCAGCCGGTCCCGTGCCGATAATCAGGATATCTCTTTGGACCTAGGAACCCATACCGACTGATAGGATGAAAAGGGGGATTTGAGAAGGGAGTGGAAACATACGGATGACTATAGCCAGAGAAAAGGTGTCTTACGCAATGTTTGACGCTACACACTTAAGCGGTAATGCATCATATATATGACGTTGTCTTTGAGTTTGAATATACTTTACTTTACTGAAATATGTCGAACCTAAACATTGCCTCCCTTCTCGCGTCTTCACGTCTTCACGACTTCAGCGTGCCGAGCTCGCCTGGTATGAACTAAGCGTAAATTCCATCGCACGGGTGAGCTAACCGTGAGATATAGCGATACAGAAGGACAATTTTTCGCTGGTAGTAATGCCCGTACAATCTACCGACTCTCGCTCTCGCTCTCGCTCCTGCAACTAAAGGCTTGGAAAAACACTGCCACGTCGGATTACCACCCTTGTTCGGTCTTAGCTAGGCGCTTGTTTGATCCATCTTAACCTATCGGCCTCTTCCCGTCTCTGAAAATGTCTGAGCGCCCTAAACTGACAGTTGACTTACTCCGCACTTCAAAAGAGCTTTCGGCTTCTAGCTCTGCGCGCTTGCTAACTATCATTTACGACAAAGCCGCGACGGCTGGACCCACGAGGATGACAAGGACGACAAGGAGGATGACAATCTCGTGTGAAGTATGGCGTAACGTAGTAACCACTTTACGTTAACTACTTACATTTAATGTGAGAGGCATGGATAGTCAGATATTGTCGTATGTTGTTGTATGCTTCGATTGGGCTCGTATCTATCCTACTACTACCATCCTCCATCTTCTTCTCTCCTCGGACACGGCAATAGCCTGCGTCATAGGAAGTCCCATCCAACGAAGGAACACCCAACACAGGTGGGTGCCACGACAAAAAAAATCCTCCTGTGCATCGTCGTCTATCATTTAAACGTCACAGACTCTAGGTTTATATTGCACCCGGATAAAAGCATATGCTCCAAACCCCTTCAATGCTCGCAGGACTTGTTCCACCTATGCCGCCACACGGTGAAAAGCAGTAGAAATATATGTATAGAGCGGAAAGGCATGCGCCAACCAGCAGGACCTGGAATACTGTCACAAGATCGTGGAGGCGCTTAAAGAAAAGAATACTGTGGCATCGTTCGACGGAGGTGTGCATAGCCAGGCCACGGAGACGGTCGGCAGGTGCTGCATGCATCTAAGGCAGTGATGCGAGGCCAGAGCGGCGGTAGGCGACAGTAGAATAGTAACACGCATAATCAAATGCATGTGCTGCAGCAGCTTCAAGCCGGGGGTTGTTCGGCGCTGTCGTCCGGTGGCTCAATCTTTCCCTCTTCCTGATTGTGCAAGAGTCGTTCCTGTTCTTCAGGGACATCGCCCTGTTCCTTCTCTTCCCCGGCCATCGGATCTTCCGACCTCATAATCGCTTCATCCACCTCTTCTGAAGGGTTGGGCATTGGTGCTTCGCCTGATGGTTTGGTATCAGCCTCATCAGCGCTGTGCTTGCCACTGTGGAACCAACCACCCTTCTCCCACGCTCCTGGTTGGTAGAGACAGTCGTGCCGAATGTCCGTGTCAACGATGGCAGCGATGAGTTTGTTAAGTCGGTCGAAAGAGATTGGCTTCAAGATCCATGCGTCAAACCCGGCGTCGATGTATTGTTGGCGATCGCGCTCGATCAGGGAAGCAGAGACAGCGATAATTGGGACACGTCCGCAAAGGGCAGCGCGGGCAGAGTATATATCGTGGTGTAGTTTCTCAAATGATCTTATCATCTTGGTTGAGGTAAGTCCGTCGACGATTGGCATCTTCACAGGGATTAGTACAGACAATAGATTGTGGAGCACACTGTACTGACCTGCATATCCATCAAGACAACATCAATGCCTTTTGGATTATCGCAGTACGCAGACGAGCATTCCTCGCCGTTGACGGTAAGATGAACTTCGTGCCCAAGCTTTTCCAATCGCTTTTTGACTATTCGACTATTCACTGGATCATCCTCGGCAACAAGTACACGCATGTGATCCGCAGTCAGATTTTCCGGTTCTGCAGAAGGCTCTACGGGCGTATCGCCCTGTACTTCCCCTAGTACGCTTCCAGGCTTTGGCCGGGGATCTATCGGATTGTCACCCCCTTCATCAGGTACCTTCAATGCTGTGATCGGAACACCAGAGCCGCCAACGCTTTCTTCACCAGGGTGATTGGACTGCATGCTTCTCTTATGCGGAGGAACAACAGATTGACTGCTGATGTGCTCGAGGCTTCTGGACCTCATGCGGGAGGCGTCAGGCTCAAGGCTGTTGCGCTTCGTCAGAGCCGGTCGCATAGAACGTGCTCCTGGACTAGCATCGCCTCTGCCGATCATATGTGGCTCTTGAATAGCATCAATGAGCCTGTCCACATCGCTCCTCTGGCTGGAGCCACTCTTGAAACTACGTAGACTTGTTTTACTCATCAAACTCTCCGCACTTGACCTCCGTAATACCACGTTACTCGAAGTATCTTTCTGCCCGCTGTCGGAAGTGTGCCGTGATAGACTCGGTGCGATCAGAGTTCGCTCACCGTTCTCAGGGCCAGGTAACATGCTCGAGAGGATACTGTCGGGTTGGGGTGTGATGCTGCCAGCTGGCGAGGCCCCTGCTGTTGATACAGCTTCTACTTCGGCGTCTGGAAGGTCGAATGGAAACTGTATGACGAATCTTGTGCCTTTACCCTCCTCTGATCGCAATCTTAATTGCCCATTCATGTTCCTGATAATGCGTGCAACGACAGCTAAACCAAGACCCAATGTTGACTTCTTGCTTTGTTCTGCAATTTGCTTCTTGTCCGGTACAAGAGCGTCTTCTAGCATCGAAGTGGGCTCGGACTGAACTTGTTCCAGGTCATAGAAGAGTTGATCGAGCTTCTTCTGGCTCATGCCAACACCCGTATCAGACACTGCAACTTCAACCTCGACATGGTCTCTGCTCGGTTTTGCTGCGACATATACCTCAACCTTGACGCTTCCTTGGGTAGTTTTCTGGATGGCATTTGCGGTGATATTGGATATGGCTTGGCGGACTCGGCGTTGGTCTCCGATGCAGAGAGTAGGTAGGCCCGGGTGTTCGATAACTTCGTAGGCAATCTTCTTCCGCTTGGCGTCGTTCCGGAACATATTCGTTGCCTCTTTTATCGTCTCCTTGAAATCGAACGACTCGCCCTTGATGAGTGGTCCGCCCTCTTCCGTCTTTGTCAAGTCGAGCAGATCGTTGATCACGTAGATGAGTGATTTGGACGCCGAGTGCGATCTCGAAAGGTTCTCTCGCGTTTCCGTGTCTAGAGCGCCCTCTAATGCTATCTCGAGGTAGTTGATGATTGCATTCAGCGGTGTACGTACTTCGTGTGCCGAGTTCGCCAACAACAGTCGGGTCAGTTGGCTGCTCTGAAGGGCGGCTTCTTTCTGTCTCCAGACTTCTATAAACTTTCCGTAAACTAGGCATAGTACTGAGGCGGTCTCGATCTCTTCTTCTGTCCATTCGCGGCACTTTCCAACAACAGTCTCGGACCATGTCTTGAAACTCTTCCGGGGTTCTAGATAGCCCTCGGTGCCTTCTTTTATGAATTTCTCATATGGGTTGCCGGCCCATTTCACCTCCTTCAGTTGACCCTTCCTGAAGAAAACAATAAAGTCCTCGCCATCTACCGACAAGGGAACGATGAGCATGCCTGCTATGATATGGAAACCAGGCGGGTATCGTAGATCTGGAAAATCCGAGATGATATCTATGGAAGTCATGACCGATTGAATTCTCCGCATCCTGAGGTACTCCAACATAGCTAAAGCTTCTTGTGAGTTTTCCAGAACACCGAGAATCTTTGTCTCATCGCGGATCGACAACAAACCAAAGTCGGCGTCGAAAAGTTTCAAGAGGTCATCAGAAGAAGCGATGATGTATCCGGAAGGATTATGTTGCGTCGGCACGGTGTTGATGAGCTTCCTAGCCTGTAGTCTTGAGGCATACGATAACCTTTCGATATTTCGTGACGCTGCATCGCCGACCATGCGACACATCTTGCGAATAGGGAACGACACTCGCATACCGCGTGGCCCGTACGAATGACAGGCAATGAGACCCCACAACTCATTGAAGGCGTTGATGGAGATGGACATTGAGGATCTTACGGCCATGTTCGCAAGGTACTTGAGATGGATGGGAGACATTGCGCGAAGATACGAGTGAGTGAGATCGAGAGGGCTCTCCAAATCCTCAGCGGTACGACAGACAAGTCTTGCGGTTGTTAGGTCGCGGTCGTAGAGCATACGTACCTTGTTGAGTTTGTATAGCTCGCGAGCCTGCTTCGGGATATCAGAGGCAGGGAAGTTCAATCCCTTGTAGAGATCTTTGGTCGCTCGAGGGTCAACAAGTTCAGTAACGACACGGCCGTTGAAGGTTTGGTCGAATTGGTATATCATAACCCGATGGAAGCCAGTCAACTCCTTGACTACACCCACAAGAACCTTTAAAAACTTTTCCAGTGATGGCGCCGCGGCCAGTTGTTCTTGCACCTGTGACATAATGTTGAAGACCTCCATCGCAGCAGCCTCGCCCTTCCGTTTCCGAGCACTGCGGAGGACCCGCAGGGGTTTGCTCTTGATTTCTGTGCTCTCGATTAATTCCTCAGCCGTGGGCTGGCTGGATAACGTATCTTCCGGCAGCTCTGGCGTAATTTCGTTGGAGGGAACCAGGGGGTATAGTGAATCTTCTTCAAGCTCGAACTCGCAGATAACAAGCCCAGGGTTGGACTCGGTCATGTGGATTGCACACCATAGCTTGCGCGTTCGGTTGTAGCCTGCTACTTTGATGGACATGGTGAAGACTTCGGGCCCGTTGGACGTGACATCGGAATCTTCATCTTTGATAAAGTCGATGTGGTCCAGGAGATTGTCTGCTTGCTCTTCGGAGAGGATGTCTGTAAAGCTCTCTAGAGCGAAGAGTTCCTTTGGTGTGCGCCCAAGAATGCGCTTAGAGTTCTCACTTACAACGCGCACAAGCAGACTCCCTTCGGCGTCGTCTTGCAATGCCAGCAATAGACCGAAGCCTTGCACAGCGCCCGGGAGATGGATGGGCTCGTCCTCACAGCGCTGCAGGGTATCACCCTCACGGCCTGTTATGACCATGTGTCCCCCCTCGGTTGTGACATGCTTGAAGCGGTGTGTGACCAGGCCACCCATATCCAGGCTGCTGATGCCGCTTCTAGCAGAAGTGCCTCCAATTGACGGTGCGCGATCGGCCTTGGAACCTGGGGATTGACTGCCGTTAGGCGCGCTCCCGCCTGACTTTGTTGAGGCCAGGTCGTTGAACAGCTGTGGGGGCAAAATGGGGGCAGCTATTCTCGAACCGTCACCTCTTTGGGATGCTTTGAAGGACGAACGCTGAGTGTCGGAGGCCGAATCAGGCTTGTTCCCTCCATGGCGCACACCCCAGTTGCGTTGCGAGGCATGTGATGATTGTGAGGTGGTGGAGCCCTGCGAGGCTCTACGAGAGTCGCTTGTGAAGCGCGGATCGTTGGTTCGTGAATATGGATGGAAGTAGTCGCCCTGCGAATGACCACCCTTGGGGGTGGGGGTAGGGTCAACGCTGATGGCGCTCCGTATGGGGAAGACTCGATCGGCAGCGGAGGGGCTCAAGGCGCTCGAGGCTGCTTCGTTACTGGGACCCCCAGCCGCAGCGTTGAAGGATGGCAATGAGGCGAAACCGGTCGCCTTTGCGCCAGCATTGGGGGTGCAAGGCTCTTCCGGCACAGGCGACACAGTAGAGAAGTTGAAGCGGCCATCGTCCTGTACGGGAGGACCAGCGTTGGGGGTCTGCTTGGGTGATTGAGACATGGAGCTCGGAGTCGTCGATAACGCGTGAACGCCGCTGTCAAGATTAGAAGGCTACGATGGCCTGGCTACGGTCACTAGAATAGAGGCACCCGCACACGGTCGGCATGTGCCTTCAGGCGTCCATGGGCGTCTGACGGTCGAGAACGTGAGGTGTAGATAATTTGAAGTGCTCGCTCATCAGCACGCAAAGTGACTTGGCGTTATGCAGGGACCGGGAAACAGGTGGCGATAGCGCGGACAATCCCTAATAGGAGTCTCGTTCTTTTTGCCAGAGGTGGGTGTGGGGCGGGTCTAACAGCCTCATGAAGTTGGCAGATGTGCTGCTGCTGTGGGAGATGTTCAGGACTGGCGTGAGGAGGGGCGAATTCTAGATTGTCGAACAGCAGTCAAGTGCGAGGCATCTAGAACGGATGGAAAGTGACAGAAGAAGAGAAGACAACCCGCAACGACCAGGCTTTCTCCTTAGCTGCACTGGTGCAGACAGAACAGCAGGTGGCGCGTCACCGTCTAGTTGATGAGATGGATGACTGCCATCGAGGGCCCGACAGACAGTTGAATCGCTTGATGCGCCTCCATATGTCGATCGTGGAGGATTTTGGTATAGTACCTCTTCGATCGACGATTATGCCGTAGTGGGAATAGTGGAAGTCGCCCCCTGGGCAGCAAACGAAAGACCTTGCGTGACCAAGGGCATGGATATCTCGACAAAATTCCATGCCATCATGGGCGGCCTGACCCACTCATGTCGCGGCGCGGCGGCAAGCGGGAATGAATCAAGACGAGATGGAGGTTACGTCATCCGTGAGATACGCCCAGAAGTGGCTGAGCGCCGAACCTGTGTGTTTCAGCAGACGCGGGAGGATGATCATCTGCTCTTGTTTATTGTTGGAGGTTGTCCAGCACCACGATATGCGTTGACTGGTGACATGCTCCCGAGGTCGTCTTCCGGCAGCCCTCACAACACACCAGCAACCACACACACAGACATCAGCCATGACACCTGTCAGAGCACCGGACACTCGCTCATGAGGCATTACGGTACGGCTGTCTTCGCCGTCCCGCGGAACATCGCCAGCCCTTCCCCAGAATGTTTTGACGACCTCGGAGTCCCGACTCCGAGTGTATTCACGTGACATGCTCGACCAATAGCGTGGCGCTAACCTTTGCTGTTTCACCACAAAAGATTGACGCCAAGCCTCTGATGAGTAGATCATGGACGAAGCAGTCGATGCATTAACCACGGAGTTGCTTCATGTTTGACGCGTACATATGACATTGGCGGCCCTTTTTCCTATGGCCCGATGCATCCCTCATGCTTTCGCTTCCTTCGCTTCCCCAGTCCTCGGTACCCTTTGTTTCTGAGACGTTCTGCAAGGATGCCTGGCAGCTCCATCGATAAGATAGAGTGGGGCAGCGGCCAATAGCGGTCTAACACCGCATTGAATGTTCACTGCGAAGTGCTCGCCACAAGCCTCCAACACCGCACTACACGTCCTCATCAATGTCCTCGCAAACACCCGCGCGTACGCTCAACGTCCTCGTCGCCCTCACTGACCCTTCCGCCTTCCGCTTCGGCTGCTCCATCGCTGCACGTCTGCATCGCCTCGAGCATGTTTCTCTAAAGGTCATCGCATGCAAGGACTTCCCGACCACGACGCATACGACTATCCCGCCCCAGCTCGAGCCCGTCTGGCACACGTATGACCCCGAGAATGACACGACGCCCGAGTGGCAACATGTCGATTACCAAGAGGCGAACGTCGCAGGGTACTGCTCATGGGCCGACTTGCTGGTGCTGGCACCGCTCGATGCCGAGAACCTTGCCCGCATGCTCCAAGGGTTCACAACGAACCTGCATCTGAAGATACTGCGCAGCTGGAATGTGTCGAAGAAAATAATGCTCATACCGGGAATGTCCACGTTGATGTGGGAGAACCCCATGTCGAGGAAGCAGATCAGCAAGATCCGCCGGAAGTGGAACTGGATTCGCGTCCTCCCTCCATTCTTATGGTCTTTCGACCATTCCGGGCGAAAGTACCACCCGTGGGTAGAAGGACATAAGGCTTTCAATGAATCTATACAAACACAGATCGATTTAATGGCGGTTGGTGATCGCACTATCGCACTACCTATTGCCCACCTCCCCACACTGACTCCTACAAGAAGCAAGGGCCCTCGTCTTCCTCCTGAGCTCTGGTCTATCATCCTGGAATTCACCAAGGATTGGGAATTAGCAACTACCCTGAACGTACATACAAATCTGCCCGTACCGAAAGAGTGGCGACAGGCGGCTAGTGACGAAGGGCCCAAGACACAGATGCAAAAGATAGAATGGGCGCTTCTTACCTATTCATACTCTGAAATCAAGGCCCTGTTCGACGCTGAGAACCCTACGCGTATATCCCGCGTATGCATCGAACTGATTATGCGCTTTGCCATGGTACCTGTTCTTGCGTATCTGGAAAAGTTCCACAAGGATCTCTTCTGGAGCACATTTGGACATACCTTCCTTCCTCACAAGGCTTCAGTGTTTGGCAAGACAGAGATTCTCGAGTACTGGAGAACGTCGCCTACTTTCCTCACCAAGGAGTACTCTACGGAAGCCATTGACAACGCGAGCCGTACCAACTGCGTGCAAGCTCTCGACTGGTGGTATAACTCTGGTCTCTCACTCAAATATACAGAGGCCGCACTTGAGCAAGCAAGCTCCCAGGGTCACATTCACGTTCTCAAATGGTGGAAAGAGCATAGCCGCCATAGAACTGCCCCTTCGGTTCCTTCCTCACCAGTCGATGAACAAGCTCCTAACAAGCCGCATCGAGATGACTTGCCTCTCAAAGTGGGCAAGTCCATAACCTACGCAACCCAATCAGGATGCTTGCCTGCAATTCACTTTTGGGTCGAATCTGGTATTCCTTTTTCGCATGAAGACACAATTGCCAAAATTGCTTCAACCCACGGTCACACACACATTCTAGACTATTGGCGGAAACTTCGCGGCGAAAAGATTCTCTTCGACAACCAGGTTCTCGTGGGGCCAACCAAGATGGGCCATGCCGATGTTCTCGAGTGGTGGAAGCGCAGCGGCTTGAAGGTGGAATACAAAACATGCGATATTGAAGAGGCGCTTGAAGATGGCGTGGAAGGAGCACGTGGAGATGCTGTAAGGAGGTGGTGGGCACTGAATGGATTGAATCTTGGGGTTGGCACGAGCGAGTGGATGAGGGTGAAGGTCTTGGGTTCGTGATAGTGGGTTCAGGAAGGTGTGAGCACGTGTAGACGGCTTGAGCACCATAGCATTTTAGCACAGCATTTTAGCACGGTATTTCAGCACAGCAAGCGATTTCTCCAATCACATGACACGAATTCTATCACTACCAGCGGAATTGGATACTCAAATTGAAAAGACTGCCCCGCGGTGTTCTCGCAGCCCCACCATCAACACGAGACAGGGTCTTCTTACCCGTTCCGGCGGAGCTCGGGAACGTCGGTGAGTGAGGCGCCACCCAGCCAATCGGTGTATCGCAATTTGACTGAGAACACAACCTTCTTATACGCCTAATACGCCTAAACTACGAGCTAGAGCTAATTCCGCTACGACCACAACTTCTTATCCGCTGTTTCTTTTGACCTGACACCTAACCTCTACCGCCCCACGACTCTTGTGCCTTCCTTTCAGCGTCTTGTACTTGCCTCGGCTCACGCAGCATACGAGCATCTCGAATTTCATACTTTGGAACACGTTTCGCATTTCCTACACAACTCCAAAATGGCCGACAAAGAATTCACCTACTCCGACGTCTCGGAGCACAACACCAAGAAGGACCTATACATTGTTGTCCACGACAAGGTCTACAACGCATCAAGCTTTGTAGATGAGCACCCGTACGTTGTTGCCTCGCACACCGCGCAATGCACCTCGGCATTTGCATTCCCGTTTTCGCAAAAAAGCCCCGCCTCCGCCTTTACCACACGAACACTACAAGAACAAGCGCTAACTCATCTACAGAGGTGGTGAAGAGGTTCTGCTCGACGTCGGAGGCCAGGACTCCACAGAGGCTTTCGAGGATGTCGGTCACTCAGACGAAGCCCGCGAGATCCTCGACGGTCTGCTTGTCGGAAACCTAAAGCGTCAGGTACGAATTCCTCTACTATATCCTTTCCATACTTCCCCTAGATACGCAGTTCTACCCGAGGCATCTCTCTGGCGCCTGGGACTTCCGTTGAACATCGGCCGAGGGGAAAGGGATTACCTCGGAACAATTCCGCAGTCTATGGGCCGGAGATGCACCGTTGGGTACTATACTTTACAGAGACCATTTTTACTGATGAGTGATACAGGAGGGTGACCCAAAGCCCAAGAGCTACGCAGCACCCGGATCGACCGCTACTACTACCGACGGCGCTTCGACCGGCGTTGGCCTTTACGCTATCATCCTTCTTGGTGGTGCCCTTGCATTCGCTGCCTACACCATGATGAACAAGCAGTCTTCTGAGTAAGATAGTCACGGAAGGGAAGAATAACAGCACAAGAAAAACTATCGACCAGGAGTTCGATCTTGAGTCGAGGAACGAGAAATCCCGCCTGGACAAGACAACGGGACTGGCATATATAGAGGCGGTATCATGTCAACTTGACACATGTTGGAGTATATTCAAACGGCGTAGGCTATGTTTGCGGCGTTATGCCGTCGCGAACGAGCAATTGGAATAGATCGATTTTAACTTTCTCTACTCGAGGTTCAATACATGATCTGACATTCCCGAATTCGTCTAATCAAAGTGTGGAAGCAATAACACAACCTAGTACCCGACCAGCAATCCAAAGGAAGTAAAAGCTCGTACGATCCGATGACAAGCACAAAAATTATCCTTTCAAACAGTAAATACCGAGGTTCACAACCCTTTAGCTCTTACACCAGCAACAAGAATAATTATTTCTGAGCCTAACACAATAGTCAAGGATTTGGGCTTCTTTTGACACAACAAGGCGAATTTCAGGTACGAAGTATGTCCGGGTTGCAAAGCTATCCGAGATCCGGTCATGTGCAGTGTAATTTGTGATTATGTCGCATATGATTAGTGTCGGAGTACAGAGGCTCAAACCTCACGGATCAACGTGACCCGAGTGATCAATCACGTGACTGATAAGCTAGCGGGTCCATAGCTCATCCTTCTTTTGTTGTTCTATTCGATAGTGGTTACTCAATACAATCCTAATTGATCGGCTCTCTCAGCTCCAATAATTAGTGAAAGATGGATGCGTTGTTCCATGCTAGTCTATCCTACATCCGCTAGTGTACTATTGTGGGGATGCCACAACATCTTCAGATATCTACATGAGATGAACAGTGTTGTCGTGGTAGGTAGAACAAGGAAAGCAGTGTAGGTTAGTAGTCGAATATGGAGAAACTTCTTTTTTTTCAATCTCTGCTGGTACTTGAAGTCACAAAAATTGTGTAATTGCACCAGATCAAACACACATGCGCCATCTGTCTTCCATCCGAATTGATTTGATTCAAGATGATGGGTTCTCGCTTGAACCAACATGCCGATTCGAATCGTGTTGACAAACTTTATAGTTGAACTGGTTCATCAATAGCGCCTCATCGTTCACCGTCATATCACCACTCTGAACATGGTTGCGATTTGATAAGGGTATCATTCATCTCTAGTAACTTCATCTCCATCTTACCCACGAACAACGCAAAGACTCTACATATTCCTAAAAACATTGTTACTAGCATTCCTCCTATCCCCCTGTTTCCTCCGATCATGGCGCTGACCCTCTTGTTCCGGTCTCTTCTTCTGCTTCCTCTCCGGCGCAAAGGTAATCTCCCTCTCACCCACCACCGTTGTAGTATTAGCACTCGATGCCGGTCTCCTGTCCTTGAGTTTGGAAACGCGGGAGCCGAATGTCTTGTCCTTGGCAGTAGGACCGGCTTTCCGTTGGTTTGACGACGAAACCACCATTTCGGGGCCAGGGCGTTGGGATCGGTGGCCTGCTTTGCGGTAGTTGCTGGATGAAATGCGGGATTTGTCTTCTTTTTGTTGTGGTTTCTTGGTAGGACGGATTTTGTCGGCCTCCGAGTCGTCGGAGTCTTCGTCTGAAGATCCTTTCCTTGACTCCAAATCTTCTTGTTCGGCTGCAGTAAGACCCTTGGGTATCTTTGTACTGGGATTGAGCTGTTGGAACTCGCGGGTTTGCTCGTCGATTTCGAATTCTGGGTCTTCGAACATTTTTGCGAAACGTGGGTCGTTGAGAACGCCTTCGGCTTTAGCGGGCTCTTCGACGGCAGGGGCGGCATCGGGCTCCAACATGTCGTCGTCGCCACCCTTCTTGAGGACGCGTTTGGCTCTTCTCCGCTCTTGCTCTTCTTGCTTTTCCAACATCTTCTCTGCGAGCTTTCTGTTGACCTTGACTGCCACCTTCTTGTTGCCACGGATCCTGCTTTCTCGCTCTTTGCTGATCTTCTCGGCGATGCTCTTTGCGCGCTGTTCTTGCCACAAGTCTGGGTTCGAGATGAGTCGCGCTTCTTCGTACAGCTTTTGGGCGACGAAGAAACCGTGCATGTATGGTCGCAATAGACTTGTAGTTCCGACAAGATGATCCAATGATAACTGCTTCAGCTGCTCCAGGGTCAAGAACTTGAAGTTGTCGTAGACATCTCCAGACGCGCCCTTGCCGAAGGCGTTGGGGTCGTTGGGGTCCTCGGCCATTTCTTCTACGATGTTGTCGAGGAAGTGGCACCATCTTGGGGCTGGACCGAGCTGCGGGATGAAGAAGGAATGCTGTTGCCTGCCTTCGTTCGCGGTCAAGAGCATACCAGTCTTCGGTACCCACTCAACATGGTTTAGGTCTACCGAAGGCTCCACGGAGGTCCATGGTGTGCCATCCTTTGGATCCCAGATCTTAATCACCCTCTTGTCTGCAGTCAAGATCTTGGGCTCGGCAGTCTGCGCGCCGTCTAGGTAGATGATGTTCTTTATGGGATAGCCGTATCCTTGGTCTTTCCTCAATAGTGGTTTCGGTGATCGAAGATCGTAGAGTTGTACGATGCCGTTGGAGTCTCCTACAGCAACCTCCAAGCCCGACGATGGGAAAGTCAGTGCCGTGATTTCCGACTTTCCTTCAAAGGCATCTGGGGGCGCTGACAGTATGCCCACTCTGTTCCTTGATCGCGAATCCCAGTATTCCACTGTTCCAATAGAAGTACCGAATGCGAGCAGACCATGGGATTGTTCGGCAATGGCACCGGTATTGACTGCACCAGCATCGATGCCACCCTGAAGAGCGCCACCTCCGACTGTCGTCACATCGTCACCACCCACGTCGATATCGTAACTCCTCATGAAGCGTCCAACCTCCAGGTTCAATCTGAAGACCTCGCCCATGCCGTCTGCATTTACACCAACCGAGGGTACCAGACACTCAGCTGATCTCCGGTCGTAGATGAGATCGCGACCATAACGTGGTATACGGCTCGCATAGTGGAGGCCTCCACCGGTGTGGAACTCGATGCATCGATCTTGCTGGAGATGTACGCTCTTGGTAGCGTCGGAGGAGAGGAGGTGGAAAGTCTGGTTCTGCAAAAAGTCAGTACATGACTTGTGTGGCTTTGGAAGAACGCACAAGAGTATTGGTATGCCTCGCAAATGACAGCGAAAGATGGGGAAGATAGTGGACGTGTATCTGAGGCTTGTATGTGCCTGTACTCATGACCCAGTCTCCATCCTCGCTCACACGGACACATTGGCTGGCTTCCTCAAACTCGAAATCTTGTAGCAAGTCGACGCGGTTTGCGAATTCGGGGTCATTCTTCAGACTGCGCTTTCTTTTCCGGATAAGCCATTCTGGAAGCGGACGCGCCTCGCTACCGCTGATGGTATAGACGGGTACGTTGCCTGTCGAAATCTTCATGGTGGCGCGGTGGGAAGTGTTGCGACAGGAAGCGGCTGCGAAGAAGTTCGCGACAGCAAAAGTTAAAGTGGGGCCGCAGACGACATGCGCTATATCCGATTCGGAACTGGGCTCACAGACCATCGAGGCCCGGAAACTCCGCACTACATGGGTTCGCGAGACAGAAGGCTAAGAAAGGGCCTCGAGGCGCGCCGCTTGCCGAGCCGAGCCCTCTGTTTGTCCGTATAGCTGACATCGCATCTGCAGTCTGCGTGCTTTTTCTCGTAGAGTCTAGTCTGGCCTTCTTGACCCTATCTACCACTTGTACCATACCACACGCTCGTTGAATCGGGCAGTGCCGATTGCAGGGACCTCCGTTCCTTCCGCATGCGGTCGCCATGCTCCATCTTCCACCTACAGTTACGCGTTCAGCTCATGCCGACACATTAGCCCTCGTCGCCCCGCCTACACCACCACCCACATCGCTTTGATAGAAACAGTCGCGCAAGACGCGTCGGGCGGACCGTGGCGGAGTTGATGGAAAAGGTGTACAGCGCAGTCTTGGGAGTGAAAATACGCCGCGAATACCATTTGAATGTTCCCTAGACAGGACCCGTCTCTCTAATGGAATTTCTCAAAACCTGTAATACGAATGCGCAAGCTATAGTACGTGTTGATGATGATGATGATGATGATGATGATGCGCGCAATGGCATGCTGACAATACCCAGGGAGACTTTGAGGCTGTCGCATATCAAGCCTTCTCCATCACTCGCACCACCACCCCCACTTCCTCGAGAACCCGAGATTGGAACACGTCGGAAGACATACGCGCGGTCGAGGCTGAATTGAGACAAGGCCTGCAACTCGTCGCGCAGGATGCATATCGACCTTGGCTGTGGCTGTTCAAGCCCACGACGGTCGACAAGGTAGAGCCGAACGATGCCGAACCCCCAGAGCTCGACGGCTATCGCCTGCACAGTATGTCACCCTCGCTCCTTCCCAGAACACCCGACTGACACATGCCAGGCGAACAGACAGGATGCACCAAAGCCATCGATCTAGTGCGACCCCCCATGCGCCCGGGCAATCCCAACACAACTGCCACTTCCAACAACTCCCCAGCAGCGACACAACCACAAAGGGGCTTGCATGCTGGCAGTACGAGGCCGTCCCAGAGCAGCAGCCAGCCTCAAGCATCTGACCCCCCTCCGCCGCCTGATTGCTTCACCATCTATGAGCTCTTCACATCATCTGTCATTGCACTCATATCGTTCCACGTCGTCAAAGATTGCAACGTGACTGCCTTGAACTACCGCACATTTGTGTCCAAGGCTTGCAAACGAGCTGACGATGACCAACATGAGATTGAAACTCCAGCCCCTGTGCATCGTCTTACTAGCATGAATGTACATTGGGCTAGCTCAGGCGCGCTCCTAGTCTCGACTTTCACTGACTACAAGACTGACATTCGTTGCGTCAGCGACATCTCGACACAAGCCGAAGAGAAATGGCTTACTGGCAGGTGCATACGAGTGGCTCCCAACGGCTTGCTCGCAACCATCTCGAGTTTTGATGATCCACTTGATTCCATCATAGAGGAGATTGGTCTCCGTCACAGAAAGCGTACTAGGCTCACTACTTTGGAGCAAAGCATTGAGAACTGGAAGTCGGGTGTCAAGCGTTGGTTAGGCTGGAAGGGCTATGCTTTGCCTGGCCTGGAGAAGAAAAGCTCCTGGGTCAGAATACGTACAACCTTGACCAATAGCCCCACAGTCTCGAGCCCGGCTTTCGCAGGCCCAGATCGGGACGTCCTCTGGCCGCGAGCACTGTGCTTCTTTCACAGTGCAGAGGAGCATGAGAAGACATCTGCAGACTTGACTGCTGGAGGACAGGGTATGCTAAAATGGTACGAGACGCCAGAATCCATGGGCTTCAAAGACCCGCTCGATGCTGCACAGGAATGGTTCCTGGGAAAGCCGGACCGTGACAAGATTCTTGAAGCAAGACGCAAAGCAAAGAAGGCTGAAGAAGACTCTGCTCGTCGTAAAGACGAACAACAGAACCTGTTTCCGTCATCGCCACTAAATTCCCGTGGTGGAGCCTACGGCGACCTGCACCCTGTAAGCGGTGTCTACCCTACGCCTCCGGATGGTGTTGCTCCTGGCACTGCAGTGTCCCATAGCGACACACCGAGCGTGTCTGGTACGGTTTCCAACATTATCCTAGCACCAGGAGGCAGCAATCCTGCCATCAATCTTTCGGCTCCACAAGACGACGCCAAGATGGACGAACAAAATATGTCTTTGACGTCCCCAGTCGTTCCTTCTGCGCCTGACAACTTCAATACGTCCACTGGTAACGACGACCTTTTTGGCGATATGGACGAAGACGGATATGGGGGTGACCGCATCAACGACGACGACTTCGACTTTTTTGACGAACCGGACGACAACGACGTTGACATGCTAGATGCACCCGCGCTACCAGACAACACGGGAGTACCTGGCGACACTACACATGAATCTGAACCTCAACCCATTGCCGAGCCTCCACCTGAAGAGGACACCTCCGACCCCTTTGCTGCTCTTGAAAGTGCTCTGGCCACAGCTTCTGAGCCTACCATAGATGTGGACAAACAAGACAAAGGCAAACAGCCAGCCATCACGGAGGTGCCCCTGATCGAAAGCCCCGACTTGTCTGATGAGAAACAAGCCGTTCCAACAGCTAAAACAAAGGTTACATTCTCAAAGGAGCCCACTCCACCACTAAGCCCTAGCGCTATTTCCAAGGCGCTGCAGCCATCTCCGCCTAACAAGTTGGCATCGCATATTCGATCAAACCAACCCATGGACACCAAATATGATGCTCATTTCAATCCGGTAGTTTTCAGTCGGAAAATGAGCATGTCTGATGCAAAATACCAGGACGGGCGATTTAGCGCATATCGCCCTGGGGAAAACATTAATCAAAACTTGTCCAGCCCTAGTCCTGGTCCCAGGCCCACTTTAACACAGACCAAGAATTTAAGAGACATCCCTCTGCTTACGAAGCTTCGTATCACTGTGGGTGCAGCGTCTACAAAACAGATACCAGAGATAGCATCTCTTGCTCGAGCAGCTAGTGAAGACTCAGACTCCAGCGAGACATCAGACGAATCCGATGAAGACTCTGGAGAAGAAGAGGAAGTGGGAACGACGCACGCAGCTATCATAGGCGGCCTCGTCATGCCCGCAAAAAGAAAATTACAGAGTGAGGGTAACGCCACACCACTTTCTGTAACGTCATTTGCGGACTCAATAGGAGGCGACTGGCATGACCTGCACGGTCTACAACTTGACGAGTTAAACCTGAACAGTTTCGAGCCAAGTCTATGGGACTGGTCCTTGGTTCACTTTCCTTCCCCAATGGAACGACATGCAGCTGGCGCGCGCTACAGCCTACCTGCTCTACAGACAAACCCTGCGCAAATGCCCGACACCCCTACCTCTCAGCCCGAGATGACTTATGAGGTTCCAGAGGAAAAGCCTTTGAGCGCAAAGGACAGCATCTCCATCACGCAAATAGTGACAGATCAGATTGTGAGAACAACACTTGATCTACTAGGAGAGGATATACCGTTCGATAAAGAAAATGGTAATGAGACGACAGCAGAGACGCGTTGGCACACTGTCATCAAAGAAATTTTCCCAGCGGCTGCAGAATGTGACCTACCTACACTTGCAGGCGTGCACGAAGTTTTTCAGGACTATGCTGCCCTGGCGAAAGCACAGCAAAGGCCAGCCACGCGAAAGAGTGACGGACCGGCGGTAACTGGGAGCCACATGTACCAGATCAACGCACCATTCTTGAGAGTGCGACGCGCAGAAACGCATTGGGACTTGCTTCCTCCTGCAGTAGCTTTTTGGGAGCCTTTGGGATTATCACCCATCAGTCCACCGAAGAACATTGTTACATTTTGCGTATACCCTCATAGCGATGCTCTCAGACCTTGCCTAGAGAATTTCTTGCTCAACCTTCAGCTTGCCTACGACAGCTGTAAGCTCGGTACACATAGTCGAGTCGAGACGGTCGTAGAGTTCGAAGGAGGTCTTGTGCCTGTAAGGGCCAGCTCAGCCATCACACCAGCAGAGACGTTCAAGCTTCTCAAGGAGACATGTGTCCAGCTCGGAAAACTTCTTGCCATACAGCATGCCAAAATACGAGAGCAGCAAGATTCGAAGATTGATGCGTTTGTCATCTACATGATCGATCCTTTGGGCAATCCATCCACGCTGTGGGAGCTATGTTCGGCTTTCTGGGCGCTCTTCCAGGCTTACGGTCAAGGATCCACAGGACGTCCGGACCAGCCTCAAAAGCCAGACCTTGTGCTTCAGGTCATACCGATCAAGTATATCGCCTCGTTCGACACCCCTGTGATCCTAGATCCCGCTACTTACTTCAGCCTTGCCCGAGAAGTCTACGATCGATGCCCGCCAAGCGCACCTAGTGGTGACAAAACATCTCTTAGCATATATGCGGCGCCTGCTTTTCACCTCGAAGAAACTCTTCCACGCAACATACCCTTCAAGCTTATCTCTGAGCCTGCGCAGGATCTGCTTCGAGAAAACACATATATGCACCTTGGGTACGCGATTAGCCTTGACGGCACTTGGGTGACAGCAGCTTGGACCGACAGCTGTGGGAAGTCGCAAGCAGTCGTCTCGTATCATTTAGGTACACGCATGTTCAGAGAGGTTGCAAAAGAAATATGGCAAACCACTATCGAGATTCTGCAATCGCGACGAGTCAATTGGCGCGTTTGTATCGCCAAAGCCGGGGTCCTGGAAAGGGAAGAACTAGAGACCTGGGTCTTCCTTATCTCTTGTCCGACTCAGATCAATGTGTTCGTCACATTACTCACAGCGGTAGATACGGATCCACCGTACAAGTTCACGCCTACCATGACTGGGCCGAGCACGACTACTGGTGGTAGTACAAACACCCCAGACTCCACACCCCAAGCTGGTGTCTCCCCCTCCGATCTAGGGCCAGGCCTAACACCCGCCGCAACACCGTCCGCCGATCCCTCCGCCACGGATCCAGCAGCGGACCCAGAAGCTCGCTTAATCGACATCACAGACGAAACATGGGGCGTAATCCTCGCTCATCGTCTTCACAACACACACTCCACAACCCAATTCAGCCCCGCCCTCATATCCGGTCTCCTGGTCAAACGCGGAGAAACACAGCATACCCGCAACAGCATCTCACACCCCATCCCAGACCCCGAACCAGGTCCCACGGTCGTAGCAGTAAACTTCCTTTGGATTGGCGCTGTAGGCTCAACACGCGCTGCTTCTTCTCCTTTCCCACCGTCTTCTTCCAGTAGCACCTCCTCCGCTACGCCGGCATCCTCAGATCTCCCTAGTCCGGGTGCTTCTACCTTGCCTAACCCCTATGCCAGTAACGCGGCTACACCGCACAGTCCCGGGCCGGGTCAGGATGCGGGACAGAGGAGTACGACGAGTCTTATGTGGACGCCTACCCCGCAGACGAGAACGACGGCTGAGGGATTGTTGAAGGAAGTTCTGGGGCAGTTTAGGGCGCTGGGGTTGTTGGCAAAGCTTAGGGGGATGAGGGGCACGAGGAATGGGGCTGTTCCTTGGCATGTTGTTGCTGCTAAGAGGGGTGTTGAAGGGTTGAGTAAGGTTGGCGAGGCGGTTTAAGAGTTGTCTGTTCCGAGTTGTGGAATCATCTTTTGGAACTTTGGTGTTATAGGGCGCTTGGGATGGATTTTGCATATACCGAGTTCAGCATGGCGTTTTTGTTACTTGGGTGTTTATTTCTTTGGGGTCGGATATCACTTATCTTGGTTGTTCTTCGCATGTTGATTGACGCGAAATGTCATCAAATCTACGCAAACGGCGCTTTTTTGGCTAGTATAGCACAGTAATACGTTGTTGCACGTTCATTCATATCGCCATACGCCTGTATTTCGAAAGCCAATTATAATATTATCTTACCGTCCTCCCTTTTTTTTCTTGTCTTCCGCCTAACCCTCAATACCCAAATGATCAACCTGCTTTACACTCTTCCCCTGCTTACTCTCCTGCCCCACACCACTCTCCTTTGCTTTCAAACTAGACTGTTGTGCATTTCCAGCTGCGTATGCACTTCCGCGGCCGCCGGCTGCAGCACTTGCTGTGCCTGTATGAATTGGTCAGCATGACCAGTACCTAGGTATGACGAAGCATGGTAAAGTATGATGAGGAGGATGACGGGATGTGGGTATGTCTGAATGGATGGGGTAGATGGGATGTCAACATACCCTGATCGTGTTTATCCTCCGTGGTGGTGGATGAACCATCAGCATTTTGATGCGTGGTTTTCTTTTGTTTGGAGGAGAAGGCGCCAGAGAGAGCGCCGAAGAGGTTAAGGTTTAGACCGGCCTGTGAATATACATATATTAGTCATGTCTATAGAATACCTGGCGCTTTCAATGTAGTGCGTAACATGGTATGGATAAACAGAAGAGGCAAGAGGGAATCAACGTACAGAGGCATTCGCACTGGCATGATGTTCCTGAACCTCTCTACTTCCCGCAGCCTGACTTTGCTGCTGCACTTGTTGTTTGGAGGCTTCTTGCTTCGATACGGCTTGTGTCATCTTGAAGGCCTGGGTTGTTCTTTGATAGGATATGTGAAGAGCGCAACGGGTATCGTGGTTGGAATGTGATCTTTTAGCTACTATGGGAAAGTGATGCTGGTAGCGGAGGAAACTCCGCGGAACCGGCGGTACGCATCTTTTTGTATATGTGCCTTGGTGTTGAGGTTTGGGCCAGATGACGTCATAGCTGTACATGGAAAGAGGCTGGGGTGGGCAGCAGGTTTTAGCATGAACGGGCGCAGGGTCTGGGACTTTTTACAAGGATGGTGGTTGGAGTAGGGCCGAACAAATGCATGTAAAGTACATTGAATAGGATTCGAAGATCTGATTTTTATGTGGTCTACTAATTCAACAGTACTTCTAAGATGTTGTCCCAAAAACCCAAGTCGTACACGTTTTCCACCGCTGCTAGATTCCATACACGTTCAAAGCTATCTTCTTTGGCTACTGACTTGATGCGACTTGGAAGTGTTTTGGGCGGTTGGCCGGTTCGCGTGCGGATGAGTATGTGTCTGCTTTCTATCGGCCAAGTTGTTGGAGGTTCTTCATCTTCTGGTGGGGTTTCCGGAGGGGTCGGGAATGGCGAAGTTGAAGAAGAAGAATGTGCTGAGGCATGTATAGGGTCATGTGCGGACGTTGCTGAACGGTACTCTTGCATGGTGTCTTCCCGCCTGTGACCTAGGAACACAACACCATCCGTCATGTCGTCTCGCCAGTCTGCCCATTTGCCGCTCTCATTCGTAGTCATGCCGGCCCAAATCAGGTAGATGTGGTATGCGAGTAGACCTAGCGGAAGTGGCCATGTGAGAAGAGCGAGTAGTCCAACACCAGATCCACGAACACCTCCCATGTCGAGATAAATGGTTATATAGATAAGCAAGTAGTGAGTCTTCTTGTCGAAGTACGCATACCAACCTCTCGTATCCACACCTTGCTTGGGATTGTATTTGTACCATCCTTCATACTTCAAATAATGTTTGTTGACCAACGGTGCAAGGGCATAGTGAGCCAGGTACGCCCCATAGGCGATCAGTATGCCAGTGGACAGCAACAGGGCTAGAAACCACTTGTAGTTTCCTCGCCCCAGACAATTGTTGACCCATATGCAATGATGATCCATTCTTGATACGCATGTCTTGCATATACTGCAATGCTTACTCCGCGCCGGCTTCAAGAACTTGCATGTCCGGCATGGTGTTCCTGGATAGTATAGCACTCTGTCATACGGGTAGTGTCGCATCTGCTCGGCATGATTGAGCGTGTTGATATATGTTTGACTGTTTCGTTTCGCGCTTAGATACAAAAAGATGTATGGCTGTGGCAGCAGGATGAATACGAGGAGCTTGTGGTACGCTCGAAGGAGGTGCCAAACGGTAGGCAAGAATAGCGTCGCGCATGCGGTTACGAGGCCGAGGAAGAATATTACGACCAGCGGGTGTTTGTCATGCATGAGGTAGTTGCCCAGGCGGGAACCGCCGTTTGTGATGCGGCCATTGGTGAGGGCGAGGTCGAGTTTTCGGAACGCTGAGGGGATGTGGATGAGAACGAGGCGGTTGAGGAAGCCTATGGGAGTATTTCTAGGCACATTAGAGGGGGGACTGCGAGTTTGAGGAGAATGTAATACCTGAAAGCGGGCAGTCGTCCGAAGAAGGCTATGAAAGTGACCAGGGATACTGTGATGGTGAAGATGATGATGGTGCGGGCGACGGTCATGATGAAAGGAGCCCAGAGACGATGCCGTGCATGGCGAAACGCGGAAGCAAGACGTGATTTGAAGTTTCTATCGCATCGCGATCACGTTGCGTTCTGCTCACCAATTCACGTCGGTGACAGCGTGCAAGCCACGGATAGGGCTGAGTAGCCGCGGTAGCTAAGCGACCCCGCGTGAATCAAGCGTCTCATGTGAGCACGCGTCGCAACCTAGCCAACGCGTCATTCCACCTTCACCTGCGCCTGGAGCCGACAACACCATTCCACTATGGCAGGGCCGACCGTATACAAGGATGTCGCGGAGGATCTCGACTTCAGTTCTGGGGCAGGAATATTCGCGGGCAAGAAGTTTTGGGTTGCGCAACGCGTGCCGTCGCGCATCCGGCTTCTGGACGACATCAAAGCCAATGGCGGAGAGATCGTAGTACTAGAGAAAAAGGCGGATTACCGAATCGCGGACCATTTTAGGACCTGTCCACCAGGAACAGTATCGTACACATTTGTAGAAAAGTCCATCAAGGACGGAGAACTTCAAGATCCTGCAGACCACCCAGCGGGACCACCGTTAGGTGAGGCGCGAGAGCCTGGATCTGTTCACCAACCCACAAAAAGCGGGAGAGCAGCATATACCGCAGAAGAGGACAGGATACTCTACAAATGGGTGCGCGACGCCGAAGCAGCTGGTGCCCAAGTTAGTGGCAACGAGATATACAAGCAGCTAGAAGCCCTGGTATGCGCCAACAAAGAAACCACATGTGAGCCTAACTGCTGACGAAAGGTAGCACCCGCGACATACATGGCAGTCATGGCGCGATCGCTATCTCAGACAATTAAAGAGTCGTCCGCCCTCGGCTTTCAACATACCTGACAACGCTCCCCCTTCTCCTCCTTCCGACCAGTCAACCGAACGTATGCCCCCAGTCCCCTCCGAGACTGCGAAGCAGCAAACACCTAAAATAGAGCAGGCTTTGTATGCGACTAATCTCAGTAGAATAGGCCAGTCGAAAACAAAAGATGATTTTAGCGTGGAAGAGCTAGAAGGAATGTTCAGCGTAGACGACTGGCTAGAGTTGTATGCTTATGCGGACCTCATCGATGATTGGAAAGGAAAGGACGAATACGAGACTCACTGGGCTGGTTGGGCTGAACTCAGGAGCAAACAAACCGTTCAACACTGGCAACAGTATTATGAGAAGGTGGTCCATCCTCAATGGTTGCGTGATCCAACCTCGAAAAGGGAGAAAATCAAGAGGCGGGTGGAACAGAAATATGATGCAGAACCTGCAAGTGAAGGCCAACCGACCGGCCAACAGTCGCTAGAGTTGGGGAAACCGGATAAGATACTTTCTGCTACAGCAGCACAAGAGGAAGCGAGGACCGGACAGTCATCGGGATTTGATGACAAGCGCTTCGAGGAATTGCTGAATGATAAAGAAAGTGAACAACTTTCTCCTGCCTACACCCTCTACGCCTTTGAGAAGAAGCAAGATACGTTGAATGCACAACCAGCATTAGATCATGGTAAGTACATCAAACGATGTTTTCCCAGACGTTCACTCATGGAGGACACAGTTGCACTTCATAAACTCTTGCTAGATCAGTGGCGCTCACTTTCAGCAGAAGAGAAAGCACCCTATCTTGCTAAAGACCAATCGGTTACAAACGACACATTGGATGCTTTTAAAAATCCGGCAAGAATCGCGTCAGAAATCAGGGTGCCGTCATCCTCCACCGCCCGACCTGAATCTCCAAACTTTTATGTTGGTCAACTGGAAAGGTTCACGAAGCGAATGCGGGAAAACAGCATCGTAGAGCAAGAAGAAGTGGTAGAGGTAGCGCCTCCCACCAAACGGTGGAAGAGTGGAAGCGCAACGCCTACCCAGGAAGACCCGGTGTCCCCAAGTAAAGCAATCGGTACACAGAACCAGCCTCTTGAAATCTCTTCTACTGAGAGCTCTCAAACTACTTCGCAGTCAGAGGATGCCGAAGAGCTGATGCAAAGGCAAATTCGATCAGAAGCGCTCGACACAGGGGACGATGACGCTACCATGGTCAACTTGAACGGGGACACAGAAGAGAAAGAGGTAGAGAGTATAGAGTCAGATGACTTTCTGAACATCGATAGCTTACACGCACCGCCTTCGCCAGATAATGTCTTGGACGATGATCTACCCTCAAACACACCCACACCACGTGCCGCACGCCAGAAAGTTTCCAACTTCGACACTCAAGCCATTCTCTCGCCGACACAAGACGACTTCCCGCCACCACATAAGTACACCCATGACGTAAAGCCTCATCAGGAGCAGCGGTACTCATCACCCTTTCAACAGTCAGAATCCGACGTTTCTACAACACAGTCTTTAGAAGAGTTTCGCCGTTCCCTCCAGGAAGAGGAAGACCCAGATCAGACACTCTACTCTCAACTTCCCCCTCAGCCACTCCGCCTATCCTCATCCCCTGCACCCTCTTCAACATCTTCGGTCTCTACAGGCTCAGGCGATCCTGACCCACCCCTCACCGGTGACGAGATCAATGATTTCTACGAGGATCGGAACGAAGAAGGATGGCCCAATGATTTCATCAGCAAAGCACTCAAGCGCACGCGGATGCGGCCCGAGTTGGCGGTCAGAGTACTTGATGCATGGAAGGATGGGAAGCCCCTACCCGCAGAGAGAGGTATCTGGAGTATAGAAGACGATGCTGCTGTAGAGGGTGGCGATGGGCTCGAACTTGCGAAGCTGGAGAGGAAACATACGCTAGATGGGTGGGGTGGAATCATGGAAAGGTTGAAGTTCTTGGAGACTTATCGAAGCCACGGCTAGCTCAGATCATCTGGAGTTTTGGCTCGTTTGTCCGTTATACAATGCTCGGAAGTGAACAGCAAGGATTCTTTTTCATTGGCGCATTTCGCAACGCTGGATAGAGCGTTCGTATATACCCTTGGCGCATGTAGATCTTTTTATGTTTTATCGAACAACAAAACTCAGCCTCTCCCCAGTAGACCTTTGAGCCTAGCCACCTTGCCCAAGATGATACCCTTCAATCCCCCAGCGCCCATAGTAGGCATTTCATCCACACCTACAAAGCGTCTCACAAGCAGATTAAAGATATTACCAAAGCCCAGCGCCATAACAGTACTCGTCAGAATGATAACATTATACGGCATACTGAAATCTGGAGTTGGAAGAGGGAGAAGCAGCGAAGTAGTGCGGACGTAGATGCCCTTGTTATCTCCTGATTGTGGGGACAAGATACGGATAACGGCAGGTGCGACGTCGAAGCCTCGATTCGCATCTGGTGGGTATTCAGTGTAACGCAGGATTGCCTTCTCGAAATCGTATGTTAGGGTAAGGGTCGAGCTTGGCGGGATGATCATGCGGAGTTCGAGGTGGGTGCCACGCTTGCGGTCGACTGCTGGTCGATAGTAGGTCTCTTTGATGGGGCTTTCGTCTGTTGTGTCGATGTGGGCTTGAAGGGTGTGCAGGTAGGGTTTCATGAACCATGGTAGAGATTCTAGGTATACTATCTCGACGGCGTTGGTGGTGGACGGGTTCTTGATAGTTGACTGTGTGCTACCCCTTTCCTGGCCGTGGCCGTTGATAGACCTTGCTGCGAAGACTAGAGGGTCGGGGCGGACGAGACCAGTGGTCATCTTTTGTTCAGGTAGGACAAGGTCGAAGTCTGCGCCAATGGGAAGCTTGTAGCAGCGGAGCGTGTCCGATGCTAGTCTTGACTCTGTAAATTCACCTGTCGTCTTAACCTCGAGTGTGCGCTCTGGCGGCGTGTTGATACAGACATTGTTTGCCTCCCCTTCAGCCTGATCTGCCAGCGGGCAGGCTCCCCTGAGCGGTCTTCCGAAGACATCCTCTAGTGTCCAGGCGGGCTCGGTACCCTTGTTTAAGGGGTAACAAGTATCGTGTCCGTTGTACGGCTTAGACGTGTCGCATTCCATCTGGTTGATCGGTAGAGGGCGTGGAATTGGGTTGTCTCTGGGACGCTTCGCTCTCGCAATGTCTAATACCATGTCTACGCTTTGCTCCATCTCTATCGAACAGCTGGAGCTACCTTCTTCACACGTTGGACGGACGTCGATCGCCATGGTCTGGAATGAGGCATCGAATAGCTTGTGTCCGTCCAACAGGCTGGATACGCCTGCCTTCCCCTTGCAAGGTAGTAGTTTCAGGAAGGGTGTAAGGTTCTCCGTGCAGACGACTTCGTGGGGTAGTGTACCGTGGAGTAGGTGGAGGTTGGACGAGTTACCGTGCTGACCTTCGGGGTCGAATGACATGACAGGCCGTATAGTCTTGGTAGCATCGATGAAGTTTATAGAGGCGCAAAAGAGACCTGACAGAGCGTTGGTGAGCTTCAGCCATCGTGCGAATGCTCTGGTTAAATTAGTATAGTTTCTTCGTTCAAGTTGCACTGATCATACTCTTTTTCGGTATCAGCCTCTACCCAGGCCCATAGTTCAACACCAGTCCCTCCTTCTCTTGCGCCATTCCATGGCCGTTGCCCCCAGTTCTCGGCATCCCATCGTCCAACACTGAACCTCAAATGTAGTTCCCTCGTGTGCGCATGTTGCAGGATCTGTCCAAAGGAACGTGGGAAGTAGCCGAAGTTCTGCTGTTCGAATGCGGTCGCGCTCTCATTGCTCCGGAAATTGAAAGAGGCCAGCAGGGTGTTCTGGGGAAGGGGTCGAAGGAGGAGTCGCTCGTTGTAGTCGGCACCTGCAGAGACGAATGCTATCAGGGCATTGAGCAGCAGAAAGTAAAAAGACGAGAGCATCGCAGCATCGTAGCGCTCTCTACGCAAAAAGTGTCTGTGACGACTGACGATAGGCGTCAGGTGTTGCGGCGGACGTGTGGAGTGAAGGCGCCCCACATGTGATTGGCCAGCTGACGTGAGTACTTGGCACTGCCGCGGTCGCGATTTCTTCTGGCTGTCACTCACCTTCCAGCTCTCCACATCACGACTCAATCGCGCAATCCTATATTCTACACATCATGGCCGCCGCAGAGACGCGCAGGCTGCTCGGTAGGCTCTCGCATCCTTTCCTACCATGACTGCTCACATGCTGACGCGACTACAGAGCAGCTTATGGGCGAACAGCTCATGAGCGGGACCGACCAGCGCGCGCCCCAACTCAGCATCACCGACCCCAAAGTTTGTCGCTCGTATCTCGTGGGCAACTGCCCTCATGACCTCTTCACCAACACTAAGAACGAACTGGGTCCCTGTTCCAAGGTCCACAACGAGGCGCTCAAGACAGAGTATCAGGAGGCGGATGCGGACCAGAAGCGCAGGTGGGGCTTCGAATTCGATTACATGCGCGATATGCAGCATCACATTGACAGTTGCAATCGCAAGATAGAGACTGCCCAGCGCCGCTTGGAGAAGACGCCTGAAGAGATCCGACAGACGAATGCTCTTGTGAGTAACCTCAGCTTTAGAACCTGCTCCACGGCTAATAGTGGACAGCTCAAAGCGATCAACGAACTGACCAAATCAATCGACGCCGGCATGCTCGAGATTCAGATCATGGGCGAGGAGGGCATGGTCAACATGGCTGTGCAAGAGTTCACCAAGGTCCGCTACAAGAAAGCTGAGAAGGAGGAGCGCGAGAGGGAACTTCGAGCTTTGTCAGACACTGGAGGGCCATCTGGTCACCAGAAGCTCCAAGTCTGCGACGTATGCGGTGCGTATCTCAGCCGTCTTGACAATGATCGGCGTCTAGCAGACCACTTCTACGGAAAGATGCATCTTGGCTACGCTCAAATGCGCAAGTCCTACGAAACCCTGACCAAGGAGCTCAAGGATCGCGCGCCACCGGGCCGCAACGCCTACGCTTCCTCAGGCGGCGACATGGACCGAGGCGGCGGTGGAAGCTGGGGAGGAGGCGGATACGGTGGCGGCGGCTTCCGTGGCGGTAGAGGAGGCGGCCGTCGCGGAGGCAGAAGAGGCGGTGGCGGTTGGTAATTACCCCCGGAACTTGGCGTTAAGGTGTGTCTATGCGATTCCCAAAAGGTTCGGCTTACTGCAGGACTCATGCGAAGACTACCGCGACTCAGCGGTATTTGTACAACAACTGGCGACTTTGGAGGCCCTTTCGGGCGTGTGAGCTTTGAGACAGTCCAATCAGAACATGTACGCTTTTCTCCAAGATGCACTTGTCATGCCTCTAACCAACATCAAGGGATCTCTGTGCGACTGCCGACCAACTGGTTAAGAGAGGACATTATCACCCACTATACACTGTTACAGGTGAGTTGTACTTTTATGATCTGTTTCTGCAGATGTGACTTGCCTTCATTAGGTGCGCATTGACATCTGTAAATCCACCTTGTTAGTATCTTAGAACGAGATCTCTCCATTACGTGGTAAGTCTTGAAGTAATCGTTTACATGTCTGCCTCGCCAGATCATCCGCCTTCAAGCTGTTGGGCATTGAGGAAGTGTGAATTGAAGAAATCCTTCGTAGTCATGAGGGTCGTATCTATGGCTGTACAACTCTGTTTCTATGCTCTTCGGCCCCGAGATGTAGCTTAGCTAGCTCTTCATAGTGGCGTATGTCGAGTACGACAAGAGCTCGATTCCTATGACTTATACCCCAAAGCACCAAGACCTGTCTTAGAGGAGAGGCTTGCCCTAGAGGTATACACTATTACTTTGATGTTAAATTTGTAACGTAGATTATTACGTATACCCTCAAGGTACGAGTCTGACAATGTGTAGAACGTAATAAAAACAAGCTTCTTCGTGATCTACTCTTTACCCTTTCACGAGACGTAGTATCTTCATCCTAAACAAAGAATACATGCAACATATTCGTCAGCTCAAACTCAACTACCTCATTTCTACTTACGCTTTTTCAATTATAGGATGACGCCGCCTTTATATCCTCGGCTGATGATGATGTAACCTGCAGCTCTGCACTCTTGTGATGGACACCCACGCTCAAAGTATCCTTTTCTTCTCCATGATCAACAAGCAGAACAGTAGAATAAACATGTAGCGTTTATGTACACATCTTCGATTTCTTCTATGTTTCTATGTACAGTCTAATCAGGTTTCGCTAGCCATTACGGCTTGATGGGTATCGTTGTTGAGTCATTCAAAGCTCCATGTGCCAGAAAAGGATGCGCATATCGCTGTGTACTGCGCGTTTCATGTGTAGTCTCCTCGCACGATTACTTCCCACCCTCCTCTTCTCACATCTAAGCGCCGTAATTCCTAAAGTTCTCGCAAGGTAGGTAGTTATTCTCAATAAATGCTGTGTCCAGCCTGATTCCATGCGAGCACTCCCACTCTTGTTCACTTTCAAAAGGGAACATCTTGGCTTTCACTGTGCCCTTGACTGTCTCGATGGTATTTGGACTTGTTGTTAGACTGGTGTTGAAAAGACGGATCATGTTGTCACACGTCTTGCCGTCGGCGAATATCACTTGATTCGTGACGTTCATGAAGAAGCCAAGCGGATAGACTTCTTCCTTTGTGATTGAGAATTGCGTGCTGACTGACGCGGCGCCAGCATCGGAACTCGTTGCGCTGAATGACGTTGTTCCTGGTTCCTTGGCGTCGGGCACGGCACTGTAGGCGTCGCAGGCGGGTTCGAAAGATGAAGGGAACGTTTTGGTTCCGTAGTCTGCTGCACCTTTGAGAGCGATTTCGTTGTCGGCAGACATGAGAAGTGAGGGCGCCCACTTGAATGATGTCGTGTTGTCGCCTAGTAGGTCCAGGAAGGGGAATTCAATGCCACTACGCTAGTCATTGTTAGCATGATCGCCATCTAGGGTTTAGGCGCATCTCGTACTGAGAAGTCGGGTATTTGGTAGCCGAAAGCTTGTACTTCGTGGTCGTGTACTGCTTGAAGTATGGCCGGGTACATTCCCTCAGGGAATGCAGGGAGGAGATGTCGGTATGCGTGCTCCAAGATGCGATATTGTGAAGGAATGAGTTGGCGCGTGAGCTGCAGTGAAATGGGTAGCACTGATACAGTGCCATTCAGCGTTCCAGTGGCGTTCATCGGGTAGAGTGACGCAATAGGATTTGGCTGGTCAATCGACTGACAAGTAGCCTGAGCCACTCCTTGCGGTACCTGAGGCTCTGCGTTCGTGGTGCTTGCATAGCGTATGGCAAGCAACGCAAAGAAACTGAAGAGAAAGTAATGCCATTTCGATTGTTGAGCCGCCATCTTTGGTCGTTGTATCGTGAGGAAAGCGAGTACCGGATGGCACAAGAGCGCGAGGTCCAAACAGGTGCTTATCATGGTTGCGGAGATTATTCGAAGGGCCGATTTTGTAGCACTACACTACGCGGGAGATGATCATGTGAAAGTGAAGATTATATCAAAGCGCCATTGGCGTAGGAGTTTTCCAGCTACATAAAGAGAACTATACCAACCGGCAACGCATGAATCCGCGCCACTAAAAGTGCCGCAGGAGGATTCTTACTGGAACACAGATACCCGCAAGACGCGGGAAGACATACGCCGGATGAATCAGTACCTGACCACACATCACCCTCGCGTCGCGCTGTCCTTTGGGCAGTCTTTCCTCGACAAAACGTGCTTAGTGCCATGGAAGCTTCAGTTTCCGAGACGCAGATCCGTCATGTGGAGGTGAGCTACCGAAAGCTAGGGTGCGCCCTGGCGCGTGCAGTTGCTGTAAGCTCGAACACGGACCGACTGCAGTTGCTTAATCTCAGCGCCGTGCGGTGTGAGAGCGTGTAATGTTGCCTTCTGAATGTTGTGCGGTGCAGAGCGTGTGTCAAGGAGACAACTCCGGAGTTTCATCGGCTTCGAGATGAGCGTGGGGCCAACTGCACGTGCCTGCTAGGCTACTTTAGATTGGCGTCCGCGGATACCCACTGCCGATGCGTTCCTCTCGTCGTTCTTTCCATCGAATGTACACTCCTGCTTCAACACAAGTGTACGCATTCTGCACACATACACACACCCTCAACCAATGTCAGGAAGGCTCCATCGCTCGTGCTGCTTCGTAGACCAACAAGGCGCAATGATTCCGCCACGTGATCGTCGACGATAAGAAAGTAATGTAAGATGGAGATGGAGAACAGCAAGCCTACTGGTACCAGATCCTACCCTACTTCGCAAGGAAGATACATCAATTGAATGACTATGGGATGCAGCAGAATTTGCAGGCGGCATTTATGGTAGAAATAGACTCGGCGACTCTTCACTGCTCGAATCTGTGGTGTTTGGTAGGATCGCTGGAGAGCAATGTGCTGAGTATATCAAAGCGGCTCAGAGGGATTAGGACGACAGCCCTGTGGGTCATTAAGATTCACATTACTACGAGGTTACATGATACCATTGTCTTGATACGTAATGGGTATACAAAGGATCTCATACGCTGCCGTGTCGACTCTGCAAGTACCGCTCTACTGTCTCGTCGTCCATATCATCGATCTCAGCTGCCATTGACCTGTTCGATGGCTGAGGCGAGCTGCTCCTGATTGAAGCCTCTGAATCGGACGATGAAGATGATGAGTTGCCAAAGCCCAGCGCTGCGTATACTGCCACTACGGATTTTGCAAGGTTCGACGCAGCGGTCGTTGCTTGGCCGATATAGCCTTGGTCCTCCTGTGGCTCGCCATCGACCTCGACCGCTCTTTCTGCTGCTGCACCATCCATGCCTGCAGGTTGCCTTGGAGGAGCATGGTCCCGTTCCACTGTCCGTGGTTGAGGTTGCGAGGCCCGTCGTTCAGCCTCCTCAATAGCACACACTTTCGTCAATTCACCATGGCCCGTTCCCTCCCGCTTCGGTTGATTATCCACAGACACAGCCGATGGTGCACTTTCTCTCCTCTTCTCCTTCTCCAGTGTATCATCCAATTCCTTGCCAAACAACAATTCGAAAAAGACCACTAGAAGTACCTCCTCCGTCCTCCGGTTCCTGAGTACGTATCTCAAATGATGCGTCTTCTCATCCACATACTTGGCCACACTAATCGAGAAACCTGGTAATCTCAATGAGAAATTTGCAAAATCAAGATGCGGATTGAAGAAGTCGGCATGATACATTCGACCCTTTTCGAACGTGAAAGCTGAGAGGGCTTGTTCATTGAGGTAATGCTTCCGTCTTTTCTTCCATTTCGAAGGCATAGATGAGGCTTTGCGAACTTCTTTGCCGCTTCCTGATGCACCTTCTTCTATTACACTATCTGTTTCTTGACTAAGATTTGCGAGTTGGTCTTTTGCTGACACTTCGCTCGTCCGGTCCCCGATTCTGAAAGCGAAGAAACTTGAAAGCGCGGGTCCGTATAGATACGGCTTATCGGAGTATGCATCTGAATAAAGTCCAGGGTCAAGCATACTGGTGGCAATCTTCATTGCGTACCTGAAGCCAGGTGGGAGTTGGTGTTTGATTGAATGACCATAGTCGAAGCCCATTACAAGATCAGAACTAGACATGTCTTGCTTGGGTACAAAAGAATAGGCAATGGAATACCTATCGGAGATATGTTGTGGGTGGTCGAAATAAGACGACGATGCTGGGGAACCACGGGGTAGGCCATGGTAGTCCTTGATACGGACGCGAATCCATGCTTCTACCAGGTCGCTTTCAACGTATGTGGGATTTGGGCCGTTGACTGATACTTGCTCGTGTTCCGAGGCATTGTACGACGGTCCAGCCGTTACTAGATGTCATTAGCACTTTGCGCGATCAATTCGAGTCGAATGTCATGCACCTTGTAAGAGATACTTGTCCCGTGCTTCAGGGTCTACAACGTTGCCCGACATGTCGATAGAGTGGCTTAACTGTGTAGCCGACGGTAAACTAATGCAATAGCCGCGACTGGTTTATCGGGGAAGAAAGCCGATAGAGCTGATCCGCCAGATGGAAAGACTGGCAACTTTATGTATGGTTACAAGCATTCTGTAGTGAATCTAGCAGCCAAGTATACAGTAGCTTCACACAAATCAAGATCGATTCCGCGGCCCAACACTGGTGACGACCAAACAGTTCTACGAGTCCATGACGTTATGATCGGGTGCTGCCCAATCAGAATCTGTGGCTAAGCCAGTTCGGTGGCTGGCTGCTCGGGTTCGCACCTTCCTCCTTTCTTCGCATGCATCACGAATATCAAAAAGGAAGACGCGTACGATAGAAAAATAAATACTATAGATACTACCTAGATACACAAGACCTTAAGCCTGCACAAGAACCAGTTTACTCTTTTCTGCAAGGTTTTGTGCCAATTGTGACATCGGCACGTTCTGCATAACATTGAACATGGAGCATCGATTGCATGGAGTATTGATGCTAAGACAGGTGAACAAGGGGCAGTCGAGATTCGGAAGCTTACAATTGACACACGATGCTCTCATCCAAATGCCCCTCTACAGGAAACAACTCGCGGGCAACCCAGTTCCTCACCACAACAGCCACCAGAATAACAACACCATATGCTCTCAGCGGTCTAACGGCATCGATGTCGGCCTCGGATCTCACCATAGGCTAGCAAGCCGCTGCGCAATGGCTGCCGTGATGAGCTGCACAGCCTCGTGATTGACAGTGCCACATCGTGTCAACTCTTCTTGTAGCGAGATAGCCTGTGCACCATGGTATTCGCCACGCAGCTCATTGAAGCCTATCCCGAAGCGAAAGTTATCATGGTGGAGAGTGATATCGATGAGTAGTCGTATGGCAGCATGGAGGAGGCCATCTTCAGCACGACGTTGGGAATATGCGCGGATCTCATAATCAACGTACTGGAGTCGCTTTACGGGCCCAACTGCGGCAGGACAATTCGCAAAATCATGCTGGGTTTTTACGGCGTGTGCAACACGAAGGACATGCGACAGGTTGCCAAGGATCGGTACAGGCAACAGGCAGAAGTAGAATATGTTCTTCAAGCACGTTGCGGTGAGATTTGCCAGGAAAGCGATACCTTATGGCATAGGGGTTGGGGTCATAGGCTAGATTGTCTGGAGAAGCAGATTTGGTGCGCAATGGGCTGCTGCATTAAGCATTCCGAAGAAGACTTTGGTAGAGATCTGGTGACGGAAGTTGGTGGTCGTGTTGGCGAGGCGGCTGATCGGAGGGTGGAACGATCGCGAAGATTCTCTTTACCAGATCTTAAGACACCCGGAATGAAGCATCAAACGACGCATGTATGGTGTTACAATGCTCCCCGCTCGCCTTGCAGTTGAGAAGCAAGTCCGTGTCATGAGTGAATGCGTTGACGAATGCAAGTATGAGAGGATAGTCATGAATAGTGATCAGGGAATTACGTGCTCCAGTCCCTTCTTATTCCAGGCAGCGGCCAAAATTTCCAAAGCATTGTCGCTTCACAGCCGGGTGGCAACAAGATTTGAGGAAACGTTACATATAGACAAAGGAGTCATCGAGGTGAATGATGTTCGCGGTGGAGCCGGTGTCTCGTGTAGATCTGCCTAGCGATTTGGAAGCCTACCGAAAGGACACCTGGAACTTGGAGAAGACAACCAGGACCAAGTCCGAGATTACCCACCGAAGGACCAAGGTTTTCTGGAGGGACTCGCGCAAGACAACAATGGTGGTTTTCCAATTTTGATATATTCATTCGCGACTTGAAAGTCAAGATGGCGAGAGCACCAAAGTGTCGAAATGTTCGAGTTCGCTTAGATGGAGGGGTAAATTGTACTAAACACGCGATAACAGATAGCGACGTTGTAGGTGTTACTTCCTAATTGTCCGTATAAGAAGCTACTGTGGCCTATAGCCATGCATAGCGCAGAGTCACGCATTACACGAGAACAATGAAGCACAGTCCACAGTGAATACACGTGTCCTGTAGCAGGTTACATCAAACACAGGTGAAATTGAGGCTGCTGCGGGCGGTTGGGGCAAAGTGAACGGACCATGAGCGAGCTCAACGCTAGTCTGTTTCCGGAACAAGATCCTCGAGATCGCAAGGTGTTCTTTCGAAATACTTCCACGACTGGCCCATATAATAGTAGCCTTTCCCACCGCTACTTGCCCTTCTTCCTCCACTCACCCCAAAGCAACCGCAACTTGCCTCTTGTTTTCCGTCCTTTACGATACCCGGAGAGCCTAGTCTTCTCCACCACATTGCGAGCTCCCAGAGAGTTACGCCCGCACTTGCAACTGGCATTGAAAGCCATATAGTCTTCGAAAGACTACACATACACACATCACAATGGCACGAAGCTCACGGGGCGCCAACCAGCGCTCAACATGGTCCATCGCCTTCTACCTTCTCCTCGTCCTCGTCGGCGGTTTGATGCTGGCTAAGACAGCACACGCCCAGGACCAGGAACCTATCAAGGAGGACTCCAACGCTGTCTCCGGCCCCGTTATTGGTATCGATCTTGGAACCACCTACTCTTGTGTCGGTATCATGAAGAACGGAAAGGTTGAGATCATCACCAACGACCAGGGTAAGTTAGCATGCTCAAATCACCTCACACCAAAACTAACATACATCCTCTACAGGTAACCGTATCACACCTTCTTGGGTAGCCTTCACCGATGACGAACGTCTTGTCGGAGATGCCGCCAAGAACCAGTTCGCCTCCAACCCCGAACGCACCGTCTTCGATATCGTACGTACACCCCCATATACTATTTTTTTTAGAGGCTGGTATACTGACTGTGGAGCAGAAACGTCTCATCGGTCAGAAGTTCAAGGACAAGTCTGTTCAGAATGACATCAAGCACTTCCCCTTCAAGGTCGTCAACAAGAACGGCCAGCCCAACGTCGGCGTTGAGGTTCACGGAGAGGAGAAGACCTTCACACCCGAGGAGATTTCCGCCATGGTTCTGGGCAAGATGAAGGAGGTTGCGGAGAGCTACCTCGGCGAGCCTGTCAAGAACGCTGTTGTTACCGTCCCCGCCTACTTCAACGACGCTCAGCGTGCCGCCACCAAGGACGCCGGAACTATCGCTGGTCTCAATGTTCTCCGTGTTGTGAACGAGCCCACCGCTGCCGCTCTGGCTTATGGTCTCGACAAGGTAAGACATGATCATGTAATATTGTGACAACTCGACTAACGCGTCACAGACCGACCAGAAGGAACGCCAGGTTCTCGTCTACGATCTCGGTGGTGGTACTTTCGATGTCTCCATCCTCACTATCGAAGAGGGCGTTTTCGAGGTCCAGTCTACCGCCGGTGACACTCATCTCGGTGGTGAGGACTTCGACAACCGTGTCATCAGCTACTTCACCAAGAAGTACAACAAGGAGAACGACGTCGACATCACCAAGGACTCCAAGACCATGGGTAAGCTGAAGCGCGAGGTTGAGAAGGCCAAGCGTACGCTCTCATCCCAGAAGACGACCAAGATCGAGATTGAGTCTTTCTTCAAGGGCAAGGACTTCTCCGAGACCCTTACCCGCGCCAAGTTCGAGGAGCTCAACAACGACCTCTTCAAGAAGACCCTCAAGCCCGTTGAACAGGTTCTCAAGGACGCCAAGATGAAGAAGAGCGACATCGACGACATTGTCCTTGTCGGTGGTTCCACTCGTATTCCCAAGGTCCAGGCCATGCTCGAGGAGTTCTTCGGAAAGAAGGCTCGCAAGGATGTCAACCCCGATGAGGCTGTCGCTTACGGTGCTGCTGTTCAGGGTGGTGTTCTCTCCGGTGACGCCGCTACCGACTCAGTCATTCTTATGGATGTCAACCCTCTTACCCTTGGTATCGAGACCACTGGTGGCGTTATGACCACCCTGATTAAGCGTGGTACTACTATCCCCACCAAGAAGAGTCAGATCTTCTCAACGGCCGCCGACAACCAGCCCGTAGTCCTCATCCAGGTATTCGAAGGCGAAAGATCAATGACTAAGGATAAGTGAGTGTTCTACCCTTATGTTCTTCACTGTCATCAGTCGAATGCTCGCCACAAAGTTCGTCTTGCTAATTTTTTTTTTCAATAGCAACAACCTCGGAAAGTTCGAGCTTACCAACATTCCGTAAGTCATCCCTATACTGATTCCGTAATTGAACAGCAACTAACAGCATTTAGTCCCGCTCCTCGTGGTGTTCCCCAGATTGAGGTCACTTTTGAGCTCGACGCCAACGGTATCCTCAAGGTCTCCGCCATTGACAAGGGCACTGGTAAGGGTGAATCCATCACTATTACCAACGACAAGGGCCGCCTTAGCAAGGAAGACATTGAGCGCATGGTTGAGGAGGCCGAGAAGTACGCCGAGGAAGACAAGGCCAACCGCGAGCGCATTGAGTCCCGCAACAAGCTCGAGAACTACGCCTACAGCCTCAAGAACCAGGTCAACGACGATGAGGGTCTCGGTGGCAAGATCGAGGAGGAGGACAAGGAGTCTCTCCTCGAGGCTGTCAAGGAGACTCAGGACTGGCTCGAGACCAACGCTCACGAGGCTGCTGCTGAGGACTTTGACGAGCAGTTCCAGAAGCTGTCCGATGTCGCCTACCCCATCACCTCCAAGCTCTACGGCTCTGGTGGCCCCGGTGGTGACGATGAGATGCCCGATGACCACGACGAGTTGTAGATGGTCGACTTCTGAGGCGGAAATTGTTGCATCTCACATGTCGATTTTGGTTGCATTCACGAAGCTAGTCACTTGTATGAGTAGAAAAGCACTTTTCGCGTTGGAGATGGCTGTTTAGACACTCGGATATATGCGGAGTTTGCTTTCAGCTACGGGAGTATCATATGGAATGAATTACTTATGAAACCACTGCGCTGCCATTATTGATTTGTGTCGTGGCCGTGATGCTCATGATGTGGTTTTGGAGGTCCTGCTCGTGCGTGCCGGTTACCCAGCTTAGCTTGCTGCAAGGACAACAGTCCGGTCGCTGGTTTACCTACGGATTGAGCTCTAGAACATATTGAATATGCAACAGACCCTCCACTGCCTCGCTTTATCCCGGCCCATGATAATGGTACATAAGAAAGTGACTCCCCAACATTTCTTTTCCAACGTGCATCGTATCTTTTTGAACATTCATCGTTCCTTCCTCTTCAGACTCTCACACAACGAGTGTATCAGTTGTATTACCACTTGGGCAGTGATTTAGATCGACCATATTACTTCCTCCACTCTACTGCATTGTGAGATTCTTTACTTGCGTCTCATGCTCGCGCTCTCCCTCTGCTGTTGCGACTTCCACATGCTATAATCACAACTGCCGCACGCATGAAACACGGATGCTACATAGCTACTGCCTTCCGATGCACACCAACTTCAGTATACTCGCGATGTCTGCCGCTCATCTTTTTGTTGTATCTGCCCTTCGCCATTCGCCCATCCTCCCCGGAATGGAACAATACGCGCGCCATCTTCGCAACGATTTGCACGGTGGTCTGATTAGCTCACTACCTTCCTGAGCTAGCGCTTCCATCTTCAAGGTTGGAATGGATGGTATGGGTATTGCCTTCAGAGATCTTGCGCAGCGACAAACCGAAGCTGCAGGCGGATTGCGCGGCCCCGATCACAGCTTCACACATCCGGCAGCCACCAGTTGACGACCATGTCTCGCTTCACGATCCCGTTCCCGAGTGGTACAGACACTACGCACATACCGGCTACAGAACAGGGAATGTGCATTATATTCGGAGATTGGCTCGCGAGATTCTGGGTCCTAGCCTGACCTAGAGTGCAACAACCTTGGAGAGAGCAGCATACGTACATACCCTATGGCCGAGCGCCATGGTCGAAGAACCAGGATACCCCCCAATCGGTGCCAGGCCGATCATGACAACCATACAAACATGATGACGCGACAATCTCGTGATCTTCATGTGTTCAACATCGAAGCAAGTAGGGAAGGTGATGTAGTTTTTTCAGCTTTTGATATTTGCGGAACTAACAATAGACATTGACAAAATACACATAGACCGCTAAGAGCCTTGACGAATAACGCGAATGGACCCGCGACCGCTACCCAAAGTGCGCTTGGGTATCCTGCCAGACAACTAAGTCATGAAGACTGTCTGGGCAAGAAGACATGTTCAGGTCGGCAAGGAACAAGGGGGAATATGGCGAAGAGTAATACACAAAACGACCCAAGAGACGACCCAACTCCAGCCTGTTCACGTTGGCAACGCTTAGGAGAAGACAACCTTGACAGTCTCGCTCTCCTGGCCCATGGAGCAACCACCGCCGGTACCAGCCATGATGGGGTCGTAACCGCCACCGCCGCCACCGCTAGCGTTGCAGTTGAAGAGGTCGTAGTCGGTGCCGGCTTCACAGGTGTCCTTGCCGTTCTTGCACTTGAAGACACAGGTCTCCATGTCGGAGACGCACTTGGAGCCCTTGGAGCTGATGCTGTCACCGTTCATGTTGATGTTACGCGAGACATCGAAAGCACCATCCTTGCCAAAGGTGACCTCCCACCAGGTGTTGTTGATGCCACCGAACTGGGCGAGTACGGTGCTAGGGTAGACGGGCGCGCAAGCGGCGGGAATCTTCTCCTTGAAGGAGAGCTCGAGAGACTTGCCGGCGGGAATCTTGACCAGGATGTCAGGCGAGTTGACGTTGATGCTCATGCCGCTGAAGCCATGTGCCTGCCAGCAAGACAGGAGCATATCCTCGTTCGAGCGGTCGTTGATAAACTCGGCCTTCCATTTACTGTCACCACCAATCCAAATACCGTCCCAGGCGGCCTTCTTGTTCAGTCCGGTCTTGCAGGAGAGCTTCTCAGCCCAGGCCTCGACACCGTCCAGGAAGTCACTGACAGCGTCGGTGATGTCGTCACCAATGTCACTGATAGCATCGCCAAGGTCACCGAGCAGGTCGTTGGACTCAGCAGAGGTCGCGGCAGGCTTAGCGGCGGTGGTGGTAGTGGGCTGCTCCTTGGTGGCGTAAGGGGTGGGCTCGGCCTGGGCCTTGACATCGGCAACAGAGACCTTCGCGACAGCGGCGGGAGTGGGTGTAGGAGTGGCGAAGACGGAGCTCCAGTTAACATCACCAAGGTCGTATGCGACCTTGCTCCAGTCAACGTTGTTGTCAGCACTGCGCTTCACCTCACTGTAAAGAGTTAGCATCTGGTTTCATCGTATACTTGCAGGCACTACTCACGCTTGACGGCGAGCGTGGAAGCTGGCGTGACGGTTGTGCATGTTGGCGGCAGCGGCCTGGCCAACTACAACGGTGCTCAGCACCACGGCGGAAGAGTAACGCATTTTGAAATGGCGTAAAGAGTATGATAACGCTGGGTATTTATACTGCAGACAAGTCGTAACGTCGTTCAACGGCGTGTCGTGATGCGCTGGTAGTGGGTGGTCAACGAGTTGTTGTGGGTTGAGTAATGAGTGACTGGGTGAGCGAGCAAGCAAGCAGGCGGCAAGACGGGCGTGAAAGAGTGAACGCGCGAATTTGCCTTTTCAAAAGAGGGACAATAGGTGAGTTATATGTTACGGTGAATGGGACGAGGAAAAGGGAAACAAGCCGGCCAGCCAGACACAGGTGAGTGGCTCCTTCAGCCGGGCTGCCCCATCTCATCTCCTGATCGACAGAGAGGGACTAGCGCGCTGCGGACTATCCCCGTTACTAATTTAGTCAGGGCCAATTGCACCGGCTGTTGCACCCCTGGATAGCGCGCGATCATGGCTTGGTCTCCTTTTTTGATTGGTGTGCCTGGCTCAGGCACAGTTGGCGCTCCGAAGTTTCAGCCGCTTTTGGTTCTCTTCGTCGCTTCATCGCCTGTCGCAGCCCCAGCAGCCCTTGGCCAGACTTGCAAGCGGCGACGAAGCAAAGCCTTGACGCTCGGCTTTCACAACACAACTGCGCAATTACCAAGACGCGGCACACGACTCAGCAGCCGCGAACAGCAAAGTGAAGGCCGCGCAATTACGATCTGCACGTAGTGGACCCAAACACATATGTGATTGGGGCAGACTTCAGTGGAGACAGACCCTCCAGATTCCAGAACGTTTTCACGCATCGGCCGCGTTGCCTGCGTGTTCCTGTCACGCTCCAGCACGTGTTTCTTACCCCAACAAGTCTAGTCCTCGTCGCTCTGACGAGTCCACAACGTCGTTATATCACTGCCACTGCTGTGTGCAGACGCAATGCACAACTCATTCAGCCGCGACAGTCTCTAGGCCGGATATGCCCTTACCTTCGGTTATGCATGCGTTACCACAAGACTCCGTCAGGGCATGCAATCCCTCCGCAGTATCGTGACGCAACCGTTCACACGACGACTTTTTCCATACGCTGTTTCCACATCTGCAGCCCATCTGCACCTAGGCAGGACTCCCTCCACTCACGGATCAGTAGTATGTGCCGATGCAACGTTTGTGGAGCTCCAGCACCGTCAGCGGGATGATAAGGTTCTTTATCGCAACGTGGTAGCCGGTATATGCATGGTGAAAATCTGGAAGACTACCCACCAGTGACCTGTCGTCCAACGAGATCCCCAGCCGTGTCAAGAAAAGCCTAACACAACGTGGTGGGTCGCTGTTCGCTGGACCTCCCTGTGATGCTCCTCCGAGCGAAAACGGACCGGTAAGCGAAAACCATGTGTAAAGTCTGCTTCCGGCCGCTTGTTCGCTGCGCATCCCCCAACGGGAATAGATATGCGGAGATTTCTCTTACCTTCGTATTTCTTGTTCTAGTGCTGCGTATCGCCTTTCTGCGTTGCACTCGTGGTCGAGAACACTGGACTTACACAGGCAACAACACAGCCTCTACGAGCCAACTGAGACGTTGCGAAGCCAAAGGGACACACAGAAAGACTACTGCATGCAGGCGTACACTTTCTCTGCCGCCGTTCTCTAGGAGACACACCACAAATTCTTAGTTCAGCCATTCCACTCAGTATCTTCTGCCGGTCCGACATGTCAGCATTTGTCGCTCAAAACTTCCCATTGGCGGATCTAGCACCACTACCATCATGATTTTTCAGCTACACCAATCACACAAGCAGCGCAACGCTTTGCGGAGCGGACAACAAGGACTTATGCAGGACGTCGCAAGTGTCGCCGGCTTATCGATACCTACTCGGAGCCGAGCTGGTGTGATGTCACTAAGTGTAAGTCCATCAACGAGTAGATGTGTTCTAGACAACTACAGGTAATTTCGCTTGTGGATGGGTTTTGTGGTCCTGTGGAGCGGGCTCACCAGTAACAACTCGAGTATGTATGCTCGACTGGCTGTAAGGTGCTTGAAGAGTTCTTCTTGTAAGGATTTTCTTTCGGCGACCACACACGATAACAGGCATTGTCAATCACGGGTTGTGAAGACGTGTTCGCAGGTGGGGATATCGGTGAGACCGGGCAGCAGCATGCAACATGACGGACGTGGCATCAGCTTCGACACGAGGTGAAAGCGGGCATATCGGTCGCAATTATGACTCAAGTTCGTTGCCGCTCTGTTCCGGACATCAGGTTGGGGATCCAAACCATGCAGTATACACACTCTTGCATTGATTGCAAATATCAACAATAAACATATGGGAGTTGTGGGACCCATGTTTACACATGTCAGCATCAGCGATTCCCCTTCAGAACCCCTCACTTAACAAGTCAATCTCGCTACCACACAAAAACCAAATTACCCCAAGATTGCCCAAGACCAACCCTTTTTCTTTACCAAGACGCCGAAATATGTCCAGAGAATCAAAACAATGTGTTCTACGCTATCCTAGGCTATCAAACCCTCCGCTTTGGCATGTTCTCGTAGCAGGCTATGTTGTTGCCAGATTCGGCGGATATTCGTCTGGACCATCGCGTTGGTGCAGTTGTAGTGCCTGTCGATCAAACGCATTTCGGTTGGGCAGCTCGGGGAGATCAGGTTCGCCGATCAACGCTGACGCTGCTGCGTGTGTGCGGCGTGTATTTGCACCACATCCACTAATTGTTACTACTCAACAACTGGGCACTTGGAATAACAACTACAGTCATATGCGCCGTATGCGACATGTAATGTCGGTGTTGTAGAGAATCATGCAACGTGGTGCCATGTATGCGAAAGGCACGGCTGCGCGTATCTGACATGTGGACAGTTTTTCATGTGCGGCCACGGCGTCGCCTCGCTCCAGCAGAAACAGAATGTTACGTTACTATACGCTATGTCGCAACGGCTGTCAAGACATGTCATGCGGAGAGACTAGAATCATACATAGTTCCAGCTGCCTAGTTCCATTTACACAGTGTCCGTCAACCGACCATGTGTTACTAGAGGCCCGAGGCCGTCTCTCAAACTGCCGAACTCAGCCCCTGTCCACATGTTCGCAGGTCCGAAACAACGTGGTGAGGCCAACTAACCCCTCAACTACTCATAGTGTACCAAACATCACCTCTTGCTATCTCTTATCTCTTCCCCGCGGCCAGAAGCACGAGCCGTACATCTCAACGGTTCAGCGATACGCCCGTCGACCCACATGCACCCTCCTTTTTTCGCCATCTGACGTGCAGGTTAAGCATCTCCCGGCCGCCGCGTTGGGCCCCGTTGACAAGTTTTGGAACCGTTGACGCTTGAGCGCGTGAGCGGGAGGAACATACTAGGAGCACGATCGCGCGTTCAACTATGTGGTCTGTCCAGACGGTGTGGTCCGGGGGGAAAGACGGCCGAGGGAGCCGGGTTCATCGTCAGCAATGTCTCGCCGTATTGGTCTGTTTGCCGAGTTCTGCAATGTAGTGTTATGCATGAATATGGATGTGTAAGAGTTCGCCGGAGGAAAAGGAAGACGAAATGGGCAGGTGCGGGGTACACTCGTTCTGCAGCGTCGTTGCTGAAAGATATAGCAATGGCGTGTGCGTGTTGTGATCGCGACTGCTTCACTACGTCTTACCACCTGTCATCTGTCACTGCCACTCCATCCTAGCCATTACAGAACGGCTACAAAGCATCAAGTGACACCGCACGACATGATTGCATGTGTCTTCAACTCGCGAGAGTAGGTGTAGTTGACACCAAACTTCGTCATATTGGCGTTTCAAATCGCAGATGGGGAACCTACTCTGAGCACATACTCTTGATAGCCTGATGCCTAACAGTATACCGAGCAAGTAAACAGATGTGCACATTACCCCAGTCTATCATAAACTCATCACTTCTCAACAAGACCCTTGATGTGTGCCTCAACATGTCGATCAAGCATGACGGAAGCCGCTCATGCAGTGCATGAGCGGCTTCCGTCATGCTTGAACGGCCAATAGCCTTTTGTTGCTTTTCCCGTATAGATCACTTTTCTGCTTTCGCTGAGCGCAGCCCGAACACGAACCAATGTCGGATAGTCGAACGCAATACTCGGGTACAACGGGCCCTACTGGTTCGTCTTTTCTTCTTCACCATGTCAGAGCAAAAGCATCATGATGAAACGCCATCCACAATCAGCAACTTCCTGGTATGACTTGAAACAAGGAGGAAAAGGAAAGAAGAGCCGAGGGAGTAAGAAAAAATCAATGAAGATCTGGTGGAGATGAGACATAGAAGAGTGAGCAGTTAAGCCACAAGTTGCAAGCGGTGCGACGTTAGTATAGTCAATGGAGGTAAACATTATCGTGGACACAAGCACGATAGATGTAGAGTCAATTTGGATGAACAAGTCAAAACTGGTCGTATACACAAGCTTCATTGGACTCAGCAAACTACAAAAAGGTGGGTATATGATACAAGGGTGTGCGATCCACTGCGCAAGCCCGCCACTTTTCGCATACCCCTCGTATGCTACCTTTATAAAAACAAGTCGAAATCCATCTTCTCAATCCTCCATCATGGGAGACGATGCCCTCCAGATTTCCAGTAAATCGTCCAATCAATCAGTCCTAATCCACCAAGTAACCGACGTAAAAACAAAAGAAGAGCGAATGGACGTCCGAGGCCAGCCATGCGGGTGGGGGTATCTCGAAACATGCTATAGCGAAAGAAGTAACCAAAATCGTCAAACTCCTCTCACACTACAAAGCGAGAGGGAGATATGTCGTAAGTTTGAATGTAAAAGTGTAAGGAAAGAAGGGTGGTTGGCCTCTGTGTCCAACAGGCGGGAAGAAAAGGGAGAGATAGAAGTGAACGCCGTGAGATGCATGAATGTGGTATCCAACATTACGAGTGGAAAGTGAGTGTTGAAGATCAGTAATTGTAACTGTTGTCATAGCCACGAAGCGCAGTAGGAGTGTAGCTGCGTTGCTGCTGTTGCTGGGGTCCAGACATGGGCGTGTAACTGCGCTGTTGGGGGCCGGGGCCAGAGGGTGTGAAGCTGCGTGGAGGAGGGCCTTGAGCCCAGCCTGGCTGCTGGATTGGTGCTGTCGCACTCCGCTGCTGTTGTTGGGGTGGGGCAGAGCCGTTCATGCCTCGGTTGGGGAACGGTTGTGAAGCTTCGCGACGCTGGATTGCTGACTGGAGCGATGCTGGTACACCCGCTCGAGGCGGCGCAGTGCCAGATCGTGGAGGTGCGGTACCTGCACGTGGTTGAGATGGCAAGCCCATGGGTTGCGATGGGGCAGGCGATCCAGCTCTTAACGCGCTGGGCATTTGGGGCGGTTGGTAGTCGTCCCCAACGTTCGAGTCTGCGAAGTAGTGCTGAGATATGTCCTCCGTCGGGTTTACATCGACAGGTGATAGCTCATACTCAGGACCCATCTGAGGCCCCCGGCTGTCGTAAGGACTGAACTCCTGGTATGGACGGTTGGGGTGAGACGAGGGTGGGCCACGTTGATCGTTGGAAAGGGGAGTGATCAACTGGGCATCGTTTTCGTACCGCCCGTTGTCATAGTTGTTGTAGTTGGTATCCACAGGCGGCATCGGCCCGCGGTGTGGGAGTGGAGATGCTCTGCCCTGTGACATTGGCGTGAAAGGTCTGTCAGATTGGTATGGCAGGTTGTGTTGCTCGCCAAAGTACCCAGTGCCGTTACGATCAAGATGTGGCATCGGAGGTGCCGGTGATGACCTGCCCATGCCTCCAGCTTGGTTCAGCATTGGCGCATTGGAACCGTAGCTGGCATTCGAGAAGTTTGTAAAGTCGCGCTCTGGCATGCCAGGTCGCTCGTCTAGCGTCGGCAGAGACGGCTTGTTCATCAGGTTTCGCCCCGGGTTCATGGTGTTGACGGTGTTCGAAGTGTGCGATCGTGACGGTGGGTTCGACCTGTATGAGGGCGCGTTTGACACGGTGTACGGAGGCAACGTTGCATTCGTGTTCATCGTATCGGATCGTTGCATCGAGAAGATGGTAGATGTATCGTCATCGTCGCCTTCGAGCTTGGGTAGAGTGGGTCGAGATTTGGACGCGTCGAATTCGCCCTTCTTGATAGCCCTCTCCTCGTCCCTCTTCAACTGCTGGTTCTGCTTCTCGATAGCCTTCTTAATCTTCTTGCCCACGATGCGTTCCAGACGAGTCTCGACCTTGCGCCGGCAGTAATTGGTAAGACTGCCGTCAGCCTTGGGAATGTAGTGCCATAGGAAGAAGAGGTATAGCAGTGCCGCGACAATCAGACCCAGTGCCGCGATGACCCAAATGACCAGGGAGAACAACATGGTGAAGTAAATGACGGTTTCTTGCTTGTTGCCGGTATCGACCATGACCTTGATGTTCATGAAGAACTGCTCGAAGTTGGAGCGATCTTCTGACGCATGCTCGCCGACAGGTAGGAGGTTCGCTTGCATGACGGCATATAAGGTCATGGCGTTGAGGGCAATGCGAGGTCCCTGTGCGACAATGATGAGCAGGGCGCTCTTGAACTGGAAGTAGACAAAGAGAGCAACATAGTTGGCACCCTTTTTACTCTTGGTCAACTCGGCGAAGACCAAGAAACGACGCCAGCCCTGGCCAGTCTTGGTGATGCGCATACTCTGAAGTATAGCGGCCAATGGCTCGAGATAGCATTCCGTGACGCTTCCTGTGCGCATAACGCGCAGAGCCCTGATCCATCGATATGCGAGAAAGACATAGGAGATGATGATGGTAATGGCAAAAATCCATTTGGCAACGTCGAAGGGTACGGTAGGCTTGACCTGGCTCGTCCATTTGTCAAAAGCAAGCAAATTAACGGCAGTAAAGGCGTCGGCAGCGTAGACGGCGCATGAGATGAAGACGAGAATCCAAAGCCAGGCGTAAGAGAAGGGTGCGAGGCAAGAGGTAGACTTGAAGTCGGAGAGGTTCTAAAGCAATTAGTGTATGCGCCTGGATCATGGTTGTCAAGTGCTTACAATATAAGTCCACTTCTGCTCCTCCGTCACCGTGGTTCCCTTTTCGCGATCTCCACAGCACCCCATGGTTGGTGGTGTTTGGTATTATTTGCTATGTACGTAAGTGTATATGTATGTATCCGCTCAACGGTACGGTGGCCTGCAGTCCAGCTGTTCGTCTAAGGAGTGACTTGGGTCGCTAGGACATGGGTTGGTGGTGTTGGGTAGCCAAAAGGAGGGAGGCAATTTCGGTTCGAGTCCGAGAGAGAGTAGTTCGCGATGTGGTGGTGACAGGCCGGCTGCTCACCACTAGCGAGCAAGAGAAAGAGTGACAGGGGCGATAGTTTTGTAAAGCAGGCGGAGAAATGCGGCTGGTGGCCAGGGACGGGGTCTTGTCCAGAAAGGTAGGTGTTCGGTATGCTACCAGAGTGCCGTGCGCATGACAGCCAGACGTGTGTGCAGGTGGAGCGCCTTGTGTTTGAGACGCGCAAGGCTTGAACAGCGGTGACAGCGGAAGAGGCTTGTCCGACGGGTGCGGCTGCGTATATGTATAGCGACAGTGGCGGTATTGTGGTTGCACGGCCTATTCTCGCTGTCTTTGCGCCGTGGTGAATGCGACGACGACACTGTTGTGTGGTGGTGAACGAGTGGGTACGGGCGTCAAAGAGCGGCAGGCGCGATGGAGCACCGAAGGGCAGTCGCAAGTCAAGCGCAACACGAATCGAGTACAAGATGCTATGTAGCGAGCAAGTGAGTGAATCGCAGCGCCGGCGTCTACGTTTGCCAACGGAGCACAAAACAGACACGAGTGGTGTCGAGGGAGCGTCGACAGGCGATACTCTCTGGCGTTCGAGGGCAGCGGCTGGCGCATCATCGAGACCTGCATGTCATTGGTTGGTGCCACCCTCTCTAACGTTTGACCCCATGCTTCACATGTTTGCGCCTTCCCAAGATAGTAGTCCGCTAGCCTGTTCCTCTCACGATGCGCCGCAATCGCCGTGGGGTAAATTGCAATCACAATCTAATGAAGACCCTATCACCGCTTCGGCCACCACAGCTTCGCTATACAGAAAACAGCCCCACTGCCAAATCCGTGTCCAGAGAGGCTGCTCGCACAATCTGTGGCTGTGGCACAAGCGGTTGCAGCAAAAGTGTATCATCCTACTCTTCGGCATGTGCCTCATGTCACACTCCTTGTCCGAGGCATGTGCCTCATGTCTTCCAAGAAGGAACTCGGCCTTGCCGAATGGTTCCCACACAACGTCACGCGCAAAAGGACCGGTTACGTGGGAAATATCGGGAACGTCGGCTGCCTCAGCCTTGAAGCCTCAGCCATCTCGAAACGAAACACGCATGATGCGCATCATTGGGTTACCTGACGAGGAAGGAGCTTTCGTCATGTCTGCATTGACGTCGCCTTACCGGGCAGAAGATCGCCATGCAATGGAGAATGCCGTATGGATCCAACTCCACTCGGTAGCCGAATGCTCCTACGGTGTGTAAGGAGTTCAAGCAGAGATATCGGGAAGATTCATGCGAAGCTGCAACTGCTATACCAAGTCGCGGGAATAAAACTCATAGTAAGACCGGCTCGCCTTCCCGCAATGCGTGCACTTTCTCATCCTCGGGTATAAGTGCTACGGAGCGGCACAGCCTCTGCGTACCTGGATTTGGACTTGCCATGCAGCAGTGCTGTAGAGTGCCGCACAACCCACATAGGCGGTCGTTGATGTTCTCCACAACTCCATGGCTTTACATTAGACTATGCGATGCTTGTGTTATGAAATGCATGTCTTACTTGCATTAGGGATGGGGAGAACACACAGAACGCTAAAACAGCATCAAAGATGCTGGCAAAGCGGGAACGGTGTCAACGAGCGTGGAAAAGGAAGAATAGAAGAATGAAGGAAGATAGGGGGGAGCGAAGAAAAGCGCGTTCAACCAAACATCAAGAAGATATCTCGTACGTTTTGAGCGCGTGGAGGAAATCAAGCCCTTCGTTCATTGCCACAACCGTGAAAACAAGCAATACGTACCGCGAACATGTCCCCTCCAAGAAATGATCCTTATAATCGAAACGATCCCCATGTTCAGTGCAGTAGTTGCCTAGTCTGGGCAGTTCCCCAATTGTGGCTTACACCACGTGGCACGCCTTCGAGACGTCGACTTCCATTCTGGGGCAAGAACAAATGTCCAAGGAGGAATTTCCGGTTCCGGAGCGGGTGTCACGACTGGGTTTTCTGCTGAAGTAGTGGTGGGCTGAGTTGAGGGCGTTGGTTGAGCTGGAGAAACCATTTGGGTGGAAGAGGTTGTGCTGGTAGACGGTACCGACCTGGTAAACTGTACGAGTGGTGTACGAATAAGGGAGATAAAGATACCAAAAGGTATCACGGATATCACAGAAGAGACCGCTGTTGCTGAATAGCTGGTCGTTCCGACCGAGCTTGATGCGTAGCTGGACACAGAGCCAGAAACCGTGGTACCAGAGCTAGTAAACAAGGAAGAGCTCGGCGTGGTTGATGCTTCGCTCAACATGGATGCCATGCTCGAGGTGGAAGTCATCGTTTCGTTCATACAGAACAAGTAGTCCGCTTCCTGAACCGCCGTCATAGTCGAGTCTAGCAAAGAGAAGACACAGGCTTGCTCGTCGAACAACTCATTGTTCAACAAGGGTTCGAATAACCCTGTCGCCTCCGGTATCTGGCTTGAAGACGTTATTGTCGTTATTGAAGTCGATCCAGTTTCTGAGCACGTAAATCGTGTAGAGCAGCTTGTTGTGTAGAACGTTGGACTTGTCTCGCTACCTGTTACGACGGCTGCGCCGCGACAGTCTTGGATGGCACTTTGGCTACAGGTGAACGTGGTCGCTGTCACTTCAGTGATATCCGCTCCCGAACACGCGCTCGTAGTAGTGCATGATTGGGTAGCTCGTGTAACGCTATCTGATACCAATCTTGAAGATACGCAACTGACAAAAGCTGTTTGGGTACATGAGATGCTGCTGGAATCGGGTGATTCTGTGGGGTCTTCTGGGTCTTCCGGGTCTATAGGATCCTGTGCCTCCGTAGGGCTGCCGTCTGGTGCGGGTGGGAAGCTGGAGGGGTGAGGGAACTTTCCAAAGTTGAACCACTTTGGTATGTGTCCTCCTTTGACCACAGGAAGCTCAATATTGCAGGCGCTGTCAATGATGCCGTTGACAATGTTGCCACCAAACTTGAAAATCCCACCGAGAAGGCCATCTCCACTAGGCTTTGGTATTGGGTTGCAGATGTCGGTGGGAAGGCTCATTTTGACAACATCCACACCTTGCACATTGATGTGCGGGAATATAGAGATGTCGGTGATTGTTGGTATTGCGACATTCGTAGCCGTCATGAGTTGCTCGAAAGAAAACCCCGACGGAGCGATGCAGCCTACTAGGAGACTATGAGTGCAGAACAAATCTTCGACGTCAAGGGAAGACGGCTCACGTGTGGGTACCGGTGCAGTTGTAAGTGTTTGCTGCCAGAAGGATGAAATTAGCCCCGCGAGATCTGTCGTGGAGGCCGTGGAGCTAAACATGTCGGTGATGGGTATGCTAACCCCAGTCCCCGTGGTTGAGCTTCCGGCGAGGAAACTAAACGCTGATGTCGACGCCAAATTTAATCCAGAGCTTCGTGAAGACATCAGCGTTCCGACCGTACTAGAGATGCCGAAGGACCCTGGGGAGGAAGGTGAGCCGCTTGGTCTATCTGAGACATGAACGCTGGAGATGTTCGTACCAGCAGATGACAAAGGAGGCGCCAGGGATACTGCGCTTGTTGGAATGTAATATGATGTTGCCGCGAAGATCGTGCGCGTAGTCATTATACTGGCAGAGCCGATGATATATGACACGTTCCGACGCTCCATCGGATACGGGGGGGATATCGATGATTGATGTGGCGCTTTTGCGAAGCTCGATTGCGCCAGTGGATTTTCAAACCCGAACAGGTCGCGTTTGTACTGAGGCATTGTCCATGTACCGTCCACTTGTATATTTGTCCCACTTAGCTCCGTTGCGAAGCTGTACTCACCCTTGATCTTCTCCGTGCAGCCAGACTTCAAGATCCGGTAACCCTTCTCCTTCAGGAAGCGTGCTCCGACTCCGTAGAAAGCAAAAGAATCTGCGTTCATCCGACCACTGTTATCCTTCAGAAAGTTGACATTCTTCCAATAGTATCCGCCTTTAGCTCCGGAGATATCTTTCCCTGTATCAACGTCTCTAGTTGGTCGGCGCTTCGGGTATTGGAGATTCACCGGGTCAGTCTCAGCTATCGAATTTCCCTCCTGGTCTATCCTCGGATATTGGGGATGTACAGCGTGCGTCAGCTTTCGTAAACCATCAGCGCGTAGAGCATTATTTGCGACGCGTTGACATACCTCATGAAGCATCGTAGCGTCGAACATTCTATACTGATTGATTATCGGAGCCGAATCAGGATTTGGTTCTGTCTTCTTCCGAATCATACATAACGTGTCGAGCTTCTGAAGCAGACTGCCTGTTGGAGAACCAGTTATGTCGTCGAGAGTCTTCTTCTCGTACTTAAGATTCTGTGAGCACATGTGTTAGTAACAACACCATACAACCAAAAAATTGTTCTTCTGACCGAATGGAACCCACCTTTTTCAGATAATGCTGTTTATGGTGATCTCATTGTCAGCGAACATCCTGGCGTAGGCACATTTGAAGCACGGAGCGGATCCAGCCCGACCATGAGCTGAGTTTGCGTGGCGGCTAGCCTTGAAACCATTGACTTACTGCTTGAATGTTAGCTGATAGTTGACTTTTCACAGTTTCCTTGTTGGCATCACCTGGACAGATCTGAATTGGTACCATTCTTCCCGCTTGAGGTACTGTGACATACGCTGCAGTATATGCAGTCTTCTCTGCTGGGTTCTGACAGTCGTCGTACTCTTCAGCAGTAAGATCTGCCTCCTTGTAGTTGTCAAAGTTGAACCAAGTACCGTCGTTCTTCTTCGTGTATCTTTCCAAGTCGCAATATAACAACTGCACCAAGTCAATCGATGAACGCGCCGACCAAAGGGCTCATTACAGAGGAGATAGGGAACTGCCCTATACATACAATGTCACCCTCCCTCAGTCTCTCGTTAATATCGTTTCTGCCCGTCAAATCCGGTGGAATAGCTCTGGGCTCGTCATCATCGTTTCTATACTTGGCTAACAACCACCCCAAGGTGTCTAGTTGTCTAAGTCAACGTTCTTCAAGATTCAGCAGACCTATAGTTCACCTCGCACCACTTGGTACTTGTTTACCGTTTCCATTTGTTTTGTCCCAGGGATCGGTATTTCTGCGGATGGCGCTCCAAACACTCCGAAGATTCTTGCGCTCATGTCTCGTGTCTCTGCACCTGGGAATGTCCAAGCGTCACCACCGCTGGCGGGCGGCGATCCGACGGCCTCGAACGACGCTTCTGCCATGTAAAATGCTTGCCTCATGCTATCTTTGATGAACTCCTTGTGCGCTAAGACAATTAGTGTTAGTTACAATGCGAAGTGGATTGTTACCGTCACAGGATGCGTCAAGGTACCATCCATTACCACGAACTGTTGATGTCAAGGTGAGGAGGCCGAGAGGGAGTAGGATTGTCGAGAAATATGCTTTAGGCATAGCCAATCGTCTGAGGTGCAGTAATTGAATGTGGTTTGGGCATCCTGATATCATTGAGTTTGCGAAAGGATTCCAAACTTATATCCTCCACTGGACTGCAGGGCATGTAGACAAAGAAACTAGCCGAAGGTGCACCCAGTAACAGCGTTATCATATATCGTAAACTTCGGCAAGTGGCACGACCAGTGCGTAAGTATACGCCGTATCAGTGATGCTACTCTTTCTGAGCATACCAGCGGTGGCCTACCTGTCTTGCCACAGTTGTCGGCCGCGCAATGCTTGCACAACTGTTTTCAGGACTGGCTACCGTTCGAGAGTGTTGTGTATCGCCACTTGGTAAGCCTACAGGACATGCGCCGCCGCATTAGCATATCGTTTCCATACATTTCTGAGTACATGGTAGATCAGTATATGAGCGGCGGTGGTTGTTGATGAACATGTCCATTTTAAAAGACTATTGCCGCAATCAAGATGAAGCATGTTGAGAAATTTTCCGGTTGTATCTGAGTTCCGATGACGTCAATTTGTTGGATTTTAACACATATCCACTACTGCTTCTGTAGAATGGGGCCGAAAGGCATGGCAGCTGATTATCTGTCGCCATCTCCAAGTCATGGCCCCGAAAGATACACACAAGTCCCAGGGACGCCGCAATATCTGGATCCACAACCGCCTCAGACATACGTAGCGACATTGACCGAAGCTGAGCGAGGAGCGTCGTTGTAAGACATGGCGCGATTTTGACCCTGCTGATAAACGCCGCAGCGGGTTGGCCGGGTCTGTTTGAGCATGTACGTCGTGGGAACTGAGCGACCTATTCTTCGAGGTCAAGGCACCGTGATGGCATGCATATTCTTTGTACAGGCGGCGAGCGGGCATCACGTCTGTCACCAAGTGAACGTCATGGCAGCTGGTGGCGCCATAGTCAGCATGCTCTCAGGGTGAGCGACTAATGGGATATGGCGGTCGGAACAAGTGGAATATGTACCAGATCACAGAGTCGTGGTTGACGGACGTGATGGAAATTGTTGGACGAAGATCGAGGGTTTGACTCTTTCACGCTGCGCCATCTTAGCGTGATTAGCGTGCATAACTAGCTATTAGCCGTTTATCCCGGCCATTACCGACTGATGACCAGCGTGCCTAATAACGCCAGTGTGGCACGGCATTGAAGCCAGCATGTTTGAAACGGATGAAGCAATGGCTATGGGGCGACCATTACACTTACTAGTAACTTGACGGGCAGCTTCCGAGTCGTCGCTTGTTCCACCTCCGCGCGAAAACTTCACCATGTTTATCATCCATGAAGATGATCAGCCAAACAGGGCAGCTCAGTGGCGCACGGCCGGCCGTTCTCTGTTTTGTCTTCCGTGTAATCTATTGGCGTACCTGTTGGGTTACCTACAGCCTAGCCCTGACAGCCCTACCCAGAAGGAAGTGGCTATCGAACCTCCATACATTCCACTGTCGCTGCGCAGCGATGCAGCGATGCAGCGAACGCTCAGCCGCAAAGTACCCTTCTAGCTCTGCCCACTGAGCTTCGTTGTATGATTTGGAAATGTCTGTTGGCCGAAAAGCAAATCGCTTTGTACTACAGAAGCGGTAGGATTGCATACGAGTTTCTGAAGAGTGAGGGCCCTAGAGAAGTTGCGAACATCACTCCAGCGATCGTCGAGGCAGTATCCAAGGACTCTGCCATCTCGCAAAGCAAGCATGGGAAAACCAACATATTGGCAGTGCTTCTGACATGCCAAATGATGTAAGCCAGACGTGCGCTTGCGAACCCCCGTCATCGTAACTGACAAAGCTTGTTCTAGTTACCGAGAGACCATCGACATGCTCTACGAAGCCAACACGTTCGCCATACTTCACAATACTGTATTGATCGACTTCCGCCGAGCTGCGCTCGCATCTCACCTATCTCGAGTTCGCTCACTGCATGTTCATTTCCAGTTTCGTGAGCTTAATCAGCACAGGCGACCGCTTGAGGAGCAACAGGGCTTCCCATCCCCATGGAGCTTGAAGACGTTCACCACTTGCGGTAACGAACCAGATATCGCAAGCGCTATTGGAGGCTTTCCAGACCTCGAGTCACTCTCTGTCTTTATCCAGGGTCCTCTGACGAGTGAAGAGACGTACCGACAGATCTGTGGCTCATTGAGGTCCATCCAGCGTGATCTGAGAAGCCTGAGATTCATGATGGTCAGATTTCCCAGACCGTTTCCGGATGAGGTTGTCCAATTGCGAGCTCAATACGATGGGCAAGATCCTATTGAGCTTGTCAGGCGTGTCCTGGAAAAGGAAGAAGCTGAAGTGCGGCACGGATATCGGATCGTTCAGCCATCCCTGGAACCCGGACAGAATGCGTATGATATGGCTGACTCGGATGCGGAAAGCAAATGGCGGGTGGGAACCATATACATGCAGTCCAGTGGCGAGGCGGATGGAGTCGCGACGCGAAACTATGCTGTGCTTCGACCAGAGAGAGAGACCAAGACGTACAAGACCGATTCTAAGTATGCCTACTTTCAGGTCCCAGTAATCGGGTACCAGAGTTCGGATGATCTGTATGGATCTGGGTATCGAGCGCTCAACTGGCCTCCAAGACACAATGGGCTGTCCTGATCGCGTGCGACGCGCGCGTGGTTAGTGTGGCGCTCAAAGTCATATCGGCTATGTCACACGTAGCGTATACACATGGAAGAGGGCTTGTCCATACAACACGATGGACGAAGCTTTGCGCCCTAGGCTTGTCGCATAAATAGCAGGGGCAACACCGGCGCAAAAGACTTGGTATACTGAGTTTGGAAGTCTATCAGACAGAATTGATTGCGGCACTAATGGCTTGGAGCGGTAAAGTTCGGCGGCGTGGCTTGGGCCGAGTTTGACGCGTCGTATGGGCAAGTAGCCGACGCTTAGTAATGATGCAATGCGTGTTAAGCTTCGAGGCATGCTGCATGAGGCTCAGTAAGGCTTGATGAATATAGAGAATTAGGCATTTTGAAGTAGAGGCGAAACTGCTATCAGGCTATATACCGTGTGACGGATGCATGCAGATCATAGGGAGCATTGCTTACGTTACTCGGTAACCTCAGTCAGCACATGTATAAGCTTCCCAGCAAAGCTCTTACTGGCTCCACCGTAGTACAGTAAACCACCGCTCAGGTACGTGTGCCTTCAAAAATCGCATTCATCATATTTGACTACCCGACAAGTCGGTGAATCCGACGACGTGTGCCTTACAAATCCGGCTTCAACGAATCTATGGGTTGCTAGGTGACAAACCATCCCGAACAAGGAAGGCGGGGCGCCAAATCTGCCCCGCGGCAGGGGTTCGATGGTAGTAATGTTCAAAGACGCACGTCATGTCGGTACTTTCGAGAAGAGTGGGAGGAAAGTATAAAGATGCCATTGACCACCCACTCTTCGCTGCCCATATCCACTTACACATCTGTCTTCGACACAATCCCCTCCACACTCTACAAATCCAATTCAATCCTATATACAAACAACCGCTATAATGGGTGATCAGGCCGATACCGAGAAGCCGCATTCGCATCATGCGATCGCAAAGGATATTCCTGAGGACAAGAACAGCAAACAAGTTCCCAAGCAAGATGAGCTGAGGAACAAGGCCGCCGCTGGGGTGTGTATCCATTCCAGCTTCCTGAATTCATCAGGCTAACGTATCTAGATCTCATACTTCACTCCCGCACAAGAGCCTGTCGCCGGGACTGCTCTTGGCATGCTCGATGGCAGCTCCAAGATCCCCAAACTCTTCCAGCCCCTCAAACTCCGCGGCCTCGAAATCCAGAACCGCCTCGCTCTCTCGCCTCTCTGCCAATATTCGGCTGAAGATGGCCACCAAACCAACTGGCACCTAACACATCTAGGTGGCATCATCCAGCGCGGACCTGGTCTTACATTCGTTGAGGCTACGGCGGTACAGCCCGAGGGAAGGATCACACCAGAAGACTGCGGTCTCTGGAAGGACTCGCAGATGGAGCCTCTCCGTAAGCTCGTAGAATTCGCACACTCTCAGGGCCAGAAAATCGGCATCCAACTCGCACACGCCGGAAGAAAGGCTAGCACCGTCGCTCCCTGGTTAAGCAAGGGCGACATCGCTACAAAGGAGATGAACGGCTGGCCGGACAATGTGTACGCTCCTTCGGCGATTGCATTCAACGACCACCACTGCACACCCAAGGAGATGACCAAGCAGGACATCGAGACCTTCAAGCAGGCGTTTGTTGATGCTATCAAGCGCTCCCTGAAGATCGGCTTCGACACCATCGAGATCCACAACGCACACGGCTACCTCCTACACTCCTTCCTATCGCCAGCATCTAACAAGCGTACCGACGAGTACGGCGGATCCTTCGAGAACCGCACACGTCTTACTCTCGAAGTCGTTGACCTTGCACGCAAGACTATCCCCGACAGCATGCCCCTTGTACTCCGTATCAGCGCAACAGACTGGCTCGATGAGGCTGGTATTGAAGGCTGGACTGTTGATCAAACCGTCAAGCTTGCCGAGATCCTCGCCGATAGGGGTGTAGACCTTCTCGACGTTTCTTCCGGTGGTCTTCACGAGAAGCAGCACATTCACGGTGGACCAGGATACCAAGAGCCTTTTGCCAAGGCTGTCAAGGACAAGGTTGGAGACAAGATGGCTGTGGGTACCGTTGGTAGCATCACCGACGGCAAGCAGGCCAACGGATACCTTGAGAACGACAACCTCGACGTCGCTTTCATCGGCCGCATGTTCCAGAAGAACCCTGGTTTCGTCTGGCAATGTGCTGACGATCTCGGTGTTGAGGGTCGCTGGGCGAACCAGATTCGATGGGGCTTTGGAGGCCGTGGCAAGAAGTAAGTCTTGTCTAAGCACTTTCGTACTGGGCAAATATCTGTTTCCCTTGGGATGATGGCACGATTCTAGTTTTGATGATTATGCAAGTTTAGAGTATAGAAGAATCTAATAGATGGTTTACCAGGGATCAAGTCGTTGATAAGAAGGCGTTTGCGAATGAAGGTGCTTTTGAGATGAATAAGAGCAAGTGATATCAGAACAGGTTTGAGCTTACAAGGATGACTACACAATCTCTGAAATAAGAAGCTTTACACAGAAGAGACCAACCTCTCACAAACGTCGTATCCATTACTCCGTCTCATCCTTCCCAAAAACACGTTTCCACAACTGGAATGCCTCAACTGTTTGACTCGGATACCGTAAGGTACCCCTCTCATTCATTTCATTCAATCTCGCCAATTCCTCGACTGAAAAGATCACTTCCTTCCCTTGCACCATCACCGTTTCAGTCTCCATATAAGGATAAATATCTGCTTGAGTCCCCGGTATACGTCGATCAGCCGTGGCAGTCAAGATAGCAACGAGCGCCTTGATGCCAAGCAGACTCTGGATATTATCGCCAAGTCGAGGGAAAAAATTGTTCAGCAAGCCGGTAATCGAGCGCGAAGTACGGTGTATAGCACTGAATACAACGCCACCTGGTGCGTAAGCCAGGACGTGGCCGTAGATATCGCCGCTTCCTGTTCGGGTCTCTGGTGCCGATGCTGTTGATGATGCCATGACGGATTCTCCGAGTCTGGTGCTGAGACTTTCGATATGTTGCTCTGTGTTTGGCATCAACGGGTTCGCAGACTCGTTATCAACATCGTGTACACCTTGAACAAGCCACCTCAACACCGCGTCGCTAAGCACTTCGTTCGGATATATCGTTCGGGAAAGCAGATTCGGAAGCCAGCCCAGCGCATCTTCAATCCAATTCGCAGGACTCTGGCGTATAAAACGAAAGGTCATGCGACCGACATCGTAATGGGTACCAGGGAACCATCTTTGCTTCACGACCGCCTTTTCTTTGCCATCTTCATCCTCTTCGCTGGGGTACACAAGACAAGGCTGGAAGATCCACAACCGATCGTGCAAACAAGGCGCATGATACACATGCTGCACGACAGTACTCACAGTCTGATCGAAGAACTCAAACGGACTCCAATCAAACCCAATTCCCGCATTGAGTCGCGGAATTCCCAACGCCCCAACCGTATCAATGACACCCATAAAGCGGATGGGCCTTTTGACTTGCCAAACCCTATCGCCCAGGCCTTTCCACCTCTGGCATTCGTCGCTCTTCGGTGCATCGACGGGGAGGTTACTCCGGTATGTTCTGAAGACTTCATAGCAGAGACGTTGGACCTCTGCGTCTGTGTACTCTGGGAGGCGTTTAATGATACCGCAGTTGTTGATCATGCCGGCTACACAGCGGACGGTGAAGGCACCACGACTGAAGCCGAAGAGCCAGATTTCATGGTCCGAGGTGTAGTTTTCCACGATGAAGCGGTAGACGGCTATGCATTCGTCGCTGATGGTGGATGCGGTTGCGCCGTCCCATATGTACTGCAGAAAGGTCTTGTTAAGGCCCACACCTTCTTGGTAGCCGGCGATGATGTCTGGGGGAGAGCCTTGTGTTGCTGTCTTGTGGGGCTTGATGGGATGGACTTTTGCGGCTGTGTTGTCGTCGGTGGCGTATTGTACTTCGCCGACCATATTTGCAAGTTGTCGGATGTTGCTTGGTGGTGCATCTTCGACTTCAGTTTCGCGGCCTACCCATGTTCCGTCGCAGAAGACGGCTAGGCGCTTAGTTGGCCTTGTCGAGGTTGCGGAGGGCATGATGATGGAGGTAGTCGGGAGCAAAGCCTGAACAGCCTCACAGCCTCAAGATATCTCGGAAATGTAACTTGATGGACTAGAAAACGCGTCGAGGATGTAGATATATGCGATTTGATCGTGTCTAATAATAAGCACCAGTCCTCCTCAGCCGTACTTGCTTATCTCTAAGCGTTTGCAGGCTGAAGAACAGTCGGTCAGTTCCCAAACGCCAAATGTTCAGCCGTGGTTGTTGCCTTCTTTTATTGAGTCTTGGGTGTCTGCGCACCAGGGCTGAGCGCGTGCCAACCCTTGAAGCTTACGTTTGTGTCACAAGCACAATTAACCGGGGCGCGCGCCAACGGGAATTTCCGAAATAACGATACGAACTATGGAAGAACAGTTGATGAAGTAAAGATTGTGGCTTTCCATGTGGCTGAGGAGGACCAAAGGATCGGGTATGCAGGTATCTGGTAAGTCGGAACGTCGCGTGACGTCATGTTCCTGAGGTCAAGGGTTGCCTATGCCGAGACTCCAAGTGTTGTACGGCTGCTCGGTGCCGACGTTTGCCAAGTTCAGGCGCGTGTAGTGTATTGTCTGCAGGCTCGAATTCTGAGCACATGCGTCGTATTGTGCTATCGCCATGGATATAGTATGTATTGTGTTCGAAGGTACGGAGTGCCTTGCGCTTGTATATCGGCCACGCATCCAAATTTACAGTAGAAACCAAATCTTGCTATATTGTCACAACGATGTCATCCAACATTGTTAGAGCCCAAGCGAGTGCTTCTTAGCCCTGAATCTTACTGACAGCCTCCCACATCCCCTTCTGCACACGCCGCCTATCCTCCTCCCCCGCATTTGTCCCGTCATCCACGGTCTCTTCACCTCCATCACCCGGCTTATCCCCACCGTCTACCCCACTAAACCCAGCAAGCACCTCCTTGACCTTCTCTCCCATCCTTCTTACGCTTTCAACCTCCTCTCTCTTCCTGCGCACCTGCTCTTCCATCTTCGCAATGAGCGTCTGCCTCGCCTGATGTGGGCGGTACTCGTTAATGAGTGCATGCATGTTCGCTACCAGCGTCATGATATCCTTGAGTTTCTGTTCCTTTTGCTCCGACGTTGGATTTGCGGCTACAATACCCAGTAGAGATATGTAGCTCAGAAGTATACTTCGTAGAAACCGGAACAAATAGTTTTGCCGGTCGAGAGACGCGGAGTTGTCTGCGGTAGTCTGTTGCGCGGGGGGATCATCGGTTGCGGGCTCGGTGGAAGAGGAGGGGTACAGTTGTTCGTACGTCCAGTCGTGAAAGACATCCTGGAACCTTAGTTGATCGGCTATATAGTCCATGTTCTTCATGAAGTTGTTTGCGCCCTTTGCACTTTCTACTGTGCCGAATACGTGGAATTCGGCATCGTCTGCAGGCGGTTCGGGCGGTATCAGGTAGCGGAGCTCGGTCGGTAAAGCAAGGATTTGCTCTGCAGAGAGCCTCGTCGCGAAGACTGAGGTAGAGGGCATCGTTCCGTCATCTTCTGGTGCGGCTTCTTTCTCTATGTCTTTGAGTCGCGTGAGGTTTTCGGTGGTGAAGTACTTGTAGAAAGGCGGGGGGTCGGGGAAGAAGTTGAGTTTGATGTCCTCGTCTTCAGGCGTTGCCGGTCGTTGAGGGTCGTCCATGATAGCAATCAGGGGTCGTGCGCTCGATAAACCTCAAAAGGATCGTGTATGTGAAGTGGGAGTAGTAGAGCTACGCGTGGAATGCGTCGCGACGCTGGACCCTTGCGCCATATGTTAGCGCAATGCCCGAGCTTGGACCATTCCACCTACATCACATCTGCAGTAGGCAGCCAATACAACGGTCCTCTCACCGTATGGATGGTACACTAAGATTCACACCAGTACTTGTAACATAGCATGAGTGATCATCGATTACTTATCACTCCGAGTACGAAGCATGTTCTCCAGCATTTGCCGAGCATACTCCGCCCCGCCCGTGGATCTTAAGAAGGCTGCATGACGCGATAGTCCCATTACAAATCCACTAGAAGGTCTTGCATCATAGCAGAATGTATATTAATCGACTCCTGGGGCCATCAAAGTTATCAATACCTATTTCGTCAGGAACGAGACTACATACCAGACTTCCACATTTCTTTTCTACACGAAACATGTCTACACAAAGGGCAGTCGTTCACGTCTCCAAGGGCGTCTCTGAGCTGCGCAATGACATTCCTCTTCCCAAGCTTCCTGCCGACAATTGGCTTCTCGTTAAGACGAAAGCCGTAGCTTTAAACCCAACTGACTGGAAGAGCATCGAACATTCGACCGCGCCGGGCGCTATTGCTGGGTGCGACTATGCTGGTGTAGTCGAGGAAGTCGGCAAGGCTGTGACCAACTACAAGGTTGGAGACCGAATTGCTGGATTTGTTCGTGGAGGTAAGGTTACTATTGCACATTTTAGCGGGCGCGTGTTGACATATCCTAGGGGACCCTGCGGATCATTCTAATGGCGCTTTCGCCGAGCACATCAAGGCCAAGACTGGAATCAATCTGAAGATACCTGATAGCATGTCCTTCGAGGACGCGTCGACTTTGGGTGTTGGAATCACAACTGTTGCCCAAGGCTTGTACCAGGAGCTTGGCCTGCCGCTACCGCCTGCGAGGGTGCAAGAGCCGACCCCAGTCCTCATCTACGGCGGCTCTACCGCGACAGGAACGCTCGCCATTCAGTACGCGAAGGCGTCAGGATGCGAGGTTATCGCGACATCTTCGCCTCACAACTTCGACTTGCTCCGCAAGCTCGGCGCTGACCAGGTCTTCAACTATAAGGACGTTGATGTTGGCGCTCAGATTCGCAAAGCTACCGACGACAAGCTCAAGCTGGCTTTCGACTGCATCGCCGAAGGAAACTCATTTGAGATCACTGCTGCTGCCATCAGCTCCAGCGGCGGCCACATGTCCGCTCTTCTGCCGGTCAAGGACTACCCAAGGAGTGACGTAAAGACCAAGTTCACTTTTGCCTACACGGCGCTTGGTGAGACGTTCAATGAAAGAGTTGCAGCCAACCAGGAAGACTATGAATTTGGTGCGAAGTTCTGGAAGCAGGCTGAAGACTGGTTCAACAACGGCAAGATCACGACTCACCCGACTGAGGTTCGAAGTGGACTGGCTGGTGTTCCACAGGGCTTGCAAGATCTGAAAGATGGCAATGTGTCAGGTGTAAAGCTTGTATACAGGGTCGATTAATTGCCTTACAATGCTCTTGCGGCGGTAGCATGTACATAGTAATGGTACCGCGCCTCATTTTGACACATGCCCAAACATCGACAGACGTGTATGATGTGGAAGTGTCACATCTGAGATTGATATAGAATTCTCAGCCAGATGTCTGAACTTCAGTCTAGTATCTGTGCCTGCCGTTGCGGTTAGTTTCCGACTCATCAGCTACTCTGGTACTATACCTAGAGAGAAACCACAGTCCTTAAACAAATGTCAAATATCCCGCTCAATGATAAACCGGGGCACACGCCTGACAGCGATGGCCTTGGCCTCCATCTCTTCCGTGATATGAAGACTCCGGAGCTCGGACTTGTTGAATTGGGCAAAGGCTGATGAATGGTGCTCAAAAAGATAGTGCGTATTACATGAACGCTAGGTAAGAGGCTATAGTCGGTACTGCTACAAAACAGTAAAGCGCTGCATAGCGCGAACACTCGAGGTAAGCCGGGGGCTTCCCACGTAGTCGTAGAGTCATAAGTCTAAACATCCTGCAATTCGGTATGAACAGAGCGACATCAGCTATACTGTGATGGCACAGGAGCGGATGAGAGTTTGAGCGACATCATGTGGATGCGCCGGAACGGATGGATTGGACGAAGCGCTAACAATAAAGCGGTTGATCGAACGTATGGAGAGAGGCAAGTGCCACACGGGCGTACAATTAGATCTCTAAGACAGAAGTGTAGATTGTACTATAAGTCGTACCTACGGCAACTGCAGTTCGAGGGACTACAGGGAGTGGCGCTAACATCTTAGCGCCATTAATGTCCGCGGGCACCTCCAGGGCTACGGCATCGGAAGCTGGAAAGCCATACTCCTTCTACCCTGCCATCGGATGGACTAAACATCAAGTTTCTGCACCGCGGTATTGGCTCTTCACGCTACGTTTGTTGCGCCAGCATCAACGAGGTTCAGATGTACTGTACACCCCTACAGTCGGCTAGACTGACAGACGGGATGAAGTCGCGCTCGACCAATCTCAATCCTACCTCTTCGCACATGCGCATCGTGCATATGTCGCTGTTGACGATCAACAAGCACTCTTGTACACACTTACAATGCACCTCCTGTGGTTGGTCACAGCTGCTGTCAAAGCCGTACTGAATGCGCGATGCGGTAATGTTGGCGGCCCGCGTGGTAAAAAGATGATAGAATTGTACATGAACGACGGTACGTCAAGGTATGGATAGAAGTATTTAAGCCTTCCGGCATTGGAATTTTGGAGGGCTGGAAGGAAACTACTGAAGCTTGTTTAATCCTCACAATGCTTTCAATTCTTCTTGCAGCGGCGCCTCTAGCCTCGCTCGTGTGTGCATCCTTCGATGGCAACCTGAACTACCACTCGCCTTCTCGCCGACATGAAGGCCTTGCCATTGATGTGCCGAAGGTCGCAAAGAGGAGCCTCGCGAAACGGGCGACTCCGTGGGATCCTGCCCAGCTGAGTTTCACGCATGGCGTCGCTTCTGGAGACCCTTACCCGGACTCGGTCATTCTCTGGACACGTATCGCACCATCAGTTGAAAACGACCGGTCGAATACAACTGTCACAGGTAATGTGGCGTTCTACAATCACGAGATAGAGAAGTACATCATGGCTTCACCAAACCCTATCTGCGTGGACTATCGCGTTGGTACAGACAGCAACTTCTCAAGCATCGCGGATCAAGGCCAAGCATACACCACTTCCGATATCGACTTCACTGTTAAGGTCAGATTTGTACATTGATCATATCAAGTGACGAGCTGACCTTGAGAAGATTGAAGCGAATAATCTCTCTCCATTCACGCAGTACTACTACCAGTTCAACGTTTGTGGCAGCTCCAAAAAAAGTCCGCTCGGTAGGACCAAGACCAGTCCTCGTCAAGACGATGATGTCTCGAAAATCGGCCTTGCTATCTTCTCTTGCTCCAATTGGCAGAACGGATACTTCAATGCGTACGGAAACGCGGCCAGGAAAGACCAGGTAGACTATTTTGTAAGCACGATCAATACAAGCGTCGTTGAATCCACTAATCGAGTTATTCAGGTTCATCTCGGTGATTACATCTATGAGTCTAGCAAGGGCAAACTTGGTCAAGACCCACGAGCCACGAACCCATCGAGAGAGATTGTCACACTATATGGTGCGTGTGCAATTACTCTCTCAGAATGATCGCTACTGACATTTGTCACAGACTACCGGACTAGGATCGGCCAGTATCGCACCGATGACGATCTGCTTCTTGCTCACCAGAACTTCGCATGGATCCCAACTTGGGATGATCATGGTGCGTTGACTCAACTGGTGGCCTATGCTTGACTGACACATTGATAGAGGTTGCAAACAACGGATATCGCGATGGATTCAGTAACATGAACAACACCGAGCAAAGCTTCCGAAAGTTTGGAGGCGTCAGTGTCGATTCAAGGAAGATGAATGCTGTCCGAGCCTACTTCGAGTGGATGCCGTATGTATCTCACTGTGATCTTTCTTAATCTTGCTAATGATCAACATAGTATTCGTCAAGTTGACATGGATGACAACCTCCGCATCTGGCGCAACTTCAAGATGGGTAAACTATTCGACCTTATAATGCTCGATACGCGCAACTACGACCGATCTATCACGACCCTCGACTGGAACGACGACTACGTTGCGGATCTCAAGGACAATGCTGGCCGCTCGCTGATGGGCAGTCATCAGGAAAACTGGTTCTACAACCAGCTTTCCGAATCCCATGAGCGAGGTGCTACTTGGAGGATCATCGGGAACCAGATCATCTTCTCGCAGATGAACAACAGCGCAGTGTATAGCGAAGAGCTGAACGCTGATCAGTGGGACGGATACACCGCAAACCGTAATCGTACCCTTCATCACCTTTACAGTAACGAGATACCGAACACTGCATTCTTGGCTGGCGATTCTCATGCCAACTGGGTGTCTGATCTTGTTTGGCTTGATGAGACTCCTTATGACCAAGCCACGGGTGCTGGTGCGATCGGTGTCGAATTTGCTGGCACGGCCGTCTCCTCCAGCGGTTATGGCGCTGGTAGATCGATTGCGAACTCAAGCGACCGTTCCGCAGCCCTCGTACGTGATAACCGAGAGCTCCAATGGAGCGAAGGCTATTACAGAGGATATTACGAGCTGTTCATCTCTCCCGAGGAGCTCAACGCCCAGTATTACGGTAAGTCGCCAAATTGTACATCCATTGCCTGAATTATCTCATGTGCTGACTATATGCAGGCTCTCCATCTGTCGCATCTCGCAACCCTTTTGATATTAGCCTTGCAAACTTTACGGTCAAGGCTGGTGCCAATCATCTGGAGAGGGCGAATGGAACTGTTGTTGCTGCGGGTGGTCATGTTGAAAGTGGTGCGCTCCAGCGTGGCCCTACGACTCCAACGAACTTGACGTTGAACACCCTCACTGGAGTATGGAACGTCACTGGCTTTGAGCAGATGTTTGTTACATATGCGTAGGAGGCTTGTCGCAGGGTAGCCGGGCTTATGCGAGTTCGATCTGAGTTGCGTCTGCCAGGCCTCCAGTCTTATGGATGCGTAGGACCAATTGACGGAAAATCTATCTTAGTATAAATAGCCGACTTGTTCATGCTCCATTTTGCGGTACCTGTTGTGTTCTTGTCATTACAATGAGCTTGCTGTCGCTGCGCAGAATACGCCCGATCACATTAGGCGGCAATGTGGGCTCGCCCCATCGATCAGACGCAAGTAAGACGGCCCACTGGGCGAACAGCCTTGCCCATCTAGTCCACATCAACAGTGTTAGGATCTCCCTGCGCGGGTTCATTTCGCGCCATAACGTGAGTCGCCTGCATAGAGCTTCGATAGTAGTAGACTCACAAAGTTGTGATGTTAGACGGCGGTGGCGCATGCCCCGCTCAGAGCGAATCGTCATGACGCATACCTACTTCCACGCTATAAGATAACAAAGACAACACTCCTTGCTGAACCCATCAAACCAATCGGTCATCCACCAAAACAAGTAGCCAGGTTCAGTTCGAGCAGCAAAATGGCATCCACGATGAAGGCCTGGCAGTACAATAGTACCAAAGGCGGGATCGAGAAGAATCTGCAGGTCAACGACGCCGCACCGCAACCTACACTTCACGATGAACAGATCCTCATTCAAGTGCACGCCATGGCGGTCAACCCTGTCGACCATAAGGTGACTGAAGGTCCAATGCCTCTGCGACTTGTAGGCTCCGACGTCACCCCAGGTGCAGACTTTTGCGGCAAGGTCGCCAAAGTGGGAAAGAAAGTCGACGAGTTCCAAATCGGCGAGTTTGTGTTTGGCGCGAAAGTCGGTGCGCTGACGGGAGGAAGTCTGGCGCAATATATGGCTGTGGAAAGGAGTATGTTGGCGGTTTTGCCAGAGGGCGTGAAGGTCGAGGATGCAGCTGGTGTGGGCATCGTGGGGTTGATCGAGTAAGACCGGGGGCGTTGCGAATGAAGCCGGAAGGTGTGCTAATGCCATGTCCAGATACCAAGCCATCGCACCAAACGTCAAGAACGGTGATAAAGTATTTATCAATGGCGGCTCCGGCGGAACTGGTGTGTACGGCATTCAAATCGCGAAAGCGCTTGGTTGCCATGTTACGACCACATGCTCAACACCTAACGTCGACCTCTGCAAGAGCCTAGGCGCAGACGAAGTCATCGACTACAAAACCACTGATATCATCGATAACCTCTCCTCAAAGGGCCAAATATTTAGCCTCGTGGTCGATAACGTTGGCACGCCACCTAACCTCTACAAAGCCGCATCCGCTTTCCTTACGCCAACTGGGAAGTTCATCCAGATTGGATCGGCGATGAGCATTGGCAGCATCAAGACTGTAGGTTCCAATATGCTGTTACCGAGTTTTCTGGGCGGTGGGAAGAACAGCTATCAGATGTTGATGGCGAAGCCGTCGGCAGATGCGCTAAGGCAGCTTGGTGAATGGATGAAAGAGGGTAAGGTGAAGGCTGTGGTCGACACTGTGTTCGACTGGGACGATGCGCCGAAAGCGTTTGAGAAGTTGAAGACAGGGAGAGCAAGGGGTAAAATTGTTATCAAGGTGCCGCAGGGCAAGGCTAAGGAGAAAAGCTGAGGTTGGAGACGCGTAAAGAGAAACGGATATATACCTTGTTGGGACAGAAATTTTCCATCGTATGATGATTGGTAATATTGTTTTTGAGATAAAAACGCTTCCGCCTCATTCTTCATCGCTCTTATATCGATATGTACGCCGCCTCGGTGTTCGCCAGACTGCCTCGTTCTATCCGGTCTAATACACACTCGGCATACGATATCTGGACCACTTTATCATTTCACCTCTCGGCACGGACATCGACCCTAGGGTTTGCCTACATCATGGTACACGTGTGCTTGGTTAGCTTGCGGCTTTCTCACATCGCCCGTTGAGCGCACATTCAGTATAAATTCCGACCGACCGAATAACCCGGGCTTTTGGTCTAGAGTAGTTTTGCTACCTACCCATCGCACCTTCGACTATCACTTCCCAGCTAGGACTTATCAGCGTTATCTCCTAGAAGTAATTGAACCCTTGAATTTCCCCAACTATATACGACTGTTGTTGCAAGAAGGAGTACAGGCATAAAGGGGAGATCGATCATTGGACTCAAAGACTACGAAAAGAGCAGCTATTTGCACGCTGCTCTAAAACTGGCTTGATGCTTTGAGAATGGAGCAGTCACGTAATCTGCACTAGAGAGAATCTTCAGCAACAACTTTCCATCTGCCTATACCTCCATCTTGGCTTCCTGTCCGCCATATCTTGGCGATATGACAGAGTAAAAAACGTTACCCGCCGTCATGACCATCACGGCATCGACGAATTGCAGCTTCTCTGTAGAGAGCTCTCCACTGGCAACCAATATATCTAGCTCTATCTTTATTTCAGACTCAACGTTAAGCTGCATCGAGTACGCGATTGACTTCGCCGGGCCTGGAGACGGAAGCGCAAGGAGGCGTTGCACGACTTCGACAGCGTTAATCAGGTAGCACGCTTTACCGCAGTCGTAAGCCCGCTTTTCCTTGTCGTAAGAAGCGAGATCGTTGGACAGCGATATTTGATCGCTCACTAAACGAAGAAAGCGCTCCAGCTTCGGATCTTCAATGCGTACGCTCGAGCCCAGCGAGAATTTGAGACACGCGAGGATGTACCTGTGACTTCTGTGAGAGGAGTAGCGACGAGAGAATAGGAGACTCACGGCACGGCGGCATCGATGCGACGATAGCTGAGGTAATCGCCCAGGTTGTCAAACGTCTGCTGAGGAGGCACGTGGCAACAGAAGTCGATCAGGTGATCAATCACCTCCTGGCCACCATCACCCGAGATTTTATCCTCATCTTTGAATCCTTGAACTGTATAATCTATGAGTGCCTGCAAAGGTGTTTTCTGCTTAGTAGCTTCCTCGACTTGGCCCTCGAGTCGCCTGACGAAATCGTCTCGGACCACACCAAGCTTGTTTTCGCTATGCATCTCCCACGAATCTGGATCGACAAAAGTCACGTACATCAGCAAAGTCCACAAAAAAGAAGCTGCGAGTCTACTTACCGTCGAAGATGATAACATACACTATTACCGCCGCCAACAACCGCATACGCTGCTCATTGGCCTCGGGGAAGAGGTACGTAGCAAATTTCGCGAAGCGGTCATCCTCCTCGACCAGTAGCTCCTGCGATGCTATGCGGGCAAGAGAAACCCCATTCTTTCTTACCGCCTGCGTGATTGTCGCATCTGTAGAGAAAAGTTCCAGGAGTTCATTAGAGATGCGCATGCCAGCACGCCAATGTCGACTCTGTCTTACTTTGGCGAGTCTAGTAGGCCAAGGTAGGCCAGCTTGCGAGGGGTAAATGTCAAAGCCGTTGGCATTGTCGCATGATGTAATTACGCGTGTCTTTAACACTGCACCAGTGTTTTTGACACTATCTTCGGGTGAGTCAGGTGGGGATAAAGGTAGTTCCAAACTATAGTGCAACGGCGATGCGGTAGGGTATTCAGATGTCGCGTCGCGAAGCCAGTCGTAGGCAAAGCGCACTGGACACAGCCATGATGCGTCTTCTGGCGCTGCGAGATCGTCTAGAGTTGTCAAAAACCACGTGATGGTAGAATCGTCCTGGACACTTACAGTTTACATCGGCGTATTTGAGGGAGTAAGTAGTCATGATGTAGCGTTGTTGTATTGCAAAGTTTTGAGGAAAAGAAGAAATTCACGATGGGCCCGTCTTGATATAGATTCTCGAAATACCTAAGCTGTCATCAAGTATAACTTCCAAATTTAGTATTGATCTAATCAACGTGCTAGTGCTAAATTGCAAGCACAACACTGTTGAGTAACACGATATAATGATCGCAATACAGGTGTCTTTTTGCAGAACACCTTATAGTTCAAATGTGGTATAGTCCAGGTGGTTTTAGGTTGTCCCTCACAATCAGCAGCATTAAATTCCGCGGTACCATACCAAAATAACAGATTCATGCTGATCTCTCCGCTGAATTAGGAAAGTACTACGCTAACGCTCCCCAGGGCTCGAGATCCCTTCTTCAGGACCATTCTTCTATCGTCCGCTACAATGTTATACTCGAAGTGACACGTGGGCCAAGTTTCCTACGCTAACTGGGCGTCTCTGGTCCATACCTACGATATCTCATGGTATTGGTAGATTATCGGTATATTTTGAATGCACTGCAACACGGGGTATATTCCAATCCAGGCCACCACTCACATAAGGAGCAACAACAATCAGTTAGCTCGCAGTTGCCTCTAGAATAAATGATAAGCACTTGCGGATTATTATTGAGACTAAATATGAGTAGATTCATCAAAAGAGTATGAGTCGGTGTAGGCTGGCAAATGGGTCTCCTCATTGGGAACTCAAATCCGCGATATCTCTATAGGTTCAAACCACATTTAGACGATAAATAACTTATTATATAACTTTAATCTAGACCTATATCTTATGTATAGAAAATCTTTCTCTAAGTCTTATAAATAAAAAGTTATTAGCTAACCTACGTTGCTAAGAGTTAGGTCTCTACATTTAGCGCTGATCTAAGATTTCTAGCTAGCTACTTTAGCTAGCTAGATACTTTCTATATATAAAATATAGATCTAGATTTAGGCTATATAATAAAGCATTAATTGTCTACATTAGATTAGAGTTTATAGAAATATTGCAGATTATAAGATCCCGATGAGGAGACCCATTTGCCAGCCTATTCCCACTTGAGCAATGCCATCCTTGATTTTGACTTGGCGGTTCGAAGAGCTGTGTTGCACAGATTATGTGAATATATGCCGCTTGCAATGTAAATTATCTCGAAGACATACACGTAATGTTCGCTGACATCTCAATCTCTATAGGTCCTTTGCCGTAGCGATGAACATCGCTTTCTCTGTCGAATTGCTGAGTGCAATGAGCCTCTCAATCCCCGAGAAGGTTATCTGTGAGGAAGCAGTTCTCAATAGCATCTCGTATCTTACATAAGTCGAACACAGATGGCCGAGAATTAGAGAAATGCTCCGGCTATTTTCTTGGGTTTTCGAGCAAAGGGGGCTTAGTTTTGCCTCAAAATTGGAGTATATGCAGTTCTATTTACCAGTCACGATGGGAACATCTGCTTCTCAGGGGTTTGATTCGCCTGCAGGTGAATTCGCAGATGCGGATCTCCTTGCTATGTTCTCTGGACTTGACAACCCAATTGGTATGGCAGATTGGCTGAATCTGCCGTCCTTGTCCGGAAACGCAAGTAACTGGAGGTATGCGAGAACAGCCGACGTTTTATATTTTCATATTTCTTTAAATCAATGTGTGGCCTGAAAGTTCCATGTCCTATTCCTGTGAGACCTACAATATTGGGTCATCAGATCACTATCTCATTGCCACCTCTGTAAAGCTTCCGAAAGTGAGTATCTACCTTGCCGACTAATTTTCGACTTATAGCGCATGCTGTTATAGCCTTTTAGTTGTGCACTGAGCATCTTCCAGCATCCACTGGTAGAACCACACCGTGTATCGCTGATGCAGTCTCTCTCACCATAAACACTGCGACATTTGCTACCTCACGCACATCGATTAAACGACCAACTCCGTCACCCCTTTTTAATCTTTCGGCGCTTGGTAGAGCCTTGTCGATTGCACTATTGGTAAGCCCTGGGCATACCGCGTTCAAGCGAATCTTGTGCGGATACAATAAATCTTGCGCTACTGACTTCGTCATGCCGACAGCACTGTAGGAGCTTATTGCTTGAAAAGGATGACCAGCATGAGTTCCGATGTTTCCATACGGAATTATATTTACAATGGCGATATTTGATCCTCGGCATGTAGGGTTGGACGTGAGATACGATATCTGGGCTTTACAAAACATCCATAGCTGTAGCATAGTTAGTGACATATTCTTTTCTTTGAAAAGGCAGAAAGTCTTAATACCTCGCGCGATGAAATCTCGAGAAATTCTTGGAAGTCGTCCAGTGATGTCTCGGCTGTAGGTCTTGCGCTAGCTCGGGATAGAGGTTGACAATTGATCACATAATTGAAAGATCCAAAGAATGCTGCGGCGTTGAGAACAGCTTGCTCTACGCTAGGATATGTATTTGCCGTACATTTGCATATTCGGACGTCGGCTTCCGGGTGTTGGTTGAGCAGATATTTTCGCGTAGAATCCAAGGCGAACAACGACTTCCCACTTATGATGATTCGTCTGCATCCTGACTCGATGAGCGTGTCGCCAATTGCACGCCCAATGTCTGTTAATTTTACGTCAGCTCTTTCAAAGCTATGATGTCGATTCAATCTGCTATCACAGCAACTTACCTTGGTCTGCATTAGTCAGGAATGCCACTCCTGAGTACTTTTCAGCCATACTGCAACGTCGATGCGTACAATTCCAAAGCTCTAAGTCGAAGATGTTAAGGTCAAGAACAAGACGTTAATTCTTATCTTTTTGATCCGTATCGACATATGTTCTGTTTTCCGTACATAACCGGAGGAAATGTTCTCTCGGGCCGACGGTCGCTCGGAGTTACAATGGTGAGATACTCGCCTCCTCCGGCTCGGCTTCATGACGCGTCTTTCCTGCAAGGGAAAAGAATTACTGAACGGGGCCTTTACAAGCAGTGCAAAGGCTACTTACAAGGCTTGTAGCGAATAGGAAATAGAGGATAGAGAAAACTACGCTCAGGAACCGAGCTGGGGACGGTACAGGTTCTCGCCAGCATCCGTGGAGATGCTAGGAATTGAAGGAACTACTTTAAAGACTATATGGAACTTTAGACCTGGTACATCCGCCTGTAACACAATTCATGTAGCGAGTAGCCATGTATTTCAGTGGTAGCCTCTTTGCATTTTCATCTGTAGTCGGAGCACTTGTCATGATATGGGTGCTTCGTATAGGAAGCCGGGCAAGCGACTTACCACCGGGTCCGCCGACCTTGCCGCTTATTAGCAACCTGCATCAAATGCCGAAGAAAAAGTCTCATGAGCAGTATCGACTATAGGCCAAAGAATGTAAGTCCCTTCAATCTATCTACATCCCGGTTGAAGATGACTAAAAAGTAATCAGATGGTCCTATCTACTCCCTCATCCTCGGCTAGAAGACTGTCATTGTCCTTGCAGATGGACAAGTCATCCACGACCTAGTTGATATTAAGGGCGCCAACTATGCCGACCGTCCGAATACTTATATGCGATACCTTTTCGAAAACTCTCGTACAGTGATGCGGGGTTACAATGACGTGTTGCGTCTAGAATGAAAGCTTTACTATGCCGCTCTCAATATGAACACTGCGCGGAAATACATCCTATACTAAGAACTTGAGACATTAAAACTCTGCGTTAATCTGCTAGATAAGCCATGCAGCTTTATTAAACACATTAGCCGAACGATGGGGAGTGTTTCTGCAAGCATTACATACGGCCTTCGCCTTCTAGAAACAGAGAGTTAGGAGACTAAAGAGCTAATAGAAAACTCTCACGGTTTTATACGCCTTGTTGGAAAATCCCAGCTTCTGGACATGTTTCCTGCAGTGAGGTCTGTGCTTGATATCATTCCCCGCCAGTGGAATACTCTCGCTTAGGAGGCAGTTCAAGCTTACGAAAGCGAACGCGCCGTATTCTACAAGTACTACGAGAAGGCAGTCAAAGGTTCTTCAACCTGCTTCGCTCGCGAGATTGCCGCTTCTCAAAAGAGATGGAAAGGGACCACAGATGGTGAGCTGCTCACAAACCACGCGGCTGCATACATCGCTGGCGTCTCTTTCGAAGCGGGTGCCGACACTTCGATATACACACTGCAGACCTTTTTTAAGGCCATGTTGCTCTATCTAGAAGCACAGAAAAAGGCACAACGGGAGCTCGATGCCGTAGTAGGGCCGGATACTATACCTTCATGGGGGCATCTTGCGAAGCTCCCCTATCTCAACGCAGTGGCCAAAGAAACTCTCCGATGGCTGCCTGTAGGGCTCAATGGAGCAATTCCATACGAAAGATCACGAGAAGACCATTATCGTGGCTTCCGCATCCCTAAGGGCAGTACGGTCATCCTCGGCGTCTGGGCTGCCAATCACCAGGAGCAAGATTTTCCCAACCCACGAGACTTTATACCCGAGCGCCAGGTCCAGAATACCTCCATTTTTGCATCTCATTCCGCTGCTACACCAAGAGAGCGCGGTGGTTACAGTTTTGGCTCGGGAAGAAGAATGTGCCCTGGCATACACGTTGCTACAAACAACCTCTTGATTACTACGGCCAGGATTCTATGGACATTCGACATCCGCCCTACTACAGCCAACGGTCAAGAAATCCAGGTTGATCGTGATGCAATAGCCGATTCCGCAGCAGGTCGCCCTGTTCCTTTTGCGTGCGAGATTTTACCTAGGTCCAAGGACAGGACTGCCCTTATCAGGGAGGAATGGGAACGGTTATCCAACCAGTAACTTGACGCCGGTGGTAACTGGAAGAAGAATGAATCATGAGGGGTATTTGGACCGTGAGGTACTGACGGGGCAATTCTGTCAACATCTATCCGCGCATTTTTCATGACTAAGTGGTCATAGTAGCATTTAACGAGTAATTCGTCCTACACAGGCAACTACGAAAGCTGAAAATAAGACTATCTATTTTCCAATCTGTGCACTCCGCAAAAGAGGATAGGGACGGTCGGATAATGATAGAAGTTGAATAGAAAGCACTAATCGCGGGTTCTATCATTTCTTATCACAAGTGCTGATAAGTCCGCACAATACTTTGCCCATTCGAGTGCTAGCTCTTGCTTCTCACTTTCGTGATGAATCAAAGCCGGCAATGATTTATCACAATCCCAACTATCAAGAAGCAGAGTCGTTGAAGATAATAGATTAGAGCATGAAACGAGTGCTACTCTACAAAATGCGCAGATATTATACTTGATGTCTCTATGGAATTGATAAGCAGTCATGTATCAGATCAAGCCAATATTACACGATTGGTATTATTCTTTGCCAAAGTCTTCGTCAGCACTTCCTCTGCAAAGTAAGTACGTATTACCACGTCTCCTTGTTAAAGTAAATTTTTCTGATAAAAGAGCCACCATCGACATTCAATGTTACTCCATGGATGTATGAAGCACAATGGGAAGAGAGAAATACAATCGCATTACCCATATCTTCGGAGGTGCCCACCCTTTGCATAGGAATAGCTCTGCCCATGACAGCTTTCTGTTGCTCGTTTACTAAGTTTGAGAAGGCCTCTGTTTCAGTCGGGCCGGGACATATTGCATTGACACGGATGCCGTGGGGCCCATAGTCCAAGGCGTCCGTCTTAACCATGGCGATAATGGCATGCTTCGTACTGCAATATGCCGAAAGCCCGGGCGAAGCGTTCAAACCAGCAAGAGATGAAACAGACACAATGCTGCCCCGAATTCTTCCGGAGTCTAGGTCTTGCTTGAGCATCTGTCGGATCTGAGCGCGATGGCAGAGGAAAGTCTTTATGAAAATGGCGAATTAGCAGAGTTCGCACATTCAAAATATAGAATGTCCATTTGACTAACCCCGTATGCATTGACCTGCACGATCCTGTCGAAATCATCAGACCTCATGTCTTGAATAGGCATATTGCCAAGCTCGATTCCGGCTACGTTGCATGCGTAGTCGAGCCGGCCAAACTTGGCGACCGTCTTTTCCACGGAATTTAGAACGGACTGCTCATCCCCGATGTCGACATGAAGCATGAGCACTTCGGCTTCGGGGGCAACTCCAAGCAGTTGATCCCGCGTCCGCGCCAATTCCTCCTCATTAATATCGCCTAGGCACAGGTGTCGACAGCCTGCTTCTACGAATGCAATTGCAGTGCCTCTCCCGATTCCTTACACAAGTTTAATGACTGCGCAATCTAGTGGTATTTGTTTAGGGTTCGTGACTGACCTGCTGCGGTGCCTGTGATCAGCGCAACCCCACAAAGCGCGTAGACGGGCATTTTGTCAATGGGTAGCTTGAGGGATCCAGAATATTTTGTGAGAGATGCGTGAGCACCATGTCCTTCCTCACAGAATGGTTCATAAACACACCACTGTGTCCTCTCGGGCCGGAAAGGGTGGGGCAATTTAGACAACAATATTCGACCTAGGAGGATTTTATAACGCTCGGGCCGAGAGCGCATTTGTAGTATCGTAGAACTGTGAACTTGCCCAAGCAGCACAATACGCTAACGCTCGGGCCGAGGGCACATTTGCGGCAGCGTCCGACACCCATCGCCCACTCCACCTGAAGGCTGATATGTATAAGAGACACAGACTACCAGAGTTGGTTTATCTACCACCATTATCTATCTTGTACCTACCTTGTCAAATCTACTCATCAAACATCAGCCCAGCAACATGGCGCCCTCTGCAGTTGACTATTCTACGAACACTCAAGTGCCTGGAGCCAAGAGTCAGCTTATGAAAAGCCCAATCGAGCCATCTGGTGCCCTTGACCATTTTAGGTATTTCGATGTGGCTGTCAAGCAATAGAGTCTTCATAGATACGAGATGCACCACGATAGTGGAGGTAGAGGTATATTGCCTTGTAAGACTAGAGACGAACCGCTGCCGAGCTACAACAGCGGTAAGGTAGGCTAATATACTGCGATTGCTTGGCATACCGGCCCGAACGGGCCCGGAGTAACCTGGTGCCTGACAGTGACTCCCGTCATCGGGCGCGAGTATCCCACACTCAATGTGGTGGAGTTGATGGAAAGTCCCAATGCCGATGAGCTGATTAGAGAATTGGCCTATATCAGTATGTTCCAGCATTCGATCGGGCTGTACCTGGTACTAACCACCACTGTCTACAGTCGCTACGCGTGGTGTCGTTTTTCTACGCAAGCAAGACAACCTTACTGGCGAACTTCAAAAGCGCTTCATCCAACGCCTAGGCGAACTCTCGGGCAAACCTGTCGAATCAGGTGTGCATATTCACCCGATTCTGAACACTGGAGCCAAAGTCGCCGGCCAGCCACAAGAAGACCAAGAGATCACAACGATCAATTCCGGTGTTTTCAAGCAACTTTTCACCACAAAGACGGTGGATCTCCCGCGATCCCCACAGGAAGCAGTCTTCTGACCTATGGCACTCTGATACTCAATGGGAGAACGTGCCATCGGATTATTCCTCTTTACGACTAACCAGTTTTCCCCCCACAGGCGGAGACACACTTTGGGCATCCGGTTACGAGATGTACGACCGTATTTCGGAGCCCTTTCAAAAGTTCCTCGAAACGCTGAATTTCACATTCCACCGCGCAGGTTTCAACGCGACGGCTAAATCAAACGGCGCCTCTGTCTACAGTGGGCCGCGCGGATACCCAGAGAACGTGGGTGAAGAGATCATCGCTGTTCATCCTGCGATACGTACCAACCCAGTGACAGGCTGGAAGTCCCTCTATGCCGCTGGCTCAGAAGTTGGCTACTTTAACGACGTCACGACTGAGGAGTCTGAGATGCTTCTATCGTACGTCAATAACATCCTGAAGGACAATCATGATCTCCAGGTGCGACTTCGCTGGAACGACGTGAACGACATGGCCATCTGGGACAATCGATGCACACTCCATAACCCAACGTACAATTTTGCCGGCATTGGAGACCGTGTGGGACTGCGAGCAGTGTCGTGCGGAGAAAAGCCATACTTGGACCCAGCGTCCAAGTCAAGGAGGGAGGCAGCTAAGGAGAAGGGACTGGCGATTGGTGATTGGGTCAAGGTAGCCTAAAGAACATTATTCTGATGTTAGGATATCGGCCCAACAGATGTATGGCTTAGCTATTACGAGGTGGTATATCTACCTGTTCTATCGCTATTGTAGCTTAATTGCTCTGCTTGCAAGGCTTTATAGCTCCAAACTTACGAATACAAGGTGTTTCGGAAACTCACCTGCACTGGGATTATGAAACTGAGTTACTTGATCCTATTTTTTTGCTCTGCGACACCTCCGAACCTTGGTTAACATGTGAGTTCAGTAAGCTGGCCAGGTCAATACCGAGGGTCACCTCTAAATGCGCGGCCCGACCACCAATACAGCTCTGCAATTTGAAGCTGTAGAGCCTCACGTAATGGCTATTATCGCGATGTTTTCTGGTGGGGATATGAATAGAGGTCAAAGATATATTGCACTACTGTCATCGTTTAGAGAGAGTATTGTTACGGCTACATCGTGGCCTGAGAGCTGATATGCCTGCAACAGCACTTTGAGGCTCTCATGTTTGTAGCGGACTAAGCAGGTGTTAGAATTTCTCCTTTGCTTGTCGCCTCTAAAATGAAAAGGAACCTCTTGACAGATGCTAGTATGAAAAGTTGAGCGAGAGCATACTGCGATCGAACAGCCATCTGGACCGATTTGACTGGTCGCAGTGAACATTTTTCGCAAATCAATCCGGTTGGCTCCTTTCATTATGACGCCGGATTCTAATCGCTCCTGCATGAACATAAGAGAACCGAAAGCTACGATGTATTTATATTATCGAAGTGTTAAAAGTTCGAGTAGGCCTCAAGATTCATACCACATCTTGTAGAAGATGGACAACAGAGTTATGACCGAATCCACAGAGAGAAGCGTCGAACGCCATCGTACTGATAGTAGAACTACGCGGAACACCATATATCCAACCAAAGCGCAAGACTTGGAGACGGGCTTCCAGGCACGTGTTGGAGTTTTGCCTGTGACGGTGTTTTGGGAGGGCGTGGGGATGAAACGCGTAGTGCAGCAACCTCCGATGACGTCTTGGCGTCGTCTGCACTCTAACGCGCCATTCCCCCAAACTCCTCGAATCTTCAAATCCGACCCAATGCAATCGCAATGTCCTCCATACCGCGACGCATTATCCTTGTCGCGTCGTCCGTATTCCTTCTCCTCTTCATTGCAATCTCGCTAGCGACCGCGATCGAAGTACGCGGACCAACACTACAAGTCATACAGGTCAATCTCGCGCAAGCTGCAAGAGTCGGAAACGGAGACGACGTTGTCGCAGCAAAAGCGCTGTTGAACGGCACGGATTTCGATCGTGGTGATGTGTATAACAGCAGCAGCATCGTATCCGGCGCGACGCTAGTGCCCACAACAATGACCGAAACTCAGGATGGGTTGATCGGCTTCACACCGGAACCACAAACAAGCGCCAGCTGGAGCGCTGAAGGTGTCTTGGGGCCCATAGCTACGCCTACACCGTCCGCTGCGCCAGCGCCTCGACCGCCGACCACCCCGCGAATACCGATCGTTGCTCTCACATACTCAGGTGCGGGCGGTCCTAAACATTGTCGCGGCGAACTGCTACAGAAGACCTATCTCCCGCCACCTCTCGAAACGTGGAAGAACGGTACTTGCATCACCCTTCCGAGGGAAGCGCGATGCGGCGTGTTCTATTCGAACAAGGGCGACAACTGCGAGGCGCAACTGTTCAACATGCCGGATTGCTACAACACAACGCGATCGTATGTGAACACTGTCGTTTTTATGCCCGAAGAGAGAGCCGTTGGCGCACTTTGGAGCAGCATGTGGGTGCGATGCGGTATTGACGTGCCAGAGGCCAAGATGCTTGATCCGAGTATTCTTGGTGGAGCGCTGAAGAAGAAACCTGGCGGTGGCTGAAAAAGTCGTCTTCAAGCATAGAGCGACTCTCAGATCATACAACTCTTCTTGGTGTCGTATCCACGCCAACGACGGTATGCCACTGTCATACCCAACAATCTAGTCGGTTCCAATACTCTCATCCTGGTTGGGCCCCTCGTCGAGATCGCTGAAACCTTCAATCTCCAAAACCCCATCAGGTCTCTCCAGAAAGTCTTCGTATTCACCCAGCGAGTTCCGTACACGTACAACGTTTGCTAGCTCACAAAGATGAGGGAATAAATCCCAACCTGTCTCACATCGTCCCTTGCTCTCTCGCCTGGAACGTCTGCTGACATATCGATTCCACGTTACGTCTCGGACTTCGAAGACACCGATCCGGAAGTTATCCGCGAAACCAATTGGACGAGGCGGATTGGGGTCATGACGATGATGCTTCAGTCTTATGGCTATCTGGCACAAGACTAGGTGTGACGGTGGCTTGTGCCGCGTACTGAACGGCGAAACAAGGGAATACAATCGACCTGTAGAAATGCTTACGCACCCGGTGAATGTGAGCTGTCCAGGCATCGTATTCGCCAGAATATCCAATCCCAGCATTTCTTCGTAATCAATCTCGGGTCGTGTCAAAATGATTGTCAAGCTTGCGAGAAAGGGTAGTGCTATTTGACCACCCGCGTTGACGCCGTATGTCTGAAGACACTCCAAGTCGACTGTGAGATGCTGGAGACGATCGTCATGGCCCTCAAGGAGAGGAAAGATAGTTACACGGCCGCGGATTGTACCATTGTGTCCCTCCTCCAGTTTGACGGTGTTACTATAGCTGCACCTTAACGTGAAAGACTCTGCTGTGTGAGCAGTCATTCTTAATGCGCTTTGAATGCTCTACGTTGATTCGTTAGCGTCCTCCTAGGCAACCTACTGAAGTGGTTCAACATACTGTCAAGATAATGACCGAGTGATGGAGATTCTCTTCTCCAACCCCTTCGACTACGGCACTGTTTCCTTGGCCGTCTTCTCGTTCGAAGTTGTACTCACTAACTGGAATACATCTGATACTTGTCAAGTGAGGTAAGAGGTTCAGGATCGTCCTGAAAGTATTCTTCAAGTTTTGTCTCATCCAGGTGGTCTGTCCTTCTTCAGCTTCCACACTGACTATATCAGCTCCGACAATAGTGAGTTGTCTAAACTTCTTTGACACCTCAGGGACTTGTAACAGCTGAATCAAACGGCCCAAACTCTCTTCTGTGCAACGATATGGCAGGTCGTAGATGATCTCCATGAATACCGTTTCGAAGGCGTCGCGAAGACATCGACATGATAAACGAGTATTGTAAACTGCCGTCCGCCCGTCCGGCGTAGATTGCGGTATGGCTAGATGTTCATAAGTCGAGTGGTCGATAAGCTTCATTCCGATCATCTGGAGTAGCTCGACAGGAAGGCTAATTAAAGTTCGACGTTTAGTCAACCATCTTTTGGTACGAATAAGCTTCCGTAGTGCGCGGAGGGGGTTTCTAGCCATTGTGATGAAGCGAGTTTAGCATTAAACGGAGTGTAGACACTGCCTCGACTCAACAATAGCTCACAGATACTCGCTTGACACCGCTTAAATACTCGAGGTATCGCGATTCTCGAATGTTAAAAAAAAACCCTGCGCTGCACAATAGACTCAGAATGATGTTGAAGCAACGAAGGGAAGCGGGGGGATAATAAGGCCAGCTGCAGCTTCCAAGGATGTTTGGAGCTAGGTTCTTAGCGCCTGCGCTAGCATGCAACCGAACCCGCTCTTCCTCCCTAAGAGGATAGCAAACCAACGATGACTCTGTAAAATAACAGGTTTCGGCTGTCTGATCAGAACTCGGCTGTTGATCCATAACGAGTGGGTAGTGGCAATCTGATGCAAAAAGCTTCCCAAACCTGTCAAAGCATGTATGAGAAAATTTACGACAACTAACGCCACATATTATGGATATACACGTATGCACCTTACTAGATGTACATATCGTAACCTCAATGTGCCTAGGCATGTCTTCACTACAAATTATTGATGAGACTTGGACTCCAGACTTGCGATGGATATGTGATGCAATTTCTTTCATTGAAAGCAACACGAAGGACATGGTCCGTTGGTACCTACTTTTTGCGCCATAAGTTGGGTATCGATAACCTTGACGACAGTACCATAGCTAGGCAGATCAACGCCAAATACCCGCTGGAGATGGTCAAACTCGTTCTCTACAGCGTGGCCAACCAGGATGATAGGTTGCAGATCATTCCTGTCGCCAGAATCTACAGCAAGGCTTATGTCACAACCTTGGCCTCAAGCGCAGCAGATGTGGGAGACAGATTTCTGGGACGACGCCTACCCATTAAATATCCCAACGTGCACATACCGTTGCGAATATAGTCGAAGCGATTTGGAAGCGTCAACGGTCGTGAGGCCGACTTGCCCACACCGTCAGATCAGCAAGACAACCCGCTGGGTAAGCGAGCTTGGGCTTTACAGGAGTAGATTATGGCGAATCGACTACTCTTGTACGCCCCTGTAACTCTAGAATGGCGGTGTGCAGCTGGAATGATGAGTCTCACTCAGTCGTTGAATGCGGACCTGAAGCATAGTCCAGTGCCAAAGTTGGTCTCTCAGCTCAGCGCTAATCAAGAAGAGGCTCCTGAAAAATGGACTAGGCTAGTCCAAAATTACTCACAAATGGTTATGTCTTTACAAAGCGACAAGTTGCTAGCCATCGCAGCCTTGGTCGAAAGGTCTGCCCCAATTCTCGGAGAATACTATGCGGGTATATGGCAATATGGTATCATCAACCAGTTGTGGTGGCGAGAATATTTGATTGGGAACCAAGCAAACGTAGCGATGTCTATAGAGCACCATTATGGTTTTGGGCTTTGTTCAGTAGTGGAGCCTAGATGTTACCTCAGATCTAGGAACTATGCGAAACTTGCTGCACTTTAATGTCAGTGGAATCCGTGCCCAGGAACGAACATGTTGCGTATGGAGAAGTGACACGAGCATCGATAACGATTCGCGAAAAATACTTACCGGCTTTAGCACCAGAGTTGAGAACCGAGAAGGAGACTGTACATCCCTCTATGCGAAGCGTCACCCTAAAGACCTACCGTTAAGAAGATTTTACACATTCTATTTCCATAGAGCAACTACACGAGGAGAGTCCATCCAGGTTTCAAAAGCCCCAACACAATTAGATAGCGACGAAGCACGATATGCTCGTTTCCACCAATATGTTCGTATATTCTCCACATGGCTTTCTATGTTTACCAGACAGTATTAATGACCAAAATCTGTGGTTAGTACTGCTACTGCTGCACATGAAGCTTCGCCACAGGGAAACGTTGCCAGTGAGCTATAGCCCATACAGATCAGAATTCGCTGACGGCGATGTCTTACCGACGTACAGCGGTCTTATACTAGTCCCGACAGGTCCGGATATCGTACGAAGGATCCGCGCGTTTGAAATCCTCCACCAGGATGAGGTTGAAGACTTCGTGGATCAAGAGATAACGATCGTGTAGCGACAATTTCCATGTCTTCCGAGCGAGCAGCGCAAGAAACTTCTCTGCGAAGGAATGTGCGGAATTTGTGTATTGTGCAGTTATCAACGTGGCAACCTGAAAAATACAGGTACAATGTGCCATAGCGATGGCTCCCACTGAACAGTGCGCGAAGGAATATGACACGTAGCTCTGGATTGGAAGCGTTGCAGATAGGAGCGGTGAGCGTATATTTACGGTGACGAGTCAGTAGAAAAACGACGCACTCGAGCGGTAAGATCACAAACCGCGTTCTGATCATCTAAGCGCCATTGCCCAAAGTAATCAATCTTACCATATACGTTAGTCCGCATATAACACTTGCCGAAACTAGCGCCGCGTATAGCTTTCCAACGACCTCACGTTTCGCAATGCGCATGGATGTACCTTTCTTCCAGAAAAAGCCAAGAATGAGTATGATTTCGCTAGTTTCGCTATGCAGTGCAATTGAATGCTTTCGCTCTTTCTAAAGATTTACCCCAAACACCCTCATAAAGCATAAACGCCCCAGTTTTCCCCCATGTCCATTTGATTCGTATCATTAGTTCGTAGCAAATCCTGCTCTTGATATCACTTCCGTCAAATCATCGACAGCGGCCCCTCTGTTCCCCCACTTCATTGCTCATTACAGCGCGGCGGTGTAGGTACGCGATAGTCTACATATCAAACGCCACGTCTTCAAGACTCGTTGGTTGGGCTGGCGGGGTTGGAGAAGTTAGGTGTGGCAGGCGCGGAGTAGGTCTGCGTGGTGGGTTCGCAGACGTTGCGGTGAGTCTTCCAGTCCGACTTTTGGCAGTTGCGGTCGCAGTAGTAGGCGGCCTTGCAGCGAGAGCAGCGGCGACGTGCGGGTTCGCCAGAGCATGTTGTGCAGGCTGTTATGTGTTAGAACGACGTCCCCTTCTTGATGTTTGAAGTTGGTGTAGTGCTGTTGTAGTGCCAGGCCATGAAAGCGGCCGCGATAATTGTGGGATAAAGTGGAGCAACACATGCGCACTAATGCAGCGTAGCGAATCATATCGGGTTCCTGCATCGCGCCACATGGAAACCGAAGATAGGAGTCCAAACTTACGTTTACTGGTAAAAGAGCCGTTCAAACTCTCGGTGCTGGCCATAGGACGTAATGAGTGGAAGAGTTCGGGTCGGTTGAAAGCTGGGAGCGGAGAGGTGGACGCTGACGGCGTGGCTTGCGATGCGACAGAGCCGTCGGAGGACCGTCTCGGAATGTCTAATTCGCCATGTCAATATGCGTCTCAACACCAATATCGAAGTCTGCGATTACAACTTCGAAGAAACCAAACATACCACTCTGCGCGCTGTCTCTTCTGTCCATTATCGAATGTCGACCATTGTTCACCGCTCCATTGCCATCGCCAAGACTGGACGTAAACACATTCAAACACACGCTTCGGGGTGGCATTTCCTCTTCTCTTTCTGTTTCGCGACGTCGTTTCCTTTCTGCGACCGGTCAAGGCAAGGTTTTTAGAAAAGAAAGAATTAGGAGAATAGAAGGGACCGCAGGTATTTCAAGCAAAATCTGTCGCTACGCTGAAAGTTTCGCTGAAAAGCGGTGTGAGGTGTGGAAGCACAGATCGCAAACTAGCCCAGGAACAGGCTAAGGCTTACCGTTCCGCTGAAACGCGCGGTCATGTGTCTCAGCCTTGGATGTCAATTCACCGTATCATCTTGGAGAAGTCAACATTCTCTTGTATCTTGTATGCTTTGCGTAGTTGTTGGAGTGCTTTGAGGCTTTGAGGCGTTGCCCGTAGTTCAAGTTGCGCGACTGCTCGCGATGATCGGAGAATCTGCAGAACAAATCTCCGACTATTTGGAGCGCGATTGAGTTTGAAAAGCAAGCACCACAATGCACTTCCCGGTAAACGGAAACGGCGAGACAGCCAGATTGTGGGGTAGTCAGCGGCTGACGGCTCTCGTCGAGGCTTTGCGTGTACAGGTAAGCAGTGAGCTGATCATGTACCGACTGTTCGCTGCTCATCTACTATCAACACTTCACAAGCGCAACCGTTCCAAGGTTCATTGCCAAGTGTAGGGGCGTTGTCGGACGCGCTGGAAGTAGGGAGCTTTGTACCGCATATTTGCCACTGCTTAGTTTTTCCAAGACCAGCGCGACAATCGGACGATGCATAGCGCAAGCTGACAGAGAGTTGTCTTCATCGGTGTTCGATCTTGTGAAGAACAGATTTGTGCTGATGAAAGGCCCAGCGACCGGTCAACTTGGTCAGCTTTGTCGCTTACTACGGGAACAGATCAGCTTCAGCCCGGACTCGATAGGGAAACCAAGAAAGACTGCAATACTGGTTGCTTCCGTGGCTCGTCTCTGGCGGCTTTAGTAAGCGTCGTGTTCAAGAGGCGGATGCTAGTTGTTCTTGGAGGGATGAAACGGTCTGCACGTGACCGACTCGTTCCACTTCCCCACAAACTTGTCTGGACCCTAACGCACTGTCAGTATGAAAATGGCTAGACGGTCGAACCTGAACGGTCTTGATGGAATCGAGACCGGAGACGGTCAATAGCCCTACAGATGGTAGCGTACATACATGTGCTAACATTATTAGCGGTACGACAATACCTGGAACGTGAAGAGGTCACATGCTAAAGCCTATGTCCAGAGCGTTGAGTAAGCAACCAAAGTGCCATTTGACTCAAGCTTGAGAGACTAGACCGGTCATCACTTGCTCCAACGATATCCACCGCTCAAACCTCGTTCTCAGGTGGAGCGGGGACTTGCTGCCTAGGCATTGGCAACTGTGATAGGCCAATGGCCTGATCCAGATCGCGACGGACCTGATATAAAATCAGCCGACTATGAGGAAAGAATGATATCATGAACAAGTTATGGAGATTACGTTGTGAAAGGACCGATCGGCACCATGTGCGTCAAAGGTTGCTTCCCATAAGGCAACTGAGACAGTTTGTGAAGAGTAACGGAACGTTTTATGCTCCGAAGTACAATATGCGGAAACACTAAGATGCCGTAGATTCCTAGGCTACAGGAGACTCTTACTAAGGCGCCACAGTGTGGCTTCACTCTGGATATCGGATGTTGGCGCTCACCAGTCTTCATGCATCCAAGACTTGGAAGAGGGTCTCAGTACGGGGGAGGAAGATGCGAGAGGGGCAGAATGACGATGGAAATTTCTATCGTGTAACTAGCGGCATTGTGTGGCGGTGCAGAGCCGATGAACCCGTGTTTGCGGCTGTCGTGACAAGTGACATTGCGCTAGAAACCCATGAAAACTCCAGCCAGGGATAGCGATCTGATCATGTGCCACTAGAGTTATGCCTAGAAGCCGTACAAGCGCAACTGGCATTCTGGTTCCATGGTCCAACACTCGGGGTGTGCCGACCGTCGTGTCGCGGTGGGAGTCATAAAACGGTGCCAAGAGGAACACCGTGAATGTCCCAAATGGGGCGCGATTGACTCACCGTGGGCAGAATTGAGTGACCGCTGGACCTGAAACATGACTATCCGGGCGCTTGTCAACGTGTTTCTGGTGATGAAACGCTCCGCTGTGTACCACAGGATACATTGGTAGATGGGGCCTGTTCAGTTCGGCAGGGTGGGCGAACTGCTGTGCCAACGCGCCGATAGTGAAGAGAGTCACCAGAGAGCCCAATTGACGAATGATGAGGGGCCAGGTTCCGGTCAGCCAAAAAGAGAAAGGTGATGGGTGAATAGCGCCATGCACGTTGCTCGGCAAGCGTCGAGTAGCAGCGTGTCTGATGAGTCCTTCAGCGACACGCAAACAATTTGCACACTCGGCGCCCTCGACTGGTGCACAATCAAGGGCGCAGAAGAAGCTATGCCCTTTTGCACTGCCCTAGGTGAGGTGTTGCGGGTCTTCTCGTGAGTTGCACCCGCCGGTCTGAACCATGGCAGCGACGAAGGATGCAATTTTGTAGCGACACGCAAACACGCACATGGGCGCCAACAGCCATCGGCAGCCACTCTATGCTGTGCATTAGTTGACGGATTAGCAGCGGGAGGTTGTGGCTATGCGCGAACTTGTGTAGCGGTGAGATTGTGCGAGTGCTGCGCAATTGAGCAGTGCGATGGTGGGAAAAGAAGTGGTCTAGGCCGGATTGAGTGTGGCTGCCGTGGCTGATGCCTCGAGAAAACAGGCAGCGACGGCACCCGCCCACCCTTCAAGACGCTGCGAACGCGGATAGCGACATGAGGCGCAGCATCGAATGATCAGACGCCATCCACAGTGAGCGAGCGATGTCGTTGGAGAGACAGCATAGGGGTTCTCTGCCCGACTGAACACGTTGACAGGCGCGGCAGGAGTCGATGCGGCGGCTGCTGTCACTCTGGACCCATGCTCTAACAACAGCGAGCGAGACGACAGCTCACCATCGCCAATGACAGCGCCCTCGACCAGCGGCCGTTGACGGCCCTCTGACTGACGAAACATGCCTCTAGCGGCAGTTCCCAAGACATGGTCGTCATGCACGGATCGAGAGGAACATTTGCAGTCACCGCCCTCGCTAGCACGCCATGGGCCCCTAGTCTGGGAGGCTAGGAGCCGCTAACCTAGCTCTGCTGATGGGCGCAGGCAACCCTGGCCTAGCTCAGGCTTCCACCCACACCCTGGGCATGCGGCCGCTGTAGAGGATCAAGACATATATTCCATGGCATCCGCGCCCACCATGGCCCCTCCATCTACACCAACTAACTCCAAACGACCACGACCTGCTGTTTATACAACTACCAGTCTACGCTCTACCACATTCACCAGAAACAATCTACCAACAACACCACTGCACCAAAGGCACCCTCCCATACCGGGAGTGACTTCATCGCTACCATTCCGTACCTTGGCAACAACGTCACAACGGCTTACCCAAGGTCCATCCTGAAGAACTCGCCCACATCATCTCCCAAGATGCCTTCTGCACGCACAAACCAGCCTACCATCGTTCATTCGCGGCCTTCCACGGCCAAGAAGGAGCGCGTGGTCGGCTTCTACGAGGACCCAGTCGACTCTTTCTCCCGTCCTGTCAACACCGCTGAGAGCTGGGCCGCCTACCACTTCGAGATGCACGCCAGGAAGTGTGCTTACTGCCACAACCCCTATGAAGTCCACCGCAACCACGAGCAGCTCTGCGAGGTCGGCCACGGCCTGGCCCAACAAGTCGCTCGCTACATCTACCAAAAGTCCGACGGAGCCACCTACTCAACTGTCGAGGAAGACAACAAGCTTGTCCGCGTAGAGATCCCAGCCGGTTACGTTGAGGTCTGCAGTCTCCTCAAGGCCATTGAGCGCAGCATCCGTCACCGATCCCGCAAGCCATTCGTCTCCATGGACCGCAGCTACTACGTTGCCCCTCGCACAGCACCCGCCTCTCCCCGACGAAGCCACTCCGTCAAGGTTGAGCAAGAGCCAAAGACCAAGACCAAGCCATATGCGCGATCACGAAACGGCGAGATTGTCGACTGGCCACAGCACACCACCACCAGGCCAAAGCGACCACTCGCCGAGATTAGCAACACTCCCAGCTCCAAGCGCGGTTCTCTCTACGAGGAGGACCTGGCTAAGCAGCGCCGAGCTGCAAAGCACTACGCCGTCGAGGTCCGCGAGCCATCGACACGGGACCTTCGCGAGCACCGGTCGTCTGGCTACTACCGATGAATGATGACTTGAAGACTTTCTTTGTGCCTTACAAAATACAATTTATTGAATAATACGATACCCACACTACCATCTACGGCTACGAGGCCTAGCGGCCGCGCGGTCAAACGCTCCGATCCCACCACGACAACATCCGCGGGCGGACGCTGCAAAAGCTCCGCACCGGTGCGCGCCACCACCAAAAACACATTCATACATGCTTTATTGCACGCTCTGCTTCTGCGTTGCTTATACATGCTCTTGGGTAGTGAAAGGATAACGGTGGAATGATACCTAGAAAGGATCAAACAGTTGCATGCCTCCACCTTTGCGGTGTTGAGGGGGGAATGGATGATGCACTCCAGGGTAATGGACCCTGGATGATGCGGAGGAAACTTGGAATGACGTTGCTGGATCGAGACTAAGGGATCTAGCTAGATAGCTAATAATGGAGATACTTCTTAATTATCTAACATCACTGTGCCATCATGAAATGACTTTGCCCCATTACCCAAACAATACTCTCAACAAGACTTCCATGGTGTTCTTGGACTTTGCTACTGACCACTTTGAAATGCCCTACTGGTAGCGTAAGTCTTGCTCCACACACATGGGAATCACTGAACCACACAATTCTGAAACATTCACACACAAGACAGGCTTGATCCAACAATGACTCCCACACTCTGCACACCTCGGCTGCTCCCCTCATGGCTCTTCCCTTTGTTACGTCTTAGACATGACCAATCACGATCCAGGACACCCAGCAACACCTTGTCTTATCGCTAGACAAGTTTCCCATCATGTGGCCAGGAATATATTGACCGCCGGCGCCGGATACGGGTGCGTGAACATCCTCGTTACCAAGAACCTGTTGGTGTGCGACTGGACCCTGACGTCTGCCTGGCGCGCGCACTGCACCCTCAACTTCGCCTGGCGAAGATAACTGTGGGTTTGATACACCCTCTCGCAGTATCAAAGTGAGACTTGCATTGCGCGCTGCTAGTGCATTTCGCGGTTGAGCAAACTGTCATGCCACTTCTTCTTCCGGGTCAAAGTGCAATACTGAGCCACACAGCCACTGTCTGACATACATGGCCCCAGCCTCAGAGCAAACCCAGGACGACATCATCATCAGCTGGGCCGGGGCCCTGGTCAGGTGTTTTGATAACATTCAGGGTGCTTGCCTTGATTGTCATGGCGTCTCATCACCAAGGTTCTTGACGGCAGAATTCTGATTATTGTCAGGGGAGGATTGCGATGCGGGGCATGGCAGACGTCAGGGTCCGGATGAGAACCTTGAATTCTCACACGGGATGGATGTCAGGGTCTGCCAGGTTAGTGGCGACAAACGGAGGTATTGTGGTTTGTGATGTTCGAGAGTGTGCCCAGTGAAATGGAGCCTTGATATGGTTACTAAGAGTGGACAATGGTGATAATGGTTTGGTGGTGTTGCGGGGTACTGGCGCTGAACGGCAGGTGTGCTGCGCACATGCCGGCAGTGTTAGATCTTCACGATCTTCACATCCTTCACCACCACAAGCACTCAGTAGACGTTGTTGCCACTGCCATAAATACTGCCACGGTCATATTACCAAAAGTTGAGGATCTACAATAGAAGCCTCACGATAACAGCAACTGTCTCGCTTCAACCCGCGATACGAAGATCGAACGAGAAACCTATACAAGTTATTGCGCGTCCGCCGCAGAACGCCCGAGTTACCAATACCAGACGTCACATATTGTAAACACATGTTGGTCATAATGCTACAGCAGGAGGAAGACTGCAAACCTAAGGAGCTACGAGCTCGGTGCTGCACCTCGCACTGTCCAGCGCAAATAGCCCCGCCAACCTCTCCACACCACAATTCTAGCCAGACTTGAATAGCGACATGTACATTCCAGAACACTTCCCCATCTTAATCGCGCATTGACAACTGTCCCTGTGTCGCGGCAGCTATCTCACTCTCATCAAGGAGGTTCCCAACTGATAATCCTCAAACACCGTGGGTGATGCCAGTCTGCCGGTCAATTGCCAGCACCAGACCCACTCTATTAATATTCGGAACCCGATCATAACTGGCCAAGCCAGCAGAACAACGACAGTTCAACGAAAGCAAATCCATCATGGATAATTGCATATGATATGCATATTCTTATTCTCCAGTGGAGCTTGCATCAGCTCCAGTGTCACCGGTCAATATGCAGCTAACCCTCTAGTCCACGTCGTAGAGGTGCAGCATGCATGCATTGCAGCCTCACCGGTCAACCTGATCGAGTACCTGCACGATACCCACCAGCGCGCGCGGTCTCGAATCACTCATATAATCACTCTCCTGCATCGTCGGACCTGTCCGGGCCTCTGTTTCAGACAAAAGCATTGCGCAAGCTGTATTGCCAGCTCACGTCTCCCCGCATTTACCAGGACGTGCCCTTTCCGTCCGGCGAGGCTGCTTGCTGGTCAACGTGTCCATCGACTCATCGCCAAATCATCGTCTGCCCACCCGTCCGAACCCAACCTCATCCCAACCACCAGACCTTTCCTTCCCCACAGTCCAATACTTTGGTTTTCCTTAGCATATTCTCGTGCAGTCCGGTGCAATTGCCAACGTGTCGCGCTCGCTTGCTGGGGTCCTTGCTCCGTGGAGTCATAGCGGCCCTGCCCAACCCAAGAAAATCTTCTCCAACTATGGGTCGGTAGCCGAGTCGCAATGGATACATCGCTGCGATAAAGTCATGAAAACAGGGCTGTGCTGGCCTCAGGTACTGGCAGAAAAGCTGTGAGTGATTGGGCAATGGCAAGGTGGATGAGGTAGGTGTTCGGTGGTCGAAGCGTGGTAGTTTGTGGCATCCTCGCCTGGGAAGCCATCGTTCGGTGGATGGTCGCGGGTGAGGCGCAGCACCGCGTTCACAGGGCTGAGCCTTCAGGAACTCGTTCAAGCTGACAAGTCACTGGTCCGATGAGTGCTCATCGGTGGAAGTGACATCGCACCTGATCGTGCGGCTGATAAATTCAATATCGAAGATACGACGACGACGACGGCAGCCGCCGACATGCATTTGTAATATGTAAGACGGACCACGCATTCGCTCACAACACAAAGCGGCAAATGCGACAACATTCTCAAGACTTCTCTGGGGGCCAAGTTCCAGGAACCGCCGTGCCAGCGCCAGCCTTACGGCCCCCCAGCTGATCCATCGCTCCACCCTCCCGTCATTTCAAAAATAGCCCCCAGAGTTCATGCGCGACATGCTGCGCCGCCTCCATGTCTGTTTCGACATCAAACATCTTCACGACCAATTGCGACGTGCTTTTCTGCCGTACATGGGTTCACATCTCAGGATGCGACCTGCTTCAGTTACGCGTTGTCATGCCTGCTTTACTGGGTTGTGATCACTAGGGTAAAATACGTGAACGGTATGAAGATGGGGCTGTAAATGTTGGGGATTAAGACAAAAGTAGAGAATGGGGATGGAGATGCGACAAGAGAAGATGCAAGATGGCGTATCTTGGGGATTGGGGTAAAATGTCCTTGGTGAGTCGGCAAGCTTGCATCAGCTGCTTGTAGTGTGATGTACACTTCATGCTTAATCATAAAGCGCGAAGAGAGAGTCGCGCGAGACTTGGTGCGTACTTTGGGTGATGACTGCACATGGGTAGCTGCTCAGTGGCGCACACGTCGACTTCAGTGACGTGCCAAGAAAGATCTATGAATACACAAGAGTTGCAAGGCGGTATCCAGGTACAGTACTGTTCTCACTAACCGTTTGCACTCATTTCGCTCTACCTCCATACGTCAGTATCAACCCTATACGATACGTTGGCACATACTGATCTAGTCAGCCGAAAGACATCAAGGCAATCTATCACGCACCCTGCCCTTTGACTAGACGCGCTACAGATACATACGAAGCTTCACTGTCAAGACACTTGGAGAACAGGGCGTTATCGCAGGACTACCAATATCGTTTGCTTGTTCTGGTAGTTGAGATATCTTTCACTGATTGCGTTACGCGCTAGTGAGCCTCCCCACTTCGAATCATTCACCACTTGCCGCGTATGGCATCGCGTATAAGTTTCGCAATCATACGAACCCAAAGGATTTCTGGTATGTGGATAACGCGCCTTCGAACTGTTTACCACCGCAACAGTGGAGCGCGCTGTGGACTAGAACGTCTGTCGCGTCATTCGCACCCAGGCGCCGCATAAGCCTCTGGCTCACGGTTCCAGCTCGACTAACTACGTCATAGTTCACACTTGGAATGATCATAGAGGCGCTCTGGAGACGCGATTGCCGATGCTGACAACCACGATATGATACGCGTTCGGTTAAACCACGACGCAGCCCACGCGCGACCGAAAGATACCGAACTGAATGGGCGCATCTTCAGCAACCCTCAAATTATCAATGCAAAAGTACACACGCCTGAAGAAAAACGTCGGAATCGGTCACATTATCTGGATCATGATCAGCGAAGGCATCGAAAGCATGTGCGTTTTGAAGACACCCCCCGATCCGAAACGCGCGCTCAAGAACCCTACCCATGGATGACTGCAGTTGAAGCTCAGAAGTCCAACGCAGAGTCGTGTCCGCAGATTGGCGCCAAGCATAAGGAAAAGACAGAAGATATTCGAGAGCGCGTCGACTTCCTGGACATCAGATACGACGAAGATTTCGGGAAAAACGAAGAGTTCAAAACACCCGAGGAGAGGCTCATCAAGTAGCGCGCGGATATACAGATGCCGCGATTGCATCAGAAACGCCCCAAGCTCATAGCTGAACGCTGTGCCGCAGAAGAAGCCGCGCTGTTGTTCGAGGGCAGAGCGATCACTGCGCAACTCATGGTGGATATTGAAGAGTCTTGTCAGACGGCGAATCAGGGAGCTGCTGCTGCTGGAAACGAACGGCTTCATTAAAGTAGCATCGAGTAGTCGAATCTACAGTGAAGACGGTCTGAGAGGCGCTGGACTCATTCTGATGAAGCTCATGGGAGGTGAACAGGCGGTCTCGCACGATGCGGCGAATTTTTCGTTGTGCGGCGCGTCTACGCTTTGTGGATGGATCCATTCGTTTGGCTGTCATTGTATAATAAGACTTTAATTTCTGTGATTCCTCCTGCGAACGATGTGCGGGAGGCTCTCGCTGGAGCTGCTAGTTTGGGATGCAAAAGGAGGAGGCGGCAAAAGTCAGGGTTTCTCCGAGGCCTCCGCTTCGCCGTAACACCACCAACGAATCTACGTCTGTTGACTTTGCGATCGTTATTTGCAATATGGAGTTACTGCGATAACATGTACCCTCTATGTGTGCGCGACGCTGCGGCACTGGACCATTTTTATCGGCACGCCGAAGCACCTCGATTGCGGTAATCTCTAATGCGAGGCGGGGAAGGGCCGAGTGTCCTAAAGCGGCAACACTATGCGGCTCCGCACACCATGTCCACAATCCCATCAGTTTACATGCGATCGCACCATATTTGCTGCGGTCCTTTCTTGATCGGTTGCGCAGTCCGGTGAGGGGGTTAATAGTCTCGATGTAGAACTGGAACCCGTATATAGTGCGGCCAGGTACCTAAACATTTGCAAACTTGTAACCTCCAATCCCTTCCAGACAACCATCTCTTTCAACAAACAAACCATCAGTATATCTTCAACCATCATGCCGTCCATTCACCCCGCCATTGATAACGGTATCAAGAAGGGTGACCCCAACTTTTCCGGGGGCAAGCTCTACTGCCATTGCCCCTCCAAGAAGGTCGAAGTGACCCTTGCTAGCAACGTCGCACACAACCATGCTTGCGGCTGCTCGAAATGCTGGAAGCCCAAAGGCGCTCTCTTCTCCGTCGTTGGCGTCATTCCCAAAGACGCCGTCTCCGTAACTGCCAACGGCGATAAGCTACATATAATCGACGAGTCCGCAGCCATCCAACGCAATGCCTGCAAGGATTGTGGAGTCCATCTCTTCGGCCGCATCCTTATCGATCATGCATTCACCGGCTTAGACTTCGTACATACTGAGCTCAGCGATAAGGAAGGATGGCAAGAGCCCCAATTCGCGGCGTTCGTCAGCAGCATCATCGAGCAAGGCTTCAACCCGCAGGAAATGGATGCTGTAAGAGAGAAGTTCAGGAAAGAGGGACTGCAGACATACGATGTGCTGAGTCCGGCGTTGATGGATCTCATCGCCACATTTACTGCGAAGAAGAGTGGAAAGCTTTCATCGAAGTTGTAGGATCGAATTACAGGGTTCGGCGTTCTAGGTATGGTCAATGTGGATCATGTATCATTAGATGACGAAGGATGGCTTAGAGCTCGGATCAGTCTTATAGACATTCAAGAGTATCATTCATCTGGAAGACTGACAAGTGCGGGACGTATGGTGTTATATTGCATACTACTGAGCACCATGATCGCGCGCTAAACCACTCTAGCAGCGAAGTTGAACATGTCACTGAGGGAATATGGTTCCTCGTGGTGGTATTGATTTCATCGAACTATCTCTTCCAAACTCGCATTCTTGTTCATGTTGCTAGAAGGAAGCTGTTCGCTAGATTTACCTCTGGGACAGTCCGCGGTATAACAATAAGCCCGGAGTTGGGTAGTGTCCCTGGCGGCAAACCAGGACTCATCATCATTTCCCCGTCTGGCGAAGCCATTACGAGCTGCACCAATCTCTTAAAAAGGTCTCGTATTAACGACCCTCCCTTCATAGCAAGATACGTTCTTGTAGACCTTCGGAGTATTGTATTTCCACCCCGCAGCAACCCGGGGACCTTGGAAGGCCTGCCTCGTTTGCCAAGATGCTTGTGCGGGGAACAACTCATTAGGCGTTTGCAACCAGCGGGATTCTCCCCATAACATACAGTACACAGCAATATGAGTAATTCCGGAAGCTACTTCTATCGATGTTATTCAGATAGCAGCGCTGGTGCCCTTATCTCTGGCAAAGGCCATGCACTAGGACGGCCCTTCGGCTCTGTTCATCTTCGTGCCGAATTCGATAATCACATCGAACTTCGCACAAAGACATGTACGGCGCTGGTTTCTACAAGTAATCGACTCATCGACACTCTTCGACGCGCCTTCAGCAAAGTCTATAATGGACATGAAGATCCGACCCAAGTCTGGGTAGCTTTTTTCTGTGTGCCTGATATAGACCGTCATGTTTATCATCACGCGGAAGATCTGGCAAAGAGATGGAATCTTTCAAATCCTGAACGACTCCGATACGAGTACATCTTCGAATGGGAAATTCCGAAACGATATCTCATCCATAAAGTTTCCGTTAAGACGCTCATGGAACGCGGACTCCATATGGGAGGATGCCTTCCCGATTATACAATTCCACCGACAGCAGAACTCAAAGAAGATTTTGCAAGAATATACCTTGATCCAACAAACGATGGATTCTTCAACGGAATAGCGTTAGGTAGTCTAGCTCATTATTTCGGAGCTCGTGCACCTGTACGCCAAATCGCGCATCAACTTGTTCAAGATTGCGTGGGTTATGTTGATCACAACGCTCAGCTCGTGAGCGTGTCATACGGAAACAACGTTGTCAAGCATATTGATTTTGCCTTCTTCCGTGGTATGGATGATGGAATTGAAATAGCCTTGATCGATTGGTGGCTGACGGATTCCAATTTCGCCAACGCATACGGGGATTATTGTGTTTGGGCTTCGCAGATCGAAGAAAGACTCGTAACAGAATGCGAGGCGCTATATGAAGCATTGCTGGATGACGAGGATGCTAGCATCGAAAGATATGAAAGAGAAAAGCAGCGACTAAGGGAAGAACATCACCAGGTGGTCGTAGAAGTTGAGAATGCTGCTATCGATTTAGGATTATAAGCATGCGTAACAGTGGCATTGTTAGTAACGTAACGACGAGATTGACTCAGCTATCTCGGCTTGGTTAGCTTATACATCATAGATCGCGCTGCAGATAATTCCGAATACTAGCGAGGGTATCAAAAATGCTAGGGCGCATATGTGTCCTGGTAGGGAGGGTAGATCCCTGTGCAAGCAGGAGGACTATGCAACTATGCCGAATCAATGACGTTCATCTTTTCGTAAACCTCGATCCAAAGGCATTGTGCCTCGTAGTCAAAGTCAATGCCTGATCATAATCATCCGCACAGCAGTGAGTGTAATAGTATGCTGGTGAGAGTCCCTGGGTGTTTCAATATCGCAAGTTACAGGGCCTTTGTACTGAAGACCTCCATGGTTTCTTTGCTCCATCGTCATAATATGCGTATGTCAGGATCAACCATATTTCGAAAATACTCACGGCGGTCGAACTGAACCTTGGAGCACATAATCAGGTACAAAATCATTCTTGCTTACAATAACCAGCTACTAGGAAAATCACACACAAAGACGAGGCACATGGCACCACGACACGCTAAGGAGCAATAGAAGAGCTCAATAAGGGAGACGCTGGATAAGATTCACCCATCAGCCATAGCAATAAACAAATGTGCGAGTAGAAACAAAAACAGGATACGGATAGAGCTGCCAAACCAACTCCGACGAAAGGACGCTATGAAGGCTGCGTATTGTTATTAGAGTTGGGGTACTATGCAAATGAAGCATAAAACGGGATGTGGAGAACCCGATCAGTATGTTTTCAATGCGTGACCCATAGCCTCGAGGAGTTTCGAGCCTCACGAAGTCGACTATACGGTTTGAGTTTAGGCTAGAAGAAAGCAGATTGTTTTACTACTTTCCGGCTAGCGGTGCATATTGGTTAGGTCAAGGAAGCGAGATGTGAAGAAAGCTAATATGGCACTGTTCTCAGCGAGGTTTCCGTAAGATTGGAACAAGAAATATGACTATTGAGAATTGGGTATCTATAATGGAGCGCACTCATGACCAGTAAGGCCGTTTGTGTTGATGAACTCTACCTTGGAATCGCCAACTGCGATGTCAAGCGTAGGATCGAGCCCATCACCAGACAAGGTCGTCGAAGCAGTATAGTACACGTACCCTGCCGTCTCTTTGCTTGATCGGACCATAGGGATGGTCTCCGGCTGCAAGCGAGGAATGAAGTTGCCCTGAACCTTAGTCTTCTTCACAACGTTGATCTGCGGAGCGGCGCCAGCCTGGAGAAGGGACTTGGATACGGCAGCAGTAACATTCAGCGTACCTTCACGCTTGGTCGCATCCCAGACAACGCAGGATTGTGCTTCTTGGTAGAGAATGTCAGCGTTTACAGGGTATCCGCCTGTGCCGCCGTTGTCGTAGATATCATCGTTGACGCGAATGGTAAACGAACTAAACGCCTCACTAGCGTTCAATGTTTGGTCAAACTCGAACCATAGGAAGTTCTCGTCTAAGTATCCAAAAGAGGTTCCTCCACGGAAAGTGGCACGGCGAGCGGCGATTTCAGCAACTGTGATATTGCCGCGCGGTGCTGGAATGATAGAAGCTGTAAGGCTATCTTGATCGCGACCAGTCACTGGCGTAACTCGAACACGAATGCGTCCAGAAATTTCGACCAAACCATCCTTTAGTTGATATGAAGATATATAAGGGCGGATGTCTGCTGGCTCCAAGGGCTCAGTCAGTGTGATATCGCCCGGTACGAGACTGAGCATCTTTTCAAAGACGGTCTCGCACTGGGACTTGAAGTAGGCTTTGTCTGCAAGCTTGCGCATGGTTTTGTTGTCGTCGGCAGCAAAGATTCGCTTGTCGGAGTTCAAAGTGTTGTTGGTGTTGACGACCAATGGATTAGCCGTAGAGTTGTCAAGATACTCCAATACCACGTTGTTGTCCAAGACACCAAGGGTAGTATCGAAACTCGCCTTGTTCTCAGCGGTGACTGGGCCAGATACAATCTCGGGATGATCGACAGAGTGAACACCACCAATGCTGTGACCACAAGCGATCAAGGTGATCATATCGGTCTCGCTCAAACTGGCAGTCTCAAATCTCTTCCTAGTGGTGTCGAGGTCGGTGTGGGCTTCTGGTACGCCTTTGATACCAGCTTCTGCAGCATCCTTGCGGCCTAGTCGCAAAGGAACGCGCATGTCGGCGCAACGAGCCACGGACATGACTAATGACAAGGCCAATACGTCGGCAGCGGAGCTCCTCATGTTGACTGAACTTGATATGTCGGCCAAGGTGTTGTTCAATGCAGCACCCAGGTTCTCCGGTCGATCAAGTTCGTATTGTATCGAGGCATCCAGCCCGCCAGTCTTGGTCGTGGCATCGTGTGTGACAGAATCATGGAAGGCGGTTCGCACCCATTCTGCAGCTTTCTGGATGCCAGGTTGATTAGCGCCGAATGCGCAGGTCATGACTTCTGTTGCTTCGTGAGCTTGGAATGGAACACATGAAGAATGTAGGGTACGTACGATCTGAAAGCGATCCGTCCTTGATGTAACCAGACTGCAGATACAAGAGATCGTCGAGCTGATCGTACTGGCTGGGCCAGACGTATGCCTGGCAGCTCGGCGCAAGAATCGCGAGGCTGATCAACTGGTTTCTCTTCATGGTATCTAGGTAAGCGCACTTCGTGTGTTTTGTGGCGAAGTATTGCAGGGCTTTCAAAGATGATGGTAAACACTTCTGGACACGCACTCGTTATATAGGTCTTGGAAGATACCTACCCAATGTTATTGAAGGATATAGTGTGGAGCCACTCTAGCAGCGCACGATCAATGCGCAAAAGGATTTGGGCTTTTACGGTGCACGTTGCAGCAACTAGCATCGTGTTCGGGATACGATGTTGTATAGAGACTAAGAGTGGGTGAGTTACGGTTACTCCTAGCAAGGGTCAGGGAAAGCCTCGCCTGGAAAACGATCTCTAGCAATTGTCACCTAAATTTGGAAACAGGACCCTAGGCATGGTTGGAATTGTGCCTTGGCCGATTGGTCCTGGGAATCTCCGGAGAACGCACGCGACAATAGGTGACCAAAGCCAGCCGTTTTTTCGTCGGAGATTTCGACGGATCAGACCCGCAAAAGCTTGGCTGAGTTTCCAGCTTTCAGAGTCTACAATCAATGCGGTGCTGCGAAAGCTATTGACAGAATGGAAGATTTGTCGTACTTCCCTTCAAAGTTATATGCGACTGTCTATAACCTCGCCAGTGTTTGGATTGAACGTGCAGGCCATGTATTCAGTACTGCGCACAGTGGGCCTAGTGTGCGGATAGGGGCAACATTGTAGACCGAGGCATAAGAGCTTACAAGGCTATACATGCAACGCCGCCATCGTATTTTGGCCGTTCCTCCCTTTGACGCGCTTAGGGGAGATTTATCCGCGGATCGCACTGTGTCTGTATATGTTCCGTTTTGTGTGTCAACGCTTTGCCTGCGAGACTTTGTGCCAGAACTGCAACTCTGCGGTCGAGATCCGGATGGACACACACTCAAGCCCAACCTAAGCTCTTGAACTTATCCAGCATTAGCGTTTATCATGACACGAATCGTGTCTAACACTCCGGTATCACCCACTTCCAACTCAGTGATGGGAGAGGTGACAGATGACGTGTGCAAACAATGGAACATCAGCGATGCGTACCAAGCACCTCCAAACGGTCTAAGCTATGGTCATACCAGTTATGCCATGGCATGGGGCGATTCGGTCCTGATCCTCCTTTCGGAGCTGGCAGGCCTCACGCCGAGTAGGCTGGGAGAAGTACAACCGCGTCTCCGCAAGCGTATCGACCAAGGTCGAAAAAGAACAAAAGGCAGTCGGCAGTCGTTGGCAATACAATTGGATCTCAAGGCGCTGACCACCCATAGTAGGCATATGTGAAACGAGACTGCGAACCCCGCCAACGAGGAACCACAGGACCAAGCACCAGGGAATGAAGAGTATTGAAGGACACCAAGTTCGAATTTCAGACCTGGAAGGAAGAGATGAAGCTCGTACGGCAGAACGGTGCGGGTGGTGTGTGGGTACCTCAGTAGGAAGAATTAGTACAGCAAAAAATGTTGCAAACCTCCACAGAGTAGCAATAATGAGATTGGATGGATGACAAAGTGGATCGTCCCAAGAAACACTACAACGCGATGTCAGCCCAAGTTTATTTTGAAGACAAGCTGGATGAAGATCCGCCAGGTGTATCTGAGCATTTTCTACCCCCAGAGAAGCAGCACCTCTCAAATCGTCCAGGTGGTATCGCAGAATCGTGATGGAAGCAAGCCTGCTTGCCCAGAAGGCACTGATATGAGAAAGTCGTCAATGTCTAGGGGAAAGGGCGTCGGTAGAAAACATTGTAAGTCTATAAGTAGTACTGTGGGGTAGGTCTGGGGAACGTCGAAGTAGTCGCGCCAAGGACCTCGGCCCAGAATGGACGGAGCCGTCCCCCTCAACGATCACAAGCAAGACCGGATCCACCGTTACTATGATATAAGCCATCCATTTCCAATGGAGTTCTCAGTGTCTTCATTGCCAGCGCTGCCGTTATGATGGTGGACCTCACGCAACATCCTCTGAAGGGCGTATATGCGCTGGGCGCTTTGGGCTTCGAGCTCGTGCGCTTCCCTCTATACATTGTCAAGTTCCTCGTCTTCGGCCGCCAGCACCCGAGCTGGACCTTTCGGCAGGCCCTCACTGTACACGCCTTCTTCTCCGGGCTATGGCACGTTGCGAAAGTGCAAGTCAAAACGCCGCTGCCTCTCACACCGGATCAAGAGAAGGAGCGATTCGTAGTCATTAAGCCGGCAAAGAATGAATCATACAAAGGGCCCTTGAGGAGCAACAAGGACGTTGTGCCAGTGGAAATTGGTGCGACGTGGTATCCTGCACCGCTGGGTACGGGTAGCGACAAGGCTAGGATCAAGGTCGTGCTTCACTTACATGGTGGAGCTTTCGTCACGGGTTAGTCAATAGTGTTTGCGATACCTATCTTCATGGCTAACTCGACCCAGGAGATGGACGGACGGCAGCCAGCGGGGCTATGGCAAAGAAGCTTCTGAAATACACTCCCGCCACGCACATCTTCTGCCCGCAGTACCGCCTCTCCACGTTGCCTGTCTCGAAGACATCGAACCCGTTCCCAGCCGCTCTCCAAGACAGCGTCACAGCATACCTGTACCTCCTGAACGACCTCAAGATACCCCCTCAAAACATCATACTTTCGGGAGACTCAGCAGGCGGCAATCTATCCATCGCGCTTCTACGCTACATCTCCGACTACGGTTCCGACATTGGTCTGCCCGCACCCTCTGCAGCGCTTCTTTGGTCGCCCTGGACCAACCCAGCCGATACCTCCGGATCATACGTTTATGACAACAGGAATTATGCTACAGACTACCTTTCTCCGCCCTTCACATCATGGGGCACCACGGCATATGCTGGTGAAGCTGGCGAGCAGGTCCTGTCACAGCCATACATTTCGCAGAAGAACCGGACATTCAAGACAGAGGTACCCATGTGGGTCAACGCAGGCGGTGGAGAGATACTGTACTTTGATATCGTTGAATGGGCTGAGAAAATGAAGGAAGCAGGTAACAATCTGCAGCTTGATATCGAAGAGCATGTTCCACACGATATCCTGCTCTTGGGTCACATCTTGGGTTTCGAACAAGAGGCTATAAATATGGCTAGGCGAGCAGGCGAATGGATGAAAGAGCAGAAGATGTAAGGAAGGATGCGACACGTTAAATCCTTCAATTTCCTTGACGCTAGCTCTGCCAACTGTGAGTATCCCGAATCTGGAATCCCCTTCGAAGTTACTAACTCGGCTGGCGGAACGGTGGAGTGCTGAATAGGCGGAGTGACGGGGCTACAGACTGGCCGGGATATGGATCGCCAAGTCGAAGTCATAATAATTCTGGACACTACTATCTAGGCAACTGCAGTCATCGGAACCATCTCAGTTCAGATCATGGCAATGAATTGCAGTTTCTTCACCTCATCTTCTAGAACCCATGCGTAGGAGTGTGGGCGAGTAGGACTGCAAGTGAGCGAAAACACGCGATAGTCATCCAGTTGCTAGTAGTACACATCGGCGGTAAGGTGACGTCTTAACAAACAGTCCGAGCTTGGCCCGGCTATACTCCAAATATACTGAGGCTTGCCCATTTACTGTTACGGGCTCATCGTCGGATGAATACACAGCCCGCATTCGTTCGACTTATTTTTGTCCTAAAGACATTGTCTGGGCGTCAGAGTGAACTCATACCCAGCTGTTCAAAGAATGCAGTGAATTCGTTATATATATATAGCTGACCTAGCTGCCTTACCTGACAGACATCATACGTGTCGTACCACAAGCAGCCAGCCTACTTACTTCCAGACTTGTCAACAATTAAGCCAGATCAAGCTCATCAATCAAGCTGTTGCCCATCTACGTTTAAGCCAATTTAAGCCCAGCGTGTAGTAAAATAGTATTGATTAAGCTCGTACACACCAGCTTGATTGATGGGCTTGATGAGATTAATAGGTCTAGGCGTGGAGCGTAGGGCTGTTGTTGTTGCTGTAGCGACGATCTCACAATGCTTTCTTAGTGTTGAGTTTAGTATCTACGCATAGATCACTAATCATGTAGTAGTTACGTGATTATGCGACAGAACTTAACTCCATAAACTTATCGTGAGATAGCTCCTGCTGCAACACTAACAGCCTCACGCTAAAGCATTAATCTTATCAAGCTTATCGATCAAGCTCATCGGTTATAACCCATCAAGCCAATTCACTTAAGCTATTTTGCTCCGATGGCCAAGCCAAGCTAGAGGCCTAAGCTCGATTGGCTTGATTGTCGACAAGTAAGTACTTCTCATCTGGCACCCAGTTTCTCCATCATGGCTTCACATCAAGCAATTGGCAACTGTACGCCTGGTGCTATCCCCTATCCAGTCATATTCGGGGCTGAGTTTGTTGCTATTGAAGCCCACCCAGTCCTGAACTACACCGGCTCGGACATTGAGAGCCGACTATGGTACAACCATGGCCTTCTCCCTAACAACGTTTCCGTGGACTTTTGCAATGTTACCCTCACGCACACGCATCCAGGCAAGAACGACACGCTGCGTACACAAATCTGGCTTCCTCTGAAGCCTACATGGAACAGCCGTATGTTGATGGCAGGCGGCGGAGGTTGGTCGGCAGGATTTGATGAAGCTGCTCCCGTAATGTTCGGAAGCCTAACTGAAGGTTTTGCGACATCCTCCGTGGATGGTGGAGTGCACATTGAGAACGCCACCTCAGTAGCAAGTTGGGCGTTAACAAGCCCTGGCAACGTCGACTACAACGCGCTACAGAACTTTGCATTCAATGGCCTGATAGATGGCGCTATTGCTACCAAACAAGTGATTGAAAGCTTGTATGGCCACGGTTCGGACTATTCTTACTGGAACGGTTGCTCTCAAGGTGGCCGACAGGGTTACATGTTTGCCCAGAGGTTTCCAGACATCTTCGATGGTATCGCGGCGGCAGCTCCAGCTATCAACTGGAGTCCACTTTTATCTTCGTCAACTTTCCCTCAACAAGTCTTATTCGAGCTTGCCCAGAATGGGCTAAACGATTTTCCACACGAGTGCGAGTTCCTTTCCCTGAGGCAAGCTGCAATCGCTGCTTGCGATGACAATGACGGGCTCATGGATGGGCTGATCTCCGACCCTGAAAGCTGCAAGTTCGATGCTCGATCCATGATTGGAAATCCAGCGAACTGCAGCTCTCCTGGTGAACCTTCACTTATATCAGAAGCCGCTGCTCTGGCCATGACCGCGTTGTGGAAGGGTGCTCGAACAAGCAATGGAACATTCCTATGGTATCCCCATGGATACGACACAAACCCGACAGACTTTTATGGTACTCTGGACAACACTTGCTCAGACAACGGATCATGTGTACCTGCCCGACAGTCACTCTTCACAGACTGGATCAGGTACTTTGTCAAAAAAGACCCGAATTACGACTTGAACAATATGACACGCCAGGACTGGGTTAGTGCTTTTTATGCTGGAAAGCGGGAGTATACTTCCATTATCGGGACAGATTATCCAGATCTACAAGAGTTTCGCGCCGCTGGAGGAAAGCTACTTACCTACCACGGTTTAGTGAGTTTTCCAATGCCACAAGAGGCTATCGCGACACGGTTAACTGATTCAATTCGTCTAGGCTGATGAATCAATACCCTACGGTGATACACGCGACTACTATGATCGAGTAGCTGCTCTCGATCCCGCCTTACGCGACTTCTACCGTTATTCTGAAGCCCCTGGAGCAGCACACTGTGCACCTAGCCAGGGTGGCACCCCTACCGGCTTGTTTGCCGCCTTGGTCGACTGGGTCGAGAATGATATTGCGCCCGAAACGCTTGTTGCTAGGAACGCTGAGGACAGGGAACGCTTGCTTTGCCAATATCCAAAGAAAGCTGTCTTCACGGGAGATCCTGCAAACTACACCGCGGAAGACTTTGTGTGTGAGTGAATAGGAAGTGAGCATGGCAATCAGGCACTAGATTAGCTACCTAGGTATGTTGTAGATCGGTAGTCTGGTGGTCCAAAACCTCGAACAATCCCCAAACGTTCGCCTTCGCTTGTGTTCCCGACATCAAGAGGTAGTGGAACGGATGAGAAAAGAGGGAAAGGAAGCCGTCGATTTAGATTTGGACGACCCCAAGACCTTCGCCTTCGCTCTGGCCGGTGTGGATCGCGTCTTCCTGTTGACCGGCTACACAGTCGCGATGTTGACGCAAAGCAAGACTTTCGTGGATTCTGCTGTGAAGGCCGGTGTGAAACACATCGTTCATCTTGGGATTTTTGGCGAATGGGACGCGACAGACCCACACTTTGTTTGGCATCAGCTCATCGAGAGCTATATCAAGGCGAGCGGTCTCGCCTGGACGCACCTCCATCCCAACATGTTCATGGACAATCTGCTAGCAGCCACAGACCCCAAAGCAGATAAATTAACGCTATATGTTGAGAATCGTCGCGTGGGCTGGATCGCGGTAAGTGACATCGCAGCAATGGCGGCAGCGATTCTACGTGACGGGCCTGAAAAGCACCACGGACGCGACTACTGGATGAGCACCGACGTGTTGAACGGCTCAGAGGTTGCTGCGATCTTGAGTGAGGTCACCGGTCGCAGTATTGCCTTCAATCCCCGAGGACCCGACGACTTTAAGGCACTGGTCTCAGCTCCGGGTTCAGGGGCAGAACCTTGGTATGCTGAGGGCGGCGTTGATTTTATGCGCCAAGTTGTCGACGGCCGGATGGGTTACATTGGAACCATTCGTGACGATATTCCTTACGTGCTGGGAAGACCGGCTTTGACCTTCCGAGAGTGGGCCACCGAGCACAAAGAGGCTTTCATCAAGCTTGCTTCAACTAGGGATTAACCCATTAGTTTACGGGGAAATAGCAGAGATTTGGTCCGGCTAAAATGGCTTTGTCGACCAAAGTAGTGGGATAGGGAAGTAGATATCTTGTAGATGCGTGTGATATAATCTTAGAGAGATCGTCACGTTGCTCCCAAAGTCTGTGGGGTTTTAATAGACCATGTGACAAGTGTTGGAGCTCCACTGAGGGTGCTCAGTACTGTCGTGTGCTTCCGGTCAAGACGTTGAACGACTACCACCCAAGTACAGTATAGATCAAATCGGTAGATCTTGTACATACAACCATAAGGCATAGGATATCGTCTTTGTGGTCTGCTCAGCCATGCTCAAATCTCGTGATACAGTTATAGCACGAAGATCAATGTATCTAGCACGTATTACACCTCCGATATTAAGAGTTGTGAGTGAACATTAGTCTAACATCATCTACATCTTACACCAGCTGGGTTTCGTCCTCTTGAGTCTCGGTCCCAACAGACTGATGAGACGATCCCGTTCCCGGCATTCAAAGTACCATGGGCTCGATACCCGTCCATCTAAACAATATACTAGATACCCAGGGATGTCGCTTCGTAGATTCAACAACATACAGCAAGGCTGCGACACCAAATAGGCAGGCTGCGAACCAGAAAAGCAAACTCATCATCCCGAATCACCACAGGCTCCCACAAGAACCAGTCCTCGTCTTTTCTAGGCAACATTGGAAACTACCTCCTCGTCATGGTGGTTCTTTCGGCTGGGTTTTTGAACGGCGCGACTGTCCTCGATGGCGCGCTCATTGCCTTAGCGCTACTATTGCTGCACTTGTTCGCTCGACTAAGGGTGAAGGTGATCAACAAGAGCCCTACCATCCGTGGCGTTCAAGTCATGGAATCTGATATGAAGAGGTACTCAAGAAAAGCGAAGCTCGTAAGTGACTTATCCGGGAATGAGATGTCAGACGCCTGGGCGTGCGAATCAGGGTTGCTTACTAGGCGATATATCCAGCCAGATAAGAGCAGCGTACCGGCAAATTAGTAGTTGGGTAGGTGAGCACTAGCAAGCCCACGCTGTTGTATATTTTTGCTTTTTTTTATCCTCATCGACAACAACCTGTTAGTCGAAACGGAGCGTTGTAGCTGCACTTGGCGTGTTTTTGCTGAGACATATTGCCTATGCGTCGGAAGCACGAATCTTCCTTTTAGTATTGCAAGAACACGAAGACAGGTTGTTACACCGAAGCGAATCGGCGGTTGGCGTGATAGCGTGGTATTGCAGCGGTGTCTTTTTTATTTGAGGAAGTCGAGGACAAGCCCATGGAACATGTCAGGCTTCTCCCAATAACACCAGTGGCCACCCCAATCAACAGTCACTCCCTTGGCAAGGCCTTCGTTTTCGCCTCCATTTACCAGTTCAACTACCTTCAACGGCCCTGCAGCAGGAAAGCATCCACTTCGGCTACTCGCCACGACTAGTACTCGTGTTGGGCTCCTGCTCTGTGGTCCAAACGAATGTGCGATGGGATGTCGCCAGTCATTTGCCGTATGATCAGCCATCAGCTTTCCATACCACCATCCGTTTCCCCTCAAAGCCTCTGACAAGAAGAATGCTTCGTCCTCTCTCCACTTTGACGAATCTGATGCTGGGTCGCCAGGCTGTGGGTGTGATCTATAGCCTAGACATGCTGCGATAGTACCGAGGTGCGCTTCTTTTGGACTTTCAATGAGCGATCTCTGCATCTCTTTCAGTGCTTCTGGGTTGTTACATCCCCGGTTTCCGAATTCAGGGCCCCAATCTTCGAGATAATTTTGCAGTGGAGCTTGGTCCACGAAGACCATGTGCGAGAACGCACGGGTGGTGAACAACTCACTATAGCTCCATAAAATAGCCGCACCTAGACTTGTACCGATGGCTTTTATGGTACCGTCGCGGAAACCGAAGAAATCAATCAAGTTCTTCAGATCCATTGCTAGACGTGCGACATGGTAGCCCGCTCTGGGCTTGTCGGACTCGCCATGACCGCGCAAATCGGGGACGATGACATGAAAGCTTTGGGATAGTGTGGATATATTGCGCTTGAAGACTGCTCCTGAGCCTGTGAAGCCGTGCAGCTAACGATGAAGGTCAGGCGCGCTGACGAAATGCGCTCGATGGCGGGGAGCTTACCAAGATCAAGGGAGCGGCATCGGGGGAGCCATACGTCTCGTAGTGGAGACTGATACCATCGTTTGCCGTGAGTGTCGGCATACTTCCAGATCGATGATGAAGTAAAGGTCAAAGCAGAGGGATGGCTGGAGAGATGAATCGTGAGCTCTACTGGTCGGCTTAGTCAGCGTTTCGTCGACGCGAGAGGTTTAGCTCCGGCGGCCACTTCCAAGGTGCTGCGACACCTCACACAGCAACACAACCATCAACACCTAAACCCTGACATGTTGTTGCACCTTCGTAATGACTGCTAACTATCTCTTCTCGCCACTGCACTGAGCATTAACAATGTTGGTCATGTTAATATTTGAATACCTGTGCCCAGCACTGTAGTACTTTTGGGAAGTCTTTCCGATCAGTCCACTCCCGCATATGCACCACGCTTCTCATCTTACATTAATTTGCATCGCCCAGCCTCTACTAGTATCGTGTCATCTCGAGTTTCTTTCACAATTTTACCAGATCGCCGTCATTGTGTTCAGTTGGACCGCATTGCTCGACATCGTCAGCACCCGTACCATGTACCATACACTGGAAGATCATAAACAGGTAGCGCAGACTCCTTCCAGGATGATAATGACACTTTGTTCTAGCTTTACGGTTTTGAGGTTCCCGCGTGACGGTGAGGACTTCTTCGTCAGTCTGATGCACAAACAACGCGAGTTTGACCATTGTAGTATTTCTTTCACCCCTTCCTTTGCCTCAACGCACGGGTCCAAGTTTCTTCAACGGTAATTATTGCCATTCTCGCAGCACTAGTGCCTGAAGAGGTGTAAGACTCCTAGAATCAATATAATCCAATCTTTCACGTACACTAAACGTTCTCGCGCACCACCTTGGTTTATTCCACTCCTCCACTCACCTCCCCGCTGAGCCTGCCAGACCTTGGTCAATTCCAACTCCGCTCGCTCCACGCATTAACTTGCCTTTGTGCTATATTGCTCAATCGACTTTGCTTCTCTCGCGGTTAATTTACCTATCGCGAATGGCGAACCACACTCGCGCCCGCACTACCATCACCCACTCACCTGAAGCGGCTCCTGACAGCATCTCAACAACAGTCCTGTCCCTAGCCGCAAACATGGCTATTCCTAAGAGTTCCGCCAGCGAAGTTGTGAACAAGAAGATGAAGAGTCTAAAGGACCACAAGAAGGCCCAGAAGGAGAAGATGCTGGCGAAACGTACCGCTGCCGCTGAGAAGGCCAAGGCAAAGAAGACTCTGTCTGTGCCTGTTGCTGTCGACGTTGCTAAGGAGGCTGCGCCCGCGCACGAGGAAGCCGCTGGTGATATTGAGACCGCTTCGATGACGAAGATTCCAGTGGAGGTTATCGCTGAATCTAAACTTCACCGAGTCGAGTCACATTCTGAGTACGTCGCTATGGTAGAGCCGGTCCCGGTCGTGGAGGTCGCTATTGGTCCTAAGGATAATGTTCCAACCAAGGTCACCACCACCTTACACCCAAGCAAGGTCGAGCAAGAGGTTGACAATACTCAACATATCAAGACCGATGATTTTTCTACAAACACGCCTCCTCAGTTTAGCATGCTCAACCCGAATGCTAAAGAGTTTTCCTTTGCGAAAGTCAAGGCTGCTCCGAACGACAAAGTCGCTTCAACGTGGGCTACAAATGCCAGGATGGTGCCTAAACAGCCCGTAGATACTGTCGCGTACCGCAAGGCTCTAGAAGCCGACCTATACAACACCATGGAGACACCACGCCAGATGCTCATCCGATGCAAGTACACCACGTCCGTCGACGCTGAGTACCATCCCGTTGATGAAGTTGAGTTCGACAAGGCCAAGCCGATTATCAAGTGCCTAGACGACAATCGCTTCGAGGTTGAGCCAAATGTGACTGGCTTCACTGAAGACGACATGACGACGCGCACCGAGGTCGTTCCTTCACTTTCCCTTCATCGGTTATTCGGCATCGTCAAGGACGCTGGCCAGGCTAAAGTCGGTATCTATAATTCGCTCTTCGATTCGTCAATATCTCGCGTACCGGATTATGGCGAAGATACCGAGTTTGACGAGATCTTCGTCAAGTTACCATGTGAGGATAGACGTCCCCGCAGTCCTGTCTCCATGGGCCATCTCTCATCCATTGCCCGTGCCCCGATCACCAGCCCCGTTGTTTCCCGCACCCTGGAATCAGTTGAGGCTGAGATGCGCCCTGCTACGAACAACAACGCTTCGAATGCACCGGCGTTTGTGGATCCCGCTATCATCAGCTGTAAGATCAAGCAGCCAACTCCTGATCAGGCTGACGAACTCGATGTCACAACCGGCCTACCCGCACGTGATAACACTCAAGAAACCAATGTGCTGACGCGAATCTTTGGGCTTCCCATCATATTTCCACCGGATATGTCGCCCAATTCTTCCCATCATTCCCGTACGTCGTCGCCTGTTGACCCTCAGCGAGCACACACGCCGCTCACTCACTACTCCGCCACCCCACCCTCGGGGCTGCCTGTCTGGACGATTCCACAAATCTCATTACCTCAGTACGTCTTCCCAAACGGGGCTGCCTTCAACGGGTTTGGCTTTTCCATGAGCCCGCAGACAGGAGGCTTCCAAGATCTGCCCACACAGCAGCATGCTGCGCATTACTAACAGATGAAGGCTGTATACTATGGGAGTTGGGACGCGGCTGGTAACTGGACCGCCATTCCTGGGTATTATGCGCCGATGCATACTCAGTAGAGACCGGCAGGAGTTGGTTTGACTGAGTTTTGCATTACGTTTATCGTTGCGTTTGATGGGTTTGACTCGAGATGACGCGAATGACTAAGTCAGCAGTTGCACCTATCCCATTGTTCTGGCGTTTACGTTATGTATTTTTACTCGCTCGTCAGCCTGCGTTTCTCTTTTATCATCATTTAGCGACGGCCTTCATGTGTTATTGGGTTGGAGTTGAGTGAAGCTTGCAAACGAGCGGTATCTTGTCGTGGTCTTCCTTGCGTGACGATGCCTGTTACGAGACTGAGATTAGTACAGGTACTAAGAACAGACGGGAGATATCAAGTTTGCCAATCTTCGTGATCATGTCTGCCATTCTGCCATCTTGCAACGCGTGTTCGTCGTACTTCTATAGTACACTAAAGGTATTCGCTGTGTTTTTTCATGTCAACAGGCATAATGTAAGGCGTGGTCAATACTTTTGAAGCAATTTCGAGTGTCAGGCACAACCTACTGAACACGAGCCTCTTCGTAGCTTTCCCCAAATTATGGCTCTGGTGGGGAAAGGAAGGATCCGTGCAGGTCAGGGTCTGGACATGCAGGTGCGGGGAGCTGTTCAGCACGGACTTCAGGGTTCCTGCAAGTAATTCGGCCAGCCGCAGTGACCAAGACCCCCCACATCACATCGCTAACACAACACTCGTACACTGTATCCAAGTCATTATTTTCTGGATTAACCCTAGTATTACTCGTTGTCAGATATCATGCTCAAGTCCAGGTGGGCAACCCAGCCCGATGAGGCGGAGAAAGCAGCAGCACCGGAGGTCAACGTCGCTGCACCAGAGCCAGCGTCTGCACCTGTATGTCTACCAGTGCATTACCCCCGAGCACTCCTCCACTGTTGTTGTCGTTCTGCTGGTATACAACGCTGACCCGACATTAGACCGACAACGCGAGGTCCTATGACCCCGCTTTCAACGACCCGACAATGGATCCATTCGCTCAGACCGCAAGTACAGACGACCTTTTCTTTGACGACGACATCACGCCTATAGCCGAGCCTGTTGTTGAGCAGAACCCCGTCGAACTGCAGGCCTCCGCCGCCGAATTTGTACCCGAAGAAGTACATCCACCGACAGCACCCCAAGCACACCTAGCACCGCATGCGCCCCGAGAGCCAAGGAACGCGGAGAGAGGAGGTCGCGGCCGTGGTAGAGGAAGGGGTCGTGGAAGAGGTCGTGGTGGACACAACACCGACATTCGGCTCGAGCATAACGACAAGAAGGTACCTGAGGCTTCCAAGGAAACTACGCCAGCCCCAGCCCCAGCCGCCAATACTGCCAGTACCGATACTGCAGAATCCTCGGTCCCTCCTTCTGCGCCCACTGAGCCAAAGGACAAACCCGCGCACGCCGTCCGCGGCGATAGAGGCCTGACTGGCGGCGCTGCACGCACGCGCTTGACAGAAGCGGAGCTGAACGCGAAGCTCGCCAACATGCGCATTAAGAATGAAGCCCGTCAGAGCGCTCACGCTCGCGCTGAGGCCGACAAGGGCAACTTTGAGGCTCGAGAAGCCGTCATGCAGAAGCAGGATGTGGAGCGCAAGAAGGCACTCGCGGAGAAGCAGAAGGCAGAGCGCCAGAGTCGTCAGCAGATGATGGGGGAGCGCGAGAAGAATCGGCAGCGCAAGCTCAATGCTCAAGGGGGCAGGGAGTGGGACTTTGAGAAAGAGGATGGTTTCTCTGGTACTGGAGAGGAGAAGCGACGAGGCGCTGCCCGCGGTGCACATGGTGGTATCGCACCCTCAAGACCAGTCGACAACGGATCCAATGGAGCTGAAGACTATCATGAACCTGTCGCACAATCGAGCCGTGGACGTGGTAGAGGTAGAGGCCGTGGCAGTAGGGGTGGCCGTGGCGACTACCGAGAGTCCGACCCAAGGCCGACAGGCGTCCAGAAAAAGCGCGACGACCCTCCGCCCTCAGCATCAGACTTCCCAGAATTACCCTCTACTAAGGCCAAAGCAACTACCGAGGCGAAGGAGATAGACGACTTAACCGGCTTGCCATCACCCATGGAGAAGGGACGTAGCTGGGCTGACGAGGTTGGCTCGTAGGAAGAGCGACAGCAACGAGACTTGGTAAAGACAGTACAAGAGCGACATAGGAGGGTTCATGAACAAGCAACTGAGGCGCTGAGGGATTTTCACCCAGCCTTCATGTCTGATGACGAATTCGCGGCTTTGCCGTGGTAGGAACAGGTGGAGTACCACAGCGTCTACAACACCAGACGCCGCCCGACACTAGTGTCTAGTATCCGAACAAGCTCACTGGATGAACCAAAGTCAAGCGATACGTATCATCACGTAATACGTCCTCCACCAGGCCTTGAGTCAAACCCAGAATCCATAGCATCCTTAGACAATCCATCGCAAATCGACCTGAACAGTGGTGATACTACACTTGTTGAAGCGCTTCCGTCATTGCCGATCCCTCACTCCATAGAAGCGTTTAACGACTCATCGCAGCTGGACTTACACAGTGGGGAAACAACGCTTCTTGAACAACCTCCCGCTGCCTCTGCATCCACCTCATCGCAGAACTTTCGGTCGACTCTGCAGCGTCTTGGAGTTGTGCCCTCTGTGTCGTTTCCGGACTTGAGAGATTCACGCAGGTATATGCAGATCACTGAAGCCCAAGGCCTCCGGAGCCATTCGGGCTCCATTGTCAACGACGCCAGCAGCGATGAATCTGAAAGCGAGTCGGACGACTGTCATTTTGGAGATGGTATGCCCCCACGGAACCCAGAGCGCTCGACTATAGCGAGAGCCAGAGATGGTTCAAGAAGAGTGTGGATGATCACGCCCGGACGCCCACAGATGAAGCCCCTCGAGATGGAACAAACGGTATTTTTGCGAGGCGGGGCTGGTTTAGATGATGATGATGTGCAACCAGACGAGGAAATGAGCCTAGTCCCCGCCACAGACAAAATAATGTCAAGTCCCTTCCCAGTATCGCGGTTGCCTAGACCAATTCCTCGAATCCGCCAGAGGGTTCAATCCGGTAACTACCAGCATACTGTAATGTCTGATATACAAATACAAAAAACGAGTACTAACGAAGTGCTTTCGCGGCTACTTGGAGGCACGTACGAAGGCTCCTCTCGCACATTGATCAATCCGGCCCACAGTGCTACAAGGAATCTTCTGGCGTCTTCAGGAGTCAATCCGTTCCAGAGTACTGCGAGAGATAGTTTGGAGCCTACACGGGAGCGTATAGTGCAGGCGTATCCACAACGAAGCCGTCCTGTGAGCGTTGTTTGGCACCCCACAGAGCGAATGGACCCCGATGACGCGCAATTGTACAGCCTACCCTATCCTAATGACACCGCGAAGGCATCCTGGCTAACTTTTCCTAGGTATGAGGATAGTTTGAAGCGTACAGAAAGACTCACCATGAGGGCGTCCTCGAGGCTATCAAACCAGAGATCTGGCCGAACTCGTGCGTGTAGTCTTTGCCCCACCAGGACTGTGCCGTTACCAGACAGATATGAGAGTTTTCACCTGCGGCCGGACCTGCTGTTCCCGCCACAACATGATGCCGACGTGCATCCAGAGGGTAGCGCTTCACAAACGCTGCCAGGGCAACAACCACAGCCACTGAAACCGGAGCCATGATCACCAACTCAGCCAGACTCACGACCACTGCTTCAGATGAATTGGGAGATGGAGTGTTCGGCGTCATATCGAGAGCGATGTTGATGATTCTGGTGAAACTGATGAAAGTGTCCATGGGCTCGTGAAACGGTGCTGTTGTCCTATATTTGACTTTTGAGGTAAAGACTTCTCGTACGACAAGGTACCTCAAGCTATAATTCGATCACATTGTTTACCCCGGCCCTATAATGTAAATGTGACGTTAAAAAACGTGTTTGTAAATGTACTGAACTACTCAAGCAGGTGATATGGCATATGCATAGTAGAGAGCATTTTGAAGATACACGACGTTCTCTATACTATCATAATACAAAAGGGGATGTAGTCAATACCGTCAGAGCAGACTTTAAGTGTAAGGCACAACTGATATAAAACCAGCTTCTTCGTGGAGCGATCGCTACAGCAGGTAATCTTTTGCAGCAATGATTCGAATACCTCAACGAAACCACACCTCAGCCCTGTGCTACTGCAATGGTCCTTTTTTTTTCTTCATGACTTCTAGCTCACCCGACTGCTCGCGCGGCTCGAAATAGTGATGTTTTTCAACAGCGGCGCGTCTATATTGCAGATAATGCTGACAGGACCCGTAATTCCCAGTTCATAGAGGACATGATCCGTCTCGTCGTATGCTTGGTACTCAAGCTTTACGTGTTCAAGGGCGTGGCGTAGTTGTTTGGGCAGGGCTTCGAAACTAGATGGGATCATTTGGTCGCAGACCGGCACTCCCTTGATGCGGATGGTCAGCATATCTCCTTTTGAAATGAACAGTATAGGTTTATGTTGGCTCTTGGTGGGGAGTTGTATCAGATAGGGTTTCGCGAGGACTCGACACTCAAACCGGAAGATGTTGCTAACTGAACTGTGCTTGTTGTGGATAGACACTGTTGAGATGATTGGATTTCGTCGTTCCATGCGTATATGAAGAAGGAAGAACGGATCTTGTGTACCGGATAGATGGAAAAAGTGCAGACGTACCAAGTGCCAGAAGCTATGCATTCCCATCCAGGCAAAAGCAACATATGACCGAGGAATGTACCTAGATTGGCATGTCGTCGGAAATTCGCTGGAACCAAAGTTAGAAATCAATCAAAGTGAATACCTACAATCAAATTATCGGTACTGTGATGACGCAGAACAGACGAGCCACTTGCAACTCCTGCAATACATACTGCACTTATACGAAAAGGTGCTCACGAATTGTAAATAATGCGAACTCAAGGAACTTTTAATCAAAACGTGATGCATGTTACAGACCTAGAGTTGACGGGATGAAAGAAACGTTGTTCACGACATATCTTTTAGTGTTTTGTGATTACAATACATACACCATACTTCATCATCATCGAAAGCCTTCTCAGCGATCCAAACACGGAAGACAAGGACCACATAGCGCCGATCACCAATCCTGGTCCCATCTAGAAAGACCAAAAAGGAACCCGCACAACCCACGCCCGCTATGAAGAAGGTATGGAAATCGCTCCCAGAAAACATGATAAGAGCTAGAGCACATGATTGCGGACGTCGCCAGAAGCGAATTCGCTTAGGTGACACCGTGGCATGACTACAATGAAAGCCATTAGCACGGAACCGAAGAAGAAAGAAGGGGTATCAGAGTCGGTGGGGGTGTAGAGGTGCGGTTGGAGAGCTTTTATGACTCGCCTCCAGTCGAAGCTGCAGCAGCACCCTCACCACCTCTGAATGATCCCCTTCCACCACGGCCTCCGCGAGCACCTCGTTCGCCACCTCGTCCACCACGGGGAGCACCGCCACGGCCTCCGCGACCGCCACGACCACCCTCGCTGTCTGAGGCGCCTCCACTTCGGTAACCACCACCCTGAACGCCACCGCGGTTGCTAGCTTGCCAGCTGCCGGCTCCGTACCTAGGCTGGTTGCTACCCGGACCGCGCTCGTTGTACACCTTCACGGTCTTGTTGTCTGGACCACCCCTGGCATTCCTGACATCGTCTGCAACGCGACGGAGCGCACCGTGCATATCTTGCGAGGTAGCGAAGTGGGCGACGAAGAAGTGCTTGATCTTCTCCATCTTTTCAACCTTAGACCTGTCTTCTTCGGCGAGCAGACTCTTGGCTTCTTCTTCATCCTTTACACCAGCGATAAAGAGACCCTTGCTTTCCTTGCGCTCAACAGGTTCACGGGGCGCTGGGGACGAAGGACCCTTCTCTGGCGCCGCAGTGCCATTAGGCTTGACCTCGCTGGGGATAGCCTTTTCAGCAGCGGTATTCGCTGGCGTGTTGTTGGCCGGAGGCTGGGGCGTGGCGGCCTTCACGGGCTCTTTGGGTGTTGCAGCGGGGGCAGGGGAGGGGCCAGTCCGTGTAGGCTGGCCAGCATTCTGCTTCTGTTGTTGAGGAACCGGCGGGGTTGCGACAGCGGGGCGGGGCTGCTGAGGAGCATTCGCTGGTGGTCCAGCTTGACGTCCTGGAGCAGGCGAGGGCTGAGCAGAAGGGCTCGGGTTTACTGCAGCCGGAGGACCAGTGCTGGTGTTTGCAGCTGCGGGCTGGGTCTGACCGGGCGCAACCTTCCCACCTCGGTGGGCAAAGTTGAAACCTTGGGCCCTCATCTCAGTACCAATCCTACCATTGTCAATGTCGAGTACAAGCCATCCGTACGCAGCATCTGCAAGGTTGAAGTTCCACATGTTCTTGAAAGCACTCTCATCGATCTGACCGCTCTGAGGACCAGGAGCAGGGCCACCGAACGGGTTGCCGCCATTAGCGACGGTGGGCATCTTGTTTACGATTTCCAGTGCCAGGGCGAGCAGACGTTGCTGGGACTCGCTATCAGCAACTGCTGGCTCGACTTCTGTCTTGACAGTGTCCCACACGTCGTTGAATGAGGCCTTGGACGCAGCGAGCTTTCCACGATAGTGGTCGAGAGTGGGGTTGACGCTGAACTCGTTGTACGAACTGCCGTAACGGAAATGCAGACCAGCGGAGACGGAGAAGTCTGCCTTGAGTGTGACGGACAGCTGGTTGAGCAGACCTTCGCGGGCGGGAGATGCGTGGGTGACGAATATGCGGGTTTCTGTCGGATCGTATACGCGGTTGGCTGTGTCGACGAGTTCGCCCATCTGTAGCAGAGTAGTCCACATAGTGCCCTGTCCACCTGCAATGGTAGTCCTGCCCTCGCCGTTGTCAAACAGCTTGTGCATAACGACAGCGCCACCAAGACCGAGTAGTCGCAACTTGACGCCACCTACATCGAGTAGCCGCGAATGCGCCTCATCGATGATGTGCAGGTTGTCCACCTTGTACTCGCCCGATCTCAGCTTCTCCAGCACCTGAACGTCTTCACAGGCACCCCACACGGTGTAGACTGGCACGTTCAGGGTGTACGTCTTGTTCAGGAAGAGGGGCAGTTCTGAAAGTGGCAGGTGCTCTCGTGCGAAGCGCTCCTTGATAGGCGGTTGCGGAGGGGCTGAGGCGATGGAGCGCTTGACGGCATCTGACAGCAGCGGTGAGTATTGGGCCACGTGCTTGAGAGTCTTCTCGGCGATGCGATCAAGCGAACGATCGTCGTAGAAGCCAAAGTCGCCAGTGTGGATGATGTAGTTTGCGCGGGCGTCGGCGGCGAGCTGGTTCAGCGATTGCAGGTTTCCTGAACATGGTTAGAGTGACTGTCTGGATGGCATTGTGGTGATTGATGCCCACCTCGGACATCTGCAATGCATAGCACTCGTGCGCTTCCCTGCTGGATCACGCGGCCCTGGTTAGGGAGCAGCGGGACAGCTCCAGGCGCTGGGCCTGAGGTACCACCGGGGGCGCCACCGTTAGGGAGGTAGTTGCCTGGGTAAGGGCGCGGCTGGTTAGGTGCTTGCTGGACGAGGTCAGTATTGATGTCACATGCGGTCAGATCGGTGCGGCAATTGCCAGACATACTGAAGCCATGGAGTCGGAGGCGGAGGGGTCGAGAAACGTGTCCTGGTGAGATATACAGGCGGCTGGGTTGGACTTGGGGAGTAGAGTGGGGTATTACTAGGTCGGGGTAAGAGAGAAAGTAGTAGAAGAGCCTCCTCGTTTGTGATGGCAGCGGCGGGTTTGTCCTGTCTACCGTTGCTCCTTCTGTTTTTGCTAACAGCTTTCCGCCGCACAGACCCTGGCCTAGCGCGTCCTATCAAGTCGCGTTGGAGCTGTCTGGACTTCTACATCTCCAGCTTCTCCAGCTTCTTCCATCCATTGAGCTTTTCTACTCCTTTGTGTTGCTGTTTATTCATCTCAATCATCTTCTGAGGGCTTCCCCCACGATGATCTTCCATCACACTACGCCCTGCAAGGGCCATGGCATCGCAGCCAGCCATCACCATCTCGGCCCCTAGCTATCCAAGGAGCTGTCATCGACTTCAGATGATGGCACCAAGCACATTTGTTCTTTCTAAAGCTTCTTCTCAGATCGTCTGCGAAAAGGTCTTCATACTCCAAATCTGGAAGCTATGCCCGCTTGTACACTGGCTGTTCAGATCATTCTACACGACACGCCTAATCAGACTCCCACCAGCTTGCAATGACCCCCAAACGCAGGGTACCCACCCTCCAGAGCAACCTGCGTAGCTACAGGCTGCAGCAGCTTCGGCTTCTGGAGGTATGGCTTTTTCGCCTACCTCTTCCGTCATTGGTCGGATAAACGGCTTACCTAAGCCCTGGACCCTGAGGCTAGCGCCCTTTGCCGCAAAAAAAGTTGGAATCCCCACCTTGTGCGAGCAGCTCGCGCTCTTTTCACAACTGTCAATATTAAAGGTCTTCGCTGTCCTGCGATAGATCCCCCCCAAGCCTTGCTTTCTACATTACTTCACTGTGAGAGCATCGCCATGGACGAGCAACAGTTTGTCCAGCTGCTCGAGGGCCTCATGGAGCGTATGTTACCTAGCCCCGCCATACATAGAATCTCTACTGACATTTTCCAGCCGACACCGAGCGTGTCAAATCCGCTACCTCTACCCTTAACAAGAACTACTACAACTCTCCCGCTTCCCTCAATGCCCTCCTTCAGATCCTCTGCGGCCACCCCAAGCCTCAACTTCGCCAACTGGCTGCGGTCGAGGCTAGGAAGCTGGTAACAAGGCACTGGGCCAACCTCCCTGCAGACCAGAAGAACTCCCTCCGCAACCAGTTGTTCCAGTTCACACTCAATGAGGATGTGACTCTCACACGGCACTCTGCTGCCCGCGTCATTGCGGCTATCGCCTCTCAAGACTTCGAGGATGGCGAGTGGGCTGACCTGCCCGGATACCTCCAGCAGGCTGCCACCAGCTCCGAGGCGCGTCACCGTGAAGTTGGTACATACATCATCTTCACCACGCTAGAGTCAGCGGGCGACTCGTTCCCCGGCAAGCAAACCGACCTGTACAAGTTATTCAGTTCGACCATCCAAGACCCCGAGAGCGTCGACGTCAGAATCAACACAATGCTCAGTCTTAGCCGTCTGGCTATGCTGCTCGAACCTGACGAGAGCCCTAAGGAGCTTGCCATGTTCCAGGACTCCATCCCTGGCATGGTCACCGTTTTGAAGGCTACTGTCGATGAGGGCGACGAGGACCGCGCAATGCAAGCTTTTGAGGTATTCCAGACCCTCCTTGGCTGTGAGTCTGCACTTCTAGCAAAGCACTTTGGCGATCTCGTCCGCTTCATGCTTGAGCTTTCGTCGAGCACCAACGTTGAGGACGACTACCGCTCCCAAGCCCTCGCATTCCTGATGCAATGCGTCCGCTACAGGAAGCTCAAGGTACAGGGTCTGAGGATTGGTGAGGAGATGACTTTGAAGGCTCTCCACATCGTTACTGAGCTTGGCGATCTGTCCAGCGAAGAGGAGGATGTCACACCCGCCCGTTCTGCTCTCGGCCTGCTCGACATTCTCGCATCAAGCCTCCCTCCCAGCCAGGTTGTCATCCCTCTTCTCAAGAACCTCGGCAACTACTTCCAGTCGCAGAACCCCGACTACCGTCAAGCTGGTATTCTGGCTCTCGGCATGTGTGTCGAGGGCGCACCTGATTTCATCGCTACCCAGCTTAACGAGATCATGCCCATGGTCCTGCACTTGTTAGAGGACCCTGAGCTCAAGGTCCGAGCCGCCGCTCTCAACGGTGTCGCTCGCTTGGCTGATGACCTCGCCGAGGACGTTGGCAAGGAGCACGCCCGCCTGATCCCTGCCATGCTCAAGAACTTCGATCTTGCTGCCAACAACATGCAAGGTTCGGACGACGAGCGCAACCTCTCTATCGTTCGCGGCAGTTGCCATGCCATCGACTCGCTCATCGAGGGTCTAGAGCCAGAGGATGCCGGAAAGTACGTTCCGGAACTCATCCCACGCTTCAGCAAGCTCTTCCACCACGAGGACCTCAAGGTGAAGAGTGCTGCTATTGGCGCCGTTGGCTCTATTGCTTCTGCTGCTGAGAAGGCTTTCATTCCATTCTTCCCCCAGACCATGCAGGAGCTCTCCTCATACGTTAGAATTAAGGACAGCCAAGACGAGCTCGACCTTCGTGGTGTCACTTGTGATTCCATGGGCAAGATTGCTTCTGCGGTTGGCCCCGAGCCATTTGAGCCGTACGTTCTGCCGCTCATGGAGGCCTCAGAGGAGGCTCTTCACTTGGACCACCCCCGCCTCAGGGAGACCAGCTACATCCTTTGGAGCACCATGGCTAAGGTCTACGAGGAGGGCTTCGCCAAGTACCTTCCTGGTGCTGTCAAGGGTCTCAACGACTGTCTTGACCAGGAGGAGACCAACCTCGACGTCGAGTTTGGTGAGGAGGCGGCTGACCTGGCCGGCTCCGAGGTTGTCATCCAGGGCCAAAAGATCAAGGTGGCCGCCGCGAGCGATGATGACGACGATGACAGCGATCTCAACGAAGCTCTCATGGCCGGCGATGACGATGACGACTGGGATGACCTAGAAGGCGTCAGTGCTGTCGCCATGGAGAAGGAGATTGCCGCCGAAGTCTACGGAGACATCATTACTCACACTCGCCGTGAGTACATCCCCTACATGGAGGCGACTGTCACCAAGCTTCTGGAGCTTGTTGACCACTCCTATGAGGGTATTCGCAAGGCCGCTCTCGGCACTCTATGGCGCACATTTGCCTGCCTCTTCGGCATGGCCGAGGGTGATGGCATGGCTAAGTGGAAGCCTGGTCTTCCTCTTGCCGTTGACATTCCCGAAGAGCTGAAGAAGCTCGGCAACCTCGTCATGACTGCCACCATGACTATCTGGCAAGACGAGATGGATCGGTATGTACTCGCTCTCTTTCGTTACACACACCTTGCAAAGATGACAGAATATTCGTTAATCCCAGCTCACTCCGATGCACAAAGTGCACTTGAGGTGAAAGCGAAATCACGACTGAGCAATCTCAACATCAACCACTTGCTATAAAAGATAATCGAGAATCTGGCTAACGTTGTCTAGGGGCACTGTCACTGACATCAACCGTGATGTCGCTGCCACTCTTAAGCTCTGCGGTCCGGCTGTCTTGTTAACCGAGAACGGCACTGTGGTGCCTGATCTCTGCCAGCACCTGCTTGCCGTTATCACCAAGCGTCACCCATGCCAACAGGATCTTGGTGACGAAGCCGAGGAAGAGATTCTTGATGAATCTTCCGAGTACGACTGGCTCGTTATCGAGACTGCCCTGGAGGCTGTCACCTGCCTGTCCGTCGCACTTGGCTCGCAATTCGCTGAGCTCTGGAAGATGTTCGAGAAGCCAATTGTCAAGTATGCCAGCAGCCAGGACTCCACTGAGCGAAGCGCTGCTGTTGGAACGATTGCTGAGTGCATCGGTAACATGGGTGCCGGCTGCACACCTTACACCACTGGCATGTTGAAGCTTCTTCTCCACCGCCTGTCGGATGAGGACCCAGAGACCAAGTCCAACGCCGTCTATGGTATTGGACTTCTCTGCGAGATGACTACCAACGATGATGAAATTCTCAAGTCGCTGCCCACAATCTTCTCCAAGCTCGAGCCTCTGCTCGATGCTCAGGACCAAGCACGTCTTCTTGACAACACGGCAGGTTGTGTCAGCAGGTTCATTTCGAAACACCCTGGCAAGCTTCCTATCGCCGAAGTACTGCCCCGTTTAGTGCAGCTATTACCTCTGCGTGAGGACTACGAGGAGAACAAGCCTGTGTTTGGCATGATTGTCAAGCTCTACCAACAAAACGAGCCTACAGTGCAGCAGCTTACATCTTCCCTGATGCCTGTGTTTGAGAAGGTTCTCAGCCCGCCTGAAGAGCAGCTCGAGGATGAGACGCGCGCACAGCTTGTTGAGCTAGTGCAGTATCTGCGCAAGTAGGAAGGTTTCGTTTTGCTAAAAGAGAGGGATACCCGTCGAAAGACACAAGGAATGGATTTGGGCATGGGACGGTAGAATGGCATATAGATACGGTTTTACGATATCATGTAGCATGAATGAATGTTCGATACCAACAAACCACGACTGATTTGTAGATGGGTTGTGCTGTGTGATGGTTGCATGATAGGTGGCCGGTGGTGGCCGGTGGTGGCTGACACGCGTGACAGGGGACGATCATGGTCCCTGGGCCGGCGCGCATTTTAGCCAAGCCGGGGCAGTGACGTCTGCACCCCAGACCTGGGACACTTGCAGTTGCCTGCGCGCCCACGCCTCATAACAACACCAATCTCCACAGTAGCCCTGTTCCTGTGCATACTCTCAGGCGTAGCACGAGCCGTCATCTATCACTTGCGTCATTCTTTCGCTATTCCTATGATAACGCTAGTCTGTTGATCACTCTTCGCTCGCATACTCCCATAGCTTTCGATAGCTTCATCCGCCACCTCGGCTCACACGCATAGTCATCTATAGCCCATCGTCCACCACTCCCATTACATCTTCGAGCTCCTCGTATCTCTCGGCATACGTTCGCATTCTATTCTCCGCGCGACACCGAGGCTTGCTTGGTTACAGCGCTCAGGCGCATCGAACGAGATGGTGCAGCAATCCACGCGAGGGTGGAAGGCCATTACGATTGGCCTAGTCTCCATCCTTGCCGGATCAGCTCTCGCAGGACCAGACCTGACATTGAAACATGAGAAGGGAAGGTGCGCGATACGTGGACAATGCGGAAAGCAGAGTTTCTTCGGGTCAGAGCTGCCCTGTCCAGACAACGGTCCAGCAAAGACGCCAGACAATGACGTGCGGAAGAAACTGGTCGACATCTGCGGCTCCCAGTGGTCAGACACCGACATCTGTTGCGACGAAGACCAACTCAACGCCCTCAAGACGAACCTCGACCGCGCCACGCCCATCATCAATGCCTGCCCTGCCTGCAAGGAGAACTTCTACAACCTGTTCTGTACTTTCACGTGCTCCCCCGATCAGTCCACGTTCATCAATGTCACACAAACCGAGCCCAAGGGAGACAAGTACCTGGTGACCGAGCTGGACAACTTGGTATCCGACAAGTACGCGTCAACCTTCTACGACAGCTGCAAGGATGTCAAATTCGGCGCGACAAATGGCAAGGCTATGGACTTCATTGGAGGAGGCGCCAAAAACTACACACAGTTTCTGAAGTTCCTGGGCGACAAAAAGTTCTTGGGCTCGCCTTTCCAAATCAACTTCCCCCGACCAAACGAGGCTGACTTCCCTGGAATGGATGCGATGAACAAGCACGCCTACCCTTGCGACACCGACGAGGAGAAGTATCGTTGTGCCTGCCTCGACTGTGGCGGGTCCTGCACCGAGCTGCCGGAAGTTCAGGAGGAGAAACAGTGTCACGTTGGCCTGCTGCCCTGCCTTTCATTCGCCGTCATCATAATCTATTCCTTCTTCCTTGGCTTGCTATGTACCGCCGTTGCAGGCCATGTTGCCTACAAGAACCATTCGAAACATAAGACCGAGCGCATGCGCCTCTTGCAGGACACAAGCCCTAGCGACGACGAGGACGAGGGTGACATAGTACACAACGTTGGCATGCTGGATCGCCCTACCAAGCACTACTTCATCAACACATGGTGCGACCGCATGTTCAGTCGCCTTGGATATATTTGCGCTCGTTTTCCTGCTATCACCATCGTCACTAGCGTCGTTGTGGTCGGTTTGATGAGCTTGGGTTGGTTGCGTTTCCAAATTGAAACCGACCCTGTCAATTTATGGGTTTCCCCCGACTCAGCTGCCGCTCAGGAGAAGGCTTTCTTCGATGAGAAGTTCGGTCCCTTCTTCCGTGCTGAGCAGGCTTTCCTTGTAAACGACACGCTAGAAAGTTCTGGTCCTGTTCTCAGTTACGAAACTCTCGATTGGTGGTTCGGCGTAGAGAACCAAATCCAACGTCTCAAGTCCTACGAACATGGTGTAACCCTCGATAAGGTATGTTTCAAGCCAGTAGGCGACGACTGTGTTGTTCAGTCTGTGACGGGATATTTTCAAGGCGACTTCGCAAATGTTTCCCCTGACAGTTGGCAAGACGACCTGCTGCAATGCGTCGACAACCCCTCTCAGTGTCTACCTACTTTCCAGCAGCCGCTCGATCCTCATCTTCTCTTCGGCGGCGTCAACGAAACCGTCCTGGACGCAAGGGCACTTGTCGTTACCTGGGTTGTGCAGAACCACCCCAAGGGCACCCCAGAAGAACAGCGCGCTATGGACTTCGAAAATGAGATGAAGAATTACCTTAAGTTCGTATCTGAAGAAGCTCACAAGAGAGGTCTGCGCCTGAGCTTCAACACCGAAGTCAGTCTTGAGCAAGAGCTGAGCAAGAGCACCAACACAGATGCCAAAATTGTGGTCATTAGCTACATCATCATGTTCCTATACGCATCCCTGGCTCTGGGCTCTACCACGCTCACTGTACGGTCCGTTCTTCGCAACCCAGCGAATGCTTTCGTGCAGTCCAAGTTCATGCTCGGTACTGTCGGCATTTTGATCGTACTCATGTCTGTGTCCGCATCCGTCGGATTGTTTTCGGCAGCTGGCATTAAGGTCACCTTGATCATAGCAGAGGTCATTCCGTTCCTTGTCTTGGCTGTCGGTGTTGATAACATTTTCCTCATCGTGCACGAGTTTGAGCGCATCAACATTAGCCACCCCGAAGGCAGCATCCCGGAACGCGTATCGCGTGCACTCGGGCGTATGGGTCCTTCGATCCTACTTTCCGCGCTTACAGAGACGACTGCATTCGCTCTTGGGTGTGCCGTAGGCATGCCGGCTGTCCGGAACTTCGCCGCATACGCTGCCGGAGCAGTCTTCATCAACGCTATCCTTCAAGTAACCATGTTCATCGCCGTGCTCGCTTTGAACCAGCAACGCGTTGAGACAAACCGTGCTGACTGCTTCCCCTGTGTTCGTGTCGGCAAGGCCGATCCTGGCTACCTCAATGGCGGTATGGGATATGGCGCTGGTGAAGAAGGCGCACTACAACGTTTCATTCGTAAGACGTATGCCCCGGCGATTTTGGGGAAAAAGACAAAGGTTGGGATCATCGCGCTGTTCTTTGGAATTTTCACAGCCGGTCTCGCCCTCTTCCCTAGTGTAGAGCTTGGCCTTGATCAACGCATTGCTATTCCAAGTGATTCTTATCTTATCCCTTACTTCAACGACCTTTACGACTATCTCGATGTCGGTCCACCAGTATACTTCGTCACCAAGGAGCTAAACGTTACCGAGCGAAAGCCCCAGAAAGAGCTTTGTGGACGCTTCTCTACTTGCGACCGAGAGAGCTTGGCCAACATCATCGAAGCGGAGCGTAAGCGACCCGAGGTTTCACATCTCGCAGCCTCAGCCGCCAACTGGCTCGATGACTACTTCCTATGGCTAAACCCCGAGAACGAGAAGTGCTGCGTCGACGACAAGGGAAAACCGTGCTTCCAGGACCGCCAACCCCCTTGGAACATGACTTTGTCAGGTATGCCTGAAGGCGAGGAGTTCATCCACTACCTTCAGCGCTGGATTGAGGCGGACACTACTGAAGACTGTCCCCTTGGTGGAAAGGCTGCTTACTCCGATGCTCTCGTTATCGACTCAAAGCACCTTACCATCCCCGCTTCCCACTTCCGCACTTCGCATACGCCTCTTCGCTCACAGAGTGACTTCATCTCTGCTTACACTGCAGCACGTCGCATCTCGAAGGAGATCTCCAAGGACGTTGATACGGAGGTCTTCCCGTACTCCAAGTTCTACATCTTCTTCGATCAGTATACAACCATCGTTCGCCTAGCTGGTGCGCTCATCGGCTCTGCTCTCGCTGCGGTACTGGTTATCACCACCATAATGCTTGGCTCCCTAGCCACTGGTCTGGTCGTCACCCTCGTTGTTGGCATGACTGTGTCTGCTATCATCGGCTCAATGGCTGTCCTAGGCGTATCACTCAACGCCGTGTCGCTTGTCAACCTTATCATCTGCGTTGGTATCAGTGTCGAATTCACGGCACATATTGCCCGTGCTTTCACCTTCCCCAGCCGTGCTACTATGGAAAAAGCACCAAGACACCGCTTCCGGGGCCGTGATGCCCGAGCCTGGACTTCCATGGTCAACGTGGCAAGCAGCGTGATTAGCGGCATTACGATCACAAAGATTCTGGGTGTGGGTGTGTTGGCTTTCACTAGGAGTAAGGTATGTATCATCTCTGTTCCGTTATTCTCAGCGCGTACTAACAGGCCAACCAGATCTTCGAAATTTACTACTTCCGCGTCTGGGTCGCCCTCGTACTGTGGGCAAGCACACATGCCCTTATTCTCCTACCCGTGCTACTTTCCCTAGTAGGGGGTGGAGGTTACGTCGACCCCGAAAGCGAAGGTGGCCTCCAGGAGGACCTACGTCGCCGCCAGTACCCAGCTTTACTGGCCGAGGAAGACGAGTACGACAGCGACGACTAGGAGTCTGCCATGTACCGCGCTATTCGCCAACGATGGCGCAGGACCATGGAGCTGTTTAGCATGGGCTGCATATTTATTAATGGGAGGGTCTGGGATGCATGGTTGGCGTTTGGCAAGAATGTTTCAGTTTGCTTGGGTGCGGTTGAGGAAGAGCGTATTAAGCAAGCTACTTTACTGGCTACATCGGCAGTTCCACATGATGTCGCGGCTTCTGTGTCTGCTGATATCCTCCCACCTGTAGAAGAAGAAGTCCAGGAGGAGGATGAAGACTCGCTATGTCCTTCCTCGCCCCTCCTTCGAGACATCACTGCTTAGTTTTAGATGACCTTTCACCAAATTATCTTCTGCTTATGCGACTTTGTCTATATCTGTTTAACCTTTTTTTCCTTAGTTCTTATAATATTTTCTTCGTCATGGAATACTTGTTGGTTGTGCTTTCACGCTTGTTAGATTTAATGACGAGATATTGCTGAGTGAAAGATGAGTGGAACGGTGCATACGAGGTTCATTATTGATGTAGCGTGTTCAAGAGGAAGCTTGACTCTTTTTATTTGTGCCAGGAACGTAGTCTAAAGGTATCCGCTTTGCGCTGTTTTCGATTATCGATGATGCAAAAGCCCGCAAATACCTTCGGATTACTCTACGGGTTCAGGCACAGATGAAGTATTTGTCAAAGAAAATAAGTTAATCAGAAGATGATGTCAAGATACAATTGTAACAAACCCGAAGAATAATGTGAAAGATCAACTTCTCTTGCTAAGGCAGGTCTGAGAAACATCGTTGAGTAAATCAGCGTAAGGAGTTGAATACAGATATGCTTCCCAAACGCTTTCTATTCGCTGTAGTTGAATAAGGTGTTGTGCCTCGTTACTAACTACTGTGTTGGGTTAGCCTCTTAGCAACGAGTTGTCGACTTCTGTAAGCAGGCTTTGTCTTGGAATTGAAAGTCGGGAGACTCGAAGAGCATGTCGCCCCTACAATCAACGTAGGTAAAAGTAGGACCGGGTATGATGAAATTTACATGCCTCGAGCAGGTGGGAAAGAGGCGACGTGGAGGTAAAGTGGGTCGCTTATATAATTGTCTCATCCGCCCCGAGGCATTTCTTCCCCAAATGCCGCCGACGATGCCTCCAAACCAACCCTATCCCGACATGCAACCGCCATAGCTATCCGGTCCCTATACAACACAATAGACATTTGTGACCCAGTCCCTGGACATGGCGTACAGAAACTTCGCATTTGCCACATTTCATCCACCAATGACGACGCAACATCTCCGCGGTAGACCGCCGGCAGATGCTCTTAAGCCTCATCAACCCCATAGCGTCGATGGATGATGCTTGTTGAGGCACGTCTACTGGGAATTTGGTGAAGGCGAACCAATACATGACGCAGAAGTTTGCGAAGTGGACCATCGGAGGGAGTTGACGCGCGGAGGCGGCTGCCAAACATGGAGATGGTGCCGGTCTGGGGCTCGGTGACGTCTCCGACCCCTCCATGCCACCTCCGATAACTTTTTTCCCCAGACAAGCTTTAAGAGTCCAGAACATCCGCATTCGAAGCAATCACAAACTCTTTACTTTTTCTCTCTATATACCCCAGATACACCAATTGCAATCATGTCTCTCGGAAGGAAGGTTACTCTCAACACTGGCGCTGCCATTCCGTGAGTACCCAAACAAACACCCTGCAGATACATGGCAGTCGCTAATTTTTACAGCCAACTTGGTTTCGGCACATGGCAAGCTGAGCCCGGTCAGGTTGGCGCTGCTGTCCTTGAGGCGCTCAAGGCTGGCTACCGTCACCTCGATCTCGCCAAGGTCTACGGCAACCAGAAGGAGATCGCAGAGGCTCTCAAGAAGGCCTTCGGCGGCGAGGTCCCCAATCTCAAACGTGAGGACGTCTTCATCACATCTAAGCTGTGGAACTCCCAGCACCGACCCAAGGATGTCCCCGGCGCTCTTGACGACTGCCTGGCTGAGCTTGGCCTCAACTACCTAGACCTTTACCTCGTCCACTTCCCCGTTGCTTTCGATGAGCGCGGCGATGTACACAACAACCTCTTCCCTCTAGAGGGTGAGGACGTCAAGATGCTCGATGATATCTCCATCGTCGACACATGGAAGGCCATGACAGAGCTGCCCAAGGAGAAGGCGCGTGCTGTTGGTGTCTCCAACCACACCAAGGAGCACCTCCAGGCCCTCATTGACGGCACCGGTGTCACACCCGCTGTCAACCAGATCGAGCGTCACCCCCGTCTCCTCCAGCCAGAGCTCATCCAGTACTGCAAGGAGAAGAACATCCACATCACCGAGTACTCCGTAAGCAGTTTCCCTCTTCGTTCAGAATAACATATACTAACATCGTTCAGGCTTTCGGTAACAACATGGTCGGCGAGCCCCTTCTCGTCCAGCACAAGGTCATCAAGGAGATTGCCAGCCGCATCGGCGCCACCCCCGCACAAGTTATCCTCGCCTGGGCTCAAAAGGGTGGCCACTCCGTCATCCCCAAGTCCGTCACCGCATCGCGCATCCAAGAGAACTTCAAGGAGGTTGAACTATCGGAAGATGACTTCCAGAAGGTTGAGCAAATCGGCAAAGATGAGCCTCGCCGCTTCAACATCCCATACATCGCCAACAAGCCCAGGTGGCCAGTCAACATCTTCGGTGAGCCCGAGGAGAAGGAGGCGCCCCACAAGGTTATCGTAAAGGTCTAGATAGAACATCTAGGTCGATGATGCCTAAGACGAATAAATAATGAATACTCCCGTCATAATGACTTTTCTTTTTGAGATACAATGATGACGGTTGAACTTATGAATATGCGCATGTACGACCAAAGTTCTTACCGCATTGACGCTATAGCACCGACGATATCGTAAGGCTGTATAGATATTTGAGCACGAAAGAACTCATCACTTTCTAAGCTTCGCATGCATGTAGAAATACTTGGGTATGCAGGCAGGCAAGCTAAGCCAACAGCGATGACGTAATGTCGTCCTAAGTATAACGCGCTTCGATCTGCAACACTGTCGCACATTACAACCTACACAGCATGTCATGTCGTGCTATTATGGGTTCTGTTTTGGAATCCTTTTTAAGCGACTAACTGCAACGTACAAACCTCTTTCTGCAATACCTGGCGCTGTGAGAAGACCCTGGCCAGGCTATGTTGAGCCTATTACGATGCGATTAATCACTTTCAGGACTTGCATGTTTCGTTACCATCCTTCCAACTCATGTTATTCGCTTACGAACTGTGCCATCTGTCTGTGTACCATGAGAATGAGCAATTTCCCACTGAGCTGGCTGGGGTTGGTCTGCATCAGCATCATCTATAAGTCTCTTTTACCTGCACTGCACCTGCGTTGACGAACATTCGACTTCTTGCAGCAAGACCGCAGCGCCTGTAGGGCCTTTCTTTACTCGCTGAGCCGATACGCGGACGTTCTGAGCACTTTTCTTTACCTCCCTCTTGCACAGACACTGTCTCGATTCTTATCACCGCATTCACTTCGGCGCACGCCGTCGCTTATATTTTAAGGTTGACTAGAACTTTTCCTACCCCAACACTATAGCAGCTACAACTTGACGAACGAGAGCCTCTACCCGCTGCTCAACTATTACGATGCCTTTACCTCGTAGTACTAAAGCGCCAAACGAGCATCTTGTCTTCGTTAAGAACGTTCCCGGCTATCTTGCGACTAATGAGATCCGCAGTGTATTCGCCAGATACAACCCAGCGAGCGTCAAGAATGTCTATCCGAACAGCAATGTCACTACGGTCGTCATAGGCTTCCGCACAAAGGACGAAGCAGCGCGTGCTCAAGCGGAAGCAGATCAGACCCGCCTAGCGCATGTCGTCCTAAAGGTGGAGATGTACAGTCAGAAGCAATCGGTTAGATACCTGAGGGATCAAGGACAAATCCATCGACCACGAGGCGCTGCGCATGAAGATAAACCGGGATACTTTGACGAGGAGCCAGTCTTTACACCACTCCCAGAACCGCACACTCCGAGGAATCCCACTGCCGCGCGAGAGGTGACCACTTGGGCTGACATCGCCGGCAATCGATGTGCTCCGACCAATCAGACACCTACTATACCTGAGGTAGACAGCTCAGCTACTACAGAATCCACGCCAATATCCACACCGCGCATGCCAACAGCTGTCCCGCGGACGCTCTTCGCGGCCGACATCAAGCATAGAAGCTCCACGCTCCCACCCCCAGCGGCCGTTTCTTTAGGCTACAGCACTCCAGAAGCCATCACTATCCCGCCACCTGACAGCACTCACAGCACTAACACATCCTTCACGGACGAGATCGAAGTGCAGGTTGGAAGGTTGGGCGATATTGCAAGCTGGGAGACGGTCGCACAATGGGCGCCTGAGAGTCGTCTTCACCAGTCCACACGCTTCCCAGCTGAGCCTCTTGACACCACGACGCGCATTCGGGCGAGGCACTGTAGGAATTGTGCCTTTTGTCGGATGAGAAATCGATCCTACGTGCAATAATCATCAACAGCTGGAAATAACCTTGCGAAAAGACATGTTCGGGTTACTTGCCTTGGAGGGCCATTGGAAGGTTGGAAGCAGTTTGAGTGGTGGAGATGGAGATATTGTTTGGACGTTTCAAGTTTCCATAGAGTAGTCGCTCCAGCGAAACAACAAAATTTTATTACAGTCGTCCTGCCTTATGAATCAACCTTGATGATGATGAGGATGGAGATGAGATGGACAGTGACAGCGAGCCAGCAACCTCAGCTCACCCATACCGCAAAAACGCCAATGAAGTGTTGTATGACAGCCGAGCACCGTCGGTCCGGATATGTGGTTTTCTCAGGAGTATGCAAGTCGTCATTGGGCCCGCGTTATGGCAAAATGCCGAATATGGCAGGCTGTCAGGTCAAGCGGTACAAATCCGACAAATATCTCGCTCGCTCTCTGCGCTGTCAGTGGAGCTAGCCATCGCAAAAAAGAAAGGGTTTAAACTGCATATCGCCTTCCGATGGTATGCGGCAGACGATTGGCCAAGCTACCTCGGAGCAGTCTGCACGATAATCTATCGCTTGAAGGCCCACGGTTTTCTAGTGACCAGTAGCCAAGCCTATGGACAGACGATAAACATTCTGTGTAATGAAGAGAACCGTATTTGCAGAGCCCGGCGCTTTGGGGAGACTGTATGGCATCTTAAAGAGGATAGGGATTGTTTCGACTGCTCCTGAGAGGAGTGTATGAAGAGAATAGAAGGTGAGGAAGTAAGGCGCGAGTGGTGACTACAACGCCTGCGGATGAGTGAGCATCTGGTATCGGGATTTTGATCGTGTATGCGGTTGATAAATAGAATGACCGGTTGCCATGTTTCGTCGTCGTTAGTTGAAGGCAAGGTAGTACTCATTTAAGACTTTTGTTAAAACCATGAGTACTAGTAAACACACGGTTGTTCTAGTCACTCTGACGTTGTAGTAGCTAGCTCACTTTATGGGTTGGACGCGCGTGTTGACTGGCGTTGTTGTGGCCGGCTCTCCATACTACCTCCGTCGTGGGCACGAAAGTGAGCAACTAGGAACGAATGACGAAAAGCACAGGGACGAAACGCGGTTGCTTCCATTGAAGCGGGCCAAGGCACGGGAAACGAGATACCGTTGACGCGTCCAGGAAAGGAGGATGGCTGAGGCCGTTCGAGATCAACATCACGACCCTCTTATACTGGCCAATCGCTCTGCCCTTCAGGGGTGCCCGCCCCCACAATTGCCGCCCTCATCTTCGCCACCAAAACATCAACATATACATGATAAGCTTGTCGTATCCCGCAAGTCACTGCATAATATCCCTCTGCAATTATACCTTCTGTTTTGCGAATTACAGCGATCAACCATGCCCAGGTTTCTAAAGCGCATCTTCAACGATGCTTTGTTCCGGAGGGAACCGGACGTCAGCGACATGCAGCGATCGCGGCGCGTGCTGGTGAGGAGCTCTGGGGGCATGCCGGGCGAGCAGTCGAACTGGAGATTATCGCTTTTCGATGTTCAAGTTCAAGATGAAGAGCGTCGTGCGTTGAGGGATGGGGCAAGTGTAGCCGGTAGCGACATGCATGCCGCCGAACGACCTATTCTAGCACCGAGCCACGAGCAAATACCAGCGCGTAAGCCAAGTCGCGTTCGGAGAAGACTGAGCAAGAGGCATCGGAGGCCTGTTTGAGTTGACTCTAGAGGTATGTTTGTCCCATGCGACTCAAAGTGCACGATGCTGACATTTGGCTCTTGTCAGGTCATCGCGCCGTTTATCATCACACGCTAGCGTTATCATGAAAGGAGAGACATGCGCTCTGGTATCAGATACGCATCTGCAATGCGATGGATCGCGCCACGATTGGAGCAGCTACGTTGTTAGCATTTCTGCAGCCTGGCAGCCAGCTACGCAAGACGGTGGAAGCTGATGTAGAGATGTCTACATCACACTTGACAAAATCCTCAAGATGCATCGTCTGTCCAACATATCAGTTGTCTACTCGCAACGACAGCCTCCTTTGAATTAAACTTGGAAGACGAAGGATCAACAAAATCGGGGCTCGTCACGTGTTCGCCCCTCACCGGACCTTGGCCTGCCAGGCACCTCAGTTTTAGGAATATGATATAAATCATATTCATTCCACACTCTCTGGCTTCCGCATCTTTACGGTGTTATTCTTCGATACAAGTTTCTCCATTTGCTGTCTCGCTGTCGGGATATCTCCACACGGCCAGTTGTTAGCACATCCCACTTTCCTATCACTTGAGGTACGGTTAGATTGATACAACGAGAAGCGTTGCCGGAAAGCTTCTCACCAATATACAGATTAGAGCTGCATGTTTCGACTCATTTTAATCACTACTGTCCACGCTGATTCATTCCCCTCCTTCCGGCCTTGGGAATCTGAGGACTAGTTAATCGTGGACGTGGCCTTACACAGAATCTGATGCCGGCTATACACTAACTCAGTTGCACCAGATGATACGCAATATGCGATCCTATACATTCCTTGCATATCTGCTCTCCATTGTTGTTCATGTCGATGCAGCGGAAGAGAAGTGCAAGTGCGTGAGTTGAAATGATAACGCAAACCTAGATCACTACTAATGCGGGTATTAGACACCTGGCGATATTTGCTGGCCCTCTACCAACGAATGGAACAACCTGAACGAAACACTCCATGGCACACTTATTCGTAGCATTCCTCCTGGCGCAGTCTGCTACCCTTCACAACCAGAGTACGATCAGGAAGCGTGCGCACTCGTCTTGTCGCAATGGTACAACTCCTCATATCATGCTGAACATCCCGTCAGTATCGACTACCCGATATGGGCAAACAACTCCTGTAACCCCATCTTTCCTGACGGCACTAGCATCACTGGTGATCCATACGCTGGAACAAATGGATGCCATATTGGCAACTACCCAGTCTATGTTGTAAACGCTACCTCCACCTATCAAGTCAGCAAAGCTCTGATTTGGGCAAGTGCAAGGGATATTCGCGTTGTCGTTAAGGCGACGGGCCACTCATACCAAGGTCGCAGCACTGGGTACGGCAGTCTGAGTATCTGGACGCACCACATGCGTGGCATCGACCATATCCCTTCCTTCGAACCCGCGTCTTGTTCCCACACAAAGTGCTTGAACGCAGTCCGCGTAGCAGCCGGTCACACGAACATTGAAGCTCAAGAAGCAGTCGCGAAACATGGAATGGCCATCGTGACAGGCGCTAACCCTAGCGTTGGGCTCATTGGATGGCTCACAGGCGGCGGTCATGGTCCGCTTTCGACTCGTTATGGCATGGGTGCTGATAATTTGCTTGAGGCTATGGTTGTCACGCCGGATGGTAAAGTGGTTCTCGCAAACCCATGCCAAAACGAAGATCTATTCTTCGCCGTGCGAGGCGGTGGCGGAAGTACATTCGGTGTTGTCACGGAAGTTATCATCCGCACCTTCCCAACTCCAAGATCCACCGCACATACGTTCCAAGTCCGATCAATAAGTCCTAGCACGAGAACTGAGTTCTACGAATGCTTGGCCTTTTTGCACTCAGAAATGCAGAGGCTGAAAGAAGGCGGTATGCAAGGTTACTACCTAGTTGTAGGACCGCCTACAGTCCCTACTTTATCGTTCTCGTGGACGTTCTTGCTTTATGACACACCGGGTGGAACAGTCGGGCGACTGATGGAGCCTATAGAAGCGTACTTGTATGAAAAAAATGACGTTCTTGAATGGAAATCCGTGATCACGCATAAGAACACGTACTTGGAGATGCACAAAGCCAACTTCACGGACGAAGAAGTCGCGAACGGTGGCTCAGCTTATGGGTCGAGGTTACTCAGTGCCGAAAGTCTAGCGAATCTGAATGTCACTGCGAGAGTCTTCTCAGAGATTGGTCCCAGCAATGATGCATCGAAGCCAAACGTAAGTTGTCCTAGCTTGGTACAACATCATCAACACTGAGCTGACACGCGCACTTCAAGGGTCCAGTAGCGGATTCTCTTCTCATCGGCCATATGATCGCTGCGCCTAATGCACCGTCTTACTACCCTACCCACAGTTCTCTCAACCCCGCATGGCGCAATGCGCTTACGCATCTCATTGTCATATCACCATTCGGTGACACCACGTCTCAGGGTCTCGTTGATGCTGTGTACGCGGATATCACGCATAACAAAACCGAAGCACTGCGGTAGCTCAGCCCAAACACTGGTGCGTACTTCAATGAAGGGGATAGCTATGAGCCGAGATGGCAGGATGCGTTTTGGGGTAATAAGTATGAAAGACTGAGGGAAGTTAAGAGGAAGGTTGATCCAGGTAATGTACTTTGGTGTCGCAGATGTGTGGGAAGTGAGGCATTGGTCGAGACTAAAAATGGGCAGCTATGCCAGGCACGTGCAGAGAACGGCCACGACGAGCTTTGAACAGTAGATGCGATAACGTAAGGACGTTCTTGGGCCATCCACACAATGATGCATGATTCACTCGCACCTCTTTTCCACGCATCGCCATCTGCAAATCTGCGCTGAGCGACAAGGCCATGTTGCGAGACCGTGGTCGCAGGACCATTTGCCCCTCAGTAAATATACGATCCACAACCCTGCATACGACCTTTACGCGGAAAACCCAAGTACTGAAAACTGAACGCGACAGTGAACAGCACCGAAGGTCTGCGCTGAAGGCGACTACTAAACTCGATCAGGATTTGAGATATCCGCGGTGTTACAAAGTAACACCATGCGCTGGTGGCGAACTAAGCCAATTCCATCACGTCGAACAGGACCAAACCATACAGAGCCGTCAATCCGAAAAAAGTAAGGCCGTCGTTATGTGTGCAAAGCGACCAGTTGGTAGAAAGACTTGGTATCAGACTTGGTATACGACCATGCACCCGAGCAAAGCAGTATCATAGAGATAAAGCTACATGCTATCCATATATGATTAATGACGATCGCGTTGTCATGCAATGCCGAACTAGTAGATACTGCTAACATACATGCAAAGGATGAAACCAATGCGTCGCAATGCTGGCGCTAGGTCATGCTAGATGCGAACGCCAGTGGAGTGATAATTGGAGTGTGCTGAAGTAAGTGAAATGCATCGAAGAAAGGGACGATGTAGGCGGGTGACCTAGGAATTGTGCAAGCTTCGTTCGGGATAATCAGGACAGTGTAGATGACTTTATTTCCGGGCCGAGATTGAGTCGCATACTTAGTCATCAATGCCAATGTAACATCATATGCCCCTGTCTGATACGTGAACGTGCTCTACTTCACGACCGCTCAAGAAGGCCTTCCATGCACTGGGCTGCTATCGACACCAGTAAAACATTGCTGTCAGTGACTGATTTGCACGATAGATATCTACGAAAACATGACAATGTCACCCGACTTCCACCAACTGCAACCAAGACAACGCGTCTAAACACCTTCCAAATCGTCCTCCATACCCGTTTGTCGACTGCATGGAGAACTATACACTGTGTGATGAATGGGATGGAGTATACATCACAGGGTATTTGCGAGGTTGGGCTGGCAATCTTGGGATCATATACACGGTAGCATCGGCAATCTCCCAAATTTGACGCGTCATATGGACAGCTCGCGCAACTGCTCCGGCCGCATGATTGGGGTTGATAACTGAATCGGACTCTTTCTTGGTATCTAGTTGAGACGATGTAGAGGTTTTCAGATCTAGGACGCGAAGTCGGCATGCAGCACAATGCATGCCGGCTGTTGGTCGGAGAATACCGCTTTGACGCGGAGAAAGACGATGCCAAGACACATCTATGCCTAATCTCCAACCTCTTTTGAATGGACGGTACGTGGTTGTCCTCACCGCTCGTTGCAAACGCATCTCCTGTCTGGAAGGACAAAGGTACAAGCATACCAAGTAGACATTACTATCAGGTCCTTACTTCTCGATGTGTCAATGCTATCATCATGTTTCTGGATAGACATCACAGACCCGGATGTACTATGAGGCTAAAGCGTGTGTTGCAGCCAAGTGTCATACTCAAGCGGTCTAGGGATATGTTTCGTCGTATGCGGCTTGGATCAGCCATCTTTGTATACTGATCTGAAGTTATTGGGCTCTCGTCGTTGGTCAGAATTATCGCAGAGGCCTCAGCCACAATCGGTCATCGTACATGAACACGCTTCTGGATTGACTCCACTCGGTCTTTCAGCCTCCTTTGGGATTGTCGCCTCTAATCCTTCCACCTTTTCAACGGCTATTTACATGAAGGACCAGTAAGTCTTTTGATCTTACCAACAAATGACGATACAATGCAAATGTGGAAGCCAGCGCCCCTTTGAGTACATCTGATCTAGGTTCACGAAACATTCCGTTCATACATCACCATCATCCGACTTTTTCCGCTTCGCGTCCAACTACTAGCTGCACGTTACAAAGGCCCCGCGAGCGCCACCTCTATTCGCACTCGGGTTTCTGGATCTGATAATGTAGCGCCGTCGCCCCATCTCATGCTCGTGGCCGGTAATCGGGCTAGGTTATTTTCCTTCGCTCGCTTAGATGTTGAGCATGAGACTAATGACGCACGCTGCTGCACACGCAATTGACAAGTGCGGACTCTCTTCCGAACTAATGGCACAACCATTTGCAGCTTGCTCACTCCCTTCTCTATTGTTATTGTTGTTTACGTTGATGGTTGTCGGCGCATAGGGAACCACCGTTTCGTCAAGCGCTAGGCCGCAAAAACGGCCGCAACGGTGTTGTCGCACAAACAGTGCTTCCACTTCAGTTCAATTGGTTGTGCTGATACTTCTTTGTTGTTCTTGTTTCGTCGTTCCCCACACTTACACTGGTGGGTTTGAGCTTACCATGCATGCAATATCGGTCCTTTTGCTGCTGTTTCGTCACCGCTCATTCGGTTGAAGGACGACGCGACCAACGGACCTTACACCTCGATCGTGTCGGCATATCCTTGCCATCGTGGTCGGTTCTGCCAATTGGATCATTGCGGCGATTTGTGCCTTTGTTATAGTGTAGCTCTCCGAGCATCATATTGCTGGAGCATTCTGGCGCCGGTGGCTAGTTATCTGATACAAATAGGCCACTAAGGAGGGATAAGGTGCGATGTCGTAGGTTACTTCCGCCCCACATGCTTAGCTTGTATGTCTCCAATTGCTGGTCGAGAGTGTCATGTTCAGTACGTATGATGTTCAGCCGCTTTTGGACGAACATACTAGCAGTAACTGCCGCAATCTGAAACTGAGCAATACGTGGAAGTCTGACTGAGAGTACCCCTCTTTCTGCGTCATGAGCCGGAAGCGAGTATACTAACAGCTATGTATATGTGCAACGCTCTCGGCGCTTTGCTCATGGAAGCCATGTGCACGGCACAATAGATTTTGACAGCCCCAATCACTGCGTGTTGATGTTCTTCCGGATCAGCACTTTGTTGTCCGGCCATATCAGTGACCCAACACGGTTACGATGGCCAAATTCATGCGAAACACATTCCCTCTGCATCCTTCGCATGAACAACACATCTCCGCTGATTCTCTGTTTCTTTGTTTCTGGTCAGTATCTGCACGCCATCATCGGTCTGACAGGCTGCTCGTATAGTAGTCAGCCAAAGAATACTCACGGCATCAGCCAGACTATGAGCTTATCCCCTGATCCCTCCTCGCTCATGCATATGCGGCTAGAGGTTGGTTGCATGCAACAGTTTCCCGTGCTCGAGCGAAGTCTTCCCAGCGCCATGCACATGCTTTCTCCGTGGTCAAGCGAAGACGAGGCAAGACTTTCAGCCTGAGCTCCCGCCACTTCGCTCCTTCCACATCTCGCATGCGGTGGGCACCCTTTGCGCACTCAAATACTTTGACTTATCCATCGTACTGTATTCGTCATGTTACGCTCGAACTCTTCTCAGTCACCGAAGGCCTTGCGTTGACTAAGGCGTGTAACCCGTGGGGTGATGTGACCCTATTCTCCAGGCAATCTTTCGTCATCCAGTCTGCGCAGGTCTCGGCATACATGAACGCTCTCATCCGCCCTGACCAACCATACCACTCCTGCGCGGGGACATGTAACCTGTCTGGCCAGACCGATTTTGACCCACCAAGAAGCGGCACCCACCAATCCGCCAACACGCAGCTTAGCCTCGTCATGCACGAAGGGCGCCGGTGACCGCAGCTCCGGCCCACAAGAGCACAGCACTCACTCGTCTCGGGATCAAAATTGCGTGCGACCTTGCTATCTAGTTCCATCGCAGCCCATGTACTCGCGGCGTACCCAGCATCGCGTTGCTCTCACATGACGAGAAGTATGCGCGGAGTGCCGCGTAGCAAATCCCAACGTCAGGCCTTGGTAAGAAGAGTGTTTTGGCGCTCGCTGAGTGCAGTGCTGGGCATATTTTCATATCAGTGTAATGGAAAGTCAAATCACAACGTCAGAGACGCCCAAAAGAGGTGGAATCAGCAACGGATCGATTGATTGCGCAACTATTTGCAAGGTTACTTACGGTCGCAGCAGTGGCCGCAGTTGTCATGTTTATTGTGATGGCTGGTGTGTGGTTCCGTGCACGACCCAAGTCCGTCGTTGGGCCGGATGACACCACAAGGACACCTCATCTTTTGCATCACTCGGAGTAGGCTCACTTTGCCGCACTTATGCCATGGATGCCCAGTACACAATTGAGAAGAATGGTCGTAGACGTACAGCTCAATCTAACTGAGATGAAGCAATTGGCTCGGTAATGTGGAATTGTTGCCTCATTTGATGACAAGGCAGACTGGTTGAGGCGATTGACGAAAGCATGCTGCATCATATTGCCACCGCATTGACTAAACCACATACTTCATGCCTTGTTATCCATCAATTGGGGCTCACCGGTAAAGACGGTTCGATTTGCGAGTATCTTTTCATAGGCCAAGTGCAAGCATCCCTCGCTGAGTATGCGCGGAAAGGCAAGCGAGCCAACGCGGACGTGCTCGTAAAAGCTATGACAGATGGCGAGATGAACGCCAGGGATATGGCTTCTCCTTTGATCAACCATATACCGCTCGCCACGTCAGAGGATCTCCGATGGGGCATGCTTTGGCTGGTTCTAGTGTGTGTCCGGGGGTCCAGATGATTACCTCGATATGCGATGGCGGCCTAGGTTCCGCATTAACTTCACGCCATCCTGTTATCTAAGAGAGCAATGCCTGTCAGCGTGCAGGGCCTAGTCAGTTAACAACGGACCGGCCACGGGCAAAGCCAGCCGTTGAGTGGAGATACAGATCAGCTGAACGAAGGACCCAGTCCGTGCAATGCAACATGCATGCGGATGTTGCTAGCGTTCCATTCCAGTGGCAATGCTGGAGGACCGGATGCAATGGCTAAAACGCATCTCTGCAGCCTGAGGAGATAAGGTGACTGGCCAACAGTGCTTTGAGTCCATGGTGGAAAGGCCGGCATGTCGTGTGTCAGCCAAGCGGAACTGATGAGGATCTCTAGTGGACGCGAGAAGCAGCCGAGCACCATCGGTGAAGCTCGATGATGCTACACAGGTTGGTTAGCTTGACCAAAAACGGAAAACTTGGAGGTCGAGCATGTAGCGTAAGGAATGAGAAATGCCCGAAGTACCGTGAGCACATAGCGTACCAGTACACAGGGAGAGAACGATGCCCAACCGAGGGCAACAACACTGCTTGCTCTTCAGACGTTGGTCAGTGCATCTTGTAACGGTTGACCATAGCTTGGGGTAGCGGACGTAGAATCCAGAATTTCCCAAAGTTGGCCCGTGTATCGCTTCGTCTGATTCCACTGAGGTACGAATAGCGGGAGCCATTGGCCAATCGCTTGTTGGGCCCAAAAAAAAATATTCTTGAAGCGGACTGTGACTCGGCATACACCAACCAGCACGTGATCGTATTCCGGTTCACGAATGCTCCATCTCATATGGCATGAGAGGTCCGGATTGCTCGAAAACGATACACCATGACATCTCCGGGCGCCAACTAAGACCGTTTGACAAGGAACATGCGGGATTTTCGCGTTGGGAACAAAGGGTTACGTGGTTCATGAAGCCACGACACGTTGATCCCCTAGCAAATGTGATAACTGTCTGCAGCTGGAAACGCCGGCACGGCCTAGGGTATCATTTCAGCCCGTCTCCGCATTAATCTAGCGTCAGAGTAAGAGGGATCCGTGAATCGTAGCGATATCGTTGGATGGAGCCCGGTGGGGTGCTACCACGTCGACGAAAGGATAGGCCATGGCATCAATTTATGACCTGGCAGCGAAGCGGGCTCGGTACGGATGGGTGGCCGGCGAGGTCGGCGAGAGGGTTTCGTTTCGAAGGGATAAATAGCGGTACACTGCTGCTCGAATATCAGCTCCATCACACTCAGTTCGACAGCATCTTCCAGTCATTGACCGTGGACTTTGATAGTCTTCCTTCTTTTGCAACACCGGACCCAGCGAACAACCTCTTTCTCGGGTATAGACCGTGGCCATCTTTGTCAAAGGTCCTCTACCATCCAACCATTCAGTATGTATCTTTGAGGCTCAAGGTCGGAGTAACCCCTGAGCTGACCCACTACCAGGAACGCGATCGCTGGTCCTATCAAAAAGGTCCAGTGTTTGAACGAGGAGCAACAGGTAAGTATTCGACTTCTGCTATCCAAGCAGTTAGTCAACAAGACTAACGTGGTACCGAACATCAGACGTCCAAGCTCTTCCAGCCTGAAACATGTGCTTCTACGACCAACACAGGTTCATTTGTGGCGACTGGAAGTGGGGCCACTTCCGACAGCACTGTGCCAAGGAGTACCGAATCGGCGAGACGTGTGGCATGAAGCTTATAATGCAGACAGTTCCTACTGGAACTTACTGTAAGCTCTGCGAGAAGATCAACACCAAGATGCGCCGCCGAGCCGCCGAGGTGGACCGCATCGGGCGGTGGCAGCGGGAGCCTCACAAGTTCGGAGCTTCAATCGAGAAATCGATGGAGATGATTCGTAGCCTGGATGGAGAGATCAATGAGCTATCCTGCGAGCGCAACCGCAGACTGCAGGCAATCCACTGAGCTTGCAGCGGTCATGGCGCCGGCGTCTGGGATTTTGTTTCATGTACAACGCTTCGGTATTTTCTTTCAGATTGAGGCCATTCATCTTTCGTCTCCGGAGGCGGAATGATGCAGGCAGAGCTGGCATTGAGCGATGGCATGCGAAACAGGAAAGGCCGGGCGTTACCTCTTACAGTCGCTTCTTTCTATTCTTGAGCTTCTGGTTGTTTAATGATGCAATGAACATTACCAATTTATTTGATTGGCTGCGTCCTCATTTGTGGTGAGTGTAGCCGCTGTGCTTGGATTGGGGGCTGAAGCTGTCCAATCCGTGAATGTCGCGTAGCGCAAATAGAAGTGGAGAGTTCATCGTGCACGGCCCGGCGAAAAGAAGTACGGCGCCTCTCCCCTCGTCTATGAAGGCCGACCAGGTGCTGGAGTGAGGCGTTGGTGGTATGCAGCAGTGTTGACGATCATGAGGTCAAACGCGCGGAAGGGGCAGATTCGATGGTGTTGTTGTGTTGGAGGACGGCTGGTGGGGTAAATTTCGCAACTTGGCAGGCACGTGATGACGCTAGAGCTTACTCGGATAGTGTCGACGGGTGGTGCCGATAAAGCCCCGGCGTTAGCTTTGCCTATCCCAATGGTGTCAGACAGCCAGCCTGCACTCACACCATCATCTCGCGTGCTCTTTATCCTCTTCTTTGCTACTGCCTGCGTCGTCGCAACAAGTACCATGGTATGCCGGTTTGCTAGCAAGAGCAAGCCTGTACAGCGTCTCAGCATGAACTGCCGACAGTCTCCCTCAGTGTGTGCTCGAGCTCGTACGGCGTTGACGTATGTACGCTTTGGATCGTCGAGAGGAAGGTGCGTGAATGAGTATGTTGCTTAGGCGGATGTATCGAGAGGTTTGCGAGTACTCTTTCCAATACGTCATCGTCGGTCCGACAGTTGTCGGTTTTCGTGGATGGTCTGCCGTGTTCCTTGTGTCGCATCGTACTTTTCGTGCGCGCTGCACTGTGTTATTCCTTGCCCTTTCGATTGAGAAAGAAGATCTTGAGGTCGGCTAAGCTATACAGTGGTCGTAGGAGGTTGTATCGGTCTAAAGAGCCAGGAAGGAGTCCAAAACTGTCGACTTACGTGGCGAACGCTAAGTGGCCTGAATAGCGGCCGATCGCCTTTCATACATCTTCAAGGTCCAACTCCACCACGCTCCCTCCACGTTCTCCTCCATCCGTATCGGAATCCTCCTTTGGTGACTCATATGCGATGTGGTCGTGTGTGAAGAAAAGCAGGGATCGTCCAGGCCAGAGGAGTAAAAGGGGACGCGGGCTACCTAAGCTTTTGTGTATGCTGTGAGTGCAGCACTAACACGGCGAGTAGGTTTAAGCGCTCGTGACATACGACAAGTTGTCAATTGTGTACCACCGCTTCTCCCTGGGTTGAGAGACGCGGCAAGGTGGATACCGGATGGCATACAATCGACTAGAGGGCCAATAGAGCAGCTCGACGTGTTGTCAGCAGGACCAACCAGACATGGTTCGTACATGGCATACGATGAAAGGCACATCTAAAAGCCGCACTTTGGATATATTGGGCTGCAGTCAGTATTTGTGTGCATAGCTGGAACACATGTAAAGCACTGGGTGGACCAATCATATCGTGAAACAGCACATTCGGATACGCTGGGCAGCCCAGTACCTTACTCATCTCGCTACAGCTTAGTATCGGGCGACTGCGTAAGTCGCATGTACCGGCGATACGTACCCCTTGACGCTCATCCACCGTGCTCTTTTCGTCGTTGCTACAAGCCTTGCGCATGGCGACTTTATCCTTTTTGGTAGATCTTGCTTCCCATAGCGCTCCCGCATATTATCTGCATATCGGAACGGACGCAATAAGTGTTCCGCACCAATCAATAGAACATTAAAGCACGCAATTAGGACCTGCCTCGTACTGCTTTCTCCGTTGCCTGGTCTTATCGCGACAACGGCTGGGCTTGTCGAAAGTCTTCAGCAACAGTTCAGACTGACATACAGAAAAGGGTATGACCAGGATATTGGATTAGACTAATTTTAATGGCGACAAAGGATGCATTGTCTTTAACTCAAGGCCTGTCAAAGCCTATGCAGACCTTGTAGAACAGGCGATTGTGGTACAATCTTCGCCAAGGGCTTGACCAATCACAGCTCAGAAACGGCATTCTACCTCGATCGCATGCCGCTGACTTCGCCCAACGAAAACCTTAAACAGCTACGAAGTAATGAAGCGCTAATCTGTAACTACCGTCGTTGAAAGTGTCCTGATATTCTTCCATGTGGTGCTGCAATTGGGAGATTGCATATCTGCTTTAACGTCTGGCGACTCTAGGACAAAGTCGTAGAGTGTACGCCCAATAGCGCGCGCCCCTTCCCCCCACCGGCGGCTCGTCTCGCGCCGAACGTCTAGGATGCCCCTTGCTAATCGGTAGATGTCTTCAACTACCCCACGTAGGTCTCGTAAGGAAATGAATATCATGTTAGCATAAGGACAGTACTAGAGGTACCTCGTGTGGCAGCTTGTGGATGAGGCTTCTGCTGAGACATGGGCCATCTACCACCCACATCCCAGCGCATGCAAGCCAACGTCGCTACGTGAAAATTCAAGACTGAGCGTACGTATTGTCTATTAGTCAACAATACCCAACTCACGATACCGCCTCACGCCGTGGTACCGCTTACATGGTGCATTCCCTATTTATGCCTTCTCGCCACTGATATCTCTAAGCCTAACATTCAACCCACCCTTAGGCCTCGCCGTGATGCCTCCTTGAATGGTCGCCACATGCCCTGGTTCCTCAAACTCAATCTCAAACTTACCAACCAGGCTCGCAACCAGACAAGCAAACTCTGCTTTCGCAAAGTCTCTTCCAATACAACTCCTTGGTCCGTGCAAGAAAGTCGTGATAGCGTAGTTCGACTCCGCACCACCCGTGTTGGCGGTACCAGGCTGCATCCAGCGGTCTGGGTTGAAGGAACGAGCATCTGAACCCCACATATGGGTGGAAGTGTTGATGGCCCATGGACAAATTACAACGGTGGTACCCGCGGGGATGAAGTGGTTTTGGATGGTGGTATCATGTGCTGTTTCGCGGAGAGTGAGGGGCACAGGAGGGAAGATACGCATAGTCTCCTGCAAAACAGCATTCAGGTACGGTAACCGATCGATCTCGGTCGAAGAAATTTGGCCACCAGGTTCCAAAGCCTCCGGCAATTCGGTGCGGATCTCTTTTCGTAAACGTGCCTGCACATCAGGATACTGGCACAAACAGTATACAGCCCATGACATGGCTGAAGCCGTTGTTTCGTGGCCGGCTGCGAGGAACGTCATGAGTTGGTTTACTAGGTCTTCGTCGGAGAAACCACCGGATTCCATGGCTACGCTCAAAATATCCATCCCCTTTGCTTCCCCAGCTTCCATCTTCTCCCGCTTATTGCGGATGAGTTCGCGAGCTACTTTCTTGACGGTTTCAACGGCGTTGCCGATGACGTCGTTGCGCTCTAAGGGCAAGTTGACGGCGAGCCAGTGAGGAAGTAGGTTGAGTAAGACTTGAACAAGCTGGGCACCGCGAGCACCGGCGAAGATTGTGCGATACGTTTCGTTGAGCTCGTTGTTGGGGTTGCTGATGGCGTCAAAGTCTTTACCCATTCCTGCGACACCGATGATGTCGAGGGTTGCACGGGAAGCCCAGTGGCCGATTTCGATGACAGACGATCCGTCAGGGCTACTTTGGATCGTCTCGGAAATCTTATCCGTAAGTTCTTGTGATTTGCTCCAGAATATCGAGTACAAGTCTTTGACGTGTCGGAAGTTGAAAGCAGGCATGAGTAGCTTTCGTTGGCGCTGCAATTGAGCACACATTAGCAGCCATCTCTTTGAGTCGCATCATCTAAACCAAAAGCATATGTGTACATACCTTGTGTTCATCGCCCTCAGCCAGCAGAATCCCAACACCGAGCAATCTTCCTAGCCCTTTCCTCAATCTCTCCGGTTTAATAAACTCGTAATTTCTATGCACAAGCACCTCTCCAATCGCCTTGGGATTTGTTACCAAGACTCTAGGTTCGTTGAACAACCAGCGGTAATACAGCACACCATCGTTCGGCACATTATCAATCCAGTCTCTTTGCGGTTCACCTGTCGGATCTTTGTAGATGCGTCGAAAGTGCCCAAGCAGGAAATGCGAGTCCTGATACGGTGTCAGTTTACAGGATTCTTTGCCACTAGAGTAAGATCACGGTTCGTCGTTTCTGTTGCATTTTCTCCTTCTAAGACGCGTCTTGTATGCCATGCTGTTCATGTGTACGTACCGGCGGTGTAGGCAAACCCCTCAACGGACTCAAAAAGAGTGGATACACAATCACAGTCCATACAATCTGCGCAAATAGCGCTATCGCAAAAATTGCGGTGGTGTTCTTCATGGGGCCCTTGGAGAGAGTAACCATAGGCGCATATCGCTGACTAAACCAGGTAAACGCTGCTGATGCGAGCAGCAAGAAGCGTTTCGGTACCGCCATGATGGGCTGGCAAGGGCGTGGATGGGACGCCGAGAGATTGACTGCTTGGTGACTGAGGCGAGGGACAGCTGGCTAGCCTAAGAAGAAAGGGTGCTATGTATGACGTATAGTAGCTACCTGCGCCACAACGAGAGTAGCGCTTGTCGTAGATTTTAAATCCGCCAAGCAGCAGTAGTACGCGCAGACAATTTTTATGTTTAAAAAGAGAGCATGGTAGGTTCAGCAAGCCATCTTAACACGTCGTCTTCTAACGCCTCTTGCCCGCACATGCATCGTTTCAATTGCGCTTGTTAGTCCGTGTGGTCTGTGCGCGAACGTCGGCATGATATCTTCCCGAGCACGCCTCTCTTTTTTAGGTCAAAAACGCGAAGGGCTGAACTGTTGTCCCGGTCAGCGGTTCTCTAACTGGCTTCTAGGCATCAGGATGGCACATGATATTGGAGGCAGCAGAAGAAAGCGGACGAGTTTTGCAGAAGATTTTGAGAGATGTTTTTGATTCGTCGCAGGGAGACTCCCTGGCCGAGAGAGCCCAATTACAATACTACCAAAACAGCAATCAACACTTATTTACGCTTCGTGGTGGCATCCTCACTAGCGCTATTTCGTTCCACAGCTGTTGCTGTTGCTTCATCCTCGCCCTTAGATGCCTTGTTCCCAACCACCTCTACCTCCGCCTCTACCTCGTCACTCTTCTTAACATCCTCCTTTGACGGCGTTTTAGACAAGTGCCCCGCAGTCTGCTTAGACCAAAGCTCCGCATACTTCCCGCCCTCATTCTTCAACAACTCCTGATGCGTTCCTCTCTCGATAATCTCACCCTTCTCTACCACCAAAATCTGGTCTGCGTCTGCAATCGTACTCAGGCGATGTGCGATGACGAAGGTCGTGCGGCCCTGGCTCAATTTGCGGAAGGCTTGTTGGATAAGCGCTTCGATCGAGGAGTCGATAGCTGATGTAGCTTCGTCGAGCATGACGATCTTAGGGTTCTTGAGTAGTACGCGGGCGATAGCTATGCGTTGAAGCTGGCCACCTGAAAGACGGACGCCGCGTTCACCCACTTTGGAGTTGTAGCCGTCAGGGAAACCGACGATGTCGTCGTGAATGGCGGCGGCGCGGCAGGCATCTTCAATATCACTGTCTGAAGCGTCGAGTTTGGCATAGCGGATGTTTTGGCGGATGGTCTGGTTGAAGAGGACGGGGTCTTGCGGAACGAGACCAAGGGCATCACGAAGACTGGCTTGCGTGACTGAACGTAGATCTTGACCGTCGATCATGATGGATCCTCCCGTAACGTCGTAGAAGCGGAAGAGCAGTTTTAGCATTGTTGACTTGCCTCCTCCTGTCTCGCCTACGAAAGCGATGGTTTGTCCGCCCTCGGCTTTCAGGTTAACGCACTTGATGATGGGTTTCCGCTCATCATAGTGGAAGTCAACGTCTTTGAACTCAACCTCTCCAGCAGAAACCACAATGTCTCTAGCGCCGTCTTGGTCGGCGACTGTAGGTTTAGTATTGAGTAGCTGAAGAAGGCGCTCAGCATCGATAAGTGAGCTAGAGATGTGCCGGTAACTGTATGAAAGTACATATAGAGGAGACGTCATCGTATGCCAGTACATGATCAAAGTGACGAGATTACCAACTGGTTTGCGCCCAGTCACGATTTGTGACATACCGAAGACGCAAGCACCCGCGAATCCGAATGTTGTAAGAACATCCTGTGCTGCATGACCACCCATAGACCGGAAGTAGTACGAGTATTGAGCAGAGATAGTGGCAATGATGTTTTCTGCGTAGCGCTTGTGTTCGAACGCCAAGCGGTTGAAGTAAGCGACCGTCTGCCAATTGTGGACGGTCTCGTTGACTGTCGAGCTCTCAGTACGCTGCTTCTCGACATAATCCCTTCGCTTGGGCTGAGAGAGGGTTGTGAAATAGAATCCAATGGTAATGTATGCTGCGCCCATGAAGAGAATGATGAAAGCCATGTATGCATCGAATAGGTGAGTGACGTAGTACATTGCTACGACGAGATCCAGCAGAATTGGCGCAATATCGAAGAGCACCATTTCAATGAGCGAGTTCAAGGATGAAGCTTGTTCGACAGCTTTCAAAACTTCGCCTGAGTCTTTCGAGGTGTGAAAGTCCATAGACAAGCCTAGCACGTGCTCGTAAGCCAGCAAGGTAATGCGGCGGTATGCACTGTTGGAAATGACCAAGTTTGCAATTCCGTCAATAATACCCAGACCGGCATAGCTATTGATATACGAGAACAGAACCCACAGGCCGATATCCTTCCATGGCATGATGCCACTCTGAGTCTCGTAAGAGTGCTGTAACTTGTTCGTGATAATACCAAGCTGCCGAGGAGTAAGCAAGTTAAGGACGCGCTCTTGCAGCATGTGTACGAGCCGCAGACCCAGGCAAGCCATGACCTTCCAATCGTCTTTCGGGAACAGGTAGGGCAAGAATACAGCGAATCCTTTGAGGTATCCGAACCAGCCACCTTCTTCTTCGAGACGCTTCGCCTGTTGAGCTTTGATGTCCTTGTCGTCGTCTTTTGGTGCTGCTTCCTCCTCGTCGCTTGTGGATTCCGTAGGAATCGTACCATACCCAGTATTGCTGTTAGGTATGACTGAGCCATTCGCTTGCTTTCCTAGTAGGGATTGGCGTTCCTCGTCCGTGCTGATCTCTGCCTGCTTGGTGACCAGAATGACAAACGCATCGAGTAGTAAGACCAAGGAAACGATAGCCCGAACGCAGTCAATAACAAAGGGCGCATTCTTCTGCCGGCTTTGTTCCGGGATGGAGAAGGCCGTTATCAGACATGTTGTAGTTTCCAAGGCGAACTGTAGAACGAATGCGCCAAAGTACGCATGCCATCGTAGCGCCTTGCTCGACCAAAGCATATACGCCAGCGGACTCCAGACCAATATCGACCCTAAGCAGCGGATCGCTGCAGGTTGTGGTGCCTCGTAATCCCATTCGCCCATTGACCGACTGAAGTAGTAGAGTACTTCTGTGATGTACGCGACCAAGATAATGAGCATGGAGATGAGTACGCTTCGCCGTCTCTTTTGCGACACCAGTCGCGCTTTTTGTAAAACGCACAGACTGAATACGCAAGCCCCTATATAGTAGAAACCTACAGTGGGAGCATGCATATAGTTGAGGAGGGCCATGGCCGGGTAAAGCGGTGTCGCGGGTTGAGGCTGATCCATGGTAGCGGTCGTAAGCATAAGTTCGTGTCTTCGTTGATGTTCTTGCTCTCCCAGGGTTTGTTTTGAGAGGGATTGTTATGACCGCGCACTACTGCACGGGTTGTGCAAGGTCGTGAGAAGCGAATTTATCCTCTCACACCGTTGTTGGGAGCCTAGGATTAGGTTGTATACCAATTCTCGAAATGGTAAGGGGAGGCCACCGAGAGGAGGGTGCTTGGGGCTTTGCGAAGCCGGCGGCGGTCGAGGAAGCAGAAACTGCGAAACCAAGCTTTTGAGTTGGTTGTATGGTCTGCAGCCGGCACCGCCACAACACTCTTTCTCCGCTTAAGAATATCCGGCGGGCTCAACTAGGAGGGTTCGAATATGTAGACACGGTATTGGATGGCAGGGTTTCGTTCGCTTAAGTGCTCTGGTACCTCGATCACTGGACCTGGGGGTTTGAACAAGGGCCTGCGACGCGTACTTTGCGAAAGCCTGGTAAGTTATACGAGCCAGCGGCGCACTCTTCCGCGCAATCAGTTGTCACGTGCCTTTGATGGTTTTGGCGGTCTGTTGATGGACGCGCGATGTTTAGTCGTCGCGCAAAGCGCATTGTCCGAGTTGAAGAAGCTGCACCGTGTTAGCGTAGTCGGTGTGGCTAGTGCCCGCTGCTGGACTACTGCAAACACCATGCATACCACTCACCGCCGTGTCCAGCTCGCCTGTCTTTGCGTCATGCGGCTTGACTCCGGTGCTACCGCTGCTGAAGAGGCTGCCAAAGATATATATATAGCGTCGCATTTGCTCCATGAGAGTGGCCGGTGAAAGATGCCGTCCACACCAAACTCCTCTACAGCCGTAAGCAAGCGGCGGGACCCGCTCCAGGCAGAAACGGCCAACAGCCATAGTGGCAACGTGGTTGTCAGCGCTGAGGGCGGCAGGCGAGGTCCGCAAAAATGGTTCACGGCCTGTAGCGAGGTTGGAGATGGCACACGATGCGGCTACTTGCCGGTGTCACGTCTGCAAGATGCGAATTTCTTCTGGGACAAAATGGGTAAGCGCCGCTGCAGTTCCTCAGGTACCATACATGCATTCGGTAGATCCACGATATACGATACGTCGCCTTGTATACCATCAAAAACATCAACAGTTAGCGCTCGCTCTAGTCAACTAATCATGATGCACACCGCCCGATAGCCTTGCTGTTGATTGAGAAGAGCCCCACGGTGTTGGTCTCTAAGATTGTTGACCCAAGCTTAGGTCGCCACGTCATAAACCTACGACACCGCGTTTGATACATAGATGTAGCTATCGGTCTCGACATTCAAAAGCACGAACAATGCTTCTTCGCCCCACTAGGGCAATCTATATCATCGTGTTTTCGGTGCACTCGATCTCGGTTCCGTTGTATCAAGCACGCCCATGGTAGGTAGCATCGCAATGACACACATTACGCCATGTGGCACGACAGCCAACAGACCTAGATCCACAACGAGATCGGCCCGCTCGCTCCGCTCGTTCGCATGGCAAAGATGGGGCCGTCACACGACCACAACCAACCAACATCAATCTGACCTCAGGGCCCTTTTGCGGACGTACTACACCCCTGACAGCACACCCCCAACACTAAGAAGCTAGCGCTTTTTTGCTCATGGATATCCATAAACGGATGAAAGACCTATTGCGATGAGCCGTCCACAACTAATGCAAGTACGAACACCCCAAACGATGCAATGGCTTCTAAGTGAGCGATTGCAAATCCACGAGAGACCAAAACCACATGTCGCTACATAGCTCCAACAGTCCTTGCGTATGTGAAGGGGTATGTAACATCGCAACACTCATGAATCCAGTACTACTTGTGACAGATGTGACTGCACGTCTTTCCAACCCAAAATCAGAACAAAACCCCCGCAAACAGGTATAAAGCATTTTCCCTTCACAGTCTGAGAGGGGAACAACGACTGCTTCGTTCGCCTGTAGTTCGCTCTCGCTACCGCTTCTGACCCTGTCGTATATATGAGTGTTTTGATAACGACATGACCTGCTCTCTTTTCTTCACATATACTGTCGGGCGTGCTGCATATAGCTCGTTGCTGGCGATACCCTTGCTTCCTTCCTGCTTTTTGCACCTGTTCTTGTATATAACTTTTGGTTTATGCTAGTGTTTACCATCTAGTCTCAAAGTCTGAGACTTTGCACAGTCCGAGTGAAACGTGTCTGGAATCCAGTCATATATAACTCGGTCTTCGATCCACCTCGTAATTCGAGCTCATCATTGTTTGCATCGCCAGATTCGATACTCTCACCACTATCTTGGGAGTAACGTACGGCCATTAGATCGGTTCGAACGGCACTTTCTACGATCACCTCATCGTCTCCACCAATTGGGTCGACGCCCGACTCTTCCTTTTCCCTATTACGAGTCTCTATCAGACATAAGGGTCCAAGCGGCAAGTGACTGCGACTTTCAGCCGCCTGTCGAAGCCTTTATTGCGATCAAATCCTCCAAGTACATCCACCCCACCTCTCAAGTTTCCTTCCAACTCCCCCAGGGTACTGTGATCAACACCTGAGCTGGCTCACTCTCCGCAAGGACAAGGCGACTAAACAAAGATGACTGATCGAGCAACATCGCCATCCAAGCAAGAATCACCACGAGGCGCCATGGATCCTCCAGCAACACCAGGTCCGGGTCAAAGCACTAACGACCCGACCTCGATGCCCACCCCCACACCCGCAACTTCGACACCAGGCCGACGTGACCACACACTCCTTCCAGGTACTCCGCAAGCATCCAACAGCCCTTTTCCGGCTCGCGCGCCCCGCACTCCCGGAGGCACATCATACACACTTTGCACGGTCGACGAGTCACAGTATAGTAGGGTGACCGTACATACGGCCAAGTGTACTGAGTGCGACAAGCGCAACATGGATACCATGCGGCGCTGCCCAGGCTGCACATTCCAAGTTTGCCAACCGTGTTATGAAAAGCGCTTGCGGGATAGCAAAGGCCTCCTTCATGGTAACATGGCGAGTCCAGGTATGACTGGAGTCGGTTTCGTCGCTAGCAGCGGAGGCAGAGCGGTGAGGAAGAAGCCATTTCCGAGCACACCTGGAAGCAAGAGCACAGAGAAGAAGGTCGACAAGGTCGAAGAACAGGAGGAAGAGTCCAGTTCCACGACGGAGGAGCCTGCCCCAGTTGCGCAGAAGTCGTCGGGAAAGAAGCGCGCGATCAAGAAGAGGGCTCTTGTTGCGGATAGCGAGGCTGAAGAGTCTTCCGAGGATAACTTTGAGCCAGATGACACCTCTCCAACGCCTAGCAAGCGCCGTCGTACTGGCCGCCGTCGATCTGAACTTACCTTTGCCGAGAGCGCCCTTGCTACTGCTCTCCCGGCACCACCCGCTACACGTGCAACTAGGAAATCACTCTCAGCTCTTACATACCGAGCTCCATCATCCCCAGGCTCTAACCCTGTCAACGCAGGCACCTCGGTCGGTTATAGGCCAAGTGAATTCCTAGGCAGCGACTTCGAGGGCGACAAAGACCTCTTTGACGTTGGCATCAAACCATACAAGGACCAGCCGTTGTTGGCTCGCCGCGAGCCTGTCAGGTTGAACCCGGCTGGCAGGATTCCCGACATTATCAAGCGAGGTGGACAGCCCAGAACAGAGAATCAGACGTACGAGAACATCCAGGCGCGACTCCGAGCGAAGATGCAACAGAACCAGGCACACGAAACAGTCCAAGAAGAAACTGTAGCTCGCTTGGCTGAGCAAAGCGTAAGTCATGAAATCTGAACGGTAAATGATGATGGAAAAGCTGACATGACGAAGAAGAAGACTAAACAGGATGTAGACTCGCAAACTGTTGGAGCGTTCGTGGAGAAGGAGGCAGCTAGGTACCAGAACGTCGAGACCATGGACGAAGACGAGAACGAGGCCATCTTCGGCGCCATGAAGAGTGCCGCACTGGTCTGGAGCAAACACACGTACAAGAAGCTGGATCCGGAGATGCATTGTATGGTGCAACCAGGCCTGAAGCTACGTCTTGATCTTATCAACAAGACGTTTCGGGAGGAGCTAGCGAAGTTGATGGATGAGCATGCTGACCGTGTCTTATCGGGATTGGGCATCATTGACAAGAAGCCTGTGACGGCTCCACCAGATCAACTGTTCAAGCCAGCCTAGGGCGAGCGATGGTGTTGTACCGGCCCAGAGCGATGATTTATTTCGTCTCTATTTTGCTTTTTCTGCATGGCTAGACTTTCAACGATAGATGAATATGCGGGGACTTATATCACCCCGTTCACAAGGGGTGAGTCAGTAATGATTGGTTTTGTATGACGAGTTTTGCATTAGCCTAGGATAGCGAGGTACTACCGTAGGAGCGTGTATTCAGAACCCAACTGGATCGGCATCAGTGTTGACCAAGAACATGATCCGTGCTGATGACGTTACTAGACAAAGCTTTGCCCAACAGATAAGGAAAAGCAAGGGACGACAAGGTTCCATAGTAATGCAGACACGATTATGCAAGTGCTAAGAAAGACGTAAGAAGTGACTTCATGTCAAGATGGAAAAACAACAGAAAAGAAAGATTATGGGTATCCGTGATGGCGCTCATGCAATGCAGAACATATTAAACATGTGCGAAAAGCCTCAACGCAGGCCAGGGATCAAGAAGACGCCGCCAGCCTCGGCTCCTGCCGCGTAGGCGTCTTTATCTCTGCCCGAATTGAATCGTCAACTTGCCCTTGGCTGGCTTGATTTCGTCAAGCTCATCCTCGCCCTGATTGCCTACAGCGTTCTCAAGCCAAGTTGTCTCATCATCTTCGTTGTCACCGGCGGAAGATGGGCGATCCTTTCGTATGGACTTGAAGCGCTCGTTGAAGAGATGGGCGTACTCGTCGTTCTTGGAAGGCTGTTGAGTGACCTCTGGAAGGGCGCTTGGTTGAGAGACAGGGATCAATTGGCTGCAGTGGATCAGCGTCATGTTGTAGTTAAGATGGAGGAAAGCGCGATGGCTTGAGAGAAGGGCCGTAGGGAAGGAACGTGGGGAAAGTGGGGAAAGTGAGACAGGTAGGACTCACTCATTTGTCTCAGCACAAATACGTTCCAGATTCTCCCGCTGACGTCGAAGCTCCTCTGGGTCGGGCTGGGGCGCGTTGTGGGTGCTGTTGGCAGTACCATAGTTGGGCTGGTACTGGTCTCCGAGCAGGTGTGAGGCGTCCGAGTGCTGCAAGAGAGCGTCAGTGATTTCAATTGGAGAGGATCATAGTGTGCATGAGGACTCACATCTGACTCGGAAGTCTTTCGCCCTCCTAGGCACGACGAGCAAATTCCCATTGGATGCGCGCGACGTGGTTGGCAGGGGCGGAGGGAAGTAGGCTGGCGTATGAGCGATAGTCTATGGTCTATATGGGAGTGATGGTGTAAGGACGAGCAACTTCACGAAGCATGCTGTATCATAGCTCATGGAGAGGAAGCTGGCGCTTCTGCTGTGGTTGACGAGCGATGCTTCCTGTGATGATCGCCGCCGGTAATCTCCGATGTCTTGGCGGACTGGAGCCGCATCGTCCCCCCTTGCATTCCGCTCTGAACATGTCTTTTACCCAACCTCATCGCACAGTGACGCGTCAAAACAGCTGCTTCCGTCGCACTCTGAGAGCAATCGCCGCCCGTATAGGCTGGTAGTACAGAAACGAGTTGGAACGAGACGAGAGAAACAAAATTTATGGCGAGTGATGGCTCGCGGTCTTTTTTTTCGATAATATTTTGCTGTTTGCTGAGGCCAGCAACACGAAAGACTCTTGCTTTCGCGGCCAGTTCATGATATCATATGCTCTGATAGGTATGAGTTCTACGGACAGTGTGGCTCGCACTTCTCGGGTTTGCAGGAGCTATGATGGGAGCCTTGCGTAAACACCATAAAGTACTAGCTTCAAAAGACTCCACCGGGGAATACAATGACAAGCGTTGTTACACGCATGCTCTTCTTCGCAGTCTAAAAACAACACAAGGCTCATCTTGATGTACACGTTCCTTCCGTTCCCTTGTCGCTTGATTCTTTCCATATACCTCTACTCAGGAATCTCACCTTCTTCAGCTCCACTGCCCACCGCACTTGGTTCCTTGGACGCGTTGCGCCGTTCGTTGTGCACCGGAGCATTGTGTATATCGATGTCACGTGCGGGTCCCATCACATTAGCCCAAAGACCCTGAGCGCTTGCCTCGATACTGTGAACTTGAAGCATTTCTGCTTGCGGTCCGGGTTGAGGTTCGCCTGGGGTAGCTGCCTCTGTCGCTGTGGAAGCTTGAGGTGCAAGGTGGTTTGTAGTGTTTGGAGTTGTTGGGGCTTGGCGGGGTTTATTTGTAGCTCGATTCGGGGTTGGCGTTGGCTGCGAGCTATTCCTGTTTTCTGGAGTTGGGCGTACGGCGGTAGATGAGCAGATATCATTCGATGGTGCTGGAGTTAGTACTGGAGTTGGTGCTTGACGCTGAGCTTGATCAGTGCCAGACTTCGTATTGTTCGTAGCTGATGGAAGTTTGTCTGGCAGCGAGAGTTGCAAGTTGTTCTGTCCACCCTGCCACCAAAGAGTCTTTTGCTGTTTGTAATGTTCTCAGCGCATCAATATCCAAGTCAACACCTGTTGGGGTCGATTCTAGGTTTGCATTGGGTGATAGAGGTCTTGCGGTAAGGAAGTCCTCCAGACAGAATAACTGGTAATAACTTTCGACTGTGAGTCGGCCCCAGTACTTGCGTCTTGATGGGATGGGGACTTTTACCAGCTCACCAGCGAAGATATGAGTCGTCGACAAAAGGGACTCAGATCCGTTCCCTAGCACAATTTTTAGTTGCTTATGGGGACTGCTGTTTCCAGCGGGTCCCTTGGGATCGCCACTGTTCGCTATCCCGAAGTACTTCGGATGATCCTCCACTGGGGTCGGCCAAGCCAAGCCGCGGTTACCCGCGCGGCGACCCATCCAGCCAATGCCATAGCCAGGCTCTACATGGAAAAAGATGAAGGGGACTTCTGCCTTGACGTATATTTTACCTTGCGAAGACAGTGTAAATTTCTCTCCAATCTTTGCTTGAGAATCGGAGGAGAAGTCACAGTATCGTATAGACACGACATCAGCAGCGTGATATTGCTTCGTCAGATGTCCCGGATACTGGAGGGGTCTCGCAAAATACTCCGGCCCACAGTTAAAGTTGCATTTTTTGCGATGATACCAGATAGTATAGCCCGCGTCGGGAGGTGGAGGTGGCAGTCTAGGTGTGCGCTCGCGTGATCTACCGCGTTGGGGACTGCAAGGTCTATTATGATGTTCCTGACTACGATGCCGGCTACGATGATCCTGAGTCTGATCTCGGCGGGGTGATCGTTGAGGGGAAGATGATCGACATCGCTGGTGACGAGCCTTTTCTCCTTGATCATAGTTGAGGCGTCCATTGTCTCCCCTAGAGCGGTCTTCGTTGTCTTTACGTTCAGTTCGATCGTTGTCAGGCTTTTGAGCCGGTACTTCATTACCCTGTTTGTCATATGGTGATCCATCTTTGATATCATTGTACGAAGGATGCGCACGCTCAAGGTCTGAAGATAACTCTGCGAGCTGGTTCCTGAGAGGCATCATCAAAGCTGAACCTTTTTATGTGTCAAGCTGGCGCTGATAAAGTTCTTCTTGGGTTGAGGCAGTTGTGCTGAGGTAGTGACAACGACTATGGATCGAAAGGTAACTCTACTGAAGTAGAAGCAAGCCTTAGACCCATTTTGGCTTAGGTCAATTAAGGAGGTCATTGTGTCTGTTCTTCCGTAAATTAAGGTACGTATCGACACTGTGTTTCCTACACCGGATATATGTGGAGTCGTTCACCTCCTTTTTTCAAGCCTATATTATCATTCCCTCGCCATCATTGAATCTCCAGTCACCCAAAGTGGACAATCACCACCTATTCTATCCTGAACATGACCCTAATTTCACTCCACACAACAAGATTTGATCTATCGTCAGTGGACGACGCAAGTCAAAGACGGATTGGAGTTTACCGATGGATCAGCGAAACTTGTAAGCATTTGCGATGGCCCGACAAGGGTAGCTGCATTGATGCTATCCGAATCTCTGGCGGAAAAGATACAGAACGCGCTGTGTATCGCTCATCAATACTGGAGTTTTGCTGAGAGTATCCCCGAAGAAATAAAGACTCGTTTTGAGAAGGAGGCAGAGACTCAGTCATGGGTGGACGAATTGGAGCACATAATAGAGCTTACGAAAAAGAAAGTGAAAAGAGATGGAGGGGCAACAGATGACCAGAGGGACAAGTTGCAAAAGCTTCTGGAAGAACGGATGAAGTGTCGGAAAACGAAAAAATGGAACGAATGTCAGCGTCAGAAGCATGAGGAAGCAGTTAAGTTAGGCCAGGAGAGATGGACCAACGCTTGGTTTGCGCTACAGCAAGAACTCGACCGCGTATGGGTGGGCGCAGGCAGAGTCCATGAGTATCGACGTGGACAGCCGCCGATAAACCGAGGACCTCGCAGCCGCTCAGGATCTCGCGACAGAGAACATCTAAACTCTCACCATAACCGGAAGACGAAGACTAGATCGCAGAGTCTAGATCGCCGTCCACAAGCGCGCGGACAAGATCATACCCAACATACTCAGTCTGCGTCTCGCTCTCGTTCGCAAAGTCGAAACAGTAGGTTCAGAAATCACAGACAGGAGCCTCGCACGCATGGATATCGACAGGTGTGGCCGGATCGGCGGAGTCAGGAGAGATCCCGCTCTCGCTCTCAGTCTTTTTCAAGCTGGACTGACGATCGCCAGTACAGGGACATATACTCTGGTTTATGTGCGGAGTTGAGGCGTATGGCAGGATCTACATGCGATACTGGCGAAATTTCTCCGGAAGTTCTGGAGAATATAGCAAAACCGGCGCAATACCTACGCAGAACCGACGGCTATCGGGATGAAGATATTCAAGTCATCGAACCTGATGGTGCAGTATCTATTGACGGGAGGGTCGCAACGATGGCAGAGAAAGCTGTTCAGGATATAGCACCAATCTCACGACAGAATCAGGATTTCCAAGATGGTCTTCGAAAATTGGCACTCCAGTTTGACATCGAAGACACAGCATCTCAAAATTCAATCGAACAGCTTGAAGAATACAGTTATAGCCCCATTGGTAGTAAGCGGAAGCGAGAGGTCCGGGAACCAAGTGGAAGAAAACTGCAGAAAGTTATCATGTCAAGGACGAGCGACAGTCGATCGTCGACGCGTGAATCTCTGGCTGTCGAGTGGGAACAGGGGAGGCTGAGTGTGCAAGGCGTTGCAGGAAGGACGCCGAATTCTAATAGACTGTCGATTCGCGACTTCTTTAAGCCACGCCACCAAAGTGGTGAGAGTCTAAAGATGTCAACTCTAGATAGATAACCGAATGTAAAGAAAAGTATGCTTCCTAGATGAGTTCCAGCCGCCAGTGCGGCTATGAGTCATGTCGAAGGTGCGAATAGCGATGGACGCTCCTCCACTCCAGACTCCATTCTCCCATCGTTTTGTTAATGGCCAGTGCACCAGTCAACCTTTCGCCCATGAGCCTAACGAATCTCGCGCATGTCGCTACTTGTCGCAAGCGAACTGCGTCGATACTGGCGCATGAAATGCGCGATCAGCCTGCGCACTTACATCGTGACCGGGTCGTCCAGTAGAGACGAAGGACTTCGCGAACCCCAAGTCGACGGTATTGCGAATCATAGGGGCTTCAAGTCGGAAGTTATGCAACGTAGCCTATGGTGTGACTTTAGCCAGGTCATACGAGAGTCATCAGCTCCAGTCGTGACCGCCTTTCATTTTCCAGACCAATACCTCGCTATCCGCAAGCTCGTTATCCCCAATCACACAATCCGATGTGCTGTGCTGACACTAAAGGCAGGTTGTGGATTGAATAGTGGGTCGGTGGTCGATTGTCTACCAGTTCCTTGTGGTCCTTTATTCTGCTTTCGGTAACTAATCACTTGTCCAGACCCTTTCCGGGAGGAATGTGGCGGAGGTGCGCGGCTTTCCTCCTGGTTATCGATCTCTAGGTGGTGCGCTTCCTGATGGGAATGCAGAGAGGGTTCATGATCTTGCTCCTGGATGCACGTAGTATCTTGTACAGTATTTGAGGTGGCATAATGTCTTGTCGAGCCATCCAAATCGATGACCACTACATCCTCGGGTTCGAAGGTAGCAATAGTATCATTGGGCGATGGTACATAGCCCTTGGTGTCCGGTTCTCGGAACATTCGGGGACGATGCATTTTTGGCGAAGTTGAAAACGGTAAGCCCTCTATGAAGCTAATGTCAAGAACGCAGCCCTGCACCACTACGCCTTGCAACCAAAAAGGTACGTATGATCAGTAAACTGCTGATAAGTGTGCAGGATAGTATATATCGTCAGCCAGGCCTGACAGCTAAAGTGGCTAAGATCACTGTGAAAAGGTGGCTGAGAAGCGGGTTGCGAAGAGAAGTTGTTACAGGTAGAAATGAAAGAGAAGGTAGAGGTAGGGGAAGGTCATAATGTAGTAACGCGCGACAGGTCTATCAGCAGTAGGAGCTCCAGGCTCCCGGAGGGAACCCATTCGCCGTATCCATGACCTTCCCGCTGCGACGCACGACTGACCGAGCACGATCCATGATACGTGTAACTAAAAAGAATCCGGGTATCTAGTGGTTGTGCCTACCGCTCGGACGATGTAAATTCAGTCCACATTGGCGCTCAATACAGGCCTAACAGTCTTGGAATGCTTCTAACTTATCCAGATCTAACCACCCGACTTAAAAAATGCTTAGACAGCCGCTCTGTATGCGGATTAACACTCAGACTAATACTCGTGCGCTGTGAAGTCTTTCATGTAGGCCATCTTGAGCATAACGTAATTGATATCCCTGGCTCTGTCTTTGTCCTTGATGTACAAAGCGATATTCTTATCAAAGGATCTCGCTAGCTTTGTTATCCCACACAAAACCATGGAAAATTCGCGCATCCCGTCGCAAGAAGAACTATACCCCACCAAAAAAAGAGACATGTATGACGACGCAGAACTGGAAACGACTTTTTCAGAAAGAGCCCATGGAGCATGGGTCAGTCGAACAGCCCCTAGTTCGAGTTCGAACAGCTTGCAGCCGCGACTCACAGGTTTACGAAATGGTAGACGCAAAACTTCAGTATTGTTCTTGACAGAAGGGCTTGAGGGAAAGATTCAAACCGCTCTCGCGTTAGTATGCGGTCACAAATCCGCGCTACAGGACGTCAAAAGATGGAGGCACGAATTTGTCTTGAAGCAAGCTGATAAGGCCGGATCTCTAGAAGCATCCCACATCGCTTGAGCGTCAAACGCTTGGAGATAGAACTAGATAAAGAGCCGACCGAGTTACAGAAGAAGAGTCTGAAGAAGCTAGCGCAAGGCGTCGAGCGACTGAAAGCCAACCAAAAGATTTTCGAAGCAAAGATAGCAACTCTTGACAGAGATCTTGCGCGTGGCTTGAATAGGTGGCGAAAGGCTTGGACAGATGTAGACAAGGTCTTGCTCAAAGTCTGGAGAGATGCAGGGCGATTGATACCAGACGACAATTCCGACACAGATAATGAACGGCCAGCAAAGAAGAGCGATCCGAAAGACAAAGAGGAACGCAAGAGAGCTCAGTCTAGTGACACCGGTCTTGAAGAGGCATCATCAGCTTCGTCCGAGTTCGATCCCGCTGAGCAGAGACGGACAGAAAGGCGGCAAAACGACATCTCTGACTGGCGACGTTCGGTCGAAAGCACTTCTCAAGGAGGCAATGCTGATACTCACAGCCCTGAAAACCGCAATAAGACGAAGCGTGCAAGTATGTATCACAATCAATCTACCAGATGGCAGAATCAAGGCGAAGCAAAGAATGAATTCCTGGAGCGCCTCGGAGATCCAGTAACCGGTATCCGTGACCAAAGGACTGGACCGCAGCCGTCTGTCTCTAGAGAACATCGCAACAATGACAATAGCCGCCAAATTCGTCAAGCCCTATACGCCAGCCGTCCTGAAGACAAGCCACCGTCTCCAATCAACTCTCAACACTCTAGTGCGCCCATGCCACCATTCCGCTGGAGCAGGCTTAGCTCTACACTATCAGAAAGCGTGCGAGGACGGGAAGATAGTAACGGTAGGTACCAGGAACGACATCGGAGCAGCCGATCTCGCACTCCAAGCCGTGATCGACATGCCTCCAGAGACGAACCAGAATATCAGGATCGTGTGCATCCTCGGGTCAGAACGCGCGACCCTCCTGAGGAAGATCGGCGGAGCTTTAGATACCAGGGTCGAAAGGAACAACACCGTTGATTGTGCATCGAAATACTGGATTGTCAAGCGGTGTCGTCACTTGATTGGAATTACTTGAGGGAGTGGCCGCAAGCGCAAGGAAGTGGCATCGGAAGCTCCACCGCCATCGAGTAAAGTAATGCGAACTGGCGAGGTGATAGCATTAGAGAACAGTCTAGCGGCCTTACGGAGAATCCTGGTTGCGAAGATGTACTAGAACTTTACATGGTTTAGATACGTGTCTGTTAAAACTCTTCTCGACATGCAAGCTAAGTTCTCGGAGCTTTGCAATTGAGTGAAGTACTTTGCAACTCTTGAGACTGTTTTTGAGATACATTTACGATATGTATAGATCTTTGTCGAGTAGCAATAGCTATGCTTACGTGTGTCCCAGAACCCTCCTTAGAACATAGTCTTTGAAACGCCTGACCGCCTGAGGCATGTTGAAGTGTTGCATCAAGCGAAATTGCCAAAAATGTACAAGATAGGAATGTTGCAAGAGAAAGAATAGAATTTATTGTTGATAAGAAGTCATATAGCGTAACCAGCCCTCCGACGCTAGCCGAGAAGGGTGAGTCTCTGCGAGTGTATCACCTTTCACCTTAACGACATGCTCTAGCAGCCTCACAGCGTCCTTGATCTGCCCGTTCGCCCAGTAGGAAAAACCAAGTTCATGTTCGGACGACAGCCGATCTAAATCATCTTCGGCCAGCCCCTCTCCGCAACAGTAGCACTCCTCTAGCCATCTCACTGCTTCTGGGACTCTACCGTCGAAATCTAGGCATCGTCCTACCCAGAAACTCAGCTTGGCCCTACTTTGGATATCGATGAATGTTTTTGTGTCAAGTAGTCGCAGTGCGTGCGGCATGTATGCTCTCCATAAGGCCTGATTGGCAAAATCATCGCTCGGAAAAACCTCGGCAATATGTGCCAGAGCCTGCTGCACCACATCTGCAGTACTGCCATACTTGTCTACCCAGACTCTAGTAGCCAGATGCACAAGTCGATGCAAGTCATACCATTCTTCTCCTCCATCGACTTCACTAGTGTTATCGCCTGCCCGCCTTGACACAAAAGAGTACCCGCAGAGCGTGCCGATAGCCTCTTCTAATCGCTCGTGCGACTGTACCTTCGGTAGCAACGACCGCGGTATTGCCTTCCATTCGATGCACGACATGAACGCTAGCAGATCTGCTGCCACCGCATCGCGCTCTCGAAGCTGACTGAACGACACTACCCACGTCGAGACCACTGCGTTCGCCGAGCCCTTGTAGCGTGTTTGGTCGCGGAACTCTTTGCTCATCAGACTGATGGTATCTTGCTCTGTGTGTCTCAGCAGCCGCAGATACCTTGTAATAGATGTTCTATTCATATTTAGGTACGCGGCAGCCTGGGCGATGGCCAAAGGAAGGCACGCTAACTCGTCCAATAGTTCTTCCATCTCCTTGCGTTCCTCAGTAAGATTTTTCCCAATCAAAGACTTCTCCAAAAAGTTCATGGCATCTAGTCTGCTTATGCCCTTCTCGCTCTCTGGTAGGTAGTCGACGATGCCCGCAACATGCTCGGTCCCATACAAGATGTCGTGATCATCTGCATTATCGAGCACAAGCAGCCACGGGCCAGCCTGATCCGCACTCAGATGCTCTTTCACCAGCTCTTTTGCGTTATCTTTGCCCGTCTCCACCTGACTGATGTGCAGAGCAGCAGCAATAGCCACACAAGCTTGCTCATAGCTCTCCATGCTGAGTGCAGGCATCCAGAAGATCGAGACGGCTGACATAGTCTCTCTGACTGTGTATGCAAATCGCAAGGCTAGCTGTGTCTTCCCAGCCCCACCGAGTCCCACAATCGACATCTTTTGGCAGCCTGTGCCCTCCAGCAGCGTCTGATTAAGCATCTCGAGCTCTTCTCTCCTTCCAACGAAATATCGGTTCTTGGGGAACGGTATATAGTACGAGGGATTGTGGAGAGCTGACAGGTTAGGGCAAACAGATCAGACACACAGAAAGCTAACTATCCGGCTGTCTTTATACGTACCAGGTGTATAGGTGGCGATGCGCCCTCCAAGGCTCCCCGCTGACGCCTGTGGCTGGGACAATTCCTGCGAATCTTCCGCGATCGCTTTTCGTAGCCTTTTGAAAGCATTGGTCTCACCTTCGCCATAGTTGAGGAACGTGAAGACGCCAAAAATACCCAGCAACGAGTACGCCTTGTCTTCTTCACGTGTAGTCTGGCGCTCGTTCGACCAAGACAGGCGCTCCTCCACGCTGAAGGTTTTCAGCGGGGCTCCTGCAAGGGCAGGGCAGGGGATGTCTGTGATCTCGTGGATGAGTTGTTTCAGGTTGTATCGGTCGCCTAGATGCGTCCAGTCTCTAGAGTAGAAGCTTACAACGCGCGGGGCAAGCAGCTCTTGAAGCGTCCAGCCTCGAGTGAACCACCGGCTTCGCCGAAACTCTCCCTCCCAAACAGGTATTCCGGGTACACGATCGGTCGCTGGCCCAACGCTGAGCACATCCGTCAGGAGAACATAGCACCGAGTCGCTTCCTGGTACCAGCGAAACATGGAGTTGATCGCATGCTGAAGCTCGACATGATCCGCCTTGTTGATGCAACACGTATCCACCCAAAGGTATCGCAGGCCGTCCCACTGAGCCTGTTGTGCGCAGAAGCGGATCTTGTCGAAGCCAGCCTTGTCACGTCCAAGACCTCTTTTAAACTCGTCGAACGTAACCTCCTGACCAGGCAGCCAGGTGTGCGAGAGTATAGCGTAGGCGGGCACGTTGCCGGCGCCCATCAAGTCCTCTGTGAGCACAATCGTGCCGTCATATTGTATCTCGAGCAGTCGCATGTTGTGATGGAGGAGCTTCGGTCCTTGCTCGCATCAGGCTGGACAGCATGGAAGCGCGACAGCCTATTAAGCTGTTGGATCGATCGTTTTCGCTCTCGCGTGCCGCCGTTAACGTTGATAGATGCGGATATGTGCATGTCCACACATCGGGAAAAGAGTAGACTATCTCGCTTACTAAGCATCGAGGCGGGCTATGATGGGGTGTGAATCTGTGGAGGTGCCAGGAAGAGGACTATCGGGCAGGACGTGCCGTGGCTAAAGATAGCTTGCATACGCCACAACTCAAACGATCTTAACATTAACGCGAGCGTACAATGCATACCGCGAAGCGTGCATAACCCCGCTATGTAGGCACGTCAAGTCCGCTCATAAGAACACAAGATCTTGCCTGCAAAAGCGGACAAACCTACACTGTATGTAGATAGCGGCTGCACATCATTAAATTTATTTAGTCTTGTTTCATGTAACGGAGTATCGTTTAAGCCCTCCGAAGAGGCGATTTTAGTGTTAGTTAATAGTAGAGCAGGGGTGCATCGTCGTTGCAGCTTATGAAGCCAGAGACAAATTGCCTAGAAACAAAGCCAGCAATGCTATTTTTTTTGTATTAGAGATATACAGTAGGCGGAGACACGTCTGGAGTGTAGTTTCAGGCTGCTCAGCCTTCATTAGATGGTGGGATGGAGTTGATGGTGCCTGAACGATGTTCGCGGTTCTGCGCGGTGAGATGTTCTAACCCCAGGGAGGGAGATTACCATGGTATACGATTAGTTGGGACGTCATCACTTACGTCTAGATCGGACAGGGATAGTATAATGAATTTCGAGGAAGACAACTGGCTACGTCCAGTGAGACAGCCGTGACGGCATCATCCGGATGATGCTTGCAATATCGGGTGTTTTTCCTTCTGCAAAAAGCACAGTACAATGTAAGGAGACCCTGTTTCTCTAGGTTCAGATAGCGGAGTTTAGTATTCGTTGATGATGGAAGATAGAGCAGATTCGTGAAGCAAGTGGATTTTCCACTTCAACTTTCGCCGATAAGGACGTACCATCTGTGGAGGTTATCGTGAGATATCTATCATAAGAAATGTCTCCTAGCTTGTTGTTCGCCTTCTCTACAACTCGTCTTTCTCTCCCTTCCACCCATCACCAACTCCCCTCATCCACTGTACTCCAACTAACTTCAATCCCTTCTTCGCTGCCAATTCCTCGGCTCTGAAACTCCTCCTCTCTACAAACTCTTCCCCTCCAACATCCGCCTTCTCCAAGCTCCCTCCCGCCTTTTCCTCAAAAAGGAGGAACAGGTACCGATGCGGCCCACTCTCGTCCTTTGGTCCAGGTGCCAGATACTGCGTCAGTGTCGTGCCTCTTGTCGTGATGTCGTCTGGAGACGTGGTCGCTGATGGAGAAGGAATGGAAGCAACAACCCAGTGGCGCCAGTAACCAAACTTCGGGTCATCTGGTGTAGGCGCGTCTGGGTCAATCATCATGAAGGTGTAGGTAGTGGCGGAAGATGTTGGTGGAGAGGAGATGGAGATGATGGGTTGCTCCTTGACCTGGCTCACGCGAGCGAGACTTCCATGTTGTGGAGCGAGTCCGGAGGAGAACTTGACGCTGAGGTCCAGGGCTGGAGTGAAAGACTCTGAAATAATGGCCGAAGGGAGGAGGTTAGCGCTCTTCAGCGAGTCGACGAGAGCATTGGCGGCCATGTTGGTGCTTGAAACTTTCAGAAGATGGATGATGTGAACCTCAAGAAAGAGACTGTGTTCAATTCAGGGATTGGCATGCTTGTATAGGTGGTTTTGTTGCGTGATCTTGATGACCAAGGTCAATTGGTGGATAAACCTAGACCTCGCTTGGTTCTCCGCTTGAGGCTCCGCTCTTGCCCTTGGCAACTTCATAGGGCATAGTTTCGGTATGAAATAGACGATAGCGAAGTGCGTGACGTCGGTGTACCGTCTACATGCCGAAGTACACGGATTGATTTCATGCCCCCTACATATTCCAGCGCGTAGCTACGGGGCGTGCAGACATGGGTCTCGGCTCCTGAACGAGACTAAGTCTCGTAGACGCGAAGTTCAGGAGATCCAAACAAGGCATCAAGAAGCGAGCGCTCTCGCCAAATGCTCAAGAAATGAGTACTACCGTGCCTAGGTCCTGGTACTGCATGGGCGGAATGCGAGGACTGTCACACATGCAGCTCATGCTTTCAGTGAGAGCCTGTGGCGATTACCTTCTATAGTATCCGGTCGTCAGGTGGCATACGTGGATATATTCTAGATCCCTCCGCTGATGCAGCGTTTCCACCGAGTTTGTGAGACGGCGGGGGGCAGAGGCATGTGGATTCTGAAAGCCAAGGTTCAGTATCGATAAGGCAAGGCGCTAGGCCGGCTTAAGCTCAACCGCATCTACCGACCTGCATCCTCTTTTCCGTGTACAAGCGCCTATCCATCACCATTTGACTTGAATCGTTTCCGATGTATATCACAAAATGAGAATAAGCATTCTGTACTATGCTAGAGCTATACTACCAGAAGTCACTTATTATCAACAGCTCACGCTACTATTAGTTGCCGCCCTGCAGTTTCCACAACATCTCCTTCAAGTCCCGAAGTCGCCGGCATCACAGGGACAGCATAATCAGCGACAGCGTAAACGCAAACTCTCTTTTATGCCACATGGGCGATCCAGGCGCGCCGAGCAGCTGACTTGCAGTTCCGCTCTACGTGTTCTCCTAACAGAATATGCGCTGATATGGTGAGTTCCCGCCGCATGTTGTGCCTTCTTTCTAGTCTCTAACAAGCTTTCCACTTCGAATCCGCTACTACTCCTGTGAAGGGAAGACAGTAGCTAAGAGCGGAAGACCGGCAAACGAACACAACCAGAGACACCAAAGCTTGTACATTTGTCGGTCTAACTTTCGATCCTCTAGGCCGAGCGCCCACATAGCAGTACCAACTAGAAGCGCACCAAGTCCGATCGATAAAGCCGCCGCCTCCCAACGAGCACCAAGAAATCCCAAGGGCGCATACACAGACCAGAAAGCGACGGTCACCACAACAGTCCACAGCGCATATTTTCTCCCCAACTCGATGACAACTGTACGGCGGCCACGGGCTCTGTCGCCCGCTTCGTCGCGAAACTCTTGGGTCTGAATGGTTGTTGCAATGATACCAAATGTGACTAGAAGAGTCCATTGCCAGGCTGTATAGCTTATCGGGTTGTGTGGGCCGAGAGCAATATTAAGAGCACCGCTGAAGGTGCACGTAAAGCCCGCACCAGCGAAGACATTACGCACGATGCCGCTGTAGTCGCTAAAGCCAGTGTCGTTGTATGCCGTGATGAGGATGACCCACGCGACGTAAATCGGCACTACGCGCAAATGATAGCTGACCAATGCAGTTATCAAGTAGGTAGCGAGCAAGAGCTGGTTCGTTTGCGTTCTGTTGATTCTTCCTGCGGGAATTGGACGCCAGGGTTTGTTGATCGCGTCTTCCCGCATTGAAGACGCATGTCGCTGGTTTTGAAGGCAGAATTGCAGAACCATGAGCCAAAGCCATATCAGCACTTTCGGTATTCTTTGCAGAATATCAAGGCCTTGTTGCGACGGTAGGTCCAGGGCTGAGCCAGAAAGAGCTGCAAGAACTCCAAGAGCTGTGCTTGGAATGACCATGTCGATCATGGTATCGCTTGTGAAAAGCAGTAAGGTATAGGCGTGATACGACGTTTTGTTCACAGCCTTTTGGAAGCTCGTGACAACTTCGGTACGAGCATAATCGTTGATAGACGTGGAGACCTTGATGTTCTCATGTTTCTTAAAGGCTGATTCCATGCCTCCCATGACGGTTTCGTGATTGACGTCGTGGGTATTGTATAGAGATTGAGGCTATCAAAGGGTGCTACGAAGGTCAATTCGCGTTGTGTAAGTTGTTCCATTATTCCCTCATAATTTATAGCAAACGTCAGCGGAGGCCAAAGTCGAGCGCGTATCAGAATCAAGTTCAGCTCGCCGCTTCTCACAATTGTCGAAGCTATTTTGTTGGTTCAGCTACTGTCGACTATCTAGTTTAGCACGTGGCGTGGAACTAAGCCATACTTAGGTACTCTCCTTGTGGCTTGCATACATGCGTTGTCTCGCTAGAGGCCTTACAGATTAGGCCCACCCTTCTCTTCGTCGAGCATTGAACATGTTCTTCACATACATATTGCATGAAATCGACGCTGATATACGAATTGAAGTATTTGATGTGCAAGCGACAAGAAAAGACAAAGTTGCACCTAATCAGCGTCTTTTGTAGGGTTGGGAACAGTCCGGGGATATCGCGCTTCCGGGTGAACAAGACCATGGCCTGGTAGCTGTGAGGTATGACTACCCGCAATATAAGTTCAAGATCCTATATTGAAATTCCTCCGTAACGAAGTGTACTATTCAGGGCTGCGAATATCCCAATCTTCAGCTCATGGTGCCCCATCATGAAAGCACGGCATGCAAAATGCGACTCTTTCTCGTTGATTTGCCTTTTCGGGATCGCGACATCTAGACGCATACTCCAGACGTTCTCAAGCTCATAGTGCGAGGCCCAGACTCTCCTCATCATGGCGCGCACTAGTCGTTACCGATGCCGTATCTTGTTTTGTCGCTAGCGCTTCCTGGCTGTCATTAATCGTTACCCACGTTTCGGTGGGAATTTTCTTGTGGCGATTTCCTGATCCACCTGAACCACCAATAGTAGTAAGCTGGACCTCTTGCCCTTCGTGCTGTATGTGGCCAGCATTCCTCATAGCGTTTCGGCCTGCGCGTATGAGGATAGCGAACGAGGGTGTAAGGCCAATGACTACAGCTATCAAACGTGTTAGCGAAGTTCTCGCTGATAGCGTCAAGGTGCGATGAGAAGAGATCTCGAGAATAAAAGACAACGGACGTACCGACGGCGCACTCAGCCATACCCCACACTGCGAGCCAGGTTCCATCTGTATCAGCGTCTGTTCGGATCGTGTTTGCTGTGATTTGTGCGGCACGAAGTGTAGAGATGAAGATGCAAAGCACAGCACTGGCGAAAAGCGCATGAATACCTGGCCCGCTTGTTAGCTTTCACAGCGTTGACACGAGAGCGCCGGATACGGAGCGCATCTGGTATCCCAAAGTCCAAGCTCTCCAAAAACCTAGGAGCTTCATACTGCGTAGGTTTTAGCTGCGTGTACTCGGTAGTGGTCGTAGAACATGACCTACCCGATCTTTTGTCCTCGCGGCAACTGGAGATTCCACGTTAGGTGCATAGGAAATGCGATAACTTAGTGAGTAGTAGTTAGTCAAGATGCTGGATGTGACACGCAGTAGTGATTTTGGCGTACTCATGATGTTGGTCAGCGTGTCGGCAGCGTATGAGTACCAGACACTCATGAATTGGCGAACTCTGTCATGACAACCACCGTTGAAGAAACCTTTCATAGTTTCGCAAGATAGAATATAACAAACGTAGTTCCCGACTTGGGTCTGCTTATACGTGGTGAGCGGGGGAAGCAATATAAACTATATCGTGCGAGTACTTACGATAGCGCAAAATACCACGATAGACCACCAAATCTTATTGTAAACACATGGTAGTCCAACTAGAAGCTTCCTATACAAGAGAAGTAGTCCGAACTTGACGAGCCAGAGGATGATCCAGAAGATGATAAGAGCTGGAAAGTATAGCCTTCCCAGTAAAAAACCTTCCTCGATCAGTTCGGGATAGTATGGAGCCCTTCCCTCTTGCACGGCCATGACTCGGTCTGACAAGGGTGAGATAGTAATGTAAAGTGCACATTGAGAAACGAAGAACGCGTACGCCAAAAATGCGCAATAGTCTTCTGTTCCTAGTCTTTTCGGCCGCATCACATGTAGCACTACACGAGCTATCATAACGACTGATACAACCGAGATGGCGACGTAACCAACCGTAAGTACAGTGGTCTGAGAAAACGAGTTGCTGGACTTCTTGAAGCCCTGGCTGTTGCCATTAGGCAGTGAGACGTTTGTCATCATGGCAGACGTGCAACGGGATTTGGAGTATTTGTGATAGCAAGCGAGAGGCCGAAATAAATCAACCCATGAGAGACGACAATAACAGGCAATATAGCGGAAACGACACCCGATGAAGCTGGAAAACAGTGCGACTGTAGTATATATCAAACGTTGGTTATGGCTTCCCTATTGTGCCATTTCGGTCCAGCCTGCATCGGCAAGAGGACTTGGTGACCCAGTGTACCGGTAGATGATATTGTGATCTAAGTAATCCCGTTGTCGATGCAGTGCCGCAGCAGAAACCGCCCAGACCTCGCGGCAGACGCTCCGTACCGCCCACGTCCATAGACGCTGTGCCGTGCGCGCCAAATCACAATGCTCCTACTCGTGATATCTCATGAACATCGCCTCGGCCGCTCGGCGAGTGTTCCCTTTACGGTCATGTATCATGACTGCACCAAGTGCCCAGGGATATCTGTGCATACTCAGAGATCTTGGAAACCGTTACCCAAGTTTTTTGAAGGCTTGCAGTGTTTGCAGAATTCGCTTCTATTACACCACTCCACTAATAGTGCTGGAAGTTCTGGCAAAATAGCAGGCCGTAGGCGTTGTTGATGTGTACACGCCGTAATCCAGATGACGAGAGGGGATAGGAATGAACTACGGAAGGATGTATCCGCAGAAGTGAGAATCTTCATCGCCACGCCTGCGCCTACACGGAAGGCAGTGGCCCACGATGAGCTATGCATACGTATTGATGTGGTCATTGGTGCGGATACTAATCCTACAGACCGATATGCCGTGGGCGGCAGTACATCCGTATGTTCCAGTCGAAGATGAAGCTACAAGATTGCAAGCAAGGCCCGATGGCGTGGATCGCCCGCGTCCGCGCCACCTTGGCATTGCGGCGCGACCCTCAAACAGCGCGCCGCCTTCCCACCTGCCGTATCGCTCTTTGCTCACCCCACTCATCTCATTTCGATGTGACTCCTTCGTTCGCCTTACGTGTTTCTTTGCAGCTGTCTTCTGGGGGAAAAACCCTGCCTCCATGGCACAACCACGTACACAATACTCATCATCATTTCGGTATCGCAACAATGCTCGGTATAGACTCTTGGAAGCTGTTATCCATCTTATAATTGGGGAGAGAATCCTACAGATGGGGTCTAGGTGGTCCACAACGCATACTAATGCAGGGTCGGCAGCTTGCATTCGTTTTTTATGAACACGGCCCCTCATCTGGCTTGTCAAGGCATTCATTCGCATCCTTCTAACCCTTTGGACGGAGTGAGCCTCACGCTCCGATTGGGTAAACATAATGGAAAATATATGCTATCACTAATCGGAGCCTAGATATAGCGACGGTGGACGCAGAGATGAGCCAGAAGCCTACCTTCGGTACATGCGGAGTGTTGATCCCGAGGAATCTTTTGGCCTACTTACTCGTACATGAATTTACACTCGCGCTCAATTGTTTACTGTAAAATGGTGGGTTGGCCTCGTTGTTGACTTGATTTCAAGGCCTCTACATCTCCAAACACTATGAGATCAGTTGGGAAGATAATATGTGGCACCCTGGCCGCGGCCGTGGGGGTATCGACCCAAGACACGTTTGAAGCACCCGAGTTCAATGTGACCGAAGCACTTATCAAGAACGGTGTCAACGTGTCTGCAATTCCTGAATTGGCAGGCTTGGTTGTTCGATCGTCCGTGAGCGGCTGCTCCATCGCAGTAAGTTGAGATGCTGCGCCTCACTTCAGCATGTGCTAATATCCCGCAATAGTGCGACTCGCTCAAGCTCGTCTTCGGAGACGCCAAGGTTGTTCATGGTCAGCATGCCGAGTACTGGTCAAACCAACAACTAGCCGTTGAACCGTACTGCACTTTCACTCCCAAGGCAGCCCTTGAGGTGTCAACCTTAGTGTTGATATCACGCCTTACGCAGTGTCCTTTTGCGGTCAAGAGTGGTGGACACGCGGCGTTCCCCGGTGCTTCTAGTATTCAAGGAGGCATTACCGTTGACCTGAAAGACTTCACGGCGCGCAACCTTTCGATCGACAAGAAGACTGTCGCTATTGGTCCGGGTAACCGGTGGATAGACGTGTATCACTATCTCACCCCATACAACTTAACGGTGGTTGGTGGCCGAGTACGTTCATCCCGTTCGCACAGCGAAATCTTTAGCTGGATATGCGCTAACATAACGTAGGCAGCACATGTCGGTGTTGGCGGGCTTACTCTTGGTGGAGGCATCAGCGACCTCACAAACGAGTACGGACTTGCTTGTGATAATGTTGCATCCTTCGAAGTCGTCACCGCTTCTGGCATTATCGTCAATGCATCTCCCAAGCTCTTTCCGGATCTGTACTGGGCTCTGCGCGGTGGCGGCAACAACTTCGGTATCGTGACGACGTTTAACTATGAAACCATCGTACAACCCCCCATGTGGGGCGGCATGCGCATCTACGACCCCAGCAGCACGCCCGCATTGATAACCGCGTTCGAGAACGCCATTAACAATGCGGAAAAAGACACGAAGCTCGCACACGTAGTGTCTTTCACGACATATGATACGTACAAGCTCGCTTTCACCGAACTCGAATACCTCGTCCCAGTCGACCTCGAAAATCCTCCCGAGATCGCGAAAGAGTACCTCAGCATCCCATTCATGCAAGATAACACCGGCAACAGCACGCTCGAGGATCTGACACCCCACCGAAGCAACGACATGCCATCTGGGTTCCGCACGTCCATGTGGTCTGTATCCTTCAAGATGAGCGCTGAGCTCATCCAAAAGATGACCGACTACTTTTTCGAAATCGCGCCTGCTCTCCCAGCCGTGTCCGTCAACATCGCCTTTCAAGCGTTCTCCAAACCGGCGCTGAAAGCTATGCAGAGGAACGGTGGGAACGCCCTCGGTCTCTACCCTGAGGACGGACCGTTTTTCCATGTTTTGGTGTATATGGCTTGGAACAAGTCTAGCGACGACACTACGATGATGAAGGCTGCTAAGGACTATGTTGAGGTGTCCAGAACCATGGCTAAGGAGCTTGGTGTAGACAACGATTACTATTATATGCCATACAGCAGTGGTTATCAGCCCGTCGTCGCTGGGTACGGTCCAGGCAACATGGCAAGGTTGCAGGCTATTTCGAAGAAGTATGACCCGACGCAGGTTTTCCAGAACTTGCAACCAGGATTTTTCAAGCTTCATGGAGAAGCACCGCTCGGTTTAGTTGTATAGCGGGGCGTGTTGCATGGTTCGTCAATATATTTGCCTCGTTATGCATCATATTTAGATTTAGTGTCTTCCATTGCATGTGGTAATGCCAAATGCGTTCATGAGACTCACCAGAAGACGGCACAAGTGCTCTCGTGGGTGTTGCGGATTTCGTCGATCCCCGACATGAGCGGCCGCGTTGCACTGGTGCTAAGGCTGACATGAAGCACTGTCTTGAGTGGAATCCCGAAGTGGTACTCTGCCCGAAGCTAGGCGGATACATAGTCATCTATAATGTCTTGCTAAGCAGGTATACTACGTCTAGCATGTTACCACACTTGCTTTCAGCTCCACGGCCTCTCCATCTTCCAAAACCCAGCGTGCAAAGCGCTCCATTCATCGCTACTGCATCTGCAAAAGTACTCTCTCCACATTAGAGACAATAAACCAAATCGCATCCATCTGTGCCCTGTATGGGCAATGGGGTTGGAACTGTCCGAAATTTAATCTCCTGACGATAAACGAGGCTGGTTGCACTTTGAAATAACATAGAACACGGACCAATCCCCTCTGCACAGTGGGTGTCGGAATTCGTGATTGTGTTGAACTAAGTTGCGGCAACGGCGAAATTTCCTGGCCATCACTCGGATTTCAGCGTCAGATGAAGCTGTATTCATCCCAGACTCCACTTCGGTGCGATCAGAATCTTGGTAGGCAGGCTCCGGTCCTCCACTGTCTTCGTGCCACAGCGGAAAGATCGGAGCGAGCAGAGTCAAATTACCGTTGCCAGTATTGACTAAAGCCTGGCGTGTCTCCATAGGGTCTTTGGTAGCGTCTTCTGGGAAGTCGTTGCCCAGATCTGAGACAGTCAATGGACGGTTTCGAGATGTGCGTGAAGGCTACCACGCACGCACGGCCAACATTGAATCCTCGTCCTACTGTAGGTCTGCGTCGGCGGGCATGATAAATCCAGTATCTCCGAAATCTTGCAAGACGTACTCAGCTAGGGCGTCCAGTTTCTTGCGCTGGACATGGAGCGCACCACCTCTGATGTCTTTATCGCGTTGGCTCATGTTACTAAGCAGCGAAGGCGCTTTGTTCTTAACCGTCAAGCGGTCTTGGAAACCTGGATTGTCGTTCGCAGCATCACCTTGGAGCACTTGAGAACGCGAGCCTGGACGCGAGGTAGGAAGGTCGGCCTCAGGATATCGTGGGTCTCCCTGCCCTTCAGCTGAGATTTTGAAGGCTTGCTTCTTGCCGGGAGCGATCCTGCCAATAAGAACGAGCAGTAGCTCTGGTTGCAACAGGCGTACAATGATATTACAGTCTGGAGTTTCGATAGTGAGTGTGCTTAGTGCAGGTTTCAGCGACCGGTCCTGATTAGTTCCATTGCGGACCGAAAACTTCTGACGTCCTTGGCAGTTGTCTTTCCAGGTCATAGAAATGAGCGCAGCCTGATCGCGAAGCTCCTTGGTCTGTACTGGCTTCGAGTACGCTAGTAGTGTGCCATTTGGAGACATCAAGCTACTGACGTCAGTGGGGTAACACTACATGGTATTTGTAACTTACAAGAGTCGGGGATAGATGTGTTCGTTTGCATTTTGAGTGAGCCAGTCGCTCACTTTGGCGATGTTGATCATCGAGGGATCTGCTGACGACATGATTAGGCGAGGTAGTAGCGGACGTTTAGAGCGAAGGATGTGAGATAGAAAGCGCGAGGAACGTTTTGTGCGATGCGTGACAATACAGTGAATGTAATGCGCTATGACGGTTGGAGGCGGTACGGATGGTCGTGATGTAGAAGAGTGCCCACGTACCTGGTCTATGGTTCGCGCAACTACGTCCACGCTGTCGTGTGCTGCTGTTAGGTCACCGATCTGCGCCTTCTCCGAGACTAAAGGAGATTCTAGCAGAGAGGGACGCGTCGCAACAGTAGGGAACGCGTCAGGACACGAAGAAAGATTGAAAGCGTCACAGGAGAGAAGTTGCGTGTGTCAGTATACTTAGCATGACGATGTTCAAGGACGAAGTTCACCAGGAGTAAGAGCTATGACCACCTGGGCAGAAGCCGGAGCCTTGTTTTCCGCCGCACGTGCTTTCGCGCTCATTCTACGCGACATGTTCACAATGTCCATGTACGATGGAGCCCGTATCTTATCAGTGTTACCTGACCTCGGGAGCTCACTCTAAAGGTATACATTGCTATTTTCTGCAAATAGTCAACTAGCTGTCACAACGAATACTTTTAGTGTACGTTCTGACACAGAGTACAGTTGAATACAGTCCAGCTTCTTTACACACACCATGCGTCCAAGCACATGGCCGACCAGAAGAAAATGCGATGAAGCTTGAATTGCTTCTGAACGGCGAACCATCGTTCATGCTCACGCGAAATGCCATCATGTTCTCCACCAGGCTAATGTCCGAGCAAATGCCGGACGAGGGGCAGCTGGCAGCTGGCAGCTCCTCATTGGATCACAGACGTCATTGGCCTTCAGAATCTCTTTCCCCTCAGTTGCGCTGCGCTCTTACTAGAAAGCTCGATTAATGCCTTTTCTCCGTTCAGCAGTACTGAGAACCTCACAATTAGCTGCATCATCTGTATTTCGACCGCTCAAGTCAAACAACACACCAAGCTTCCTCTTTCGAACGCTAGCGACCATGGCGACCGACCCGTCCAAGTACAAGCTCAACCACTCAATGTGAGTACCCGCATGGCATTTCCTGCACCGTCCCCGTGCCATTGGCTAGTTACTCACAAGTACCAGGATCCGTATCAAGGATCCGAAGCGATCAGTCCAGTTCTACGAGTTCCTGGGCATGAAGCAGATCAACCAGATCAAGAACCCCGATGCCAAGTTCGACCTTTACTTCCTCGCATACGATAGCCCCAAGGCTGTCTCACATGGCAACCACTGGACTGATCGCGAGGGTATCGTAGAGTTGACGCACAACTACGGCACTGAGGACGACCCAAACTACAAGATCAGCAACGGCAACACAGAACCACACAAGGGCTTCGGTCACCTCTGCATCTCTGTGGACAACCTACAAGCAGCGTGCCAGAGGCTAGAAGATGCCGGATATAAATTCCAGAAGAAGCTTACAGACGGTCGCATGCGCCACATTGCCTTCGTGCTCGACCCTGATGGCTACTGGGTTGAGGTGATTGGCCAGAAGCCGCTCGAGGAGACGGAGAACGTCAAGGATACTGACACTGGCTCATACCGCATGGTAAATATTGCCTCCACGACTATATTGTGTCATGCTGATATCCGCAGAACCACACTATGATCCGTGTCAAGGACAAGGATGCGTCGCTCAACTTCTACCAAGATGTCATGGGAATGAAGCTTAAGCGCACCTCAGAGAGCCCAAATGCTGGCTTCAACCTCTACTTCTTAGGGTATGGCTCTGATGCGTCGGAGACGACTGCGAACGGTGTCAACCCCATAGCGGATAACGAAGGTTTACTTGAACTTACATGGAACTATGGTACTGAGAAGGATGCCGACTTCAAATACCATAACGGCAACGATGAGCCGCAAGGATTCGGTCATATCTGCATTGCTGTCGATGATTTGGACGCCGCCTGTGCTCGATTCGAAGAGAAGAAGGTCAACTGGAAAAAGAGGCTCACTGACGGTCGCATGAAGAACATCGCGTTCGTGCTAGGTAAGTTGTTATCTATTCATCGTACAGAGTGGCAACTGACAATAAATGTAGATCCCGATAACTACTGGATCGAGGTAGTACAAAACGAGAAGCTTAAGACACGTAGTAATTGGTAACTGCGCGGCGCCGACTACCCGCGTGATGTGCATATCCCACTCACCATCAGTTCAGCCTCCAATCGTTGCGGATCACACCATATGTAGCTACCCACGCTGCGCGACTTATGCACAGCGTGATACCATGACGGACGCGAGTAATCGCGGTACTACAACCCCAACTGGATAATGAAATACATGTCGAGTTACACGACCGTCTCTTCAATGTCAACTCTTTCTTCCGCTCAGATTATGATTGATGCAAAGTTTCCAAGGTCTGTAGTTAGTAGTTCGCGAGATTGACCCTGCAGCAGCGGCGTTCACCCCGTGGGGTAAGAGGGTGCGGGGTAAATACAGCCAACAGCTAAGGCTACCACAAAGAGCTCCTCCGACGCATGCTACTGCGGGAGACCGATAGCGGCGCAAGAGTTGTCTTCGATGTACAAAACGGAGTGCACTCCTCTCGAAGCATCTGGCACTTCTACCTCACACAGTCTCCTCACAGGATTATACCGCATTGTCTTGTAGGACTGCTCCCATATCACTACCAACAACAACTATTATTTGATTTTGTCCAAGGTCTTCCGTGTCTTACTGCTCTAGTCTTTTGAGAATTTGGAGCCTCAACCAACGCGATCCTTTTTCAACATGGCTATCCTCATGCATACAACAAACCGAAAGATACTGATACCCGAGAAGGTGTCGCCAGATGGCCTAGCACTGCTAAAAGATCAGTTCGATGTAGATGAAAAGAAGGGTCTAAGTCCAGAGGAACTGAAGAACATCATCGGTGAATACGATGCTCTCATTGTGCGTTCTGAGACGAAAGTAACAGCAGAGCTGTTGAGTGCCGCGAAGAAGATGAAAGTTGTCGCCCGTGCCGGAGTGGGTGTCGACAATGTAGATGTCCAGAGCGCCACTTCACATGGTATCATTGTAGTGAATTCACCCTCTGGAAATATCAATGCCGCAGCGGAACATACCATCGCACGTGGGTAGCCCAAACAACATCATTCTCATACTGACTGACATGCTACAGTTTTGATGGCTGTGGCTCGCAACGTTGGAGATGCATCGCAAAGTATCAAAGCTGGTAAATGGGAGCGAAGCCGGCTGGTGGGTGTAGAAGCGAAGGGCAAGACTCTTGCAATAGTTGGGTTGGGCAAGGGTAAGTTTTGGATTCTCACACTGATACATCCAACTGACGCCTTCCTAGTCGGACTCACCGTAGCTCGTATTGCTAACGGCTTGGGTATGCGACTCATTGCCTACGACCCTTATGCAAACCCAAACCTAGCAGCGGCAGCTTCGGTTACCCTTCGTCCAAGCCTAGCTGAGATCCTGAAAGAGGCGGACTTTTTGACACTTCATACTCCTTTGATTGCGTCCACCAAAGGCATGATCGCTAAGGCAGAGCTGGAGACGATGAAGCCAACGGCCCGAATTCTCAACGTAGCACGTGGTGGAATGATTGACGAGGATGCTCTTGTCGAAGCATTGGACGCTGGTGTCATCGCCGGAGCAGGTATCGACGTATTTACCTCGGAACCACCAGAGCAAGACTCATCAGCTACACGCCTGATCGCCCATCCAAAGGTAGTAGCCACACCACATCTTGGTGCATCCACAAAAGAAGCTCAAGAAAACGTCTCGATCGATGTGTGCGAGCAAGTCGTCTCCATCCTCAACGGCGAACTCCCACGTTCAGCAGTCAACGCACCAATCGTCCTTCCAGACGAATACCGCACTCTTCAACCTTTCATCAGTCTAGTCGAGAAGATGGGCAGTCTCTATACCCAGCACTTCTCCTCCGTAAAGACAGGTTCCTTCCGCACAACCTTCGACCTCACCTACGAAGGCAAGCTTGCCACAATCAACACAACGAAACCCCTCTTCGCCGCCTTGGTAAAAGGCCTACTCACCCCAATCACCTCAAGCGACGGCCTAAACATCAACATTGTAAACGCAGAGTTACTCGCCAAAGAACGCGGTATCCTCATCAACGAACAGCGCTCGCGTGAAAACGTCGAAGACAAACCATACTCTTCCTTCATCACCCTACGTGCCCGTGCCTCTCGCTCCGTGAGCCAGCAACCCCGCTCAAGGAACGTCTCACCATCTGCTGCACGCACGCTCCAACAAGGCGCGACCGACGACGATGACCAAATCATCCAAGGATTCGTCTCTGGAAATAAGCCCTTCATCTCCCGCCTGGACAAGTTCAAGGGCGAATTTGTACCCCGTGGTACACTGCTCATTTGCCGCAACTTTGACTCGGTAGGTAAAATTGGATATGTGGGCAATCTTTTGGGTAAAGCAGGTGTCAATATCAAGTTTATGAATGTTGCGCCGTTGGATGAGGAGGTCGAGGAGAGGTTGAACGAGAGGAATGAAAGGAATGGGGAAGGGGAGGCTGCAGTGGGGAGTAAAGAGGCTTTGATGATCCTGGGTGTGGACAAGCCGGTTGGGGAGGATGTTGTGAAGAGGTTGATTGGAGAGGAGGGGGTTTTGGAGGCCAGTGTTGTGAACTTCTGAGGACATGGTTGGGTAGTTGAGGGAGACGATGTTCGGGCCGATGATGATGATGATGATGATGGTGCTGGTGCGGTAGCGGTGTTCAACATGCTACAATTGCTGTTCAACTCTTTTATTACATCCCATTCTTTTCAGTAGGCGCTCGAATTTGACTTGATATATACAGCAAACAACTTCGTATGTGTCGTGAATCCGTCCAGTCATCTCTCTCAGCTTATACCTCCGCACAAATCGTTTACTCATGTCCCACCTCTCTTTCTCGACAGGATCTCTACAAGTCACCCTTCTCGCCCTTCTCCTTTCCCTCCTTCTGCAACTCCTTCATATGTGCGTCGTGGTCGTCGACCTGCTGTCTGTCCGCAGCAATGTTGCTCTCGCCATGACTAGCAAGGTCCTCGCGCCATCTTCCCTCGCCCCTTTCTTGCTCCTTGAGCTGTTCTTGTTTCGCGTTTTCGACTTGTTCGGGGGTACGGTCCGCGTCCTCTTTGATGCGTAGGGTGGGTGTGCTGAGGAACGTACGGCGCGCGGTGAAAGCGATGCGCGTGCTTGGGATGGGGGTGCGCAGAGAGCGGGAGGCTGTGAGGAGAATGCGGGGCGCCATTGTGCGGTTTTTGATGTAGAAGAAATATGAAGTTTGTGGTTGGGTTGAGTAGGGTAAGAGGTTTGATGGTAAGTAGGATGAGGTGTGAGGATATTTTGTTACGCAAAGACGGATGTTGCTGCCGTGTTCTGGTGGGCATCGTCATCTACTGTGACGTCATTGCATGGGTTCAAGACAGAGGTTGCTCCACGCAAATGCCCAATGCGGTGAAGTTGCAGATAACGCGTCATTTGTGCTTGTCGCTTCGAAATTGAGATTTTCAATTGATGTGGTATATACAGTCGTAAGCCCTGAGAAGCTGTTCCCAATGCAATGATGCTGTGACGTGATGCTCCATATGCGCCTACACTACCTTCATGGCTCACTTCTACCGCTGCCCATAACGTGCCTTCATTACAAACGTTTCACCTCTTGTGGTGTATAAATTTATCCTGAGCTGTTCTTGGGCGCGCTGCCACTACCGCTGCTCTTCTTGTCCGGTGCTCCTCCATTTCCACCAACGTCGGGGCTGTTAGGTTCGCTAATGTCCTTGTTGCCTGGGCTTGCGTTCAAGCTGTTCTTTACACCACCAGCTTCTCGTTCAGCAGTTGCCTCGGCCTCCTCAGGGCTGGTCTGGTTGGGGTTGAAAGCGGCATCTGAGTGTGCAGCGCCGTCGTCGGATCCAGATTTGGCGTACTCGGTCGATCGGGGCTTCAGCGAGTCCTTGTCCTGCGCGTCTTTTTGCGCGAAGCGTGCTGGTGTTGTGCTGAGGAAGCGAGGGCGAACGACGGCAGGGCGGGCGAAGGTTGCGCGTTGTACGGCGCGTGCGGGTTGGATGCGGAACATGGTGAGGTTGTAGTGGGCGACTGGTCTTGGATGTTGGCTTGCTAGGAAGGTTTAATTGTGATGAGAGAAACCGAAGGTTGGATAATTGCGGGGATAGCAGCAATTGGGGTGTATCAAGATCGCAGTGACGAGTTGACGTGGTAGCTCGAAGCTTGTCCACGGACCCTCAGCCTGACGTCAATTCGACAAATTGCAACCGAGGCCGCGGTCCACGTGACATGAGACGCATTTATCCTCCAAACTGCCAGCTCAAGTCTTCCCCGCTTGTCGCATCGTCACAAACACCATCTAATGCTCGCTGACTAAGCACACAGATCGCGTTGGAGCGACACAATGCGTGGATGCTCAGGCCGGGGAGTCGCGCTCATCTCCGATCCCCGCCAATTCTCCCTCGCCAGGAGTTTGGCGTCTTGTGCGAGTCAAGCTTTCTTGGTGATAGGGTTGACGACTCATCAAACCTATTATGATGAGTCTGATCGGAAGACTACTCTGGTTACGTTTATCATAGAATTCTACTGGCGGCGACCAGTCCGACCAGCGATCATGGCTTTTTAGGTAGCAATAGTCACGATGTCTTATCGCATATAAGGCGTGCCTCTAGCTAACCAAGTTGCGCATCTCACTTTTCTCTCGACTCGTCGAATTTCAAATCACAGTCGTAAACTCCTACAGGCGCCTTCCGGGTCCAGCATAGCTTGCTAAAGGTCTAGAACTACCTAGGTATTCTCGGCACATTCGCGGGCTTTGAAAAGATCTCGTTGACGTGAGTCTCCGAAAAGCTATGCTTGAAATCCCATCAAGGTAACGGGAAGGAATCGTGTGCTTTTCATCCCAGTGTGTGTCTGTGTTCAGCGCCGCCATTGTTTACCGTCTTCGACGATTACTTTTGCTTCATCAACTCCATCTACACTGTACTCGAGGATCAGCCATGCCCATCTCGACCTGGATTCCGCCGCCTCCTCCAGATCCCGACTCTTTGAAGAACCCACCACCGTTCGCTCCTTTCCCGCTCATCCAACTGCGCGCCGGTAAGATCAAGAAGTCTCTCGGAAATGGCAAGATCGAGACGGCTATCTACAAAGCTCCATTGACAGGCCCCGTCAAGATCTGCGAGACGGGCATCCCTACGGACGAACATGCGTTCTATATGCATGGTGGTCCAGACAAGGCACTTCTCCACTACTGTACAGCACATTATGATGAGTGGAAGAAAGAGATACCGACCTCAGAGCACCACTTCAAGCCCGGTGCATTTGGAGAAAACCTATTCAGTGCCGAAGTTAGCGAGATGAACCTATGTATTGGGGATCGACTAGCCATTGGTGAGATCATCGTCGAAGTCTGCGAACCACGAGCGCCTTGCTACAAGCTCAACCATCGCTTCGAGGTCAAGGATATGGCGAAACGCATTCAAACACTGCTACGTACGGGCTGGACATATCGTATCATCAAGACGGGTACCATCGCCGCTGGCGACATGATCTCCTTACTTGAGCGACCGCATCCGGAGTGGACGGTAGCTCGAGTCATGTACTACCTGTTCATTGAGACCAACAACGTGGAGATGATGGAACAGATTGTGCAGCTACCGCAGCTTGGCTGGGATATCAAGGGAAAGTTCCAAAAACGTCTAGACAAGGGTGTTGTTGAGGATCATAATGGCAGATTGTGGGGTAGTGAGGACGAGAAGATGGATACTTGGAGTGAATACCGGCTTGTTGAGAAACGAAGGGAGACAAGTAACGTTTCAGCCTTTATCTTCGAATCCGTCGAAGACATACCGGAGCCGGAGCCCGTCGAACCTGGTAGCCATGTGCGACTGAAGCTTTCCTCCAAGCTTGTACGTGCCTACTCTGTCGTTGGTGGAAACTCAAAGCGCTTCGAGCTCGGTGTTGCTTTAGACCAAGCGAGTCGCGGTGGCTCCAAGTACCTACACGAACAGACCAAAATCGGTGACACACTCACCGTCGGTCGCATCACAGCGAGCTTCCCTCTCGCCAAAAATGCGGACAGACACATCATTATTGCAGGCGGCATCGGTATCACGGCCTTCATGACAGCGTTCACCTATCTCCAAGAAGCAAACCAAGACTTCCACTTTCATTATGCCGTCGCAGAAGAAATACCCTTCGCCTCCCAGATCGCCGCTCTCGGATCCAAAGCAAATATCTACAACAAAGCTGAAGGTCAACGTCTAGATCTCTCCGCTATACTCGCAAAAGCCGATGACCAAACACACATCTACACTTGCGGTCCCACACGCCTCATGGATGCTGTTGTCGCCACCGCGAAATCCTACGGGATCCCAGAGTCGTCTGTGCACATCGAAGCTTTCACGGTAGCTACATCAGGTGATCCTTTTACGGCGGAACTCAAACACAGTGGGAAAACTTTGGAAGTAGGGGCTACAGAGTCGCTGCTTGATGTGCTCAAGGCTGTGGGTATGGATATCGATAGCTCTTGTGAGGTGGGTAATTGTGGGACATGTAAGGTGGACGTCTGCGGCGGGAGAGTGGAACACCGGGGAACGGGGTTATTGGACGAGGAGAAGGAGGGAAGTATGCTGAGTTGTGTTAGTAGGGGCGTGGGGAAGATTGTGTTAGACTTGTAAGGCATTGACGAGGTGCAGCTGCCTGTATGTTAGCAACTGCAGCACCTTTTCGTCTGAATAAGAGCGATTGATCGGTGAGACATAAAAGTCAGGCGTAACTTTGTCGAACATGATAAGATCGGTATTCTTCAGGTAACTCTTACAAACGAAAATGCTTATGCTTATAACGCCAAAGACTCCAATACCAATGCCAGGGCAGATAAAAGCCCATCAATCATCCCACCGCATATTCAATATCAGATTCTCAACCTCCTTACTACTCAATCCCTTCCTCTCCTGCTTCCTCTCAATCTTCTTACTCCTCTCTCCCTCCATGAGGAAGAGTCACATGTTGCCATTGAACCACCAGGCGGCGGCGACTGGCCACCCAAGAATGCCTGCATAAAAGGGGAAGAAGCTGGATGATCGTTAGCGGAAATCCGAGAGGGAAAGATAGGTGGAGATGGGCAGGTAGAAGACTTACACAGTACTTGTCTTTACTGCTTTCTTAGAGAGGTCGCCGGCGCGCCACGCGTGGGGAGACATGGTGATGGGGTTACGGGCGAAGGGGTGGGGTTCTACCATGCCGCGGGTGACGCTGCGCCACATGAGACGGGCTTGGCTCACTGATGGCATTGTTGTGGTGGTTTGGTTTGAAGTGTCGGTTGGTTTGGAGTGTTGGGGTGAATGTATCGGTTTCGTCAAGATGGACTTTGATCGAGGATGTTCTTGTTGTGATGTTGATGACGTAGAGAAGGCGGTGTTTATGTCTTTCCTTCTATGTGAAGATGTATAGAGTGGATTGTTGGTTGCTGTTGTGGTGATGAACTGACTGTTGGATGTCTGCTACAACACGAAGAAAACATCCTATTTATCAAACCTACATTACCAACCTAGGACAACCATCCTTCGTCACAAAAACCCGCGATCGCACCACCAGAATATCGCGTGAGCCACCCATCCTCCTCCGCATCATCTACAGCCCTATGCCGCAACCCGAACGGTTGGCCTGACAGACCAGACCGGGCAAGTCAGGAACATTGAAAACAACAGTAACCAAGATCCAGGCAAAATTGAAAGAACCGTTTTTGGAAACATGACTGAGTCCCGTGGAAAGCAGTCGCTTGTTTCCGGGGCCTACTATTGGTCTGGACTGGCTGGGAGAGCTGAGTGTGTTGATGGTCGCGAGAGAGTGGTGTGATGATTAGCGGATTCTTTGTCGGTTGGGGCAGGGTCGGCAGCCGCCGACGGCATGACTCAGGCAGGCTGCGGCGCTGAAGTGACACGACGATGGTGTGACATGTTGATGCGATGTCGACGTTTTTTGGAGAAAGAAGTGCTGTGCGCCCGGCTTATTGCCGTCAAAAGAAAAGCGCGGTATTAGTGTATTTAATGTGATGATGTATATACGTCTCGCGCGCGCTGGTATCGGTAGGAAGTGCGTAGTGTACTCATTTTCCTTACCTCTAGTGACATTGCATACACTACCCTTACATCTGGCACTCCAGCCCGCCCTTGCCGTTCTCTTTCCTAGGATATTATTGTTTTGACATGTGAATTGTCAGTCATGTACTGGTGCTTCTCGAACGCGCCATCGCGCGGTTCCAATGATGACGCACCTCGGCTTCTCACTTATCCTTAGAGTTCCGGACGAAATCAGACGCGTAAAGGCGTAACAAAACCTCTCACTAACTACATCACATCCACGCAACTCCACGCAACGCATCCTGAGAGACTCCTTAACTGCTAGTAAAAAATCCAGTACTATATCAAAAAGAAAATGGCAACAGCTGTACTCGCAGGTAGCACAGGCTTGGTCGTACGTTCACCGCAATCCTTGAGATAAGCATAGCATCCAGTCCTAACAAAAAGATTCAGGGCTCAAACATCCTCTCCCAGCTCCTCGCACACCCCTCCTTCTCCGCCATCCACGCATTTGCACGCCGCGACCTATCCAATCCCGCAGGCTCAACGAAGCTCCAGCCCATAATCGCAACCGACTCATCACAATGGCCCAGACAGTTCCCGTCCTCGCAGAAACCCAGAGTCTTCTTTAGCGGTCTTGGTACAACACGCGCACAAGTCGGCGGCTTCGAGGCACAGCGCAAGATCGATTACGACCTGAACCTCGATCTTGCGAAGACCGCCAAAGAAGCCGGCGTAGACACGTATGTTTTGATTAGCAGCAACGGCGCAAGCACCGCTTCATACTTTGCATATCCCAAGATGAAAGGCGAACTGGAAGAGGCTGTCAAGGGTCTCGGCTTCAAACATACGGTCATTGTGCGTCCCGGTCTGATTGTTGGGGACAGGACAGAGTCGCGGCCGGCTGAGGCTGCGCTGAGGGGTCTTGCGAAGGGATTGAGGGGCTTGACGCCCAAGATGACGGACTGGTGGGCGCAGGATGCTAGTATGATCGCGAGAGCCGCAGTGAATGCTGGGGTGCAGTGTATGGAGGGGAAGAGAGAGGAGGGTGTATGGCATGTGGAGATGAAGGACATTGTTGCGTTGGGCAAGGAGTAGGAGGTCAGACTGATCCTTGGGCACCAGTTGCCCGTATATGATACCCTTTTACAAATTTCTCTTAGTGGTGGAATGTCACGTATCTGAAGTGGGATCTCATTTCTCGAAATTGAACGACGTTTATGAGTTTGTCATCATGGCAGATATGGACTGCACACTTTCTAGGCACTTTTTGTTGTTGTAGAGTGCGTTTGGACGATCGTAGTATGGATCAAAGCGTGATCAAAAGAAGGAACATATCACGCCGTCATGCTTGTTACTTTTTGTATACAGTTGCTCCATCTTGATTCCCAAAACCACACGATGATGCGCTTGGTCGGCAAGCTTCGTGTAACTTTATTGCAAAGTTAGCGTGCAATCTGACATTGTTTCCAGCCTCATACTTGCCAAGAATAGTCGGCTTCTTCCGCCGCTCAATGCACGTTGGACCCTTTCCAGCATATGCTAAACTCGACACGGCAGGGTCACGACTACCTCGCGGCTTCCCCGCCTCCCTAAAGGGATCCTCCGGAACTTGACATGCAACCAATTAAACGGACTAATGAGACTGCGCCGCACCAGCTTCCTGACCACTGATTACCCCTGTATCCCTTCCTTGTTTGCGTCGCTCAAATTCCCTCTTTCACTTCCCGTGTTGTACGACCCGAGCTAATCTACATGACATGCCTCCGAAGTCCCAGCGAAGCAGAGCCTGCGCTCAATGTCGATCTAGACGCGTCAAGGTGTGTTTTCTCAACACTTGACCAAGTTGATAACTCATTCATCCCGCAGTGCGACGAGACACCAGAGATATGCAACCAATGTCGCCGTCTGGGGCTCACGTGTTCTGGGGCTGTCCAGGGCTCCATTGTCATCGATATGACAGAGCGAGTAGCCAAGCCAAGAGGAAGAAAGAAGAAAGAGACGGCAAGAGCTACAATGACGGTCCGTGGGAAAGAGGATGATCGACCATCAGCTACTCCACGTCATATCCTTCCTCAGGGCGAGGCCTCAAGCAAGACTAACCAAATGCCGTCATCACGCTCAGCATCTTCCTCCACAACCAGAGACGCCGAGACAGTGGAGCAGGCCATGGTAGCCATCCGCCACCAGTACCGACCTCCCATGTTGAACCAACCTTCAAGAGTCTTACCGGAAGCTCTTGACACTGCTTTCCTTTCCCACTACGTTGAATTGAACAAGGGTGGAAGCCAGTATGCGCCTGAAATTCAATGGCTCGGCCATATACCAGAGATTCACAGCAACGCCAAAAAGCCTGCGGTTCGGTTGTCTCTACGAGCAGTCTCCATGGCATTTTATGGAAAACACCATCACGACCCGAGCATTCTCATCGACTCTTGGAGATGGTACACCGTGGCCTTGAGCGCTCAAAGAACGTCAATAGCAAGACTAAAGAAGGACGCTATCCCCGATGAAGAAGAGGTTCTGGTACCTCTCATCATGTCCTTGTATGAGTTGTATGTGGGCGCGACTGCGTCTGGCGCTATGGCTCATATCGCGGCCGCAGCTGATATTATGAACATGCGTGGGCCAAGCAACTGTGGGTCTGGTGCCATATGGCCGCTGTTCAAGGGAATCCGTAGCTCTGATGTGAGAAGATGAACCAAACAAGTTTAATCTCCTTACGCTGACGATAATAGGCCCACAAATGTGTAGTTTTCAACAAAACGTCGGTCTACGCCGCACCAGACTGGATGACACTACCGTTTATCGGTAAGCCGCGAGACGCGCACCAAAGTCTTGCAGACATCGAGCTCATGATTCCCCATTGCATGGCCTTCCTAGAGATACCTGGCTCAATGCGTGTGCTTTTTTCAACCTCAATACCGGCACACGTTGATGTTCGTCCTTGCAAAGAACTCGCGTGCAAGTTGATTAGAGATCTTGACGAATGGGGTCGGGCATATCCTCACTTAGCTAGCCTCTCCAGAAGCCCGCGTGGTACACCTGCACCTGCAGAGAGGGGTACGTCGAAACCAACCAGGCGAGGATCATCCAGTTCAAGTCCACCTAATACTTTCGTAGCACTGATCGCGTCGAATTACGTTTCCGACCGTCTCATGATGAACATGATCATGCACAAGGTGCAAACAGAATCGACTGCGCCACTGGAGCCGTACGAGAATACTACTGCGCATTATTACGACGAAGCCACGAAAGCTGCCGTGTCTATCATAGAGGCTGCGGTGGAGATCGAACGGAAGCAAGCTCCAGGCTTTGACCTGCTGCGTAGTATCGCGCCGGTGATGGCAGTCGCTTTCGCTGCTCCGACAGTGGAACTGAGAAAAGATGCGGTGGACATAATGACGAGATGGGCAGGCAAGGTCGGTGGACTCGGTTCGGTGATCAGCGCGATTTGATGTCAGCCCGACTCTTCGTCGTTTGGATGTGTCAACTCGGTCTCCACCTTTACAACTCGCATCCTCAGCACGAGAGCTTTACAATTGTGACAAGTCGCTCTGATACGGTGTTCTTCAGCCCGCCGTTTGTGGTCCTTTTCCTGGGCTAACAGTCGATACACGTCGGCCTCCATCCGTTTCTTTCTCGACAATCCCAGACTTGGTCCTTGACGTACGATGGACAGGCTCGAGGCCATGGTCTCTCCGGTAGCACGTAATCAAAACTCTGAATAGTCATCGGCTGGATGAACGAGATCAATAGCAACACCTTCGAGACGTGGAAAGCTGCTAGAGTGTGATGGTCTTCCTAGCGTGTCTAGGATGTCTCCGTCTAAATCCGAAGGGCTGTTTCCGTCTCTCTTGGTCGCACCACCAAACCGTACTCGCCCTTGTGACCTTTTCTGGCCTCGCGCTTTCGCATCCATATCGATAGATGTCGGTACAATACTGTTCTCTAAGGTGCGGCGTTAGAGTGTTTGTCTCTTTCTTTGTTGCGGTCGCGATTCGCTTGCATCTTTATACGTCCCGCGCCCTTGGTTCCTGCCCTGTGGGGCCATTGACTTGTCTCTTATAGTGATAAGAGAGTCGCTGATAATGCTTGGAAGCGGTCGCTTGTCTTTATGTTCATTTAATTGCACCACGAGCCAGGCTATTGCCTTTTGCACATCGGCAGTCGTCACAGCCGCCTTGCCCAACGCCGTCGACTTTATGCACCGCTGTCATACTGCATCGCGTAGCAGTCTTCTTACCAGTTCAACTTCGCCGTGAAAGTTTGGTCGTTCAATATAGGCATCGCGCTGTGTCGGAGTGCAAAGAGTCAGAAACGATTTTACGTGCCTTTCAAGAATGTCGTTACTGGGTGTGAGTTCTGTAAGGAGTTGGAATAGCGCAACATTCCATAGGCCCGGTCAACCTTAATCCGACCCACTACCTCAACACAGAAGGACTGCTCAAGAGTCTTATCCAAGGGCTTTCATAGCTGTCTGACTTCTGAACTAAGGACTTGAGTCCAGTAGTGCTCCCGCGCGATGCAGCCGAATACCTGTAATTTCTTAACTCGAGATCGCAGCTCACTTCTGTGGCCATTCAACCCTCACTCCAAGCCAAAATGGACAGCATCCCTCAAACCTCTCGCCTGATACTTCCAGGAGCAGGAAGTCCGATCCTGCGCAATATTAAAAAAACCTGGAATATACATGACGCTAGCCTTGCGGGTTCTTTCGAACTGTACCCTCACGGCGAGCACAGCGCAAATCAGTGGTCTCCGCCATTTCAACTCAGACTAGAGCGAGTTGTGAAGCTCACGACAAAGTGGGAAAAGGACCAAATCATGCAGCAACTGCGCAAAGTCGTGTACTACAGGCGCCAGGGAAATGAAAGTCGGCTGTTGTGTGCAACCGTCGGCGACCTTGAGACGCTATGTCGGCGTATCTTGCGCACGAAGATCTGGGAGAGACATGCGATAGCAAGGCTAACTTCTCAGGAGAGGCACACCATACAGCAGGTAAAGAACGCTGGTCGGTCGATATCCTCTTTTCATCCTCAATATAGACGCGACGACATACGCAGCCAGGGTCGACACTCATCCGAAATCCCCGAAAAACCTCCTTCATTCTTTCGAGTGTAACGTACACGACCCAGAAAATACCTACGTCGACCTTGGAATACCATCAAAACCATTTGCCGTTCTTCCGCGCCAAACGCAGCTTCTTTTGTCCGTCTCACACCTACGGGATTGTCTTCAACACCGCCAGCTATCATCATCCTCGACGTCAGATATCCTCACTATATCTATCTCAAGCCTATATATGGTCTTATCAAGCATCATATGACACCAAACACAACCGATACATACCCCTTGCAAGAAACGAGCCTCGGATAACCGAAGAGATTACAAGAGCAATGTCAGAAAGTAAGCAGTCTAGAAGAGCTCCCCATACGTCATCGAAGGTTCCACTAGCCGCAGTCGTGCGTCAAGCAGAGGTTAGAAAACTTCTCGCTGAGCACAAGGCGGCGCAGAGGAGGCATAATAAACCTACGAGGCCGCCACGAAGAGGCAGACTTTCACCTCCAGGATCGACGAAATGCCATTCCGGTCTGTCGCCCTTACCCCGATTAGAACCACCATCAGCATCAAAATCCTGCCCGCCGCAGAGCCAAGATTGGATGCAGTCTCCCCTAGGCGCATCGTCATGCAGTTTATCTGAGACTCACGCATCACAATATCGAACACGTCAAAGAAATTCTAGTCATACTTTCACTGAAGAATACTTCGCGAAGTGTGTTACATGGCCGCTTCTTGCTCTACGGCCATCAGGTGCATCTGTAACCAATGAATTAATGCTCATAGAAGGTGAGATGGAGCTTTACAGGATCGAAGAAGCCTGTGAGGAATCTGTTGGACGGAAACTACTGTTTACTTACAGGAAAAGGTTGCTTAGACATGAGAAGGATACTCTTATAGCTGGGCTTAATGTGGAACGTCGGCGAAAGTAGTCCGTGAGGGTAGGGAGAAGGGCGGGACGATACCACTAGCCGAATGTATGCGCAGTTCGGCTTTGAAGAGACTCGCTATCGTATGGCCGCCCAGGCATAGACAGAATTTGTACGACTTTGAATTAAACATACATAATCTTGATGTCAAATGTTTTTCAGTATTTCAGGCACGGTACCCGCTGTAGGTATTCACAATATCTCATATTGTATACCTGTTGATCCAAACGATACCGAAAACCACAATGATAGAACCACGGATATTTGAAATGCAAGTGACACGTTTGTGCCAACGTCAACATTTATCGTTACATCTCTCACTTCGTGTAAATCGCATCACACCGACTGTGGCTTAGGGACACCCCTCTTAACACCAGGCTCACCCAAACCAGGGATAACCAAAGGCGCTCTCCTCTCCATAGGCGTCCTGCCAATGGGGAAGAACTTAGTAATCGTGTGACTGGGTCCATATGCCTCCTCAACGAGGTATACTGTGACTCTCCACCAAGCGCAAAGCGCACTCAACATCCAGATGTAACTTGCAGCCTTCATGCCCGTGGTTACGCCGCCAGTAAGACTGTCGCCCGAAGCACTAGTATTGGCTATCGAAGTCAACTAGCTGGCAGGTGAAGGATGTCGAACATGGCATTCTCTCGTGGTTTTGATCTGCCACGTATTAGTGCGAGCTTTGACTCACGTATTTGTTGCATTCATCGCTATTATGAAGCTGAGCTTCAGCGAAGCCAGCTCTCGCCGGAACGCGTTAATCTCGTCTTGCGCTCGACTTCCTCTAAACATATCCATACACTTCACATGTCTCTTCAATTTGGTGACTTTACTAGTAAGAGTCACCTCTTCTCGTAGACCGTTCTTCCGTAGACACCTAGTGAAGGCGTCGATATGGGTCATTGCTAATTCCAAGAGTCTACTGTTTTCAACCTGGGATTCTTGCGGAAGTTGGTGCTGGGAGTCCTCTAAAGCGATTGGTACCAAGCTCAGAGTGGCCTTGAATTCGGTCACTCCATCGATCGCTCCGATTAGTAGAGTGACATACCACGCAGATCCCAGACTCGTGTAAGGATCGCAGCGGCATGGTTGGCAGCGCTAATGAGAGTGATTATACCCGCCACTAGATTTATTGTTTCCATATTATTAGCTCGTATTGACAGAGATGCTGGAGATCACAGTTCTCGATGCGCTGTTGAGCTAGCTGTGCAGACGTGAGCGCCTGAAAATATTGGACGCCATGCTGGAGGCACAGTGCTGTGGCCTAAAGTCATCTGATGCTGGTCATACGACGCTATAGGTGTACGAGCTGGGAAAAATCTCTTGCAACGGCCGGAAAATACTGCGATAGTTCACAACGCAGCATGCATGCGGCCTGTCATTGGATTGGTATGTATGCACCCGGTTTGTACAACTCGTCGTTCATACTCAGCCTTGTGTAAGGTCACTCAGACGCGCGAGGGATACGACAATGAGATACGTGCGATGATAGTGACCAACGACGGTCCTTGTGTCGGGATGAAGATAATATGCGACGACGCATTGGATAAAGGTTGGCGGTTTGGACTGTACACTTTGGAAGGCCACACGGTGTTGGTGATTAGATCTCCGAGAGCCGCGATTTCCCCGCTGTCACGCTTCTGATATCTTGGCGTCTCAAGCACGCAATTCGCGCTAGGGCCAAATTCTCGTCGCGTCAAGGCGACATTCCGCGCATTTGCAATCTATCGCCCGAAAGACGTGCTAGAGCATCCAGAAAGAGCCAATCATGGCGTGTACGATGGATTGCGTCTTGCTCGGTCGGTCTTCTGCCGATGTCGCTACTGGACGACGGCACTTTTTGGCTGCTACGAGGCGACAAATCTACGACAGCGATATACTCCCTCGGTGAAGCGCCCGGAGAGTCGTAGTAACTCTCACACTCTCTCATACCTCCAAGAGAGACTCTCACTGCCTCTACTGAAAGGCTGAGTTGCTGAGGCGCATACTTGCATTCAAGATGCATTTCCAGCAGACGGAATCCGCTGGCCCTGGTGCTGAGCAGAACGCACCCAAGGACTTCAACAAGAAGTCGTCCAGTCTGCCGTTTGGTCAGGACCTCTCCTACCAATCCATCGGTGGCCCTACCTACCTTACCGCCCAGACTCTGGTCCAACAGGTCGCGTACGCCCTCTCGGATAAGATCTTCGCATACTCGGCTGAGTCCTTCGACCTGGATGTAGCAGTCAAGTACTGGCAAGAACAGGGCGAGAAGAATGCTTTCGGATACCAGACGGGTGTCTCCTCCCTCGAGACCAGGACCGGTGCTGGCGCCATTGCATTGGGATACATGTTCTCCAAGGACTTTGACTTGAAGAAGCGCCATATCCCCCAGTCGATCGTCGCCTCCTCTTCCACGTTGAACTACCTCCGCGCTTCGCTCGATCAGCTGTCCGCCCTCTACTCGGTCGCCAACCCATTGACCGCCCACATCGCCGCTGTCGACTACTCTGCCAGCTCTAGCGCTGGCCTTGTAACCGATTATGTCTCTTCCCTCGCACTCGCCGATGACCTCGGTCTTGGTCTCGTCTGCAGCCCGTCCGTCTTCGAGACTCAGCACATGTCCCTGTTCGCTACCCTCCTATCGAGCGTCCTCCCCACAATCCACACATACGATGGCATTAGCGTAGGAAGGGAAACAGCCAGGCTGGTAGATACTCTCGACCAGACTAGGCTGCACAACAGCTACGAGGCGGTGCTCAAGGCTGTCTCCGAGGTCGACAAGAAGCACTCCGACACTGCTGGACGCGTCTTGCGTCTGCTCCAAGCCTTCAACGACGAGCTCGGTGAGGACTACAAGCTCTTCGATTACTACGGTCATGAAGAGCCCGAGAGTGTCCTAGTCGTCTTTGGTACCGTAGAGGCTTCGTTGACTGCCCAAGTCGCCAACGCCCTTTCCAAGGATGGTGACAAGGTCGGTGTAGTCAACGTCCGCGTCTACCGCCCATTCGTTGAGGAAGCTTTCCTTGAGGCGCTTCCAAAGAGCACTCGTCGCATCGCCGTTCTTGGTCAGGTCAAGGATGAGGCTGCTGTGCTCGACCCCGCGGAATACTCTAGGCTCTACTCCGACGTCTTGGCGTCCGTCCAGTTCGCCTACGACAGGGACGTTGAGGTCACTGATGTCAAGTACTCCCGCGAGCAGGTCTGGACTCCCAGCAACTTCCTCGACGCCTTCCGTCAGATCCATGCCGAGAAGGAGGGAGCCGAGGTCCGCTCATACGTTGACATCTTGAACACTGCCGATGTCAAGCAGTACAGCTTCTGGAACCTGGACGAATCATCTGCTGCCAACGCGCCTGTTGTACTGGGCAAACTCCTCTCAAGTGACTCTTCCAAGAACGTGTTCGTCCGTAGCGGCCATGACAACCTCGTGCAGGGTGGTGTCACTCGCACTGACATTCGCAATGCTGACTACACCATCGAGGCGCCTTACGCTGTTGAGCAAGCTGATGTTGCATTTATTGGCGACATTGCTATCCTCAAGGAATTCGATGTCCTGAACAGTGTCAAGCCTGACAGCTCCATCATTGTCAAGCTCCCTGGTGTGAAGAACGAGGACGTAGAGAAGAAGCTGTCACCTGCTTTCCGCAAGGCGCTTGTCGACAAAGACGTTCAGCTATTCGTTCTCGACCCTGCTCTATCTGAAGCAGTCGCTGAAGATGAGTCTCTGGAGTCCTTCCTTATACAACTGGCGTTCTTGAAGGTGGCCCGTGAAGACCTCTTGACTTCTGGCTTGAGCAAGCTTGCCGCTATCAATGGCAGCTCTGACATCTTTGAGAAGCTCGCTCAGCAGCTCGAGAGCGCCCTTCGTGAGGTCGAGGTTCCCGCGGCTTGGGCCACCGTCGACGAGGACGTTGAGCCCATTCGTCTCCCATCAGACATCAACGTCAACAGCTTCGCTCCCTTTGACCGTATCGAGCCCGAGCCTCCGACCCTGCTCAAGGATTGGCAAATCGCAGCCAAGGGCTTTGCTTTCAAGGAGGCCTTTGGCACGGCGAACCAGGTCCGTCCTGATCTTGGCTTTAAGACCAGTGTTGTTCACGTCAAGGAGCGTCGCCGTCTCACACCGAAGGATTACAACCGTAACATCTTCCACATCGAGTTCGATCTTGGTGACTCTGGTGTTACTTACGCTATCGGTGAGGCTCTCGGTATCCACGCAGAGAACGACGAGAGACAGGTCGACGAGTTCATTAAGTGGTACGGTCTCAACCCCAATGAGATCGTTGAGGTTCCATCTCGTGAAGACCCCAACGTCCTTGTCAACCGAACTGTCTACCAATCTCTCATGCAAAACGTCGACATCTTCGGGCGCCCACCAAAGCGCTTCTACGAATCACTTGCCGAGTTCGCCGATGACGAGCGCGAGAAGCGTGAGCTTCTGCAACTTCTTAGTGCGGAAGGTGCTACTGAGTTCAAGCGCCGCGCTGAGGTTGATACTGTCACCTATGCCGACATTCTTCTTGAGTTCCCATCTGCTCACCCAAGCTTCCACGACATTGTCCGCATCGTCAGCCCTATGAAGCGCCGCGAATACTCTATTGCCTCCGCACAGAATGTAACTCCCAACTCCGTCTCCCTGCTCATCGTCACTGTCAACTGGGTCGACCCCAAGGGCCGTGACCGATTCGGTCAAGCCACACGCTACCTCAACAGCCTCAAGGTCGGCTCGCCTGTCACTGTATCCGTCAAGCCGTCTGTCATGAAGCTTCCTACCAAGACCACTGCGCCCATCATCATGGCCGGTCTGGGTACTGGTCTTGCTCCTTTCCGTGCCTTCGTCCAGGAACGTGCCTACCAGAAGCAACAAGGTCACGAAATTGGTGAGGTCTTACTTTACATGGGATCTCGCACTCAGCGTGAAGAGTACCTATACGGTGAAGAATGGGAAGCATACCAAGACGCTGGTATCATCACTCTCCTTGGTCGTGCCTTCTCTCGTGACCAACCTCAGAAGATCTACATTCAGGACCGCATGAGGGAGTCATTGAAGGATATCCGAAGAGCTTACCTCGAGAAGGAGGGTAGCTTCTACCTCTGTGGACCAACATGGCCTGTACCTGATGTCACTGAGGTGCTCCAGGAGGCTGTCGAAGTCGAGCACAAGGTCAAGAATGCTGGTGCTAAGAAGATCGACGGACGCAAGGAGATTGACAAGCTGAAGGATGAGGGAAGATATGTGCTGGAGGTCTACTAGATACACGTTGTTATGAGATAGATTTATGATATTCAATTCTTAAGGCCATAGTGCCATTGGTCAAACTACTTCACCCTGTACCAAACGCTTTTAGGGATGTACAAAAACCTCCAAGGCCCCAAGATTCAACCACTGAGTGCACAAAACTGATCCCAGGAGTCCATGGCAGTTACTAGAGTTCCATTTGCAGCAAGTCAAATCGGGAATTAAAACACCTTAACAACACCCTACTTTCCCGCCATCCGGGCCTTCTTAGCGCGGAGACGTGCAAGTTTGAGCTCTGCTTCCGCAGCAGCCACTTCCGCATCGATGTCATCATACTCATCTTCTCCAGCGACAGCAGCTTCTTCCACCATGACTTCCTCACGATCAAGAAACACTGGGTTGCCAATGTCGTTGCCCTGTTCCTCGATGCCGGGAGACTCGCGCTTGATCTTAGGGAACTCGCGACCACGGCGCTCATGACCTGGAGTGCTGAACGATGGGGTCATCATGGGTGGCTGAGGAGATACGTACTATTCTGGCGAGGCTGGTGGGGAGGTTGCTAAGAGACCTGGCGGCCATGGACAGAGAATGGTGGTTGACCGTATGGTGGATAGCCGCTGTAACCGTTATAGTCACCATAGCTGCGACCGTAGCCACCGTAGTCGCCAAAACCCTGCAGAGGCGTCACCATCGGACGGCCCCACTGGTCGATTGATGCCCTCCGCCATGCTGTTGAGTAATGTAGTCGTCCGAATCTGAATCGGATGCGCCAGGAACCTCTTGATCGGCGCTCACCGACCCACCCTCCTGGTCAGAAGACTGCACTTGCAAGATACGATCCACATCCTCATCGTCCACCTCTTAGTCCTTGCGATTGACAAGCAGGTGTTTATACCGAATACCAAACGAGTACTTCACCTCCCAGTCCTTGACGAGCATGTCCTCGATAACATCGAAACCCGTGGTGACGAGTTGTGGCTTCCGGTTCCCGGTGACACTTGGGAATGTAGGACTTGATGAAGTGTTTGCCCCAGTAGGTTTCGATCTCCTTGCTGATGGCCTTTTCAGCCTTCATATCATTTTTCTTAATGGGCTTGGATCCATGGGTGCCTGGACCTGGTCTCTTGTCGGTCTTCTTCGTAGGCTTGATTGGCAAGTGCCTGATGGTCTCATGGGTTGATGGGCGAACGTTGCGGCGCAGACATCTAGCAGCAATCGGCTTGTCATCTGATGAGTCCTGAATCGTCTGGACCCCTTTGGACTGATGGTCTATGGGCATCAGCTCCTCGGCATCGTCATCATTGATGACGATATGCTCCGAGCTGATTGGAGGAGCGTCGATGCTCATAGTTTTCTAGTAGTTCTTTATCAGCGGGAAGAACTTTGATGTTTGGAGTGGCTACTAGCGCTGTCAGGAATACTCACTGAAGACAAGGGCCGTGGACCGTCTGAAACGATCTGAGATCTGGAGCAGGTGGGTACAGGTGGTGGAGAATCGTTGACTGAACTATAGTCTGGACTGGACATGTGCTCGAAATACTCTGGAGAGTAGAAGCGTGCCAGACTGGTGGCTGTGTGCTTTCAGGGGCGGAAGACTTGGAGGTGTATGAAGGGGCTGATACTTGAAAGTTTGTTCTTGCAGCAGCAAATCTATGTCACTAAAATTCACGAGGGTTGTTTGTTATTGACGCTGTGTAGAGGTGGAGGAACAGTCTTGTCCTGGCAAGAGCGCTTTATACACTCACTGGGCCAGTGGTAGAGACGTACGGTCTACGGTCAGCGACTAGCCCCCATGTGATTGTACACTGGGAAGGGTATGTGTATAGATGGATGCTGGTGATAGAGCGACATGCACCGCCTGGGGTTGATGGTGAGAGGGCGGGCACTACACCTGGCCGACAGTCAGTACCGCCAACATGTCGTAGAGCGCAGGAACGAAGCGCAAAGGTTGCTTTCTACTGACTGGAACGGAACCTTACAACTGACAAAGAGTGACCAGCAAGTAATGGCGACGATGCGCTGCACTTCCGCTGGTTCATAGCGATATGTAATGTTGCTCCTGAGTTAGCATCGCTCCACATCCAACAGGCTATCATAACATGTTTTGAATAAATATTGAAGTCCGCACTTTTACCTACAACGTACACCTTCTGATCAAAACGATAATATGTGCGAAGTTGGTACCGGAAGATGAGTTGTTCCCGCATGGTCGCCAGAATAAGCTGGTGCGTTTTCCGCAGCGGGGATTCCGCCAGGATTCTATCGGGCATTGGGAGCCACTTGGCCTTGATATATTGATAGATGCTGTTGATGTTCTTGGCTCTGAGGCCAATCGTGCATGGCATGGATATATATACGACAGTGAGCGAACCCTGGAAGAACTTCGTGGAAGAGTTACTGCTGACACTGAAAACGCTCAGAAGCGCCTTCAAAGGTCGACCAAAGACCCAATACCCCCTGCTGCCAACAAGGTACGGACGACAGCGAGCCGAAAGGCAAAGAAGAGAGGAAATACACCGCAGATACCTCCACTTGGAACAGAAGTGCCAAAACTTTTCTTGTATTCCAAGAATCCACTGCTTGCGGGCGTCAGGTCGTTTGAGCAGCATGCGCTTGTCAACCAGCTTCGCAAGGAAGCCACAAACTAAACACGGCTGGTACACGAAACTTACTAGATTCGCAATGCTCTAGTATTCGAGGGGTATATCTTGAAAGATTGATACTGGAACGGACTGGATGATCTTGTCAAACTATACAGCGACCGTTTCTTCACTCTGGGCTGCGAACAATCTAGGAGTTTCGCAGAGGCCGCAGACTGCTTCAAGGTACTGCAGAACGTGTAAGAGGCAAGAGATTACAGCTCCAAGCAACAGTCAAGAATCCCGCACGAGCAGTGCCGGTAATTAATGCAGCAAGTGGATAGCATTATCAAGGGGGGAATACCAGAGGACATACAGTACAAGGTTGACTGACCTTACCAATCATGCCTCGCGCTTGTGAACGAGTTCATGCGCGACGGTAATCCAAGAAGGGAAATGATGGAGAATCGTTGTTAAGGTCGCTAAGACTTTCGAGGAGAAGATGGAGAAGTACGAGTGACAATGTCGTAAAGATTAATTCCAACCGATCCTACAGCTAGCTTACAGCCGACTTTGAATCTTCTCTAGTGTATCGCCAAGCGCGTACTCACTCGCCACCGTCTTGCTCCTCACCTTGTCCCCCTCCTCCTTCGTAACGTAGCGTGCCTCCACAGCAGGGTTGTAGGAGAACTGACTCGCTTGCTTGACTTCCTCATCACTCATCTTCACATTCTTCTTTCCGTCAGCGCGTTTGTATACGTTGATCACGACAGCTCCGCCCAAGCCCAGGTTGTGCTGCAGCGCTACGTCCGCTCCATCGGCGAGTCTGTTGTTGGCCCAGCCTCGAAGCTGCCATGTCAGTTCTGCGCATTGAGCGAGTCCAGTCGCACCGAGAGGATGCCCTTTGCTGATGAGACCACCTGATGGGTTCACGATGGGTCCTTTGCCGCCGTATGTGATATCGCCATTGCGCACCATCATGTGCGCTTTCCCGGGTTCGCTGAAACCCAGACCTTCTAGTAGTATGAGCTCGTTCGCTGAGAAGCAGTCATGCAACTCTGCGACTTTAATGTCTTTTGCATTAACACCGGCCTCCTTCAAAGCTGCTTGTGCCGCGCGCTTGGTCATGTCGTAACCAACCAAATCCATTGATGACTTGGAGTAGAGCTGGGGTGAATCCGTCATCAGAGACTGGCCGGCGATCAGGATAGCTTGAGACTTCAAATGTGGTCTGGCATCCAAGAACTTCTGGCTCACGATGACTGCCGCACCCGCCCCATCGCTTGTCGGGCTGCATTGGAGTTTCGTCAATGGGTAATGAATCATGGGCGCCTTCTCGATCTCCTCAAGTGTGTAAACATCCCTGAACTGTGCATAGGGATTCTTCGAGCTGTGTTCATGGCTGATCCTCGCAATCTCGGCGAAGTCGCGCGCCTCAGCGCCATACTTCTCCATATACTCCAGACCCGCGTTGGCGAAATATTGAGCGTTAGGTGGAGAGTTGCTTATGCCGCGAGTATCCGCCATCATACGCATCGAGAGACCCATGGGAGAAGGGCGGTCATTCCATGCAGACTTGATGGATCCCGGTTGCATCTGTTCGAACCCGATAACGAGCGTGCAGTCAACTGCTCCGTTCTTGATCAGGGTTCGCGCTAGATGAAGTCCGGTCGATCCAGTTGCGCATGCATTGTTCGTGTTGTAAATTGGAATACTGATGGTTGTCAGTGCCTTCATATCACACGCTACCGTTCACAAATGCTGTACCTGGACATGCCAAATTGGTAGAAGATCCTTTGGCCGCTTGTAGTGTCGCCGTAGCAGTAACACGCAACTCCCGTCTCAACATCATCGTAGTTGATCTGTGCGTCCAACATTGCTTTCACGCCCGCTTCATATCCCATCTCCGGATATGCACGCGTCTGACGGGGCTTGATGAACTTGGTGAGCCCAACGCCGAGGACATAGGCTGGAATTTCATTTTTTGGAGCCATAGTGATACAATTATCAGTAATACAGTTTATGTGACATTGATGAGGCTATAGTGGTAAGTTCAGATCAAAATCGCCGGCATGAAGACGGGTATATGCACATATGGTACCTGGCGGGAGGCGACATCCTGTACCGAGGTTCGATTATTCGATTACCCCACCTGAACACCTCCGCATCATCAGCACGTTCGACTCGTTCCTCATCCAAAGAGTGCACAGACCGCCTTAGGTTGGGAGTAGGTTCAACGACGTGTTGGACACATCGATGTGTCGGCGTATGCTTGACATGTTCGCGGTCCCGATTACCGCGCCGTGCCTCAGTCGTTCCTGATTGAGCTAGTGTCAGGCGGACTAGGATTCGGGTACGACGCGACGCGATGGCCGCTGAACGTCAAGCCAAACATCTCCATCTCGTCAATCGCCACTTCATATCGAGCAGCCGTCGGAATATACCTTCGGGTTCACGAGGTCGTCTTCACTCCGCAGAAGAGTTGTCGGGCGCTTGTACGCAAAGACGCCCACGTACAGCCTGCGCAAAATCCACCAGTCGTGAACGCGTCACCTTTTCGATACTTCAATGTTCCATCTCTTCTCCCCATATGCCGGTGTTCCGGAGTTGCTATCAGCTTGAACCTTGCGACAGTGTTTGTTGGAAGCTGATGGATACCAGCAAATTGATGGGATCCATATCTTTTTTTGCATTCGCACTCGGAGCCACATAATCGACAAGGCGGCCTGACTCCTACAACCACCGGGACAAGCAGAAGATAAGGTGTACTCGACTCATCGGTCTAGTCCGAGAACCATGGGTGCAATCAATAGCAGGTGGTGTTTTGCTCAGCGACCCACGCGCAATTTGCAAAGGATGGCGGTTCCTGCCTTGGCGATTCGTTTCGAAACAGCTAGACTCCACCTCGACGTCAGGTTCATGCCAAACAAACGTGAAACACCATGATCAACGAATGAACGCGACTGTGTTTCCGAACTGTGCGTCGGCATTTTTCTGCCCATGCTGCACGTAATTAACTTAGCACAGTGGTGCAAACGCCAGTTGACCGTTTTGACACCCGTAGCGCGACCAATGGACCATGTTCCTGGACCACCAAGGTCCAGAATCCAGGTTGACATCGTTGCGAGACTGCATCGTGAGCTTGTTCGACGGGCGCTAGGTCGGAGATGCCTTCCACCCTTGAAAGTGGCAGATTGAGGGCTCTTGACCCGCAATGGCACAGCCTACATATAAGGAAACATCTTGCGGCGATATGTTCGGTACAAGCTCTCTCGCTTTCATTCATTCATTCTCTTTCTTTGCTCGTTCAACGAACGTTGCTTTCCAGTCATTCTTTACAGCCTTGACGGCTTCACACTCTTTTGTTGGCAGCGCCACACCATTCTTTCCTCCATTTCAATCAACATACTTACTGCCAAAATGGCACGCTCATTCCTTCTTTCCACTGCCCTTCTAGCACTTGGCGTCTCGGCGCAAACATCTTCGAAGTTCACTGATGAGAAGACTGGCATCACCTTCAGCGGTCTTCACCACTCGTCGGGCTACAGACTGGGTTATGCCTTACCGGAAAAGGCTACTACCGACTTCATCGTCCAGGTCCAAGCCCCTATCACCAACGATGGTGGTTGGGCTGGATTCAGCATGGTACGTTGGAAGCAAACGATGTTGTGGAAATCGCACACTGACAAAACCAGGGACAATCTATGACTGGCAACTTGCTAGTTGTTGCTTGGCCTCACGAGGGCGAGGTCATCGCCTCCTTCAGAGAGGCGACTGGATACACAAACCCAGCTGTCAAGACTGGTGACTTCACCATGTCTCCGATCCCCGACGGAACCTTCGTCAACGACACCGCCTTCTCATACACGTTCCTGTGCTCCAACTGCATCAGCGAGGATCCGTCCACCGGCCTCGTCATCTACGAGGCCCCTAGCACTAACATCATGGGCTGGGCTTACTCCAACAAAGCGCTTGCCGACTCGACCGATGCTGGAGCGGCTCTCAACTACCATGACGCTGGCTTCGGAGCTTTTGGACTGCCCATGAGCGACGCTACTAGCCCCGATTTCGAGAAGTGGGCTGCCATGGCGGTAGCTAGCACCCCTAGCGGAGGTAACTCTACCACACCCGTATCTGGAGGCAACTCGACTGCTCCAGCAGCCCCAGTTGGTGGAAACACCACAGCCACTGTTGCGAACGCTACATACGACTACATTGTTGCTGGAGGTGGTGCTGCTGGTATCATCGCTGCGGAGAGGCTCGCAGAGAGCGGTGCGTCCGTCCTCTTGGTCGAACGCGGTGGCCCATCATACGCTTTCACTGGCAAGACCGAGGTCATGCCTTGGAACGAGACTGTTTCGATGTATGATGTTCCTGGATACGGTTACTACCTCAGTGATGTCGGCAGCCCCGCTTACTGCGCCGACACTGCGGACATGTCTGGCTGTCTTCTAGGTGGTAGCACTGCTATCAATGCTATGATGTACGTCAAGCCTCAGGAGCGTGACTTCGACGACAAGTGGCCTGCTGGCTGGAAGTGGGCTGATGTCGCCGAGGCGGCTGATCGCCTGTACGAACGCAACCCTGGACAGACCTACGGCTCAGAGGATGGTATTCGCTACGATGATGGCGCCTACGACGTCTTGTCGAAGTTCTTCGCCGGCCAGGGATGGACCGAGACCGATTTCGTGAAGGACCCCAACGCCAAGGTCGACGTCTACGGTCACCCCACCTGGAACGTTGCCAACGGTCTCCGCTCTGGTGTCGTCAGGACCTACCTACCCCTTGCCCAAAAGCTTGACAACTTCGAGTTGATGATGAACACCAACGTCGTCCGCGCTGTTCGTGACGGATCGGCCGTCTCTGGTATCGAGGTCGAGACCGCAGATGGCAAGCGCGTCATCTACAACGTCAATGCTGGAGGCAGTGTCATCCTTGCGGCCGGATCGATGTCCACTCCCCGTATCCTTTTCAACTCTGGTATTGGTCCCGCCGACCAGCTCCAGACTGTTGCTAGCGGCAGCAGCGGTGTTACTCTCCCCGATGAAGCTGACTGGATCGACCTCCCTGTCGGTGCTGAGATCAAGGACCACCCCATCTTCACTGTCAAGTTCAACACCAGCACACCTCTCTCCGGAACTGACGAGGAGGCTCTCACTAGCCCCAACCAGACTACTATCGACCTGTTCGCTAAGGGATCTGGTATGCTCGCACAGTCTGGTCAACGTCTGAACTGGTGGTCATCTGTCAACACCACTGATGGCAGCGAGATCTTCTTCCAGGGTACTTGCAACTCCCCTGCCGACAACACCATCCAGATGAAGGTCTATATCACCCACGGTCTGCAGTCTGTCGGTAGCCTTGGTATCACTGCTGACGGCGCTACTACCTTCATCACCAACCCTCACATGACCTCGGACGTCGACACTGAAGCCATTACCATGATGATGGACCGTTTGATTGCCATGACACAAGGCGGCAACTCCACTCTGTCCCTGATTGCCCCTACCGGTGTCTCCAACGTCACTGGCGCGGATCTCATTAAGACCTTCAAGACCGGAAGCCACTACGTCGGTACAGCTAAGATGGGAACCAAGGGCGATGCTGGTGTTGTTGTTGACACCGACACCAAAGTCTATGGCACCGACAACTTGTTCGTCGTCGATGCCTCCATCCACCCCGATCTTCCTACCGGTAACACTCAAGCTATCGTCATGGTTGCCGCTGAGGCTGCTGCTGCCCGCATCCTTGCGCTTGGTGATAGCCCCGCTAGTGGCACTACTCCTGCTGTCCCTGAGGCTGCCGGCTCTAGCGAACCTGCTGCGACCCCCGTAGCTCCCGCTGTTTCTTCCGCAGCACCCATCGGTACAGGCTCGCCTGCCGCCCCCACCGCCGCACCTGTAGAATCCGCGGCACCCGTCGAGTCTGCAGCACCTGCTGAATCTGCCTCCCCTATTGCTTCTTCGCCTGCCGGACCTTCGACTCCCTCAGCGCCGGCCGAGTCTGCCCCTGCTACAACACCTTCACCTGCTGAGCCAGCTCAGCCCGCTACTGCCGGAGCTTACGAACGCTGCGGTGGTACAGGCTTCACTGGTCCTACCACATGTGCCAATGGCTGGAAGTGCGTAGTACAGAATGATTACTACTCGCAGTGCCTCCAGGCAACCGACTCCAACCGCGGCCGCTCTGCGCCTGTCTCCCGTCGTCATGACAGCCTGACCAGGCGCGCGTTGGCTGGCCACAAGCCAGTCAGCCCTGTCGTTGTGCGGGAGCACATTCACGCCCAGAAGCTCGGAAGGGCTAGCTTCTTGGACTCTTACCAGTCTTAGAGCATGAGAGAAAGACATCTTTTGAGTGATGATGAGTAAGGAGGAAAAGCTTCTTGTATATATATACTTTCTTCGATTCTGTTGGCTGCGCCTTTGTAAAGTTCATCAAATATCCATCATGACTTTGTTCAATATCGTCCGTTTTCTCCTATCATGTTTTACTGATACACGTTCTCTTCTCCGTACATAACATCTTGATGATTGCATGCTAACTCGTGAATCCTTCGCGATGAACCCAGGTCGGACCATACTGAAACTACCAAAGACAACAAACACGTTCAAGGTCAAAACTTCACAAGGTATCTTGGTAATAGAAAGGTCTTCATAAACGACGATAGTACATTGAGATGGGTATAGTGCCATGATCTAAATAAAGCAAATTTATGCTGAGAATGGCGAAGAGTGAGGAACAAGCATTATAACAATAAGTGTCGAAGAAGAGAAAAAAGCATGCGCGTCATGAGCACTCGTACGTTGCCACAGACCTTCAACGCTGAACCAAAGGACTAATCTTGGTCCATGGTGAGTTTCTGGGCCGTCATGGTGCTCTCGGAGATTGCTTCGTTGTTCAGCTCAGCGAGCTGCTTTAGAGACTCTTGCATAGCTGCTATCTGCTAGCGGCAGATTAGCTGTCTGTATCTCATGTGCGACGAGTAAAAGCAAAAAAAATCACATACAGGGCCGGGTTTAACTTACAGTTCCGACCACGTCTTTGTGGTCACCGGTGCCGTTTAGTCTAGGGGGTTGAGCACCAGGCCAAGCGTCTTCGGCTTCATCTTCGTCTTCTTCGGCCAGAGTGTTGATGTTGCGCTTCTCGCCTAGGGTGGCTGCGGCACGAGCGATACGATCGCCAGCGGCTATGATAGCCTCAAGGCGGTCGATTTTGTCGGTAAGAAAGGCGTTCTCCTTCTCCAGAGGCTCGACGCGTGCTAGATGCTTGCGCACAACCTCGCCTTTCATGGTATCGATACGATCCTCTGCTTCTTCAGCAGCCCTGATGGCTTCATCCCGCTCCCGCTCAAGTACGCGAAGCCTTTCTTCGTATATCGCCGCATCCGATGCGGAGGTATCGACAGCCTCTGGACTTTGGCTCTGCCCTGCCGTGTCTTTATCTCGGCTTTGCTGTTCAGCTGCCTCTCGTCTTACAGCTTCGAGCTCGCTAGCATGATGGAGACGTTCTGCTTCTAACTCAGCGGCGAGAGCATCGTATTTCTCCCGCAGTTGCTGCAAAGCGTCGGTGGTGCTAGCCTCCATACCCACCATCAGCTCACTGATAGCTTCCTCATGTGCATGATCTATGGATGCCTTCTGCTCCGTAAGATCAGAGTGTCGTTTCTGCATAGCTTCAAGCTGCTGCTGTAGGGCCTGCATGTCGTTTGAATGGCCGGCCCTGAATTCCTCCTTCAGTAGCTCGATAGCATCACTTTGCTCTTGATCTGTCCTGGCGGCCTTTTCCTGTAGCGCGGTATACTCAGATTGCAGCTTCAATAGTGCCTGCTCATGGTCCTGCGCGAGCGCTTCCTTGAGCTTTGCCATGGCTTCCTGATGCTCCTTGTCGGCGACAGCCTTCTCGGCGAGAAGGTTCTCGTATTTCTGGGCTATCTCATCGGTTCCGGTTGGGCTAACCTGATTTCTCGTGGATTGTCCTTTCTTGAGTTCATCAATTTCAGCGTTCAGCTCTTTCTTAAGAGCAGCAAGCTCATTGAGGGCAGACTGTTTTCCTGACAGCGCCGCTGATTTCTCTTGCTCCAGTCGATCTGCATCGCTTTGCATGATCTCTAGCAAGCTAGCATACTTTTGTTCGATCTCAGCTTGTTGCGTTTCGAGTGTCTTGGCGTGCGTTTCTTGAGTCATCAATTGCTCGGTGAGCGTATCTGCGTGGTTCTTTTCAAGGTCTGAAAGCCGCTTAGAGAGCTCATCCCGCTTACTCTGTAGACTCTCAATTTCAGCTTTGTAGCTCCCTACACTGCTGTTCATGTCCCCTGTGATGGCATCGTACTTCAACTGCAAAGCATTCAAAGCTTCAGATGTGCTCTTCATGTCATCTTGCACTTGGTCGTACTTGGCTTGAAGCTCGGCCAGTAGCTGTTTGGACGTGTCATCTGCTTCCTCCTTCAAGTGCACGATAGCGCGGCTATGCTCCTCATCTGCTGCAGACTTCTCTTCTAACAGCGTATCGTATTTGGTCTGAAGTTCGCCTAGAATTGATTTGGTCGTGCTCTCCGACTCCGCCTTCAAAGCTTCTATCGTCTGCGAGTGTGTTGCTTCAGTCGCTGCCTTCTCCTCTAACAGTGCGTCGTACTTGGTCTGAAGCTCTTCAAGAAGTTGTCTCGACGTGCTCTCTGAGTCTTTCCTCAAGGCTTCCATGGCGTTTTCATGCGCTTCATCGGCTGCAGTCTTCTCGCGTAATAAAGTATCGTATTTGGATTGAAGCTCGTCGATTGTTTGTTTGGAAGAAGCATCGGCATTCTGCTTCAGAGATTCGATGGTCTTACGGTATTCGTCCTCGGCGGCCTCCTTCTCTTCTAGCAAAGCATCGTACTTCGATTGCAGTTCAGTGGTTATTTGCTTTGACCGCGTTTCAGAGTCTTGCTTCAGAAATTCCATGGCTTGTTCATGTGTATCCTCGGCTGCAGTTTTCTCCTGTAGCAGAGTGTCGTACTTGGATTGAAGCTCATCGATCTTTTGCTTGGAAGCGGCATCAGCATTCTGCTTCAAAGATTGGATGGCGCTGTGGTGTTCCTCCTCGGCAGCCTTCTGCTCTGCCAACAGAGCATCATACTTAGATTGCAGCTCACCGAGTAGCTGTTTCGACTGGCTCTCGGATTCTTGCTTCAAAGCTTCGATAGCACGACTATGAGCATCTTCAGCTGAAGTCTTGTCTTCCAACAAGGAGTCATGACGAGCTTGTAGATCGGCAATAATTGACTGAGACATAGTGTGTGCATCTATTGTAGCTGCCTTCTCCTCCTCCAGCCTGTTTAGTTTAGACTGGAGACCTTCGACAGCAGCAACCTCCTGGGTGAGGACATCGACGCGGGCTTGAAGATCAATGACTAGTGACTGGGAAGTGCCATGAGCCTCCGCGAGAGCGGCCTTCTCCTCTTCGGTATCCTTGAGTTTGGCAAGAGCATCATCACGATTTTGTGTTGCGAGAGCGGAGTTGTCCTTGGCGTCCGCCAGCTCCTTCTTCAGAGCTTCCAATTCACTGGATCGATCAGCAAGTGTCTCCTCGTGATGTTTTAAGGTATCATTCTTCTCAGCAACAAGTGAGTCGTAATCAGCTTGCAGAGCATTGAGTCGCTTCGTGGCGTCTCCTTCCAGATCTGCTCTCAGCGACTCAATCTCAAGCTCGTAGTCCTCACCAATGACGCGGAGATCTTGTTTGTGCTTGTTATGCATCGTGTCAAGCTCTGCTTTGTGTGCCTCCATCTTCTTGTTCGCTTCGTTCAACTCAGCTTGAACTTTAGCCATATCGGAAGCGTATTGAGATTCCTGCTGCTGAGAGGCTTTTTCGAGTGTCTCGATGGTGCTGCGCAGACTAGCTGTCTCTTCTCTAAGCTGTTCGACCTCGGCAGCATCGGTGGTAAGCTGATCGTTCATGGCATCCAGTTGTCGGACAAGCTCGTCACTCTCATCAGTCTTGACCTTGACTGCAGCTTCGTGTGACTCCTTCAGATCTCGAATTTGTTTGTGGAGCTCTTCAGCTACTCTGGCGCCATCAGTTGAGCCTTGCTGGAGCGCCACGATCTGTTCCTGAAGGCCATCGATGGACTTGAGATGGCTGGAAAGCTCGTCTTCTCTCGCCCGCAGCTCATCCTCTGAACTCTTCTGTAGCTCCTCGATCTTGGCTTGCATCTGTTCCGCGTGCGCATTACGTTCCTTTTCTAGATCTGCCGACACTTGGTCGGCCCGCTCTTGCAATTTGGCAATATCGTCTTGTAGCTCTTTTTGGGTCTGGAGGTGCGATGCGATTGTCTCTTCCTTGAGGCGCAATTCGTCCGTGTGCTTCTGGTGTATCGATTCGATTTCGGATTGGAGTTGCTCAACGACAGCCGAAGACTCGGATGATTTTGATTCGAGGGATCGTTGTGCTTCTTGCAGGGCGTTGTTGTGTCTCTCCTCCCGAGAGGCAACTTCTTCCACGTACTCGTCGACAGTCTTGGTCAGCTCGGTGATCTTAGCATCGCGCGCACGGAGATTGTCCGACTGGCTCTGCTCGAGCTCTGTGAATTTCGTCTCGAGGTTTTCCAGTGTTTTCTTGGCAATATTCAGCTCTTGCGAAAGGCTGTCGCGCTCTTGCCGAAGTGTGGTAACCTCCTGGGTGAGTTCCTCAATCTGCGTGGCTTGCTCAACAAGCCTCTTCTTCTCCTCGTCCCACTGTCGGCCCTGTTGTTCCAACTCGGCATTTAGATCGTCAAGGACCTGCTGCAGCTCGCTGGCTTTGGCAGCTTCAGTAGCTTCTCTCTCCTGGGCCAACTTTTTCTCCTCCTCGAGCTGTTGGCTCTGCTCTTCCAACTGCTTGGTCTCTCTCGCAAACTTCTTTTCCATGTCCTCGACGAGGATTGTGTGGGCGCGGTGCTGTGATGGCGAGGCATCTGAGCCGCCTGAGATGGCCTTGTCCTTTTCGACGATGGCGGCCTGAGCATCCGCCAACTGTTTGCGCAACTTGTCCTTTTCGGAATGTAGGTTGTCGACTTCACGGGTGAGGTCTTCGCACTGCTCCTGCAGCTTGTCGCGTAAGCTGGTCTCCTTGAAGAAGTCCTGCATGATCTGAGCGCTCCGCCTTTTCATCTCCACATCCATCTCGGCACGTCCCGTCGGCGCAGTATCCGGTCGCGGCGACTCTTCGCCGAGTTTCGCCAGCGATGCCCTGATGGGCTCGAGAGCGCTCCTGCGGTTTCCGGCTTCGTTGTCCGACGCCGCTTTGTCTTTGAGGGGAGCATGGCGGCGAGGAGATATAATGACGGGGCTTTCTCTGCGGACGAATTAAAACATGGCTACTGTAGTGTTCATGGTGTCACTCACGCTTCCTCTGCTGTATCTTCGGTCTCCTGTGCTGGGGGTGGAGGGGCAGAGACGGACAGCTTCTTCGCGCTGCCTGACGGCACCTTTGGTGTTGCGCCGGCAGCTCGTGCTCCAGTAGTGGGTCGAGTAGGGGTCGGCCGTGTGGATGAAGCAAGGGAGGCACGTGGGGTTGCGCGGGTCGTCGCTGCGTCTGCGGATGGGCGCGTTGCTGCGGGACGCTTGGCTGCAGTCGTCGTGGTAGAGGGCGCAATGGATTGCCGCGACGTTGGCTTGGCCGGCGATGGTCGCGAAGCACTTGGTGTGACGGGCGTCCGGCGCACTGTGGTTCTCTTCTTCTCATCGCCCGAAGTGACAGATGAAAGGTCTGGCTCTGCATCCGATGTGGTTTTGGAAGACGAGATGGTTCTACGGGCTGTAGTCCCTGTCGCTGGACGCGTTGGCGGCTTATTCAAGCTGGATCCGACTGTACTCGTGCGCGATGTCGCCGTGGTGGGGGCCTTTGACGCGTTCGTGGCTGTTCTCGCGGTGCTTGTTGATGCCGCAGCCGGTCGACGGGCACTCGCAGCAGTGCCACTGGATGCAGTCGGTCGACGAGGTGGAACACCATCTTTGGAGGCTGACGAAGGCGCATTGGCAGCCATCTTGCGACGGATTGAACTCGTAGGCGTTGAGGGGGCGGGCAGTTTCTTGGGGAGCGGACTCCCGACTGGCAAGCTTTCCGAAGAAGCTCTGTCGCGAGCCGGGGGAGTCGTGGCCATTCGGCGCGACGATTCAGGGGTCTATGCTGATCAATGCACTCTGAATCTCACACTACTGTAGGTGGGGTGTGCGAGAATCGACGGCCTGGTAGTTGTGGAATAGAAGAGGATAGTAGTAGCTGTCGCGCTATGGTCGCGACTTCCTCATGCGCCGGGCTGGAAGATGTATGTGGGGATGGCAAAAGCAGGGTCTCATAGCTTCAACACCCGCCGAGACAGACAACGACAACACACCCAGCATCAGCACCCAGTTTCACTCTCGCCGCCCATCATCACAGTCCCGACCACTGAAGAGAGTACACGTTGGACTTATCACCTTGCATTGACCTGTATTGATGTTCGGCGTCAACGTGGGCCGGAACTGATGGAGCCAATGCAGCCCATCTTCAGGCTCCGATCATAGTGGCTTGCAGCTCCCCCACTACGCATACTATAGCCAGGAACATGTTAAGGCATCAACGCGGGACACAAGACATCCATGCTACAAACCCGCTTTTACGTCATTGGCCACTTTGAACGCGTAAATGGAACTGCCTTTGTCTCAATACTAATACCTAACATTGAGTTCAAGGTTCATCACAATCTAGGCATCCGGCACTAACTTCTTCCCTTCTTCACACTGTCAGCATTTCGTCCAATGGGAACAGTTTCGAGCCTGGGACGATCCTGTGTAGCCTTGAAGGTTGATCAGGCGTGAGATGAGGTTCCGTGCTGACAATTTGGTAACCATGCAGCTGCGACCATTAAAGACATGGAAGATCCGCTCTCCTCGAGTTGTATGATACTCACTTGCAGAGCAACTCCACAGCCATGGTTTACAACCCTGCATTATACTACGCCAAGAAGCGTCTCTTCGCTATCCTTACCGCCGATCTTACACCCGCTCAGCTCGACAGAGTGCAAGAGCTGTTCGGTATCGGCGCTACCATGTGCTCTCCGAGCCCTGCAGAAGAGCTCTTCATCAGCGACAGGCGCGAATGGTCAGATCTTTCGCATGTGGAACTGAGGCGGGCCTATCTTGAAGCAGACCCCCTACTTGTCATCGACTCCCGAACGCCGGATGATGGCGGCATCTGGTATCTCGACCGCTTTGCTGACGAAGATGATATCAAAGATGGACAAGCCGAGAGCCTGAACACTCTTTACAAGGTACGCATGGACATCCGCGATGTTGTTATCCAGTACACCAATTACAGTATCGCCAATACGGACATTCGCGAAGCCATGGACGCTGTCGATGTGCCCTACCCAACTCCTGATGACTTTGATCAGGAAACACTTTTCTGTGTAGGTTTTGACCACATCAAAGAGCGATACATGAACCCAACCTGGGTTACAGCTACGCCTGATGAGCTAGAGGAGAGTACTGCCCTGGAAGACATAAGCAACTTTGTCCCACGACCCGAAATCGTGTATCGGGTGAAAGAAAATATTGCAAGACAGGCGGGCCTGAAGAGCGCGTGGATGATAGCGGACGACGCGCGAAAGGAAATCGAACTGCCCGATGGATCCAAAAAGACTTTCCCACCGGGCAGTAAGATCATTCAGTCCAGATACGATCCGGAAGCATCGATTCCAGTGTACAAGAGACCCAATGGAAGCCTGTAAATAAAGTCATCCAACAAACTTCAATCATTGTTCGTTTGGCACAAGGACCCGTCAAACTGCGGTAATGATACCAATCTGCAATGTATCAGACAGATAGAAATGCCCACTCAACCACTCCATAGCGCGAGCCTCGCACGATATGTTCTGCAACCTTGACTACAACCCCAACGTCCCATCTTGGACAGGCTCAAACAATCTGCAGAAATGCCTGCCTTTCACTTCCTCGATCTTGAACTTCCATGTCACGCTATTCTGCAAGGAGACGGGCGTTTGGAAGATTACTAAACTGTGATGACATAAACCATCAACCTCGCACCGGTCGCCAGACGCCCACCGTATCAACTGGGAGCCCCAATGACATACTTCCCCTCTATGAAAATATAAGAAGAATCATTGAAACCATTCCGCCGAGAGTTTCGTGATATGCCCAGCGTCACCATTAGTGGCATAGTCTACGAATCTTTCCTGCAGCCAGCTATAACGGACTTTACACGAGACAATTTCGACGACACCAACGCGCTTTTGTAGTAATCAACAGCGGGAAAGGCTCAGGGCACAAGACTGTTCAAGCAAAGAAAGAGTGGTTGTCTAGAGCAGTGATCTGAAGTCAAAAAGCGACATCGACGAAGCGCACTGCGGTAGGCTTCATGGACTCGCCTCGTTTAACAAGGCGGTTCTTCATTCATAGCAAAGGTTGCAGAGTTATACTACACCTAACTTGGACATGGTGACCATCGTAATCAAGTGGTTGCAAGAAAGACACCGCCATATCATGCCCGGCACCCGAAACGCCTACGATGCTATGAGAACTAGTACCCAGGAAGGATACCAGGGGGTTAAGCACTCATGGAAGCCCTCCTCGGCACAACAGACGAAGAGTAGATTTCGATATGCGAAGTTCATGAGATCGTAGGGAGAGCCGGCCATTATCCCACTTGCAGTTCGACACAATCGACACAACGGCTCTTGCTGACCCGAACAATGCCGCTATTCTGGACGAAAAGCGGAAGATTGAAGCTTGGAAGCGGAGTGCGCATCCGGTGGACGAAAAATGCCTTCAACGCTATGATGAACAGGCAAATACAATACGTTCTAGTGCGTATACAACTTACGGCGTACCTAAATCAAAAGATTATAGCCATGAATTTCCTACCTTGGAGAAATAGAGAAAGCACTACCGGCTGTGGAAACGGAAGGCGTCCGCTACTGATGTCATTTGCGGCCTATTGCCTCTTCTCTGCCTAGCGCGACGTTGCCGAGTCCGCGGAACGCAATGCTTCGCACGCTTGACAACGCTTGATCTGCCGTCCTGCCTACCGTCCACCAACCAGTGCGTCCCAGGCTCTCGGGCTCAATCGAACATGACACTGCAACCCGTGCCGTGCTCGGACAGTGTAGCGAGTATGGAGTTGGGTGCGGAGAAATGGAGAAGTCTGGGGATGTGTTGCCGTTCATAGGGAATATGCCTCGGTTCGATCGAGAGATGACGATAAGATCTGGATTGTCGGAGGCGTACCGTATTTCGTCTGCACGACAGATCGCCTGGTGTCACGATATAGTCATCATATCGCCCCCTGCGAAGATACAATCACACACCCTCAGTCCTTCTTCACAACCCTTGTTCTCTGCCTCTTCATCCCGCTCGCGATCCTACCATCGTCAACACTAAAAGGGTCAACTTCCTTCCACCATGACTGAGACTGCGAAGATCGATCACGAGATGACCGAGCACAATGGCATGGGAATTTCAGGCAGCGGTTCGCCATTGAGCCGCCAGGTCACTGTAGCTCTGTCTCCCGAGCAGTATGAGCGTCTCTTCTTCCAGCCGTCTGCCCCGCGCCGTGGAGATCTCGCAAAACGGTTTGCCAATCCAACATTGCTGGGTCTCATCGGTTTTTTGGTGCCATATACTTCGACCATCCTGATCCTCTGCGGCTTCCAGGGAGCCGTCGCTCCGCAGAGCTTGGTCGGCCTCAGTGCCGACTACTACTTCTTCGGCGCCTTGGCCATGAATGTCGCTGGTATTGCCGAGTTTGTCCTTGGTAACAGTATGTAGTTTTCCATGTGCTGTTTGTTCGATTCTGACCTGTGCTAGCGTTCCCTATGGCGGTTTTCCTCATTTACGGTAGCCATTGGGGTAGTCTGGCGTATCAGCAAGATCCTATACACCAGACTACCTCTGCATTCGCCGAACTAGGAGGCGCAAATGGCGCAGCCTACAACTCATCTCAAGGCTTCCACAACGTCTCAATGTAAGATGGCTCACCCACTCACTGTATGCAGCTTTGTCCGACATCTAACCATCATGCAGGGTACTCGCTAGTTTTGTCTTCTTGATCGGCACGCTTCGTGTCAACCTCTTCTTCACCGCCACATTCTTTGGTCTCGTCATGCTCTTCGCCTTCATCGCTGCCGCAGACTTCTCTGTCGCATCTGCCACCACGGAAGCCGATCTTGAACACATCAACACCTTGCTACGTTGCGCGGGAGGGTTTGGCTTTTTAGGCCTGATATCTGGCTGGTACCTTGCAATTCTTACCGCTTGCGAAGCCGTTGGGATCCCATGCCCGCTGCCCGTGTTCGATTTGAGCAGCAAAGTCTTTCCAAAGAAGTCCATGGACGGCCAAGGCAGCTAAGCGCTGGCTGCATTGCTTACAGCCGATTTTTTCCAGGCGTGTACGAACTATCCCTTTGTTAGCTACTCGCCGTTACGCTACTCGAGCGTTGCGGCTGTAATTCAACAGTCGCTTAAAGTTCAACCGAGGCACTACGGGTGATGCGAATACATGTAAAGTGATGCGATATGACATGCGTATCATGTTCTGTTGAAGCCGGTGGCTGAATGTCGTCTATTATCACGGGTCGATCATGGAGCAACACCATGTAGATCCGGGGCTCGTATACGCGGGGTAGCACGGTCAATTGTCATCATGTCCTTGAGCAGAGGCTGGGTAGTGCATCGTCGGCTTCTGTTCCGGCTTAATTCAGTGCCTTGGCAACTCGATGGTCTTGGGTAGTGGTACCGCGGGGAAGTCATAAAGGGTCGGCTGTCTCAAGAAGATGTACCTGTATCGTCTAGCAACAGAAGTTTACAAGTCGTAACCATGGTGCATTCCACATCATCTATCCTTCTGCTTGGTGCTGCATTGTTGTCGACCACCTACGCGATCGGTCCTGACTGTGTCAATGGCCCGTTGAAGGACAACAAGATTTGCGATGTCAATGCCACGCCAACCGAGAGGGCAGCAGCTCTTGTCGCGGCGATGGAAACCGAAGAGAAGCTCGATAATCTGATGAGGTAGGTGTTCACTGCGAGTCTCATGATCCACCAAGCTAATGGATATAGTAAATCCAAGGGTGCCGCTCGACTCGGCCTTCCAGCTTACAATTGGTGGGGAGAAGCATTGCACGGTGTAGCTGGAGCCCCAGGAATCAACTTCACCAAACCGTTCACGAATGCTACCTCTTTCCCCATGCCTTTGCTCATGTCAGCCGCCTTTGACGATGACCTCATCTACCAGATCGCCAACATCATTGGAAACGAGGCGCGTGCATTCGGTAATGGCGGTGTAGCCCCGGTAGACTTCTGGACTCCCGACATCAACCCATTCCGCGATCCTCGCTGGGGTCGGGGCTCAGAAACGCCAGGAGAAGACATACTCCGAATCAAGGGCTACACGAAGAGCCTACTCGCAGGACTAGAGGGTAACCAAGCTCAACGGAAGATCATTGCGACGTGCAAGCACTATGTTGGCTACGACATGGAGGCCTGGGGAGGCACCGACCGCCATCATTTCGACGCCAAGATTTCGATGCAAGATCTGGCAGAGTACTACATGCCGCCATTCCAGCAATGCGCACGAGACTCGAAAGTCGGATCCTTCATGTGTTCCTACAACGCGGTCAATGGTGTCCCCACTTGTGCCGATACATATGTTCTCCAGACCATCTTGCGCGATCACTGGAATTGGACGGATAGTAACAATTACATCACCAGTGATTGTGAGGCAGTCGCCGATATCTCTGAGAACCACAATTACACCAACACGCTAGCCGAAGGCACAGCGGTGGCGTTCAACGCTGGCATGGACAACAGCTGCGAGTACTCAGGATCTTCTGATATTCCTGGAGCTTGGAGCCAAGGACTTATGAATATCTCCACTGTAGACAGGGCTCTTATACGTCAATATGAAGGGCTAGTCCGCGCCGGGTACTTTGATGGCGCTGGAGCTGTGTATGCAAACTTGGGCATTAAAGATGTTAACACGCCGGAGGCACAGCGACTTTCTCTGCAAATCGCATCAGAAGGTCTAGTCATGCTCAAGAACGATGATACGCTTCCACTGCCACTCTCCAATGGGACCAACGTCGCCATGATCGGGTTCTGGGCTAACGACTCTTCAAAGCTGTCTGGTATCTATAGCGGCCCTGCTCCCTACCTGCGTACGCCGGTTTATGCTGGTACGCAACTTGGTTTGAACATGTCAATCGCTACAGGTCCTATCTTGCAGAACTCAAGTGCTCGAGACAACTGGACGACGAATGCGCTCAATGCAGCGCAGGGGTCCGACTACATTATTTACTTCGGCGGCTTGGATACTTCAGCAGCAGCAGAGGGTTTCGATCGTACCGACATCAGCTGGCCTAGCGCACAAGTCGAACTGATTACCAAGTTGGCTCAGCTCGGCAAGCCCCTTGTTGTCGTTGTGCTGGGCGACATGGTCGACAACTCACCTCTTCTGTCCATGGAAGGTGTCAACTCGGTTATTTGGGCGAACTGGCCCGGTCAAGACGGTGGATCAGCGGTCATGCAAGTCATTTCTGGCGCGCATGCAGTCGCCGGCCGTCTACCAATCACGCAGTATCCCGCAAGCTACACGAACCTCTCCATGTTGGATATGAATCTGCGCCCTGATGCCATCAGCCCTGGTCGTACTTATCGCTGGTACAACCAATCCGTACAGCCATTTGGTTTTGGCTTACACTACACCACATTTGCAGCCAACTTCAGCAGTGGCGAAAGCCTGACCTACAACATCCAGGACATGATGAGCAATTGCACGCAAAAGTACTCTGATCTATGCGATGTTCCTCCACTAGAGGTTGCTGTGACGAACAAGGGTAACCGCACATCTGATTTCGTCGCCCTAGCATTCGTCAAGGGCGAGGCTGGACCAAAGCCCTACCCACTCAAGACTCTGGTTTCCTACGCGCGACTGAGAGATATTTCCGGCGGCCAAACAAAGATGGCATCGCTTTCCCTCACGCTCGGCACGCTGGCGCGGGTCGACCAGATGGGTAACACCGTCTTGTATCCGGGAGAGTACACGCTGCTACTTGATGAGCCTACGCAGGCGGAAATCAAGCTTAAGATTACAGGCGAGGAAACGGTGTTGGATAAGTGGCCACAGCCGCCAGTAGCTACGTAGAAAACTCTGGATGTTGTTTGGTCGAATAGGAAGGATATTCTACTTCATAGACTGACTAGTCACAATGCAATTAATCTGACTCTCATCCCTAGTCACAACGGCTGTCTAGTAGGCGAAAGTGTATCCGCGCTGTTGCTACGGCCCATTTTGAAGCACCGAAATGGCTGTCTGAAAGTAGTTTTGTACCAAAAGGGAATGGTGTCAAGATGTTGCTATCGATTGTGATGTCTTCTTTGTGAGATCGGTCGCATGCTCCGTCCACAAAGGAAAGAAGCTTTGAATTTCTGAGCATGACGGACCTGAGAGCTGCTTCAACACAGACTTTGAGCAATGGGATACGGTGAGATTAACAGCATGCAGCAAGTGGAAGTTCGATGAATCTGCTACCTGTGCCGCAGCAAGGGCGTGCCTACCCCTTGTAGCATCGTTATACCACTCAACATATGGAAAGTTACCTTATGTTATTTTCTCTGCCCTAGGACAAATATTTGATAAAGCAACTGACAGTGTGCATGGATAGTTTCCTTTCTGACTAGGGATTGATACCAGGAGCTGCGGAACCACGTACCTTCCTTCACTGGAAGCCCATTCCATCTTAGTAGTGCGACGGACAATGCTGATGACACCACGCTCCACAGCCCTGAGACCATAACGTACCAGCCTCTACCAGCAGCATTTAGCAAAGGTTGTGACACCGTTACGCTAGTCGCAGCCATAGTGCATTGCATCATCATGTTAATGCTGCGTGCAGTTGCACAATAACTTTTAGTCCATGAGCTTACGAGTGAGGTAAATTCCAGCAGTGATATCAACACCCCATGGTACATACGGTAGGCCAATTGGAAGCTCATTCCAATGCTATACTTTGTTGTAGATTTCAAGACCGGTTGCCACGAAGGAGTAGTCCACGGTATAGAATGACCTATGAATCTACAAGGTGAGAACATTTCCTGTTGAAAAACGCCGAGATAAGGCCGGCGAAATGGCTTGGAAGACGATATGAAGGGTGATCGTAAGGTTGATGACCTGCGCCGAAACATGGAAGTGTCTGCGCAAAAGAGGCAGGAGGGGGAAATAGATGGTCGCTGTTAGGGGCAGCGTGATAGCTGCCAGACCAAGTAGCAGCTGTAGTTGCCGTCGCTGCGAGCGCGTAAACGACGTGTATTCGATGAGGGCTGACGCATCAGTAATTCCATACTCTAATGCGCTGGCATGTTTGCTCAGTTCGACATTGTCCGCTTGCGTAGGGAGTGATTTGGCAGCCTCTTTCGACATTAGGCCGCGGCTACCGGATCGGGCTGGTCGCGCGAAGTTAGGCGGGGTACCTATAGCTTCCGTCACCCGGCTCAGGGCGCCCTTCGCTTCCTCACGGGCAAACGTCGGATCTTCTTCTCACCCTACCCCAGAATACAAAGCCTCCATCCCTGTAAAACACCTCGTATACACGTTGATCGCTACTTCGAGTTGCGGCGCTATACCAGACGATGCAGGCCAAGAGGTGGGACTTGATGCATCGCGACCAATTTCTCCGTCGCCCGCGCCATGGCGAGGTAACGCTGCTTGCTGTGAGGTCATCCAGCATGTAGCATAGCGACCGCCGGATATTAAGCTTATAATGGAACCATGAATATAAGTGTGCTCGCTCGCTGTTCTCAGCATTGAAGTCTCATCACGATGGCTACTACACTACTCCTGTCGGCATGTCTCGCCCTGCAAGCCGCAGCCAGAACGGTCAGATCGCCCACACCTCCTATGGGATGGAATTCTTATAACACTTGGAACTGCTTCCCTTCTGAGGAGAAGATTAAAACAAGCGCCCAAGGACTTGTCGAGCTCGGACTTGACAAGGTTGGTTACAACTTCGTGACAGTCGACTGCGGCTGGAACTCACAAGACCGAGATGCTGAGGGTAAACTTCAATGGAATGAGACCCTCTTTCCATCCGGTGGTAAAGCACTCGGTGACTTCATCCACGGTTTGGGACTGGATTTCGGCCTTTATTCTGGCGCTGGATACCTGCAATGTGGGTCAGAAGTGCTACCTGCGAGTCTGGGATTCGAGCAGTTGGATGCCGAGAGCTTCGCTGAGTGGGGAGGAGATAGTCTGAAGTATGTATAACCTGGGAAACAACTCTCTGTCCAAGTTTTTCATTTTGCTAACAATGTGCAGATATGATAACTGCTACTCTACCTCTAACACGACCATGGTTGACTCCAGTTCGGCAGAGTCACAGTCTCCAGCACGCTTCCAACATATGGCGGCCGAGTTAGAAGCAGTAGATCGTGACATCAAGTACTATGTCTGTCAGTGGGGGATCGGTACCGACGTTGGAGAATGGGCTGCCAAGATTGGCAACACGTGGCGAATCAGCAACGACATCTACAATGCGTGGCGCAGCATTTGGCGCATCACGAATCAAGTGGTGCCATACTTTAGACATACGACTGTTGGTGCATTTGCAGACATGGACATGCTGATGTAAGTAAAGCGCCCTACATGTGAGGTTTCTTGCTGACAATCCAAGCGTTGGACTCAACGCCCTTTCAGAAGAGGAAGAGCGCTTTCATTTTGGGATGTGGGCTATCAACAAATCGCCTCTCATTATCGGCGCTGCAGTCGACCCTGAGCGCATCAGTCAGAGCTCTGTAGACATCTTGGAAAACAAAGAAGTCATTGCCATCAACCAAGATCCACTTGCTCAGCAGGCAATGCTGGTCCGTCGGGACACTGAAGAAGAGTGGGATATCTGGATGGGAAAGCTCTCGGGATCAAGAGTAGTATTGGGGGTCGCGAACTGGAAGAATGACTCTCAAACCGTAGGCTTCGAGCTTGCATCACTAGGCATAGCTTCGGCTGATGTGCGCGATGTTTGGGCCGCGAAAGACCTTGGTGCTGTGTCCGGCTCCCAGACGATTGATCTGGCTGGACATGAACTGCGACTATGGGTCCTATCCAACATAGTTGCAGCTGCTCCGCTCAAATCAGACTCGTACCACTCCGCCGCCGATGCGTCGCTTTCCGGACCAGCACATGTTCTTTCATGTGCTACCGGAGCATGTCTTCCCACCGGCTCGAAGATCGGGTACATCGATCGCAGCAGCAGCGTACTCTTCGCTAATGTTAGCGCCCAGTCTGCTGGTAAGAATCTCGTAGGCGTCGACTTCGTCAACTACGACTACGCCTTCACTACTGCTTGGGAATGGGGCGACAACGCGCGAAACATGACGATCGCGGTCAACGGTGTTGAGGCGAAGAGATGGGCCTTTCCTCTATCTGGTGGCGACTGGGAAGAAAGCCTGCGGCTCCACATTGAGGTTGATGGGTTTGTTGAAGGCACAGAGAACACGGTGGAGTTCAGAGGCTACGGAGACAGCTTTGCGCCAGATCTTGTAGGCTTTGAGATTCTGAGCAGCGCATGAAGTACAATTTGAGAAATTTTAGCTTCGTCGTAGTCTGCCGACGATTCCAGTATGCTACTCAGATTATATCAGCAAATTCTCCTCGGTTACAACTGACTAATGATGTGCTGATCGTTTGACTGTGTTTATAGTAGCGTCTTGGGAGCAGAAGCTCGAGAGAACCCCGCATGCGTTTACCCGATGCGCAATTGCGGGTGCGGGTCAGAAGCCGCCGAGCCTTCGTCACTCAGCTACAACAACATGTAAACCTACTCCTAGCTCACAAATAACGGACGCCATGACGCTAATTCCGCATACCTCAACTCCGCTGACGACGGGCTGGACGTTCAAGCAGGGCGACCGCTCCTCTACTAATGCCTATCTATCGGCTTGCGATGCACCGACTGAAATCTATCGCGACCTTCTCAAGAACGGAAGAATCGCAAACCCTTTTAACGATCTCAATGAACTTGCAGTACGCTGGGTTGGCGATGAAACATGGACGTATCGCACCACCTTCGCTGCGCCGTCTGAATACGCGAGAGCAAAGACGGTCACCAAACTTCGTTTTGGAGGGTTAGATACCTTTGCCTCAGTGTATCTGAATGGAGGCATGGTCTTGAAGTCCGACAATATGTTCATCGAGCACGAGACCGACGTCTCAGGCAAACTTGAGTTGGAAGAGAACGTATTAGAAATAGTCTTCGAGTCAGCGCGCAAAAAGGGTCTCGAGCTAGTGGAAGAGCACAAAGAGCACCGCTTTATCGTACACCAGACGGAGACCTCACGAGGGCCCGTTCGCAAAGCACAGTACCATTGGGGATGGGATTGGGGTCCCATCCTCATGACATGTGGACCCTGGAAGCCGGTGTCAATCGAGACGTGGACTTGCCAGCTTTCAAGTCGAGGAGTGCAGTATGAGCTGTCGCAAAATCTGAAGTCGGCGAAGGTTAAAGTGAGCGTAGACTGGGAAGGTCATGTCGATACTATAGCCTTCGGGGTCTTCAGAAAGGACAGCTACGAGGTTGTGGCAGAAGAAGACGTGATCGTCAGCACCAGTAATCAGTCAGGTCTTGCAGAAGCCGTCATTGACGTCGATGGCATTGAGCTCTGGTGGCCGCGAGGCTATGGGCAACAGGCCCTGTACACCATCAGGATCGATGCCTTCGCCCAGGATGCTCCGTCTCCGATTCACACCATTATTCAGCACTTTGGCTTTCGCCGCGCTGAACTGATCACAGAGCCAGATCCGCATGGCACATCGTTCTACTTCCGTATCAACGACATTGATATCTTCTGTGGAGGTTCGTGCTGGATTCCTGCAGACTCACTTCTCACAAGCCTTACCTCCGATGATTACCGCGCTTGGGTCAAGCTTACTGCTGATGGTAACCAGACAATGCTCAGGGTCTGGGGAGGCGGTATTTATGAGGCCGATGCACTGTATGATGCTGCTGATGAATTCGGCGTGTTAATCTGGCAGGATTTCATGTTCGCATGTGCCAACTACCCAACCTACACCGACTACTTGCGAAGCGTGGAAATTGAAGCGAGGCAAAATGTCAGACGTTTGGAGAATCATCCGAGTATAGTGCTATGGGCAGGGAACAATGAAGATTACCAAATTGTGGAGCGATACGGGCTACAGTATGACTCTGACGATAAGAACCCAGACTCCTGGCTCAAGAGCGACTTTCCAGCACGGTACATCTACGAGCATCTTCTCCCAAACGTAATAAAGCAGGAATGTTCAAACGTACCGTACCAACCCAGTTCACCTTTCGGCAACGGCAAGTCAAAAGTTTTGAAGGTTGATCCCACGATCGGTGACGTCCACCAGTGGAATGTGTGGCACGGCACTATGGAGCCCTACCAACGACTACCCGATATGGGCGGACGATTTATATCTGAATTCGGAATGGAGGCCTATCCTCACGTATCCACCATTGAGAAGTACGTCACTAGTGCACAAGATCGCTCCCCAGGATCGATGGCGATGGACTTCCGCAACAAGGCGATCGGTCATGAGCGACGGCTCATAAGCTACGTCGCCGAGAACTTCCGTATCAAGTATGATTTAGAAAGCTTCACGCATCTCACCCAGATTATGCAAGCAGATGCAATGTCATGGGCTTACAAATCCTGGCGCCGCCAATGGAGGTCGACTGGTGACCGCAAGTGTGGAGGTGCATTGGTATGGCAATTAAACGATTGTTGGCCTACCATGTCCTGGGCGGTTGTAGATTACAATAGCGTCCCTAAACCGGCGTACTACGCGATCAAGCGTGCAATGCGCCCTATCGTCATTGGCGTGCAGCGCAAGTACCAAAGCTGGACTATGCGACCGGCTGATGAACTGTGGCAACGTGACACGGGGCATATTGACATGCGAGAGCTGTGGCAGGACGTCGAACACGATGTCTGGATTGCCAATAGTAACCTAAGAGAGGTTGAAGGTGTTGTTACGATACGTTACATCTCCATCAAGACAGGAGAAGAGATAGGCACAAAAGCTTCCACGAGAGTACGGATTGCAGCAAATGGGACAACCGATGTCTTAACTAACCACATCGCCCACATCCACAGCCCACAACAGTCGGAAACGCCTTTTGATCCATCGAAAGCCGACCCTTTTGTCATTCATGCGTCATTGGACATAAATAACCAATGTGTTGCTAGCGATATAGCTTGGCCAGAGCCCATCAAGTATCTGTCTTTTACCGATTCAGGCGTGGAGTTGCGCTACTCGGAAGACAAGACGACGGTTTTCGTCTCTGCTTCGAAGCCGGTCAAGGGTTTCACCTTCGACGAGGGGACATATGCGGAACTGAGTGACAACGGGTTCGATTTGGTACCAGGGGAAACGAAACAAGTCGAAGTGGAGAACTTCCCAGCAACTGCGTTGGGATGGAGGTATATTGAGATGTAACAGCATATACGTGGATCTTCGCGCTTCATGTCATTTAGTCGATTATGCTGCAACCCAAAAGCTATCCTCAGAATCGCTTTCCTCATCTTCTGAATCCGCGGGTCTTTCTCCAACTTTCCAGAAAGCTGTGGGCCCAGCAGGTCCTAAATATAGGTGTACAAAGTCAGTGTATGTCTCACATGCATTTCGTACAGAGACATTTACCATGTGCATCAAAGTCCTTGTCGAACCATGTCCCCACAACACCGCGTGGACAGCGCAACCCGCCAACCTGGATGCCATCACTGCGCCATCGCTCCTCACCGCTATCATAACGTCAGTAATACTCTGTTCAATTCATAAGCAGAGTTGTCTGTACTCACCCTTGGAATACTGAGATTGTCTCCCATCGTACTTCGCCTTCCCGTGTCAACCGAACAGTACCGCGAATACCAGAGTTGGCATTAGGATCCCAAAGAGCATCTATAGACTTGGATACGCCTTTAAAATGCACGATTGGGAAGGTAGGGTCATCGAAGGGCCCTGGCGCTGTGACGTCTGTGATACGCAAATCCATGACGATGTGTCTGATGGCTTCGTCGGTGTTGAGTGCATCTCGCGGCTCGTCAGAGGGCACTTTCATCGCTTCAGAGCTGAAATTGTAATTGTACAAGTCGTTGTAATCGAGAAAGCATACGATCTGCACGTCGTTAGAGAGATGCATATACTTCCAGTCGAATAGAACCTACACGCGCCCAGATACCTTCTACTTGGTACGGATCCTTCATTTTGAGCGGGATATCTGGTTGCTGCACGAGCGCCGTATAGTTTGATACCATGTTGCCAGGGCTTTCTACTGGAATCACGCCGTCAAGGGGACTGAACCATGGCGGCCGAAGATGATTTGAGACGGCATGGCCACAGAAGCAGGAGTTATGTCCTATGACAATCATGATGCTTTCAATCATCTCCCAGTCCACTCGCCAGGTCCCGTCATTACGGAAAGGCCCCCACTCGTTCTTGTCGGTATAGTTCCGTAGATCGTACACTCGCGATCTAGCATATGGATTTGTCGATAGATCCTTTCTTCCGGCATTAGATGGAGGGAAGCCGAACAGACTGTGTAACTTTGCGCTCAGCTGTCGACTTTCTTCATCTTCGGCTGGCTTTCGCTTTGCTGATCCAGCGCGACCAAAAAGAGAAGAGCGGCACATAAAAGCGTCGTGATTCTGTGCGATATGCTGGAACAACTCTGTCACCAGTTGTCCGTTGTGAGTAATGCCATATTCATCCAGCGACATAGTGGCAATAAGTTCATCCACAGTCGTTGCGACGAACGTGAACTCATCTTTCTGATAATTCTTAGCAATTTTGAATGATAGAAATAAAAGATCGTATACCTTGAGATCGTTGTTGGCTGACTCAAGCACCTTTTGACATCTCACCACTCTTTGCAGTGCTTCTACCCATTCTGGTTCAGGATCGGCCGGTCTTCGCGTTCTAGGATCGTCCTGTCATAACGTCAAAATTCACACCATACGATGCCAGTAGAGATCGTGTCATACAAAGTGCTTGAGGTATAGGGTCTTATAAAGCGGTTTGTTCTTCTTAAGGAACTCGTTGAAGCCCTTAGACGTTTGCGCACACGCAGCGAGATCAGCAGGATGTATCTCCTCCAGTATCCGAATCAGCACGTCGTAACACAGATCCAGTAGTTCGGGCATAGCTGTCCCTGCGAGGTATAGACTGTCGGAAGCAGTTGAATCTCAAGATGTTAAGCGGAGACAAATCAAGGGTCCAAGTGGTGACGATGTGGGGTTCGGAGATAGAGGCCTATCTCCGGGTGTCTGACTGGCAGCGAGCGGACACCACCTTAACGGTCTTTCCTTCGCCGGGCTTTGTACGCTGCTAACAACCCCTAGGTAGATACATGTGTCACAGGTAGGATGTCTGCGTAACATGCAAGAAGACGCCACCAGGAGCGACAAATTGAGCAAAACGTCACATCGGCCGCTAGCGCGGCTTTTAGTCAGCAGGGCAGCCGTCGGAACGCCGAAGTCCATCTGCTTCTACTGACCTTCCACCATCGTATTACGCATCACATTCGCGAGTCGTATCAACGTTAGTATGGAACAACATTTTTGGCTGTTTGCGCCGCTGACCCACTCGTTCTAAGTGCTCCACTGCCTGGATGCCAAGACTGCACCAAATCACGAATCCGCCCACGACCACGATTAGAGGGACAATACACAGGCCTAGGATATAAGCTGCCAAACGCTCACCGCAAGTGTTCTGCTCGCACTCTCAACAATAGCAACAATAAAACGTCATCATGCAGAGAAGACTTGAATGAACTTGAAAGCAATGCATTTGGGGTATCGAGCTAAAGAAAACTACCACTCTAAACGGTCGTCACACGTCAACCGTACATCCCACCTGTCGTCTCCCTTCCAAACCTCACCACCTTTGTTGGTTTTAGCGACTATCCGCCTGAGATCGCTGATCATTCCACCAGGTCCCGAAGCAAACACTTCAGTTCCTCCTCGTACAGTGCCAGCGACAAAGTCTGTCACAAGAGCGTCAAGATCGGGCCTGGCTTGGATGTGGTCCAGACCCAGTTCTGATTTTGACACGCCGTGTACAGACAACGCCGAAGATGCGTCAGCAGAAGAGTTGGAGCTTGAGGCGGGGTTGATCTCTTTAGAGCACTCATTAGGTGCTGCCTTCTCTGAAACAGTAAGATCGAGGTCCGCTTCTTCCGCGGCGCGGGTGACGTAGATGTGGATACCTGTTCGTAGGTTCCGGCACTTGCGCTTGAGAGTAGCGAGTTCAGGAGCGACCCAGTTGATGTCGCTTCTCCGGCGGATACTCCAGATGAGCGTCATGTGGCGGTCAGGCGTTTGTGGGTTTGATGCAAGGTCAAGTAGAACAGGAAGAACGTAGGCGATACCGGTGCCACCAGCAATGCAGATGATGTTGGAGTTGGAAGCGAGGCCACGCATGGTGCGCTCACCATAGGGTCCAGTCATAACCACGGAGAGACGTGCATCAGCCATCAGGCTCTCATGCGACTCTTGGTGGGTCGCCATATTTGCAATGCGCTTCATGGATAGGTCTGCGATCTTCTTCGTTTCTCCACCACGTGCGCGGAAGATATAGGAATGTCTCTGAGCGTCGGCACCGAAGACGGGACGGCTGATCGGCGTGAACGGATGAGACTGCCAGATCGAGCTCTCTGGGAATGTCAGGTAGAAGTGCTGGCCAACAGCCCAAGCGTCCTGAGGGTGGTCGAAGTCTAAACGAACTACGTCGCCATTGACATCGTCCTTGAACAGTGCGATATTTGCGGAGGCGGCACGGAAGCCCATGTGTCCAGATGGCAAGAAGTTGTAGTGGAGCAGGGCCGTCCTAGCGAGCCTGATGGCGCGGTCGATACCCCAGACGAGAAGTCCTGGTAGGAGGAAGACTTTGAGTTGCTCCCAGTGTCCCCAGCAGGCGCCAATGTATACCATGGCGAGAACGTAGTGAGCCTTGCGGAAGAACTCATAGCCGGTGAGTCGAATTGCCCATGGGGTAGAAAGGAGCACAAGGATGGTCAAAAGGAGCATTGCGACTAGTCCCCAAATCATGTACTCCTGCACGATCCATTCCGCGCCGACAGTCGGTTGGGGCTGGTACAGGCGAATCTCGATTATGCACCAGCCAATAGTGTGAAGAGCCGATTGCGCGAAGATGATGTATCCTAGCCAGCGATGGAGGAAGTTGAAGCTCTGGTACGGAAGGCCAGTGACGAGCGACAAAATGGACTCACGTGTCGAGAGCATGACGGAGAGAGGTGTGAGCGCATATGCGATGACACCAACACGGTCTGACCATGGTCCGAGACTGCTACGCGTGTTATAGACGCCGGGTAGCTTCTTGACAGGCGTGATCCATGTCTTGTACACGATGCCGATGAATGAGAAAAGAGTCAGATAACCGGTCAAGACAACAAGAGTGAGGACCTGTGTGCGCGTCACACGTCCAAAAATTGGTCGGGCTGCATCGGGCAGGAGGTATTGTCGTGCGTATGATGGAATCGCCCGTTGAAGTCGTTCGAATGCGCTGCGTCTTTGTGGTACTCCTTCTCCTGCTTCTGCTGGTAATTGCACGCCTGATGGTTGCGAACGCGCGAAATGTCGGCCAACGCCCCACACTAAGAGGATCGCGCCAATGGTCGCCCAGATAATTCCGGTGTAGTACATGCCTAGGTCATGACTGCGATAGACAATGTCGAGGTACTCGCAGGATCCAGGGTCGCTGGTGCAAGGTACAAGGCGATCTGCGTAACCCCAATGGGGCTCAACAGCGCTCGCCTCAGAGTAGTTCTGGATGTGGACACGCGGGACGAGCATTTTGGTGTCCATGGTCGATAAGTCGCTGGTTAGCAGACGAAACGACTGAGCAAAGATTGAATGAACGAGGCGTGCTACATGTCTCGAACCGGTGCGCGGACCGCATATCTATATGAACTATCGCATGCGGAGTATCACACACCGGAAACATGGTGAGCACGTTTCGTGAAAAGATGGGCCAAGGATTCGAGAAGTGGGCGGCGAAGCTTAGGCGGGTCTTTAAGCGGCTTCCGCACTCTTGGATCGTTCTAATAGGCTAGTGCGAGTATGTTTGAGCAAGTTCCCCCATAATTCCCGGCGAGATTGCCGGCATGCCTGCTCGGGCCAGACTGCAGTGAGACGGTAACACGAAACACGATCCTACATATCTATGTCGCGGTATCTGCAGCCGCAGGGTCTAGTCTGACGTTTGTTATATCATTTTCTGGCAATCGCTCTTCCACGGTTCGGTTTCTTGACAGACGTCCTTCCAAACTTCACAATCCAGCAACAACAACATCGCCCATCATGCACGGAATGTCAGGAATGTCGGGAATGTCCTCGGGCAACAGCACTTGCGTCACAGAGGTCCGCAATTCACTTCGCTGCGATTCGAAATCATGACTGACTTTTTCCAGATGCTATGGAACTGGCGTGTCGTAGACGCGTGCTTCCTCTCCGAATCATGGCACGTGACCAACAACGCCATGATGGCTGCAAGCTGCATCGGCGCCGCTCTCTTAGTTGTCACTCTCGAATTCCTGCGACGAGTCAGTTCCGAATACGATGCGTTTCTCCTTCGTCAATTCCAGCGGCAACTCAGAGCACAGCAAGCTGCCTTAGCTGCTGCCACGCCCGCCAACTGCTGCGACGGCCCCACCACAACTCTCGGAACCCAACACGCTACCTTCCGCGCTACAGCACTGCAACAACTTGTTCGCGCTTCGATACATGGTTTGACCCTCGGTCTTGCATACATCATCATGTTGCTGGTCATGCACTTCAACGGATATATCTTCATCTCGATCATACTGGGTGCTGTTCTGGGCAAATTCCTGTGCGATTGGATGGTAGTTAGGATACCATACAACCAGGTCAGCGAGAAGGACGAGAGACGCTCCTCTATTGAGGCAGCAGGACCAACTGGATGCTGCGCGTAAATTGGTGGCTGTTGAATCTGGCTGCAGCGAACTTTGAATGATTAGATACCCTATTATGACTGCGATATTGCGAATGAATTTATTCTTGACTTTATACTTTAGCACTTGAGTATGAAAATGGTCTTGCCATCTTACGAATGTCTGTTCGTCAACATGCCTTGAGTCGCGAGGTCTCGTACCACAGCAACACTAGTTGCTTGCAACATAAGGCAAATCACCATTCCCACGGGAACATGTAAATCGCTATTTGTCAGTACTGTAGACCAGCAACCAGGTAACAGTACCGCAATGGATTCAACCAACCAATCGGCAACTCCCCGTATAACTAACTCACATGCAGAGTATCTCCGTGGGGAGTGACATCCATGTCTCATGACACCGACGACGTTATGGACCAATGCCAACGTCAGTAGGTATATTGAACCCACGCCATTCTCGGGCCTTTTGTCAATAAAGCAATATCTTACGCCTCCATCTTTTTACCGGTGGTCTTGTTTCTCAAGCGCCTTGCGCGCGCAGGAAGCAAGAAAGTGGGGTTTAGCGGCCCAACCTCTCTCCATAATAGTGTCGTTGGGACGAGTTGAGCGTTCTTTTGCGCAAGTTATGGCTATGAGCCAAGCATGGCTTGGAACCTGGGTCAGCAATTCCGTGAAAGATATGAATGCTGAGCGACCAGTGAAATGCCGATAGTATGAGGACCGTTGAAGCCATTGTTTAATACAGGGCTTTTGTGCAGATTATAGCGAGGTGACAAGGGCGAGCCAAGCATCTAGATCGGTGGCAGTGGCGAAGTCATGGGTCATGGGACGACGATTTAATGAGTCGTTGGGTTGATAAATTGTTCTTATCCGATGCGATACTTCTACGACGGGGCATGAAGGGAGGTTGGAGAGTGGGTGTGTATGAGATGCACATCATGAGCATGGTTCCTGGGCTGAGAGTAGGAAAATTCTTCTTATTCTTAATTATCGCATTCATTTGTCGGTGACCAAAACTTTATACGTCTCCATTCAAGGATACTTTGAGGCGTCTCCAGTTCGAAAGTGATCACTTTCTCTAGTATCGAATCCGGTCCAGAGTATTTCTAGCGAACTCAAGCGCATTATATGTATTCAAATCGTTGTCTCCAGCAAGACAAATATAGGTGTGACACTTGTGAACATCATGCTGGTATGCCTGAGTTCAGGTCGACCAACAAACGTAAGCGTAGAACAAGATCCAAAATATTTCTCAATATTGCATCCGAATGTATGATCCGAGGTGTCTGGAAATCGCAAGCAATGAACTAAAAACTATCAATGCGATACGACATCACAGGTCTCCAAACCGACTGGATGAGCTGTCAGATACTAACACTTGTCACGCTAGCGAATATGCACAGACTGTGCGTTAGGCTTCTCAACAAGACCAGGTGCGCCCTTTAGTATCTGACCAGGTCATCGCCATCTACGGAAAGGGTTCTCTTCGTACCTGTTTTATCTCCATGCTGAGGTCCAATGTAGTTTATAAAGGTACCAGGCTGCTTGATGACGAGTAAGTCTTTCGCCTCGTGAGAAGAAGGTGAGCAAGCGGCTCTCTCTTACCTTGCTACGTAGCGCCTTTTCACTAAGGTTTAAGAGATGCTGGGGATGAGAAGGTAGGTTGAGAACAGGTAGCAGAGCATACAGCGTGCACGATTAGGTTCGAGAGCTACATGAGAGCAGTCTCTAGAAGCTAGTGTTTTTGCTGAATTGATGTTATCAAGGAAACATGTAACGCAAGGAATCAGAGATCAAATATGCCTCAATATCCAAGTGCGCATTCGTGTCCAAATGTTGTCTTGGATGCTCCACGGCTCCACTCGATCGCCAATGTCACCCGCTCAAAAGCCTCCACCTCATGCTGCATGACGCTTGACGCTTGACATCAGCGGTGGTCCAAAGGTGCACGCCTTGATGTTCAGGGCCCGATACGCAGCGTCGGTATACTGCTGAGTACAGATGTCGTGGTGATCGCATGTTCAGGCTACACGACGCAGGGGGAGCGACAAATGACCTGTCCGAGGAACACAAGAAGCACGCTGTACTGTGTACACGTCAACGCAGATGTACGCAACCCATTGCAGTTGACGGGCACTCTACGCGCGCATGTCCGAATGTCGGCCGCCGGTATGACTCATGTATGGAATTGCAACTGTACCTGAATACCGACTGACGACGCATTCATTATGTCTACTGCTTCTCGGTACCACGCGGAATGCATCACATTTAGCAAGCAGGCTGATGAACGGGCGGGTGGGTCTGCGCTTCAAAGTGGTCTTTTCATGCTGTCGGGACCCAAGGATGAAGTATCAGCCGCCGTTGGCGCGGTCTCTTACAAGCACCCCGAACATTGACCCCACTCGTGCCAAGACGCCAGACCCTTGATTTCGTTCGTGGCAGCAGCGTCGATTAGATGCGATTGGGCGCAGGCGAAGGCAGGAATAGGATGCTTGCGAACAGCCAGCTTCTGGAAACCCATCTGTCCCATTTCTATCTTTTCTTCCGCTCCTTCAGTCCACTTTGTTTCTTCGGTATCTATCGTCCCGCCACCACGGTACGAGCATGGAGCAAATTCTGCAAAAACCCCGAGCATGCTCCACCAAATGCTCGGCGGCTATCGAGTGTTGGGAGCACCATCGGCAGGTCCGTATTCGCAAGCTAACAGGCCATCATATCCCTCGGTACCCCCGCCTTACGAAGGCATGACGGGGCAGAGGGTGATGGTGCAGGTAGGCGTCGTCGCTTGCGAGTTTTGATCAGATAATGATTAGATCGAAAATTTTCATCTGATAACCCACGCGTCACGCCACCGTCCATTGCTATTGGTTAGAGGTGTCCGCTGATGCCGGTTGATTATCGAGATAAGATTTGGAGGCTGTCTGGGCCATGCTTGGAGATGCTTAATCCCGGGCATTTAACTGCAATGAGAACAGACAAGCTTTGGTGCATGGGACTAGCCGGGAATGTGCACCGCGATATTCAATACCATTTCCGTTTTTATCGTTCACGCGAACAATTTACCCACCCAGCTGCGAGGAAGCCGGCAACCGGGTGCGTCTTGACAAGGCCATGTAGTGGAACCGCGTGGATCTGCGTTTTCTGTATATGAACCTGCAGCTTGCGCGGCATCTTGTCTTATCAATCTCTTCATCTCCAACCATTACAACCCTCACTTTTGGTGTTCAATTGCAACAACAGCCGCCAAGATGGGTTTCACCTTCAAGGGATTGACCAGTAGTGCATTGGTCTCTGGCAACACTGCCTCTGCCAATGCCGACAACAGAGACATTGCCGACGTGCCCGCTTCGTACCAAGGTCACACCAGCATGGACGTTGCTCGCCCCGACGAGAAGGTCGGCAGCCCGAGGGGATCTGCCATGAGCAGAGACTCGGATGAGGAGCTGAATAAAGTCGATACCACCGCCGAGATAGGCGTTCAACAGGTTCAAGCGGCTTCACTTCTCTGGAAGAAGCGCGACTTGATACTGGCATACATTGCGTACGTCACTGTCCTTTCCACATTTAGGATTACATTAACAGAATTCAGCATGTGGTTCATCCAATTCTTCACTGCGTACGCATCCAGCACTTCGAGCACCCTCAGTCCCTACGTCACCAGCGATTTCCAGCTACATTCCCTAACCGCCCTGACCACTGTCATCTCCTCCATTGTCGGTGGTATCTGGAAACTTCCGTATGCTAAGATTCTCAACATCTGGGGCCGGCCTTTCGGTCTTGCTCTGGGTGTAGCCATCTACGTCGTCGGCCTGATCCTAATGGCGAGCTGCAACAACGTCAAGGCCTACTGCGCGGCACAGACCTTCTTCTACGTCGGCTCCAACAGTATCGACTTCTTCATTACCGTCTTCATCGCCGATACTTCCAAGCTGAAGAACCGAGCCCTATTCATCTCCTACGCATCCTCTCCATGGCTCATCACCACCTGGATCTACGGGTACGGTATCAAGAGCATTACAGCGCCCGGCGGCATCGGCTGGCGATGGACTTTCGGCATCTTTGCCATCATTGCGCCCATTGTCACCTCGCCTCTCATCATCCTCTTCGTCGTCTACGAGGGCAAGGCGCGCAAGGAGGGTCTCATCGCACCACGTCCCAGCCGTGGTAGCTTTGTTCAAACCGTCACCTACTACCTTCGCGAATTCGATGCCGTCGGCCTTCTGCTCTTGGCCGCTGGACTCTCGCTCTTCCTCCTCGCCTTCAACATCTACTCATACCAGGCCGAGCAGTGGAAATCGCCTCTCATCATCTGCTTCATCGTATTCGGTGCCCTCCTAGTTGTCGCATTCGGTCTGTGGGAGAAGTGGGGTGCCCCAGTCACCTTCATCCCATGGCAATTGCTGAAGAACCGAACTGTCATCTTCACCTACACCATGGCTGGCTCATTGTACGTCGGCTGGTACTGCTGGGACTCGTACTTTTACTCGCTTCTCGTCGTCTTGTTTGACCAGACTGAAGTGCACGCCACATGGATCGCCAACATCTACACTATGGGCAGCTGCTTCATCTGCATCGTCTACGGAATCGCGCTACGCTACTACGGAAAGCTCAAGGTCTACTCTTTCTTCTTCGGTGTACCTCTCACTATGCTGGGCGTTGGTCTCATGATCAAGTTCCGCCAGCCTGACGAGAACGTTGGTTTTATTGTCATGTGCATGATCTTCATCGCTTTTGGCGGTGGTGTCCTGGTTACCTCTGAGCAGACGACACTCATGGCCGTGTCCAAGCAGCAAGACTTCCCCGCGCTGCTCGCCGTCGAATCCATGATCATTTCCATCGGAAGCGCTATCGGTTCTACCGTTGCGGGTGCTATCTGGACCGGTGTCTTCCCTGCTCGCCTTGCGGCTAACCTGCCCGCGAGCGCCTTGCCAGACCTCGCCACCATCTACGGTAGTTTCAAAGTTCAGGACAGCTACCCCGTTGGTAGCCCGACTCGCGATGCCATCAACCTCAGCTACGGTCAGACACAGAAGTATATGCTCATCGCCGCTGTGTGTGTCTACTGCATTACTCTCTTCAGCACTGCCTGCTGGCAGAATGTCGATGTCAGGACCATGAAGCAGAGGACTATTGGTCTTTTGTAGGTGTTGTTTGGGTTTCAAGGGAGTTTTGCATGCATTGCATTGGCGGCGCTTTGTCATACTGCTGGTTCTTGATCTTGTCCAGTTCAAAAGCTATCAAGAGCAAGAATTTCTTATATATAATGATGATGATGATGATGATGATGATGATGATTGATAATCATGAGGCAGAAATTAATGTTCAATGTTCAATTTTCCATCTAAGACTTGTGATGAATACAATGCACGCCGGGTATCCATGCTTCATGTTATGCTCCCTGGACTCCTGATTTCGCACGCCCAAAGAGTAAGAGCGAGTCCATAGTAGTACAAGCGCTCGGAAGGAAAAGTCTCGCAATGCCGCACGATGATCAAGCAGGTAAATCTACAAGAAGATAGCCACGGTCAGAGCCAGTGCAGTCATGTACCCAAGGGTAGCAGTCACCGAGCTGGCAGCACCAGTAGCGCTCGTCTGCGCACTCTTCACCGCGTCGTCAGTTGGCGTCGCAATAGGTGAAGGGGTAGCGGATCCGGATGGCGTGGCTTGAGGTCTCGCAGGCACACTTGTCGAAGAGGAGGAAGCGCTGATAACGGGCTTGCTGGGTTTCTCACTCACATCACCACTTGCCTTGGCCATGCCAGCTACCCACTTGATCACTTCCGGATTGTGTTGCATGAAATAGTTCAGGTGCTCGTTGACGTCCTGTGGCTCGGAGCCGACGGCGCAGATTGGGTCGCCGTAGTGGCAGTAGTCGAGTAGAACGTCGGCGTAGGCATTTAGGCCTTCGAGGTGTTCGGGGCTGCGCGCACTGGTTCCATCGTAGTCCACGCCACGGCCGACGGTGAAGTTTTGGTCACGAGAGCGTACGACGGCGCCAAAGGTTACGGCTGCGACGACTAGAATAGAAGAATTAGTAAATCGACGCAGAGCGTGACTTTTGTTATAGACAGGGATGCTTACCATTTGAGCCAGGAGCAGATGTTGCGTCTAGAGCCGGATTCATGTCTTGCTCACATGCGAAGACAGAACCTCCTCCTCCACCGAGCATGTCCTGTGCTACTGATCCTCCCTGTGAGTAACCCAACACAATCAACTTGCTGTCAGGGCATTTTTCGCTGTACGCCTTCATCTGCGCCTGTCCGCTCTTCGCACCCTTGCCTGCAGAATCACACCACACGCCTTGGCCCCACGCCGTGCTCTTCGCTGGGTACTCGACATCCTCGTAACCGCATTCTTCTGACCCTCCAATCGCTGCGCAAATCTCCGACGTGAGGTTGCCTAGGCGGCCTGGGTATGGTTCATCGGAGCCGCGGGAGATGAAGATGTGGAAAGGTTTACAGTCGTCCGAGTGGTAAGCGAGAATCTCCGTCGAATTACAGTAGATGCCTGGCGAGGGTGCGTCGCAGCGTTCTTGTGCGAGCACGAGGCTACCGGTGAGCGTGGTGAGGACCAAGGGAAGAATAGAGGGGAGTTGTGAGACCCTCATATTAGCGTAGTTAAAAAATTTGGGTACAACGAGTGACTAAGGTAAGCTGCCGTTAAAAGAAAGGTAGTGAGCGTCTTTTACTAAAGAACGCTTAATTAGTAGTAAGTAGGAACCTCAGAACTTCAGCAGACGAGACGCAGAGCGGAAAGAGATATACTAGATAACGAAAGGGCAGCCCTGGAAAGAACTGATACTACAAGGATCAACAAGCCCATAGGCGATCGACGCCCATGATGTAAGAGCACGGCCCCCACAGATATCATGCATGGCCGCAAGCTTGATTTCGCATCCTTTGAATGGGGCGATTCGCTATCAAGGCAGCGTCTTCGACGACAAAAGCGTGCAAAGGTCGATTCTGCACCGTCGACTAGCCCGACCTGGTAAGACCAACGACGCCAACACGGATTTCGGCACCTGCCAAGCCGCCTGTGCCACAGAAAGCCACAGTAAGCGGCCTGCCTGCAGGAACAATTTCTTGGGGCTTGCGCGTTCCCGTCATCGCTGCGGCGTATGGCGTCGAAAAGGGGGCGGCATCTGACATCGTCGTTCTGGAGGTGCTTTGGTTAATTACTACACAGAGGGCCATTGTCGCAATGCAAGCAGGGCTGTCTTGTATAACACGCGACAACTTACTGTCTTTGATCGTGAACGCCACACTTGTCGTCCGACACCGAGTATACGAGGGAAGCTTGACTGGGACGTGCAATCGAGCCGTACCGCAACACGAACGACGCGAATGCTGGGCGCCTTAGGATGCCCATGGAGTAATTTTGTTTGGACGTTCGAGACTCGTGGTGCCTGAGTCGACGTTGTTCTGGCTGGTCCATGCCCACTTTTTTCTTCTGGAGACCCCACCTGCACTTGTCGGAAATCCTCTCCATCCTCCGCGGCTGCATCTTCATCTCATACATTGGCGTGTTGGTTTTGAGAGCCCCTGAGTGTGTCGAAGAGATTGAGTGCCGCTGGTTCCGTATCCCTAGACTTGTTGATGCAGACGCGTGGAGGGTGGGCGAGACTGTCGCCTACTTCTGGCTCTCCTTCTCTCCCTCGCATTGCCATCTTCTTGATACCGGTACCGTTCATCCCAAGCGTACACGTCCTTACGGGTAGTTGGGAGTATGCATGAGGAATTGCAGCTAGATTGGTGTTGCGCAAGGCAGCAACATGGCGGAAAGCTAATGGCGACACCCGACTACCCGGCTTGACTGAGACGGCAAGTGCCTTCTCTGACATCTCCTTATCTTAACGTCTGCTCTATCAATCCCCTGCATTCTGTCTTTTTCCACAAATCCGCACACTTTGCACCCAAAATGTGCCCATGGACAACCCCACTGTACATGTGTATGTGACATGCCGCTTCTTCTCCTTTACCATCTCACCTTTGCATCACGTTCGGTAATCTTGTTTTCACATTCACCTCCCTCCGCTCGCTACTATGTCTCTTCCTCCAAAGATTTCGATCTTGTTCACAGTGTTCAGTCTGATTAACTAGAGTGTAATATGTTGTACATGCCGCTATTGGTCGACGAGCATGATGCGAAGAAGCGCTGATGAGACTACCATGAAATTTACACAGTATCGAGCACGCTGTAAGCAGGTATTGTATACATGCGTCTCTCCTAACAATAACGTGAGGATGGTGGGTCATTGTGTCCGGCGTGAGACTATTCTTTGTCGGTAGGTCTGAAACAAAGCGCCCATTCCACCATAGTGAATCATCGCGCAAGCACGTCAATGTCTGGTCAAGAGATCCATTTTCCAGCCTTCTTGGGCCTCTTCGTCTCCTGGTCCCCCCACCTGTTCGCGCACATGGTTCCTTCCGCTGCTAGGCCTGGCGTATCATAGCCCTATATACTAACAATTTCGTCATAATCTTGCCTATTCACTAGTATTCACTTTCATCAACTACCCAAGACCCCTGCCATTACGTCCTATCAAGCGCTAGCCCAGTCTTCTAGGCACGCTGACCTGCCTTCCTCTCTTCTCCAGATATAATCCAGTTCTTCCAGCTCCTGATGAATTCTTTTCGACGCTCACTTCCTCAACTGCAACTCAACCCGCGATCTTGATCCACCGATCCGCGACCCAAATCAATTAGCAGTTGCACTACCCATTCCGGTCTTCAAGTCATTCTCAAGACCGATTTCTACCTACACTCTACTCAACCCGACCACGCCCACACCACCACTTACACCCAGCGACCACACAAAGATCAACGCCATGGCGCCCATCCGCGAGACTATTCGCAACACGGCGAACCGCGTAGTGGATGTCTTCAAACAGAAGGCACAGCTTCAGTACCAAGACATTTGCTTGAATCTCGAGACTAATGCTCGCGTTCTCAAGGTTTGTCTCTCCCATCGGATATCACCTAGACAGTATCTAATTATTCACAAAGCAATCCATTGAGAACACCGCCCCTTGTACGGTTCTGACAGGTCTGGGCAAATTCCGTGATAGCTTCAACCATACGGTACTCCCGTCGTCGGGCAAGGTTCGTGACCCGGTTGTCATCACTGGGTGCATGCCGACTGGCTTCCAACAGAAGCAGCAGACCTACCGCAACATGACCACAGGCCGCGTCGAAAAGCCCAAGCGTCATGTCTCTCCCGCAGAACGAGATTTTCGGTGGTATGACATGAAGATGAAGAGGGAAGCTGCGGAGATGGCGCACCGAAAAGAGATCCTACTTCAGGAGGAGCAGCGAAAGATGATGGAAGAGAAGAAGCGACGGCAACAGTTTCGCGCTTCGTCCGATCTATGGACCAGAGAGCGCCGGATGGCTATCAAGGACTCCCGTCCCCAGTATACGACGCCTCCACCACCGCCGTATGTACCTGAAAAGTCCCCCTACAGCGATGAGTTCTACGCCAACCAGACACCTGAGGAGCGTAAGAAATTTATCCACGAGAGACTGACCAACATCCTTGGCGAGGAGAGGATGAACGCCCCGATTCTTCCTTCAGGTCACAACCCCATCGATCCTGTGATCGCTGATCACAACCAGCGTGTGGCCACGGCTAGCATTATCGACTCGTTCGAGGCTCAACGCGCTGAGCTCCAACGCCACGCTGATGAGCAGAGGTGTATGGCTCGTGAAAAAGAAGAGGCTTACGCTAGGACAGAGGTTCTCTTCAACCACTACAGAAACATCTACTGGGGGCGCATCAACAAACTTGCCATGTATACTGGCGAGATGGCCGACGGTATCCAGCTGCTGGATAATGCGCTCGCAAATGATGACGTCTGGGTGGTAGCCAACACCGTTCAAGTCTTGACCCACCAGATCTTTGAACCCATCCACAGCCTGCTTCTGGAATGCGACAATGAGATTCCACTGGATGTGGTAGGCGCCCAGATGCTCAAGAATGCTTGGTCTATAGCGCTTCTTAACGAGCTCTACGAGTACCTGGTGAGCAAGGCCGAGGGCCTAGAGCCTCAGGTTGTCTACATGGCTCAGCTTATTGAGGCCATCGCCCATCGCATCAACAACCCGAAGCCGCTTGTGAACCCTCTTGAGCAGAGGGAGCAACCGACCAACGACTTCCGCCAGGACTATGGTTCTACAGACGTCAACCCGATGGTGGCCTCTATATCTGCTCCTGACCGTGGCGCGTCGATCCCTAGTACAGTGCCTGCTCCTGAGGGTAGGTTTTCGATCCGTGGCAGAGCTTCCACTTCCGGCGTTGAGCCTGATGCCTACATTCCCGGCGCTGCCTTTTCCGCACCTCCAGACGCCAGCATATCCAAGCTCATTGCTGGAACTGAAGCAAAGGCCGCTGGTACCGCTTCCAACATCCCCTCCATAACCGTTGAGCCAGACGAGAGCATCGCCCGCACAAACGTCCTCCAATACATCGCCACCGACAACATGGCCCTTGAAACAGAGATTCAGGACATGTTCCGCAACAACGAGGTCAAGAGCACCCATCATCGTGCAGTCAAGGAGTGTATCGATGGCCTGGTGGATGCTGCGAACGGTGAAGAGAGCATTCTCGGCACTACGGATGCCGGATACTACCGCTCCCAGATCGAGACTTGTGTCACAAAGATTGACGCTCTTCCCCTGAAGATTCGCCAGAACAAGGATACTCAGGCTCTGAAGAAGCTCTGTGGCCGCGCGCTGAGGATCTGGGCTGTTCATGAGTAGGGGAAGAGTTTGGATGTATATCCCAGGAAGTGAAGACCAATCGCTTATACTGGACATTATCTTTGAGGTTGGCTCAAGTCTCCTCCACATCACAAACTCAGGACATCAAGACATCACGACTCACGATACTACGACTGTTGCATTTACTTTACCACCATATGACGCCAAAGCTGTCCTATGATGTGTTTCCAGCGAGCCTTTTCATCGATCAAGTTTTACCTTCATTATTTCTCCAATGATACCCTTCAGTCGAGCACAAATGCCGGCCCATCGTAACAACACCAAAGATGTTCAACGGTGCACCTCCAGCGGACGAGCAATTCTTGTCTTTTTTTTCTTTTCCAATGATTTCTTTTTTAGTCAAGCACAAATGCTTGACCCTGTACGATGTTTCCAATGTTCTATCCAGCGTTTCCAAGTTTTCCCTACCTATCATTGTCTAGAGGTCAAAGACGTTTGGATCAACTACGCCTATCGGCACGATGCCCTGACCCTCAAAGATGCGAGGGATATACATAGGCGTGGAGTGGGCGATAGCATAGTAATCAAAGTTTGACGATGTGTGAACAAATCTTCGTGTGTGCGTTTAAGAAGTGTTACCTCTTGTAGAAAGCGTGAGCCATGAGAACATTGTGCAGGTCAATACCTCGACTTGCTGTTTTGCAACACATCAGCTACAACCACTCAAGGCTTAGTGCTCTTCGTGTATGCGGAACAGATATACACGACAACAAAGGTTCAATAACCTTAAACGCCATCTCCTAGCCTATGCTGAAGCAGTGGGTATCTATGCAAGGCCGCTGGTACACAAGGAGTAATATACACCGTAATCCACCCAGAACGCCGATTTACCCCCATTTTCTGTCAAGTTCATTACCACCCAAGAACTAGTTTGTGGAGCTCTGTCATACTATTCCATTCGACGGCAAACCTGATCCTGAAGGTATTCGCCGCATGCGAGGTTTTGAGTTGTCAATGTAAGTCACAGTGAGTACCTTCATGGTACCTGCTCACTGTGATGCGTCGCATCAAAGCCACAACACGCCGTATCCAGTTTCGCCAGGTCTGCTGCCGTTGCCGTTACCGACCGGGTGCGTTCCTTCGACGCCTGTCGTTGTTCCTGAGGTAGGCGGTAGGCGGATATGAGGGCTGGGGGATCTGTAAGGGAATAGCTCTGCGACATTGCCTGGGACAGCCTTTCCATCAATGACTTCTTGCACGATATCAATAAGACTCTCAAAGTCAGATAGGACACGCTTCGCATAAAGCTGGCTATATGCGAGATCGCGTAACAGGGCCACGGCATTGCGGAAAGCTTCGATGTGAGATTGATCCCTTCCGGTAACGTTGCGTACAAGGAGAGAGCAAAGAACCAGTAGAGCATTCGATAAGGATGATACCATGCGATGCCGAAGGCTAAAAGGCTGCCGAACGTCTTGCGCAAAGGCGGCCATTCGGTTGACAGTAATGACTGCAAGATTGCTAAAGTGAGAAGCATGACTATCGTCGTATTGGAGAGAGGTTATGACGGAACGGAAGCCCCAGAGAACGAAGTCGATCTTCTTCTGAGTAATGAAAATTTTTAGCGGCGGAACAGTCGCACCGCTTGGTTGAGTATAAGGGATTACTAGTCCTAGTAGGTCCTGCTCGAGGAAGTATGAGATCTGCCTGTCAATGATCTCCTGTGTCGCGCCATCGAGACTACGACCGTCGATGTTGTTGTCAGCATAGCGCGCCCACAGTATCACGTAGTGAATGTAATGATCGGTAAAACGTCTTGGGTCAACCCCGTCAGTCTTGTAGAGCATCGCCTAAAGATAGTGAGCATGCGGTAGCAGCGAGATGAGCCAGGAGCTTTACTCACCCGTTCGGACAGATCTGCGGGTGCCTCGACTTGGACGTCAATCTCATGGATGGTATACGGTCTTCCAAATGTCAACGAGATAAAACGGTCTTCTACGAATATGTTCCAGAATGTGCAGATGCGCTCGTATGCTTGTGCAGTAGTGATGTTTGTCCATGTAGACTGCTGATGCAAAGAAAACTGAAAAGCGAGTCTGGCAGCGGCGCCGATAGTGTTGTAAGCCGGGCCGGGCATATCCGCGTAAGAGTAGTATATAGCCTACGACAGTCAACTTTCATGTACCAAGCTTGGAACGTCCAGAACCTTACCTGAAACAGTACACATTGTATCAGTGTCAGATCGCCACTACCACTCAGTAGAGACCTTTTATCGACAAGATCATCGGCCAGCTCAAGCCATCGCCAACCTTTGGGTTTGCCAGTATCGATTGGCGCGACACTCAGCAGTATATCGCAACAAGCAAAGATTGTATAATTCAGCGCGAGAAATTGACAATCTTCTGGAGGTATGGCGGTGTTTGCTAGCATGTGTTCGCTACGACTGCGGAACTCGGGCTCATCTATGCACGGATGAGACAGGTGGATGTCGGTGAAGAAGGAAGCTAGGTACTGTTGGTAATCGGCTGGGCTAGGGTAGGGCAACTTCTTGTTGCCCAATTGTATGAGATGCGTTGGTTCGACGTTGTATGGAGAGCCGGGAACTGACAGAGCCGAGTTTCCTCTGTCCGACGGCTCATGTGAGAAGAGGGAGGGCTGTCCCATGAAAGCGAGGGCTGGATTGATGGGGTCCAGCGGCGGGACAGGCAACGCGGCGTCGCCCCGAAAGCCATCACTACCATTCTCCTCGCGCTCTACGCTGCCCATTGGTGTCATGGTCAGGCCTCGATCGCGCATAAGAGCTTCCATCATAGCCTCAATCCGGGCCATACGTGCTTCCATGCTCATGCCGCGTGTGCTAGCATCGCTCGCCCTGCGTTCCGTGCCGTTATCGGATGGCATCAGACTCCCTCGCGATAAGTTATTGCCATTTCCGCTAGTATTCGACGCTTGTGTTTGAAGGGTGGGTGTCGGTCGACTGAGGTTCTGCAGGGCTTCGGCCGCCGTCTGGTCTTCAGAGAAGAAGCATCGCTTGCCATTGTCCATGCATCGTTGGCATGGGTTCTCACCGGAGCACTATTCTGGTTAGTCATGCTGCCTATGAGTCTTTTTGCCGTCTGCATTGCCTGTTTCCTGGCTGGGGAAGCGACGCTGTCGCATAGAGACAGCAGGTGAAGCACTGAAGCAAAGAGCCGACATTTTGGAAAAGGAGCCTGGCAATATATGAAGAAGAACACATACCTTGAGCTTCGATCGCCTGCATGATACACCTACACCAGTTTGTCAGCCGGCTGATGGCATATGCTCGTTGTCGTGTCGTACGAAGCTGCGTCGAACCACTACGGAACCATCGGAATGCCGCATAGGAAGCTCCAGAGATGCCGAGCCAAGGTTGCAAGAGCGGAAGGCGCGACTTACATGCTTTGGGCGCGTACTTTTGGCGGACCTTCTTGCGCTTGGGCGACGATGATCTCCTTTCGACGTCCATATGCTCTATAGGCGAAGGATGGCTGTTCATGGCGCGATGGAGTTGTTGGAAGAAGGATGGCGCTCGCCCAAGCTACTTCGGAACGCGACCGGGATCCGGGCCACTAGCGCGTCTTCAGCAGGCTTCCATGCAGCCAACAACATCACTTCTATTCCTCCTCATCCCTCCTCGAATTCATGTCTTCGTAAGCGCGTCATGACAGGTCATGTTGATAACACAATACTCCATCCCCAATGCCAAAGGTCAGCGTCGCACGATGCAAATGTCGGAGCGAGTTGTACCGCAGGATATTCGCAAACCTCTGACATGTGATTCAACCACCGTCTTGAGGCCTACATCTACTTAGCGTCTGTGCCTTCGTTTTGGGGGACCCATTTGACGTCTACCATGATTTTTCAGGATCTTCCGAAATACATCCTGGGCAAATCGAGCATCTGTCCAAACTCTCATATCGCCCTAAACAGACAACTCAGGTCAGATGGGTATTGCACCATCATTACAATTGTAGAGGGAACAGAGTACTTACTGTACACAATAGCAATACGTCCGAATGACACCAGAGTCAAGGAATTGTGTATGCTTTCCAGGCATACTTTCATCCAGAGGATGAAGAGGCAGATAGACACGGTAGTCGCCTACCTGTCAAGGTTCAAAAACAACCGCCAGGAGTATGCCACCTTTACAGCACATTAAAACGTTGTTCTCTCCTGCAACACAGAAGGTACATGACACGTTTTACGAGAGCTGGGGCAAGAGGCTCATCGCAAACGACAAGAAGAATGTACAGCCAATTCCAACCCCACGTACAAGGAGAGCGATCGCATTGCTCACATTTTGCCCGCTCCTTGGCTTTCTTCGCAAGAGTAACGCAATGATTGACTGACAACCTGGTGTAGCCATGACCAAAGCAGACGAGATGGTAGCAGAAGAGTTAGCGGACGAGACTTTTATAGAATCGGACGATCGCAAGAAGAAGAGGAGAATGAGGGGAAGGAGGAGGAGAAGGAGGAAGAAGAACATGTGTAATGATGCTGCCTGGTTAAGTTAATACAATTGCCAATTTAGGCCCTTCGATATTGTGCCCAGAATGGGAGGGAACAGGCTTGCTGTGATGGAGATCGATACTGAAGACTAACAGGATCTTCAATTACAATGACTCACTCACCTATCAAACAAGATCCGGCGGCCCACCGAGACATCTACAAGGCGATATTCGCTGCTATAACTGCCAATGGTGCGGATCCTGGAAGCATACCATGTGACTATTTATCTCCATAGCAAACAAACATACACAGCCCAGGCGGTCGTCTCAACCGAGCGCGGGACCTAGCCAACACTCTAGCTCAGCGCGAAAAGCACACGACTAATACTCGTCGCCTCAAGGCACCGACAAGAAGCCGAAGAAGAAGACGAGGGTCACAGGGGAATCCACTGATAATTCCACTGAGCTGCCGGGCTGATGTACACTTCTCGGCATCTTGCGGGAGTGGTCTCTTCTCAACCAAAGCCTGGATAGACGAAGATGGTCTCTTGCCTTCTTCTAGAACCATCAACAAAAAGCCTTATGATTCTCTGGTCCTACAATATACTTCGATGTACACCCGCTACTTCCAGCTTCAGCCGCGCAGCATAAGCTCCCGTATCCCTTTCAGGTGGGGGTTTCGAAAAGCTTGAGGAGCTTTTAGAGTGTCTGAGGATAGTTCAGGTCATCTACTAAGGTCCACTCGGTTTCGTGTAGTTGAACAGCTCAAGGTCACCCAGCTAGAGGACGATCTTAAGAGGGGAAAGATAGAAGCGCAACCAAGGCCCGAGGTGAATTCCACGGGTAGGTGAGAGATGACCTTATGAGGACGTCTCGAAGGGATATAACAACTCTTATCTATAAAACAGTCATCAAATGGGTATGTGATCTAAATGTTGTTTAAGACAAACGACTATACAGTCAAACTTCAAGACAACGGAAGGTATAAGAGATATAAGGAGTACTTCCTTCGTAGCTAGAACATTAGAACTATTATCTTAATTAACTCTAGTTAGTCACATTCAACACTAAACGGTCAAAGCACCCCTCTTATGGGAGTGTAAGGCGGGCAACTGTGCACGTTCTGAAAGGAGATGCGGATTTGAGTCTCGCTATATCCAACTACCTTTTACTAATTGTGCTGTCTTCGTCTTCACGTCCACTCTTTTTTGATCAGACTGCTCGCATCACCGGGATTGGCAGGACAACAGCTTTGTGTACGACTTCGAGAAGCATATCGAGCGCGTGGAGGAGCAAATTTGTTACCAATCAGGCTTGTACCAGCACCAGCGCTACCCCTAAACACCTGCATGATGTAATACACTCATACATCGGCCCGTCCGGATGTCCTCCTATTCCCTCAGTCCAGCCTCCCGCCGTGACTCACTGCCCTGCTTCCGCATGTCCCTTGACCCCCTCCCATAGAGAGAATAGACGACATCATCACGTACATACTACAATCATTCTGAGGAAGGCCTCTCGGGAGACTTTGCCTGCTTTGTCTTCAGGCTTACCGATCGTCACTCTTCGCTGGCTGCACGCGACAACATCCAGGCATGCGCATTTTCTTAGCTTCAGTCCGCATACTGGGAGGTTGTCTTCTCCTGACTTACTTCTGCTCATGGTCCATACCCTGGCAGAATGCAATGTCTTCTTTTGGCCTACTGTTCTTAACACTTAGTTAACCCACCTTTGCATTAGCAAACTAAGGACATGAGAACGTTCATCACCAACATGCCAAGAATCAACACTGGACAAAGTGGGAGCTACCAATGATATGCCAAAAAGGATTTCGGGCTATTTATACAGCTAGCGGCTATTTGATTGAATTGTGTCAGGAACACAATGCTGTTGTATGTCGGTAAGAGTAACACGAAGTTGAGACCTGACAGCGCGGCTTTTCTAGTTGCCAGTGCAAGATAAATAATAATCTTCCTTGTTAGTGGAAGATTCTCTGATCAGACTGAACGACCTCTTTTCCTGCGCTAGAGAGACCAGATGCTGCGTCCACAAGGTATGCAAGCACAGCGCACGCTGGTTGATTGACAAGAAGATAGTCTTCTCCGTCGAGTAATCTTTGTGAGTGTGCGACCACCTACACAACAAATGGTTCCAAGGTTCGGCAAAGTTATTCGTATTGAAGGATTAGAGGCACTGGATACCTTAAAGCACCACTTAACTACAGGCAACAACGTAGCGATGTGGACAGCCGAATATGCGGCGCCGAAGTTTCAAACAAGTTCAACTGTCAAAGAGAATTCGTGAAGCCACCCAAAACATTGTTCATCCTCCGTCTCAGGGGAACTAAACTTGTCAGGACGGGCGTGGGTAGCCTAGTGACAGCTTTGTACAATACTGTGTTGATGTTGTAGAACATTAGTGTGTCTACTTAGGCACCTGGGTAGATGTGGGGTCCAAAAAGTATCCTTCACCGTCACACCACCAACACCACCACCTTCTCAGCACTGTAACATACCACAATAAAAAGAAAGCCCGACGTGGGGGTCGAACCCACAACCTTGAGATAACCAATCGAGTCTGATTAGGACGTGAAAGCTAAGAGTCTCACGCTCTACCGATTGAGCTAGCCGGGCTGGTTTTGTTGTCATGTGACCCAAACAAATTATATGTTATATATATAGCTGATAATCTTGACGGGAATGCACAGGGCAATTGAGAGCTATGCTCATCGTTGGTGTTCATGGATAGAAGCTGTAGTAGAGTGAAGTCTTCTTAGTGTCGTTTTTGGCTAACAAATTTTCACGCTCCACGAATCATCTCAACGTTGAATAATTACTGCATCCCTGCGCAAATCACATCATCCATACGCATGACAATCCTCCAAGTAACCAACACGCACGTACACGAAGCGAAACCCTTGGTACCCAGCCTCTGCACACATACACTCTGCCCGAGAAACCACCTAGCCTCAGGCACACATGCGAACCTTGAAAGTACATCCCAATGCATCCCAACTCCACCCTGACCACGCAGTGGCATGCACCTCTCCACTCCCCCTGTATGTAATGAAACCCACCCCCGTTGTAACAATACAATACCTCAACAGTCCAGTCGACAGTCAGCACTATTCCCAAAGCCAGTCAACCCACTGATGCGATCTGATCTATTCGAGACAGCAACAACCAACAAGGGGACCCACATCGGCGCTCATGCACGTACCCGCAGAGCCTCAACACCTTGCTCCGACCCCCCCGATTATAGCCGCCCGGATATGGTGTCACATCGTCTCATGAGCGTTCGGGGCCATGTAGCATAAGCCATACGCGGTCTGTTCGATAGTGTCGCCCGAGTTTGAAGTTTTGGAAGGTAAGGCTTGTCATGTCCATGGTCCAGCCAGCCATATCCGAACAGAGCACGCGGTTCATGATGGATATGCTCATGGATTTAGGTCTTACTTTTGCTAGTCCCCGGCCGGTGAACCTAGCGCGGAGGTGTATAGGATGGTTCTTCTTCTTCTTCTTCTCGAAGCAGCGCTAATGTAGGGTCTAGAAGGCGAGGAAGCATCGCATAGCGGACGCGATCATTCTCGGAAGGTTTTTGCATTGGTTGCCTAATGTGTAGAGTTGTATAGCTGCCGTTTTTCTTACGATACGCCGAACTGCATGTCTGAGCGGCGTAGTCGTACATCGGAGGTTGGTAGCATCGGTGATTGCGCTGACACAAGAGGGCTACATATTGATTCCCAGTAGAGAAGCGAGCCTCCGAAGTCTCGAACCTTTCCGGAAATAGTAGTACACTAGCAGTCTCCGCATGAGAAGAAGCGAAAAGAGAACTAACTACTTCTGACCCGAGTGTAACGATACCAAACCACCGCTTGCGTGGCGGTGAAAGGACTGTGGCTCAGATACTGGAGAGAGCCGGGCATTCGCCGTGGTGGGTCACTTGAGCTTGACATGGACTCCTGGAGACGACGAACACATCTCCACACCCACACAGACACATAACCGAGGAAGTCTGGAGCGGGAACTAAACTTCCTTACAGTGGACCTTTTCATCGGGAGTCTACGGGTTGAAGAATCTCGAGTAAGACAGACCTGCCTTCTCGTCCGCGCATTTGTGTATGCCCAGGCATGTGACAACGTTGCAGCGGGAACTATGGATTGGAGATTTATGCCTAAGTGGAGATTCAACCCTTGCCGAGCGAGGGAGAAACCGAGATTTTGCATGCAACCATGTCTCGGATGGGAAAAGCCATGTCAATGTGACTTGAAAATGAAAGAAAGAAAAGAAAATCCTTCTTCGAAAAATGTCGGATTTCATATCCGATGTAGCAGTTTTTGGGTAGCAATGCAGGTACATACCCGTCTCGAAACAACACCTTGTCCCCGCTGTGAATGAACTTGCGTGTCGGTGGAGCTCGGCAAGCACAAACACACACACACACACACACACATGTGCGCTCGCGCAGCTCTGGCACGTGAAACCCGGTTCATGCATGCATCCGCAAGCCAGATTGAATTACCGAGAGGTGCTGCAGTCTCAACAACTGCTGAATCGATAAGTTCCATGAGCGGTGTACTGTACTCCCAATGCGTTTGAATGACGTACTCACTAGCTCAATCAATAACAATAGGACCCTGCAGTAATGCGCGTCAACGCGTCAATAGCCTCGCGACTTCCAAATACGGAAGATGTGCATCACCTCCAACGGCACCGGCTATCAATAGAGTACAAGCGCTTGTTGTGCGGCGAAAGATTCATGTAAAACGTAAGCGCTGTATTATTCTCTGGGGCTTCTAGAAAATCTTCCGTGACGATGGCGAAAAGACTGGTGCGCTCGTGGCCAATCGATCGGGTGGATCTGGTGTTGGCGATAGCGACTCCACACCACTTGCCGGCGCCAGAGCCCTTTGTTGAGAGAAACATCGATATTAGCAGCCGTGATGGCAAAACACGCCAACCAGGCTACCATCCATCACTATCCAGTGCAACACGAGCTTGCAAGCTTTACGAATGACGTAGAAATTATGTTGTTGAAGGCAAGCCGACATTCCTCCCGGCACCTGTTATGCTGGAGAGTTGGCAAAGGTCGCAAGCTGAGCTGACAAAGAATTCTGTTTCTTTCGCTTGGTGTATTTTACAATGCTGCCCTGGTGTGCTTGCCTGGAGGGGAGTTCTGGCCCGGATTACCAGATCAAGTAATCTCGATGATCGACAGTCTTGGAACTTGGGTACCTGCATAGATCCAGCATGTACGTCATCATCCCTATCTCCATGGTCTGTAGTGAGCACGAGCAGGTAAACCCCAGAACATCAGACACGTTTTGCGGAGCAAGCCACATGATGCGTCGCGTCTAATTGCAGATTCCATCTTGTGACAAGTCTAGAACCAGGGGTATGGCAGATCTGAAGCAAGTGAGGCGCATTGATGACAGCATACTTCACTGCAGCGAAGAACCATGAAAAGCAACTGATGCGAAAAAGGGGTCCCTCGCGTCGGGGGAAAGTTATGGGGTGGGTGTGGTGCCCTTGACACGATCAAAATGGCAACCTGCAACGTCCGGGGTTGCCAGTCTGGGGAAGTGTAACCACCAGTTCCATAAGTTTTATCAGCACACCTGACATGCCAAAACCTTCCGCTACAAACTCTGTTTGGTTGCTTCAGGTTAATGCCAGTCAGTGCTTGGGCGGCAACTTCCTGTTTCGTTTAGCTAACCGCTCATCGTTGTGTCGTGATTGTCCTTGCGGGGTACGCGGCGTTTGTGGGGAAGCTAAACAACGTTCCGCTCTAGTTAGTCCGTCATGGTCATAATGAGCAAGCGGATTGGTGGGTAATAGAACTTATTCAGCGGCGCTGTCGGCGAATGTTGCTGCTGTTGTAAGATCTTCAGGGTTTTGGTCTCGGCGTATCTTCGTTGGTTTTGACAAGTGCGGGCCGGCGGGCTGCAAACCAAGATATCATGAGGTAAGGCAGTGAGGCATGACACAAAATGATCCTGAGAAGTGCTTCGTCGGACTTGCATCAAGCCGAAGACAAGGATATCCGAACCTTCCCGACACTGGTTCCATCAGTAGTTGTGCTGACTCTTGGTTAGTAGGCCCATCCTTACTCCTCAGCAATAATGAATCACCAGATTGTTGAAAATAGATGTAAGCCGATGGGTGAGCAAGAGCGGTACCGCATGTGAAAGTCTGTCGAAGCGCATACTATGCAAGGATGTGTCGCGTGGTGAAAGCTGAAAGCAGCAAGCTCATGCCTGCAACGATGGCGGGGAAGACGCAGCCGCTGCAAGATGAGGAGACGGCTTACCACGAAAACTTCCCGAACATTTTGGCAGACTCGAAGCAACGCAGTGACTGTAATGAAACAGCCAGGAAAAGAAACGAAAGACATGTGTACTGAATGGCGTTATGCTGCTTCCGGGTGCGCCATCCGATTGCTACGTAAATCTGGGGTCTGGGGAGCACATCCAAAGTTTGGCTTTACCGGTAGCGTACCAAGGTAGTGACCCGCCCTATGATCGAATCGTAGATACACCGCATAGCACCGGTACAAGTGGACGCTGTTCCTGGTAAACGGCTTGCATCATATTTGCCTTGAGTTCCAAGATCGTCATACAGTCGTTTAGTTCGTGATAACCGTTGCGTTGTGATGGCGGGTGATCTTCTTGCTTTTCTTGGTGCGTATTGATTGTGACTTGACTTCCCCAGCAGACATTCGGCATACTCTCGGTAATTTCACGGCTGCGCAGCTTCAGAGTATTTCCCACCAGGTCTGTGAATGGCGTGATAACCGTCCGTGTTGTTTGACGGTGCTAGGAGCACCACGTTGTCCATGTGTTCGTATATAAAGGCCTTGGTATGGACAAAAGGTAGCCGGAGGGTATTCCGTCTGCCCAGCGCAGTGGCTTCCCCGCCTCTCAGACCCCAGAGCTGGTTGAGCTTCGATAGCGCATGTCATGAAAATGCCTCGGCTTGCGATCTCGGTAGCTCAGAGGCTTGAGGGCTCTACCAGTACGGCAAAAGCCGCCGGATCACTGTTGTTGTCTGTAACATTAGAGAAATCGCAAAGAGATACATGGAGGCTGGCGAAGAATGACGTACAACTCTGAATGCGATGGACATGTGTGCGATTTAGGGCTGCATACAATCTTGGCGCGTTCACGAAGTGGAGCTCGTGTCTATTTACCGAGATTCTGGGGAAAAAAGATGGTGCATGCTTGATCGTGATTGCAACTCTGGTGTCAGGCCTCACCTGTGATTTACAAGGCTGATCGTGATCATCCCTGACGAACCATCGAGTCGATCAGAGTCTATGAGATCGCGATCTTGCGCGGATGTAGGCTTCTAGATTGTGGTCAAACGATCCTTTGAATTCGCGATGATGTTGCCTGAGACATGCCAGCGAAGCCTGGGGTGTATGACGCTAGGTTAGGCCAATGTTCCGTAGTTGTAGCCACTGCCAGAGATATTGCCGAGGGAGAAGCGATTATCGTGAAGGTCAAGAGACGGTATGAGCTTAAGCCTGTGTGATGCGCTGGCAAGATCTCGATGTTTAGCTAGGAACGGCTGGCTTTCAAGCACATTCAAGACACCTGATACACCTGTGATCAGTTAACCTGCAAGCAATTTCTGTATCCGCCTCCACTATTCCGAATTCGTGATATGACGGAATGAATTGATAGAAAGTAACATGGGGTGTCGTTTGAGCTGTCTGGCAACGTACACCTGACGTAAGGAATCCGAACACCACCGGATGAAGTATGGTAGTGTACCGCGGATATAATGAGTTGACAAAGGACGCCTGAAGACTAGGGATGAGAATCGACGAGGCATGACGAGAATGCCAACAAGGAGACAAGAAAGTTTTAGTGCCTCGACTGTGGTATTGCTTACCCCCATGCAACTTGCTGCGTTATGGGCAGTACCAATAGCCGTATTCAAGACCAACAAGCTTTGGTGTGACAATGACCTTTCGTACGTCGGATACGCAAGTTGAGTATCGTGATAGAAGCAGGTGTAAGGCAAGAAGTATCGACGGAACGATGGCACTGCGTGTGGGACTCTGCATCCAGGCAATGGGATAGGTTTCCGCGGCCACGACTCCAAGCACGCCATTCAGACGGCGGTCTCGCCGGCTTGATCTGCGAAGTATGGCGTCCTGCACAGCGGCAATTGATTATATCTGCTTCACCATATCGAAACAAACCTTCCGATATCCGTTCGACGCGTAGGCAGACATCAGATCTGCCCTCAGCAGCATTGGCGAGAAGGGACGTTACCAAAGTGTGACGATAGGTGTTCATGTGACGGGGACCCCCACGGTAGCAGCAAATGAAACTGCGGAGAAAGGAGGCTTAGAGTGATACTGAATGGAAGCTGCCAACGGACGCGATAATCACAGTCACAGGACAAGGGATGTAAGCGCATTACTAGACGTTTGAGCCAGTTGAGCCAGATATTGCCAGGGAGCCTTTACCGTGGCGGAGTTCCTTGTACATGAGGCTGAAGCATCTTCAAGATAACTCGTCAAGGCTGGCTTCAGATGACCACTCGCAGGCGCTAACTTGCCAACGCATCGACCTCCAGACCGACTTGGTCGCGGGGTAGCGCTGCGGGTGCCTGATAGAGCGTCGCCTTCCGCCGTTCCAGGGATGATGTTGTTTTTAGAGCATCTGAATGATCAGAGGGACTTGGAAAACAGTGGTAACAGTGAGCGTCAACCATGCGAGCGGCGACTAGGGCCGCGCTGATTTGAGGCCGCGCAATCCGGTGTAATGTTTCCTGAGCGACGACTCAAGGACGATTGGCGAGGCCGCTTCCCGTAGTCATCTGGCAAGGCTTGCATGGTGGATGATTGATGCTGATACAGATGCAAATGAGCAGCGAGGGGGCGAGGAAGCTTCGAGCAAAATGGTGGGCGCTGGGCGGGGGAACTGCCGTAAACTTTCAGCTGTCGGCTAACATGACGTAGTGGCGTCTCAACCTCGTCGGTGTTATCAGTGTCTAATGATAGCCTGGCCTCTCGAATAGTGTTTGTCCCTCTGAAACCTCAAACGTCAAGATGGTGTTGCATGGTGGAAAACTGTAGTGTTGCGTTCGCAGCTCGAGTCATAGGGCTGAGCGGCGTCTGCAGCCGTCGAGTCTCGCCAGCGATCCCACGACGCACGACGCACGACGCACAACGCACAACGCACAACGCACAACGGGACTTGAGGGTGTGCTCGCCACGATGCACGTCGCCCACGTCCTGGACTGTATTGTGCAAGGGTCGTCTCTCACGAGGCAGCGCCCTCGAGTACCGCATGGCCTTGCTGATCTCCTTGTGATGAGCCGCGGCACAGCAATACATGTCAGGCACGCAATATTCAAGACGGTGAACAGGAAGCCGGGCCGAAGGAAGATAGGAACGCGGCGCAGGCAATAGCCGCGACATTGCCAATTTGACTTTGGGCTGTGACGAGCAGCGAGCAGATCCAAGTTTCGCTATATCATCAATAAACATACCGCAGGCTGATCGCCATCGTGACACGGACAAGGTGCCCTCTAGGGGCGGCAGATGCAACGGGGGGAATATGATGGTGGTGGTGCGATCCGGCAGTGCATGAAGCCTACAGCAAAGCGTGCATAAGCGCTTCTCTTTGTAACTAGCTTTGGTGGGATGGTTCAGAAGAGCGGTAAGAACATGCGTCTTGTTGGGACCTTCGAACCCCGGAACAGCTGACAACTAGAGTCAGTCAAGGAGGCCTTGGAAGTACATTGGCCTAGTGCATCAGGCCTACCGCCGCCGCAATCACAACAAGCATAGGTACAAGTCTGAGGTGATGAAGAATCCGCTTTTTATCATTAATGTAACTAGGCCAACACCTGCTATCTTCCAAGCAAAGGTGGATGCCATGGTCCAAACAGCTCCGTGGAGCCATTCCCATGCCGGGGTATAATGGGTCGGACAGAGAGCCCAATACAAGTACATGTGCAGGTGATAGTACAGACCAAACAGGCGTGAGCCGTAACCCATCTTCCAACCAAGAAGCACCCTTTGTCCGGTATATATATATAACTGCATGAAAGAAATTCGTAGCCTCATCGGGCGTACTCGATAGCCCTGGTGGTATCAGAAGATTTTGGGAGGAACATAACCCATAAATCGGCTGACCAGTGCATTGGGAACTGGCGGCCGCTAAAGTGAAGAAAAACAAAACGCCGTGGTCCAATATGCCAAACCATAGATGCCGCTAGAAGTGCAATTGTGAAGAAATGATGATGATGATGATGTGCTACCAGCCGGAGCGGTGGTATTCTTGGGCGTCTCCGCCGTCGAAGAATTGGTTGTACGAACTGTCGGGCTTGTTGTCGTCCCGGAAAGTGGTGGATCTAATTTGAGCTTGTTGCTCGTTGGTGTTGAGGCCCTTGACGTCGCCGGTGGTCATGGCCCGGCGAAGGGCTGGTAGGTTGACTGCGCTCTGTTGGCGCTTTGCTACCGCGTTTGTGGTGGCGTTCTTTTGCTGCCTCTCCCACAGCAGGTTCTGCCTCAAGCTTCCAGTCAACTCACTGGTGAGCATGTTGCGTCTGGTGGTCTTGGGGGACATGGCAGGGGGGTGGACGTTTGACGTGGTCATGATGATGGGCTTTGGGCGAGAGGCTTGCTCGCGCATCATCAAGCCACTGTCCTCGTGAGGGGAACTGCCGGCGGAAGGGCCGTTGGGAGTATGAGTGCGTGACCTTCGGATGGCAGGCGATGATCGCGATGCGGCATTCTGTAGAGCTGATGCGCGGTCACCTTGGTGGAGGGCAGTTGTGAGTAGAGAGCGGCGTGAGGTGAGGTTGGCCTGTGATTCGACGCGGGGGAACTGAGGACGGTGCTCAGCAACACTAGGAGGACCGCTCTCCTCATTATCGTCGTCCTCCCACTCCTCATCAGAGTCTTCCTCTTCGATGGCGCTCTCGTCGACATCGTCCTCTTCGCTGTCGCTCTCAATGGCAGCCTCGCTGCTCTCCGAGACGTCGTGGAAGGTGCGCGTGCTAACCTCGTTCTTGAACGAGGTAGTCTTGCGCATGGGAGCAGCGTTGCGCAGTTGCTGTGAGAGGGAGCTGCGCTGGAGCGAGTAAGCCTCGAACGAGCTGCCGTTCTCCTCCTCGGAGGATCCGCCGAGAGTGAACATGGGCTGCCTCTTCTTGCTGGCGTCGGCCTTTGCGGGCAGAGGCTTGGTAATGAAGCTGGACGTCTTCTTGAGGATGGGGGTAGGGTTCAGGTTGGTGCTGGACCGTATTGAAGTGGAGATGTGGCCTGGCTCGAAGCCGCGGACGACACTGTGCTCGCTCACGTCGGTGGAAGTGCTGGCTTCGGAGCCGACTGCAGGGCTCATCATGTCGCAGTCGACTGTGGTGGCTACGGTGGAAGTGGAGGCGTCGGGGATGGGGCGGGCGGTGGAGGGAGGTGTGGTGTTGGCCTGGACGGGCTTCTGCTCGGCTACAGGCGGGGCGAGCTGTGCTGGGAGGGGCGACAATGGCTCGATGAACTTCTTCTCTTGTATCGAGTTGACGACCTTCTCGAGGCCAATGGGCGTCATGTGCCTGCCGCGGGCCTGGCTGGTAGCAGAATCGTGGCGGCGCAGGTCGGGGCGGTCGGCCGAGAGGTCAGTCCGGGAAGTCGTGGTGATGGCGCTTTCCAGGTTGGAGTCGTCCGAGGCGACGCTGGTAGACAGCTCGGGCATGTCCGTGGCGCTAGCCGACAGTTGTCGCTGGAAGGCCCACTGGGGAGCGGCCACGGGGTCTGGCTGGCAGCAGAAGGTCTCGCGGGACCACAACCGCCATGCCATGTTCTCGTAGCGCTTGCCGTCTTCCATGGCGGGCGAGCATCGTGCAAAGACTGTCAGGCCGAGTTAGTGGCCGTTCGTTGTGCACTTCACATGCCATCACCATCAGGATAGCATGTGCTTGTCAGAGCCGCGGCTCCTGCATGTTACTCACCAGACCATAGGCCGAATAGGTTCTCGGTGCTGCGGGTTTCAATGGTGCGCATGGAGCTGTGCTCGACGCGCACTATGGGCCGTTCGGCGCGGAGAGGCATCTTGGGCGTTGTGTTGAGGTTCGGTGGTGGGATATCGATAACAGTGGTCGGTGACGATGAGATTCCGATTGCGTCAATGGAGCGATAGTTGCCGAGCAGAGGGAGTGCCGGCGTTACTACAGCACTGACATGTACATGGATAGACAGTGGGTAGAGGTGTATGTGGATGTAGATGCTATGCGTGGTTCCAAGGGAGCGTCGTGTGTATGGACTTGGTCGTTAAGAAGGTAGGATATAGAGGGCATGTAGGTGGGAGTGGATCTGGTATGTATAAAGCCCGCAGTACTCGTGTGCGCGGGCCAGACATCGCTCAGACATGGATTTGGCTGGGCTGCCACACTACCAACACCCCCTGTACCTTTGCTAAAACCACCCCTGCAGCCTCCTAGCCCTAGACACAACCCCCGGGGCAGTTCCGGCTCATTTGAATTTCGTCAAGCCATGATCCATGCTACGGCCATTCTACCGCTCTTTGCCCGATCTTAACAGTGAGTCCAGAGTCTACCATGGATCCGAGCAGTCAGTCTCTGTCACGCTCGTGCCCTGAGTCTCCTCCGTCATTCCCTCCTCCCCCTCTCATATCTAGCCCACTCCACCACTGCCGGTTACAATACGGCCATGTCGCATCCAGCGCCTCGCCGCCACCAAAGTGTTCTACCTCTCCGCCCGCGTGGTGAAATGGCCTGGGCGTGGGGAGGCACATGATCCAACAACTTTGGCCGTGCACCCTGCACTCCTGGTACTTCCAGAACACTGCTGCGCTGACTCGCTGTCTCTCTACCGCCTGTCTCAAGACTCATGCCACTGTCGAGGCCATTGGGGCAATGCTGACGGCCCATGGTTCGGCGCCGCTGTTGATGCCTTGGATCTGCCGTCTCTGGCTGGCTGGTTGCACTGTCCTGTTGCTACTGGCAGATCCGTTGCACCAGACTGCATCTATAGTCACCTGCCCGCCAAACTTGGGAGCGCTGCAGGCAAAGTTACGCCGCCGTAATACAATACCGCTAACTCAGCTGTTTCAAAAAGCTATGTGCGCCATGTGACGATGCATGCCCAATTCCGTATAGCGTTCGCGGAAGCTGCTGAAAACTTCCGCTGGCGCTTCTTTTCCCTAACTCGCCTCTTCCGACGCCCTGCCCCTGCACGATTCTGGCCCCTCCAGCTGCGCATGTGCTTGCCTCGTCGCCATGGCTGTACCTCTTGGACCCTGAGTCAATCCTCATGTCCGCCCCAACTAGACAGCCTCACGAGCAGCTTAGCGCTATCGACAATACAAAGTACTCTCCGTATCGGCAGCCTTGTTTTCCGCTCTCTGCTTCCGTCGTTTGCTCGTTTGCACTGTCTGCGCAAATCCCCCGCACTGGGGTTCGGGAACACGGGATCCTTTCAATTCTTCCGTGGCGGTCAAGAACAGCTTCTGCAAGTTCTGGTGACATGGCTGCTTTCGGTGTGGACAACTCCGGCTTCGTCTCTGCGGTTGCGAGTTTTGCCGCCTACCACCAACGCTGCCATGGCTATGTCAATCCGCAAGCCATTGTTCGCTAGGTTCCTAGATGCGTTGGTTATTCGCAAGGGTGCCAGGCCACGCGGTACAAGCCCGGTGGCCACCTGGTTAAAGGGTTGTCCTCGACAACTTGAGACATGCCAACTACCCCAGATAATCCGCTCCAGGGTATGGGGTAGCGACAGGTACCCTGCTAAGGTGCACTGTGCGTCCACTTGTCCTCCAGTAACTACCAACTTGGCTGTTATGCTACGTCAGTCCAGTACACGGCAATTTCTCGAGGTCATCTGGGGCGGCTGCCGAATCACCAAGCCGCAAAAGCATCATGTGCGACCGAGTATTATCGCTGAATGCGGCGTGATCTCTGTTTCATGAGTTGTACATCGGCAGCTACAACTCTACGTGGCACTGGACCGTCGAGTGCCTGTCGCTCTGCTTAGCCAACCGGTCGGCGCTCCTGAAAGCCACACTAGGCTCACGATGTAATCGATCGCACATTATGCACAGCGCTTTTTGGTACAAAAGAACAAACGTCAGTGGGGGAAAGTACGGGGCCATGCCCCCTCCAAGTCGTTCGCTCTCGATATGGCGTAGAGCTGAACGCTAGTTCCCCGGACCGTGAGCCCTTCACCATCGTCCTGTGCTTTTTCCTACGATCTCCATACAACCGTCAACTTCCATTAGGCTCTGCCTGCATGCGCTTATCGCGATGGCATCAACCGCGCTCAAATCTGGTACGACTATGCGATCAACTAAACATGTACTTGACGTTCGCATTAGTCGCAACCACCTTTCATCGCTCCGAGACTGCATGTATGCAGTATCATGACCTAAACTCGGACTGTATTGGTCATCAGCAGACGATAACAGTACCCCAGATTCAGCACAGTACGAGTTGTGACGCCTGCCAAGCGACTTCAGCATTGATTTTACCCTTTGCTTTTGTCCCTACGACAAGCATGGAAGCCAATACGGCAACTGTGGCACACAGATGATCGGTATACGAGCACAGGTTGGAACGCAAAAGACATTCTGTTAGGCCTTAACACTGTTCAGCTCTGACACGTCTAACCATCTATTCCTCTCCACATCCAAGAGCAAAATAGAAACAATCTTCTCCGTCAGCCACTTGCTGAGATGAGCGCTCGTATCTGCGCCGGGAGTAGCCAGCAGCCCTGCCAACCGTGATTCTGACAAGTGCCGGACAGTCGATCGCTGTTTGCTTACTCGTCACATGCTGGACGGCAAACGATCTCGGTACATTTCGTCTGTCTTATCGACACATGTCTCTTCCGCGCTGCGAACAGGCCCAAAGGCGGCGGGCGAACGCTGCACATATTCATCTGGTATACAACCCACTCCGAGTATACACAGAACAATACTGCACCCACGTTGGCGGCTTGACAGTGCCACTCTACCGGACACTGGAGATGAAAGAGCCCGACAGCCTGGACATCACGCCTAAGCTAGCCATATCGGGTCCGGGGCGTGCACCCGCTGCCCGCGGGCGTCGCGTGGCTGTCACCGGGGAGCACCAATTGCCTGGCTTGCAACCACCGGCTGTTGCGTTGGTTGGTCGTAACAGCATTGCGCTCAGCTTTGCGTCGCACGTGGTGATCATGCTCCGTGTCGCGCATTCACTCTCTCTTCACTATCTTACTACCTTCTGGATTCTGGACCGCGCATCCTCATACTCGCGTCCCACATTGGCGAGCGGCGGTTCTTCAGGTCCTTTTGTCCAACTAACCGCAACAACGTGCTCACGCTCGCATGTGATGCTCGTTGCAATGATTAACCGAGGTGTCGGCGGCCAGTGCGATGCCACGAAATCTTACTGAAACCTCACCATCAGAAGTGATATGTCGCTACAGCCCTTCTATCACATCTCTAGCGTACGGGGGGAACTTAATGCTGGTTTCCGCTCTCTTGCACGAATCGATATGAGGGATTTTGCACGAATCGCATTGGTCTCGTGCGTCCCCGGGAAGCGGACGTTGTGCCCAACAAATAACATTGGAGAAATTATTCCTCATTTCCAGTGAGTCGGGTCTTCATTCTGGCGCGTATTCAGTATCGTCGATTGCCTGAACGAGGTGTCGTGGGTGCCCAAAGCAGCAACACGTTCCCCAGTGCCTGGCGGTGGGGCCTGACGCGCAGGCATCCCACGCGTGCACGCACGAGGACGTCGCATCGTCCACCTCCGCACTGATAACCAACCAGAGGATATCCGGACGTCTCGCCGGTCACCGATGGCAACGCAACTTCGAACGGATCAAGGCGCCGGTATTCCTGCCGAAGATCACAAGCAAAGTCATTCACCTGTTGGACTTCGGTGCAATGTCGAACTAGTATCCCGCACTTCGGAGCGAAGGTGCGAAGAGGCCAACGACAGTCTTCCAGGCTCATTACCCTGGTCGACATCAAGTTCACATGGCCACGCCCCCTGCTTAGCGAATTCCGCGTGGTTGTATACACTTCCCACGTGTGCATGCTTATCATAGCTTATCCGAGTCGAATGCCCTCCTCCCGCTGGATTCTGGCGCGACAAACGGGCCGGCTCATTGCTCATGAGACCGTACCTGAAACCCAAAGATGGGGGCGAGAGTCTGCAAAAGCAACTGCACGTCTGATGTCTTAGCAATGTTTTTTGTAACGGGCGAATGGGTGGTGGTCGATTTACGGCGTTTTCCTGTAGGATTGTGGCAGAATCCTTCGCTAACGGCCATCTTGTTCGACCTTCTGCATTCGGGCTACACCTTGCATGAATCTTCGTTCCGACTCCCACCTGAGTTAGCGTATCGGTCGAGCCGTGAGCAGAGTCTGGAGACCTCGTGAGGATTGCAATCCAGGTTACAGCTCCTTCATCGATACCTTACCTTCTCTGGTAACCCTTCCTCACATTTGTACAACCGGTTTACACCTAGGATATCAGCTTACAAAACGTCTTGAAAGTTTCCAAAATAACTCATCAAACATGGTAGTTGCAATCTTCGGTAGGAAGAAGCGGTTGGCGAGGCTCTTTCACCCGTCCCAGGCTTGTGGTTCCCAGTTCCACGTCTGGTGCGGTAACACTGCGTGCTGACCGTCATCTGCACGTCTTCATCTATCTTGTCCTACCCGACCGCGCTTACGGTGCAGGATCTACTTTAGACTCGGGTGGTAGTCAGCTTGCGCTCATGTACCCGCTCCCATATTAAACACCACTTCATCCAGCCAGCGAGAGCCATTTACCATGTTGTCGGGACCTAAAGGCTGACCCCAGGTTTCAATCTTGATTTCAGGGTCTCATTTTATGGTCGTACGGTTCGTTTTTGGAGTGCTGCAGCGTCGTGGCGGGATTTTCGTCTGCCCTTCACCGCCAGAAAGGGAGCGCTTTTCAAATTGTATACCAAAGTTCGGTGCATGGCTTATGAACATCGCAATACTATCACGCACAGGATTATCTTTGTACAACTTAACGAGATAAGACCAATGAGTTCAAGACTGATAAGACAACTACCGTATCATCTCAGCACACCCCATGGGATTACGCCCGACAATTCATCACACAACCACATGTACACCAAGGTACTTCATGACACGGCCCGAGTCTGACCAAGACCTTCCGGCAGGCTTATGTCTGTGTCTCTATGGTTCGTTTCCGGCCCGAGTAACGTGTCTCCCGTGGTTGCTGCTGGTATAGTTTCTGGATAAATCCCAATTACCCAGCCTATCAAGCCCCCAGCATTTTTTACGAACCATTCCAGCCACCACCCACTCGCCGATTTGGTAATAGACGCAAGCGAGATGTTCGGTTCCAAGCCTTGGATCGACTCCCCCGTGCGTGCCTTTGTCGGTCTGTCGCACTGAAAACGCGATCTCGATCACGCAGTCTACCTGTTATAGCGCCACCAACTATTGAATCTTAATCAAACGCAATGCTCGTTGCCACGTTCTGGAAGGAGGAGCAGTCAGCTTTGCTTCCACTACCTATCGTCTATCATTCAATATCATGCCTATCAGAAGCGGAAGACAAGTAGTTTTCGGCATCAGCGAACACTTACTTGGTCGATACTTTCCCGATCGGTTCTGTTCCGTAACCTCCGTATCCCCGTCCCGCAATTACCCCAGACAAACGTTGTCGCGTGGTCCTGCATGCGCTCTTTTCACCGGTGCTTGCATGCCTCCCTTTCGTACCGGGGTCTTATATCTGGACATGCGTCATGTTATGTTGATCAAACGTTTTAGTCCTTTTCCTGTCACATGGTAGGCTACACATTTCCAGCCGCTTATCTCGCGACGGCTTTCGGAACATAGTGCTCGAGGCAAGATATGATGCTGATGTCAGACGGTAGACGGCAATCGGCTGGTTGGCTAACGGTGAGGGAAGGGAAGGGACGGAGCGGAAGATTCAAAGTAACGCCCTGCATTTAGCGAGAGAACTCAGGCTATGCTTACTGCCCCAGATGACTTCGTTGCATTGCACATCACAGAGACAATCAGGCGAGCGAAACACCCTCTCGGTCGGGTCAGCATCGTCACTGCAATCCTTCAGCCAAGCTGAAGACCCCATATTCACCCCCGCGTATCAACCCCCAGATCTCTGTTTCGCCACAACCTGCAAACAGGCTGACAGCGGGGGCGCAGCACGTTGAAATCCGTCACCTGTCACGATTAACTCTCCGTATGTCCGTGGCCACGTTTCAATATCTTCTCACGTGGAACATTAACTCTACCACTACGTTTCCTCGCCCCATGCTATTGTTGCGGATTTTCGGCCCTTGCATGCCATGTTTCCCCCAACGTTGACGGCACATGTTATATCAGGTATGCTGCTATTGTTACATTCATGCGCACTATCAATATCGATATGATCTCCTTTGTCCAGGATGTCTCCGTCACGCGCTTCCGTTATGCGGCTACGCCTCAAAAATGATCCTTCATGTAGGGGTAAGTTGAAAAGTGACCCAACCCGTAGTATAGTAGGGTCTGGCGCGTGCCTAACTGTTATGGCGATCACGTAGCTACTTTTGGAATATGCTGTGCGTATACTTTCGCATACCTGCGCGATAGGTGAGGTTTGTGGTTACAGAACTGTGTGCTATTGGCTGAATGAAGGAGAGAAATATGGTCTTGGAGAGAGGAAGCGCCAGGTTTTGTACCAGAGATTGGAACAGGTAGTTCGTTTCGAATGATGGAAGGTTGATTATGCTTTGGGTGTAAGTGGTGAGTGGCGAAGATATCCAGTAATCTACGGCGGGATACCGTGCGATGGATACAACGTGCACGTTGTTCCTGCCTGGAAGTAAAGCATTACGTTATATCATCCACCATCTACCTTTCATTACATCTCATCCCATCCCCACGACCCACTAACGTCGCCGTCCAAACAAGACTCGATACTCTCCTCCAACCGAAAACACACACTCCACGTAAGCCCCCATGTGTCCTCTCTCCACATCCCGACTTCACCTTCGCCTCAATAGCACCAAACCAGGCTATAGTCCAACGCCCCCTGCAGCCAGCTAGCTCGTTCCTGCCCTCGTGATCCTACGTGCACCACGAATATGCCCGATGTACAGCGCTTCCCGGGAGACACATCCGGTCGCTAAAGTTCGAAGCGAGGGCGAGTGATGATACGTGTAGTACAGTGTAGTATGATTGTAAGCGAACTCCAGAGACGTCGTAGTTGTTTGTCTGGTTACAACGAGAGAGTCTGAAGCATACAAAGCTTTTCCGGAGAACCTACAACGATTTCATCCCTTTATGTTGCTGGATACAATAAACATTTCAGGCGTAACTTGATCAAGACAAAGCGTGAGCGTGACGGTATGTAAATGTGTGTTGTAAAGACCAGATATACTTGCTGTTAGCGACATCATTACGCTGGAGCTGGTGGCACATTGTTTTTCTTCTTTCCAGCACGTTGTCTACATGAGTCACGAAACAATTCAATTCTTAAGTCGTTGACAAACGCAACGCATGTCGCTACGGATTAACGCGGTTGAGCTAATAGGATACATTCCCCTACTCACAATCGTAACCAATATCTGAACTCACAGCACACAATAAACACTACTCCCACACTCATCGCATACCCACGCATCTAGGTATCAAGCATCGGACACACGGCGGTAGCACATCGGTCTTCTTTAGTATCATTAGATCAACATCTCAGATATTAGGGAATAAATGAAATACCTATGGATCCGGGACACGTAGATGATTGCTCATGAAAACGTCGAGGGTTGTCAGATGATAGCATAGAAAGTGGTCGGGAAGAGCAATCAGATCTAAGCAACACTCTGATGCAAAAGTTGATGCGCAGCATTAAGCCGACTCTTGTGCTCATGGAATTCCAATCATGACCACCCAGCATCAATACTGCAGTGCCACATGTGTTAGACAAACTGTTATGCTATGCACAATGGTACGTGATGGCATCAAAATGCTTGTATTGATTTTACTTTGAATAGTCTATGGGTATTAACGCCTTAGACATGGATTCTTCACGTTGCCATTCAACAGGCCCTTGCGCTTCGTTCGCTACACGCGCCCATCGCTCAGGCACAGATCAACCGGTGTGACAGGTATGGCGTGTTGGCGTTTAGAAGTCCTGATCGTCATTTCCAGCTATGATCACGTTGTTGATCTGTGCGGTGTTGTTAGTTTTGTTTGCAACAAGCGCCAGCGGTGAGAAAATTGGTGTAACACAAAGTGATGATGTGTAACGAACAATGCAAACTTGCATACAGACACCTGTGCGTCTCTGATCTCGCTTCCCCGCTTCCCCGGCCGTGCCTTCGATCCAGAGGAAGAATGTAAGGGAGGAGGCCGAGCAAAGCAAGGTTGCAGGGACGGGAGGGAGATACGGAAGGGATGGCGAGAAAGGGAGTAACACCAGGGGGTGTGCAGTGCAACAAGCGACGATATGTTACGAAACAAGGGGGAAAAGTTACGATACGTACCTTGAGTACCATACGGCACAACTGTGTAGCGAGCAACAATTGCTGCCTCTTCGAGATCAAGGGATCGATCACAAAGTGTTCCTTCATATCTGCAAATAACGCCACGTTAGCACGATCTTCGATAGCTCAGCCACCGATATGGCCCATATCGTTGTGCACAATAGTGACAGCAAAGCGAGAGTCTCAGATGACTCCTGCTCATCTCCACATGTAGTTGCGTTCAAGCCTGCTTAGCAAGTGGCGCTGCGTGGGGGGATGCACCCCACCCCACGGGGGCGTTTGATGCGGGAACTTGTATGCATCACGGGTCTCAGGTCTCCCGGAGATAGTCCGCAATGCAGCTATGTTCGATAGCGGTGAGGCAAGCGGGGATAATACAAAGAGACGTGGGGAAGATCGTTGGATAACAAAGAGTGAAATGTGCACATACCGTTACTTCCCGTCTGCATGCAGTCGACACCTAATCTGGAGTTCTTCTCCTTGGCTTGTCGGGATTTGATGTTGGCGAGGGTTTCGATGGGGCTGAGGCCGGAGTTCTCAGCCAGCGCCATGGGAACGGCGTCAAGGGCATCTGCGAAAGCGCGCATCGCGTATTGCTCAATACCAGGGCTCTACTCAGGGTTAGTTACTGTGACCGGATTGAGTTCCATGACATTTACCTTGACTGCCGCGTCCTCAACTGCGAGCGAGCATGCTACTTCTGCAGCACCTCCACCGTACACGATACGGTTGTCTCGCACTAGGTTTCGGACGACACAGAGAGCATCGTGTAGCGACCGCTTGGCCTCGTCGATGATCATCTTGTTGCTGCCTCGGACAAAGACTGTGACAGCTCTTGTGTTTGCACACTCCTCGATGACCAGCATCTTGTCTCGTGTAGTTCCGAACGTTAGTTCCCGAACGATACCCGCGCTTCCGAGTTTCTCTGCGCTTAGGTCCTCGAAACGCGGTACAATGCGTCCGTTGGTGGCGATGGCGATCAACTCGATCTCTGGGCCTCCTACCCACCGTACAGCGGGCAGCTTGTTTGTGAGAAGAAGGTGGTTGGCCTCGTCGTCGAAGCCCCATTGGCATATTACTACGTTGGCGCCCGTGTTCTTAATCTGCTCAATCATCTCGGTGAACTTGTTCGACTCGTAGTTTTGTAGCTTCTTGAACTCCTCCACGCTGGTGATGTCCAACTTGTGCTTGGTCTTGGGCTTCGGTGGCTCGAACGCACATGTAAGGATGGCGAGTTTGGCATCCTTGACCTCCGAGGGCATCTGGGGATGCGAAAAGTCCTTGTCTATTATGACACCCTTGACAAGTAATGTGTCCTCGAGCGATCCACCGACCTTGCCGTCAACCTTGATGAGCTCGAAATCGACGTCTTTCCGCTCCAGATCTGCGACCGAAAGCACAGCATCTACGGCGATGTTGGCGAACTGGTCGTGCGCCTTGGAGACGATCTTGCTGCCCAGACTCGTCTTTGCAACCCTGAACAGCTCTTCCGTGTTGTCCTTGGAGAAGTTGATCTCGTCGCTGACCTCGTCCAGCTTGGCCACAGCAACCTCGCAAGCCTGGTCGTAACCGTCCGCTATCCTGATGGGGTGGATGCCCTTGTCGATGAGGTCCGCTGCCTGCTCGAGGAGTGCGCCCGCCAAAACTACGACACCAGTGGTTCCGTCACCAATCTCCTCGTCTTGTGACTTGGACAGTTCGACTAGCAGCTTCGCGACGTGGTTGGAGATTTCCATCTGGGAGAGAATGGTAGCGCCATCGTTTGTGACCGTGATATCTCCGTCGGGCGAAATCAAGATCTTGTCCAGTCCTCGTGGTCCCTAGATTTAATGAGTCGGTGTTCTAGCTTCATCAGTTTGGACGACGCTGCATACCAGAGAGCTCTTGACAAGGTTCGCGACCGTCTTGGCCGCCAGAATGTGGGACTTGACCGCATCGTTGCCGTGTTGCCTCTGCTTCTTGCCTTGGCTATCCCAGTATTAGCTGCCGCCTTTTTGAATAAGGGCTTGAGGCCTAATTCCAGCATTCCACATACTCTCTGACAATGATAAACGGCCTGCCCGCTTCATCCTTCATCACCTGCGCTATAATCCGATTTGTCAGTCGTTATTCGCGAATGATTCGTAGTAATTTCGTAGTTCTATCGTAGTGGGTTCGGAGACATACCGTTGGAAAGATCGACCTCTATAATCAAGTTGAGTTAGCATACATGTCTCACAAGTAAGTGTTTTTGGGGATTGCAGCTGTTGTAGCCTGCATAACTTACGCATCGCCATGGTGAAGAAATGCCCGCTGAAGAAACAAATTCACGATTTGGGAGACTCTTGAAACTACAGGTACACACTAGGAGAGAATCCCGGGTATGTTTAGTAGTGAGGGGTGGTGGGGTATATCCAAACAGCTGCCATGTCAGTCTCGAAATTTCCCCAGAAGGGCTTGGCATCTGGGTGCACGGCCGCGAGTCGTCGCGAACGCGCCTTCCGTCGCCAGCTTCAACCCTCGGAATTGCCCTGACGCTTGCTGCCCCGAGCTGACTCCGCACCACACCCACCGTTAACCTGTCGCGCGCACGCAATTGCGCTTTATCCAAATTGCCTCGGGCTTCAAGGAGCTATTCGTATCCAATATTTCCACCCGTCATCAATAGCGACAGCGATTCAAGATGCCTCGTGAGTTGCGCCCACTTGCTCACGTAACTACCCTACGCGTAATATACGCAATGTACGGCAGCTAACTCGTACAGCTGCTCTTAGCGACCACGGCTCCTCGGACAGCGAAGACGTCCCCGCGCAACCAACTGGAAAGGGAAAGGCAAATCAGCTAGCGAAGGAGGATCCCGTACAAGATGGGAAGGACGACGACAGTGGGGTTGAAGAAGACGAGTACGCGCACAATCATATACCCATGGATCGCATCGCGCTGACAATGCGACAGATACGTCGTTGAAGCGATCCACGGCCACCGGTTTCAAAAGGTATGTGCAAACATCCACTCTTTCACACGCAGACACTGACCGTAGTAGGGCGTTCTTCAACTCGACGTCAAATGGGAAGGCTACGATGATCCCAAGGATCGGACATGGGAGGCAGAGGAAAACATGGAGGGAGCCATCGACGTACTGAACGAGTACTTCCAGAAAATTGGAGGCCGACCAGAACCCAAAGGCCAGAAGCGGAAAGGACGACCATCGGCCGCTGGCACAAAATCCGAGTCTGGGATCCCCGCATCCAGCACTAAGCGTGTGAAGGCAGATACAGAGGAGAAGAAGACGAAGGAGAAAAGGGAGGCACAATGGAGTCCACCACCAGGCTCATGGGAACATGATGTCAGCTACATCGACACAGTTGAGCAAACAAAAAACCCCAAGACGGGTGAACCCGAGAAGTTCGCATACCTTGTCTGGATGAATGGACGAAAGACACAGCACCCTCTCAAACACGTCTACCAAAAGTGTCCACAAAAAGTGCGTCTCCCCGTCTGCCTGAGTCCTACCAATTACTAACTCGGTGCAGATGCTTGGATACTACGAAAGCCACCTAGTCTTCACCGAAAACGGCGATGAGCCTCTGAATAGCGACGATGGTGATGACTACAAAGACACGATAATGACAGGCCACTAATTCACTTCAAGTCGTGTAGTATATGCAACCAAATTCGCCATCGAAAACGTTGCTCACCAGCCAAGTTCGAACTGACTTCGCGCCCGCCATGCCAATCGAGAAGATGCTCCCCCAACCACTACGTTCTCCAACAATGTCACCCTTCTCATCGTCTCCGCTGCGTCTCAAATCATCTGACATGACTGGGCCGACGCCTGCAGAGCAGTCCTCATCTTCGTCGCCTCCGACCCCACCAGTCACACTTTTGCCGTTGCTTAAATCACCTACCGTGTCTCCATTGACACCCGTGGAGCAAATTTTGTGTTCACCTCTTGCATCCTCGCCCGTCATCCCGCCACACAATGCTTCGCCAGTGCAACTGGGGTCGGAATAGGAATCTGACTTGGTATCAGTGGAGACATACTTGCCCGCTGATTTTGGCGTATATCCACCAAATGTATTATAGAAGCTTCTTTGAATATGCTCAGGGGTTTTTTTTGGCAGCGGAAACAAGGAGTTTCAATGGTTCATCAAAGCAATTCTAGCTTTGTGTTTTATACCCGTTACAATCAAAGTTTACAGCAGTCATGTACATGCAAAAGTTGAACCGTGACACAAGCTGACAAGAGACATCCATATCGCTCCTGACTGTCCTGGAATCGATCACAAAAGCCTAAGTCTCACGATAAAAAAGTATGAAAGATGGTTGTTCAAATGTTTGTATCATTCAATTCCACTCATGCGCAAACATATATATATATAAACATAACAATAAGTAACGTAATAACGTTGCGGGTATCCAAAAGCCCAGTCCGAATCAACATGGCCGCTTCAATCGCATTATCTTCGTTCCAACCTCTTCAAGTGTTTCATCACTTTTCTTGTCTAATCAATCCCAAACACCCATTGTAGGTTGCATAGCCATGCAGTCCCATAAACGCCAATGCCATGCAGTGTTCAATCCTCAAATCTGAGATCGTCCCATGTGTTATACTATCTTCGTATCGTCGTAAAAAATGTGTCTTTCTTTTCCCTTGCCTATTGTGTCATTGTGTTGTGTTGTGTGAGTGTCGTTTATGCGTTCTCAGTCATGTCAGAGACAGACGATGCGGTGCCGCCGACGGCCATGCGGGTTTGTAGGTAGTAGATCAGATACGCGATAGCGGCGATGAGGATGAAGAGGATAAGGATGATGAGGAAGATGACGATGTTGCGCTTCATGGTTGCGGTTGTTGTGTTGGGAACGAGAGGTTCTCGTTGGTAGAAGTTGGAGTAGTGGTTGGTGATGCGATGCGATAGTCTTCAAGGTGTGTCTGTATCGAGAGTCAGTCAATTGTTGTTGGTAGATGTGTAAATATTGTATGCGCACTGTATCTTGAGCGCAAACAACAGGTAGTTTTTGTATAACGCAGTGGTATCGGTGTCGGTCCAAGCTTAGCTATCGTCCAAGCAACCTTCAGTAGTAGTGTCGTAGGTAATATCCCAGAAGCAAGCCAATGTCAAGGATGGTGATGGTAAACCCGAACAACAACACGAAAAGTATGGTAGAGTGTGGAGTGTGTGTGAGATTGTTAGGGATCAAGTCGAGTTAATAGTATCAGCAAAGAAATTTGCAGGGCAAGTAATGGAGTCTACTGCATGTGGCATGCAGCAACTTTTGTACAGACGTGGCGGGGTGCGTGCACCAGCAAGGTGGTTGGGTCGCGTCCATGGTGGGAGGGGCTGGACAGGCTGGCGTGGCTGGGATACCGACTGTTTTGGCGGTGAGGCTGGGCTTGAAACGATAGCTGAATTGGATGATTACGACGGTGATGTGATTGTTGAGAAGAAGCTTGTTTTCTGGAGATTTGATTTCGAGATGAGGAAATGAGGCCTGTGTCGACGTGAGTTCATGAGTTTAGATGGGGTGGGAGGGTGCGCGCGGTCATGTGTTGGGGTCTTGGCGCGTTTTGGGGGCGCGTTGGCGATTTGGCGGTTCTGTCTAGCGACGATCCTACAACCACCCGTGCACGTTCTTGAGCAGCTTTACCATCGTCTTTTCTAATCTGGGAAGATCCCGAGTTGCTACTGTGATGCCCTTGTACTCGCGCAATAATTCAAGATCGGCTTCATCTCCCTACCAGAGATCGTCCGAGATGTCTCCCAGGTCTAATATAGCGCACGTTGCTAGATACATCGTCAAGCCTGGATAGTATCACCAGAGTTGAAGCTATGATACCAAACCCTGAGTTGCATGCCTCATCACCGACCAAACCACTTCCCTCGCCAGCCCTACTATCACGATCACTCGTGTGCTCTTTCATGCGTTTCTTTGCCAACACATGCATCTCTATTTACGAGTACCCGCTAACTACTAACGACAGCGCACGCGATCTTCGAGCCGCCAAGATAGGCTTGGGTTTGTGTTCTGTCGCCATTCGCGATATGTCTACCTACCTTGTGAGCTGCTGCGTTCAGTCTCTACCCGCAACTACACGGCATCCAATTCTCACTGTTTAGGCAAAGACAAACCTGCACTGTAAATGTCGCTTGGTAAGATGCACTGTGGTGAGGTACTTGAGCTCTTCGTACAATGGTTGTATACGGACAAATACACTGAATTGCACGCTCAAGTCCTTCAGTTGAACATCAACGACCATATTCCGCATCTGTGCATGACGCCCAATCTTGACCCAAGAGTTACTATGGACTGGGCAGTCAAGGCAGCGATACTGGCTTGGTACTTGGGTGCAGAGCTGCAAGTACTAAACTCTCAATGCAAAACCTGGTTCGAGATACACGGCGAAGAAGCCGAAGCCGCATGACCTGATCTCTCACCCGACCTCATCCAATTTCTCGAGCAAGCTCAGATTCCGTACGGGCAAGAAGGTGAATCCTGTCTCACATTCTTTTACTCGGTCTCGGGTCTATCTGATCCGGGATACATGTTTGGATTCACGGAAGCGCTATGGGGGGACTGCGAGACGGAAGACGACGACGACGGGAAAACGCGTTTAGTTCTATATGGCGCGGGTCATTTCGACACAGGGCATATCTGTGGACTGGTGTAAGAAGCTTGATGCTGCTATTGTTGCACTAGAACGACGACCTTACGCAATTAGGTACTATCAGGAAATGGATCTCTGCATCCCTAACCTGACCACATACGACAAATATGACATCAGGTATGGAACATGGTGTCCATTGAAGATGATGCTTACCTTCTGGCTCTCTCAAATCCGCAATGAGACTGTTCAGGCCGTACCAGAAGACGGGGGAGGGGGAGGGAGCTTATGGAAAAATGGCCTGAGATATTTCCAGGGAATTGGGATTACCATGCCCTGTGGACCATCGCTCCATACAACGGGACTATGCTGAGACAGAACCTAGATATATGGGACAAGCTCGTCGACGCGATTGAAATCTGCATGCCTGCAGCCAGTGCTCCAACAAAAGCCAGCGACCTCATTCACAGCCTGCTAGACGACAACGTATATAATACCATAGATCCTCCGCACCGATTCGCCTACAACTTCCTCTTCTGCACACGCCGCTCACACTCTAAGAATGTAACCTCAGATCTTCGCGTCATCACCTCTTCAGTTTTCTCCAGCCAACCTTACCGATCATACATGCCCAAAGATGAGAATAGAGTCCCACCTATCCTTCTTTTCCGATCCGAACTCGACTTCTTCGAGGATGAAACTTGGAGTTCGCAAAACCGTGACGCTCGGCCACTGAATTTCTTTGGGTATTATGATATCAAGATATACCCTTCTGGTTTGTATCTCTTACCCACCGATCACGGCAGCTTGGAAGATCAGATTTCGCTTATCTTGCCGTTCGCTATCGGCAGGAAGGGATGTGCGAGGAGGAGTGATGGGCTGAAGTTCTCGGATGATAAGTTTACGGAATTGTATTCACTTGGGCGACGGTATCTTGAAGGTTTCCGGGCGCAAAGTCTTGCGGCTGTTCTGGAAAGCTAGCTGGGTATGGTAGAAAGAGGCGATTGGGAGGTAGACGAGAATGTAGTGGTGGGAGACTTGGAAGGAGGCAAATACGGAGGAAAAATGGGAGAAGTATGTTGTACCGTCTGAGGAGCCATCTCATCATGATTCGGAGATCCAGTAAATAGGGTAAGTTTCTGCTTCTAGGACAGATAGGCTTCGATGACCACGTCCAACGCATTCTCGTGACCCCATATGCCCTCAATTTTCAGTCCAACTGACTCAATTAGCTCACGGAATTGCGATTCGGTACGCTCTTGACCGGAGAGTGATTGCATGACATTGACGTCCATTGCCGTGAATGCCCATGGCGCGTTGCGATCTGGTACGAGAAGCTCTTTAATGAGTAGCTTGGAGTAACCAGGCTTCATAGCAGGAACAATATTGCGGAGGATATGACGGCATTCATCGTCGCTGCTGAAGTCGTGGAGGATGTGCTGAAGCATGTATGCTCTTGCTCCTGTGAAACACAGTCGGTTAGTATCCATGGTGTGGTGGTATGCATTCAGAAACGTACCTTTGATCGGTTGAACCTCGTTCCAATCTCCCACCTGCGCTTCAAATCCATCCTCCTTACACCTATCGACGATATGCTTCAACTCCTGCAAAACAAGCCGACCCTTTACTTCCTTCCCGAGCGCTTTCCTCAACAGACCCAGATCTCCAGCATCCCCACCTCCGATGTCTACAAGCAAGACATCCTCATCCGAATTAGGCCCTCTAAGTACCAACCGCTCTTTGAGTGGATAGTAGCCTTCCTCCCAAAAGAAGGGTTTGCCAGCGTTGTACATCTGAATCATACCGCCGAAACGAGCTCCCATGGCTGCATCTTCGTCAAAGTAAGTGTACAGGGATTTATTAGAGAAGCCATGTGCATGTTGAAATGGACCGTTGTTGATATCAGTAGGATTGCGGTGGGAGATGGAGTCGAGGAATGAGGGGACTTTCCAGCCTACGTTGTAGAAGTCGTCGTACCTGTTCCGGGTAGGGTACGGTATCAGTAGAGGGACTTGTGTCCATTGAGCTCACCTACTTGAATGGACTGAAGGGACTTACATGAATTGAATAGCATCTTTGAACGACTTTTGCCTCAAAGAAGCCGAAAGTCGAGTGCTTGCGTAGGTATCGAGATCGACTTCGCGGATTGTGCCATTCGCAGCTAGGTGACGTAGGAAGCGAGCTGCAAATGAACGATTAGTATCAGCCCATAGTATCACTGTAGCTGCCACCTTCAAACTCTCGTTGATGTTGATTTCGAGGTCTTCTCATCACGTTCGCGATAAAGGCGTACGTACCAACTAACCGCACATCCGCCCCAGCACCCTCAGCAAGCTGAACGCTCGTCTTCCCCTTGTCACCAACATCGCCTAGGGCTTCAAAAACTCCCCATTGTATGGCTAACCGAATAGCAAGATAATGTCCGGGCTAATCGCACTCGTCCTTAGCGCTAATGGCCATATCCGCGAATCAGGTGCAGTACAACCCTGCGAACTTGGAAAGAGTGGCATGACACGTAAGACATACCTCGTTGAACGTTACCCTGAAAATGGCTTCATCTGGTCTTTCCAACTCATTTCTGAGTGCTTCAGCCAATCCGCTTAGTTGGAGGCGCTCGGCATTACTGAGTTGTGAGCGAAGATCCGGGGCAGCGTTTAGTAGCGCTTTGAGTTGGGAGATGGCATCGGACTCCATGCTACGCGGAAGGTGAGTATTCAAGATGCTGTCGATGGTTATTGATGCCTGCCTCTTTATAAGATTGAAAATAATGGAAGGCGTATATATATGAAGTAAGTATAGTACAGAATCTCGGCAAATAGAAAGCAGCCAAGAAGGCGTATTGCGCCTGCCGTTCAAGGTCAAGCGTGGGAGTGTCCTAAAAGTGGGGTGCATGGACTGGATTAGACGTGCCATGAACATACATACGAAGTTATGACTAGATGGAAACCGTGCTAACATTGCTAAAGTTTGATGATGTGACGCAATCTGGACTCAAGTCTAGCACTCCACCTACACCTGCATGCTCTTGTTCAAAACCTCATTTTTTCCTTTCTTCTTTTCTACGCTGGCCATATATGTCTTAATTGCCCGCAACAATGTGCCACAGCAACGAGTATTGAGCCTTTGGGAGGAAGGGACCGTCGTTGGAAGCCTCACGTGAGCGAGCGACTGAAGAGACGAGCTAGCCACATCGCTTCACGAGTTTTGATCAGGCTAGGTTCAGGTAAGCAAAGAGTAAGAAAGGAAGAAAGGACTAGTATACGTTGCGAGTGATATGTAGTGAACGAACTGATACGATAGCGAGAGAAGGGAGCCGTAGTTCTAGAAGATCGAACCAACTTCCTACGTACGCAATCATCTCTTCTCGACTGATTTACAACCTCTGCTTTGACGAGAAGTACGATGAGCACTCTAAGAAGGTACGATGAAACGGAGCCAACACATCTACGTTCCATGTCTTATGCGATAAACATATACATTACAACAAAAAGGGTATATACAACCATTTCCACCGCTTACAGCCTTCTTGTCAGCTCAAAACTATACAAAAAGCTCTCATCTCAACCCCATAACACGAACACATAGACACCAAAATACCATCCTTTTACCCGCATCTACCCATCTCAACCCGCACTCCTCCTCTTACTGATAAAACCTCCACTTGACCTCCTTACACGCCCATTCCTTGGTAACCCCGTTAATCCTGTCAACCAACCATCCACTCGTCCACTTATCGTCCCCAACTTTGCCACCTAACCTAACCACCTTACTTAGATGACACTCACCGTCCCCATTCGACGTGTACCGCCATTGTAGACAGTCCTCGACTTGTTGGCAGACTGCCTGGCAGCGCTCAGAGCTATCCGCTGCGTCTGGGTGTTTTTCCGCGAGCTTGTCCCAATTGGGTGGTTCAGGTTTCTTGTCCTCTTTCTTGTCGCCGCCTTTCTTGTCTGCACGTTTGGACTTGCTGGATGTGGGACTGGGACCGGATTCTTGGTAGATTCGAGAGTCGGGTGGTGGTGTGTTGTCGACCTTGATCTTCTCGGGTTCCTTCTTCTCTTCTTGCTGAGTTTTGCCGTCTTGCTTGGGCTTTTCTCCTGGTTGTTTCTTTGCCTCTTCTTGAGGTTTGACTTGTTCCTTGGGCTTTTCCTCTGGTTCGCCTAAATCGTGCTCTTCTCCCTCCTTTTTCTTCTTCTCGGCATCATCTTTCATCTGTTCCTGCTGTCCCTCTGGCGCAACAATCTTCGTGTCCTGGCTCAAGTTGTCCCAGCCCACTTTTTGCGCTTCGATGTGTGGTTCCACCGAGTCGTGGTAGGCGTCGCGGTACAGGTATGGCTTCTTCCAGCCGTTCGCGCTGGTCCACTTCTTCTCGATATCCCATTGCCTAGTAAGCTGGTCGCCAGCAATGTGATGCCATGACACCGCAGGAGCACACCAGTGCTTCCTGGTGTAGTCAAGTGTACTTGGCTGCTCGCTCTGAAGGAGTGGCCAAGCAGCGTAGAATTCCACGTGTGCGTCTCCAAGAGCTTTCGCCAGCATCAGGTCACCGCAGCATTCTGTGGCGGTGTTCTTTTCCCACTTGGTCTGGTAAAGCTCGTCGTAAGATTTGGAGTATCGTCGTAGAGCGCCCTGAGACAACATGATGCCTGCTCCGCGTTGCGCTACTTGTGTGCCCGCAATGAAGTAAGGAGCTCCGCTGTAATAAGGTATCCGGTAATCCAGCCTATTAAACCATTGCAACACGTTCGTCCAGCTCAAGCTCGTGTCAGCTTCGAGGAAGACGAAGAACTTGGCGCTGGGGTTCATGTGGTATGCTTTGTACACCATAGGTAAGAACTTCCACTTATCCAGGTCCTCCGTCTTCTTTGCATCCGGCTTATGCTCCGCGTCAGCATGCATAAGCTGATATTCCTGGAATTCTTTGTTCTTGAATTTGATCTCATGGCTGATAGAGTCGAGCGCATCATGTACTTTGTGCCCTTGGAACTCGCCAGCATGGTCGCTGAAAATGACGAAGGTGGGGACGCAGGAGAGAAGGTTGCTGAGATGGCCGTTGAGCTTGTCGATTTCTGCCTTGGACGTCTTGAGTACGACCATGATGTCTTTCGCTCCGTCGGCGTCGCTGCAGAACTTCTCGACTACTTGCGTTTCGACAGCGGCTTCGGCGGCCTTCGTAGTCGCAACGTCCGGCTTGGTCTCGGTGGCTAGTGTTGTAGGCGCCCCAATTGCGCTTGCGTTGGCCTTGTCCGCAGACTTATCACCGCCCTTCAACTTTTCCTTGTCCTCCCATCTTCCGTCATCCTTCTCGTAATCCGCAATGCCCGTCTCGGTAGGCGCAGGTGGTTTCGCTTGTCCCTTTCCACCTTGTGCTCCCTTGTCGTCCCATCTATGATCATCTGACTCGGTGGGTCGATCTCCATGTGCTATCGGCGTTGGTGTTGTCGCGTGCGGTGTCTCGATGACTGGTGGCGGTATTATCGGGTCGGTATGCACATTCTTGTGGTCATAGTGATCGATAGCGGGTATGGACGGCTGGGGAGTCTGGTGTGGTAGGCCAAAAGTCCAGAAGAAAGTTATGAGCGAAAAGGAGACGACGATGATGGCGAGGCGTGAGGGGGTGATGAGCGGCATCGCGGCGACGGGGCTTTGACTGCCAAACTGGCAACTTGGAGATTGGTCGAGATTTGGTCAGGGCATCGAAATAGACAATAGCATCAAGATAAAAATAATCGGGTCATGGTGGTCGGAATTGTCCAAGTCGCAAATGCCCCTCTGAGCGATGATCCCAGGAACGATGGATAGATGAGGCGGTGGCTCTTTCGCCCCTTGGCTGTGGCGCTCGGTCTAGCAGGCGCGCCGCAATCTGCGCTACCCGGACGCTTGACCGGCGCAACTCCATTTTAGACCTTCGGTGCTGTCGCAGGTGGTTGCTTTTGAAAGAAACAAGAGAAGGAGATTTCAAGTTGTGTGCATTGTGACATGCAGGGGCATTTGACAGGTGCTCAAACACGTGGTCGGGGATCGTGTAGCCCTCCATATCTACCCACACAACACGGATAACTAGTTATTGGGTATGCCTTTATCAGATCACTTCAGGGTCGCGATACGATTATGAGATTCCACCGAACAACCCAGATAATCTACGGAGGTTAAGAAGTGTTGTTCTATCCGAGCCTACAAATCTTGTGCTGTTTTCAGCTTCTCACTACCTAGGTACAGCTCTCAATTTCCCTCCCACCGGAGTTTCTCCGCCATCCACAGCCCCATCACCCAACACGCAATCACCAAATCGCGTTTTTTCCCGTCTCTCTCAGTTTCATCCGTCATCTCCAAAACATATCCCATTCTATCTATGCCAGCTCCTTTTCCTACAAACGATTGATTCGCATTCCACGCACCCATTTCCTCCCTCTCTTCCCGCGCAACAACCATGCCCCCAGCGTCCTCCCACACACCTTTCTTAACACCATATAGAAGATGTTTCTCCGGCTCACACTCTCCTCTGTAATCGCAATTGTGGTGTTGAGCCTTACATCTAGTAACATGCCAGAAACGCGTCCACTGACCGCCCCATAGTGACTTTCCAGAAGTCATCTGGATGCTACCAGGAAGTGCCCCGGCTTTTTGACCGCGCATTTCAAAGAGATCTATACTGTAAACCGTTTGCTCCTCGTTGTAACGTATTTGCCGATCGCGCGGTGCGTGGATAGCTGGCATTGAAAGGGATCGAGTCTCTCGTGGAAGGACTGCACGAATATCCAACTTGGATACAGATCTGTTTAGATCCAACTCTTGCTGCAGCTGGTATCGTGGGATATTGCGCGTCCTGGTGGCGTATATAAAGGGCGCCTCCAGCCTGAACGTCTGTGCTGGAACTTCCATCGGCCAAAGCTGAAATATTGTCCCCTTTGTTTCTTGCGACTCCTGACCTATCAAACGCTCCTCATGTTCATACTTCGGGAATGTATGCGCTGATATCAGTGGGCGGCGAGCCGGTACGTTGGCGTTTGAGTGCTGTGTCTTTGATGTCGAGGACGGGCTGCTGCTTTGACGGCTTGATCCCGACCACATACTAGATGGAGATGTCGCTCCTTCAGACGGAGCCTCTTCACTAGTTGCGCTTGCTTTGGTGAGGGTGTCGAACGGGTTTTGTTCCTCCGCATACTTCTTGGATGTGAATGAAAGGTCGACAAGTGAAATCTGGTCGTCTTCGACCGATTGTGTAAATCCAAGCGGGCGACTGAACATTTTAGCAACCCTATGAGTCAAGTGGAAAGAACGGTATATTTTCAGAGTGCATGACTACAAATATATCTATATCTACTCGCAAGGAAGCCGCGCGCCTCCCGCGTTCCGGATGCATCAGCCACCACGAGCCATCTGAGTCAGTCACTATCGGTTCTAGCGCATATCACAATCTGACCGTTAAGCAATAGGTGGATGCGGAATCATGCGGAAGCATAGCAAGTGATTGGGCTGGACGGGCTGTAGTGCGCGGATGTGGGGCGGATCGGGTTCTCAGTAAGCACCTGAATAAGCGCAGACCACGGGTTGGGTATGCGCGATTAACTGTCTACGTGTAACATCTTGCTGAAGCAACCTATCCCCTTCGGTAACTAACGCAGACATTAGCGATTGGAAGCCGTGACATGTACCACCTGTTGTCCACCATAGGCCTCTTCTTTCTGTCTTCAACAGAATCGCTCACAGGATCGGAGCAAAGAAGTTGAACTTGCCAAAGGGATCGTACTCCTTCTTCAACCCCCTCAACTTCTCCAACCTCCACTCTTCATACCCATACAATTCCTCTGTCGTCTCATCACCCCTCGCATAGTTAATATAAGCCTCATAAGCCTTTCCCGTCCCTTCAATCAACATATCACGTATCTGACCCGCGAAATCCCATGCTGCCGCATCCAGACTAACATTCTTCTCATATGTCATAAATGGTGAGAACAGTAGTTGGCCATCTCGGTCGGGGTAGGCGGTGCTATCGCTAGGTATCTGGCCGACGCGATTGGTAGAGTAACTTTCGAGCAGGACGGCAGAGCTGCGGAACTCCGAGGGAAAGGTCTTCATGATGTTGATGACTTTGCGGAGGGAAGTTTTGTCGTATGTGTCGGCTGATACGGGGACTAGGGAGCGCGTGTAGCCTTTTGTGCAAGAGGGGCCGTTGCGGTCGGCACCTGTGTATTTGCTTACGCCGGCAAGGTCGGTTACGCCCGAGTCGGTGGCCATGGGTGAGAGGGCGACGAGGGGATCGGTGTATTGGGTTGGGATGGTGGCAGCGCCTTGGTAGATTACCCAAATTATCACGATAGGCTGGTCGGGTTAGTGATTGTGAGGGATGAGTAGAGCAGGGGATGTAGACTCACATTTATGGGGTCCACCTTGGGGTCGAAGGAGAACACAATATAGTGTTCCAAGCTTACTGGTCTGTTAGCACTCGTTATCCAGGTGTTCGCAACTGCTACAACATCCTCCATCTTATCATGCGTGTAGAAGTAGCCAATGACGGCCCACTGATCCACATCTGGCTTCTTGTCATAGATTTTGATCTCGGCCTGAGTAACGATGCCAAAGTTGTGGCCAGCGCCGCGTATCGCCCAGAACAGATCGGTACTGCTCTCGTTCACAGTGATGGCAGTGCCGTTAGCGAGAACCACGCGTGCAGAAACGAGTTGATCGGATGCCAGGCCATAACGACCTTGGTTCCAGCCGTGGCCGCCACCGAGGATAGGGGAGATGTACCCGACACAAGCACAGGCTGTTGTCATGGTTTGCTTGTCGTGGGCCCATAAGAAGTCAGTGACATCGCCATTGAGAATGCCGCCTTGGAGTAGAGCTGTGTCGCCATCATCGACGATGAAGATATCGCTCATGCCCCTCATGAAGATACCAACTGCGTTCGTGATATTGTCAAGGTAAGTCGTCGTCGCATGGGCGCCTGAGATTGCGTGGAAAGGCTTGTTGTTGGCATTGGCGTATAGGATCTGGCTTCTGGTTAGCTAGGTCAACAGTGTATCTGAGTAGACGTTTACTAACAGCTTCTTGCACATCTTCCTCTGTCGCAACCTTTACGATCATACTAAATGTGGGCGTACGAAGTTAGCGCATGTCTCACATGCAGCTCGTACAGGGACACTTACTCGTAGTGCGGAGTCTGCCCGGCGCCCCATCGTATAGTGGCATTGGCGAATTCCTCCGAGCCTGGATAGTAGACTTCCGCGAGCTCACTTAGTGAAGACTCAAACAACTCAAGAGCCTCACTGGATGAATTGTAGGAAGGCCGTGCGGCAACTAAGCAAGTCGTTATGCTGCTCACTGCACAGATAACGTTGCGTAGCATCTCGAGAAGTGATTCGAGTGGGTAGCAGACACAGTTGTGGAAATTATTTCGTAAAGTTCTGGTTTTATATCACCTTCCAACTGACGACGGATTGCAAGTGAAGGTTCGTAGGTTGCACGCCTAACCAACTTGCCTATAGTGGTAATTGAAGGGCCGCCCTTGGTGTTTCCCGACTCCAACACAACGGAACAAAGGAAATGTGCTTCGCTAGGGTTTCTCATCCCAACAGCATGGATTAGGCCTAGATATTAAGAAAGGCTATGTTCGATGGGGTAATGGTGGGATCCATCTTTCATCCCACACAGGTACGGTGGTATAATGATTGGTAGTTGACCACGATCTTCGGAGCAATGTTCCCTTACTGACAAAGAACCTGGGAAGTCATGCAGGTGGCCAATGTTAAAGTTGACTGAGTTTACCAACGCATGGTCGTCCTGTCTGTAGCGGGACTACGATCTGGCCAGTCGAGAGAATGGATGATCTGTTACTCATAGACCGCTATCCAAAGGAACGATAGATCTTTACACTTATATAAGACAGCCAAGAGCCAGTGTATATATGGATACGTAGACCCTGGATGCTGCCAATCAGGTGGCACGTAGAGTTGTGCCGCGTCTCCGGCATCCTGTTGTAGGCTCTAGTGACGCGCCGCGAATGAGCGAGGGCTAATGGAATGGTCTCAAAACCAGCTAGAGAGCTCGATATTTCACACAGGTGTATGCATTTGGAGTCGAAGGGAGTTATCAATGAGGGTTGACAAGAATCGACAGATGTTGAAGAGCAGGTGAAGCTGCCCTGGTTGGCCGCTAGCGAGTTGGACAACTTTCCCTCCGTCGACCCTACTTTCCCGCCATTGCGGCGCGGCGTCTCTTCCGCGCCAGCCAACGCCAACACCACTAGTAACATGCGTTCCCTCTCCGTTGTCGCCGTTTCTCATAATCGAGGGTCACGGCCTACGCTGAGATACTAGCGGCCTGATCGAAATATCCAACTCATCGTGAAACTCTTTCGATTAACTACCGCTCAGTCAACCGCACCATGACAGCGCCGTAGCGCATAAGACATCCATGGATAGTTGTTAAAATCAGTCTTATTATTCAAGAGCGTCGATGAACATTGCAAAACAATCGTCGAGTGACAGGATGACCGCATAAACAGGACGCACCAAGGGCTACGTGGCAAACGCCCCTCAGCCGGAGGGGCGCGTGCATGGAAGGGCAACGCAGCCAAATGTAGCCTCAGCTCAGATAGTATATATTCAGTTTCTATCCACAATCCTACATTCTCGGATCCACACCTCTGCAATTTTCTTCCTCTCAAGACCAAGACTCAACCGTACTCCAGTATGGCATCGAACTCATACTTTGACGAATATCTAGTCAGTCGAGACACTCAACCGCCCAGCTTATATGCTGCCACTTTCGTCAACGGTTCATCGCATCTCGACTTCCATTCCGAACATGCGAATATCGACCACTGTTTTCTGGCATCCTGGGAGGGACAAGACTGGACAGTCGATCATGACACGATGACCGAAGGAACCGCAGCTGCGGCTTCGTCACTTCTGCCCCCAAACGCGTTCGGGAATGATCAAAGTTCTACGTCGTAGGTTATTTTGAATGCCGTTTTTGATGAACTACGGACCAACGCAAATGGATGGGGGCATGTCTCTACGACTCTTTCCTGTTCTGATATCTTTTGTAACTTTCCTTCGTCTTTCATATGTTTCCTGCCTCAAGGGCTCCCCCATGTGAGATCTTCAACGTTGTAATATGTACTGATATAAGCAGCTGTAAAGCCGAAGCCAGGTTTGAATTTCTTATGTTTCCCAAGCTAAGTGCTGTTTTCTGTAAGTGTTCCTGCACGAACTGCATGTGAGACATACACTGACTTCGTAGATTTACATCCAGTCTCATTCGTGATCGAACCTGTGTTGCGCCTAGCATGTATTCATTGCTTAGAAGCACAAGTCACGATTATGCCCCCATTAGGTTATAAAGGTCATGTATCCCGTGGCATCACACTGCTGCTCACGACGAAGACCTCCTTGCAGAGTCTGTAGTATGGCCAGGCACCGCCGTAATAGATGGCGATGTATATTCTGATGACAGTAAGTGTCCCTGTACGAATTGCATGTAAGACATATACTGACTTCGTACACCCACATACAGACAGTACGTTGATGCCTGGTAATGCAAATGTTCAGCAAGCCCTCCAGCCCATTGACCCTCCGGAAATGGAAGGTATGTCACAGGATGATAATCACCTCATGAGTAGCCAGATTCAGGATATAGGTATCGTAGATAGACGAGTTGCTTTCGGAGAGCTTTTGAGCACGGGCAGTGCTCACTAGACATGCCACAGGAGTTTTATTCGACAGCAGATACCGTTCCTCCAGGACCAGTGCTTGGAGGACAACTTCCGGATCTTCCCGATCATGCAGTGCAGCATTCTTACTCGGCAGATACCGACATAATCGCCAATATTCCCTTCCGCGTCGAGACCAAAAGGGTCTACGTCTGCACACACGGCGGTTGCAACAAGAAATACTTACGCATGCCGGACCTTCGGCGCCATCACCGAGAATATCATCTGGAGGACCGCCGGTTCAAATGTCGCGCCCTAGGCTGCGAACGTGCTATTCGTGACTTTCCGAGGAGAGATAAGAGAGATGTGCATGAGAAGAAGATGCACATTGACATCGGAGATGGTATTCTGTTGTGATGGAGATGATGAAAGGGATATGCTAAAGAGATTAGTCATCTAGAACTCTTGGATAGTGCTATTAATGGGAGGATAACGTTTACGATCTCACCTTTTACGATTCCTGCTAATTTCACGATGTGGCGCGCTACGTGGGTATTATACGCGAGGAACTTTGGTGGCTTTTTGGACGTTGGCGATCATGTCTTGTATGGCTTTCTGGTTGGGATTCCTTTGTCTAAGCGATCCTTTACATGTCTAATCGAAGACTTACTCTGGCATTTGTGAACCAATGCGTGCTAATCAGCTGGCCATGTTACCTGGTTCCTGCCAGCTCAACTGCTTTTTCCAGGCATGCAATCGCCCATTCGGTCTACCTGCGTATGGACCCATGTCCGGGTCCCGGCTTTCCGGTCAAACCTATGACTCGAGCTACCTTTCGACTCCAACCGATGTCAGCGCATCATGATCTCACGGCCCCAACCTTCATCGAAATAATTGAGATCTGCTTGCGAACTACACCGTATCGGACCATGCTCCAGTAGTTGTTAAATTAACTTTCGGCAATGCGAACTTCCCCGGTATTACTGCGGAGCTACCCTCGTGGTCCGAAGTCAGGCCTAGACGGGCCGCTAACACCTTACTGCTTGTGGAAACACCTACAGCAAACACAGTATGAACTTGCCCCTACGAAGTAGCATCCTTGCTGACGAGCACAAGGTTCAGGGACCTAAGACAAAACTTTCGTGGCACAGTCCAGGTGTGCTCCTGTTCGCACATACTCCTTATGTTGACCGCTGTGCTACCCTACTTCCTACCCTGTTCATTTGGTCTTGTTTACCTTTCTGGATTCATCCCTTTTGGCCACGTTCGCGGAACCGAAATAACAAAAGATCGCAAACGGAAAACATGTCAAGGATTGCTTGCGCCTGGGCGGAGTTAGGCGAGGACGCTGCAGACGCCAATCAGTGGTACGAGGGTACGCATATACCCGCTGCTCTCGCAAAGATCAAATCCACAGCCCGACATGCAGAGCAAGTGGAAGACAATGCGTTCAAAGAGATCGCTGGGATCGATGGCAGACTCATGACCATCTACGAGCTACCCAAACAACCAAGTGCGCCAGAGTTGGATACGCAGATATCCCCAGCATTGGACAAACTTCCAAAAGAGGCGCGGATAGAGACGCGGTTTTACAAAGAGTATGCCAACTGGTATGGAGAAGAATGGCGTGGCGGTATGTTTCCCTCGGGACACAAGGGTACACCATGGAAGCTTACACCCTGTACCAGATCCCCGCGATATCCAAATGTGGATCGTAGTTCTATGGCAGCCCGCCCCAGAAGTTCACGACGAATTCGTCCAGTGGTTTAGAGATGAGTTTGCCCCCGGCATGGTCGAGAGTCCTGAACTACTTCGCGCACGCATCTTCAAGCTCGAGCACGCATCCAAGATCCAAGACCAGAAGCACGAACAAGTGGATAAAGCATCAGTGCACCAATACATGACGTTCTGGGAGTTTGGCAGCGAGGAACTGCCATGGGAGATCTTAATATACCTAGGGTCCTCAGAAAGGTGGAGATACTACGTTGAGGGCGGACATCTGGTATGTTGCGGAATTCCAGGGCGTAAGAATCGAAGAACTAACAAGACTGTAGAAGTGGCAAGTAGGACAATTTCTGGTAAATAACATATATCCTGACATCGAGGACGCGGACTCTCCTGCCGTCATGGGGGCAAAGATCATTGTAACCCCGGTCGCACAGGAGTCATGAACGCTGTCGACGCTGAAGCTGAGCTGATGCTACGTAGGAATATCAGGATCTGGACGACGACATCAGTCAGCATAGCGGAAGTCATCGATTAGACGGACGATTAGACGGAGAGAGTGAGGCGACACCATGACGAACAACGGATATAACGGGCTGGATCGAGGACCTGGAATAAATTGGATTGGCTATCATGTTGCCATCGGTACAAGGCGTTTGAATAATACCCCCATTTCTGTTTTCCATGCAAGGTTCCCATTTCAGCATGTATGCCGCTTGCTGAGCTGGTACACACATCATGTCAGGCCCTTGCTTTACTCTTGGCTCAATTAGTCCTTTTCTGGCGTATAGGGAGGGGTACGAGGAATGGCCGTTGATAAGAAGCGATAGATGGTACACTAGCCTGAGCATAGACTAATCCAGACATACCGGAAGGGGCCTGTCGCAAGGGCTGTTTTAGGGGGAATTGTGTCACTTTGGGTCGTGTCGTGTCATGCAGTGCACTAACCGAAGAATCGAGAATTGGCGGACGATTTCGACTACTATGGTGTAGAGCCGACGCGCTTCCGAGTGAGTTCATCTTCGATATCCAAGTCGACGTCACCGTGCGTGAAGGGCTTACGAGAACCTGTGCTCGTGATTCCAAAGGGTCCTCCGTTTCGCTGACACCGGATGGAACATGTTCGAGACCTAATGCATATGGCTTACGAGAAGCGCTACATGCTTCTGTCTTTTGCTCGGTCTCGCCTAGCGGATCATCGCGTACAAGCTGGGATGCGAACTCATGCACGTCTGGCACAATGCGATCGTCCATGCGACCCACTCGTAGCTTCCTCCACATGTTAATTTTAGAGCCTGTGCCGAAGACCAGATCGGATGACTCTTGTAGCGTCAACCCTGGTTGCACAAACGGGCTCCCAGGCGCCTCTGAAACGACAGATCCATCCCGCTCTCCATTGACTTGATCATTTTTGACTACCCCCGATGTATCATCGACGAGTTCGATGGTACTATCGACAGCAGTTTCCCGAAGTTGTCTCGAAGGATCTGTTAGTGCTGAATCCAGGCTCAGCTGACCTCGTTGATGTTGCGGAATTGGAAGTGCGCCCGAGCAATACGTTTCCAGCTTCTTGTATGGGTCTTGCTCGCGACGTTCGGTCACTGAATCGACCAGCCTTTCGTCGTTTCAAAGCCCGGCTTGGAGATCGACGGCACTTCACAACGCTCACTCCTCTGTGCGAATCACTATGCGACCTGCGACGTAGATGCTTTCGACTGCTGACAGGTTCACGCACGCCGAACTCTTTGTTCGGGCTTGAGCTTAAGCTTAAGCGCTTAGCTTGGGACGGCGCCGTGTTATCGCTCTTAGAACGCCTGTCAGAACCTTCATCGGTTAGTGGGTAAGGTTCGACATCTAGCCTCTCGAACTCCACTTTGCTTTTTATCACTTTGTATGGCGTTGGCGGGGTTCGGCCCTTCTTCTGCCTCATACTGCGGCCCATGTTGTAGTTCCTACTGTACTCGATGCCCGTGAAACTTTGTGGCTCGTCTTCGTCGAGATTGGCACCTTCCACATTAGTGTATAGCCTGACTCTGTGCCCGTCGCAGTTTCTACGTTCGTCGCTGATCCGATAAACACACATCGGTCCCTTTCTTCCACTTTCGTATCTCTTGCGTGCGCATGCGTATCGTAGGGTAGAGTTTTCGGCGTCTTCGTCAGTCGCGTTCTGTAGCGAGAGCATAGACCGGATGGCTCCTCGTGCTCCATGCCTTGCGATCGCGTCAATGATCATGGCCATAACGTATGATTGTAAAGTGCGGTAGCGATGGAAACGATGGCAAGATGCTCATGGTGAACACGGCCTTGGACACATTGTGTCACTACTACCAAGCCAACGTTTAGGTCGTAACTGCTGTTGAGACTCCAGCAAGGAAGCCTCGAAGAGAGCTGTATAAGCAGGCGCGCTGCAGACCATATGTAGCTACCGTATCAGGTATATTGAGCAGGTTTCAATGGTTCACTGTATCACCTTGCCTGAATTCTCATTACTGCTCTCATCTGTGTACGTCAAGGCACTGATGCAGCCTTGAGCTTTCCCACAACGGTGGTTTCAAAACAACTGTTAGATACTGCGTTGTTTCCAGTCGTGAGGTCATCTTGTTTGGCATCCAAAGGTCCGTAGAATCGCAGGTGTGTGCTGCTAGAAGTTAATCCGTCGAGACATGCCACCCAAGGAAGCGATTGATGATTATCCAGGAAAGTTCATGCTAGACACAGAACAGCCTCAGCGTACCCAGGAACGAGAAACGAGGTCCAGAATGCGTCGGCATAAACTAGGAACGTGGAACGAAAGCATGGCATTCGAACTCGCGTTGGTGGGTTGGAGAGAACCCAAGGTTGGTGCATGTCATCGAAAACGCGAACCCCCAACGGTCCCCACTTGACTGCCAAGGCTGACCTAATAAGTCTTAGCTTGCTCGGATCCCACTACTTTCGTGGCTTGGGAGCACTCCTGCCACAACAATCTTCGCGGCCGTTGAACACCCGACGTCTTCGCAGCTGGCTACTTTTCCTAATCACATCAGCCTTATTAACTAAACTGACACCATTGATAAGTATTGTACGTGTATGGGCAGAGAATGCTTATCCTGGGGCGCATGCAACATTTGATCAAGATAGAATTTGCTACGATCGTCAGACAACACCTTGCGAGTACTACAGGTATTCATGAATGAGGTCATATAGACGCTGGCCACATCCGAAGTAGACCTACGTCGCTATAAACCGCGAACACACCGCGACTGCCTTAACACACCGACTCAGTGCTTGTGCACCTGGTTCTCATGTTAGACATCTAGCGTCCATTTCCGTTGTATGCCAGTAGGTTAGGTGCGCCTGTTACGTCCGTAAGGCGACCTGGTGTAGCCAATGCCAGAACTCTCGCCCTGGCTGCCGGACCAATAGACAATCCTTCAAGACCACGAATATAAGACACTAGTCCAGCCACAAATGGTGCAGACGCCGAAGTACCACTCTGTGTTGACGTGGCTGTATCGGAGGTGTGCCAGGTAGACAGAATGTCACTACCAGGAGCCCAAATGTCTACGGCAGACCCGTAATTCGAAAATGATGAACGAGCATCATTTGACTGAACGCTTCCAACGCAAAAAGCCGCGGGAGCACGAGCTGGCGAAACGTTTGCGGCCAACTGATTTTCGTTGCCGGCAGCGACGACGGCCAACACGCCTTGGTTTGATAGTGATGTAATGGCGTTGTCCATGGCTGAAGATGCCGGACCACCGAGCGACAAGTTGATTACAGCTGATGCCCGTCGATCTTTGGTAACGATGTCATTCAGTGCCCAGTTCAGACCGCTCAGTACATCGGAGGCCGCTGCGGTCCCATCTTCGCTTATGACTTTGACAGCGATGAGATTTGTCTTCTTGGCAACGCCGTAGGTCTTTGCTCCAATAACGCCAGCTACGTGAGTGCCATGGCCAGAGGTGTCAGCATTGTTAGTATTAACTGCGTTATAACCCCATGAGGCGCGGCCTTCGAACTCAACGTGAGTAGTGCGTATACCACTATCCAGCACATATGAGTAAGTGCCCGAACCAGCAGTCGAGTCATATACATAACTGGTAGCTCCTCTAGTCCTAGAGGAGATGCTTCCAAGACCCCACGGTGCGCTGGTCTCTGGTAGTTGTTAGCGATGTCTTCTCAAGATGGAGGAATTCTGGCTGGCTGTCAGAGTATATGGGTCAGTCGATGATATACATACGTGTTACGAGAGCCGTGGTATACATCTTGAAGTCCTTTTCAACAAGGAGAACTTCAGGCATGGCTTCTAATTCAGCGATAACGGTCGGGTCAAATGACCCAGCGTAGCCTTTGAAGTTTCCAAGATCGTACTCCTGGTCGATACTCGCGGCGACGTCGAGACCATCCCGACGCCTGATACTGCGGATCTTCTCATGGTGAGCAGTAATTGATGCGATATCAACGTTTGGCATAAGCTGAACGATGTATCGTCCCGCAATCACATCCTCGGTAGAGCGAGTTGCAAGTGGTGCTGCCTGAGCAAAGAAAGGAGCTCCAGTCACAGCAAGAGCAAGGACATGAGTGAACAGCTGCATCGTATATAGTAAGATAAGAAGTCCTGGTGCACAGAAGTCGAAGGTGGTAGAGATAGTATTGACCCTATTGCAGAGCTTTCACCATATTTATAACCATCCAGACAACCACGATTCGTTCCAGACCTCATCAAACACCTTGATCTAATCTACTACCGGTGTAAGTATCGATATGTTATAGATCGTCCAAACATATCCAATGACAATCGCACCAGCAGCAAGATTCCTGACCCGGGGCGCTTGCGGGTATCGCCTGGCTAACATACGCAGATACTACTCCCGTATATACTCCACAGTATCCACTGGAACTCACTCAACCTACCCGCTCCTGCCTCTTCCTCGTGTACTCCGATGGTTCATGCAGGTCTACTGCGCTGCAATGCAGGTGCGAAGTTCTCATGCGGCATGTGCGTCGATGTGGCGAGGCATATTAAACAATGGCCATGTAATTTACCGTCACAGCTTTGCGAAGTCACTAACTTTGTTACAACAACCAAATAAAGCTACTTTACAATTTCAGCACTATACTAACAAGTGCAGTTCGCACTGATATGAACTCCAACAAGACAGAAGAGTCGCATCAAAATCATGTTCGTGCCTGTGGTGGGGCCATGTCTCACCCGCGCCGCAATCCATCGCCGACTAGACTTGGTCCTCGGGGCTGCTGTGCCTCATCTACACACTTAGTTGCATGCATCCCGAGACCCGCATGGCTCGAATAGACTGCCTAATACGATATGGCGAAATGCTGCCGTTTATCCCATATCCCACCCAATTGGTGCCCCACACACCATGACTATCTTTTCAGAACGGAGGTATATCTTCATTGCATTATTATTTCTTACTTGAATAATGTGATAGTCATACTACCTATTGTAGTCCAGTTCTTCATTCCGAGCCTAACCCAAAGCCCATCCTGCCTAGCCGCCTTGGACACGCACCTCTTTCACACCAGTCTACTCTTCCGGATCACGACCTCCGCGCTTCTTCATGTCCTCCAGGTAGTCTTCGTCTGACTGGAGGTCGAATGGTAGAGGCCTGGTAATGGGCAATAGTGAAGCGCCGTGCTCTTCAAGTTGCTTAAGGCGTTTCTGCGTAGCCGGCTTGGTCGTGTTGACGCTGTAAAGCTTGACACGGCTACCAGAGATGTTAGTATTGTATTACTGGAAATGTGTCAAAACATTCAGACGGGAAATACTTACTGGCAAGAGGAGGTCACGTGAAGATCCCAGTTCCATGCGCTCCGCACAAAAGTCGGTTGTGTGTTCAAAGCATCGTCCCAGCAACGCACGCAGAATTCACTAAGTATCGTTAGTTTTATCTAGCGAAGCTTCGAGCGGATCACACTTACAGCCATCCTTCCGCATCGACTGGAATGTCGATCCACCATGTGCGCCAAGCGTGGTAGTACTTCTTACTCAGGTTCTCGTATGGCACTTCGTACCAAACGCCACCTCCATCATTGCTGACCTCGACTCTCTCCGGCCAACCACTTCCACTATAGGCCCAACCAGTCATGCGGATCTTGCCATCGTGGACGATAACGTCCTTGTCGATAGGCGTCATAATGGCGCTGGCAACAGGCATGGTCTGGATACTGAAGCCGTTACTGTATGTGACATTCTGCTTACCATTCTGCGGGGTGTAGTAAAGATATTCCTTCATCTGCACGGGTGCCATGGTGGGAGCGTCGATGACATTGATACGAGTGAGCCATTTGCAGCTCCTCGCACCGATGTACCCCATCACGACGGCGCGAAGCGGGAAACCATGAATGGCAGGTAATGGTTCTCCGTTCATCTCCCAAGCAAGCATGACCTCGTTGATCTTCACCTTGCGGGTTGGCACTGAGACAGCGTAGTTGTACACTTGGCCCTTCTTGAAGTAGGTATCGGCGCCAAAGAACTCTACATGCTTGCCCTCTGGCTTCAGACCACAGTACTTCAGGACCTTCTTGAGACTGACGCCAACATACCGGGCGGTTCCGATGGCACCTTCTCCCCAAGGCGCGTTGATGAGTTCGTCTCCATCTCCAGGGTAGTCATGGATCTGTTCGATACGCCGAGTACCACTGCATTGTAACGTAACGCAGGTCTCCATGCGTGGGAAGATACTCTCATCCTGAAGCTCCTTCAGCGTGATCTTCTTTGGCGTGTTGACGAGACCTTCGACTTCAAAGAAGTACTTCTCCGGATCGATCTCAGGAACACCACCATGGTTTCGAACGAAGTGGTCTGGGTTGGCTGTGATTTCATTTTCGACCAGGCGCTTCCGGTTCGGCTCTCCGTTGTAAGGAAATTGCAGGACATGAATCATGTCATCGGCTTTCTCTTTCTTGACATACTCCCATGAAATGGCCGGAAGATCCTTGAGTGTTTTGCCCAAGGCATAGTGGTAGTATTTCCATCGCACGCCTTCGAGAAGCGGATTGGTATCGGGCAACGGCTTCATCTGGAATTCAGGAGGTACGGGGAAGTCATATTTCGCTAAGATTTCTGCCGCCTTCTTCTTCTTTTCTGGGTATCGCTCCCACTCGATGTACCCTTTCCATCCTTCTCGCTCTTCTGGAAAATCTGGCTCTTCGGTAGTCAAGAGCTCAAAAGGCTTTGCGTTTGGTTCAGCGGGCGCCATGATCGAAGTATGGAGTTGGGGAATTGCGATCTAGCATGAAGCTTGGAATACAATATCTTAGGAATGCTAGTAAGTCCCGCAATGTGGGTTAGGGCGCCAGTACCTGTACAACATGTCATGACCTCAGGGTGACTGATCCTTAATCATGAGCTATCCTACCCTACCACGATGCGTGCTGCCGAGAACCCCTGCACGACGTTCTGCCTGCATGCGATCAACTCGGATCCACGAATGAGAATGCCGCAAGCTCCGCAGAAGCGACAAACAGCGATACACCACTGCGTCATGATGATGGGCAGTAGAGAGCTGTCAGAAAACCCTGGAGGGTGCAAAGCGCCTAGAACCAATTATCGTTAAGTCCGAAATCCGAGAAAGGGCAAAAGCCGGAGAGAATCATGAATACTGCGCGACCCACACACGATTGATGGTTAAGGATGCCAAAAAGCTTGAGGGGACTCCTCATTAGCAGTCGATGGCACATATTGAGCCTGAGCACTTGTTGCTTGAACTAGCTGTTGCTGACAATGAGTAACTGATTACATGCAGGCCACATACGAGACGTCCAAACAGCTCTGGCTTACGCGAATCGCCGACGATCCTCGGAGGGTTTCGAGAGAAAATATCATCGAACCAGGAATGAGGTATATAACACGCAAAACCGGAAAGCGACGCGATGACTGATGGTGTTGCAGCGCGTTAGGGGCCAGACTTGGGATGAAATGCGCGGCAGTTGTTTCCGCACAAGTGAGTCGGCAAGTTGCATAGATAATCTAACCGGATCTGGCTTGGTGGAGCTCGTAGGCCGCATTCCTCATCTTGCTGTAGAACACCACGACTCTAGCACCAGGATGTCCGTCAATCGCACACATCTGCATGTGATATGACATGTCGGAAGACCGATTCAATATGCCCCGTTCCGATCGTGTAGCTTCTAGTATCGAGATGTACTAACCAGCTTGCATAACGATAGATTCGGCCCCATCGTCCGATAGAAGCAAGCTCGTCGAGTAGCATCACGTTTCACATCAATATCTGAGGAAATCTTGACTTAGCAGCCTAGTTTGAGCACCGAAGAGAGACGATTCGATACAATGCTGAAATTTGAGGACGTTTACTGCGTGGCAACGCCACCAAGGGCTGCCCTTACAACGATGACCCACGTCCTTCGACTTCGTGTCTATGTGACACTGCCCGACCTGACCATGACCCTAAGCACACTTATCGTGATGGCGGTGGCATTACTCACTCATCCAATTGTGTTTTGGGCTGGTACTAGAAGTACACTTGGTCTGATAAGTTTTGTCCATGCTGGATCCAACAGGTATAAGCTATCGACCAAGAATTTAAGGGATAATCCAATACACCAAACAAGCTGTGTCAGCTAAACTCAAGACAGAACTCTGTATCCCGCTTCTGGCGAATGTAAGGACCATGCATGCGTATTTCGAAAAGAACATCCTTGATATCTATCCAATCGCAATTTCTACTTGGAATAACCGTGTCACGGAAGCACAGGTATGGCTCATATTGACCAAATAACAACAGAAAACTTGATGGCATCTGGCTTGCTGGTAAACGAGCAGCGTAGGATCCGCGGTAGGATCGTGGCAATTAGACCATCATGAAGGAGAAAAGTCTGTTGTGTATACATGATTATAGGAGCTATTACCTTGAGCTGTTCATCCTTCGATTTCGGTCTATCTGCTTTTCCAATTACAGATCCTACCTGAAGTGAAGATGGTCAGCATAGTGAAGAGCACGCAGACCCCGCTGATGCAGAAAGCAAGGGCATCCACCTCCATCGATGCGTTTGACCTGACATGCCTGCTCTGGGGAAAGTATGTTCGATGCACAAACCTCTTGTTATTTCTCCACAAATCTTCTCAACAGCAAGCGCATTGTCAAGAAGCGACAAGCCGCCTTCAAGCGGGTTGGGAAAGCACTCGGCACACACGGTAACTCAAAACTTCCAAGATGCTACTCAAAAACCTAACGCGAGGGTCCTCTCGAACAAGGCCTTGAGATGATAAAGGTGTACCTCAACGACATGCTCGAGCACAACCATGAGTACTTCGTCTGGATAAACCCGCGGTACAATCTATTGAACGCTAGGCAAGTCAGACCAGGAGAGGTTTTAAAGGTCAATAAACTAACCGCCGATAGTCCCTTCGGCCACAAAGCTTTTCTATTTAAGCCTGCGATTGAATACAACGGTACTGAAAAACAAAAGGCACAATGGCTTCCACTTGCTCGGTCCGGCAAGATACTCGGTACGTCTGCGCAAGCTGAACTTGGTCATGGATCATTCGTGCGAGGTATCGAAACTACTGCAAGTTTTGATCCTGATACCGATGAGTTCGTTGTTCATTCACGAACAATCTCATCAACAAAGTTTTGGCCTGCCGGGCTGGGCTTCTGGACGCCACACAAGGCAGTTATGGCCAGCGGTGAAGACCAAGATCCGCATTTCTTCCTGGTACAACTCCAATCCTGAGAGGATGGTATGCCAATGCCTGATATTAAGATGGGTGATGTTGGCTTGAAGCTTGGGTAAGTAACCCTACCACATGAGACATTAGATATCGCTCGTCTAACAAGAGATCAACTACAACAAAGCAGATAGTTGCTTTGTCTCTTTCGATTAAGTTCGCATACCTCGATCTCAGATGCTGATGACTCACAGTCAGCTCGCACGCGACAGTACTTTCACCAAAGATCTCCTCCGCGCCAGGCTCTCATACTCTGTCATGATGCTTGTTCGCGGCAGGATACCTGGTATTTTCACTGTTGAATTATCGCAGGCATTAAAGATCGCGACAAGACACTCAGTCGTGCAACAGCAAGGCCTTGGTCCTGCTGATGCGCTGAAGGATAAAGCGAGTATCTTCCAGTGCAAGCATCAGCACTTCCGTCTTCTTAGCATGATTGCTAAGACTTACGCCATGTTCTTCGGCTCTCGGGTTTGCGACGAGCAGTATATCAAATTGCGAGAGATGCAAAACGAAAACGATCACTCTCTTGCTCTCTGTTCACGCACTGACTACTGGCATGAAGGCATGCGTCACATCCGAGGCTACCGATGGTGCCGAAGACGCGCGCAAGCTGTGTGGTGGTCACGGTTATATGGCTATCTCAGGTCTACGGATATCGTCGGTGCTCTGTCTGATGGTGCGACGTTCGAAGGTGGAAACTACGTGCTGTGGCAGCAAGTCGGGCGACATGTACTCAAGCAACTCGATCGCTTACAAGATGGTGAGCCGATCGAGCCACAACTACAGTACTTGACCAATGTTGAGGACCCGAATATCCCATGTAGCGCATTCGCAATGCAGTTTCTCGACCCACAAGTACAATTCGCCATCTATCTCGACCGCGTACACCGTCAACTCGTCAAAGCGCATTCGGCAATCCGAGCTTCCACTAGATTGCCAGGGGACGCCTGGAATGAGCATATGATGCTGCTCATCTCCACCTCACAAGCTCACATCGAATACTTCATTCTCAAGTCCTTAATTGACACCATCTCAGCCCTCCGTGATACTGCGTTATCCAGTCTACGCACCGTGCTGAACCGAATACGTTTTCTTTTCGCTCCTTTCACAATTATCAATTCACGCACAGTCGACGCCCTATCCGTGGTCGAGACAGCTGATGCGCATTCTCCATAACTCACATCAATGCAACTCGATCTCATCCGCTCACTTGTCTACGGTCTGCTCGATCAGTTACTGCCCGAGGCAATTGCCTTGACGGTCGCATAGGACTTCTCGGATGCGAGTCTCTGCGGCGCTCCGGCCATATACGATGGCAACGTGTACGAGAACATTATGCGCTGGATTGAGCAGTTACCCATCAACAAGAAGGCGTGGCAAAATAGTGCAGTACGAGAGGGGTGGAAGAAGTGGGTTGATCCATCTTGAAGAGGGAGGCAGCGAAGTTGTAGAGCCATGTAGCTTGGGCCTGCGTTTTACATGGTCCTGAGACATACAGTGGTTACTCTTACAGATACATGATGGCTCTTATTGGTATAGGAACAATCCAAGCTACTTTGAAGATGTATGCAGGTCAAAAGGTCAACATGATAGTGTATCTGTGGGATTGAAGGAAAACAAAATTCTCGGTAAAGAAACGTGGCATTGCAATTCGTTCATGTAGAGGTGACGAGGGTCTTCCATTACCATTTTCTGGCTCGTCTTTGGCGTCCCGTAGTCCACTATAGTGGTAGTTGGAGGCAGGTAGCGCAAATAGTAGTCGCTACTGAGTCAACCACGCACATAACATACGTACCGGTACGATGCGTGACACCCTTGTGACCACTCTTGCTGACTCAGCATCCCCGTGTTCACTTTTCTACTTGCCCCTGCGTTTCCTCAACACTCTCTTTCCGCCCACATCATTCTCTACATTCATATCATCGTCTCCTCGCTCGACTACATCCTCACCGCTGCCCTCCCGCTCCTTGATTCTCAATACCTTAATTCTCCATACTCGCTGCTCCATCTTTAATCTCAGTTCTTCCATCTCCCTTCTCTCCGTCACCGTCGCATTCTCCGGTATCTCAGGTAAGTTTTCCAGTTCCACCTCCACGTCCCCTCCGTCGTTCATAATGACGTCCCGTAAGATATGGATAGGTGGGTCTTCAGCGTTGGGTATATGCGTATCCTCCGCGTTCTCCATGGCCACATCTTCCTCATTATCGAGACCCAAATCCTTCACATCTTCCCCAATAAGGATCGGGGCAACTTCGCTCTCTTTACGTACGGTTGGAGTGTCAATACCATTCTCCAAGCTCGGAACATCAACAACAATGTTATCCAAGTCCCTCTGCCAATGCGGCTCCCTAACACGCTGTTGCTGCAGCCTCGATAATCGCTTCTTCCTCTTCTTACTCTTTCCCTCCACCCCGTCACCTTCGAGATCCGAAAGAAAACCAGTATCATCCGGTACCCGGGGATCCGGATCTTGGTAAACCAGACTTGGGAGTTCTCTTGCGAGAGGGTCTGTCACTTCTTCTTCATCTGCCTTTCGTCGTTTGCCTCTTGTTGGTGGTTTTGCTCGCATCGGCTTTTTCGCAGCGGATGCGTTGGGGTTCAAGTTCACCTTGACCGGTCGGACGCCATTGAGGTATTGGTACTTCCCGCCGGCAAGGGGTTCGGAGGAGCCTTCTTCTTCTTCATCCTCGTCTTCATCTTCATGGTTCATGGGTGTTTTGGGGACCTGAATGCGTGTGTTGCGGGTAGTACGATTGTCAGATTTTTCTTTTGACTTTGGTGCAGGATGCGCTTCTTCAGCTCTTGTCTCTTCAGCCTCTCGTTCATACTCTTGTAAGACAGCTTTCAGGTCGACGTCTTTGGCCCATGACTGTCTGCCGATCCGGGAACTGTTCCTCTCTTGGCGCACTTTGATAGCTTTTCTTAATCTCAATCTGAAGTCCGGAAGGGTAGCGGCAGGCGTTGATGAAATTTGGCTTATGAGTGCGATTAAATCGTCGCCCCATTCATCCGATGGCTGGTGGTTGGGCCATAGCGCTTTTGGTAGACATGATGCCAAGTTTTGAATGTGCCAGTTACGTGTGATTTCTCCAATGTCCTTGATGACGTTCTTTGTTCTTTGTGGTGCCATCGTCGCGTTCGAGAGCGAAAGCCTTTATAGGTGTGGTTGATGTGGATGGTGTTATTGAATAGAAGAATACGTAATACTAGAATGGCGAGATGGATGAGATGGATTTCGTAATCTTAGGGCGCGTAGAAGCAGCATCGTGGTCTTGTGTCACAATAGCAGACGAGAACGGCCAGTTGCAATATTTCGAGGTAGAAAGGCGGTCAATGCGCGTTCATGTCAGCCACTCTGACTAGTAGAAGCTAGCCTCAATCTGCGGTTGTAGCTGACTACTTTCAGCGACTTCCCCACGCGTGTGTTTTAGCGCTTGAAGCATTGGAAGTGTCTCAAACGACGCAGGATGCGGCCGGCCTGGGGAAGCTTGAGACTTTGTTTACTGATGAGTGGGTCTGATGATGTCATCCAGTTATTTTAGTCCGGTATTGAGTTTGAACTATTGTGGTAAGCTCGGATTCAATAGAGTAGGTGCGCAATAGCTGATGGACATTGAGATGTGTCGTAACTTCTGAATTCCGCACACTCATGCTTTCTTCTAGAGACGTCTCCAGATGTTGTACAAGTCGTGTCGCGTATATGATACAGATATAGCACAAAGCTGAGGAGAGTGTGAACGCCACCCGCTGCCGAAACCTGCCTGCGGTATATGCCAAACATCCCAAAAACACCGCTTGCCCAGACATGTTGCTGCCCATCCCTGGCGTTATAACGGTCCGCTCTGAACAGGTATAAATCGTAAATCGAAAGTGTTTTACGCGGCCACAGCCATGCCGCCGCCGCCAGATGATGCACCGACATCGCTCGGTGGTGGTGGGGGAGCATCGAGCCTTGTGTTGTCGGCCATCATGCGGTTGAACCCAATTGACACGCCTTCAATAACAGCCAATAAGATAGCACATGATATCGCACCGTTTCGCATCGACCTGTAGCCTCCTCGTACTGCCAGCGATCCACCGGTAAAGAATCCTGCGATGATAGCATTCCACGGGTCCTCCTTCTTCCGTATTCCCTTGACTGCGCAGTCGTATGTGTTGAAAAGTCCTCCCCAGACACCGAAGTTGCCGCCGAGAACAGGTGCGCGGGCTTTGATCGCTGTGATGGCACCGATGCGTCGCTCGCCGTAGGGTGAGTTACGGAACTATAGGGCTTGTAAGCGCAGGTTTTCGAAGTACCAGAAAGGCACTTACGCCTTTTACACCATGCCATACTGCTCCTCCGACAGCCTAATGCGGTGTTAGTATATGGGTTCTGACAGAGATGATGCGCCTGAGGGGACATACACCCATGGCAAAGGCACCACCAAAGTCATTGAGAATGACCCAGGGACAAGGATCGCGCGAATGATCCATTTTCTATTAGGAAGACAAACGAGTTGCTTTGGGCGGTTCCGAGGTCGACGAGAGGGTGTGGGCGAGCTTGTGGTCGGATGATAGCCACCGGTGACGATGTGCTTCGATGGAATTTCTTGAGGACCCTTGCTCCTTTGGCGCTAGCGGCGAAACCTCGGGGCCGCCGCAACCATCATCTTCCAACAAACCTGCTGCCACGCTTCATCATTCACCATCCGAATCATCTATGCATGATTCGCTTTCTATCTTCTTGTAGCTATATGCTATGCTCTCCGCTATACATCAGTCTTGGTAGGTCTGTCGAAGGATACAGCTACAAATCGCCCATCGTAGCGATACGCATTGCATGCCGCCGTTACATGAGGGATGGGTAACGATTCAAGTTCAGAGATGTCATAAAACTTGGTCAAGCTATTCTGGAATATGGAATATTCATTTTATGAGTATGTAGTGCTGGCGGTGGCAGCGTAAGATGCAATTGACGAGCCTTCCTCTTTTCTACTTCTTTCTTGTGCAATACGTCCCTGAGCTTGTCCAATAAGTCTGAACACCCTCACTCCCACGATGTCTTTGTTATCAGTTGCTCACATTGTATCGCATGTGTACGGGTTGGCGCTGTTTTTTTTTAACATTCGCACCATTCTCCTCACCACTAGCTGCGCGGGTATGCATCACACAATCAGCGTTCACCGTCCCAATGGCGGTATCAGACTTGCCTTCACCTGGGCCGACTTGTCCCTCATCCAATCATTCCTGCTTGCCACTCTTGATCCCCGCTTTAGATATTTGTGTCACCTCACCCTGCTAAGTCTTGGCACTCGCGTCGTCGTCGCTATCAACCTTGATCGTACCTCCACTCTCTCACCTACCTGTACTGCCACAATCATCTATACAAGCTCGAAGATATGGCAGGTGCCACTCGTAGCCATATGCGCAATGGTGCAGCCAAGCAGCCGGTCTCACCCACTGACGACGGTGCCGTTGCAGACGTGCCCTTAGAAGGAAACGCCGACTACAACGCTCATAGCAACGCGTACACACCTTCACGGGAATTCGAGAGTCTATCTGCACACGATGACGTATCACGCCTGAATGAGGGCCTCGAACCGCTTCACTTGGTTGGCCAAGATAGTAAGTTACAATTTGACAGATGGTGGCGCCTAAGCTACTAACAGGAGGTCAGATCCAAGAGAGACGCCTAATGCGCCTGTTGCTCCAGAAATCGATCCGCTCGGCCTCCATGTGAAAGAGGTCATCTCAACTATCAGCCGCCTAGAGGGTCTGGGTTTGCAAATGCTTAAGATCCCTTTACCGAAGTGTATCGTCCTAGGTAAGTTGTGTTACATGGCACTCGATGACTCTCTTACTGACACTGAACCCTAGGGGAGCAGTCTACGGGAAAGTCGTCGGTGATTGAAGCGATATCAGGCATCAAAACGCCTCGGTCCACCGATACTTGCACCAGGTGCCCGCTGTTTATCAAGCTAGAGCCTTCCGAGGATACTCGCGCCGGTTGGAGCGCAAACGTCAGTCTGCGCCGTGGTTTTGGCTACGATGGCAAGAAGGGTAAAGGACATGAGCGCCGCTTCCCAGGATGGATACAACTACCGCAACCTGGCCTTGTACACTTCGCGTCTACAGAAGACCCCCGTCAACTCGAAGATATCATCGCCCGCGCTCAGATTGCAACTATAAATCCTATGAGGGACTACCAAGAGTTCCTTCGAGCACCCATCGGCGTGCTTGGCGACTATCGCAGCTGCGAATTCAGCCCGAACATCGTTGTTATCGCAATCACTCATCCGGGTCTTCCTGCACTGAGCTTCTACGACTTGCCAGGCATAATTGGTCAGGCAGAATCCGAGGAGTCGGAGTTCCTAGTTGAGTTTGTTCGCGATCTAGTCATGGACTACGTCAGGGATCCAGAAGCCCTTATTCTGGTAACCTGCTCGCTAGAGAATGATATAGCAAACTCGACTGCAGGTGGAATTGCGCGGAAGCTCAATGCTACGGACCGGTGCATTGGTACGTATGATACCCTCTAATGGTACATTAATCGCTGACATCTCCAGGCGTGCTCACTAAACCAGATCGCCTGCCAGCAGGATCTCGCCATGAAAAGCTTAGGGCAGTTTTCGACCAACAGCGCTTCGCACTAGGACATGGATACTTTGTTGTCAAGAACCTGGGTCAGGACGAGATCAATCAAGGTCTCACTCACCTACAGGCTCGATTCCAAGAACAGCAGTTCTTCAGCCAGGGAGAGCCTTGGGCGACAGAGTTCAAAGATTACAGCCACCGCTTTGGTACTTTGAACCTCCAGAGCTTTCTTTCTGGAAAGCTTGCGGAACAAATCACCAGGAAACTGCCTGTCATCGATCACGAGATCAACACTCGGCTTTGTCAAGTAGAAACAGATTTGCTACAGTTCCCGGAGCCTCCGACCCATAACGCTTCTCGAATAATTGCAGATGTTATTCTCGACTTTTCTCAAGAAGTACGCAAGGAACTAGACGCTGAGTTTCCATGCAAGGCATGGCGCAATAATTGGAAAGCACAGCAAAAGGCGTTTTTCGATGCCTTGGCAAGCATGAAGCCTACTGTGTCCGTAAGCGGAGACCGAGACACAACCGTCTACATGGATGTATTAGGAGCTCAACCCGGTAACTCAGCTAGCAAAGCTATCTCTGTTGACGACGATGATGATGATGATAACGAGGACTATGGAGATAAAGAGGACCGAGACACACCGACGCATAGCAACCTCGAAACGCCCACCAAGAAGCGAAAGATTGATGGAACGGCAGACCCTTCGCCAGTGAAGACACCCAGCCGCCGCGGTCTGCCAAAATCTTCCGAAGCCAAATCAGGTGTCCCAAGCCCAGACTTCAGTGACCTCAGGAAGAAGTTCTTTCTTGATCAAATCACCCAACACTTGGCAGAAAACTCACAAAGCAAGGTGCCTGGACAGATCGAGCCGCGTGTGGTCGACAATCTGATGCTAGAAACACTCGAGCATTGGTCACGACCGCTCAACGATTTCTTCAATACGCTCGAAGCTCAGATCTCCGATCAGGTTAAGGTCTTATTCCAGAAGCACTTTTCCAGATACGACGGATCGGCCTTCTACCGAACCGCCTGGAAGATCGTTGAAGAGATGGTGAGCCTGAACTTCACTCAGCAGCGCACGACTATGACTGAGGAGAGTCTGAACGACGAGAAGGAAGGACCATATATCTTCCACGATGACATCTTCGAATGCGAGAAAGGTGCAGTTCTAGACAACTACCGCCAGGCTCGCTTCAAATCTCGCTTTCACAGGTACAAGCGCGACAGGTCCCAGCGAACAGGCAAAGTAACTACTGCGCAGGAAGAAGAGAGGCTGAAGAAGGACGCAAGGATCATGGAAGTACTCAACCATGAACCCTACGTAGTAGAGCTCGGAGTCATCGCCCAGGTCACCACATACTACATGCTCGCCGCTCGCCGCTTTCACGACGCTATCTGCATGCGTATTGAGTCCAAATTCTTCAAGCTATTGCGTACGCAGCTTCGTGACGAGCTTGAGAATGGCCTAGGCCTTAATGATGGCAGTGAAGGTACGTATCCAATGTTTCTCGCTGGAACATCTGAGCATTATACTGACTATACCACACAGGCTATAATAACGCAGTTCGTCTCCTTGCCGAATCTCCCCACCGCTACAAACTCCGGAAAGAGCTCTTCGGACAACGTGACTCTCTCCTCCAAGGTCAGAAGATACTACGCGATCTACAGCAGAAGAAGTACAGCGACGATAAAACCTCATCCTCCTCCGCTTCCAACGTCGGGTCCGGCACTCGCTACTCAAGCTCTTCTTTAGGCGGCATGACTACTCCACTGCCTGAAGAGATGGATGACGTGGATGGAACTGACCTTCCGCACCGCTGATAGTACGATACAGACACACAACGCGAATCTTGCGAATTTGTTAGGTAATGAATATGATCAGTGGTGAAGGTCCCTTGGTCTACACTCACACAGATGGAAGGTCACAAGCGAAGCGGAGTTGTATAGCATCGGTATTGTCGCCAGCTTTGAGGCTACTGACTTCCGCCATCGACTAGCCGTTGAGCCTACTACAATGTATATGAGAAGTGACACGCATACCTAAGAGTCCTTCTTTGACATCTTAGAATTGCTAGCATGATGTGTGTAATTATCGGAACCTCACTGCTTTAGTCGTACGAGGTTGTTCGCAGCACCTATGCACTACTCTACAGCGTCTCATTGTTTTCATCTCCGTTTCCTTCTTCTCTACTCTTTTTTTCTACTACCCACTTCACTTCTCTGTTGTCCATCCTGACGTTTGTCTCGCTATTGTCATGCGCCTCTAGGCTCTGCGTGGTGTTCAAACCCAACTTGTGCATCATCCCCTCTGATTGCTTTTTCAGCTAATTCCATTTCCACTCGACGACGCTCGGTTTCACGACGCGCGTTCTCTCTCCGGATGACGGCGTTCTCATCTCTTGTCTGAGTCCGTCGAACTTCTGCATCAAAGTTTTCCTCCGCAGCTTCCGCTTCACGGAATCTTCGTCTCGTGTCATCAAGTTCGCGTCGTCTGGATGCCGTATCGGAATTCTCTATATGGAGGTGCGCAGGTGGAAGCGGTGGGTTTGGCAACTGGACTGAGGCTTGGGGAAAGAATTGTTGGCCTGATGGGTATGTTGGTGGCTCCGGAGGATCGTGTGGGACGAGATTGTGCCCTCCTTGTTGTTGGGTCCTTCTCGTCAGCTGTTGAGTTGTACCTTCATTCTTTCTGCCAAGTTTAGCGCCGCGTCGAGTTTGACTATCCGTGGCCTTGTCCACAGCTACAACAGGAAGTTTCGGTTGATCACGGGAAGATGGAGATACACCTGGTTCAGATGCGAGTGTCGTATGAGGAACCTGGGCTGCTTCAGCTGGTTGATTGGTGACCGGAGGAACTTCTTGTCGACTCTGACTGCGCAATCCCGGCCTCCGTAAAGTTAGTGACTCTGCCTGCGACTGGCGAGCGGAGCGCGGGAATGACGAACTACTTCGGTTGTTGATCTTCGCTTGTTCTTCCAAATGATACTGCTCACCAGCTAGTGCAATATCGGCACAGATGGCTTCGGTACTAATGCCTGTCCTTCCTGCTACTTGTTCTACCAACGCTTGCCTCAACGCGTTGCGTTGCGCTTCTGTTGTAGCAGCGCTGGAGAGATCAAGCATTCGGGCGATGATTCCCAAGTCCAGTTCTGCATCGTTATTTACACCAATTGGATGTAGGCCTGCTGGCAAGTATTCAAGAAGCGAAGTGGTTCCCAAGTTCTCGTTGATGCGTTCGAGTGCGGTGTCTCGCTCCTCTGCGCTTTGTATCGTGTTTGCTGTAGGAGATTCACTGGGAGTGCTATCAATGTTGTCGTCTTTCTTCCCATTTCGCTTTCGCTTTGGCGTTGCCTTCGCCTTTTCCTTGGTGCTTGCCTTTATGTTCTTGCCTTTCTCGCCATTCTCTTCGCGTGGATCGACTGGAGGTACCAGATTCGGGCTTGGACTAGATTCAACTGGATCGTGTTGTTGCAGTCCGAGATGGCCTATATTTTCTTCACCTGGCACTTTACTGCTGTGCTTTCTCTTTCTACCCTTCTTCCAGATCTCGTCTTCGCGAATGTATAGATCGTCATCATCGTCTATAGATGCAGAGCTCTTCCTCTTCTGCCTCTTATTCTTCTTAGGCCCTGTCGGCTCTTCATCTGTATTGTCACCCTCATCTTCTGCTTCCCATTTCTTTTGCTTAAAAGACGAGTTCACCTCTCTCAAATCGTTGCGCAACCTAGGCTCTTTTTCTATCGATCTGTCACTTCCAGTCCTCCCACCGTTTTCGTTATGCTTTCTGTAACTCAGCTTCTTGGCCAATGCATCTTTTGCTTTGTTGTATTCACCTTGTGTCAAACGGGATAAGTTTCGGAAGAGGCGCAAAGTGTTCATTTCCCACTCTTCATCCGCGATGTCCGTTTCCCCAGAAAGCCACGTATCCTCAGGGTTCCCGTTCTTATTGATCCCTGGTACCATCAGCTTTTTTAGCGTGTCGATACCCCAATTTGTCTTGATCTCATTTAGTAGGTCTTCTACTGCTTCAGATGCCGTGGATTTTGTGGCGTCATCAACGACGTCCCCTTCATCACTCCGATCGACATCGGCTTGAACATCGTCTTGTTCTCCTTTCCCGTTCTCGGCATCTTGAATTTGGCGCACTAGATGGTCTTCTTCTCGGAATGCCTGAGGCACTTCTTCACTTCGCCGATCTCCCGCAGCATCTCTTGCTCTCTCCCCCGCACCATCATCTTGATCTTCCATCCTGTCTTCGTCTGACAATGCATCCATGTCTACACTTGAGTCTGCGACTGTGTCCCGTACCACCACTTCTTCGCTATTGTTGTTCTCCGTACTGTTGTCTTGACGTACCTCTTTTCGTAGCCGGGATTTAACGTGTTGTTTTGGCGGCATTTTAAAGTTGATATCCTCAAAGCTTGACTTGACTCTCGAACAAGCTCAGGGGTTGATTAGATGAACTACTCCAGCGCATCGCCCCCCTCTCATAAATACATTCACCCACCATTCCATCTCTTTCCAACGTTTGCAACTCAGACAAACAACACTCTTTGTACTTGGGATTCTTGAAGGCACTGGAAGAATCACGTTGCTCGGAGTCGGGTGCAGTAGGATTGAATGGAGCAGAAAGAGAGAGATGAGGTAATGAAGTGACAACCAGGCGCAAGGGGTGTCGATTGCTGCATCATGGTACGCATGGCGCGGCTATTAGTTTCGAACAAACTACCTTGGATGTAATTCCCTATCTACATCTTCGCATCCAACGACCGTCAGACGTTGTCCCATCTCGTCCCTGTCCATCCATCTATTCCTGCTCAGATTCTCATACGCCCCCAATGACCCAGTGAGATATTAGACAATAAATCGTAGCAGCAGATTAATTTTACAATTCGAAATTGGCAAAGAAAGAAAAAAGAGAAGAACGAAGCGTAGTTCAAGATAGAAAGTAGGGCTAGATAACCATGCTCGCCCTCTTTTTTTCCATTTCCTCTCACATGACCATGAGAACGACGGTTGACGACGAGATACCAAACTCCTACCACATATCATCATCGGCCCTTTGACTCTGATCCGAATCCGAATAATTAGAGTAACCTGCCCCTCCTCCGCCGGTTTTACCAGATTGACCTAGATAATTCTGCGTATTCGCAACGCTGTACCCACCACCACCACTTCCTCCGCTACCATTCGCGCTGTAGTTAGAATGGTGTGAATCGCGTGGGTTCTGATTATACGATGCCCCTCTTTGATGTTGCTGCTGTTGCTGCTGCTGTTGTTGTCCGGTTTGTTGTTGATGTTGGAGACCCCCATTGGCTTGTTGCTGTTGTACGCTTGGCCACTCGTTGGATTTCTCTGATTGTTGCTCGTGTTGCTGCTGCTGTTGCTGCAATCTCTATTAGCATCTTTCCGCAATTGTCTACTCAACATTTCCTACCTGCTGGTACCGCTGATACTGAGCAAACTCTTCAGGCTGCTGTTGCTGTTGTTGCTGCTGTTGAGATTGCTGAGCGGCTTGTTGCTGTAACTGCTGCTGTTGCTGCTCTTTTTTCTGCTGCGCGGCTTGTTGTTGTTGCTGAGCCTGTTGAGCTTGCTTCGCTTGTTTGGAGTTACCGATGGAAATCTGCGGGTGCATCTGTTGGACTTTGGCAAGATACGAGTACATAAAGTTGCTTAGCAAGACTTGCGAGTAGAGTTCGCGGCGAGGGTTCGCGAGCTTGATGTGAGCCATACGGTATATCGCACGTTCTTCTAAGATTGAAAATCGGGTCCAGTTGTAATCGATGTCGGGCTTCAAGATGCGTGGCGGAGGCTCAGGGGATAGTCCACGTGAAGCGTTTTTCTTGTGAGATGATTCTTTCTCGCCCTTCTTCTTTCCTCCTCCGAAGATGGAAGATAGTAGTCCAGGCTCCTTCTCTTTCTTGCCTTCGCTAGACGTCTTCCTAGCACTCTCCTTCTTCCGCTCCTCTTCTAGCTTGATGCTTTCACGATCTAGCACTACACTTTCCCGACCACGACCACCACCTTGTATGGACGTTTGCAGGAGGTCCAGTCTCGTATCGTCGTGGCCCTTTTCCTGAGGCTTGCTGAGCTTGTTCTTGACTTTCTTCTCGCTTTCCTTTTCTGCGTCCTTTGCACCCTTCTTGCCTTTTTCCTTCTCTTTGTCACCACCGAACCAGCCCCAGCTTGTCTTTCTTTGGCCACCTTCTGAGCCTTCCTTCTTATCTTTAGTTTTGCCATCAGGCTTCTTCTCTTCTGGTGCGTTCGGGATGATGGACAATGAGTCTACTCTGTTGTTTTGGCCAGGCATCGCAGAAGGCTGTGCTACTAAATCATCGAATGATTGTGCGGGCTTGATCGGGGAATTCTGGGCGGCTTGGGCATGGCGGTTCGGGCGGCCTGATTGGGGCTGAGGCTGGCGCTGTTGTTGCGGGGGCTGCTGCTGCGGGGGCTGCTGCTGAGATTGAGGATAATGGCGGGGACCAGCAGGCTGTTGTTGGGATTGAGGCGGTGGTTGGCGGGAAGAGTGACGTTCCGGTAACGTAAATTGAGGTATCCTATTCAGTTCTTGTGGCGGTGGTGTCTCGATGATCTGGGGTACTTGTTGCGGCGGAGGGGTGTAGCCTGGCAAAGGCGCTGTTGTTCGGCCGTTCGAGGCGATTCTCGAGTGGAATTGCCTGGGCTGAGGCGAAGTTCGGTCCTGTGTCACAGGTTCAGTGGAAGCTGATCTTGGATGTTCCTCAGCTGAACCGGGCCTTTCTCCGCCATAGCTGGGTGATGCCCGGCTTGCTTGTGGCCGCGAGAAGTTGTTGGACGATCCCTCGAACGCCGAGTTGACCGGTTCCGACTGAACTCGCGCAAGTCCTGGGAGAGGAGGAACTTCGGGTATGCTCTCAGTAGAGTGTACGGGGGAGGTACCCGGAGAGTCCTCTGTATCTGTTTCTGCTTGTCGGCCAGAGACAAGTCGACGCGAGAGGGCCGGACCGCCTTTCCGTAGACTGCCTCGTCTGTAAGTAGTGTGTGTTGATCTCTTCAGCGTTCCCAGACCACGCATTTTACTGCCTGGTACGATTGGCATGCCATCGGCACCCTCCTCTCCCTCCCCACTGATGCCCTTGTGGTCGATGCTCATCCGTCTTATCAAAGCCACTGGGTCCTCCTGTATATGCTCAAGTTCTTGGAGATTAGACAGGCCCCCACTGGGCTGCGCACCGGAGCGTTTCCTTTCCAGTCTCTCAGCACCATCTTTGTAGCCTGTACCGGTATCGATTTGCCTGGAAAGCATAGACTTCTTCCGCCGTAAACCTCCACTTGAACCCTGACGTCCCATGGCACCGTCCGGCGATAGCGAGTCTGAGTCGCCGGAGCGTCGTCTCGTCCGGTCAATCTTGTCCTCGATAAATGTCTTGAATTCCATAGGCGCCAGTTCGGGGTGCAAGCGTGCAGGTACCCAGAAGAGTTTCGATTCGTCTTCTTCAGACATGGCCGGCGGAGAGGGGGGTGAGCTGGCGGATTGGAACGATGGTAGATCGGGATCGGCGTTGTTAACACCCATTGACATCCTGCGTATAGCCTGTAGGTTGCTCAACTCCTGGGCAAGACCCGCAGGACTGTTTTCGTAGTCGAGATTATTGAGCGGGAACTGATGCGACGCCGTGTTCGAGTTGGAGCGAGACAGTGGAGGGGATATCTCGCCGCCGTTTGACGGGTGTCGGCCGATAGAGGCCCTCTTCTGGGGCACGTTGGTGCTGCCATTGGGGCTCGTCGGCGTTGCGGGCTTCTCGTAGGGCATCTGGGGACGCAGCGGGGATCTTGCGGGCGGAGCGGTGGGGAAGGGATCAAAGGCCTCGAAGGCGCCAAAGGACTGTATCGAGTCGCCGTTGGGGCTGGGAATGAAGCTTAGGGGTCGCAGGCTGCGTCGGTTCGACTCGGTGTCGCTATCTCCGCCGTACATGTCACCTATGGCCTCTGTGACGTGGTGGCTGTCATCGCTGATGGATATCTGCGGCGCATGCCCCCGACGGGGTGGATTTCGCATTTGATATAGGCGGTCTAGCTCTCGTGCTCTGTCGGTTGCCTGTGGGGTACGAGACTTGGTCAGCTTGGGGGCTCCTTGGAAGTCGGGTTGGCGCCGCGGGCCTTTGCCGGGAGAATGCAGCAGAGAAACAAAACAATGGTAGTTCTGAGCAATCTCCGTTTTCCCACCAAGTATGCGCCTGCACGTGGGCTTCAGAACATGTGCGAGGTCAACTCACCATTTGCGAGGAATGTGGAGGTGGTTGGCACGATTGCCACGGCTGGGTTAGGGCGCCGAGGCTCGTGGAGCATCGAAGGGCGGGCGATAGGCGGAAGAGGGGGCGTTTGCATGCAGCGTAGGAGTAACAATGAAAGCGACCATTACAACAGGAAGACAAAATGCGTAGAGGTGCTGCTTGACAACTGCAAGCACCGTGTCTAGGGACTAACGCGGAACCGTCACTAGCCTCAAGTCAGCCCAGTGCCCGATGAGGACGCACGACTCGGCGCGACAAGCACTCCGCCACAGGGGCCATCACCACTTGCACTGCGTTGTGTGTCTGTCTGTCTGTCCAGCAGCCGCCCTCAACCTGCTTTGACGATCCTTCACTAAGTGCAGCTACCTTATTGCGGCTTTGGCCATCCTGTTGAGTTAGAGAACATCTACATCATGCCACTTTTCAGGGTCTTGTTCAAAAAGAAGAACAGATCCTTTCAACGTTTCCAACAAAAAACAATCGCTATTCAAGCTTTCCTAGGCTTCTCGCAGCAAGCAAGCAAGCAAGCAAGTATCCAGGTTGCAATTACCCGCAATGTCATGCGTGGCAAAGGGACAAGAATAGCTGTCTCAGACTACTCGCAGATCCCTGGGGTATTATCAGGCTACCAGCTATGTAACTTGTAGCAGAGAGCACTTAGCCCACACCATTGTCAAGCGAGCTGTCACTATATCCATCCTTTCCGACACTACCCACCATCGTGATCCTATACTAACTCACCGATATTATCTATCCACATATTGCCGCCTTACCCTGTCAGGCCGAAGCGCCAGGGGTAAATGTCCCTGCGTCTATTCATTCGCTCGTGCCACCGAGACTTGTCTGTTATACAACGCAGCTGCACGCCAAGGCGATGTTACGCTTAAGCGCTGACCCTCCGCCATTATCGTGAATATTGTATTGCCATCATCTCCGAGAAGCGTGGGTTTTGTTGAATTGCGAGTAGTTCTGGTTAAGGGGTAGAAGTGGTATGATACCATGGTATATACAAGAAGCAAACAATTCAAATTCATGCCAGGCCCCTCGTCTCAGGAAGATGCGCTGCTGCGTCTCCAGACGAACATCGCCGAAGCCACTGCGCAGGTGACGGCACCAAGCGCTAGGTAAAGATTGAGATAATCGTACCCGTCCTCTTCCTGCTTAGGGAAAGCCGTCGATGGGTGGGTAGCGCTTTCGGCCAGCTATACGATGTTAGCTTAGTGAAATCAATCAACAGACGTAGTACTTACGTGAACGAACAACTCCGAGATGCTGTTCCACGTCGTGCTGACGTGTAGTGGCGGTGCCATTCTCAGAGCGCTGGTGTATTCGTCGGGCTGCTGCTCGCATCGCTGCATCGTCTTGTCCTGGTCTGCCTTCAGGGCTGTGTAGACGGCTGGTAGTTGATCCAGGTGAGGATACTTCTTCCGCAACTCGACGATATGCGCAAAACTAGTGGGGTCGCTCGAATCGTATGTGTAACACAACAAATCACACGCATCCAGCTTGGTCTGATTTTCTAGAATCGCGGGTTCGAGTTCGCCAAGCTCTTCCAAGATCAGGTAGCATTGCTTTCCACCTTTCAGTTCGACACTATTGACAGCCGAGCGGGGTTTTATCGTGGGATGGTATGTGTGGCTGAACGGTCGCTGTAGGAAGGCAGATAGCAATGAGCTCTTTCCACTCCCGCTCGAACCAAGCACGTAACATAAGAAGACGTTACGTTCGACTCGTCCAGGCTTCTTCCTTCGCTTCCTCGCTTTGGTCACTTTGAGCGCGCTCGTCGTTCCCCCACGATCGCCACTTTCGAACCCAAGGTATGCTAGGTAAGCCAGAGTCGTTTTGGGCTCTTCAAAAGTAGTCATACTCCATTGCGCGAGCCAACCCTGTAGCGTGATGTACCCTGCTTCGTTACGCACTGTGCACGACGGGAATGCCGAGTCTACCCATGACGTTGGCATGCCGGGCGTGGGTGCGAACAGATTGGCAAGCTCTCTGTCGTTGAGCCCCCCGTCGTTGTCCATGTCGAACTTGAGAAAGAGATCCACGAAGAAGCGGTAGCCAGAGGGGCTCAGCTCAGCCGACGAGAATTGAGGAACGTCGAACTTGGGATGGAGGAATGTATCCTGGAGACTGAGACTATCGGTATAGTGGAACTTCCGCAGTATAATCCAGATTGTCTCATGCCGACCCTTCTCCGCGAAGATCTTGTTCAGAAGCAAAAAGCCCTTCTCGTCCATGCCATGTTCGCCGGTCAGGCCTGGGGCAAAGCGCTCCATTGACCTCTTTATGTTGGCCAGGTCATCATCGCCCAGTGGTTTCTCGAAGCACTTGATCTGGAAATCGTGGACTTCCTGGTCGTTCCAATAACCATCTTTGTCTGTGTCGCAGAGATGGAAGACGCGTTGTAATGCAGAGATGGCCGCCGGTTTGAGCAAATTTTCTTTCGAATCGTATAGGGGTGCGATTGGGTGGGTGACGGCCTTTTGGCAAAGGAAGAAGACCTCGTTGATGTTGTGGTGATCCTTGGCGCTGGTCCGTATGCAGGAGTCGATCTCCTTGAACTCATTCATGACCGGCAGCATCTCCTCTGACACCACTTGCGATGTTGTGCCATTTGAAGCGAGGTCAGACTTATTTGCACAGAGGACTACTGGCACGTTGACGCCTAGCGAGCGGAAGTAGGGCATCCAAAACAAGGCCACCCTCTCATAGCTGTAGTGGTCCGAGTATACGAGAAGTATGACATTCGACTTGCGGAGCTCTGTTCGGAGAGTATGTCGTTCGTGGGGAAGCGCAGAGGTATCGACGATGGTGGTGGTGACATTATCGGGTGTTCCGAGCGTGGGCGGTAGTGTTACCTGTGGTAGGACGGGTTGGATTTTGGCTGTGACGAAGACATCTTTGACGAGAGACGTGATGATGGAGCTCTTGCCGACGCCATCGTCACCACAAAGACATATCCGTACTGTAGCTGTTAGTGGGTGTTGTAGACGTGTTATCGGGACGGAACTCCACATACCGGTCGCCATTTCTCAGCCGCATGTTATTGCATCGTAGGGAGAGGTGGTGGGTGTAGTGGAGGCAGGTCAACGGGAAACTGTCTAAAGTCGACGTTGAATATCGTCTAGAATTGTGGAAGGTTGTGCATCTGAATCGATTTGTTGGTCAGGGCAATGCACCAGTGTGGCTCCAGTGCTGTCAAAAGGCTTGGCACGCGTGGGAGACGATCGCAGCTTCCCCGCCAGCGGGCCCCGCAAGATTGGTCGCTGGGAGGGTGCAATGCCTGCTCGACCGTTTGAATGCGGCCCTGCAGATGGGCCGAACCCATGTCGAAGCATCTCCACCAACGAACAACGGGATGGAAGCTGCCACTCGAGATAATCTTGTCCTGTGCACGGAGCCGTAAGGCGTCCGTCTCCGCTTTCCACTTCCCCAGTTCCCTCCCGCTGGTTCCAGGGCCCGCGCTTCCATCCCAGCTACTGCCGCGGCCACAAGCCTCCTTCTCCGCGTGCTCAAATTGACGTATCCTGCCTCTCCCAGCCAGTACTAATGTCTTAATCTACCCTGTCATCTCTAGCCAGGCACCTCTCCACCAGGCCGGCGCGATCCGATTCACCGATTCTAAGCCGTTAGTCCGCGACCGATTACACTGCAGCTGCTATGTTGTGAGTACCTGTCCTATCTCTGCGCTGACCGCCAGTCACCCACCAATCGCAGCCCTATCATGCTCCACCCGCACGTGAAGCTTGACTGACGAGTATACAGCGTCCTACCTCCTCCACCACGCTATCCCGTCGGAGGCTACCCGGGCGTGCAGCCGGGCCAGCTTATCGAGACCAACAACAGCATCACCCATCCCACCGGGCCCGACTATCAGTTGGTCGTGGGAGAAGGTAATTAATGAGCCTCGGACCCTATACTCGTCATCTTCACTGACGCTATGAAAGGTACCTATGTGCTGCGCGACGACCTCCATCTAGCTACGCCCCCACCGCATCCGTCAGAGGCCCCCATCCATAACCCGAACCCTCTTGCGACCACGGTATCTCCCCCGACAACTGGCACAAAGCTTTCGCTGGTCGCCCTCGCGCCCCGCCAGCCCTCGCAGTCGCAACTCTATAGATTCGGCACCCGCACGAGCACCCGGTCGCAAGTTCCCCCGAGCATACAGGAATCGCCCCACGAAACAAACAGCCAAACGAGTGATGTTGGTTCATATGGCGCCAATGGCATCGCTTCATCCCCGCTGGATGGTCTGAAGACACCAGTGTTCGGAGAGGGCAATACGGCGTTGACAGTAATCAATGGCAAGGACTCCAAAGATCCGTCCAAGAGGCGCAAACCGAAGAGCAATATTGTTAAGAGCAATTCTTCCTTCGTGTCCAGGGTCATCCCCCATGAGGCTCTGACAAAGCGATTACAAGAACATAACCCTAATGGCCTCTACGCTTTCGCCAATATCAACCGCGCATTCCAATGGCTGGACTTGACATCGCCTACAAAGGAAGAACACATGACCAAGATCCTCTTCACCAAAGCGCACGCACTCTGTCACGACATAAACCAAATCACAAAAGGGCCAAATCATCTTGACATCATCATGGGTTTCTCCACGGGCGACATAATATGGTACGAGCCAATGTCGCAAAAGTACGCGCGCATCAACAAGAACGGTGTCATCAACGCGACCGCTGTGTCTGACATACGGTGGCTACCGAATAGCGAGAATCTGTTCCTCGCAGCACACATGGATGGAAGCCTGGTGGTGTACGACAAGGAAAAGGAGGATGCTGTCTTCGTGCCCGAGGAAATCACATCACCGAGCGAAAACGGGCTAACCGATGGGGAGAAGAAACTGAAAGCTCTGTTGACGATCAAAAAGTCTGTCAACTCTAAGAACCAGAGAACGAACCCCGTGTCCTACTGGCAAGTCTCCAGGTCCAAGGTCAATGCTTTCGAGTTCTCGCCCGACCGACGTCATCTTGCCGTCGTGTCCGAGGATGGGTCCTTTAGAATTATGGATTTCCTTCGCGAGAAGCTGCTCCACCACTACATGAGCTATTACGGCGGGATGATGTGCGTCTGTTGGTCGCCCGACGGCCGCTATGTCGTCACCGGAGGACAGGATGATCTTGTCTCTATATGGTCTTTGGAGGAGAGTATGCTGGTTGCACGCTGTCAAGGCCACAATTCGTGGGTGACGGCAGTGCAGTTCGATCCATGGCGATGCGACGAGCGCAACTATCGGATTGGTAGCGTAGGAGAGGACTGTCGCTTGTTGCTGTGGGACTTCAGTGTCGGCATGCTGCACAGGCCTCGAGCAGTAAGTCCAAGTCGCTGAATCTGGCAAGTATAATGGCTGACGTTGATTTAGGCATCTGTGCGACAGCGCGGTAGTATTGCCTCGTCAAACCTCAAGATGCAGCGCACACAGACAGGAAGTTCGATGAACCGACTGAGATCGAATTCTAATCTCACATCGGGTAGCATGTTGGATGAAGAAGAAGTGGTGCATCGCGTGGAGCCTCGGGCACGCACGGCCATGCTACCTCCAGTGCTGGTAAGTCTGTCCTGAAACCTCAACATCAAATTTCTAATCGCCATTACCCGTAGGCAAAAGCCGTCCACGAGCACCCACTGTGCTGGCTAGGCTTCGAAGAGGACTGTATCCTAACATCATGCAAAAACGGTGAGTGGCATCAGCAAAAGTTTTCGTCTCAATCACCTCATATCCACCCGTTACGCGCACGTTGTACACTAGAGGGACGTGATCTGCGATAAGGGCGGGTTTTACTGCGCCGCTGTGGCCGTGCGCAGGAACACCCGTCTAGTCTAGTGTCACACAGGGATCCGCCCACGCATTTGTTGAGTTCGCGATGAGCAAAAACGAGAGATAAGGAAGTGGATCGCTGACTGTTTGAATTGCAGGCCACATCAGGACTTGGGACCGACCGAAAGAAGGTGCTGGGAATGACGACAGCAGTATGTCTGCGAGTGCAAACGGAAACCATTTGTAGGACGAGGCATTCGGATCTGCATAGACGTTTAGACGTTATCGCGCGATCGCGTTTGATGATGGTGGTGATGGATGGATCGGAGGTCTTGGTAGGTGCTCTTGGTATTGGGAGAGAGTTTGACCTCCGATATGTCCCGATGTCTGACATGTGCAAAACGTTCAGCCCTATTGCATATGCACGTTTACTTGCATGTGCGCGAAAGAGCCTCTTGTTCTAGAACATATGGTTAGAGCAGTACTCCATCGACACAGCGTCGCAAAATCAAGTTTCCTTATCTCCACCATGCAACATGGTGTGAAAATCACGACAGTGCGACCATGTTTCCGGCCGGTAACTAACATGTCTCTTACGATCACGACTCTACTAAGCAGTGGATACTCACGGCGCCTGCGGGAATTTATAGCGGTAGCCGCGTCGCTTCTCCCAGCTGTGGGTCAGTATAATGTACGTAGCTCTGATGAGGCTCTGCTGTTGATACCCACAGTTGCGGCAATGCAAGTCTAGCCGCAGATTTTCCTGACCGTGCCCTCTCGGACCGAGATTAAGGTATGCAGAGTGCATATCACGGGCTTGTTGTAGAGGAGGCTGGTGCTGGTTTCATCGTGGCGGTCAAACGGTGACGGCGTGACCGGACGGCGATGCGTTGAGATGAAGTCAGCGTGATGTGTAAGGCTGCATAACGATAGTTCGCACCTGAAAGTCTTACTAACGCATCGTGATGACGACCCCTCTATCAACGACACGCAATACTCCCACATGTACAACCCTAATAGCTCTGCGTCAGGCCACCGTCGTTCGAGAAGGTTGGAATGGTTGACGATATACATTTGGATATGCAACCGGCGAGGTGCATCGCAGCTCACCATCGTTTCGGAATTTCTCTTGCAGGTTGGCCGATGCAAGATGGCGGCGACCATTCCATGTGTGGCGTAATCGCTAGCATAGAAACCCTAGAAGGCCTGCGGGTACCACATATCCTCGGGAGAGCCGCAAGCAAAACCCTGAACACGTCTCCATGACTCCTCGCTTGTGACACAAAGAGTGGACGTTGGGTTGAATGGACTCGAGGAGTATGCAGAACTTATTGAAGATTATTCCCATCATTATCCAGGACGCGCGTAATCCCTCTCGACGTTGCTTGCATCGATCGAAGAGAGGCTTGCGCTGGTATCGCCGCCGTTCGCGGGAGGCTTATCGGAACACCTTCTTTGATGCCCCCCTGCGATGCCAATGTGACGCCTAATCGCCGCCAGAAAATTCTAAGACAAGTGAAAGAAGCGCGCTAAACTAGAGGCAATGATGCGAGCTGCGAGTAGCTACCGACCGTCTCCACTTATGCCCATGAGCTCATCAGGGTGCAGCTGCTTGGGCAGGCCGCCCTTGCCCGCATATCCCACGCTCTCTGGTATATCTAACGCGGTTCCAACACGCGTGCCGCGCTGAACAAAGCCCTCACCTTACTTTACATATCCTTGACGTGGGTTCCTTCCTGTCGAATGACACCACTGCTTCACCAGCTTTAAACCCTACTTCCCTCCCACGCTTCTTCTCAGCCCCAATCCAGCTGGCTCACCACATCGCCATCCCACATTCGCATACCATACGAGCTGCGCCCACCCAGAGTGATACCCATCCTTACGTCAGCCTGCGACTAGACCCAGCTGATACTTATTCGCTGGACCCCACCTTTTGGACTCGAAGAGTGGTGGTTGTGTCTCTCTTGTGATTTTTGACTTGTCCCTCGTTACATCATCATGCCTCGCCCAAGTGTCGGGGTGTTCGGCAGAAATGCCGCGCCGACCCTCGAGATCAAGTACGCTTTCACCTATTGTCAAATATCAACATGGAGACGGCTAACGAATCCCCAGGCCTGAGTCGCCTTTTGTTGTTTTCTACGGAGAGTCGTCCGAGTCGCATGAGACGGAGCTGAGGGGAAAGCTGGTTCTGAACAACCCAGAGTCCATGTCAGTGAGGAGCTTGCGAATCACACTCACGGGCACACGGAAAGTCTCGTACGGTAACCTCCCTGTCCACGAAGAAGCTCGTTCTTATGAATTATGCTAACTCTCCGCGCACAGATGGCACTTGACCAACACGGTAAGCCCGCAGCCTATCACGCAGAAGACCAACTTCCTCGTCGAAGAACTCCACCTCTTTCCCGTCGACGTCGGCAGCAAGACCAAAGCACACAAGCTCAATGCTGGGTACCATGAGTGGGATTTCAAGTTCAAGATGCCTCCCAACCTCGACCAGAGCGTTGAGGGGCTACCAACAAACTGGGTGGTTTATAGTCTAAAGGCCCACGTGGATAGAGGGTACATGAGCAAGCAGCTCAGTGCTACGGCGCACATCCGCGTCATACGGACGCTCGGACGCGACATGCTCGAATCCATGCCCATGGAGCAGATCAACGAGGACATCTGGGCGAACAAGCTGGCATACAAGATCACAGTCCCGCAGAAGAACTACATCGTCGGAACGTCCATAACGGCCGATTTCGTCTTGATTCCCCTGCGCAAGGGCGTGGAGATTTCAACAATCAAGATGGAACTGATAGAGTCACGGCAGTTATTCGCCGACTACGCTGGTCGCCGGATAAGCCACCAAAATGACATACAAGTTGCGGTGACCGAAGGCGATATGCCAGAAAACTCGGCGCGCAGGGTCCCAGACGGAACAGAAGACACAGACGCGTTGTTTGACGAGTCGCATCGCTTCTCCATGACTCTCGATTTACCAAAGTCGCTCAAGAACTGCCGGCAGTCAGTAGATACTGAGAACATACGGCTAACGCACAAACTGCGGCTATACGTCAACCTCAAGAACCCGGAAGGTCATACCAGTCAACTGTTGGTGAAGAACCACGTGCACCTGTTCATCTCCCCGAATCTACCTCCGAACGAAGACCAGAGTGTAGTAGTTGACCAGAACATTCTAAACCAACAAGCGATACAAGACGAGGTCAACCAGAACGCGCCTCCTACATATGGCCTGCATCAACTGGACTCCCTCTACAACGATATTGACCCATCCGGTTTCATGACCCCCGGCGGCGTTCACAGTATGATGAACAGTGGTGCCAACACACCTTTCTATGCGCAATCCCGCCGCGGCTCATCCGAAAACCTTACATCCCTCGACGCAGCTGTCCACCAACCCGGTGGCGGCGCGTCAGCAGCAGCCCTTCAACACCGCCTCGCAAGCCTCAGCATGGAACACAGCGACCGCCCCAATCGCTTCCAACCCTCTCGCCAACACTCCTCCGGTGATAGCACACCAGCGCATAACGGCGAGCAAGCTTACTTCGACCTCCCGCCATCGAACTACGATATGGACGCATTGGCACGTACGCCTAGTTACAACACCGCTATGCGAACTCCCGCGGGCTGCAGGACGCCTGGCGGCATGGACATGGTTCTGCCGAGTTATGAGATTGCTACTTCGAGACCTAGTTCTCCATCTCGGAGTCGTGGTAGCAGGGGTACGACTCCTAGTCCGGCGCGAAGTCTGGATACGTTGAATGAGGAGACGTATCGGAATACCCAGATGAACAGCAGGAGACAGAGTCCCAGGGATGGAAGCCCAAGGACTAGCGATGATGGAAGGTAACATACTCTTCCGTCTTGTTGCAGGTTTCTCCGCTATTCCTATGTCGTCTTCATGCTTCATTTTGGAGAACATGATTTAATACCCGGTTCGCTTCACAGCAGTCAAATCATTACTCCGCTCACATCAACAACTTGCTCGTTGTCATCGACATCGTCAAACGGCTCGTTACACGCACTGCGTACCTCACCATCGGCGGCCGGTTCGTCGAACTTCTTGTCTCCGACATCAGCCTATCGCAGCCATAGCCCATCTCGCTTGCTGGAAGTCCCGCGGCTAGAGAAAACACGGGAGCGATCTCCACTCAGGACGGAGACGTTATCCGTGACGGATATGGCCGAAGCGCGTTGAGGGCGTTGTCGTTTCTGCTCTACTCTATTATTTTTTCAGTTTCATGGTTACGATTATGGTTATCACGATAGCATTAGAAGACTTTTTTTCTTCTTTCCTTCGACATTGTATAGGTATAGAGATAGATTTCATTTAGCTTCACCACTCAGAATTGGGTTGAGTTGGAAGGGGAGGTATTAGAGTTGGATACCCCACGCGCATCGTTCTTACTATTGGTAGTAATCACACATGTCATACACCATCCATTGCATCCTTCTTGTTTACTTCTGCATGAGTGAACTCCACTTAAACCTCGCAGCGTGTGACTGACTTCCCCCCAGACTACACCTACCATTTCCCTTCCTGTATGTCCTGACTCAATGACACGGAAAAAGGTAGTAACACGATGATCACGCTGTAAAGTCAAGTCAGTTCTTCCACCTCTCACATTGCCGATTCCATTTCTTCGGCAAAACACCGGAGTGATCGGGCAGATAGCCGATCTCGGGGCTTGGGCAGCCGTTCGCGAGCTAGTCTGGGTCTGGTAGCACGTCCGCTACACGCAACAGTCCTTCAAGTCTAGAAACATAGCGTGTCTAGTGTGAGCTGAGAGATTCGTGTGTTGTACCCCTTCCGGATTGATGTACTACATTGTGGTATCTCGTCTGACTTGCTTACAGTGGATTATATATTGTCTTGGCTTCAACGCCCTTGGCTTACAACAGCCCACAAAGGATCTGGAGTATCGTACAGGCAAATTCATGCTCGGGCAGGGAAAGACGCAGGGTTCACTTGATACAATCACCACGTTCACTTGGTAGTTCCGACTCCAGATCCATGACAGGCTCAGCATCTCTCAACACCATTATCCATTATAATATCCCCATACATCTACAGACCCCCTTACCCAACCCTAATCTATCCCCTTCTAGACTACAATCTAACTCGGATAATGTTCAAACAAGAACCCCGCCGCCATCTCCGTATTCCCGTCCGTAGCATTCAACGCCGCAATGGCCTCTTGACGCGAAAACCCCAACACAACCAACTTGTCCACTTCTTCGTCTGGCCAAGCCGCTCGTGCAGCAGGGAGGTTACTAACCATGTTGCGGATCTGATCAGCCGTGACACCTTGTAATGGTCTCTGCCCTGTGTTGTTTTCTTCTTCTGTGCGTAGCACTCTGCCCAGGGCTTTAACCCACCCTGCTTGCACAGTATCGTTATCCAGTTCCAGCGAAGAAACGTGAACAAGGTCTTGTTCGCAATCCCCAGCATTAAAATACTCCCACCCCATAAGGCCTCCAAACCCTTTCCCGATATTCCCGTACTTTTGCCGTAACCTCTTGCAGTTATCTGCTAGTTTCTGTATACCCACGTGTCCAGCCCCATTTGCCGGGTTCGTAACTACACCCAACACCACTTTCTCTGGTTTCCAGCCCGCCGCTATAATCGCATCGTACCACTCCGTCCTCCCCGCATCACCCCACCCACAGTAGAATTGCGTGTTATACCAGCCGATCTCTTTTCCAAAAACACTGCATTCCAGTTCTGGGTAACTGAACCCGCTGAGATGAGGTAAAGTGGGGTGTAGAGGATTAGGACTGGGTCCGCTAGCTAGCATGGGTCTGGGTGGACGCAGGTGAGCGGGGATATTAGGATCGGGGATCAAGGCTGTGGCGACGGGAGCGAGGGTGATCAGGAACGGGGGACCAAAATCTGTTCGTAGACGGGAGATGAGGCGTGTAGCGGTGGATAAGGGGATTTCTTCTTCGATGTCGAGGTCGAGGCCTGAGAGGGAGTAACGGGTTATCAGGTCGCGGAGGGGGGTGTAATATGCCTCGAACTAGTGTCTCTATTAGCTTTTGTATACTGCCAGTAGGATACAAGGTGGGGGATATGGTGTCGTACACTCTCCTCGTCTCCACTCAACTTCTCGAAACTGCCTTTTGCTGCTCCTCCTAGCATACCCAACACCTTGACCCCGCTACCTTGTAACCAATTCACCTCGCCCCATAACTGGTCGTATCTCTTATCGTCAGGCCGGTGATCGTTCAGCGTGATGTTCCCTGGTCCATCATTAAGGTGAATGGCTGCGATAATCACATGTGTGATGCCCGTATTGTTCGTGAGCAGTGGAAGCAACGAGTGGTAATTGCCGTTTGAGTCGTGGTAAGTCTGGTGGTAGACGATGAGCCGTGGGCCAGTGGATGGCGGGAGTAATTTCGGTGTTGAAGAAGCCATGATGCTGAGTAACTAGAAAGCAAGTGTGGTGAGTAGTCTACAAAGTTGGGGACCTGGTACGTGGACGCGTTCCTGCATTCAACACGGGTCCCGTAGGGCTGAGGTGGGGCATGTCGCGCTACGTCATTTTGCAACCCCAAGGACACGATGGCGAGTCAGGTGTTCAGCACAAACAATATACAAAAGATGAAGCAACTGAATGTCGTTATGTGTAGTATTGCATGCATGTACTCTGTAACATATCCTGACCGGAACGCCGCTTGCTGTCCGATGAGGTACAGCCCTAATCCTCGTATCCAGAACAAAGCAGGAAATCTCATGTAGACACTAACGTCTCGTATTGCTCACCAATTATGCAGGCCGCCTAATGCGTAACAGTCGTAGCATCCTCCTGGGACAGGCTAGTGGTAGCCGTTGCTGTATTCGTGTCGTGTGTCACCGTTCATACCACCAAAGTACGGATGGATAACCGTCTGCTTTGCTGAAATGCGGCCAGCGGGGTCGTATACGAGCAGCGCATCAAGTAGGTCAAGGCCAACCTCGTCGAGATTGGTGACAATATTCGCAACGTCTGTCCGGCCCCACTTGGGGAACGAGGGCTTGAAATCGGGGAAGGAGGTGACGCCGGGCCAGTCCTGTTCGTTGGGTGTACCGAGGATACTATACACGATTAGCGTTTGGAATGGGACATGTGAGTTGAGTTTGCATACCGGAAGATCTTGAAAATCTCGTCAATCTCCGAATCACCGGGGAACAGAGGCTTGCGCGTGCACATCTCGGCGAAGATGCAGCCAACAGACCACATGTCAACACCAGTAGAGTATTGACGACCACCAAGGAGAATCTCTGGAGAACGGTACCATAGCGTGACGACCTATTGCAAGTTAGAAAACATGCCCAATCATCCACCAAGGTTTGTTTGCATACCTCGTGGGTGTATGTTCGCAACGGGACACCGAAAGCGCGAGCGAGACCAAAATCCGCCAGCTTCAGGTTGCAGTCCTTGTCGATGAGCAAGTTCTGCGGCTTGAGGTCGCGATGCAGCACACGATGAGCGTGGCAGTAGCGCACACCCTGACACAGCTGCATCATAAACTTCTTCACCATCTTGTCGTCCATGCTCAGACTCTGACCCGCTAGACCAGAACCCTCTGGCAGTGCTTTGCCGCGTCCACCCTGGCTAACCGGTAGCGCCTCCATGTACTTCTTCAAGTCCAGATCCAGAAATTCGAAAACGAGGTATAGCTTGTGACCGTCGGCGTGGACGATGTTGAGGAGGCGGACAATGTTGGGGTCGTTCATCTCCTTGAGGAGCGAGATTTCGCGGATGGCGGTTGAAGGGACACCTTCATCTTCCGCTTCGAGGCGGATCTTCTTGAGGGCGACGATACGTTGGTCTTTGGTGGTGAGATCGCGCGCCTTGTAGACGACTCCGTAAGTTCCTGAGAGGACATGTGAGTAAAGGCTACGCGCATAGTAGGGTGTTGTAAGAGGATGATGCCGTACCCTCTCCGACCTTCTCCAACTTCTGGTAGTTCTCCATTGTGATCGGCTACGGACTGCGAATGCTTCAGGTGGAAGACAAGCGGTCAAGCGTGTTTAGCTAGATCGCAGGAGCGCTGTTTCGCAGCGAGATCAAATTATACCGGGTAGAGGTCAAGGTAATTGAATGCCTCTCCAGCAAGCTCCAGTGTACCTGTGGTTAGTAAGTGCGGGTAGGGAGGAAGGTGCGGCTGGGACTAGGGAACGAGGGTGTCGATGTTAGGAAATTCGAGATGTAAACACCCTTGACGCATCAGGCAACGCGCAGCCGTCAGCCACAAACGCGAGCTTAGTCAAACACCCCTGTTCTCACTTTTCTCTACATGTCTCATATTACCTACACGCGCTGCCTGACGATATTAAATCTTGACATATGCCATCTCACCAAAGGCTTGCGTCTAGTCTATCTAGCAGAAATATGCATCACCTGGACCCCCATGAACGCCCTCCAGACAGCATACGCAATGTCTACAAAAAGTACCAAAAGATGACATTGAACAACTTGGACCTAAATCAAGACATCATCGATCTATCAAACGACGCCTCTGCGTCATCAAGCAGCAAAGTGCGCGTGGTCAAACACTACACCGCAGAAGACCTGACCGCCATTTTCCGGACCTTTGCCGGTGAAGATGGGGAGGAAGAACACCAAGACATGGCTTTGCCAAGGTCGATACCAGTATACGAGCACGAAGACATGCCAGGTAGGAAGTTCCTGAGTCTGGAATCATCATGATAGACTATAGCTCTTGTTCATGTAGTTTCATAATCTCTGTTCCTAACAGGTAAGACAGGCCTCTACATAATCCCCTCCCTTCTCCCCCCATGCATCCAATCCATACTGCTATCCCGCCTCCTCCACCGAGACCTTTCCAACCCATCTCATCTCACAAACATCCACACGCACTACAAGCTGTCTTACCCCTCTTCCCAATCCTCATTTTTCTCCCTTCCTCCTCTTTCCTCCTCGACCCCAATCGCCCATCCCCTCGACCCCACCATCCACAAACCCCTTTCCACCCCGCAACTCCTCAACAAAAAACTTCGCTGGACGACCCTAGGAGGCCAGTACGATTGGACTGCGAAATGCTACCCCAGCACCGCACCGCCAGCTTTCCCTTTAGATATCAAGCGTCTGCTGGAATCTTTGTTTACAGAAACAAAGGCCGAAGCGGCGATTGTGAATCTCTATTCACCGGGCGATACTTTGAGTGTACATAGGGATGTTGCTGAGATGAGTGGGACGGGGTTAGTTAGTGTGAGTCTGGGGTGTGATGCCATCTTCGTCCTCGGCACTTCTGGAAAGGTGCAAGAGGGCGGAGAGGAGGATGGCGGTGAGGAAAAGATTTTGACGTTGAGGTTGAGGTCGGGAAGTGCCGTGTATATGAGTGGGGAGTCGAGGTTCGCCTGGCATGGCGTTCCGCAGATAGTAGCAGGGACCTGTCCTGAGTACTTGAGAGATTGGCCTGGGACGACGGAGGGAGATGGAGAGTATGAAGCGTGGAGGGGGTGGATGGCGAACAAACGGGTGAATCTGAATGTACGACAGATGTGGGATTGATCACTTCAATAAAACAACATAAGTTTACAAAGGCATTAGAATGTATTAGTACTATTCAACAGTAAAGGGGTATGTATATATACGCAATTCGAGCCACCGTGTTCAATAAGCAACTTCCTCTCCACCTTCCTCCATATCAACTTCCTCCTCCTCCTCAGACGTACAAGTAGCCATCATGAGACTTTTCCACTAGTATTTTCCCGGCTCGCCTGGGACAGCACTCGTGGGCGCCGTAGTCGCACTTCCTGGCACAGCAGAGCCTGGCGCACTAGCATGGTCGGTTGCATTGGTACCAGTCTTCTCCAGTCCCTGGGTTTGGAGAGGAGCAGGCTGCGTCTTCTCTTCAGGGTACATGTTCTGGGGGCTGCTATCTCCGGAGACAGGACTGGTAGGTACACTCGAAGGGGCTTCGTTGGTCACCTTGCCGGCTGCCTGGCGGATGACATCCCACCATTGTTCCGCAGCTTGTGGGGTGTGTGCCTTGAATGCGAACTCGTGTGTCATGGAGAAAGCACCGCCAATCTTTCCCTTGGATACGTCTTTACCCTTGATGTTGAACTTTTGTCCGTTGACGGCACCGATGACGCAGTCGGGGATGTAGAGAGACAGTTCGGGCACTGGGTCCTTAGCGAAGTCGTCGTCTGTCTTGAACTCATGGAGGAACTTGGAAGGGGTGACGACGTAGTAGTTTGTGTCGTAGGAGCGCATGATCTTGCCCTTCTTCTCGAGCGAGCCAGAGATGAGCGGCTGGGTGGAGCGGTGGTTTTGGTTGGGGAAGCTGATGTCGGCGAGTGTGCGGGGTGGGGCGGAGGGATCGATGAGGACCGTGTTGTTGCGCTGGATGAAGCCGTTCCACTCAAAGTCTTGAGGGATGCGCTGGGATGTGCCGACCATGTCGGTGTATGCAGCCTTGGTGTGCTCGGCCTGGGTGTTGACGACCTGCAAGAACTGGCCCATGCCGTGCTGGACCGTCTGGATGATGTGGGCCTCAAACTGTGCGAAAGAGTTCTGCACACTGATCAAGTCCTGGCGGTTGTTGTTCTCCTCCTGCACTTGCTTGTGTAGACGGTGGTTGACTCCGCGCTGGAGGATGTATGGGTCGTCGGTAGCCTTCATAGAGCCACTGTGCGAGTCGAAAACTGCGGTGTGCTGGCCGAGGAGCTCAATGTGCTTCTGAGTGTGCTGGCGAGCCTTGTCGACAGCCTTACTGCCCTTACCGGCGCCCTTTGTGAGCTCCTTGCTCTTGTTCTTAATCTCCGTGTGCAGGCGGTCAAAGATGGGGAGGATGGTGCCTTTCAGCTGCTTGGCCGTCTCGTAGTGTTGGTTTGAGATGCCCTAGCATTGTTAGAAGAGCCATTGTTTTCTTGTGTGGAAGCATGTCGTACCTGGGTGTTGGACCTGATGTTCTCGAACATGCCCGCGATACCACCGAGCGACTGATCGAAATGGTGGCCCTCCTTCAGGGGATCCTTGACCGTCTATTCTACGTCAGCAACCGCATCTCTATCGCACTGATTTAACCAACCTTCAAGACCCGCTCATACTCCTTGCCGTGTGCATGGTTCGTCTTCTCGGTCGCGGTAATATAGTCTTCGAGGTAGGCAACGGCGTGTTTCCAAGCTTGCAATCGCTCCGCAAAGAGCTTTGTAACCTGGGAATTTGTTAGGTGCAATTCCTTCCATTGGTCTTCGGACTGCTCACCTCTGAGGTATCCTCGCCTGGGATGGCATCTTCGTCGGCAGATCGGTTTGTGAGACTGCGCGTGGGCACCTCACTCGTGGCAGAAGTAGGCGCTGACATATTGCAGGTGTGTAGTGATACTCAATAATCCAAGGTGCAGTCGTGGAACGTGTCTTCGCACGTGTAGAGGGTAACGTTGTTGTTATGAAGCTTGACCGACGCGGCTAGCGATATTTGGTTGGTTGAAGGCGGGGTTCGCGTTATTTCGGAAATGAGCCCGTCTACTGGTGATGCAAGAGGGGGAGAACGACAACTAGTAGATAAACTATTTTGCAAGGTAAAATCAGGGTCCATGGAAAGGATTTAAGTTTGATTTAAGCCCCGAGCACAAATCTAGATCGACATGCACTCATCCTAGAGAAGCAGGGCATCGTGGAGGTTTGGCTGGACCCATGACGTCGACGTTGGGAGCGTCTCGTCCAGTTGCGAGCGGGATCTGCACTAGGAAATCACCTTTGACGGGCTGCGCCACGATCCCAGTGGAGATTGCGGGAGGTATTCCTTTCACATGGTTACATTCAGAGTCATTGACGTATCGTGGCTTCGTTGCATGGCGCGCCCAAGTGAGAAGATTGTCACAGTCTCCGCACAACGCATAAGTAACCCCACAGTAACACCGAGGAGCCTCAAGCGCTGTCACATTGTTCACCACTGGGCTAGGTTGAGATCTAGATCGACCAGGAAACTTGTGAGTTACCCCTGTCACATCGGACGGTGGAACTCGGGTATCTGGTGTGGTCCCCACGAGGGGTAGTTATTTGTCATACTGTCAACCTTCATAACAGCCAGCCTAGTTTGTCACCTATACCCAGGATAAAACTCACTAGACGCCGATGCTAAAGCCTGAGGCTATGTCGATTGGATGCCGTCTTGAAGTTCAGGGGGCTTGGAGTGATGAGACCGGACCTGCCAACCTTTACGTCTATTCACAGATGTTTAGCAACACGAAGACGGTACTTTCGAAGTCAAATGTTGAAGCATGTGTAATCTCGAGTAACAGCTCAGACTGCCTCCGCTAGTCGATCAGTACTCCATCGCATCCTCAAACAGGCCTCGTAATTGCTCCCTCTCAACATCAATATTCTGCATCTCCAAACTCGGCGCTAGCATCAGTACTCTTGCCTGAGGAATCGTGCCCTCAACCAGTTGATCCAAATGCTCCTTTCCGAAACCAAGCGCCTTCAAACCGCGTGGTTGATCACCAAGCTTGATCAAGAACTCTGCCAGTGCCTCACCCAACACCTCCCCTGCACTCTCCTTCTTGACGTTCGAGATATCGACACCGAATGCCTCGGCTGCAGCCAAATGTCGCTCGGGGTTTGACGCACCTGTGAATCTGAAAACTGCCGGCGCAGTTACCGCAACACTGACGCCGTGTGGGATAATGGTGTGATCGACGTCGTAACCTGCGTGTTTGTATCCGGGGTTTTGGCCTGAGATGGGGTAGGACATGCCGTGGCAGAGATGCACACCTGCGTTACCGAAACCAACACCCGCGAGTGTTGCAGCTAGCAGCATCTGAGACTGCGCCTCGTGGTCATCGGGGTCCTTGACTGCGCGAGGTAGGTACTTGACTGTGTCTTTCAAAGCCTTGAGGGAGAAGATGTCGGAGATTGGGTTTGCACCTTGATAAGCTGGGCGGTTGAGTGGATTGGTAGGACGTGGTGTGCGCTCGTAGTATGGTATCGCTGTCCAAGATTCGAGAGAATGGCACAGCACGTCGAGACCCGAGGAGGCGTGGACAGCAGAAGGCATGGTGCGCGTGTTAAGTGGATCCACTATACCCAGAGTAGGCTTCAAGTTGCGATGAGCGATACCAGTCTTCGCGCGCTTGGAGACTAGATCGAAGATGGCGGTACCAGTCGTCTCAGATCCAGTTCCTGCTGTTGTTGGTACAGCGATAAGTGGGAAAAGCTTCGATGGAATAGGCATTCCCTTGCCTAGCGGGGCGTTGACAAAGTCCAGGAAGTCTGCCTCGGGGAATGTAGTGTATAGGTTCATCAACTTGGCTGTGTCGATAACACTGCCACCACCGACAGCCAAGTATGCATCTGGTTTCCACGGCTTCGCGAACTCGATCGCCTCTTTTATGCTGTGATCCTTTGGCTCCACTCTGACCTTGTCGAAGATCTCATATGTCACACCCTCCCTTTCCAAGCCTTCAATGACCTGCTTCATGGCATCTAGTTTTCTCACGTTCTGGTCTGTGACAACCATGACGCGCTTACTGCCCATGTTCTTGAAGTCCATGCCCACTTCCTTTGTACATCCAGGTCCGAATCGTATGCTCGACGCTGCCATCTCGAAAGCATATTCTTTCTGCTGGAATTGATCGAGGGGCGTTGCGAGGTGTCGGCGTGCTTGCTGGACGGTAGCCGGCGATTGGTGGTAATTGGGATTCGAATGGCATGGACATGACGGCGGATGCGTATATTGCACGGTACGGAGGAGATTCAGTGCGCGGGCTGCCCGTGAAGGCGCTACACGGATTGCTGTTGAGATCACCATGATGTGAGGGTTGTGGCGTTCTTTACACGGGTGTGTAGAACAATGCGGGGGTTGCGCGTGTGCCTAGAGATATTGATAATCACTCCTCAGAACCAAATATTCCTCGAGTGATATTTAGGGAGTACTGGCAACGGTAACAAGGAGCAAAACCGCGTGTATCGCGTGTGGAGAAGCTCCATGATGCTGCCATGCATCACACCAGAGCGCAACCTCGGATGAGAGCTACCCCATTCCTACTTTCGGTATACCGAAAATGTGGGGACATGGTTAAATGCCGACTGCAGATCTGGATCGGAGGCTTCGGAGTTTTCCCCGTATTTCCCCAGCGTTCATCTCTCCACCGCGTTCACGACAACCTCGGAAATATCCAGGGAAACGAAGAACACAATGGTAACACGACTCCCATTGCATCTCTCCAGCCTTCGAGGAAACGATTGTGTATACAGGGTGGAGGACTGGTTGGTCCAGCGCATACTGAAACCATTGCCAACGCTCCTTCATGACGACAACCCGCACACCGATTAGTCGCACCTCTCATGAGAGCCTATCCCAGCAAAACGTAGAGGCGGTGAGCACGCATCGTGACTTACAGTAGATTTTGGAGGTTGAGTGACCATCCGGCTCGGACAAGCGCTGGTGGCTACATCTTTCACGCGCAGATACATACGATGCGCACGGCACGTACATGGCCGTGCGATACTAACAGTACCTAATATCAAGGACCGGGCGTTGCTATGAACCTCAAGGATGTTGGTGTTGCACTCACAAGGCGTAATTGAGAACGAACGAGCTGAGCGCTTAGCTCCAGCCTTCTCGCTAGCAACCAATGATGCAAGACATCTACCCGCCCGCTTTGAACAACATTCGCTTATTTTCACTATACCAATCTACACCAGGCGACACGAGAGTAGTCGTTCTGACTTCGCATATACCTCAATGTGCATCTGCCGGACGTACCTCTGGACAGACTAATGTATAGATACATGCATCCCAGCGTCAACACCAAAGTACCTAGGTAATTCACATCCGCGCAGAATATCAAGGCTTTAGATTTCGAAGACCTGGGGTTCTGGTTTGCTCGTTGTACCCGTAGCGCAAGGCGGGCCATCCACAGCGCTTAAGATAGCCTGTTGGCCGACCGTTTCAAAACACTGCAGGGCGAAGGCTGCGAAGGGGTTGCCAGTTCAACCTCTTCGCGCTGGAGCCAACAAATGAGAAAGGCAAATGCAGCTCCCCGAGAACGGCGGCTGGTCGTAGTCGGCACAGACTCCTGCGCCATCTCGTTGCAACAACGTGCGTCCGTGTCCACCTAGCGTATCTTTCATCCCTTCAGGGCCTGAGGCGAGGTGCCATTAATATCTGATATCCGCGCTGTTGGTAAGGCTACTTCTTTTTGACCCATCGTACCATTCCCCTACTGTACATTCTTTCGTCATCTCTTTCATTTCGTCATTTCGTTCGGTTTGTATGCATACAAGCTAGCATTAGTGGGTCCAAGGGTTTCTTGCTCTCCTTATTTCGCTGTTTCTGATGAGTCTCCTATTGTATGTTCACAAGCCTGAAAGACGCCGGTTCAGATCTAGAGAGAAAGCACGGAACCTCATCCACATATGCGAGCCACCTGAGTCACCGGCGATTCAGGGCAGTCGTTGCGATGCTATAGAAACAGACGGACGGCGCTGCCATCTCCTACTATCGACCGAGGATCAGAGTTGGTGCAGTTGGCATCTCAGAGAACAGAACGACTTGAGCACTCGATGGGAAAAACTCCAACTTGCTGCAGAAAAGATTGTTGTATTCGACGCACACACCGCAAAACAAAAAGTTCTCAAACTTCGCTTAGCGGTTGAGCTTCGTCGTCGCATTAGGGAAAGATTTCACACTCGAGGCATTGACACCGTAGATTTCATAGAATGGATTGCAAGGCTGGAGAAAGAGGTCAGGACTTTGGCGAACATGATCCTGAGTACGTATTGTGTCAGTTGAGTACTCTTGGATGTCATGCTGACCTTTTGTAGTGTCAAATCTGAACCATAAACTTCTACCAGATACACCGGGTGTACTCCACGACAACCGTTGTTCGGAACAGATCATGATACTACAGTCTCCACTGAAGCCTGCGATACCCATCGGATCACTACAAGGTATAGACGATGGCACTATACTCGTGCTCAAACACTTCTCTACCGACCTGTGTGCCGACGCCATCCGCCGCCTATACCACATTCTGCCCGATCTACACTTTTCGTCTCAGCTATCAGACTCCCCGATACAAGCGGACGCCGTCGGAGATACCGGAACCGACATCATATGCGCTTGGTTCAGGATAATGATACTGAACGACAGCGAAGCTGATGCATTAGAGCGCGCAACAAGATCGAAGAGTATAGGCGAGTACCTGTCCGGTTGCCAAGCGAGCCAACTGGAAATGTACTGCGACTTTTTCGAGAAAGCCTGGAGACCTCACGCTGTACAGTATCTTCGAGCGGCAATCTGCGCCCAGACACTTGCTGGTGGCGATATGAAGACCGTCCGACTACTCGGTGGAGACGTGCCTAGCACTAGTGAAGGCCTCCGGATGACCAAGCCGTGCTGGGACATATTGTAGGCCGTACAAAAAGCCTTTTCGTTCCTTGCTAACTTTACCTAGATATCGCTGGTTTCCGACGTTGCTTACTCCTTGGACTGCCGCGAGCATATGCTCCAACTTCGAGGACTACACTACGCTTTGCAAGTTGCTTATGCTTGGGCTGTACCGCGAGCACTGGTATAACAATTCAGGTATCTTGAGCGAATGCGCGACAGGCATCTACTTCGGATTTATCCCCACGAGTAAGGGAGACTTTACCAAGACAATCAAGACTACCGACAAGGACGATGGATTAGTACAAACTCAAGCACGAAACTATTTGTGTGGCCAAATGGCCATGGGTGACCCGAAGACCCAATACTTCTTGGATGAGCTACGTAGGCGAACGCAGCGACTATATCTTGTCGTCTACGAAGGCACGAACGTCGATGCTACAGTTCACCCCACCGAAGCCGATCTGTTCATAAAACGTACGCGCTCCGTACAGACCTCTGCACAAGATCCTGAAGCGGACTGGACTACCAGGATCACGTTGGAAGACGTCAAGAACGACCTACGGCTACGTAAGACTTCCATGTACGACCCCATCGTCGTTGACTCCTGGCAATTCATCATCATCGATCGCGAAGCGGGTATGCCATTCGAGTTGATCGATATTGTTCAAGACACATTGCTCAGGCTTGCCGGTGACCCTTCGCCTCGGCGGATAGCGAAACGAGTCGTCTCTGAAGTGATACCACCCTCAGTACAGGAGATATTCCTGGAGGAGATGACCATTGAATGCTCGGCTGACATGCGCTTCCCTGCACCACCCTCGGTCCAGTACGAAGGCCACCGATACCGACACCACGCTCCAGACAGAGACGCCATACTAACCTACCAAAAGAATACAGCAGCTGAAGTCCGTTCGCGGGATTCCAATCGCTTCGTACGAAGAGTCGTTGACGATATGGAGCGCTGCGGCATCATTAGCCTAGTCCAGGAGTACGAGGAGCCTCAAACCCGTCCGGTGATCATGCAGGGCTCAGACGGCGCTCTTGATCTATACTTCCCCTATGATCATAGTGACCAGACCTCCATGGTACCAGAGCTTCCTCTGCCCTCTGCCACTTGCTTGCTAGACTTTGCTCAAGCTTTCAAACAACAACACCCTGATGGCATCATGGCTAAAGGCTCGATACAAACACATTATTGCGCTTGGCCTATGCCTTTCATCAAGAGTCTCGGTAATATTGGGTTGACGTTTGCTACGTGGGAAGGTCATATCTACCGCTGGAATGCGATGCGTAAGTCTCATCATCACGCTGACTCCCTGTTAGCCATGTTGCTAACAACACAATAGCATTCGATCGCCCTTGGTCTGCTAATGCATGGCAATACTACATTCAACATTGCATCAACTCCAAATATCCCTTCGTAATGTTTTATCTCACCACTTTCGTTATCTGTGCAACGGGTCGGGAAGACGCAGAGGATAAAGCGGCGATGTTGTTGAATGAGACAGAAGATCGTGGATGGCGTGTTGTACTACCTCGTGCGAGCGAGTGGAAGTCGGATGTTGATGATTTGAAACTGGATACGCTGTATGAGGGAGTCAAGCCGGCTTAGACCAAGCTCTGCGTTCATTGTGGGGAAGTGTTTTTTGGGGTTCGTGACCTGGATGAGGAAATTTGGTTTGGCTTTTTGCGCGTTCCAGCGAGTCCTTGTACGTAATGATTCTGTACTGATACCAATGAAGTTCTTTCTTGTCGGCCCCCGCCGTTCGCATAACTAGATGATTGCACGAGTTCCCAAAGTAATCTTTCCACGCGAGGTGTTGGATCCATGCTAATCTGAGTGCTTCCCAACTTAGGTCTAAGTGCTGAAGTTAGCGTAACTTGGATTGAGGCTGGCGGGCAGGTTTTGCCGAGGTGTGATCGCGTTGGGGTTTCACCCTCGAAACACGTTCTTACCCTCTCGTGGATGCCGTCACCCCCCGCACTTTCGCAACCCAGTATCCTAGAAACTCTTGTCGCTATCTATAACAGAGCCAAAAATGTCTGTTATCGAGTCCGAAGCATTCTCTTGCAGCGACTGCCTAGGTTTCTCCCATGAAGACTATCTATCTAGGTAGGTGCCACGTTACTTCAGTTTTGCTACACTCATAGCCAAGGCAGTGTGCCCACAGCCATCCTGATGATCATCACGTACGCGTAACTACTCTTGAACGTTAGCTGAAGCCTCACACCTGCATTGTCACAGTATGAGTATTGTAACCTGGGAAGTTGCTTCCGATGCGACCAGGGACGGCATGTTTGGCTGAATCGTTTCATCTCTGGCTTCACGATCAGGTTGCGTTTCATATCTCCATGCAAAAGGCCCAGACATCCTTCTATATGAACGATGCTATAACCCGACTTGTGCTTTCCATCTTGTGTTTTTGCATTGCCCTAATACTGTCTCCGCCTACAAATAATATCCCACCATCATGAAGTCCACCATTAGCCTCAGCCTGCTTGGAGGTGCTTTCGCACTATCAAATGAGAAGATCGACTTTGTTGCACAACAGCCCCTCATACAAGATGCTTGCCCGTCAAATCATTTGCTAGACAACGGTAAATGCCTGCCTTTGGCATATGGGGACTCGCCGGCATCAACATTTGCATTCCAATCCAACACCTCCCAACCCTCCCTGCCCACAAATTCCCTAGAAGACGCCCGCACCTTGGCTTCCCAAACAGAGAACTTCCCGTGGACATTCTGGCCGGAATGTTTTGCCCACGAGAAGGTTCCAGATCAGCCATACTGCGTCTTCAGTGATCAAAGTTTCGCATCGGGGAGAGGTATCTTCATCGTCACCGCGCAAACCTTCGCCTACGCCATGCTAGAACACGACGCTTTCAAACACCCGGAAACGCTCGAGCGCATCAATCGCTACGAGAACCCGCCATTCTACCAGCATGAATTCCCAGGAAAAGGAAGAGGTCTAGTCGCCAACAAGACCCTCCAACGAGGCGACCAGATCTTCGCTTCCACACCAATTCTCATCACCGACCCAGACCTATACGAGCTCCCGGAATCCGAGCGCCTTGCTCTGTTGCACCGTGGTGTAGCTACCCTTCCTAAGTCAACCCAATCCTTGTTCTGGGAGCTTCATGGCCACACGCCCGATAATGACGAATTAGACGACCGGATCACAACCAACAACTTCGAAGTCGCCATCGACGGCATATCACAATCAGCGCTCTTCCCTGAAATCGCAATGCTGAACCACGACTGCAGACCTAACGCCGCGTACTTCTTCGACGAGAAGACGCTGACACACTACGTCCATGCCATCCGACCCATCTACCCCGGCGAGGAAATCACAATAACATACATCAACAACGAGCTACCGCGCGCAAGACGCGTCCGTGGTTTGGAGAAGAACTGGGGTTTCAAGTGTTCCTGTTCAACATGCACAGCGCATCCACATCTGGCTTCCGAATCCGATGCTCGCCTCGAACAAATCGCCTCCCTTCAACAAGATGTCTTGAATGACTGGACTGAGTCTTCTTCTGCAACCCCAGCGACAGCAGAACTTCTCATCAGTTTGTACAAGCAAGAGCGTCTAGATGCTAGTTTAGCGACGGCGTACCAGCATGCTGCCGAGGTATATAGCAGTTTTGGAATGAAGTGGGAGGCGGTGCGGTATGCGAGGTTGAGCGTGGAGATTAGCGTGTTAGATAAAGGTTGGAGTGATAAGGACGTTGCGGCGATGAAGAAGATGATTGTTGAACCGGAGATGAGCTGGAGTTGGAGGAAGAGGGCTGGTGTAAAAAGCAGTGGATGTGGATGTGGCAAGGGTCATTGATGTTTTTTTACGAAGAGCAAATAGTTGTACGTTGAAGATCATAGTCTAATTAATATGGATGTAGCCATCTACGATGCTTAAAGTTTGACAAAGAAGAGAATGCGTAAAACAACGAGAAGCTACTCAATCAAAGCACCACGCACTTTGGTGTTGTAAACGTTATTGCACTTGGTGCTTGCATCCTTCGCGGAAATGTCACCCTTCTCGCCAGCGCAGTTACCGCTTGATTTCATCTTTCCAGCATCGCAAAGCGCGATACCAGCAGCGGGAACAGAACCAGACAGCAAGTTTGGAGATTCGATGATAGTCGCAGCCATACCACCGACGAGATGGAAATCGATGTGGCAATGAAAGAACCAGACACCCGGGTTATCAGCCTTGAAACGAATGACCGCGTAACCGAAAGCCGGAACAACGAAACCATCACGCTTCAGGGGTACCTTGGGAAGTGAGCGCTCATCGCCGTTCCAAGATCCGAGACCCTTGGCGACTACCTGGAAGATGTGACCGTGAAGATGCATGGGGTGAGGGTACATGTGCGGATTTTGCAAGTGAATCTGCACGATTTGGCCGGATTTGATGACCCAGGGGTTGGTACCGGGGCCGTATGTCGCGGGGTCCATGCTGCCAGTCGTCAAAGCAGTGTAGAGCGTGGGGACTTGAGGTGGGACCCATGGCTGCGAGTTGAGAGGTGTTCGGGTACCAATGCCCTCGAAGTATGTCTGATTGGTCGTCAACTCGATTTTGTTGTCGACTGGTCCCATAAGCTTCTGCCCGTCGAGCGGCTTCATGGTGAAGTCGTCGAGGATGCTGGCTGCTGGCGGTTTCCAGTCGTCGTCGAGTATGTCCTCGTTGACAATGTCATCTATATCGTCTCCTATCTCGTCGATGACATCATCAAGCTCATCGAAGACGTCGTATTTAAGGTCTCCGACAATGGTTCGTGACTGTTTTGGAGGCGGAGACTTTGTCATCATGCCTGTATCCATCTGCGCAATCCAGTTGGCTTTTCCTTTCGGGTTTTTCTTGCCTTGCACAACTACAGCGTAGCTCTGGCCTGCGCAGATGATGATCGTATCCGCGTCCCTGGGTTGCGTTTGTACACCGTCAATTTCAACTACGCTGAGCTTGTAGCCTTCGATATGGAATCGCGCACATGCGACAGCAGCGGTGTTGACAATACGAAGCAGGTACCTTTTACCCTTGGCAATCTTGAGCTCAAACGGCTTGTTGGAGTCGTTGAAGAGGAAAGAATCGGGAGAGTCGAAGTCGGCGTTGGTGTTGGCAGGGCTCATGTACTCTTCAATCATTTCCGGCATTGTGCGATGGTACCTGCAAGATATGAGTTCGTGCAAATGCGAAAGTCTAAATTTACTTACCAGTCCGACACGGAAAGGAACAACTGCTTGTCAATTTTCAAGCTCTTCTCCCAGGCCCTGTCGTGCACAACCATCTTGCCTCGCAGACCATCAGGATACTGGCCCTTCTGATGCGCATGGTACCAATGGGTACCAGGAGGGTTTGCGACGAAGGTGTAGGTGAAAGACCCTCCGGGTTGGATGGGGCACTGGGTGACTCCACTGGGACCGTCATAGGCTTGCGTACCCTTCTGCCATATACCATGGAAATGAAGAGATGTTGTCTGATCTGGAAGGCTATTGTGAACAGTCACCTGTACTGTATCGCCGGCATCGCACTCGATGGTAGGAATGGGCCATTTCCCGTTGATCCCTATGACCTGTCTAGAGAAGCCATCAGGCGCAGCCCACGATGAGTTAGCATTGTTGATGTTGATTAGGGGGTGGTATGCTTACAGTGACATATCCAACGTCAAAGTCATAGTTGACAGTCTTTGCATAGGCCGCTCCGGCGTACACCGATAGCAGCAGTACCTGAGATAGACCCAACATTGTGCTTCCAAAGTCACGAATGTGATACGGAAAGGGATTGTATGGCTGAAGAAGCAGCGTCCCAGGAGTTTAAGTATCGACAATCGGTTGCGACTGGAACGATTGACGTCGTTGGCCCGTTCAGCTACTTTCTGATCAATGCGATCGAATATGGACGCGTATTCGATACTGCAGAGCCCCCGACCCTTGCATGATGGGCGAGGATCAACGGAGTTAGATAGACGGCCCTACCAGAAGGAGCAGTATGTGCCTGTCTACCAGCGCCCGATACGTGCAAAGGAATTCCACTGCACGGGGACAGCAAGAGTCCGACCATCTATCTGTGCCCAGTGGGCGGTAATCTGGGATATTGTAGATCATCTTGATCATTGCGGAGACCCAAAAGCTTGATGGCATTGGATCATAGTATTGGTCAACACAAGGTGTTCGCAGAACCAAGACAACTCTCACCCCATGCGACGAGCGACTGGTAGCAATTGGACCCTCATCCGAAACGTTGGTTCTCGCGCGGTGGGCTGAAAAAGAATGGAAGACACAAGTGGCGTGCGTCTCAAGGCTTCTGTGATAGCGTGCCTAGACTACGAACAGGCTAGGCTAATGCGGTTGAGGCAAAAACGATGATGATCTTTCGGAAACTTTGGCATACCCTGTACCGACATTCGGACATCTATAGGAGAGCCGATGTGGTACAGCATGTTCCATGCAGACGCCACACCTAAATGAAATTGCACTGTTTCGTGTGTGGCGTGTGTACTTGGTCGCTCTTCGCGTCAAGACATTGTACTTTTGGGCAATCTGATATAATTCAGCGGCGATGGAACCGTGAGACAGGGGGAACGCGGCCAGCTTGGTATCGACTTTGAGATTTTGACAGGCACTATTCTCAAATGCGCATACTGCAGCCTCTTGCCTGCATGGCTCATTCTCTCGTCCAGTATATTTCTTTGTGGTCCCAGAAGTCTTATAACGACACTAAAGCCACATGATCCTGCACAGCAACTGTCTGCGCCTCATGCCACGGCCGCTAGGACCATGGGATGATTTTCAACCAGTCCTGCAATTTGGAGCGGCAGTACCATTTGGCAAGCCGCCTAGCATGTGTTTATCCTGCACCTGTAATCTAACAAGCGAATAAGGCTTATCGAGGGCTCAATCTTCCCAACATTCGTAACCCCCTAACCAGCTATTGCGCAGATGGTCAGTCACATTTGGTGGGGAAAGGGTAGCATAGCGGCGTATGATGTGATCCCGTGATGGAGGCTGTAAAGCCTGGTCGAGTAGCTGGATTCCAAGTTGATGCGATAGCTGATGCCGACATTGCGATGACTTTAGATTTGATGGGGATGCGAAAATTCTGGGCTCCGCACGATACCAACATCGACTGACTGTAGATGTCATGCTGTATTCGAGCCCATGCTTGTTCACCGTAATACTTTGTTGAGCTGCTTAGGGAGTCTGGTTCGTTTGTGTCATCAGTGTGAATGCAATCCCTTGATCTTTCGCATGACAGCTAGGGCTGCGAAAAAGAGACGAAATGCGTACGCACAGGTGTTTATTGAAATGGATCGGAAAGACGGAGGCCGAAGCGCCGAGCGGGTTCGCGACTTCCGTCGCCATGGCCCATAACAACACGAACAGTACCGAACTGTTACTCATGCATTCGACTTTATAATTCGCTGCTGGTTTCGTGGTTTTGATCTCGTCAGAACTATGAACTTGTCAATAGCCCAATGTAGCCTCTGGAGTCGATGGCCACAACGATCAGGCGCGTTCATTCGCGATGAAAGCCCATGGGCACTTTGTTCTGATGCGACTGAGCGCGCAAGAAGGTAGAAGTAAAGGGGCTCAAAGTCCACCGCGTATGACATCGCACCCAGGAATAGGTATAAACATGGATGGCTGTAGAGCAGGATGCCTAAGCAACAATGGCTGTGCAAATCCTTCGCTGTTGCAAAGAGGCATACTAGGAAACGTCCATCGACCGACGACCGAGTAACCGGGACGATAAGGTGCCAAGCCCTGTAGAATATCGGTATTAACCAGGATAACGCTCAAAACCGTTCGTTGTCGAATAACTCTTTGCCTAGCCTCTTTGTGGCTTGGTGAGCTCACCGTATCTCGTCGGATGGCCTTATAGTTCCTCCGCAGGCCACGTCAAGATGTAAGCATGGCGCAAAACGTATGCCTCTAAGGTGCACAAAGTACGGCGGATAGACGGTAGAGTTTACTGCAGCTGGCGCATCATCTGCCTTATGCCGTACTACACTCGGTATCGCCTTGCGCGGCTACTTTGTCGCACAAACCCCGCCCAGGACACTGGTTCGACTTACCCTCTCCATTAACCAATGCAAACAAGAAGACGATTCGGAAGTAAGCAACAACATCCGGTGAAACACTTTTCATCGTCAACAACTGCTCAGCCCACGTTCCATGACGCACCCAATCATACCCACATTCGGACGCCTTGGCTACCGAAGCGATGCCGCTAGGCCTATCCAGGGCCAATTCGCGAAAGATGGATGACTGTGATGGGGGCTTGTAAGAGAAGACATCCCGCATAGACTTCGCATCCTTGGCTGTTCTAGGACTAGTATGAGGTGTCGCTGGATAACGCGTAGCCCACACTACCTCAGGCTGGGGCTATACATGCGCCATGTTCAAATTCGGTGCATGGTGCGAAACACCATCTCATCTTTGAATCTGACTGTAAGCTATAAGGCATCGGGCTTCCGTCGTCAGCAGCTCTCCATCACACAACAACGCACCCTGCTCGACCACTTCCAGATATCCACCTGCTTCAGCCGTCTCGAGACCTTTGCAACCTTGCAGCAACAAACTTCCAACGCAGCAAACTCCTTTCACGATGACTGTCCCACCTTCTGCTCCTTGGTGGTGTGTCGAAGTCAGTCCCGATTGTCCAGTCGAAGGTACCCTTTATGGCTACTACCCCAATCTTGGAGCCAACGCTTTCTTCGCGGCCTTCTTTGCCCTCTGTCTCATCATCCAGCTGGGTCTAGGTATCCGATACAAGACGTGGACCTACATGGTAAGTCGTCTCTCCAACATAGGAGGTCATATCTAACACCCACAGATTGCTCTCGGTCTAGGCTGCTTGGGTGAAGTAGTCGGTTATGCTGGCCGCCTGATCATGTACAACAACCCCTTCGACGAGACAGGCTTCCAAATGCAGATCTGCTGCTTGATCATCTCTCCCGCCTTCATCTCCGCCGGAATATACCTTACACTCAAGCACATTGTCATCAACTTCGGAGAGTCGTGGTCACGTCTGCCACCGGTCTGGTATACCCGCATCTTCATCACAGGTGATATCCTGTCGCTTGTTCTCCAGGGCGCTGGTGGTGGCATTGCCGCAACGGCAGATGCCGGCTCCGACTTGCTAGATATTGGAACGAACCTCATGGTTGCAGGTGTCGTCCTCCAAGTCGTCATTTTGTCTTGCTTTGGCATCCTTCTCGCCGAATACACCATCCGTACCTACAATCGCCGCGGCCAACTCTCCGCTGGTGCGATGACACTCTTCCACAAGACATCGTTCCGTTGCTTCATATTCGCCGTCATCATCGGCTTCTTCGGCATCTACATTCGATGTGTTTACCGTATCCCGGAGCTTACTGGGGGCTGGAGGAGCGAGCTCATGCGCGACGAGACGGACTTTATTGTTTTGGAAGGTGCCATGATCGTTCTAAGTGTGTTGGTACTTACGGTGTTCCATCCCGGATACTGCTTCCCAGCGTTAGGTAACACGATTGGCAAGAACAGGGCTGCTCGGGGTAAGAGTATGGACACATCTGTTTCGGATGTTGAAATGGTACCAAGTCGCGCCTAGGCACCTGGAAGAATGGTTTTATGGGCTCTTTATACCACTGAGGTTACTGCTTTTGGTTATTCGTTTCGATACATTAGGCGAATGCGTACCGCAAAGGATACATCGAAGAGGCTCTCTTTTATTACAGCGAGGAGTCTAGGAGTTGTTTAGACCTGTCCGCGATTCACTACGAACGCGTCTTACCTTAAAAATTCTATCATGGTGTACCCGCATTTTTAAATCTTTGTTGTCGCAAAGAGAAGGTCGTGGCGAAGATACTTCCCTATACCCGTACGATAATTCCCGCGGAGCCTAAGTACGCAGCTATTTCCCTAGCCTGTGAAGGGTTGAAGAGTTTCTGGATCTTGTACGGGGCCATAGCTCCGAATAGCTTGGCGTGTGAATTCCAAGGCCGAGTTGTCGGCGTAGGGTGTACCGAGGTGGACCCTAGGCAAGACTTTCAATATGCACTTTGCAAATCGCAAGGTCTTTGGAGGGTCTAGTCCGTTCCCCAATTTTGAAGGTTTCTCCGCGCATGCACTAGATTGGCGAATTGGCAAGATTGGCGAAGTTCTAGTGGCTGGCATAGTCACACAATGTATCAACTTGGAGCCTGGACAAAAGAACTCGTTACGACAATCACGTGTTGAAACGTCAAGGTTTAGCAACAATCTCTTCCTGCAGGACGAGATTTGGAATAGGAAAGTCTATCAATGAGATATTGGAAGACTTATGCATGTCAAATGCCCTTGTCGAACGTGCCGATCTTACACTCGATGAATGAGGCAGTTCGGGCCCAGATGCCAGCCTCATATGAGCTGGAGGACGAGAACGCACAAACGCCATAGCCCTGTGTGCACATGTTCATGTTGATGGCGATGTGATCTCTCTGCGATATCATCACAACCAATAGCCACCGATTGCGCACAGCTTTCCGATGCGTGCAATAGTAGCATCGACCAGTCGTTCTTGGACGAGCGAGGTGGTCTAGGCTCTAAATTTGCCATCGTGGCACCTCAAGTAACCCCCGAGCGCAGGCAGTGACGTCAATCACGCATGCCTTATTTGAACCTCGTCCGCCAGGTCTTCTAAGGCGCAATGCGCTTTGCCTTTTTTTCGATGTACGGGTGGTCACACAGAGACGAGGAAGAGCCCAACCGGCAAGCCCAGTAGCGACGATGCTTTACCGATCCCACTGCCGCACTTGCTGGCATATATGCATGGAATTTCTGCTAGGGTAAAGAGATGGTTGTTTGGCAGACGCTGTGGGTGGCACGCCGTCACACTTCGATGCGAGATGTTTCTCGGTTGCAATGGACCAGTCTAGCAGTTAGCACGACACACGCACAGCCACCTCCACTCCACTACACCTATCGCTGCACGCCGTCCAATCATTCTCTTTCGACTCCGACACCATGGACTGCTATTATAGGATCTCTAGGGCGTTTAAGGAGCCTGGAGCCCGTTAGATGATGGCGCGCAGTACATCCGGACCCGGACCGCCGCACGTGTGCCGCCGGGGCTAGCAACTCTCTTTCGTCTAGAACGTAGTTGCGGTTTCCACACTTCCTCACTTTTCTCCTTCGCCTCTTTTCTATAGTAACAGTTTCCTGCATCTTGTTCTGGACTGGTCTCTACAGCACGTGAGATGGTACGTCATGGCATCTTATTGGTCAGGAGAGCATTCCCGGGAGAAGCTTCTTGTCGGCCATTTGTACCGAGCTTTCGATCAAATTCGATCTCGGTTGCAAATGCGATCTGTTCAAATATTCCAAGGCAGGGAACTCGTGGCGCATCGACCAGTCTTACCATTTGACAGGAAGTGGCAAACTGCTGCAAATGTTGACAGGTAGAGCAAGAGCAACTGCAGAGCGCGTGCCACGCTCAACAATACGGTCCACGGAACACGCTCACCCATCTATCGCCTAGGCTCCACCGGCTCCACAAGCGACTTTGGGATCTCTGTGAGCTTGGGCATCTCGCCCACTACATCGACATTCACGGTATGGATCTCTCGGAACGATGGCAAAGTATTGCACCAGCCTCAGACGAGCCGGGTCAGCGACGCGCGACATCAGACAGGCGGAAGAAGCGACAGGCTGTTGCCGTGGCGTGCGTGCAGTGCCGGAATGGAAAGGCCAAGGTACGTAGGACCAAGTTGCACGCGACAGCAGAGCCCTGTAGCATCTGAAGGTCTTTCGCATAGCCACCAAGCATACTATTATGCTCGCAGCACTGCGAAGTATTGGAGGATACTTCCAAGTATTCAAGCCCTATGTATTCCTGATTTGCGCTCTTCTATAGGTACTCACGCCATGTGACACTACCTGTAGGTAGGCTTTTCGCCGATTTCATTATTCCCTCGGACTCTGCTGATTGTTTATTTGTAGTGTGACGGCACAAGACCCCGATGCAACCGATGCAAGGAGAACGAGCTATCATGTCAATACGACGTCGCAGAAGGTGTCTCGAGAGCTGAGCGCATGAAGATTATGAAAAGAGACAGCATGACTGGCGAGCTGGACGACCTGAAGCGCATAGTCACATCACTACGCTCGGGGACTGACGACCAAGCCGCCGCTGTTCTCGCTCGATTGAGACTCGGTGAAACACCCGAAGACGTTGCGAAGACCCTCCCGATGACAGCATCTCCAGCGGTATCCGGCCCACCCCCTAGGTATGCATCACTCGATCACAGCATCCTCTGGCTGCAGCACGTTGATAACCCGGGTTCAGCTTACTGGCCCAGGAGTCTGCAGGCACCTCTGAAAGCGGTATGAGTCACGAAACGGCGTTTGATACGAGTAAAAGTGCCTCAAAGTTTCGGCAGGGTTCCTCCATCTCTTTGTCGTCACCTAGGAGCCAGAACGCGGGCTGGTCACGTTCAGCAAGTATTTCGTCATCGTCGCTTGCGCCTTTAGGCAAAGGGAAGCAGCCAGCTACCGGGGATACAGCGAAGGACCAAACCTTCCTAGTCCCCCTGTTCGACCGGAATGACTATCTGCTAGCGAGGGACGAGGGTGGGGAAGAAAGCGAAGAGGAAGACAATATCCAGGACAGTCGGATCGACCCGCGGCTTTTGCAGCAAGTATCAAACTTCAACACTGCAGCGCCGTCATCTGAAAGACCGTCTCGAAGCCAGCGACCCTCGCCGCACAGAAAGAATACGATCCGGTCGATATACCCTACACATCTGGCAGGCCGACAGCCTATAGTAAACACTATCAGGATACACCCAAACCTTAATCTTCGCAACCTTTTCGGCAACATGCCTTTCTCCAGTAGTATCCGAAGCAATCACTACCCACGCGACATCCAGGACACACAAATCAGTAACTTGTTTTTACCGACGTGGGCTATGTTACCTATCAACACGGTGCCAGACCCTGGTTCGTTGAAACGCGTGGTTCCCAGTATATTACAGCAAGCTACGAGTCTGATGAGCATGGGAGTATTAGTAGAGCAGATCATCGAGATACACCCGAACATCGCAGCGCTATGGGACGAGGAAGTGTACAGCCACTCGGGTATACTTTCGAAATGGGCAGTTGGTATGACACATGGAGTATACATGGAAGGTACAGTTCGCCAAGCGTGTGATACAAGACATCACGCTAACCAACTCTCTTACTAACAATCCCTAGGTAATACCTTCTCATGCTTCGGCTCCATGTATCTCTTCTGGTATCTAATGCGCTGGATGATCTCGCCATCCCTTGAAACCTACAACGCCATACCCGAATGGTTCCGCCCTACGCCCAACCAACTTTTTATGCCCCACATCAGCATCGTCGATTTCATCGTCTGGCCCGCTTTCCGCGAACTCGCTGTTCAGATACCCGCTATGCAGGAGCGCATGGAATGGATGGTGGATATGAGCCTTAACATCCAGTGTGACTGGTCTTTTGCAATGGGTGAAGCACTTTGTACGAGGGAAGAGACAGGTCAGGTGGATTTGTGCGATGCGGCGAAGGATGCTGTGAGGGGTTTGGGGAGTTGGAGTGTGGGGCCGAGCTTTAGGGGGTATGTCAGTAACGCGGATTCGTACGTTAGAATTAGGACGGAGGGGTACTGAATGACCATGCGATACGGCCAATACGAGCGAAGAAGGGTCTGACAAGAAGCGAGGGGAAGATGTGGCTTAAGCACGCTGCGGGGCAGCGATCTTAGCTCCGGGGAGACGGGAACCGTAGCTGTTCCTTGGCATTTTCACGAATGAATCATGGGAGGTCAACTTTTTGTTGTTGTTGCTAGCGAGGCATATTATACGGAGTTGCTTCTAGTTCAAAAGTTTTGTTGAACGACCGAAAAAGCATTTTGGGGACAACGATTCGACAACTATCTAGAAGATATACTAGACGAAAAATCGAGGATAAGGGAAATCTACTCTATTCTTTGTTTTAGGCTATTCTTCAATTCGGCTGGTGTTGTATATTTTGTTTTGAGCGCTTGATTTGTGAGATGTGGGCAGAAGTGGTAAATGGAGCAGTCGTACCGACATATTGACTTAGGCATCTGCTTGGGTAGATCGATCGCAACCTGAACCGCAAAGTTGACATATTCAACAGCCGCACTCGTTTTTGAAGTGTTGGCATCCATTAAAGGCGACGAGAGCGAAAACGGTCATGGTTCATATATATGAAGATGCGTGGGAAGAATGTGTGCCTGTCAGTGTAACATATTCTTCCTGATAAGCCGAGTCGATTTAGAAAGAGCACGTCACATCTCATTGCAAGACCGAAGTTCCAAAGGAATGCAATGTACTAATCACACAAGGCTCGTAGCCATCGTTTGTGCGTTGTGCGTTATACGTAGCCGTCGTAAGCGAGCTTCCGAGTGTAGCAACTACAAGCGGATGTTGTGAACGCAATAAAGCAAGTATTCTGCCCCCCAGTACCCATTACCACCACCACTGCTCATTAATCCCCACCGTTATGCTGAACCGCTTCCCATTACTACCACTCGCCTCTGACCGTCATGCTCATGCTCATCGAATCAACCATCCGGAAAAGTCCCTGGGATGCCACAGGCGGCAAAAGTCTGCTAACAATCTTCCAGTATGTCTTACACAAACCCAGCATTATAGTCGTACCATGATCATCGTATCGTCAGCATGACAACAACACCTCGGAATCTCAGATGACCCAGGGTATGACACCGTCCCTGTGGTACTTGGTACGGCTCTCCTTGTCCAACAACATCTCCTTGACAGCGTTGATCTGTTGCATCTCCAGAGTTGCGAGCTCCTTCTCCCGGGGAGCGGCCTTGTCCGGATGGCTTATGGCGGCGGTCTTGCGATAGGCAAGGTTGATGCCGACGGAGCTGACTCTCCAGGTTTGCAGGCCAAGCATGTTGTAGGCCAGCATGTTGACTGGGGGAAGGAGGTTCGCTGATGAAGAAGCGCGGGCGCGGCGAAGACGAAGGGCGCGTGCGGATAGCGGAGACGGTGGGCCAGCGGGAGTTGTCGGTGTAGGACGAGGACCAAGTGGCGTCGCTGGAGGAGTCATGGTGTAAGGGTTGTAGTTCTCAGTGTTCTCCCAGCGGGGATCGGCAGTCGAGAAGGGGAATGGGGTGTCAGGAAGACGGGGAGACGGCGCTGGAGTAGAAGCAGTAGAGAAAGTCATGTCGCTCAGCGGAGTGCGTGGGGTGCTTATCCTGGACCTTTTCGGCGTGGAAATGGACCTTAAGGTGTCGTTGGCGGCATCCGTATCGAGGAAGATGCTGAAATCGGGCTTGCGCTTTTTGCTCGGCTCCTTGACAACAGGTGACGGAAGAACAGTAGGCCGAATCGTGAAGGGCTGCAGAGAAGCAGGAGCTTGAGTGCGAGTGCGAGTACGAGGCCTAGGAGTTGCGAGTCTGTCGTTCTCGGTGGCTTCTCCATCTTCAATAGGAGGAAGCGGTGTTGTTGCTGCGATCGCGAAGAAATACTTGTCGAAAAAGCCCGCCATCTTAACAAGCTCACTGTAGAGCTATAAACCCCATACGCTCCCACCAAAGCAAAAACAGAAAAGAAACGGGATTTACTAACCTGGAAAACGCAGAACAAAACGGACTGGCTGATCAGCTCCGGAACAGAAGCGAGAAAATGGCTGAAGAAAGAGAGGACGACTGTGGGAACAGCGGTCTTTATAACGAGTGGCAAGAAACTGGAAAGAGTGTTCGAGATAGAAGGAGAGTTGCGAGAAGACAGTACAATGGAAGGTGACCGCGGCGAAGTATTTGAATATGTAGGTGGGCACTTAGCCACGTGAACCGAGCTCCCGTGGTGAAGCCGAGAAGAGGAGCATAGAATCAAGGGACACGCAAAAAACGCGTAAAAGTGCGTGTAGGTCCATTTCGATGCGTTTGCGTGTTCATAAAAGAGTTTCCAGCGCGCCAACAGAAGCCGCGTATGACGTGCCGATATTGTCGGTGGACCGTAGTGCTGTCGTGACCAAGGAGACTTCGAGAGGCGTTGTGAACTGAATGGCTGTTTCGTAGTGTACGGACTTGGCTATGGATGTGATATTTTTCATTTGCGTGTATACATTTTGTATGTGTATCTTTCGGAATATGGAAATTGTTAGTTTCTCGTCGCTCTGCCATATCGTTAGCTTTCTGGACATGATATATCCCTGCTAGGTGTGAGTACAAGCCGAAAGAATGAGTGACAGTTGTCTATAGATCGCTGAGGTGAGGAGCGGAAAGGCGGAGAGAAGCTTATGACATGAATGGGTTGAGAGATGGAAGACTCTCAGCAAACCACGGCCATATTAGCCGCCTGATTTTTCTTCATCTCTTGCTATTACCTGCATTCTGACTGTAGTCAGCGATCAAAAACTCACTGCGATAGTAGTCTTCGCTAGGCAGACGCCACACCTAGTGACTAAAACCAATCTCCAGAACCAGAGAATCATATATCTTGTATAGAGAGCAATGAAAATGTTAGTAAGACGCGATGATCGAGTGTCCAGTTTTGTGGTATAATAGGTGTCACAGGCCAGGAACTGACGACAAACATGGAATAAACGACGGTCATTTCGGCATCCTTTACTTGGGGAAATTCAGCCAAAGTAAGAATATTTTGTTAGAAAACCCGATGACTGCCTGTCAATCGTTGTCAGGTAAGAGATACGTCGGTCAACCAGTAAACAGACACGCTTGTGGGCGATGGAAGTCGAGGACAGACAAGATCGTGAGCGTAATTCTCGTCATTGCTCGATCGAAGTTAGCAGGCGGAGATACTTGTGATACTTGGACATTCTCAAACGCGCAATAAACTTTTGCAGATGCGAGGTGTTGGGGAAAGAAGTTGTTGATAGGAAATCGGACGAAAGCATCGGCTCATCGGCACGTCGGCCCCGATGGCAGTCGCGTCTGAACACCACAACATTACATTTTGACGACATCACACCGCTGCTTCAATTGCAATTCCAATATCTACCTTCAATGGTATACATCGTACTATTGATGCCAAGTGATACACTACTAACCTAGGATGCTGACGTGATTACATGCAGGACGAAGACCCGACGTGGGTGCTGATGCGGGGAACAAGCTACTTCCTAATGCTGAGCCGCAGAGCTCGAGTAAGCGTCAATGAAGCGCGACGCAGCCCATAAGCGCCGTTACATTCTTTCGATTGAGCTTCAGATCATCCGGCGTATCCTTCAAGAACATTCAAACAAACATGAGTCTTGCGCCTGCCCCAACGCGTCTACGCCAGATTGCACTTGTAGCGAAGGACATCGAACACGCTAAGCAGCTGCTTGTAGGACATCAATGCGAAGGCACATACCCTGAGGACTGATTGAGATGCTAGACATACATTCTGGGAACAGAAGTCGTCTTCGAAGATCCGGCCGTGGGACAATGGGGTCTGAAGAACTTCTTGGGTGCGTACACACTCTCTTCTCGACTTCAGCGACTGACACAGCTGCAGTACCGATCGGCGGTGACTTTATCGAGGTGGTCTCGCCGATACAGGATGGCACGACTGCCGGACGGCTGATCGAGAAGCGTGGCGACGGCGGGTACATGATCATCATGCAAACTGAGGATGCGAAGAAGCGGCGCGAGTACATCGAGGCGAAGGGATTGTCCAGAGTTATCTTTGAGCATGATCTAGAGGACTCTGTGTGTATTCAGTACCATCCAAAGGGTATCAAGGGTACGTTTGACACCTACTAGTTACTTCTGAGTTGCAGGGTTCTTTGGCTAACGGGCTCGCAGGCGGCATCATGCCTGAACTCGATTCCCACGCACCCGGTCCCAAGAACCCTACGCCTCTACAATCCCGCTTCTCACCCTGGCATGCTTGCGGTACAGACATCGATCGTTATACGTCCGGCATGAAGCGGGCTCAACACCTTACGCTGGAGGGCTGTGTACTGCGCCTGCAGCCCGGCGATCTTGGCCACGAAGCGGCCGCACGACAGTGGGAGGAAATCTTTGGCGTCGCACGGAGCCGCGACTTGCTAGCTTTCACGAACGCAAGACTGGGTTTCATCCCAGGGAGAAAAGGGCAGCCAGAGGGCCTTGCGTCCATCACGATCGGTGTCAAGGGCAAGGATGAATACGATGCCATCTTGGAAAGAGCTCGTGATGCAGGCCTCTGTGGAGACGGGGGGATCGACATGTGTGGTGTAAGATGGTACCTTGCACTGACAGGTCACGGCGCGTCTCAGGGGAAGCTGTAGCTCCATGCATCATACGAGTCGTCACGAGAACCTGTTTTGCGCTGCAGACTGCATACTGCAGTATGCGATACGCTTTGACATGGCGCTGCGCGTGCCACGTATGTTGGAGCCCGCAGGCCAAAATATCATCCAAACACCTGTAAGCGCCCTCCTTGAGTTCGGTGACCCCACCGACGTCATCCATCAAGCAGGTTGAATTACAAGCCCTTTGCCACTATGTTTACGAAGGACGCGTCTCGAAATCTACGCATTGTTTCAAACTCGAAACAACTCTCATGACACCAAAGGCAGAAATCCAGAAGCTAGCCACATTGTGAAAGACAGCAAATGATGGAAATCACGCAATCCACCCCACCAGAGGAGCATTGGTAAGAAACCCCAATCTTGGGCCGAAAGAGCATACCATAACAACAAACAGTTGCGTCAATTCCGAAAAGTTTGCCACTGTCCTCCGCTGTGCTTAGCTATCAGTTTCGACAACAGTTGCCTTCTTTTGCGGCCTGTGCGCTGCTTGTAGACGAACACCCCGCTTGCGATGACGCCAGGCAGCTCCGCGCCCACGGGGGGAAACGCATCGTGGGCCCTCTCAACACTTTCGTCGGGCTCAATTTGTTCCGTAGCCGGCAATGGGAGGTGAGCTCTGCAGCGCAGCGTGCTTCGATGCCTTGCGGTGGGTGCCTGGTGCACCGCCTCAATGATGCAGTCCACTAGCCTGTGTGGCTTACACTTTTAGTACGATTTCTTCATACGACAATTGCGTATGACGCAGCAGTCGCGTTTTTGACAGTTGCTTTTTTGACAGTTGCTGAACTGCTAGGCTTTTCTTGCCCAGTCGCGCACCTTTCTCGTTCCTCCCTGCACGAGACATGGACCCTTGACGTTGGATTGGACGTCCGGTATGCCTCATCTTGCAAGGTCATCCTGGTTACTGTCTAAGCTCGCCCAAAGCTGCTAGCATCCTTCCACTAGTCTGGCCCTACGAGGTTGCCCTTCATACTATCTGCTCGCTCGCGCACGGAGCATATGCTAGCCTGCTCAAGATGAACATGCACACATGGAGGACGAAGAGAGGAACGGTTACACACTTTACTCACAGGAGGCGTACCATCATGGCCACCGCCATTGGGCGTGTCTACTCTCGTCGCTTCGCAACACCTTTCCACACATAAAGTCAACTGCCCCAACTTTACCCAGGACGTCTGATTGAGCTACCGACGATGCGCCCTGATGAGCTCTCTTTGGACTAAGACGCGACACATTTCCACACCAAAAGGATTACCTAACTCCTTGAGCTATTCCGATAAGCTTGCTTCCAGCTCTTAGACGACTAGATGCGACGTGGCACATCTATCATGTCGACATTGATATTCCCCAACAATGACGTACGGCCGGCCAGCGCGAGACGCTCCTCTGTGGGGTCTTCACCCATCAGCACCGACGTAGTGTTACAACACAACACATCATCCCGACCTGCCCCTTGGTCGCAAGTTAACACTCGTGTAAGGCATTGTAGGCTTCATTGAACGTTCAATGCTGAAAGTCCATCCAGCTCGAATACGATGTACGAGCCGAAGAATTGCCCCAAGAGTTACACGCACACTTAGCAAATGCGGAGCCCGATCTGTGCGAAGCCGATACACACGTACTCAATCGTTGTACCTCTTTGCTGCTTGCGCCATCGATTCCGTCGCCTATACCATCATCGTCGACCGCTGATGTTGCTCGTTGTGGACAATGCCCTGTGGTCTTCACTGGGGCGTATCGAAGAGGCAACCTCGGGCGACACATCCGGCAGAAACATGCATTAGTCAGAGGGATTAAATACAGGTGCACAGTTGCTGGGTGCGACAAGGCCTTTGCTCGTAAAGATGCCAAGTTGAAACACGCACGCAAGCACCACCCGGGTCTACACTCCGAACCCGTCAGGAGAAAGCAAGGCAACCAAGCTACCGCTGCAAGCTCACCGCGAAACGCTGGCGGTGATTCAACTCCCCGGCGTCGGTCAGATAACATACCTGTCCGAATTAATCGCCGCTCAGGATCGCGTGCTGCTGGAACGCGTACGCACATGGCACACGCTACCGAGCCCGCAGGTTCTAGAGATCAGACTTTCCAGCGGATCAATTACATCAACCAGACAGTAGGAGCAGCAGTCCTAGCTTATCATCCTGCATATTCATTCTTTCAGTTTGGCCAACATAATGATTCACCGAACAATATCAGCCACCAGGAAAACCGACCCTCTCCCCAGCACTTACATCTTCCTCTCGCTGACTGGATCTATGGACATCCGTCTCCACCAGCAGCTGCAAGCGGTTATCATAGTTCAATGGGCATGAGTACTCAGTCAAGCAGTCAAGATTTCGACACTACGCCTTCATCATACTTCCACTCCATACATACTGAGTCGACCTCGGTACAAGGTATAGACGATCCTATGTTGCGAAGTCCTCCAGCATCGCCTAATCCTTACCATCCTACGTCGCTACAGTCTGGAGCCTCATCAAACCCTACATCTCAGAACATTCCGCCTGTTGAAGAGACAGTGCCAGAAGACTATTCCCAGGTCATACCTGGATCTGATACAAGCATTGATCTTTTTCATATTGATCCGGTCCTTTATCAGCAGTCATTAGAATGGTCTTACTCCCTGGACGAAGAGCTAAGGGGACAAGACCTGGGTAATAACTGATCAGTATTTCGTACGATATGCATTTTGCGTCACATCGTTTCATATACTTCGCTTCGTCCTTGTACATATTACCTTTTCAATACCCATCTTCAATCTACTTTTATGAACTATTTGCTTATCCTTTGCTACTCACCGTCCAGTGTCAGAAGAGCTAGGATCGGGGTTGTACGAGCGTTGTTTGCTAGACTAATGGGGTATGAACGTCGCACCCAGACCTCTGACACGGGTATTGCAAAGACTTGTTGAGGCGATCTAGTATACTGCCAGAGTTGCGTATTGTATGCCACGCTCAAAATCCATAAACTCGGTCCACATCAAGCTCTTTCCACTCAGGTTTGGCATCTTATCCTTCTTCGATTATTTGGTCTCTGCTCGGTCCATAACTCTCTCCACGACCACCGAAGACTTGAGCGACGAAACGTTATCCGCTAATAGGCGATATTCAGTCCTATGAAAATGATGATCTCGATTCAATACCTCCCAGTAGTCTATTTGTGACAGTCTACATAGGCTGAAGGGGACCAGGTCAGATTCCAGTATGTGAGTCGGCAAGAAACGAAATCGGATGCCCGCCTTCTCATTTTTTCAGAGCGTGTCCAAGGTCAGGGCCGACGCCGTGCTCTTGGTCCCGTATCGCAAAGCAAATTTTGGTGCTGCTTTTCAACCTCGACAGAGACTGTAAGCAACCGAGTGGGTCTTTCGTGGGATTGACGCGTGACAATCGACATCGCCTCTGCCTAGATCCACTTACCGGTGAACTCAAGAAGTCTAAGAAAAGACCATCTTGACCTTGCTCCAAAACGAGAGCGCAGAAGTAGTCTTTGGGTAGCAAGTCAAGTCGCCATACATTCGAGACCAAGAATGGCTCCATATGATTCTAGTCCATCAGGCAAAAGATTTTTCGTGCGATACAATGTTTCGGCTGTCTGTCGGAGCGAACTTTCGTCAAAGCATGCAGTGTTGTAGAGCTTTTTTTCGGCTTGTAGTATGCGGAAATCATAGTGCTTCGCTAGGAGATTAATATTCTCAAGTGTAAGAACTTTGTGTTCGGCTAGGTTGTCGCGGCGCTTGGCTTGGAGGTCAAGATGCTTGACTGCAAGATCATAGTAGTCTGCTGAGAGGTCGATGCACTCCACTGTAACATGATCAAGCTGAGCTGTAAGACGGTCATGCTCGGCTATCAGACCGTTATGTCTGGCTGATAGGCCTTCGCACTCTGCTGTGGAATGGTTATTCTCCTCTTAAAGTTTGCCAAAATCAAATTTTGTTTAATGGGTTGTCGCTTCGCTGTCAATGAGCTGCTTATGCGGTACAGTATGAGTGATGTCCGCCGAGTCTTGGCAATGTTTGTAATCTTCTAATATGGCACCGCATTGTTCAAGCCCTACGCGTAGACATTTTGTGACTCTGGCATGCTAACTTGATACCTCGAGACTGGCTCTCTACTTGGGTTCAAGACGGCAACGGAAGAACTCTTCTTCAATTGATGTTAGAATATAGACGGAAGTTCTGCTTGTAAAGCATGCATACCGGTCGGTGTTCTGGATGGTGTTCAGTGATTTCTCAATGAGCCGGGCAAGGCAATGCTTCCAACTGGCATTGGTTGCAGCTATTCGAATAGCGTCAAGCTCTCCAGTCATATCGACTGGCTCAATGTGAAGCTAATCCATGCAGAAGTGCACCGCAACCTCAGCCCCATCATCTACAATTCTAATGGACTCTGGTAGGCAAAGCCGTGAGATGTAGTCAATGGCAAGAGTGATGAAGACAGCGACAATGGAAGCGGGAATGACAAACTTGTTACGACACGAAACAGTTAGAAACAAGAAAAGAACGGTGCATAGCAGAACGGTACCTGGATGAGAGGGGACGAAGTTACTGACAACTCTGCTCAATCCTTAGCGTTCGTCACTCGAATGTACAGACCCCACCAGGAACATGACGCACTGACCACTTGCCCAATCACTCCTCAAACGAGGTCTTTGTAGAATACATCCACCACTGTGGGTACTGGAAAGGGTTAAGATGGACACCCAAGGACATACTCTAGGCACCTAGGCCGCAGAACATAACCGTATAGCAGCACGTTAGAACCAAGACCAACCGAGAAGATGTCCATGCGAGATCAATCCATCTCATTTCGTTGAAAGATTGAAGGGCATGGGCAGAAATATTGAGATAACCAGAACGCCCATCTGTTAAAGCCATTTTGTTTCCTGTCGCTTGGTCCAAACAGTTTGATGCGAAAGCCAGTAGATCAATGTAAGTAAGATAGTATGACGCGAGGACGAGAATCAGAGGCCTCGATGAAAATGTGATAGATTATTGGTAGCGGCGCGCAAGTTATTCCGAAGGGGCGCAATGTAGTGCATGTGACCATTAATATTCAAGATTAGATCTGTGAGGTCTGCGAGACATTAATACGGTGGCCATCGTATCGCCATCAAGCTCTCTAGCCTAAACCCAAATCCTGGGCTCTTCAAAGAAGCATCATTTAAAGGCCAACTAGCGTCGTGTTAGAGCGTACTAGCACCGGGACTGCTGGATTCGCAACCAAACTTCCAGTCCCAACCGGCCACATCCGAAGCGTATGGATCGACAAGTGGCCGCACTTTGTGGACGCTCTCGCAATCCAAAACGCGAGTCCATACTAGACGGTCCATGCCTTCAGCTCACTTCGCCTGAACAGCACCGTCGCGAGTTCATCGGCCATCTAGTAAGCCCTGCCAGCAAACCCAAAGGCGAGGACGTGGCTGACCGCCGATCATCGGCGCTAATGCCGTTCTAGCGGCTTGGCAGATATGTAGTAGCAGCTGGTGGAGGTGGTGGCGAAGGCGGGCTGGCTGTGCAAAGATCCTGTTTTGGTATGCTTCAGAAGACCCGTCAGTGATGCACTGGATCTCCATAAACTGATCGCGGTAAACTGTATGGTCGGTTATGTTGCTGTGCCTTGAACGGAAGGTGACACATGTCCGAGTGTTAGGCGTTCGGAAGTAGCCCAACAGTTCAAAATAAGTAAGGCATGAGAATCTCGCGTAACAATGAATATCCGTATTATGAATATATTGATTGTTGAACTGGAGACTCGTATTGGGGTATCATCGCGTCGGAAGACCCAGATCGAAATCGAAAGCGACGGAAAAATGTATTTGGGCGCAAACCACCAGCCCTACCCAAATCCGAAAAACATGATAATGATCCTCCATCCCAAATGGAAACGCCTTGGTAATGCAACGCTATGCTATGCGATAAGCTTTCCTCTTTCGTCGTAAATATATTATCTTTTGCTAGTAGAGCAAACTGTTGCTATTGTAGTATGACATTCTGCTCTTGTTGGAATACAACACCACTGGTGTTCTCCGCGAAGATCTTTTGTATCGGAAGCGTAATCGCTTGCATGATGTTTTCTCGAAAGTCGATCTTGACATTGGACTTGTCGAACCAGTAATGGCGGATGAGCTTGCCCTGGCAGTTGCTGACTTCGACACCGGGGAAGCCATTGGCCTCGCCACACTCAAGCTCCTTGATGTATTGCTCGTAGTCATAGCGGATGTATTCGCCGAAGGCGGATTGCTCGTGAAATCGGGGTTGCTTCCATTGCGAGCAGTTTGCGTATCGGGTGTCGTCGGGGCACTCGTGCCATGCTTTCAGGATAGGCATAGTGTTCTCGTTGTTTTGTACAATCATGAAGCCAGTGTTGGTGTAGGTGCGGTTGAAACGGTCGGAGTTGTACTGAGGCTCTTTCGCGCTCCAGGGGTCTTTCGCCATGACGAACGAGTGGTGCGGCTTGATGTCCCAGTGGTTGAGCATCCACTCGACAGGAACGTGTAGGAAGCGGAAAGCAGCATCCGCGTCAAGGAAGACGATGAACTTGTAGTCGTTGATGTAGTTCGCAAGCGCAGAGGGCTTGATCCAGGTAGCGTGTCGGTCTTCGAATTCATGTGCTTGGACAAACTTGTAGTCGTATCCGTGAACGAGTGCGTACGTGTAATGGTTGAAGATGCCGCCAGAAACGTGGTTGATGTTGCGCCAGTCGTATTCGCCTCTGTTGAACTCCTCGGAGGATTTCAGTGGGCGTGTCTCCAGATCCAAAATCAAGACGTCGCTGCCCATTGTCTTCTTGTAGCGAGGGTGTGGTGGCAGAGAGATGTGGCTGCCATTTGGTTCGCGAATGAAGGGCTCGGTAGGCGCAACCTTCAGGTTTTGGTACAGTAACTTGATGACCTCGCCAATGGTTGCATCGGTTTGCGCGCCGGCTGCTGCTCTGTAGGGTTGTTGTTAGCTGCGCTTAGAAGAAAAGCATAGTTTGGGCCATGACCCTTCCATCCCAACCACGACAAAATGACAGCACATACAAGTTCGAATTCCCCGAGGTATGGGGGAAAGCCATCCGGGATGGACTCTGCCAAGCCATGAAGGCGAAGATGAATACCAGGACACAACCAGCGCTCACCGAGAGCGCGAGCAACGGGCTCCGACCTCCAATCGACGGCAACATCATCATGGGCAGCGTAGATCCAGGAACGTGAGCGAGGTCCAAACGAGCGGCACGATGAAAGACAGACGAAGATGTGTTGTTGGCGATAGGGGGTGCAGCGTACTGTGGCAGGGCTTCGGGGGATCAACACATTTTAAAAGACGACAGACCCGTCAGCCCGTCAGCAAGAGCCAAGACGCGCAAGGAGGTAGCATGGGGCGCCGGCGAGATTGCGCTTGGCAGGCCCTTCAGCCTTTTGCGGCGTCCCTGCAGCCAGACGGACCCGAGCGACGATCCACTGGCGGTGCAAAGTGGCTTCTAGATGCCGTCCTAGAACGAATGAGATGGCAGCCTGGTGCTGGGCCGTGAATCATTGCGACGGGTGTTGATGCACGGTCGCTGCCGAGCTGTTAAAACGGCTGCCACGGCATCAATCACTGCTTAGGTGGCGGTTCATGTCCTGTTGTGGCTGAAAGCGCATAGACAGAGGTTGATGTCGTCAGGACTTTCTGGAACAGCCATTGTTGTTATACTCATGCTTATTGAGTTTGAAGTTTCTCGTGGTACTAATACGGTCGAACGATCGATGATGGTGGCAAAGGGTCCAAAATTGCGGCGACGCTTACTTGGAAATAGCAATCTCCCCGCCTGACTTTCCAGCCCCACTCGACAGCTCCATCCCACCTCCTTGCATCTACGCCGCCCCTGATGAGCCTTCGGCTCCTTCACACACAGAACCACCCCCGCACCCGACGCTGTTGTCTATCGATGGTTGTGAAGAAACCATGTTCATCGTAACCAACGTCGTGTTCCCAACGCGGTGCCACAATATGCGGCTGCGTTCCCATCGTTCCGCAGATCCCGTGTATCAAATAACATTCGGTCCTCGTCAGCATTAAAGCAAATAAGCTCGGTGATTACAAGATGAAATTACGATACATAGTCTTCCGCTCTTAGTCCTGGTCATCTCTGCAGGAGATAACGTACATTTTGCTACGTCGTTGTTATCATCATGTGTGGCGTGGTCGACTCATCAAGCCTCGCGTATGCGATACATGGTGACTCCTGGTGACTAGCTCCACTGGTGTTCACAACTCAAAACCGACTTCGCGAATATGCTGTACAGGTCAGACGATACGCAGTATGTTGGACAGTGCCTCCACTTTAGCCACAAGCGAAACTAAGGCTCAATCGAACCTGCGACATGGTCTCTCTCTAACCCGATCGCGACGTTTGAATGGACTACGTAGGCACTCCTCCAGTATGGAATCATCATTTCCAGAGGTTCTAGTATCAACTTCGTCTGCCTAGCAGCTCTCTTTCTCTTCCCTTCGCCTTCTTGCGCGTTCCCTTTGTAAGGTCAAACAAACTTTCCTGCACATTCATCTGAGAGACACCACTGAGGAGGTTCAACAGTCTGAAACGGCAGCTCTATCGACCGAACCGGGGTTTCCAAGATAGAGAAGCCCGATGAAAGGACGAGGAAGAGGCTGTTGAAGGGCCTGGCGATGTCGGCAAGTAGTGTGCATGACGGTACAGTGCTTGTGGAATCAGGGTGAGAGGCGAGTACCAGAGCGGATGAGGTGACATTACCACGTCGCATATGTAATAATGTTCAGAGCATCGAGTTGTTGGCGAGCCTGCGAATTGCCTGTCTTTCTTCAAAGTCATGCGTCAATACCACAAGACATGATACGCACAGCAATGACCGAACAGAAATATTGGTTTTAATTCGGATATATGTATTCCTGCTTCTTGTCTCCTCCCGCTCGTCACAATGAGCTCTGGGACTCAGCTACACCCAGTCGTGTCTTCCGCTCGGATCGTAAATCAGACTACCATGGCGACTTCCGCACAATTAAAAACATGTGAGCAGTCGTCCGGTTCCAGCCAGGAAAGCAACACCAGTTCCAACACGAACATAAATGAGAATCACCACGGTTTGAATCCCCGCGCAACGCCCTTTACACCACATGTACCAACCAAGCCCTCTCCAACTCATCAGTCGCAAGGCTGCGAACATCCCACAACCCAGGCCGCTATCCCATCCAAAATTGAAGATCTGCTATTAGGCAAGATAGAAAACTACGTATCGCGCGTCAGGGTCCAAGATGACACTGAGCTCGCCTCTTCCGCAACAGCCCTCTCAGAGAAAGCACATCCTGTAAGACAGCCCACAATACCACCTACAGCCGAAGAGCTAAAGAAAGGCCGGAAGATGAATTTCGTGTGGGATTTGGAAACATGATGACACTTGAGCGTGCATCTAGGACATGCAGAGTCTAGATATCATGTGTTCATCATGGTGGAGCTCAACGTATTCTAGAATTATGGTCAAGAGCCGTCGGCTTACCCTGAAGCTATTCAATACTTTGTGCAAAGGTTTAAGTTCAAAATAGAGTACTACAAATACTTCTTAGCTACAGGACTAGGCTTTCGACATAAACTTCTTCACACTTCGTCTCCTTTCTTCGCACTCGCATTCGCACTAACCATCTCCTTATACTTCCTCCTTATCTCACCCTTCATTTTCTCTCGCCGTCTCCCTTTCCCTATCCTTTTGTCTTATTCCTTACGTTTTCCATCATATCATCGACGTGGGTCTTCGCTGTCGCGTATAAGCCTCTACACTCACCCCCTATGGAACTCCCGAAGTTCTTGTTTTCTCCTCTAGAGTTTGGGATTTCATCTTCGTTGAAATCGACGGTTGCGCGTTTGTGGATAGCTAGTAGTTCGTGGAAAGTCTCGTCTGGGTTCCGCATTCGGTTTACGGTGATCGGTTGTGTGTTCCTGCGCTTGGGCGGAGTCAGTACTAGACGGGTATCTCGCATGTTCCGTAATTCATTGCAGCTTTTGTGTACTGGAAAAGTGTTTGCGCGCCGTTGCTTGTTGAACGGCTGTTGTGCCTCTTCCTGGAAATTTCTGTCCGATCTGTCTCTTACATCGGACTTTGGAGATATATGTTATACGTTACTCCGCTGCTGAACTTGTGGCCTATCTTTGGAAAAGCTTGTTTTCCGATCTGCAATCGATGTACGTGGTGTTGGTTTCTTGCAAACGTGCGCGTGACTCGTATGCTGTGTATCACTACGGCGAAGATCGAGGGGTATTGGTGCGGTTCTAGGATCGGTGAAAGTCGTCGTGACCCTTAGCGACGGACGAGTACCAACATCTAGCTTATCGGATTTGGACGCTGGTGAGACGCTACTACCACGAGGGGACGTTTCGAGCTTGCTGGCTATACGTAAGGGTAATGACAGGGCATCCAGAGTCTTCTTTGCCTCACCTATCATTGGCCCAGAGGGCGCGGTCTTAGGCGGCTTACCCTTGGGTGGGACTGGTGGTACGAATGAGTTACGAGTTGTAGGACTTATCGTTATGTTCCACTTAACGCGACAGTCATAGATGGGTATAACCGCCGCTTTGACGCTGACCTCTGAAAGCTAGAATGTAAGCAGTGAAATGAGGAAGGAGAGTAGATGATCAGTAGTGAGGTTGCGAGCCCATAAGAGTCATCTCCGATGACTCTCAGTTATGACGACGTTAAGATTACCGGTGGGAACGGGATGGTAAAAATCTGTCGCCTATAGGGCAGGCTAGACTAACACCGACCGCTCCAGCATAGCGAGCGTAATGCTAAAAGGACGAACGGCTGCATATGGGTCTCTATGGCCATTTAGAGCTAGTTTTGGTATCGCGTGAACCTCTAAGATGTGTTATCAGCGGATCGGTATTTTTTGACTTGTAGTGTAGGTACAGAGGCAGCATTTACAAATCAGGTTATCATTTCGAAAGGAAATCTATAACATGCTATACCGCTAACGGCGATAGCGCATGGGTATTGGTTACATGAGAAAACAAAAACCCCCCGTCGAAAAGGCTCTTGCTCGCTGACTCAAGAGTGTTGAGCACCAGAGGCGCTGAAGATCGTCGTGTGCTGAGAGTCCAAGTTGAAACCCTAATCTGAAATCATAAGTTGCATGCGATTTCGCTCACCACGACCGTATCGTATGGTGTCTGATGTGCAACAAAAATGAAAGGTATACCACTCATGTCAAGTGACTAAGATTATGTTGACGCAAGAGCAGGTCAGGCGCAAAGTTAGTCATGTATGACATGTCGATATCATTCGCAATGTGTTGAGCAGCATCCTCCATGTTGCCCATGATTGCATCCATATCATCCTGCAATACTTCTTCCATCTCGTAGTCTTCATCCTCATCAAGTTCCACATCAGCCTGATCCTGCAATTCTTCTTGCTCGATCGCCAGTGTGGAGGTCTCCCACTCTTCAATATCAACCTCGGCGAAAAACGAGCTCTCGTTTGCGTCATCTCTCGACTCTTCGTCGTCAGCAGTGGCGTCTGAGTTGAGTTCGAACGACGTGACGGAGAACATGTCTAGATCTTGGAATACCGAACAGACAGAGGATGGAAGAGAATTTGGCGTACTAGGAGTGGATTCATCGCCGGAGGAGGATGCGCTAACAATGACATCATCTTCGACACCTAGGGTGGTCAGATGGGAGCTTACAAAAGAGCCAGTGAGGAACTTTTCCAAGATAGATGGATCCATGACAGGCTTCCTCCCAGCAACGAACTGAAGCTGGGTGCCGTATTGAGCGTGGAGGTCTTGGCCAACACCGGGTGCAAACCAAATGCCGTGAAGTTCGAGGCGAATGGCTTTCACAACATTGGCGTCGAGCAGTTGTCGTAAAGCTATCGTGATTGGATGTTGCGCGTGCAGAACAGAGTCGTCCACACGAGAATTGGCGAGCCTTGACAGTGAGGAATCAATGTGAATGTAGAGATCCTCGAACTTTGCACCGATAGTAGCTAGGGATGCGAGGGTGCTAGCTAGTTTCCTTTCCCTTTCCGAGTCCGCTCCAGCGGTCGTAGCATATACGGCGAGCCGACGGAGATACCGTAGCCACTTATCAGCAATGGGAGGAAGGATGGTGGCGCTGTCGTTTGCGGGTGAGGAGGCGGTGAAGGCGAAGGCATTATGTTGGTGGAAGTATGATGTGGACTCGTGACTAACTTGCTTCGAGACGTTGAAGAGTGACAAAGCAGCATGTGTTCGCTGAGGATGGCACCCGTGAAGGAGCTGTTCGTAGATTTTGTTGCGCAACTCTGCCGGCAGGTCGATGACTGTTGTCATGGTGCCTGAAGAAGGGTTGTGTATGTGTCGCAGTTGACCAAGTATTGTGTGAGAAGAACTTGATCGAACTGGTGAGAGGTGATGTCCTTTGACAATGTTTCCTGTTTCAGGTGGCGCGGTGTGGAGTCCAGTCAATCAGGGCACAGTAGGAGTGGAAGCATGCGCTAGTATCGACGACACTAAAGTCGTCGAGGTACAACGCTGTACCGAAAGAGTAAAGCCGTCGGGATATAATGCCGTGACGAAAGAGTAACGTGATTGTTGTTTTGCGTGAGATGCAGTAGTAGTAGACGTGGCAGTATGGGAGTTGAGGGGGCTTTATGTGCGTGTGTAGCGATGCGATGAGAATGAGAATCGAGAGGATGGTGCGAAGGTCCAGCTGTTATGCGGCTTCCAAAGAATGATCGACACTAACGCGCAAACATGAATGGCTTGGGGTCTGACGGCCGCACATAGCATTCAAGGGCAGGACTACTCGCTAAGCCACCTTTACCATGGAACAGGCCCTTATATGTACTTCCCAACCATGGGTGATGACTCCACTTTCCCCCTCATGCCAGTACAATTTCATATTGCAGCTGCCTGGTAGGATGTACCGCGTGCCCTATCCCGTTCTGAAATACATCTCTGGAGTTTACCAAAGCTCGATCAACATTTCGCGTTGCGAACAGGGAATTATTTTCCTGGATTGCACCTCAGCCATCCCGCACCCTGAAGATATAGGTCATGTTTTGTTAGTATACTGTAGATTACAACATCGTGTATACCTCTGGGGTATACTTTAAGTATTGTCTACAATTTATCCAAAGCAAGCTGTTTGTACTAGCAAACGTCACCACCTCAGGGCAGAAGTTCCACGTTCTTCTAGCAAAGTGTGGCGCACCAATCGAACCGCAGAATACGGTCATAGCACAGCCGCCCTTTTGACACAAGTTGTCCTGCCCCAAGGCTTCCTCGCTCTTCTCCCCTACCTAAATGAATCGCCGAACATGGTGCGCTCCACCGTGTCTACTACAGCTTGACGATTGCAGCCTTTTTTCGCAGCGTGTATATCGAAGACGTGGGTGACCTTCCCTGATGGAGCCGGTGCAAAACCATCATTCATGTCGCACGATCTCCCGAGGCGGTCTCGCTACATTACCGAGCAGGTACCGGCTCGCGCCTATTCGAAAACATTCTTTCCGTCCAAATATGCGCTTGAGGGCTATACTCACGAGATCGGGTACGTCAGCGGCGAGCAAGGTTGGGTTAGATCATGTGTTCACGCGTAGGAATCAGAATAATCGCCATCGAGGCAGGAACGTGACGCGCGCGTGTCACCCGATCGAATTTGGCTAGATGCAGCGTCGGCAATTGGTCAGATCGCGATGGAGGAGCAGAAGAAAGAATGCAACTATGGTACGCGTCGTGGGGTGATGTTTACCGGGCATGGAGTTGTGTTGTTCCGGCGCTAGGCAGTCGGTAAGATTCCACGTGACAGTGTCCTTTCTGTCCACCGATGGTTTCACGTGTGCTCCATTACGCACCCGGCCATGCATGAGTCTTCAACGTGTGAATCATATCCTATGACTTAACACATCACATCATCCGAGCTTGCCAAGCACTCTGTACACTACCTCAAATGTGACTCACGTCGCCAGGCGTGTTCAGAGGCTCAACGTCATCAGGACACCGTCGTCCCTGCTACATTACAGTTAGATGAGGTTTCACATGTTGAGCAACCTGATAATTTGATTCGATGGGTAGAATGCTTTTACCCAGCTCCTTAGGCCTTGCAAGAGCAACTCTTAAGTTGGGCATGGGCCTACTCTTCACAACCAGCAAGCTTCAAATGAACATAAGGAGTCGGCGAGCTACGTTATCGCCATGGCGCTCATTAAAGTTGACAAGACATTAAATGTCGAGACAGAAGCTGATCATACTCGCCTAACGTCGCGATATAATCTAACATATATTGGTTTGCAAAGAAACCAGGCGGTCGCAGAAGCAATCACGACATGCATGTTCCAAACGGTGAAGCTGGGTCAAGCGAAGATACACAGTACAGAGTGTTGGGGCAGCAAACAAGTCAAGATACCGAGTGCAAATACGACACCGCATATCCCACTGACGCTCAATCTGCTTGACACGATGGGCTATATCGACTAGCCAATCTGTACAACGCTCCATATCTCGATGCTATCTTCCCACAAGAACATCACTCATGGTAGATGAAATCGTTCACCCATCAAGCCCGGGCCACACGCCATAGCAGCGATGATGACGCAAGGTAGGCAATACCGCTCGTCGTTAGGAATCTTGCATTATATAATATCCTTTACTATCTCCATATATCACCCAGTTATCAAGGTACATAATCGATCCCACGAATCATTTCTCCAATAAGCACATGTCCACCAGAACGCTCTCTAGCGCCATTTTCCAGTCATGCAACGTTCTTCTGCGCTTGTCGCCCCCGTCGTCACAACTGCCCTTGCAGTCTCTACATCTGTCGCCGCCACCTCGACTTCCAATATCGCCATCAATTCCGAACCGTTGAGGATTCTGGGGTGCCTCCCGTGCCTAATGTACTTCCTCAAGTGCCGGTCTGTAAGTGGCAGGCAAGCTCGACCATCATGTTTACGTGCTAATCAATATATTAGACACAAGCTAGCAGCGAAATCTGCCGGTGTTTGACATCTCCTCAGTCAAGCGGGATTTTTCGGTCGGCTTGTGGCTATAGTGAGTGCTAAAGGTTCAGGATGGAGAAAAGTGTGACTAGTGCGAGACCCGGGGATCGACTGTATGGTAGAAACGAATCGAACACATTGAGAATATCAATTCAGATGGATACTCGAGAGTGGACTGCCTTAGTGTGATCACTGTGTGATATCGTGTAATGCATAGCTAGTGATAGCTACTTCGAAACATCGGTAAAAAATTCGAGTTGCAAAGCGCTGCCAATTACAGAGTGATGCGGCGCTTCTCATCGACGGACAACAACCCAGACTCAAAGAATGAACTTCTTCAAGAGATTCGCAAGTTTCTCAGGCTGTTCAAGTGCCAGACTATGCCCACACTCCTCAAAGACCTCAGCAATATGCACCTTCTCCACAGCAGACTGCATCTGCTCTTTGACAAGCGGCCCAAAGAATCTGCACGCCGTTAGCAATCTCAGCAGATCATCCGCCTTTGCAAACTTACTCTGGCGCCCCTACCGTCATAACATCACACTTCAACTTTTCCTTGCTCAAAATTTCCTCCTCAACATCCACATTGACCCAATGCGCACGATAACTCTCCAAAACAGCTCTCAACCCACCCGGCGCCTTCAAACACCTCACCCATTCATTTATGGCCACCTGGTCTAACGCACTAGGATTATAGCACTCCGCCTTCATGAAGTGCGTCCAAAACTCTTCTTCTTTCCCCTGAATCAGCATCTCCGGTATATGCGGCAGCCAAAAGAAGGGGATATGCCAGTTCCAAACGCCATTTTGATTGTACTGAGCAGCAATGTTCTTGCGTGTGAAGAATGTTTGCTTAGTAAGGGCGTAGGAAAGTAGCATCTCGCAAAAGGAAAGATGGGTTATGCGATCCGGATATAGTCCTGCAAGGCAAAAAGCATATGTTGCGCCGCGGTCTTCGCCATGAACGGCAAACTTTTCGTATCCAAGTTGGTGCATCAGTTCGGCCATGTCTTTTGCGTTTGTGCGGCCATCGTAACCTTCGCTAGCGGGTGGTTTGTCTGTTGCGCCGAAACCCCGGAGATCTGGGGCGATGATGGTGAACTTTTTCGTTAGTAGAGGTGCGATGCGATACCAGTAGTAATGTGTTTTAGGTGTACCGTGTAGTAGGAGTAGAGGTGGGCCTGATCCGGATGTGATATAGTGTAGGCGGATACCGTTTACCCGCGCCATATGGTGGTGTACGGGCTTGCCATCGTGATCGTGCATTTCAGGCATCTTGATTAATCCGTGTTTCCCCCGGCAGATTCTTTTGATTACTGGTAAGTATCGTAACACGCTGAAGTGTTCCTGCATTATGGTAGCATCCAGTCAGGTAGTGCTACCCCACATCTCGACGTCATTGTTGACCGATGAGTGGGCGGAGACATTTCCGCACTTAACGCATCTACGGCGTTGCTTTTTCTCTTGTCTTGCGTAATGCTAGGTAAGAGATTGAAATATTGCAAAGATACAAAGCAGTGAACTCGAGCATTAGCACTGAAATTCTCAGACATCTTGGTTGATGGCCTCATTATATCAATTGCGAAGATCGTCGCTCTTGTTTCGTATAGCCTGGATAACTATCCCGGGTTCTATCTCCGTTTCCTAGATACTATTTAACGTCATGAATCCGGAATGGCAGCGATAGCCTCAACCTCGATCAAAAAGTTACCCGGCAGTTTGCCAACCTCCACAGCAGTACGGGCAGGCTTCAGGCTAGGTAGCATAGCAGCATAGACTTCATTCATCGCAGTGTAGTCTGACATGTTGGCAAGGAACACCGTAGTCTTCATGACGTAGTCCCACGATGTTCCGGCTTCTTCGAGAATTACAGCAATGTTCTTGATCACTTGAGCCTGCTTTGAGTGAGCATGACGTGAGGAACGGCACGAGTTGGATTCATGTACCGTTTGAGCTTCGATACCGCCTACCACGATCGTTCCATTGACCGAAGGAACGGTCCCTGAGGTATAGACTATGCCCTTCGAAGTCCATGCACCGCTTGCTTGACGAAAGTCAGTACATTGATCACATACGATAGAACGGGTAGCATACAAAGGATGGGACCTTGGGTACCAAGGTAGGTCACCACGGGTTGTTCAGCAAGCTTTGGTGTTGGTTTGGCGATTGCAACAGCAGAAACAGCGAGGAAGGCGGTGACGACAGACGTGAAGGATACCATGATGGTGTTGAACTCTAGGACAATGTAGACGTCGAAACCTTGAATACTATGGTGATCCTGGTCTGACTACTCCCATCAGCTTCGGCTCACCCATGGTCTTATAGGCGTTGCCCATAGTGTCGGATTATCACTTCCCAACTCTTTCGTGTTCGGTCAAGTTCACTATCCGCATTGTACCGACCGCCATGACTTCCAAGAGCTGCGAGTGTCCATGCACCAAGTAAGGCTCGCTGCCAATGCTGCTCCAAAATGCAGTAGATATTGATGGCTCACAGCCACGGCTGATGATCCACGTTACAGTCAGACTCGTTTGTAATCGTTTCCAGTCTGCCGCCGGCCCCAAGGTACCGGAATGTCCACCAGGAACTGTATTACCTGGACTAAACCCAAGTGGGCAGGATTTTGCCCAACCGTCTCGGCCGTGGTCGTGGGGTTCAAAAACCCGTAGATATCCAAAATGCACTAGAAAAGGAAGGAGGATAGCATGCGAAGCGTTGTGGAGTAGGGTAAGTTATGCTATCGCAAGAAAGGCCGTAGAAGATGTAGTCAGCCTGGGCGCCGAGATATCTCTGCATTTGTACTGTGCGTTTAACGCGTGCGTTGCGAAGCACGCATTCATCCTGACGTAACGCAAGATAAAGGCTGCATGGAGTTGAGATAAGAATCGGGATTTAGACCAGCTGTTGTGCGTTATCGCAATCGCAGAGCTCCACCTGGGGTATCCATGGCTTGCCGCTCGCTTCCTCATTTGCCGACAGGATTCAGGTCCCTGTCCGAATCTTTTTACGGTAAAGAAACAAGCCTCACCCATCGAGTTATAGCCACTGTTCCCGGATAAAGATCTATGCCACATTCTGTCGTATCGCATGTCCGACTCGTGCTTCTGGAATAGCCCCACTTGAGAACTTCGTCGTATTGCAGGGTTGCATGTAAGAGAACATGCGATATTCCGAATACGCTTCTTTCTTTTGCAGCAGCTTCGTGGAAACATAGCTAGTAGAGCATGTGTGCTTTCATCCTAGGACGTTTCTTCAATGCGTAGTCGTATCCTTCGCATTACAGAGATATCAGAGTAAATGTTGCCTTCGACACCGACAGGGACCATAGTAGATAGTTGGAGGTACAGTACCATCGCGAAGTCGCATACAGGACTACTGGTGTCGTTGCCGACATAACTCGGACTGACAGTCGTAGGCGAGCAGGGATGCTGTCTTATCCGATGTTTGTTATCTTTCAGCTGGTAAAGAAACCTCACTCCACAACGCAGATCGCTTCCGCAAGCTGAATCTCCACACTATCGTCCGTAATACGTTGCACTACTGCATCTCGCTTCGAGGGCATACTGCGGGTCAACTGTAATGGCGGTTTGGGCGCGACGCGACCCCATCCTACGAGGAGACTTGTCGAAGTCGCGTACAGCTACGCCCTACAGTATTGTTCTTATCGCGGCCGAATGCATAGATTTTCTGTCCTGTCAGCGGCGGACGGGCCGTCGCAACGACATCTTCGGAAGACCACAGCCACGCCCTACGAAGACGTGGACGATAAGATTCGGTGACCAACAAGAATGGAAAAAAAGTTGTAAGTCTGGAAGGTACTGCTCGCCGCGGTGTTGAGCGAGGTTGGTATTTGAGTAAACGATGTTTCCCTTCTATTCAAGTTCCTATCCTCAGCACATTCACCTCTTATCCACGCCACGATGAAGGGTCTTCTCCCAGCCTCTTCGGCTGCCCTTTCTCTAGCTGGTGGTGCTATTGCCAGCCCAGTCTCCCCTCGGTCAGACCTCCTCTTCTTCAAGCCCCTAACCGTCACGTCAAACTCGGTACACAACGTCCATGTCGGCTATGGAGACGATGACTTCGAGGGTGAAGTCCGTCTGGTATATGGCGATTGCGGCATGAAAAGCCATGCAGATGGTCATCATGATGTGGCATCGCATTACATCAAGCGATCAGGTCGTCCCGAGCGATTCGTTTGGATCATACCGGACGATGCCGTTCACGGCGGATGTCTACATGCTTACTCGGGGTCCACACTGATCGGTCGCTCAGCGCCTGTCAGAATCCATCATCAACCAAAGAAACGGGAGGAGATCTCAGACGTTGCCGATGCAATGGGTCCTTGGTTTGACGGTGTAGCCTACATGCAGGCGAAGCAGAACAACGCCTCATACGTCGCAGTTGAGAAGAGCAAGAAAATCGCCATCATTGGAGGAGGTATGTCTGGCTTGATGACTAGTCTTCTCCTGGATTCGGTAGGCATCCACGACTGGCACATCACCGAATCTTCACAACGTATTGGTGGACGTATTCGAACAAAGTACCTTGCTGGTAGCACACCTGAGCAATATCAGTACCAGGAGATGGGTCCTATGCGATTCCCCGTCTCAACCACCTACCCAGATACGAACGAGACATTGGAGATCCAGGACCATAAGATGGTTTTCCAGCTCGGTGATGTCCTCAACCAGATGAACGGAGGTAATACCAGCAGCCTCGCTGTCAACTTCATTCCCTGGATCCAATCAAGCCCAAATGTGCCTGGTAACTCGAACGGTTTCCGTCTGCCGAACGGACGCATCCCTAGCGCAACGCAAATCAAGAACAATGCGACGGCTTATACGCTGTCTGCGGTTGAGGGTCCGGACGAGAAGGCTATCGAGCACGTTGAGGAGGCGCTTGATGACTTCATTGGATACACACCGGAGGTTGTACGCGAGTTGTACTCCAATGTGTACAAAGCTCACAAGAACGCCGTAGAAAAGGGCCTATTCCATTGGTCCGAGGCAGCGTACATCAAGTATGCGCTTAATGCAAGCGATGATGTCGTCGACTATGTTACTGGCCTTCAAAACGCTCCAATCTGGGAGTACGAGACGGCTTACTTCAGTGCCACGACGTGGCGGACGATCGATAAGGGTTTGGAGTCACTTCCCCGTGCTTTCTACCCCCATGTTCAGGACCGTCTGACATTGGGTCGCAAGGTGACTGGCTTGAAGCACGACGAGAGCACCGGCAAGATCGCGGTCCAATGGCGCCAGGATCCTTTCGCAATGGAGCCGGAGAGCGAGGAGTACGACTATGCAGTCATCGCCGTGCCCTTCTCCAAGGTCAGACTCTGGGATCTTCCCGAATATTCTTCACTATTGTCGCGTGCCATAGAAGAGATGAATTACCAGCCGTCGTGCAAGGTCTCTCTGCACTACAAGACACGTTTCTGGGAGAAGCTTTCACCACCTATCATCGGTGGCTGCGGCTCAGTCGATATCGCAGGTATCGGCAGCGTCTGCTATCCTGCATACAAGATCAACTCAACTGGACCCGGCGTCATTCTGGGATCGTATGTTTCCGGTACTCTGGCTCGCTCAGTCGGTGCGCTCAGCACGACCGACCACGTGGCCATGGTCCAGCGGGCGATGGTAGAGGTTCATGGTGAGGTTGCTGATGAGCAGTTCACTGGCGCATATGAACGCCAGTGCTGGGAATTCGACGAACACCAAGCTGGTGCCTGGGCGTCCCCCTTCGTTGGCCAACAAGATCTGTTCCTGCCTGCCTACTACAAGACAGAGCATCAGTCCATCTTTATCGGAGAGCACACGAGTTATACACACGCGTGGATCTTCTCAGCGCTTGACTCAGCTGTGCGCGGCACTTCCCAATTGCTGCTGGACATGGGTCTGGTCGATGAGGCGAAGCAGATCGTGGATACCTGGATGGGGAGGTGGATCTCCATCTAGAAGAAACAAAGACGAAAAAGAAGCAAAAGCTACATAAACAGCACAGCAATGGATATTGTTTGATCAATGCGACAATAAATTGCAGTATTGGTGAGCTAATATTCGTAGGAAACGCGTGTAGTGCAGAAGCGATGAAGTGCGACTCCCCTGTAATGGCGTCATAGCTTAGGCCCCCCAATGTCTTGAAACGGAGGTTCGCAAATGCAAGCCTGCCTCTAGCCATCTCATTACGCAATTTTGTCACAGACAATTTCCAGAGCTAACAAGGTCATATGTTGTTGTTTGTAGACGGTAATGAACTTTCATGTGTGTGTGGGTAGTAAGGAAGACGACATGTTCCACGTACTACCTAGATAGCCACCTGAAATTCTTCCCTTGAGCGCGTCGAGGGACGACCAGGCCTAGCGACGCCTGCTCGTACTCTCCCCACTCATCTACTACTGCTCGACATACAGGCGCTTGCTATGCCGACACCATCTCCGATTTCGCGATGCCGTTATTTGTGTACCCATTTGCAATCACGTTTCTCTCCGTCAAAGCTTCCGTCCTAGACCGGCTGTTTGGATCAAGGTAGGGTGCCTCTCCGATACCCACTGCTCGATTGCCAAAGCGTTCGCCAAGGCCATCATAATCAAAGGTGGCGCTATGGAAGGCGCTGCGGTTGTCCCATATAGCTGCAGCTGGTGAGTAATAGCTTCATAGAAAGACAAGATTTGTTACAAGCGCTTACCGATATCGTTCTTGTTCTTCCACTTCAAGCGGACTTGCAGGTCGTGATTCTCTGTTATCACAGACCGGAACTTCTTTAACAACTCTACCGATTCTTCCTCATGAAGCTCGTTGATGTACTTGGGGAATGGACCAAGAGCAAAGATGCTCTTCCATCCAGTTACGGGGTTTGTGCGCACCACTGGGTGTACAGCACTTAGCGATCTGCCGACGTTCTTCGGATTACCTCGTTCTTTCTCATAAATTTTGATTTTTTCCGGGTTCGCGTCAGCAGCACGGATGAAGCCGCTGCCGTCAAAGGTTGCAGTCAGACTCTCAAAGAAAGTCTGGTAAGCTTTCGAAAAGCGATCGTAAATCTCATATCCAGAAGCCCAGAGAGTGTCACCCCCTGTTTCCGGAAGCTGTGTCAAGCGCAGTGAGGTGTAGTCTGCCGGGACCGGCTCGAATTGGATGTCCGAATGCCACTGCGCAGCGTCGTAGCGACGCGTACCACTCGGTCGGCCATCGTTCTCGTGTTTATAAATGTTTTTACGACCGACCGAGCTGATAGTGCTTATTTGCGCATCATCCACGCCAAATTCAGAGGTGTTGTTGAGGACTGGATGAATGTGCAGGGTGGAGTCGACAGGCTTTCCGGTCAGTTGACCCAAACGATGGACGAGGGTCTTCTGTAGATCATTTGTGAGGTTATCTTGAGCTCGAAAGAAGACAACTCCGCGTTCAGAGACTGGTTCCTGATCAGATCGCTATCCCCCAAGTGAGATCGACGCGTAGGTATGACTTACTTGTTATTGCCAGATCTCGAATGAGTTCGTCGGCATTAGAAGCGTTCAAGATGTCTTCAACGATATTAACATCAGGGTATTCTCGGCCGATGACGGGGGTTGTTTCTTCAAACTTGAAGCCGGCGTCAAGCGCACCGGTCTTAGTCTGCGGCGCAGGGTACTCTTGCTTTGTCGGAGCCGTCATTCTTGTCTCACTAAATGGATGGTCTGAACTTCTCCGATTGCAAGTTTGTCACGGTGAACGAAGACTCATATATCCATCCGACCCATGTCATGTATGCATTTCACTCGAGGTGGGGTCAGATCACGCAATGTGCGTACCGAGCACGCAAATCGCATCGTTGAATGTCGTCAACCTATCGCTACACTCCTTCAGGTAGCTTACAAGGACCTTATCTCGATAAGGTGACCCGGGTCTCGTACGAAACGACGTCTCAATATGTTGGAGGACGCAATGGCCCCGCTGGCTACTGCTTTGGGCGTTCAGGCAAGCAGTGGCAGATGGTGCGAGATCCGGGACATGATTGCTCATGTGTAAGTGGCTAGATTTTCGAGATCTGCGCATGAGACTCATCAGCATTACTTGAAGCAATCAAGAATTTATCCATGGCTGTAGGACATGTAATCGGGCGCGATGAGACTCCGCACGACGGACCAACGGTGTTGTAACCGAAGATGGATCGTGTAACCAACACTATAGGTCACTTGGCGAAACTTCCTGACTCATTTGGCTTGTTAGTTGGCTGCGTCAGTATGGGTATATTTGGGTTACGGCATCCTGACATGATCGCACGTCGAGTTACTCTGCAATCTGAGGCTAATATATGTGGAAAGGCCTGACTCCGAGCTGTTTGACATCTTCAAAAGGTTACATGTCAGTGGGCTTTTGTTGGATATTAGAGTAAATTCTATGTTAGAAATTGTTGTCAACGAGGGGGAAGATCTCAATTATGATGTGTGGGCGGAGTAGTTACTGGTGTATTAGCAGATCCTCTAAAAGACGTTGCACGAATTTGTCGCTGAGTTTGTTGCCCGTACCGAAATGCCTGAACCCCGTGCCCAAAGTGTCTGACAAGCTTTTACTTTCCATCTCTTCACCCTAACTTCATCTTGCCGTCTCCAGTACTAATCTGTCGCTGGTTGTCTTAGGCACACACAGCACGACGAGACATCATGGCCTGACCTTGCCATCGCTGTGCTTCAAGACGTCTACTATCAGCGTCTCTTTGGAGAAGGGCTCCTCTCTTCTTGTGTTCCTGCATCACATTGTCAACTGGTTTTGCCTGACGGGATAGCACGTATCCACTCACAGCAGCGATTTCAAGATTCTTCCCCATCCACGCCGCTTCGTCAATCTCATCCTTGACAACAGCAAACTCGACATCGTACATCACATTGGTAGTCGCTGGATATCCAGCATCAACCAATCTACCAAGCAACAGAAAGATCATGCTCCATATTGTGACAGTGCTCTGCGCACTTTCGTGGTCGGTCGGTTAATTCCTGGTTTTGAGTACCATGTGGATATGAGCGCTTGGTTGTAACAGAAATGTAGATTCGAATCCCTAGCTTTGTCTTCCGCGAGCCCGTCTTCCGATTCGTCCTCCGATCCGTCTTCAAATGCGTCTCCAGATCCATCTTCATATGCTCTTCAACGAAGAGCTCGTCTTCCGACCGTAAAATAGTAATAATATTTTTTTCACGAGGTCGTGAATGGGAAGGCAATGACCCCAGACTTCGCAGCCCATCAGCTTTACGAGCACATTGACGTCGCCGTTCAAATAGAAGTCACGCGAGATGTACCAGACGCGGAATAGCTCGTGAAGCGTGATAGGGTCGGCAAATTGCTCGTTTCTTAGATGATCCGCTTTGTCTAGTGTTGGAGGACCTGACCAATTGGTCTTTCCAATGGGCATGAAAATTTCTCCATCAATCTATGCGTAAGGGCCATCCAATATGAACGCATGTATCTTGTCTTGAAGCTCGCGGGGTAATTTCTCTTGCATGTCTCTACATATTCGACAGCAAAGAGTAGCGAAGATGCTTGTGATATAGGTGCGAAATTCCTGAGGGAAGTGCTCCTTGGAAGCTTGAAGGCTAGCCTTCACCATATTCCAGTGGGCCACGTGTGTCGGGATGTTGTTCAGTGCGTGGAGTTCAGGTCTTAGCAACCATATGTCCTCGATTTCAGGAAGACCAGGCATTCCTCGATCCATCACATGCTTGATGAGCTTCAGCTTCCTAAGAGTTCCGTCATCCTATTAGCTAATACCTGTAGTTTGGCTGATACTGCGTCAATTCCAGCACAGACTGGCCTCAGTTTCTGAGTATGTAGGCTTCTGCAAGTTGGTTGGTCTAGCACTTACTGGCGGATGTAGCCACCGTCTACATCAGGCGTATACGATGTTGGATCGGTTGATTCGCTGCTGGTTGAACTCATTGTGACGCAGATGTTTGTCATGTGGGACGGGTTGAGGTAAGGAACGAGGTCTGACATGGATTTAGTGTCTTGGCAACATCGTCTGGAATGCAACATAACTGCGAAACCAAGGTACATATACAGGGCACTTTTAGGATCTATTAGCTCTGAGAAGCACGAGCAACAAAGGCAGGTCATAACTGCTTGGTGACAAACTATATCTGACGACGGCATTCATCCGGTTTCTTCGCCTGTTCCCCGTCACCGTATTGGTGCAGCAGAGAACGCGCAAATGCATCAGAATGGAAACTCGTACAACGTAGTCATCAGATTTATCGCACTACTCTCCTGGTATTCGTCAACATGGCTCATGAATACTGGCCAAAGCAAACTTACATTCCCACCAGAGGGCATGTTCGTGGAACCTTCTCTTCACGTTCTTTTTCTTAAGGGTGGCCGGAGTAATGCGATAGTATGCATAGTGATCCGGTGACCCCCACAAAATATAGTCAGCTTCGATCAGGTTCAGCATCAGGGGAAACAGCGTGCTCACTCGATCTGCGAGAATGTCCATGCGGTCGGTCCAGTCGTAGGATTCATCGACGTCTTCCATATCTGTTCGCAGGTGGAAGATAATCGTCGCGCGGGGCGTGAGATTGAAGAGGGATCGTTGGAGCGGAGTAATGTTATCTTCGCAGGAATCTTCGAACACCTCAACCTCAATGTAGCTCAGTAGACTTTCGATGGAGAGACTGAGACCCCGGAGATCGAAACTGAACCCTATATAGACCTACGTGGGGGTCAGATACAGATCAAGTTTGACTTTGGTATACCAACGTCGGGCGAACTCGCCCATGGTAGCCATTTCGACAAAGTCCTCGCTGCACATGTGCGCATATCCACTGTCCTCGACCATCTGCGCGATTTCATCTCTGTATGATCCGTCATCGACGTTAAGTGCATCGTCATAGATATGGACGATGAGACGTGATCGTAGATCATATCCTGAAGCTCTCTGGGAAGTGTACTTTGCATCGCAGCATATAATGCCCGACACGACTGCTGTGCATAGATATCGATTTGGTCTTCGACGAGGTCTTTAGCCGCTGACTACGCATCCTCCAGAAGAAAGACGTTAGATACCGTGAGCACTGTGCCATCCTGTTGCAGAACATGATGGGTGAGGTCGATTTTCTTGAGCACGCTGCTTTTATGTTAGTCTTCATTATCCTATGCTATTTGAAAGACTTACACGTGAACAGCGTCACGAACTAATTGGAATACTTGAGTCATGTTGTCTTGCTCGTTGCAAATGTTGAATAACAGGATTGCAGGGTCGATTGAGGATTGGTCGAGCAGTGGTAGAGCTGAGCGTTTATCTGGCGTAAAGTAAACGGTTGCTCTGGAGAGCACCAAGCTCGTGTCTCTAAACATGTAAGTGGTACATTGCACTCGCTAAGCATTGGTAAATGATGTGTATGAGCTGGTGTACTCCATATGATCCGTCTTCTTCTCTTTCTCGTGCTCATCGTTTTGATATCATGCGGTCGCGTGTTCGATGTTTTGGTAGTCATGTATTGTTCTAGATCCAACTTCGAAGGTCGAGGTAAAGTCGTCATGCTGTCGGTAGTTTGATGGTATCGGCGTCTACGGCGCGTGATCGCCAATATCTCCGACGGAGAACTTGGTGACTCAAAGATATATAAGGAAGCTACTCACCTTTGCCTGCAACCACACTCACCGTATCGTGAAGTGAAGTAAAAAATGGACCAAAAAATCTTCCAATGGCAGCGCACTATCGGCTCGGCTACCTACCTTATATCTTCCGATCGGTCGCTTCTTCCACATGGATTTGTTCAAACAGCCTTCGCAACAGAGGCAATGTTCTGGGCGAAACCGCTCTCTTCGACAGCCATGTCCACCATGCTAGACAACAGTCTCACACTCGGCCTATATACCGTCTCGAATGAGGTCAAAACGCCTATCGGGATGGCGCGCATGATTACCGACTACACCACGCTCGCTTACCTCACCGACGTCTACATCGTCCCCGAACAACAAGGCCATGGAATCGGCAAATGGCTTATCGCATGTTGTCGCGAGATCTGCATCGGCATGGAAAACCTCCGGTTTATGGTCCTCTTAACCGGTAGTGAGCAAGCGCAAGCGCTGTACAGGAAGGAATTGGGCATGGCAAAGCTCGATGGGGTGGAGGAGGGGTTGGTTTGTATGGGGTCCCGCAGAGCAAAACTCGCCGAGGCCGCTCCGCCCTCAGCATAGCGGGACCTACCGGCTGCCGCCTACGTGCGTATGTAGTTCCCTGCCTTAACATGGACGACTATTTCCCACGATCAGACGCTACAGTGCGAGAAACGTGGTTTAATGGTTGGTCTCGATTGATGACAACGGCTCTCTTTGCTTCCGGACTAGTGTCCGGTCCATGCTGCATGCATGTCATCTCCTTAGCGCCAATATCGCCATCCATTTTTCTTTATCAACACAGACTACTACAACAAGGGTCTGGTTCGCGCCCTCGGCCTTCTGGTATCTTCCTAGTATGCAGACGAGGGCTGGATCCTGTTGGATGCCGGCATGTGACGAATTACCATGACGGAGGAGCGGTCGGTCTTCTGCTGGAACTCCATCTGGTTCTGGTGTCGCATCGAGATGCTGCATCGATAAGTGTATTACGCCTACTAAACTGGGATCCGCCTCCGATGCTGCCCGAGGAAGGCTAATCTAGATCGCGCATGTGTAGACCTGTCGCATAGATCGCCAGGGACTTGTTGATATAGTAGTCGACCCTGCGTTCACGTTCGCCGATCTCTCACAATTCACAGCAACATGACCGCGACATTTGATACCACTCCACTATCACGCACATCTTCCCCGCCAGCCTCACTGAAGAGAAAACGAGCGGGCTCAGATACACAACCACTTACCCCGCCGCTAGCCGCAAACGATCCAGAAGGATCACATCTTCTCTCGCGCGCCGTCAACGTCCTTTCCACCGCTGCTACTGCCTTGTCGCAAGTCACCTTCTTATACGAATCAGATCATGTGGCGCGCGATGGTCTCCTACACGCCGTCGAAGTCATAACAAAGGTCAACCAGACAGGCGGCAAGCTTATAATATGCGGAGTGGGCAAGAGCGGGTTAGTGGGGCGCAAGATGGTTGCCACGATGAAGAGTCTGGGCATAGCGAGCTCCTTCATGCACGCTGCTGAGGCACTGCATGGGGATCTCGGTGACATCAGGAAGGTGAGTTATCATCCCAAGGCCCATGGTATGAGGACTATACTGACGTGGAGTAGAACGACGCAATCATGTTCATATCCTACTCTGGCAAGACGGCAGAGCTCATGGCCCTCCTCGAGCACATACCCTCCCACACGCCCATACTCGCCATCACATCACATACCAAACCCTCAGACTGCCCTCTCCTCGACGATCGGCCAAACTCCATACTGCTGCCCGCACCCATACACGAGTTGGAGGAGGTCTCGTTTGGTGTGTGCGCGCCAACCACAAGCACAACTGTCACAATTGCTGTGGGCGATATGCTGGCATTGACTGTCGCGGAAGCACTACATCAAGATGAGACGAAGGCTGTGTTTAGGACGAATCACCCTGGCGGTGCGATTGGAGCCAAGGCACGAAGGATTGAAAGGCAGGAGGAAGATACCCAGGCGAAGGAGTGCGGTGGGCTGGTAACGCCGCCGGCAAGATGACCATGCTTAGGAGGATACCATAGGTGAGAAATCTGGAGACATGTATAGACTATGCACATGCGCGAGGAACGGCCATAACGGACCAGAAGGCTTCCCAACGAGCAGATTTTTAGTGCGCACAGAGGGCTTTTTCATCACGTACTTCACCCAGCACCCGGTAATACTGAGAACTCTTGTGATGCTTCACGTCACGTTACAGGCAGAGCAGCGAAAATGATGTCGCGACCACACACAGGGTCAAAGGTGGGACAAAGACGCTCGCTTTTGATAAGTTGTACGCAAAACCAAAATGCCCTGTAAAGGATACATTGCCGATATGCGTAAGTCACTACAAGCAAGAGAAGGTAGCGAATATCTCTGGGATTGGTGTTTGGAGCTTCTTCGTACCTTTCCGTTCTATTTGCAGTCTGAACTCCCTATCTACACCCCTCACACTTTTCCGATGCGTCCCCATACGGGTACAGGGTTCCGTACACAGCGTCTATTACCGCGCATACATTGGACGACTGCATGAGTGTGGCAGAGTCTCGTCTTAGGTGGTAATGAGGGGTTGCCTGGCGAGATTTCCGTGCCCCATCTCAAGTATACCAATACCAAACACCACATGGAAGTTCGAACGCCACTCAGCATCCATCATGGAAGTCTTGACAACGATGGGGTTGATTGCCAACATTGTACAGTTCGTCGACCTCGGCGGAAAGCTCATCAGCTCTGTAAGAGAGACGCAAACCTCGGCCAATGTTGTGACGAAGGAGAACAAGAGCCTGGAGGGGATCGCCACCGAGATACGCGATCTGACTATGCGGCTGGATCCACCTACAACAGAAGCGAAGAGCGACGACGAACGAGGCCTCCGTCGATTGGCTCAAGAGTGTTGCCAACTATCAGAACAGATACTTCGCCTTCTGAACAAGATTGTGCCAACTAAGTCAAACTCTACGCGTCGAATTACGATATCCGCGTTCAAGAATTTCAAGCACAAGGAGGAGAAGAGGGAACTTGAACAGAAGCTGGCGAATTGTCGTGGTCAGCTGCATTTGCACTTCAACAGACTGACCAGATTAGTCAAAATCAGAACAATATGTTTGGGTACTCTGATACGTGTATAGTTCGAAAGTACAAGCGCAGCTCTAGGCTCTGGGGGATCTTGCGCAATCGAATCAAGCCATTTTGCAAGCGCTGCCGCGACAAATCGAGCAGATCCGCCGAGGCACATGTGCTGATTCTCCAGCGTTGAGGCCCAGGATCAGATCAAGGGACTTCTCGGCTTGACGGATCTAGCCAAAGACGCAGTCATAGCCCGCGGCTTGCTCGAAAAGCTCGCATGTGAGGGAACGCACGATAGAGATGGCACTATACAAAAAAAGCACAACGAAACTTTCGGATGGATTATGGAACACGATGCAGACGTCGATGAATCTACTTTAGCAACCAACGCGCGCAAACTGTACCTTTCTTGGCTACATAGTGGCTATGGAATATTCCACGTTGCGGGAAAGCTAGGTTCCGGCAAATCCACGCCCATGAAACTTTTGTTCAAACATTCAGAAACGTGCAAACAGTTGTTGATATAGGCAGGTTCGTTACTCTATACCGAAATCGCAACGGAAAAGAGCGTATCGGATTTTCGCCATGGTCTCAAAACACGAATTCTCACTAAATAAACCATCGCTGTGGTCTTGTCTGTTTCTAGATGCTTATGAAGCAGATGCACAATTCGCAATAAAGGACCCTCCTTAACTGCATATTCCGGACACCGAATCCAAAGACAAACTATATTCATGGCACAAAATGCAAGTTAAAAGTGTCAGGCCTAGCTGACGATATATACTATCCTGCACCATGATCAGTAGTTCACGGATCATACGTACCTTTTTGGTTGCATAGCGTAGGGGTGCAGGGCTTTGTTCTGACAGTAGTATGCGAGCTAGTAGTTTACTAACCGACTTGCGCTTCTCGTCGTGGCGGCCTCAGCTGCTGTCACACCTATCACAACATATAAATCTCGCATATAAACCGTATGTATGCGGCGAGAGATCTTCATAGCGTAGAAGGCTCGACGTGTTCACAGTGGATATATGGGGTGGTGATCCTTGTTGGTCATCACTGCATACGGCACGCATGCTTGTTGCCCGGTGTTAGTAGGTAAGGCTCTCTTGAAAGTAGTCTGCCCGTCGGCATCTTGTGGACAGCGTCCATAACTTGTTTCCAAAATCGAGGCTGAGGGACGACCATGATAATAGGACATATGGAAGACAAAGAAGGGTTTAGCGACGCCATGTTGTAGTGTGGTGATCACCTTTAGTGTTGACAAGCCCATCATGCTACTACATTCACGACTCTTGCTTGGTTAAGTTGAGGGCTTCATCTCGAATATGAAATAATCATGCGCGGTAAGTTTAATGGAGTCTTTGTTGCTCTTAGTGTTGAAGTCGCCGAGACAGGGGCTCAAAGAGAGTGAGCATTTATCTGCGTAAAGCGTGTAGTGAACAAAGATTTATACATACATAGTAAGTGAGAGAGTATCAGATTCCGTTCCGATAGAGAATTATAATAGTTTTTGCTCATCTCTCTTCAATACCAAGCTCCATAATCCCTACCACCGGCTTGCCATGACAGGTAAACAACAGCCAACTGCAGGGCCGTCGCGCCAGGAGAAGAATGGCTTTTTACGCGTTACTCCCACGCCAGGTAAACCGCAGCCATTTGACTCAGCGACCCCAACTAGAACTATAAAAAGACCTTTTGGAGGCGGCGAGACAACCGCACGACCCCTCGTAAAACGTTCTCGCAAAGACCAGAACGGCGACGAAAGTCGTCCTCGGGTACGGAAACCGAGGACTATAGACGCAGCGGCAATAATCGAAAACTTCCAGAAAGCTAACGAGGGAACACTTGAGGAGGTCAGAGCATGAATAGCATCAGCAACTCCATCGAACCCTACTGGGCGGTACAATAAGCCTCACTCTTTACGACACAAAGAGCCCGTGAAGCCAGCGGCAACGACACAGTCTACTGCATCAAAATCGTTGAGAGACGTACCTCCACTTCCCTCTGACAAAGCTCTCAGACCGCGTCAAGACCCGGCTGTAAGTAAGACGAACCCCGTTGTCTTTGACTCTGGGCTGGAAGAGCTTGATCGCGGGCTTTGTAAGGGATCGGGACATAACATGCGTGATCACAGGCGCGATGCGCCATGCTCGGTCGCGGGAGGCTTCATGGACGATGAGGCTTTATCGTTCTCTTCTCGGAGTGTGCATCCAAGACATACGGGCAGATTTGATTGGGGAAGGAATGGCCCTCTGCCGAAATCTCGGAACCGACGTCGTCCCTCGGCGTCTGAAGAGAGGCCCCTTGGAAAAAGGATGCGTGAGAAGGGGCGGCATGAGGATGACGAGCACGGGAAGGCTTCTCTGTGCAACCAGCCACAACACGGGGGTGATGATGAAGCCGAAGTAGACAGACTTTCTAGGGATAGGTCGCATGAACCCGCGATGAGATATCGTGAACGCATGATGAGATATTGTGACCGTGCGAATAGTTGTTTTGCACTATCGAGGAGCCGAAATAACGTCCCTCCCTGCGTGCTAGGACACCCGCCGTAATAGGACAAATGCGGGGTACTTTCGCTTTGAGCAATTCAGTATCTGCGCACACTTTCATACTTGTCTTTTTTATGTTTGAGATAGGTGCTGTTGCTTTTAATAAACATTTCAGACTCCTCCTACCTAAAAATTACATTCGTATTAGTGCCTTTATGCGTTTGTTACAGTGAGCCTTTGTTTCGCTTATGACAATAACTCTTCGTTGTAGCACCACTATAGACATTTTGTTGCTCACCGAAATTATCAAGCAGTTGTACACTATCTTGAGCACCTGCTGTTCATCTAGTTAGTTATAATCAGCCTTCTGTCCGTTGTGGCGCCCAAATTATGCAAGGTCGCCACCACTGATTAAGACCTCGGCTAATGCTAAATACCCCGGCACAGCCCACGTAGTCGTCGTGGGGTAATTTACTTGGAGTGGCTGATAGACTTGTGGCTGTGCGAGGCCTCTTCTCCAGAGACCTACGGAACATATTACGATCCGGTACGCAAAGCAATTTGCCAATCTCCTCCATCCGTGAATATCTACGCCAGCGCTCTACTCGTACTACTCAAACTCGCTAGCACTGTAAGACCTGCTTATCTTTCATAGGCTATAAGACTATAGTGTAAGATAGTCGTGTAAATGGAGTTATCGTGCTCTGCTATACGGCATGTTAATCTACATAAAGCCTCTTGTTTTGAAGACGTCTTTAAGCTTCGGAAACCAATTTTTGCTAGCCCACGTGCGAACTTCAACAAATTCCCTGTATGTACACCTAATTCTTGACTAAACTAGGATCTCCATAGCAACACCAAACCTAGTATGCCACTTCTTCGGATCAGCATACCTAGGTACTATGTCCGCAGCTCCATTAGCAATACAAGCTTCTGCTACTGTCATCCTTGCGCTATCTACGAATCCAAATTTCTCATACATCTTGACAACGCCTGTATTCTCAGGGTGTACGACAAGCCTAATACGCGTCCGAAGATCTCTCTCGGATGCTCTGCCCATCTCATCTGATGCAAGTTTTCCAAATTTGATTGCTGCTTCGGTAAGCCGTTTCGCGATACCATGGCCTCGATACGCAGGCAGCGTGAAAAGACTTGTAAGTTGCCAACGGGTCTCTGATCCTTCGGGACCTGGTTCTGGTTGACCGGACTTAGGCCAGATGTAGTCGTCGCGCGAGACTGGGCCAATCATGGTAAACGTTCCTGTCCACTCGCCGTCTAGCAAGATTCTTAACTGCCTGTCGCCAGACATTGATGGTTCCTTGTCCTTGTCTTTTGCAGTCGCGACGCAGATCAAGATCGTCGTGCTTGGTTCGGTAATCCTGCTAACCCATGTCGATTGTGGAAGCCGAGATTCGCTGTCAAATTCTGCTGGAAAAGCTTCCGGGGCGACTTTGAGTGCATGGAGCTTGAATGCGCGGAACTTAGTAGCGAGGGCGTTGAGAATCGTACCATCAGTATCCTTGGGCAGTCGGATGGTGTCGTACATGTTTCCCATAATCGTAGACGTGCTCAAATTTGGTTCGTAGCTCGACTTGTGTGTGTGTGTGTGTGTGTGTGTGTGTGTGTGTGTGTGTGTGTGTGTGTGTGTGTGTGTGTGTGTGCAAACATACCTATCACGAACTGATCTTTATAAACAAGGGAAAGGCTCTGCAGAACAACACAGCTCTGACTCAAGCATGAATTGCATATCCTTGTCCAACGATAACCAGATATCAGCGGTGATGAGTCAACGTCAAGTCTCTACCGATACGAATGAACACTACATCCAAACTAGTTAGCAAGGCGCGGCTTTGTCTGATAACAGCACAGTACAAGCATTAATTAAGGCAAAACATTTTCGGCGCACCCCAAACACTATTCGGCGCATCCCTCCATACATAGTACACCAAACATAACCTTTTATTCCTTAGAGATACTAAGTAACTTTGTCGAGCAAAGCTAAGTAAAATACTTAACTTTAAGAAATTTTCTTGTAGAAGAAGATAGAGGTACGTTTTACTAGCAAAATCCTTAGTTTTCTCCCCTCTATCTTCTTAAGAATAAGAGATAATGTCAGGCCTGGCTGACGATATATACTATCCTGCACCCTGATCAGTAGTTCACTGATCATACGTACCTTTTTGGTTGCATGGCGTAGTGGTGCAGGGCTGCGTTCTTGACAGATAAAGCTTAGACCTCTATTAGAGACTTATTTGTCTAGCTATTCTCTATAATATCGCGATATAAAGTTAGTCTTTATCTCTTGAAACAAAGAAGTTAGAGTAGGGGCGCGCCGAATAGCGTTTGGGGTGCGCCGAAAATGTGTTGCCTTAATTAACAATCTTGAACCACAGCGCAATACGCAGATATCATCACAACGTGCTTAAGAAGCAAATGACCGGCAACTTTCGGCACTAGGGTACATGCCGATGTGGGATTCGGCATCACAAGGAATCGATCCCAACTGGGGCGCCTGGAGCCCCACGCGAGGATAGCCCGCCGCACGTGACATACCGCAGAAACCCCGGAGGATGTGCCCAAAATAAATAGCACGTGATACAAGCTAGACAATTGTAGAAGAACGCCACAGCTCGATCGTTTCTAGCATAGTGCAGAGAGTTTAATACAGAGTTACATAAGCGCACTAAGCGTTCTGCCAAGACACTAAATCTGCCTCTCAGCGCTGAGAAACTTACATTGCAACTACACTCAGATAGATAAGTAACTTCTGAATTGAGGATAATAATCTAACTTGGCAAGGCTATTATCTCAATGCACCGACATTTGAAGATTCGTCCACAACTGCGGCTGTGTAGGGGTGTGAAGGTAGAGCGGGGTTATACGCGGTAAACGGAACGATTAACAACATGATTAGCATCGTTATAATGTTGCTGCTGTTGGCTCCAGTTCTAAGCTTAAATCTCTGAAGAATAAGAAGACGCTAACTGCAACTCTAAGTACAGAGGAGAAGGAGGGTTAGGATGCGAAAATGATGTTCGCGTCCTATTACGCAGGGTGTCCCAGCACACAGGGAGGGACGGTAGATCTCTTTCATGAAAACAGGGTGAGGATAGATATGAGAGCGGCCATGCGTCCAATCCACAGCAGCATCCACCGCGGCGACGCAATGAAGCTCTAACCGATCACCAGCAAGACAACAATTACCCGGGCTCACGATACTGTCCAAGGAAGTCGCAGCCACCACGAGATTCAACACTACCTCCCAGACATCAGGGAACGCGGTACCGTGCGAATGCGGCTCATGAGGAGCTGATAGGGCGGCTAGCCGGGTCACGAAGTAGGGAGAGGTCGAAAACTCCAGAGCAACTCCAGACGATCGTTAAACCCTGGTCACGGTTCGAGTACGTAGATCCACTACCCGATCTTCATGAAAGCCTTGATATTGAGCCGGGTGAATACACAGAAGAACAGAAACTCGCGCTCTTCGATCTTAGGATCGCCATATATGCGCAGAGAAAGAAAATTTCAGAGCTTATGTTGCATTGGACGAGGTTGCAATTTGAATATGGAAACAAGAAGGCGGCGTTAAGGACGGGAGGCGGCAAAGAACAGCGGGATGGATCGTAGGTATTATTTGTATGGTCACAGATTTTGGTCATGATGTACGTAGAAGTTTGGTGCGTCTGAAATGAGATTTGATACTTGTCATGCTGCTGGGGCTTTAGCGCGTCATCAATGTGAGCTTCTTTGCGATTGTATAAAGGTGGCAGCGATCCCCATACCGGACATGTCGAAACTGCGTGGCGTTTATAGCTTAGGAAAACATTTATGAACCTTTGCAAGAACGCTCAATGTCTGTTTCGATGATGCAGTGTAAGGGGGATGCATGGAAGGTGGAAAGGGTAGAGGGGTGAAAAGACCATACCGCCTCGAGACTAGCGTGTCAACCCGCCCATCCATTCGAACCCTCGTCTGTTCCTCACCTAGCGCCATCGCGGTTTTTGCTAACACCCATAGCTATATCAGAGACTCTCCAATGTTTAGGAAATACATATTGACTCACCTGATAGATAGTTTGTTGTCTCGAACCTATATGAAACAGCGTCTCTTCCCTCATGACTAAAACCGCATCTTCCCACTTCTACTTCTTAGATGGCATCATGAATTCACTATATACATCTTTACACATTACAGATATATATTCACAACACAAATTTACTGGAAACTACTCTGCGCGTTCATCTTCACGACACAGTTACTCATGATATAGTTCATCAACACCATGCTCTCACTGGCACTGTCTTGCTACAGCGCTCGGTTTGGGTGCCACTACAAGAGATTTCTCACTGTCGCTTAATAGTTTCATACCACCATAACAACTCGTAGACTGCAATAGTGCATACCACAACCTGTTCTATCATAACGACTTCACGACTTAACGATATGCCTGCACCCTTCAGCAACCTCTTCAGGGATACCTTCGACTCAAGCCGGTCTTCGCGTAGATCTACCCATAGCGCCTACGGATATGAGCCCTCAAGCCGCAACAGCTATAGCGGATCCAGCTCTAGTAGGCTAACTGGACCGTTCGACATGCCGTACGGTGACTACATCACAGAGCCACGTCGTTCAGAGTCTGGTAGCTCATACCTTGGTCGTGCCGATACACAGCGCCAATCCCGTGATTTCCAGTACAATTATCGCGATGTAAGCCGGATCCGCTCTTCCAAGCGTCCTCGTGCTTTTACCCACAAGCACGCGTACGACGACCATCGTTCAGTGAGCCCACTGGGTACGTCTCGTTTCGAACAGCCATCCACGTCATCTGGTTTGTTCAGGGTGGGCGGTTCTATATCCAATCGTGCGCCACATCCGTCTTATGCGACAAGCTTGCGTGACACTTCGCGGTCTACCTCATTTGAGATTGACCGTGGTGGCGATGGATATGAACGTCCATCAACCTCGGGTGGCGGTCTCTTCCGTAGCAGCGCGACTCGCGGTGGTACTACACCGCGTCGTATGGGAAATGACGGTGAATATGGTTCGATGCTGGGTCGTGAGCGTCGTCCTAACATCGGTTCGAACTTTCGCGACGGTGGGTTCAACTGGAGCGACTTTTGAACTTGTGTGAGCTTGGAAGTCTTTGGTGCGCCGTTGTTTGCTGTATAATGTTCTTTTCCTTTCTCTTCTTCAGTAGATAGACCAAGAGTACACTGAGCTCGTAAAAAGGCTAGCCATACTTAATGTGATTTTGATGTAATACTAGTTATTTCATAGTGTAATGCATACGTGCGTATACGTTTGAAACATGTCTCTCTAGATGCAACGCCTTCTAGCCTAATATGTACAATCAAAATGCTCAGTCCCAACTCATGTATCTTACTGTGTAAAGCTCTTAATCATCTTTCTCCCTCGACTCTCATCCACGCCCTGCGATGTCGCCGCATCCTCATCTTTGTACTTCTCGCCCTCACTATCATCGGTAATAAGATCGTGAGGCAAATTGATCGCCCGATCAAGCGCATAAGGCAGGCCCCTGTGCCTACCACGCAGCATCATGGCGCAGATGACTAGTTTGCCAAAGGTACTGAAGTGACCGGATAGTGACGTGAGATTGGAAGGGTGACCGAGCGACAAACCAACATTGCCGTAAGCAGAGACGACTTCGAAGAAGATAGCGAAAACGGAGAAAGCCTGTTGATGCGTTAGCATATCACCTTTACTGGACATAAGGGATATCAAACTTACCCAATCCTCCCGACTCATGATCCGATCACTCTCCGCAATACAAATACAAAATACACCCAAGAAAATATACCACAGATCGAAACTCAGCTGGTTCCTCAGATGACTAATCAGATATGTTTTGCTTCCCTTCTGCTCATCCAAATTCTCGTCTACACCATAGATACCCACAGATTTCTCCTCGTAGCTCTCGCTCATGCGGATACTGATTGCAATCGGGTAGATGGAAATGTACATCATAACGAGGAGACTGAACTGCACCGCTGGGTTCACAGCTGCGAGGTTGAACGTCGACGTACCCGTGTGGCGAGACGATGCAGATTGGAAGAGAGCGGCGAGGATACGAGCGCCAACAGGTAATACGTTCACTTCTGGGTTGTCGAGATCGAGGACAATGATGAGAAGGGTGTCGATGAAGTTTAGGGCGAAGAGGATAGAGGCAAGGATCCAGGTTGCGGTGCTGGGGAACAGCAGTGTGTAGCATCTTCGTGGATGGTCGAGCAGGAACTGGAGGGACTCTTTGAGGGAGGAGGTGACGGGAGCGACTTTGTAGATGATCCAGATGAGGAGGCGGAGAAAGACGGGATAGAAGGTGTTACCAGCGAAGGCGAGGAAGGACATTACTAGCATGGGCCAGGTTGCGTCTCGGAAAGTTATCATACTGTCGGGCGTGAGCGTCAGACCGAGGTTGTCGACCATGGTTTGCGCGGAATAGAACGCCCACCAGGTCTTATCTTGGCCTTGTGAGGCAAGGTAGTCTTGATACTTCGCAGGTGCAGTATGAATCCATGGGAGTAAACAAACGACCCCCAGTGTATGTAGGCCGACGAAGTATCCAATCGCGACCTTGAGCAAAACTTGTAACGCACGGTACTCAATACCACCCAGCTCTTCTCGGCTCATGGAAGCCAAATCAATGGTAGGTTCCCTTCTCGGCTTATCTTCACTACGACGATGAGCGCTTGCGGTACTTCCGAGCACGAATATAGATGACACAGCGCGGTCCACGGAGGTAGCCTTGCTCAGGGTTCTAGTGTTCATGCTTCTAGTCTCTGACCTGTTGCGTCGTCGTGTATAGCTTGACTCCGCGACGGGTTTGATACGGTCTTCATCCTCATCATCGGACACCGAAGTAATGGGTTGGCCATTCTCACATTCTCGCGGGCCAGGGATATATAAAGCGCCCTTCTCATTATTGGTGTGCCTAGGATCTGGCGCAAACGTGATGCGAGCAGCGGGAGCTTCACTGTTTGAAGTCTCTATAGTGGGAACGGGCTTCTTCTCAGAGACAGTCTCGCCAGTGAGGCCTGCCTCAAGTTCTCGTGTATCGGAAGTATGGGTGGTTGTCTGGCCCTGGTTGACAGACTGGCGGGAGCTCCTTGGCCTCGTGTGTGCCGCTGCTGTTCACCATTTAGCTTTGCATGCAAAGCTACGACGACGTTCAACATACTAATCCCCTTCAGCTTCTGACTGAACCAACGTAGTCGCACAACAACGACAAGAACATTGATGAAGCCCAGATTTGTAACAATAGGTGTGATGTAAACGAAAATCTGTTGATACGTCTTGAGAGCCTTGAGATCAACACTAATGTATAGTCAGCACGTCAGCCAATCTACTACATGCCAGCAGACTCACGGGTTCAAACCAGATTCAGTCGACGCGCTGACACCAAAGTAATACGCATCTATAACCGAAAGGTTGCCATAAGGATATATGATGATCAAAGCCAGAATCCCAAAACTGAGAATGTACGCATCTACATGCCGTTAGCTGTGCCCCTTCCTCCGAACCAGGTTCGCATCTGCATGTAAAACTTACAGTGCAGCGTAATGAAATTGATGGGTGGCTTCCACATAATTGTCACTTCTCCCTACCCAGTCAACTTGCAATAATGAAACTGAGGGATTTCCGTATATGCACAGCAACGATACGCAGAGCGAATAAGCGAACAAACGGTGTGACAGGAGAGGAGGGAAAGGAACTCAAGCACAAAGTTCGTTTACCAAAGAATGGGAAAATGTCTCAGGAGGGGTAGAAGCTCAGGGTAAAAACGCAGTGTAATGTAATGCGGGCTGGTCACAAAGGATAATGTTTGTATGAGGCATTTATCTCCCATACGATCAGCGTGCTGCTCAGCCACATCTGGGCAGTCATTATGGGCCTACTTTTGCCCTATTGCGGCAGATATACCGCACGTGAAAGTTGCGTTGGTTACAATTTACTTGCTTTGCCTGTGTGCGCCAAGGGGGGATAATTCGCGCATTGTGATGATGTCGTAGTCACGGAGTGCGAGCCTTCCTACAAGCCTTCTGGCTACAGACTAGCGCGGACCCTCCCGTTGCACGGCGGCTTATTATTGGTCGGTGGGCCTACGTGTATGCAGGTGCGCACTTCCTTGCGCTGTGGGGATATTCATTTCACATGGTTAACTCGTGGGCTTCGCTTGTGGTGTCGCAGACGTCGTTGTACGTAAGTCCCGTCGCTATTCAGGTTGCTCGACTTGCGAGATGACCCTGCGTCGACAACCTTGATTATACGGTGTAGTGTCTACGGTACCCCAAATGACCGCAAAAGGCCCACGACGTGCTAGTGCCTTCTATTCAGCCGTAGCCATCTCATCCAGCCCGGGTCCAAGAATGGAAGACTTTACGTCAAGAAAACTCAACTACCCTTTCGGATTATTCGCGCAAGCCTCGCTAAAATTTCACACATGCTTGATTCGACTTCCTTCTTCTTGCAACCGTTCATTGCCAGTAATCTTGAGCATAGATATGCGATGCACGTGTGAATCATCAGAAACGTCAATGTAATTACTACGTCCTTATAGGTATAATCTCCCAAACACCTGAATGCTCGGTGTGACATCAGATCGTGGTCTTCTACACAACATCCTCAAACACTCCTATCGATGCCGCTAAGAGACAAATCGCATTCTCATAATCCTTGCACAACCCCATTAGCCTTTGACCCAAGCCCCAAAAGCCCCAGCAAGAATTGCCAAAGCGACCACCAAAACCACATGCACCAGCTCAACCTTGGCTGCAACGGCAGCCAGAACGACAGGAGAAGCAGTAGTCTCAACGACAGGCACAAATTGGTTCTTCTTCTGCGCTTGCGCCTTCTTGCCGCCTTTTGCGCCACGCTTATCCTTCTTGGCTGCTGGAGCAGCACCCTCGCCGCTGTTGCCGTTGTTATTCTCCTTTGTGTTAGATGAATTTGGCGTGGAATCACCCGCGAGTTCATCCGGAATAAGGACGTTGTACATGTTTGACGATGCCACCTGCTTGTTTCCCTTACGCTTCTCATTGCGCCTTTGGGTGTTAGTCTTAATGGGCGTGGGGGCTGAGGCGGTCTGGGTAGACGGTGGCGATAGGGGAGGGGCGACGTGAAAGTTCTGGGCAGTGGCTTTCTTGGGCGGCTTTGCTGCCGGCTCAGATGCTGTTATGGCGATTGGGGAGGCGGGAGGTTGCTCTGGAGCTGGGATCCCGATAGACGGAGGAGAGTCTTGCATGTCCTTGGTGACAGTGGGCATAGACTCATGAAGATCGATTTGTTCATTAACCCACTCATCCACCTCTGTAGGTGCGACCGACGGCGAGGGTTCAACGATGGCACCATTGTTCTCTTCAAAAATGGATACCGGACCAGAGACATCAATCGCATGCTCCGTAGTGGCCTCAGTCGGCTCAGGTCTGGCCGGCGAGACTGGCAATGGGATACCCTCGGCCTGCTCCAAAGTAGAAGCAGCTCCTGACGTCAATGCCTCGGTCGTGTTAGCTTCAATTTCAGCGGACTGGGGAGCATCCTTCTTGTCCCTGTTGACCTTCTTTCCGCCCTCCTTGCCACGCTTCTTATTCTTCTTTGTCTTTTCCCCAGCATCGACGTTATTGTTGGTGGCCAAGTTGGCCAGAGCTGCCCTTTCCTCTTCCTTTTCCTCCTCTATGATTGTGTAAGAGTCCACCCACTTCTGGTGCACAGACAGTGCCTTCTTCGTAACCTCCTCCATAGGAGGGATCTCCTCCTCATTCACCTCCTCGCCCTCCTTTCCCTCTGGCTCACGAACCTCCGTCTCATCAGTAACGAGAACATTATACCGATTTGAATCCGACGAAGTGGAAGAAACCGAAGTTATGGGAGAGACAAGCGGCTTGGAACGAGTGGGTGTGGATTCAGCAGTAGTCACAGATGTGCCTTGGGACCTCGAATCGCTGGTAGCGGGCTTGGCGAGAGCGTAAGGCGGACCCCATAGTTCATCCCACTCCTTTGCCAACTGGGGCATGGAAGTAGCTGTATTGTTATTGGAGCCCGTCGAGGTTATACTGCCTATTGAAGTTGTGGCAGTGTTTTTGTTGGAGACGGTCGCAGTGGAAGCATTATTCGATTTTTTCCCAACGATGATCTTGGTCTCAGAAGGCGTCTCAGTCTTCTTCGAGACCTTCTTAGCCGGCGTGATACCCGAGCTTTCGCCATCCTTCTTGTTGGGTTCGTCGTACATACCAGGCCAAGTACTGTTCTCCCTATCTTTCTCCATCAAATGCGCGACGACATCCCGCGGTTCACCAGCATCAGAAATACCATGCAATTTTGCCAGGACCTTGAGTTCCTTCAACATCTTGCTGTTGTAGTGTTCAAGACTAGCCGCCTCTGAGTAGGGCGTCTTAGCTGCGGCGGCAAACGTTGTAGTAGCTGACATCGTGAATGCGAGTGTGCGGATGTGTACGATTTATTTTAGTTCAAGATGGCTGGTTGTGGTGTGTGAGGAACGGGAGGTAAGTTGGTGAAGTCAGGAGAGAGAGGAGCGGGTGTGAAAATTTCAAGGATTTTGATAGTGAGGGAGTGGGTTTGTATCGGTAGAGGGGCGTGTGCGCTGATTCAGTGGTGAACGTGCTTCGGAACTGGTTTCGTGACTGGAACATTGGTTGGGTTGTAGTTGGAACGAGATCATCTTTTGTGGAGGCGAGTTACCTGTTCCGTGATTTATACCTGCTGGTCGGCGATTGAGCTTTCGCTCATTAGACATTCACGCTTCGGGATTGCAGGCCATCTATCCCATCGGCAGAAAAATGAAACAGCCCTTTCAATAAGTATACAAGGGAAGTAATCGGAGCAAAAAAAAACCCCTATCGGGCGAGACAACTTAGAGTGATCATACATATAGAATACAGCAGAATGTGCGAACGAAATGTCGGAACTTGGGCGGGTGGAGACCTACGTAGTCCCCAGACTGTGCGTACGAAGACATGCGCTCCAATAAGATAATTTGCGTTACCATCATAAGCGAACGCATACAAAGGGTATCATGAAAAATCAGACAACAAGAAAGATAGTTTCAGGACAGGCTGTGTCTTCGTCATGGCCAAAGAAATGCAGCCATCACGACGAATAAATATGAACCGACGATTGAGAGGTCCATACCTAGGGCAATACAGGAATCTTAGTAATCCAGTCCTCAAATTCCCAACCGTTCTCTCGATACAACTTCTGCAAGTCTGAGCGAAACTGCGCTGCTCTTGTGACAATTTCTGCGACGCTGCGTTCACGCAGATGGCCGCCGAGTGGGTAAGACGAATTAGGCCGACAATACGTTGTGAAGATCTTCTCGAAGACTTGGGAACCTATAACGACGATCAGTATTAGAATCAGAGAATAAAACAGAGAAAACGAGACATACCAGCATAATGTTTTAAGCCGTCGAGCAGAGCAGTCTCTTCCTGTTCAGTCCACTCTGGATCGTCGTCCAACGTCGAAGCTTGACGATGCGGAGGAGCAGACCGAGACTTGAAGACCGGCAGCCGCTCAAAGACGATACCATTGGCATCTCTCTCTTCCAAGACTTCAAGTCTTGTGATGGCCAGCCTTCGTCTTCTTCGTGCGTCAGGCTCACAAAGCATGCGCTTGATATGTAGATCTTGCCAACGTTTCCACCGCTCCGCTCGAGCCTCAACAGATTTGGCTTTACGGTCTTCATCTTCCTCCTTTTCTTTCATTTTGCGTTCGAAGTCCGCTTGCTGCTCGCGATATTGCTCCGCGGCTTCAAGCCTACTCAAGCGTTTGCGATACGTCTTGTATACGTGTCGAAGATGGGCAATAAGACCGATATCAACGTCCTTGATGATCCTATCGCCCTTGAAGTGTTGAGGCACTGAAACATCCCAACCCGTGATCGTGTCTTTGAACGCCAATATTTGGTGTATCAGGGTGGAAAGTATTCGCATAGCTTTCAAAGACACAGTCACCGTACCGCCATATTCGTGTAGCCAATTGTACAATCCTTCAAGGTATACTGTAAGGGCCCGGAAAACATGGCCATACGCGTCACCTTTGAAGGCGCGCCGGTCCTTCTCTTGGACACTGGTACTGATCTGCCTGAGCGTCTCTTGTAGTCCGTTGGTCTCTTCAAGGACTGTGTCTATTGACAGATGCCTATCCTGAAGATGGGCGCTGTACATGTTGCACATACGCCTGATGGAGGTAGCTACTTTGGTTCGGCACTTTTGTGATCGCGCCTCGAGGTTGAGGAACTCGAACACAGTTTCGATACTCCCAGGCTGTCCTGTAGGACGCACAATCTTATCATCGTCGTCGGCAACGCTTCCGGACCCCTCTTCGTCTGACCCGTGCTCGGACTCGCTGATGACAGGCGCAGTCTCGGTGGCCACGGCTTCAGCTGTTTCCGGGGCTTTCCTGGAAGATTCTGCGCGGCCCTGGGACCCCCGCTTTTTGGCTGGTAGCTGCTGACTGATCCCGGTAGTATCATTAATACGTTTTCTTCGAGACTTTGCTTTTTGTGTCGCAAGTTCTAGACATGAATCCTCTTCCTGTGTCCCTCGAATGCCATTGTCGTGTCCTGTCGGTTTGGTCGCTTTCTTCTCTTGCGACTTCCGCCGTACTGTGACCTGTACCTGCGGATGGTTCTTCCTCGATGAGATTGAGTCGCCGACCGTCGTCCTCTGTTCTCTCTGAAACTTGGTAGGCCCGTCTTCACTGTGGTCCGACTCCGACTTCCGTTTCGATGTTACTTGTGTATCGGCACGATCCTCTGGTGCATCAGTAGGTATGTCGCCTATACTGAGGGGTGTCTCCTGGCGAGTATCATCGACGGCAACCGCATCGTTTCCTGGCGCGGCGAGTTCAGGCGGCGGGGAACGTATGTCAGGTTCTGCTGAGTCTAGATCCTCTGTCAAAGCTAAATTCCCCACCAGTTCTTCAGGATTCACATCCTGCCCACCTTTATCGTGCACTGGAAGCTCCGACGAAGCCACAGGAACCTTACTTGCCCCCTCCACTATCCGTTTCCTCCCTTTCTTCTTGTTAAGAATCTTCAATGGCTTGTGATTGACCTTCTCGGGCAAAGCATATCTGCCTTTCTCAGGGCTCAGTTCAATCTCGTACGGGTCTCCTCTTATCGCGAGATTCTGTTTTGAGCTATCATCCCTCTTCATGCTAACCCGCTTGAGCTTGCCCGGCCCATGTTTGCGCACCATCCATTCTGGAATACCACTCGGAGGATTCATGCGCGCTGCATTGAGGAGGTTTGCGCCAAGCACTGCGGACGGTGGGGGTAGGTCTGCGAGTGGAGAGTGGGATTCGGTGAGGAGCTGTTGGGTCGCGGCTTCGTCGTCAGAGGAGGGTGAGGAGGGCTTGCGAACTACGTTATCAATGTTAGCTCATGAGAAGTCGGATGGTAACTTCAGATTTGACTGTATAGCTGGTGGGAATATTGGAAAGCTTCGCGCATTCTGTGTATACACGCCAGCTCTACCACACCATGCGTTCGAAGCCGCGATACAACTTGCCTTCATGCTTTGGCGCATTTTTCAGCCGCGCCATGAATGAGCGTTTAAGAATGCTAGCGCGTTCGTCCTAGTGAATGTCGGTGATGTGGGGGAGTGAAGTCATCCCCACCCTCAAAAGCAAGAGAAGGCTGGAACGCCGGGCGCGAAAGTGGGTCCAAAACACGTTATCACATGAGATCGTCCCTGCCCACTATCGATAAACCACAAACTATCACCACACCTCATCCCGCCATGTCATCGAATCCATCCAAAGCACCCGTGCTAGAAGTGCTTAGCAAAGATGCATCGCACAGTTTCCAAATACCTGCGAAACGTATCCACGATGGCGACGACGTCACATTCTTCCTGGCAAGCAGAGCCTATGCCGATATCATGACTTTCATCTTCCAACTCAACACAGCGATGATACCCCGGAGGATTAAAGAATCTAAAGAGCAGGGAAATGGCACGGATTCGGTCAAGGAATGGAGGCTGAACGACCCAGATGTCCCCCATCCCCCCGTTGTTGCAAACCTGGCCAAGCTCCTCAACACCTTAACTGCCATCATCGATGAAGCACCACCAGACCCTGGACCTCGTCGCTTCGGAAACGTAAGCTTCAGAACCTGGTATGACATTGTCCGGGAACGTGTTTCGGGACTCTTAGATCAGTATCTACCAGACGAAGTCCTAGGCTTCAAGTCGTCATCCGATGTCTCGGCGAAAAGCGAACTAGAAGCCTATCTCATCGGCAGTTTCGGTAGTTCTCAACGCCTAGATTATGGCACAGGTCATGAGCTCAGTTTCCTTGCTTTCCTTGGCTGTCTCTGGAAACTTGGTGCTTTTCCTCACTCGGAAGATGGCGAGCAAGAACGCGGTATAGTTCTTGGAGTTATTGAACCGTATCTCGCTTTGATACGTCGACTCATCTTGACGTACACACTAGAGCCTGCAGGCTCGCATGGCGTATGGGGACTAGATGACCATTCTTTCGTACCGTACATATTCGGTAGCGCGCAGTTTTCTCCTGCTATCGTCACGCCTGCAGATGTTGCGGCAGAAGGTTCGTTGTCGACTGCTCCGAGCCCAGGCGACGTGGCCAAAGCCCCCGCCGTAGCCCGCGAGCGCACACGGAACATGTATTTCAGCGCTATCGGCTTCATCTATGATGTGAAGAAAGGTCCGTTCTGGGAACACAGCAATATTCTCTACGATGTCTCTGGCGTGAAAGCAGGATGGGCCAAGATCAATAAGGTGGGTTTACATCATACATTCTCCCTTCACATATCCTCCACTCCCTATCTTTCCCTCCCCCCTCAATCTATTAGACTAACATAAACCCCATAGGGAATGATAAAAATGTACAACGCAGAAGTCCTCTCCAAGTTCCCCGTTGTGCAACACTTCCCCTTCGGCTCTTTGTTCTCCTTCTCCGCCGATCCAAACGCAAAAACAATTCAAGCAAGCGTTCACACTGCCAACCAACCTAAATCAAATACTCCGTCTACTACGGCACCGACTGCTCGACCGGGTCCACAGCCTGCGTTGCGGGATCCGATGGCTGAGCCAGCGGGTGGTGCGGCGAGGGGAGGTATGCCTGGTGGAATGGTTGGAACTGCTGCGCCCTGGGCTGTTGCTGGTGCTAGGGGGGCAGGCAGTGGCATGCCTGCTGCAACTGCGGTACCGTGGGCTGGTGGTGCGGGGGCGGGTGTACCTAGTGGTCCAAACCAACCTACAAAAGCGCCTTGGGCGAGTAGAACGCCTGCTCCACCGCCGGCGGGGGGTAGCACTACGGCGCCGTGGGCAAGAGGGAATGCTGGTGATGTGCAGAATGCACAGCAGAATACGAGGGCACCTTGGGCGGACAAGAGATGAGATCAGCAGTCATAGCGTGTGCACGTATATTCTAGCTGTCGACTGAGGATAGTAAGACCGGTAAGATCAAGTATTTACACTTGACGACTGAGTTACACCATGTACCAAAAATCTATAGACATGGGTTGTCTAATCTAGAGCTTTCATCAAACGACCCTTCGTTTCTCCCCATCGTTCCCAACAACCCCACTTCTCAGCCCATCAAGCAACATTCTCCATCAAACCTGCCCCCACCGTCCTTCCTCTTTCCCTAAGCACAACCCTCATCCCCTCCTCAACCGGTAACTCCCTCTCCAACTGTACAACGACCCTCGCCACCTCGCCCGGCTTAACAATTCTTGGCTTCCTCTTCACAACCTCTCCCGTAAACTTATTCAGCTTGGCGCTCAGCGTCCTAATTCCTGCCGGCGAGTTGAGCGTACTCCTGAAAACCTCCACCGGCATAGGTAATACGTGTTCGAAAGCGAGGAGCTTGGACGTAAAAGCCTTGACGAGTTTAACGGGGTCTTTGGGAGGACAGAGAATGTCGCCTTGGCGGAGATGAACCGGGTCAATGTCTGTGAGATGGAGAGTGGGGATCTGGCCGCAGACGGCCCAGTCTACGGGTGCGTCCTGCACTTCGATGGATTTTATGGTTGCAGTTTCGTTGGCGGGGAGGGCGAGTACAACGTCGCCGACTTGTAAGGTTCCAGCGTCGATACGACCTGATATACTAAGTGGTGAGCGCATGTCGCCGCGGAAAACGTCAGCGACAGAAAGGCGAAGTGGCTTTGTGAGATTTCGGGGTGGTAGCTCGACGCGTTCCAGAGCTTCTAGCAGGGTCTCGCCGGTATACCAGTGTGCGGCTGAGTTTTCGATCTTCTTGACAACGTTTTCTCCGGTCAGGCCGGCTAGGGGTATGAACGTTATTCGCTTCTCAAGGAAGCTTGCTTCGGTCAGGAAGGTTGTCATGAGTTTTGAAATATTGTCGAAGCGTGATTTCGACCATCCGACTGTGTCCATCTTGTTCACAGCCACGATGATGTGTTGCATACCCATGCTTCGTGCGATCAAGATGTGTTCCTTCGTTTGACCCTTGAGACCAGACTCGAAGCTGTTGGTGCTTGCGTCGATGACCAGGACCGGAAAGTCGGCTTGTGATGCACCTGAGATCATTCTTGGTATGAAGTCCTTATGCCCAGGCGCATCCAATATCGTAAATATACTCTTGTCTGTCTCGAAGTAATTGGTCGCAATATCGACGGTAACACCACGACTTCGCTCTTCGCTAGTTTCGTCCATAACCCAGGCGAGCGCGAACGAAGATTTGCCGATGGTCTCTGCTTCTTTTCTTAATTTGTCTATTGATCGCTGGTCGACGACTTTGAGGTCGTAGAGCAAACGTCCCATAAGCGTACTCTTACCATGGTCGACATGTCCTTGAGTAGTTAGTACCGAAAATGATGATGGATGGGGAGGATATGCAAGAATTCACTCACCGAGCACTACAAAGTTCGCCATTCGCTTCGGGGCGCTCTTCTCAAACTCGTCTACAACGTTTAAGTTCCTACTCTTGACCCTCGGCTCATCGACCACGGCAAGCTTCTCGACCGATTCGGCTAGGTCACCGTTTGTTTGCTTTTTCTTCTTCTTTGGTGTAATTCCTGTATGCCTTAGAAATATTCAAATGAATTTGTAAGAGTCTAGTGTCGTCCGCCGCCTGCGCCCTTTGCCTGTGCTGCCCGCACAATGTCGTCCGGGCTTGGTCCAGCAAAAGCCCCCGTGCCATCATACGATTTATACGCAGCAAAGGGTACCGGAACCTCTTGTAGCGGTGTTTGTGTGTGCTTTGACGTTTCGTCAGACCCGCACAGGGTGGAGGCGAACATGGAGGCGGTGGCGCGTTGAGCTGGCGATTCGACAACGACGGCAGGCTGGGGAGCTTGGGGTTCTTCTATCTCAGGTTCCTTCGGTGCTTCTGGGGCTGGGGATGGCGACCGTCTGCGGATAGGATATCTGGAAGGCCGAGCTGGGCGCTCTGACTCCCCGCCATCACCACCAAGATTGGCATTCTCTTGGTTCTTCATCGAGAGCTTATCGAGCATGGCGATGGCCGAATCCGCGTTGTTGTTGGATTTAGAGGCAGCAGCTTCCGCATCCTCTCGCTCCTTCCTACGCTTAGCTGCAAGCGCAGCTAACTTCGAGGACCCCCCAAGCAAACCACCTTTGTAGTGGGGAGCATCGACGGTGATGACGCCTAATCGTTCGGGTGGTACGTTGCCCCAGGGCACATCCCAGAAGAAGTCTGTGACAGCAGCGTTGGTAGGCATCGAGATTGGGGCAACGGTAGAGGATGAGCAACAGGACGACGGGGCAGCAGACTCTTCTACAAAGCTAAAGTGGAGTGCAAGTGAGTGTGCTTACCTGTGGTTGCGGGCGCGTTCTGATCTGCTACGCTTGCAGCTTGGTCGAAGCGCGACACTGGTTTTGCCTTTTCCTGCTTGGGTGCCTCTTGCTTGGGCTCTGCCACGCCAAGTTTATTCTTCAGATAACTCACACTCTTTCCAATGTCGTAGTAGTAGTGCCATAACGCTTCTTGTATCTGCTCGTCGCTCGTGAAATCGCTCATGTCTCCCAGCGCCTCCCGCACTTTGATTGTGCCCACACGCATCTGCTCTTTGTCATCTTCTGTCATGCCATCTCCAGCATCCACGTCCCCAGCGCCTTCTTCATAGTAATCGTCGTCGCCGTAGATGTCGTCGTCATCGTAATCGACGTTGCGCGTGCGCGAGAAGCCGCCTGCGGGCATTGTAGCTGTTTTGTGATGCGTTGGTACGTGTATGGAATATGGGCAGGTTGGGCGTGTTGGTTGCGCTTTTGTGGTATCGAATTGGTGTGCAGGCGTGTGGATTTGTTCGGAACAAACAGTTCTGTGGTTTCTCTACTTAGTGTGAATTATCGCGTCCCTTGGTTGACGTCGGTGGTGGGGCTTTCCTTGACGTGTAGCGTGGCTGCCATTGCCCCGCGCTAGCTGGTAGCATTGAGCAATACGATGACGATGATTCGTCTGATATTCACCAGCATCAAAGTGACGATTATGGAAATTGTTCGATTTCAAAGTCAAGTTCGCCTACAGCTCGACACGCCTATCGAAAGATACAGTAGTGGGGTATAGTATTAGAAGAAAGACACAATGCTGAAAACGAGGGCCAACACCCGCGCACTTCGCCCACCGGTATCCAAAACATTTTTTTTTTTTCACTGTTTTCTGTAATCGGGACAGTCTCGACCTTACCGGTCGTCACCTCCGCCCCATGGGAAGGCTTGCTATTTCTCCGCCTTGTCCTCAGCGGCTGCTGGGACAGCAGGAGTCGCCGTGGGCTCGGTGCTAGGCGCAGGAGCAGCGGTGGTGGCAACAGGCTCCTCAGCCTGCGCGGCGGGAGCTGGTGCCGCAGCTGGTGCAGCTGGCGCAGCGGGCTTCTCCTCGCCAAAGTTGGGCTCATCAAACATTGGCCCACTTGTGGCGCTCATTCCAGCAGCGGGTTTGCTGCTGGGGATCGCAGGAAGATCTAATGAGGCGGCTGGTGCAGGTGTATCTGTCGCCTTGGCTTCAGTGTCCTTTGGGGCATCGGTGGCTGTGAGCTGAGCCTCAGCAGCAGTTGGGGGAGCGGGCGCGACGGCGCCAACGGGTTCGGGGGCTGAAACATGATGTGTTAGTCTAGGGTATCTTAAGTGACAAAGGAAATTCGTGAAAGTTGAGCGGGAAGGAAACGTCGTGTCTGGCCGTAAAGTCGTAAACCGTGCTGATGAAAGGGCGATACGTTCGACCAACCATCTTGTCGCAGGTGTTTTCCCACGCCTAGACGGGATCGTTCCACTGACTGTCGTCCAAGCCGACCTTCTGTCGTCGCCTGGACCCATGCCAGGCATCATCTTCGCGATACGGTAGAAGACTGGAGTATGAACGAGATGATAACCTACTCGACGTGGCTTGCTTGACCTCAGCCAATGCAGCAACTTCATCCTTCTTGGTCTCGCTCTGCGCGGGATCCGAAGCTGGAACTGCAGCGGGCTCAGCAGGCGCGGGCGCAGACGCACCGCTTGTGGCTGCAGGTGTCGTCTCAGTCTTTACGGGCTCGGGCGCAGTTGCGGGAGCGGGGGCAGCTGGCGTAGTCTCGTTGGGCTTGGTTTGCGCAGGCGTGGTAGAAGCCTCAGAAGTGGCCGTGGGCTTTGGCTCTTCCTTCTTGGACTTCTTGCCCCTGAAGATACCCCTGAGGGCCTTCTTCATCTGATCCATCGCGTCGAGTGCTGTGGGAAGAGTGAGTCAATAATGATTTTGTGCGTGCTGGTGATCACACGGGGTATTTCTAAGGACGATAGCTTGTGGGTACGTAGATGTTTGCGTCGACACGGGACACATGAGTAGGCAACCATGATGTAGATGTTTGCGAATCTACAAGCGCGACTAGTCCTGAGATGGACGCCATTTGGATGGTGAAGGTGAAGCTGAAGGTGAAGCTGAATAAGGACTGCACTTACGAACTCCCGGCATGGTGACGACGAGGCCTAGCTAGCTGCTAGATAAGCTTTTGAGGGGTAGGTGTCAGCACGAGCGTGCGGGAACGAAGAAAGGAAGAAAAGAAAAAGTGGTGCAATCAATGTGTAGCTAAAGCCGGTGGATGCCTAGGTAGCGGAAGGAACGTGACGATAATAGCGAAGAGCGCGAAGGATGTCAAGTTGACGGAGCTCTGTTGTTCTAGCCGGGACCCTGAGACGCTAAGCCAATCGTCTCCACCTCCACACGGTCATGCACGCCGTTATGCACCATGCGACCAAAAATAGCCGCCTTCTGCACCGCTGTCTGCACGCAATCAGCGCCCGTTGTGTTTCAGCTTCTATCGAGTACGTGACAGCTATGCAAGACATCTTCGCACTGGTCATCATGCACAGCAAACCCAGACTACTGCCAAAGAGGCCCCCCACACTTCAGAAATTAGACGCTACTTTGGGCTAGCGCTTATCCCCCTGCATCGGGGAGAAATTGTGAAGATCACATAAATCTGATGTTTGTTCCCCACAGGTCAAGTATACCATCATTGCACGCAACATGGATGCCAGAAACGCGACGACTGTGGGCGGGCAGCTTTCGTCACCGTTTGCAGCGTTGCAGCACAGCCTCGTCGCGCAATGCATCGTGGCCATTGCTGTAGTGTGTGTCTGTACTAGGATCCTTTCATCGCATACCTTCAGGTCCATCAAGTACGGCAAGGGTCATAATGTCTTACCACCAACACTCCCGTATTGGATACCTGGAATCAAACATGCCTTGTCTTTTGCTTATGACTCGCATGGCTTTCTTGCCAAATGTTTGTAAGTATTCATCCTCACAATACCATGAAAGCTACCCCATTGACGATCTGCGTACAATTGTCGCATCACAGCAAGATTAACGTTACAATAGGAACGAATATGGCGATGGATCGCCTTTCTTTCTAGATGCCGCAGGCCAGAAGTTGCTTGTCGTTCTAGATCCAGAACATGTTAAAGGCGTTCTCAACACATCATCCGAACTCGACCCAAACCCATTTATCCACGACAAGATTCTGGGCGCACTGATGGGGAGCCCACAAGAGGCCATTGATCACTACAAGTCTGAGAACGGTAACACGGATTACATACAAACGACACATATCCGACAGCATACAACAGGATCAAACCTTGGTTTACTTGCCAAACGCCTTTTCGACGTCATGAAGCGAACTATCACCGAAAGCTTGTCCTCGACCCCATCAGGATCCTGGAAAGAAATCCCTGATCTCTATGACTTCATCGAATACCACGTATCCTACGGCATCGCTGAGACCCTCCTCGGCACGTCCATCATCTACCCAGGAATAATTACTGACCTCTGGATCCACATCGAAGCCACAGACCAATTCTTCATGGGTCTCCCCCGCTTCATGATCCCCAAAGCCTATGCCGCCCGCGACCGCCTACTCAATGCCATCAGAGCGTGGACCAAGGAATCCGAAGCGCTCCGCGCCCAAAACGCCGTAAACACTACCTGGGACCCCATCGCTGGCTCTGGCCTCCTGCAAGAAAGAGAGGCACTATACAGCAAAATGGCTGGTCATGGTGTTGATGGCCGCTCCGCACAAACCCTTGGTCTCCTCTACGGCGGAACCAGTCTAACGGTCCCAGTAACATTTTGGTATCTTTTCGAAACATTGCGCGACCCTTCCTTACACGCTCGTGTCCTCAACGAGATAAAGCACGGAGTGAACGAGGAGACGCAGGGTTATAACTTTATGCAACTAAGCGCGCGGCCATTGTTGCAATCTCTCCACGCGGAAACCGCGCGGATGTATAGTTCTAATCTCGCTGTGAGGGAAGTCACAGCTCCGACATATGCGCTCGATGAAAAGTACAGTATACCAAAAGGTACGGAGGTTTATATTTCTCACAAGTTCAATGGGCAATTCACTCCTGGGTGGAAGGCTACGCGTCCTCGGACTGTTGCGAAACCTCTCGATACTTTCTGGGCCGAGCGATACCTGGTCGACGGCGGCGGAAACGATGGGAAGAGAGAAAAGTTCAGCGACGCGGGCTTGAGTGGTAACTGGACTTCTTTCGGTGGCGGGGAACACAAGTGTCCAGGCCGGCATTTTGCGCGTAACATTGGTATAGTTACGTTGGCGGTGTTGATGGGCGAGTTTGAGGTTAAAGTGTGCGATCTGGAGGCGGCGAAAAGTTTGGATCCGGGGAACAAGGAGAAGGCCTTTGGGACGATGAGGCCGAGAGAGAGGATTGCAGCGAGGATACGGAAGAGAGTGTAGGGAGTTAGTGGTTGATGAGATCGGTATTGAGGAGTAAGTTCGTATAGTTCATCGTGCTGTCTTTCTCACTTTCCGTCGATTGACAAAAACTGATTAATGTTCCACCTACTTCTCAAGTCTCCCAGCCCTGCTTTCATCCCTCCACCACTCGCACTGCTTCCTCCTAATCCCATCTCCCTCAACCCTAGTATTGCCGAAGGCCTCCAGCCTTAACTGTAGCCCCGGCTTACCCCTACCCTCATCCGCGTATTGCGGCCAGTGTGGCACACCAGTCCTATTACCCGCATTTGGATCGCCCAACGCAACAAAGTCCGAGAAATACGCATTCAACAGTTCCTTGCCTACATCCGGATATTGCACACCACCGCTACCGGCTGGCTCAACCCATGTGTACTTGGTGTCGGCAGTGTGCGGTATGCCTTTCCAGGTAGGGAAAGTGTTGTTCACAGCAAAGACCATTTTGTAAACCGGTACTTCGGCGGCAGACATGCGGAGAGCGGTTTCTTGGCCGGCGCAAGCGTACATGTAGTCTGTGAGAGCAGCGGAAAGACGGTTGTATTGAGTAGTGTTCGGGCTGTGAACATATGGTCCACTGTCCAACCCAGTAGGGTCGGGGTATAGTTTCTCGATATCAGATAGATCTTCGGTGGTCAGACCGGGGATCAGGTTTTTCAAAAAGGCGAGGAATTCTTCGTTGGTTTCAATGTCGCCTGGGGAGTAGTATTTTGCTTCGTCGGGCACATTGGTTGTGATGGTAGGAATGCGGTAGAATTGGCTGTTAAATCCAGAAATTGAGCCGGCTTGCTCGAGAAGGGGACCCCCTCGTGTGGGCTGGAATGGCCATTTGATGGCATATTCAGAATCACGCCACAGCAGAGCGCTAGCATTCTGAATGGCAGCAGCGGGAACAGAACGTAGACAGCTGAGGATCTCGGTGTCAGTGCTGTTGGCCACTGCACCACACCCTGTAAGACCCAGGTAGCGTGAGAATTGCTCTTGGTACAACGGATAAGATGCGTTGGGGAATGCTCGAGCGGTTACACTCCCGGACTGAAGAAGAGCCTGGGAGAAGAGCGGTGCAGCGCCCTCGGTGGTGTTGTAGTTGTGGAAAAGGTGGATACCGACTGAGTGCGCACCAGCTGAACGACCTCCAATAGTGACTCGGGAAGGATCGCCTCCAAAAGCCGTAATGTACTTTTGAACGAACTTAAACAGTGTTTCCTGATCCCGAAGGCCAAGGTTGAGAAGTCCTTCGCGCTCAAAAACTGGGGAAGGAAGGAAGCCCCAAGAGTTTACCTAGACGGTATCAGGCTTGCTCATATGACAATGATGGCTATGCTTACCCTGTAGTTGAAATTGACAACAATCAACGGCTCCTTCGAATTAGCCACAAAACTCGGACCATCAAAACTCCTAGCACTGCCGGCAACGAAACCACCCTTTCACAGTCAAGTTAGCAAATGCACAACATGCATCCAACCCTTCTCACAGACTCACCCCATGAATCCAGATCAGCACGGGCAGCTTCTCGTGCGACCCAATGCCCTGCGGTCGAAAAACGTTCATGCTCAGACACGCCTCATCCATCTCAAAATTAATATCCAACGGATCCTGGAAACACGAGTATCCATAACTCGTCGCATTCTTGACCCCGGAAAAAGGTGCTGGTGCACCAACAGGCGCGAACCTCCCTTCTCCAACAGGCTGAGAGGCGTAATCGATACCCAACCATGCGTCTACCGTGCGTGGTAAAGGTTTATTGGTTAGAGTCTGGGAGACCGTCGTGCCGAGAAAAGTACCATAACCAGGAAGCGTGACTGAGCTGTTAGATGTTGCTGTCACGCTAGATAAGCTGGTGAGAAGCGTGAAGGTGGTGAGGAGGCGCTGGGCCACGGTGGTTTGTCCCATGATGGAGTCAATGTGGGAACGTAAGATTGACAGGACGTGCTCACACAAGACCGAAGCTACGTCGAGCGGAGCCATCATAGAAGTGTATATAACGACATTGGATGCATGCGTACAGTTCCGAGATCGGTCATACAACGTGATAGCTGCATTGTATTCGTATCGATGTCGACTCCACTACTGTCTCCACTACCCCACAGTCTAAGTAGTAATCAGGCCTTGGTACCTGCTACATGCGGCGGTGAACGAGTGACGCGGAGATACGCACTGCGTCGGCTGTTATCTTTCATCGGGAAAATGCCGGTACTTTTCTTCTCGAGAGCAAATCGGTATCATCGGATAACACCCGACGCGACGGATGTTGATAAGTGTGCAGTGGGAAGATGCAAGTTTCGCGAGCGAACGGAGGTTTCCCGAGCCGGCTAAGGATACCCCGGAAGCCGAGCTATGACGCTGAACCTGGTATGAACGCAACTACTTCGTACAATGCTTGTCTTTGAGAAAAGTGCCAATGTTCGGACATAGTTGTGCTACCGATGATCTGCCGAAGCGAGGCTCAATCATGACAACGGGTTTGCGACGTCTGGGGACAATGATCAAGATGACCTGAATAGAACGACATAATCTTTGTGGATTCATTCTTAGCAAACCCTTGTGAAGGTCGTCATAGAAGATTTGATTCATAGCCATACACTCGTAAGCGACTCTTCCCACTCAGCCCAAACTCCATTCGCCTCTGAAATGTTTAACCCTATGACCCCCCATCAAAACCCTTATCCAACTTCTTCAGCGCTTCCTCAACCTCCACCGCCCTCTCCTCGTCACCCCTCAAGCCTTGTACTCTGGGTAAACCCCGCATAACCTGCTGCACCATATCCTCCAGCGCCTTGGGGTCTCTCAGACCACCACTCATGCCTGCCATTCCACTCAACGCAGCAGCAGTAGCATCAATCTTGCCTTTACCCTTGCCATTACTGTTGCTATTACTGCCCCCGATATCTGAGCGAGACGTTAGTGGCTGGTTCTGATTCTGATGCGCAGGCGAAGACTGAGGTTGTTGTTGTTGACGTTTGCGCAACATAACCTGGCCTTGTTTATCCATGTAGGTTTCGTACCCTTGTTGGTCGAGCACTTCGTCGGGTACGCGGATGTTGACTGATGATCTATTGCTACTACCACCACTGCCACTCCCACTATTCTCGCCTGCTGGTGACGGGACTGCTGTGTCTGGATTCGAGTTTGGATTCGCTGCTGCTTTAGCCTTTGCGTTGGCATCTTGATTGTACTTTTCTAGAGCGTGGATGCGGTCTTGGTTTTCTTTGTTGCCTTCCATGAGGAAACGGAGACACATTATGGCATGTTCACGAATATATGGGTTGTGCTCGTCGTAGGAGCAGCAGTTTAGTACTGCCTCGATACCGCCAAGTGGGCGGATCTGATCTTGAACGTGCTTGTTCTTCCAGACTAGGGAGCTGAGGACAAGGACGGCGAGCTTCTTGAGATTGCGCCATTCGAAGTCTGAGGGTTCGTCGGCTGCTTCGTCCATGTATGGTCGAGGTGACGGTGAGGTAGGCGGAGGAATGTATGGCTCAGCGGCCGCAGCTGTAGTATCGTATGGCCGCTCAACAGCGACCGGTTGCGGCTGTGGTGGTTGCTGTTGCTGTTGCTGTTGTTGCTGGTGCTGTTGCGGCGAAGGGATATCCACCTCTACTGGTGCTGGAGGTGGCGGCGCATGTTGAACATTTCTCAGGGGAGGCGGTGATAGCTGACCCTTGGGTATCGCTGCGTCTAGCTCTTTCAGTAGGGTCACCAGTTCGTGAGAGATCTCCCAATTGCTCAACATCCTCTTCCACGTCTCGTGTTCTGTAAGAATAGCGAAGAACTCTAGGTATTGATACACGCCCTCGTACATGCGCTCCATATCCCAGAGATTCAGAGGAAAGTCTTCGGGTTGCGCATGTCCTGCGCGAATCTGGCCTTGCAGGAAGATGAGGGCGCATGTTTGAGGAATAATATGGCGGCGAAACTCGGTAAGTAGAAAGTTGACCATGTGTACGTCGCCTTGATCCACTTGTGGGTGGTTTACCTTGAGATGGCCCTTCGTGGGTTGAGCACGGGCTTGTCTAGCGCGGAAGATATTGGTAAGAAGCTTCATGATGACTGCTTGGGCCGGAGAAATGATGTCTTTCGATCTATAGTCGTGTAAGCTAAGTTTTATTGGTTCGATAGATGTACTTACTCAGACTCTCTGAAGGCGTGGTAAGCAAACGGCAGTAGCTGATTTGCGAGAATAGCTTCCATGATCTTGACCATAAACTTGAAGTATAATTCTTCCTCGCGCAGATCCCAAGCTGCAACGAAGATCAACAACTCGCGTAGTAGGTTTCGGCCATTGTCTTGTGCGAGAAGCAAATGACATCGAACGCCGTGCATGCTCCTCACACTGCTGAAGACGGTTGGATCCGAGTGGTAGCCAGGCTGCCCCTCTGCTGGCTCAACAATCCCGGCCATGATGATCATAGGCAAAACCTCAATCTCGGTAGGACCCAGGATAAGTGGGACGTCTGTGAGCAACCCTCGGCCTTCATCACCAGGTATGTCATCGTAGTCGTCATCATTGTCATCGTCATCCTCTGGCGGAGGAGAAGTGGGAGACGCTACGTCACTGATTAGCCCTGATGGACGGTCGGGGTCTGGCTCCAGACGCTTTAGCAGATCTTCTTTGCCATTCTGGAGGATCTCCGCACCGAAGGATGGCGGGTATGTCACACGGAAATCGATCTCACCTGCCGGGGGAGACCGTTTGATGCTTGGATCTAGTAACGAGTCATCTATTGCTGGTTTTGGAGACTGCTTCTCCGCTGCGGTTTGGGACGCTTGTTGCTCGCGGCTAGATTCGTCGCCAGGGAGAGCGGTGATGGATGAACGCATCCTGTCGACCTCGACTTGAAGTTGGTTGATGCTCTTTGCGAGTGCTTGCACACTCTCTTCGTTCTTGGCATGCTGGTCTACAACTTTGCGGTATGTGCTAGACTGGGTGATCTGGTCTCGATACCTAGCGACCACATCTGCATACAGCATGTTCCATTTCTGGGAGAATTAGTGAAGACCTACGTCATGGATTAGATGTGACTTACGTTCTTCTCTTCTTCGCTCATGGTCTGCCACCTCCGCCTGCACTCAGCAGCAATCTCGTTGGCGCCTGCCTTGACGCCATGATGTATCAAGGCCTTCTTGACGTCGTTACCCGTCTCGCCAATGTAGAGCAGAAACGGCGAAGAAGCAGGTTGCTGTGGGATCTTGAAGGTGTCTAAACTACGTGCTGCATGTGTTGGTAATGGTTGCTCTTCGGGTGGCGGACCTTGGTCTTGTGGAAATTCGTCCATCTTGTACTTCATGTCGGCAAAGTTGGGTAGTTCATTATCAAGGTGACTGTCGAACAGTTCGATCCAGAGCATGAGTTTCCGCTGTTCGTTCCGTGCGATCAGATTGTTGAGGAATTGCAAACAAGTGATGAGAAGCTTCTTGTATGCGTTGATGACACCCTGCCATTTGTCCTCGTCTTGAGTCCCAGCCTCGCCGTCGTAGCCTCGTGCAGTGACACGTACACAGACATTGATTAATGCGAAAATGTCCTTGTCGAACAACCTGTCGGCGCTTAGGTTCTGCACCTTCTCTCCATGTACCTGCACATTCCGGGCTATGCACACGAGCTGGTTTAGTCGTTCTAGGTCCCTAAGCAGGCTCGGCGAATAGCTTGCGATCAACGGGCCCGACAGACCCTCGTATTCTGGCGCAGCAGGATCTGGAGCAGCGAAACAGCGACGTTCGAGGGAGGGTATAGCGGCTTTCAGCACGCCCGCAAGATCGTCCCAGAACTCCCACGAGAGGCCGAGTTCTTCGCGCAGTTCCAGACTTTTCCGCGACTCTTCCAATGTTTTCTTGACCACATCTCGTTCCAGCATGCGCAATGTATCGTCCCGGACATAGCCTGGATTGTGGAAATGTACGGTATAGGGCGCGAGCGCAAGGCGAAGTCGGGTGAGATATGGTCGTGCATTTATGCCCGTCGAACTCTCGGGCCGCTCTGACTCGCCCGTGCTCTCCGTGTCGTTGATGCTGCCTTCAGCCATGCCTTCTCCCGTTTCAGTCTTCAAGTCAGGGTGTGATAGCGCGCGGCGGTCCCAATCATTCCACAGTTGTTGCTCGGCGAGTAGCGATCGGTAGACCCATACACGAATGGGTCCTGGTGCGCGTAGGATGCGGTAGAGGTTGTTGGAGGCCAGTTTTTCGACAATGTTGTGGTATTGCGCCAGCGCTATCGGTGCAAAGGCGAGATGGGCAGAGTCTTTGGTCGTGTCTACAAAAGGCGACGGAAGATCAAGAGTAGTAGGCAGCGAATCGGAGTGCGTGGAGGAGCTGGAGTCGGAAGTCATGTTTGCAGGCGGCGTTGACCAAAAATTTACATGTCGGCCGCCACGACGTTACCCCACTATCCGAGCCCCGCCATATGACATCTGACGTACAGAGTGTGAGATGGTCGTCCTCAGCTTCACTTGGACTGTTGACAAACGTAACACTCGATTCTGGTTTTGTTCACTGTATGTTCCCTCACACAGTCACTCATGTCAAAACAACAAAGAATTACTTGCAATCAGTTTATATTCAATTATACCAAAAATGGCGTATATGAGTTATATGTACGGAGCATATGAACCTCGAGTAGGCATAGTATTTGGCCCGGCGAGTCTAGTGGTACCGCTTATTTTCAATCTTGGAACGAATGTAATGTGAGTCATGATACATGGTGATGGTATCTCTCACGGACATGGATTGTTCCGTTGGCAAATCATATCTCAGATTCGCGCTACGCAATTGAAGCGTGCAGATGTGACCCTCAAAAGGGTACGCGATGGAAAGGTGGACAAATGAAAGGGAACGAGAATGACAAGGAATGTGGTGGCGACGTTATGCGGAGATATTACATACCCTCGGCCTTGAGTCTGGCCGCCATGAAACGGCTCACCTTTTTCGTCTTGCCATCTCGCTCTTCCACGATCGGGCTCTCTTCATCTTCTTCAGTAGCCTTGAATCCACCTTGCCGCTGTATGAACCGATTCCGCGCTTTGTGATATTCTGCTTGAATCTCGCGGTTCAGAAGAACTGCATCAAACTCGTCAGGCGCCTGGGGTTCTGAAGGTAAGGGAGCATGTTCGGTTATAGTGTTGGCGAGCGTTCGTCCAGCAGGGCCACTTGGTACAGGTGGTGCTTCTGGGACAGCAGGGGTCGGCAGCATCTGGGGGAGAGTGTTTGTCGCAGCGCGAGCACTCTTAAACTTGGATACTTTGGCAGGCTTGGGTGGTTCCACTGGTGCTACAGGAACTGCAGACCGTTCGACGATGGTATCGGAGATAGTCGGAGTGAATTTGACAGTTGGCTGGGCGGCTCCAACTGGTTTCTGTAGTGGCTTTGGCGCCTCAGAGATGTCCAGATCTTCAGCAAAGCGTACTCCTTTCTTCTGCTCCTTCTTTGTATCAGCAGGCGCAGGCGCAGGCGCCGCCGCGGAAGATCCCAAAGATTCGTCAAACTGATCGTCGCTCTTCACACGCATTGTGCGAATGTCTCCAATATGTTCTTCGAGAGAGTGCTTGCCCGACTCAGGCCCTACATTCTCAAGCATGCGAGCACCCAGCTTCTTCTCAAGCTCCATCATCTGCTTCCGATATTCTTCGGTGACGACAGGCTTAGTACTGCGGCCATATTCGTCCTCGTCTTCTTCATCCTCAGTGTCGTAGTCGCCGTAATCGTCGTCATCTTCCTCGTCTGAAAATGACGCAGTAGGCTGATCCAGATCAAGTTCAGCGACGATCTGTCCGACTTCAGACATTCCATATTGCAGCATCTGCCTTCTCAACTCGGCTTCTTCTGGGGTCTCATCGTTTGGTATGATGGCATTGGACAAGTCGGCGTCGTCCTGATCGAGCTCGACAGCACGCGTGCCCTCTGGAAACAGAAGCGCGGCGATCTTTGCATCTTCGTCAGTGTCTTGTGTCGCTTGCGGTGACGGTTCCACGTCGACTTGTTCGGCGAAGGACACAGACTTCTTTGAAGACGCTGGTTCTGAAAGTCGGGCGTCAGCCGTGTCAGGCGCGGATTCGGAAGACGGTGAAATAAATTTCGAATCCGATGTAGTCTTTGAAGCTGGTGCGGATGTAGACGGCGTGTCTGCAGATTTTTCTTGGGCGTTCTTCTTGTCCAGCTCTGCTTTCTGGATCCCAGCCTTGCGCAGAACCTCAACAAGCTCAGCTGCAGCCTTCCCTGTCTGGTTGACCGAGCTCGATACTTCGTTGCCCTCATCATCAAGTTCTTCCTCGATGTCCATCATAGGCTCGCCTTCTTCGTTGTCCAAGCCTGGCTCCAACAGAACGTCGACGCCAGCAAGTTTCTTCTCGGCGGTGTCGAGGTTCTTCTCGATAGTAGCACTACTCGTCCGAACATAGTCAATGCGTCTAGAGATCATGTCAATAACTTGGTTAGCAGTGCGTTCCGACGGCGAGTTCTTGCAGAGTAGCTCCTCGACTTCCTTCTGGTCCAGCAGGGTAAGTTCGAGATCGCGTGCCATCCCACGTATTTGTGAGGGCGAAGGATCGCCGGCGGCTTGTATCTCTTCTTTCAGCGTCTCATACTCAGCCTCCCAGGTCGTCCAGTGGGAGAGGGCTTTGCGCAGCTTATCGACATTTTGCTGCAGCTGCACACGGCTGCGCTCGAGTTCCTCTAGAGCGCGCTGTGTTGAAGCTGCCATTTTTGTTGATGAGGTGGTTGTGTGAATGGGAGGAAGACGGAAAGGTGAAGGAATTTTGTGTACGAGAAAAAGCGCCGGTCTTGGCGGCTGGCCCCACAAGGGAAACCATGCTACGCCTGCATACAGATCGTCAGACTGTCGTTTGTCAGACAGGAGCAGTTCCTGAACCTTACAATTACGAATATCTTCCCCTCATCTGCTTTCCTACCCAGACCGGCCATGCTTTCAATCTTGTAGAACGACCAGCGACTTCTATACGCTGAGTCAGCATCAATACTCAAGTTCCCGAGGTCCCATACCCGTCAAGCTTCGAAGCATACCTCCGCCACAACCTCCGCCATGTCGAAATCGCGCGGCGCCGACGCGCCCAAGCAGCAAGATGGCGGTGCGTCTCTCTCCAAAACCCTTTACAGTTTATCTTTGCAGCCATTACCACGTTCTGCTTCCCTCGCTGACGATGCATCAGACTCTTGCCCCGTATGCAGGTCGTCGCGCTTCCTCAACTCCAACATGCAGTTCAAGATCAACCCGATATGCTACCACAAGATGTGTGATACCTGCGTAGAACGACTGTTTGGTAAGGGCAATAGTATATGTCCTGTGGCAGGATGCGCGAAGACACTTGCCTATAGGAATTTCCGGAGGGCAACTTTTGAGGATCTGAAGGTGGAGCGAGAGGTGGATCTCAGGAAAAAGGTCATGAAGATGTAAGTGCGATCAAACGGCCAGAGCGAGATATAGCTAACAGTCAGGTAGCATGAACAAGACAGAAGACGACTTCGAGACGCTGAGAGACTATAACGATTACCTCGAGCAGGTCGAAGAGATCAACTGGAACCTTATTCTCAACACCGATGTGGACGCGACCTGGGCGAAACTGAAGAAGTTCGAGGCACTTCAAAAAGCCGAACAAGACGCCGCTGCTCGCAAAGGTCCTGCACTCAAAGATGATATTGACTCGGGTTTCGTGATCCGTGGACTCAAGAAGCGCGTCGCGCCACCAGTAGAAGCACCCTTCGATCCGTTCGGCGGCTACGACATCGCACCACAATACTACGCACTTCAGGACAACTACGATGTTGACTGGTACGCACGCATGAAGAGGGATCCGGCACATCTGGTGGGAGGACACAGCTTGCAAGACTACTGCAGTCGGACATTACGCGAAGCTTTTGGTGGCTTGGCCGTCTTCGTCGAGGATGAGATTGCCGCGCGGGAGGCTCCTTCAATGTCCATGGACGCGGACATTGGCACAGAGCACGCCGCGGCAGCAGCCATGAACGGGAGGGACGCGATCATGGACGATTTATTCTAGATTTCTTGCACTATGATACCCGGCATCATGCCAGCATTGGGCGGCGTTCAAGATAGTGTGTCAATAGTTCTTATATAACAACATTTTTCTACGATTCATATCCTACTTCGCCCAACCTGGCCTGCTGCCCCTTGGTATCCAATATCGTTATATTCGAACTGCTCCTCCGGCAGCGCATACCCTTGTCCACCCCGTCCCCGTTGCTCTCGCGCCGCGACAGGGTTCGGATTGTAATCTCCATCTCCCACTTCACCATCCCTCTTCCCATCCCCACCATCGAGCACATCCAACTGCTGAAACATACCCCTCCTTCTCGCGCCCTTCATAACCTTAACATCTAACCCCAGCGCCAGCCCTGTCGCCACAAAGCCCAACAACGCAAAGCTAAACAGCGCCTTGTACATTCTACACACGCTAATCCCTGCCTCAGACTCCCAGTTCTTCGCATCGCATACATGTGCTAATGTGCCTGAACACCACCATGCTAGTAGAGCGAAGGATACGGTCCAAAGAAGTGCGAGGACGGCGTTCAGGGTCAGGTTGAGAGACGCGGAGAGACCGTGACGGATTTGGAGGAAGATTGTGCATGTGAGCGCGGCAAGAGTTAGGAGGGAGATTGTCATGAGCTTGGTGGATATTAGTATTGCTTTGCAGTATGTGGCAAGGTAGTAGGTAGGAATAGATACATACCAAGATAAACGTCCAAGGTAGCCTATAACCATCATGCGATAGCTCACGCAGGAAGTAAAACATGATACTCGCTACAACGAGTGAAGAAAGTAATTGCGCGCATCGTATGATGTGGAAAGGCAGGAATGGGTAGGCTGTTGGCTTCACCCGGTTCTTGTGCAATACCATGGTCGATCCGAATGTGCGACGATGAGATTTCAAACGTCGTAGGAACGGGCGTTAGGTATGTCAAAAGACGACAGTGGTGGTGTTAGTGGTAGATAAACAACCGCTTTTTCGAAGCTTGAGACGCGGAGAAGGGAGACTAAGGTAGGGGTCCAGCTGGGCTGGCACCCGGGCCAGCTCTCTCGTATTGCAGTTGTTGCGCCGACATGGCACCTTGCGAATAGAAGTCATGCAGTCAAGTTGTGTGTGCTCACCATGATTGGAAACTGATTTGCAGTCAGAAAGGCGATGACATGATTTTGCTGATCGCGACGTCGTTCCTGCTGAGACTTAGGTAGAGATGGGGCACAGCCTAGCGCGAGTGTTCACCTTTACTCTTCTAGAGCTGTTGATCACGATTCAACAATGTCTAATTTCTTCATCTCTATTTTTCGTCCATCCGTAGCTCCACCTTGTGTACGCATCGAGATCGTTGAAGAGGTAGCCTTGGCGGCACGCCTGATGTTTGCATTCGGGGAGATATCGCATACCACATGGCCATGAACCTTAGCTACCTCTACAGATGACCGACGAAATGGAATACGACTTATGTGTTATGTGCTGTCATGCGAGGAGCCTCTAGTTCCCGCTCACTGACTCCCGGACCCACACCGCGGCAGAGCATTCGAACAAGTCTTCACGTTAACACAGTGAGCGGATTCAGATCTCACGATCCGATAGCTACTAACATGGCGCACTCCATCTTTGACCTATCACGAAAGCACAATCACGAGAGCATCAGGGAGTTTCAACTGGAAGTCCACGATCTAACTTCAGAGTTAGTTATCTACCATCCCCGGTAGATGGGCGTCAATGCGGAGCCAATAAGTGGGTGTTTTGCCGGGTACATGGTCCCGTCTCGCAGCGGATAATAGCAATGAACGAATCCAGGCCCGCTCCTGCATATGGAATCTTAAGATCTCGGAATCGGCTCTGCATATCGCTAGCATGCGTTTCCTAGCTCAGTAGCGCTGATATGTAATTTATATCAAGCTGGTATGCTCACGGACGAGCTTTTACGAGACTCTACGTCCTTCGCCAACTATACAGATTTTTAGAGAGCACACAGCTTCTCGATATAGCGGTATCATGAAGTTTTATACTTCAACATTGCTTGCGTTCGCCCTGTTGGAGTATGGTAGCGCAACAGTTGTTGAGAGAGGAGAAGGTCGACCTGTCAACTCCAGCTCCTACGATTTTGTACGTCGCCTTTAGAAACTAGGATATCACACCCCAGCTCTAGCGATTGTCTAATGAGCAGCATAGATAGTGATCGGAGGCGGAACTGCAGGTCTCGCCGTTGCTTCGCGCATCAGTCTCGGCCTCCCGAACCTCAGCGTCCTCGTCATAGAAGCTGGGCCTGATGGACGTCAGGAACCTGGCATTTTCGTTCCGGGAAGAAAAGGATCAACACTCGGAGGCAGATACGATTGGAACCTGACCACAATCACACAACCTAATGCTAACAACCGCGTGTTTGCGCAAAACCGCGGCAAGGTCCTTGGAGGTAGCTCTGCGCTCAATCTCATGACATGGGACAGGACTTCCGAGTTCGAATTGAATGCCTGGGAAAAGCAGCTCGGTAACAAAGGATGGAACTGGAAGAGTCTTTATGCGGCTATGTTGAAGTGTGAGACTTTCATGCCGTCGCCCGCGTATGGCACAGAGGGAGCCGGCACAACGGGACCTATTCGCACGCTCATTAACAGGATCTTCCCACGGCACCAATCCACATGGTATCCTACCATGAACAATCTCGGCTTAGCGACAAACCGAGAGAGTTTAAACGGCAATCCCATTGGCGTCTCAACTCAACCCAGCAACGTCAGCCCAAACTACACTCGTTCCTACGCCCCAGAGTATCTCAAACTCGCCAAAAACAATCTGGTCTTGAAGCTGGACACACGTGTGGCCAAAATTGACTTCAAAGGCAAGACTGCGACAGGAGTCACCCTAGAAGACGGTACTAAAATTATCGCGCGACAGGAAGTCATTCTCTCAGCTGGATCCTTCCAAACTCCCGGTCTTCTTGAACTTTCGGGCGTTGGGAACGCATCGCTCCTCAAGAAACTTGGTATCTCCGTTGTTAAAAACTTACCATCGGTGGGTGAAAACCTCCAGGATCACATCCGCATTCAAGTGTCCTACCAACTGAAGCCTGAATACCCTTCGTTTGACGTTCTCAAGAACGCCACCCGTGCGGCTGCTGAGCTAGCCTTGTACAACGCGGATCGCGAGTCACTCTATGACTACACCGCCAGCGGCTACGCATACTTCCCCTGGGGCATCGTCGGCAATGAAACCGCCTCTCAGTTGCGGACCCTCGTTGACAATGACTCGAGCTTGACTTCGGTCACCGATAAACTAAAGAAGACGTACTTCTCTCCCTCTCTCAGCACCAAGGTACCCCAACTAGAAGTCATCTTCTCAGACGGTTACACCGGTCTGAAAGGTTATCCTGCAGCCAACTCGTCTCAATTCGGCATCGGCACTTTTGCACTCATTGGCGTCGTGCAACACCCTCTCAGCAAAGGTAATGTGCATATCAACTCCCGGAACATCAGCGAGAAACCGATTATCAACCCGAACTACCTGTCCCATCCCTACGATCTCGCAGCTGCTACAAATCTCGCCAAATTTCTGCGTAGGATCGCTTCTACGAAACCCATGAGCGAAGTCTGGACAGAAGAATATGAACCGGGTAATGCTATACAGACTGATGAGGATTGGCGGAAGTACGCCCTGGGGAACACATTGAGTATCTACCATCCCGTTGGTACTGCTGCATTGCTTCCGGAGAAGGATGGTGGTGTCGTGAATTCAGAGTTGAAGGTCTATGGTGTCAAAGGACTGAGGGTGGTGGATGCGAGTATTATCCCTCTTTTGCCGAGTGCGCATCTTCAGACGCTGGTTTACGGGATCGCTGAGAAGGCGGCGGAGATGATTATCACTGAGCATAAATAGATGGTGTAGTGTTGGAGAATCGATGCGATGCGACGCGAGTTTGAGAGCCGTGTCTCGCGTGGCCAGTCAACACCTTCACAATTTATATTCATGTTTGTGTGCAACCTGAAACTCGATAATGCGTAAACACACAAAAAATGTGGGATTTCCTACTGTACAGCTTCTTGGTTTATCTGGACTAGTTTCCCCTCCCCCGCAATGTAAGGCGGGGCCAAATGGAGACATTTGAAATGATGCCGATGCCGACACATGATTTGTACAGCGGCACCCGCCACCAATGAGCCCTGCGGATGACACTTCAACAAGCCGGCCGCGCTTTACACGACTTGCTTACTCAAACGGACGCTGATGGCAACACTCAGATGAATAAGCCTCGCTTCCAGAGCATGTCATGTAGGAACCTTGTGCAGCATCAGAAGCTATCTATATGACGGAGCTGCAACGGAAGACTCCCAGCAGCTGGATAGCCAGAACGTAGCAGTCCCCGTTACATCAAACCTACAACCCAGTGGTATGGCTTTCTCAATGGGAATGCCCTGGAACGAGGGCGAAGAGAAGATGCACCGCCTCCTCCGCGTTCCTCCTCAAGACAACCCAACATCTGCTATGCTCACACCACAAGCCACTTTCATGTTCCAACGCGCTCCTCTGCTTGCCTTCGGGACCCTAGATGCACAATCTCGACCATGGACGACTCTATGGGGCGGCACGCCCGGTTTCTCCGAACCGCTTGGTGGAGGCTTCATCGGCACGCGCACTCTCGTTGACGACAAGAATGACCCTGTTGTACAAGCGCTCGTGGGCGATGGTGAGAAGGGCGAAATGACCCAAGCAAAAGACGGTGGCAAGTTAGTAGCAGGTTTAGCCATCGATCTTATGACAAGAAAAAGAGTCAAGGTTGCTGGTCGTATGATCGCAGGAACATCAACGAATGTCAACGTTGAGGTCGAAGGGGAGGAAGACAGGACACAACAACAGATCCAACTCGTCACAAAGATCGAACAAAGTTTGGGAAACTGTCCCAAGTATCTCAACCAATATGAGATATACCCAGCGCTCGTCACCGCAAAACTAGTATCGCAATCTTCAGCGTTGTCAGAGGAAGGAAAAACACTTATAGCAAAAGCCGACATGTTCTTCCTATCCACTACAACAGAAGACGATATGGACGTCAACCACCGCGGCGGCCCGGCGGGATTTGTTCGGATGATAGACTCAAACTCACTCGTCTACCCAGAATACTCTGGAAACCGGCTTTACCAGTCCCTCGGTAATCTGCAACTCAACCCAAGAGTTGGTATCACGTTTCCAGGCTACGATACTGGGGACGTACTTTACCTGACCGGCACGACTGACATCCTCGCTGGTGCAGACGCAGCTGCCCTGTTGCCGGGTAGCAATCTAGCCGTAAAAATCACGATCTCTGAATGCCGATTTGTGACCAACGGTCTACCATTCCGTGGTGTGAAGAAAACACCCAGCCCCTACAATCCACTCGTCCGCACCCTCGCTTCCGAAGGAAATATACGCAGCGCACTGTCCGTCTCCCGAACCATCGCATCTCTGACCAAGAAAGAGGTTCTCACACCTAGTATCGCTCGTTTCACCTTCTCCGTCAAGGATGGGATAACATATCGTCCAGGGCAATGGATCGCTCTAGATTTCAGCGCTGAACTAGACATTGGATACGAACATATGCGCGACGACGATCCGGAGAGTTTGAACGATGATTTTGTCAGGACGTTCACCATCTCCTCCACCCCTAACAAGGATGGTGGGAAGGAGAAGGAGTTCGCGATCACAATACGCAAGGTTGGCACTGTGACAAGGTTCCTCTTCCAGCAGAATGAGCGGGCGGGGCTGGAAATAGGTGTTCTGGGTGTAGGAGGCGAGTTCAAAGTGGAGAGAGCTGGGGAGGGCAAAGCCGTGTTTGTGGCTGGTGGAGTGGGTGTCACACCGTTGTTTGGACAGGCTGGTGGACTGGATCTGGAGGCTGGAGGATTCAAGTTGCTCTGGGCGATCCGCAAGGAGGATGTGGGGTTGGTGAGGGATACCTTTCGGCGGTACCCTGGGCTAGGAGGCTGTACGACGGTATTCTTGACAGGTGGTGAGAGTGATGGTGTGGATGGGAAGTTGGCTAATATGAGAGATGAGGTGAAGGCTGAAGCTAAGGTTATCGAGAGGAGGATGGTGAAGAGCGATGTACAAGGTATGCAGGCTGATACGTGGTATGTGTGTGCTGGGAAGGGAATGAGGAAGGAAATTACGGGGTGGCTGGAAGGGCAGAAAATCGTGTTCGAAGACTTTGATTATTAAGGGTATAGACACGATGGGGTAATTGCATCGTTATGTCAATCTACGACTTCAACAGTAAACCATTCTTTGTGAGATAGTGGAGAGTAGACTGAACACAGAACTCTCGGGTATCAATTGAGAGTGTCTGAGACCTCATAAGGCCTGTAGATGATGATAGCCTACCGTTAGGTGAAGCTTGCCAAAGTGTGCCTTCCTCATCATCGAAAGTGATTGCCAGTTGAGCCGCTCAACGAATGCACCTTCCTCATCAACCCCATGGCGTTCGTATTATACACAATGGCAGCTGGTTCACACCTGCCGCCAGCGAAGAGGTCACTTCAACCCACACAAAGCCACTGCTACATCGGCACCTCCACCTCTTCTGCATTACTGTTACCGCTGTGTATAACTCACCGTACGACATTCTCGCAACAGTTTCTCCATAGTCGCACAGGATGACGGCAACAACTACAGAACAGACTATTACCACAGCGAATAGCAAGCATAGAACAGCGAAGGAGTGGCTGCAACAACATCTGCGCAAAGTGGCATCGCGCCAGACGCTGAAGAATGGCGAGAAACCCGATGAGATGCACCGAAAGATATCCCCCAGACGACCACGCACAGCACCTTCAACAGGAGCTGCACCAAGCTTAGGGGATGCATCAGCAGTACCACAGGTTCCGATAAAGGTCTCGCGGGTCTCGCATCGTCCGCCAATTCTACCTCCACTTCGTCCAGCGAGACCCAATTCAGGCGTCATACGGGACGTCGATGCGTGGCTGGATGCCAGCATAAACACGCCTTCGCCTCCGCTGATGGGAGGTCTCTCCTACTGGAGGGCGGCGACCAGCCTTGGTCTCAGAGATTCGGCCGCAGCGCAGCACGCCGTTCCGCTGACTGAGGTATCTGGAATTGCCAGCCCATCGACAGTCACAAGCCAGCAAGGAAGGTCGTTCCATTGGTGCGCTAAGAAGATGCAGGTCCAGATGCCTACACTTCTGCGCACCAAGTCTCAACGCCAGTCAGGTCGGAAGCACAACAGACATTCGGCGTCGATGCCACTCTTAGCTGTGTCCTACGAGGGTGCTCAGGAAGCCGCCGATCCTATGCTCCTGTCTCGGTCTAGGTCCTTCCTTCGTCCGACCACACGACCATCGACGCGAGCAAGTGCTCTTCTATCGGTGGACCAACAGTCGCGAAAGCATCTACCCTCCCGCATGGGCACACCAGCAAGTGTGCGGCTTGGCGACACCGAGAGCGTCTTTGAGCGACGCGTCAACCCCATATTCATGCGTACGGCACGAAGCGCAGAAGACACTCGACCATCGACGGCAGCTGCCGGTCTCACTCGCGAAGACTCTATGGGCGATCTGTCCGATGCACCGACATACTTTTCAGGACCACCACCGCCGTCCTACCGTTCGCGTCCCGAGTCCATCCTCACCACCTCTTCTTTCGGCTGCATCGATGGCATGAACCCTACGCAACGACAGATCAGTCAGCAGCGTGCGGCGCTACAACGAGGGATGAAGTGCAAGCTGAAGAGATTCGCTCAAACGTTTGCGATATAAGAAGCGATTATTGAGGAGCGAGTTCGAAGTGAGGGCAACAGCAAACGACATATACAGAGCGCGACACGAGATCACGATTACGATTGACGAACGAGATGACAAAAGGAAATACGCTCGCATATCGAGTGCATGATTATACGACTGTTGTAGTTTGGAGAGCTGGCATCTTCGTACGCATAACAGAGAGACCCTCGAGCATATAATCTTACAGCTGACACACTGAGGAATTGCGCAAAGGCGCGCGTGGTTATATATCAAGAGGAACAAGAACTATTCGAGGTATGAAACAAAGGCCAAGGTTATACAATACATAGTGCACATACACTGGGCATGAGAATACAACTTAATAGTGAAATGCTGGTGGACGTGCAAGTGTGGTGAGTGAGGTGAGAGCGGACAGCTGTATTGATAGTAATGCGGGTTGGGGCCACGATCATATGACGTTGGGACGGGCCGCGGTCACCGAAAGCGGTTGGGGCGTCTTGACCGCCTACTCATTTGACGGCAGCCCATGCACTCCACCATCTCCATCGAGAATCATTGGGCCCAACGTGGCACGCTGTACAACGTCCTAACGCTTCCAACGTACGCAATTGAATCTCCATGGCCGTCCGTTGATTTCTTGGCTGCCAGCACAACTAAACCCCAGGCTGGTTGCTCCACTTCATTTCTACGAACCGCAGACTCGCATCATTGCGTGCAGCGCCGACAGCCAAACGGCTCCCCAACCTCAGCTCAACGACGCAGCGCGCCTGTATAGGCAAACGTAAGCATGGCTTCAGCGGATGAATCTAATTCGCGGCCCAAGAGGCCAACCGCAATGACCAGACAGTCATCGTCGCAGTCGCACATCTCGCAGTCGCCGTCTGAGGGCCCTCATCGCTCAGCTCATCACAAGAGCCAGCGCCATCATGTTGTCGGCCAACGCGTGCAGAGGAATACGTCTTTCGGCAAGAATCTCAACAAGATGAACAAAGCCGAGAAGCAGGCGCTACAGGGCGCAGAAAACACGGGGCGACACCACCGTCGCTCTCAGTCGGGCAGTTCGGTTTCGGCGCCCAGCAGCCCGCACGCGCGTCCAGGTTTCAAACGTCATGCGTCATCTGGTGCCATTGTGAGAGCAAACAATCAGCAAGCGAACTTGCGCAGAAACCACTCTAGTGGACATTTGCCGCCGCGGCAAGGGCATGCGAAACACGCGCCGAAGTCCTCAAAGAACGAAAGCGCTGCTTCCAAGCGTGCGCTCGCAACTCCCACTCGATCTCGGCAAAGTTCGCCGGAGCCGCACGCTGCGGTTCACTTTGATATGCCCAACGACGATGAGGAGGAAGGCGGGTGGACCGAAGAGAGCGCATCGCAGTCACCTACTACTACCCGGTCGAACACACGCTCCAACTCGGTCATACTCGAAGCACAACATAGAGCGGCGGAGATCAACATGGAGAAGAATAGAGGAGAGCCAACACAGCAGGCAGGCACAACTCGAGAGGCGCCCAGCCAGGCGGCTCAGACGCTTACCGATCGCACGCGCAGCAACACGCAAACGAATGGCGGGAGTTCTTACCAACATTCCCGCCCTCCAGATGCCGACATGATCACTTCGCGACTATTACAGCGTAGCTCCTCGCATCACCTTCCTCCTCAGACATCGTCAGTCGCCGCGACCGTCGTATCATCCTCCGACCGTCACAACCTGCTCAGTCATACAGCTGGATCCGTTGGGTCTACGCTGGTAGACACACCGGGACATAATCTGGTATCACGCTTCATGGACGGAGACGGTTCCGCTGGGACACCTCACGATGGTGCATACATGGCCGGGCATGGCCTCAAGGACGATACCGAGGGAGGTGAACTTGACAAGAGCAAGCGCAACAAGTCGATGCCAAACTTCAACGGCGGCGCAGACACGCCATTAAAGACACCTCAGCGCTCTGGCACAACCACACCCACTAATCTGCCCCCCTCACGGACACAGCAGAAACTCATGCTCCAACGTGCGTCGTCCAACATTGAGCCGCAGAAGCTCGTTCCCGTAACGCTGCCCCGCACGGGCGGTCCCACATACCTTCAGTCCAGCATCCACTACAACGGCAATGGCGAGGGACGCCTCGATCCCCGTCTGCAGCAGCAGTTCAACCACGTCGCGGTCGAGTACAACGTAGTGCGAAGATACCGCAACCCTATCGCAGACGCACTTGCACGAATTTACCAAACTCCTGGCATGTCGCGAAAAACGCGCATACCCAAGTCATCGCACGGCGCAAACGGCCTCACAACAAGCGCCAGCAGCCTAAGCACAAGTTTCAATGAAAGCGGCGTTGAAACAGATGGGGCAAGCTCGCGGAGATCGCGAGTCAGTTTCGAAAACAACGATGCAGGGCGCGGCAGGACTAGTCGCGACGAGAATGACTTTGAAGGCGGAGGACACAGTTTTGAGAGCGACCAAGCGCGTAGCCGAAACGAAGCTGAGGAGATCTGTCGTCGCTTGTGGGAGAGCGCTGAAGTGGTCGAAGCCGATTGAAAGAAGACTGAAGTCTGTTTGTTTGGCGACGCGCTGATCAAACATTCACGACTCGAGGCCGTTTGCAACTATTGTGTGAAGACATTACCAAGACCTTCTTGCTCCTAGGTACGTGCGTTCGCTTGCTTCCCTTCTCCCTGGATTTTGCCGTAGTCTTTTCGGGGGGGGATGGAATGAGAGTCTTTGTTCTATCGTGGAATGCCTCAGTACGCACGGAGTTGACATGTGCGCAAAAGGGCTATGATCTAGTCGTTGCTGAAAAGAGCTTGGTTTCATGGCTAGCACGCACACGACCAAATGTTCAAGTGCCGGCAACGAAGCCAAGGAGAACTTGTGGTGGTTGCTGCGTTTGCATTTCCGTGCTCTAAACTAACTTTTCGCGTGGCAGTGGTACAGAGTCGTGGTTCCCTCTCGGTCTTGACCGTTCTTGCGACTGGGGCCGTCAAGAACATTTGGCACGGCATAACACGACGATTGGTCTGGCAGAAAGCGAGTGCGAAAGATGAATTACTTGTCCAATTTGCGCGCGCGTCTTTGCTCGAATTTTTAATATGCGTGTCACGTCGAATTGCGCGCACAAAGAGCTCCAAGGTCGAAGGCAAGCCATGGTCTGGCTTGGCTTGTCATCGGGGAGCGGCTTGTCATTTGAGAGAGCGGAAGTTAGGACCTGGATTTGCAATGGCGTCGTTGCCAATGGCTACAATGCCAATGGTCGCGACAGTGCAAAGGCAGGAAATGAGCATTTGGAAGCTGTACTAATAGCAGGGGTGGTGCGGCCTATACAGCCAATCAGAGCGATACTCGCTTGGCTAGGTCCCTTAATTGTAATTTCAGATTCTTTTTCTCGAGTCGAGGCTATGACTTATTCCTGTGTGTCAAATTCTCACGATGCTACGGCTGGTTGGATGCGAATATGGGCGAAAGTCTTTGCGATTTGTTGTTCCTGCAGGATGCCATGCCTGGGCAACCATACACTCGCGTGCTACTACTGCGCAAAGATTTGTAGTCACAACATAAGCTGCATTGTTGATGCAAACTCTTTGCAAGAAATTCTCTTTGGCGAGTTCCACACCACCATCGGGACATTCCTTCGTTGTGACTGTCTGCATCCAGAGCGCCAAGGTTGCTGGCTGCCTTGTCTTGCCGCCGACCACGTTGTCGACCTTTCAACCATAGTGAACAGCTATTTTAGATGGGGCTGAGACAGCACAAGGCGCTCGTTGGCTAATCTTGTCATGTCAGACGGGATGGACTGTACACTTGTCGCAGTGGGTAGCGTGCCACGATTGCTGTCAAACCAGTGCCTGGAGCGAAGAGCCTAAGTGCGGTGTACATAGTACAGCATCTGTCGTGCTGGCTCCAGTCACGTTTCCGCCTTGAGGCAAGAGCTGAAGGCCGACGGCACGATTCGCTGCACTTGTTTCAGCGTCTGTGCGGCGCGACACCACACTCAGGCTGGTGTATTGTGGAACGCATGGGGTGTGAGGGTGCTCTGGGGTGAAGCCCGTGAGGACAAGGTTGAAACTTGGTACTCGAGCGCTGGGGCTTTGGGGGGTTGACCTTGTGTATTCGCGAATACGATGACAGCATCGTCATCCAGGTTGCCCTAGCGATTGCAGAGAACAGTGAGGTCACTACCCGTCAGTCACGAGGGTGCAGGTGGGAAGGTGCAAGCACGTTTACTAAAGTGGATACCTCGGTAGTCAGTCACAACTCAGGCAGGCACGGGACTGTCACGACTGGGTTGCTTGCAGAGATTTGCCGTCGTGCCAAGCCAGCACGTCCCCACCCCAACAGCTAGATCGGCAGCTTCCTTGTCCAGGCACACCCGCTAGCGTGGCCGAACCTGCCTTAGTGCTTAAAGGGGACCGAAATTACGCTTTTCTCAGGGAAATTGCGCAGGCGGCAAGGATTCAAGACACGATACAACCCCCGGGGGCGGTCCCCACTCGCCGTTGTTTCCCTTCACCCTCACAACGTACGATCCAGAAACTCTCTCGAGATATATCTCACTCTCTCTCTTTTAAAGCTTCTTGCTTCCACACTCATTACCACCACTATCTTTGACATCACTCTCTCTTGGTCTCAGACTATCCCACACTGCTCTCGCATATCATCTCCAACAAAAACAAACGACTTTGTCTCACACCTTGCGCAACTTGTCGCATAACCTGTCGCATACACACTTGCAACCACCATCATCTTCCGATTCGAAATCGAAGCTTTTGCGCATTCCTCGTCGCATAACCACTACCGACACCCTCCTTCACCACCAACCAACAAACTCCACCAACAACCACCAATACCACCACCAAAATGCGTTCCTTCACCCAGATCTTCAGCGCCATCTTCGCGCTCTTCTGCGCCGTTGCTTTCGCTCAAGAAGGCCAGTACGACGCCACTGTCTACATCACCTCAACCGTCTACCGCGTCAACACCGTCACCATGTCCAGCTCTGCCGCCCCTGCTGGTTACACCCCCGCCAACAGCACCAGCACCATCTCTGCCACCCACCCTACCATCATCCCCAGCTACAACGCTGGTAACGCTACTTCCGGTGTTGTTCTGCCTACCGCTTCTGCTCCCACTGTTGGTGCACCAGCTTCCAGCAAGCCTGCTGAGTTCGAGGGTGCTGCCGCAAGTGTCAAGGTTAACGCCATGGTTGTTGCGCTCGCTGCTGGTGTTGGCTACCTCGTCTTGTAAGAGATTGGGAACTGCTTTCCCCTGCATCATCGACTGGTGCGCTGTCTTTGATTCAAACGAGCGCTCGCGCTCAAAGCCTTTCTTCATGTCCTTTGCTTGTAACCCATATCACGAGGATGTATGTCCGTTTACGTCTTGTTCTTGCGCTTTTCGCATCATATCCCCCCTTTTTTGAACCCCTTGGACTTGTCCTCGGGTCTCGTTCTACATTCTATCTGCTCCCAACTTGGGAACTCCTAAACCCCGTTTGTTACCCCCTCACACTCCTTTGTAATCACACTTTCTCTTGTCTGCGACGATTGACGAACTGTGGAGATCACACTATACTTGGGTAATACTTGAGCTTTGGGATTTCCTATACTTACTATCCTTTCTGCAATACCCCCCTGTTTTGGTCACTACTGTTTTTTTGGTTCGGTAGTCGACTCTTTTATACCCCCTTTAGGCGCTTCAGCGAATGCGAAAAGCGATTCATTGTGCAACTCGAGGCCTGGTTCCAAGATGCCTGTGGCATGCGCCCTCTTGCCATGATTGCTTACTCTTCTGCACTTGCGATCGGCCTACTTCTCTGGTGGAGCTGGAGTTTGGAGATACCCCAATACCATTTTGTGTGTTTTGCGACATTTGCGTTGAAACATGTGTTGGAGAAAAATATACATATACAGCAAGAGATGAACAACCAATTACTCGTTCTATCAACTTTAAATTCCTAAGCGAATGTTGTGATGTTGCTTTTTGATTCAATGAACGAGTACCTAGCATGAATCGTGAAGATCTGCGGCTTCAATACTGCTGCATTCACCGCCCATTTCCGTCGCAATCATCCACCTACCCGCTCACTGACTCCCATACGAGCTCCGACCATCCAACCCGGCAATTCTTGCCGGTCGTCTCCACAACGCTGTCTAGATCTCCGTGCACCTCATTGCCTTTTTATCGTTTTCGGTCGCTGCCGTGATGACGATCGACATGTTCGGCTGTTCTCTTCGACCACCGCGAACTATGCGGCAAACATTGCGCCTTGACGTGCCTAGTCAAGTGACGTGCATATTGGCCGGTCATCACTCGGTGTTTCTGGATACTGTTCTAGTCAGTGGAGTGGTTCAAGTTACCGAGATGAATTTCCATGACTCTGGTGGACTAAAGAATTGGTAGAGTTTAGCTAGGTGGACGGACAGTTTGGAAAGGAGTTGCAGCGTTTATATGAAGAATAGGTAGGGAGAGGTAGTGTGGATCATGAAGTGAGGTCTCAATTCTGAGCCTCGAGTGATGTATAACTGAGAAGGAATATGTTTGAGTGCACTTTCCTATTTCCCTGCTTTTATTGATAAAACAGTAGTTTGGCTCTACATACGACATCACTCGGCTTTTACACAAATCTTGTTTGGTACTCTTTTTAGACGTCGTCCCACGGTATTCAGACAGGCTGCAAGTAGACGCAATTACTGTGTATTTCACATGACGAACTATCGTCTTCTCTTTTACACAACACGAAGCGGGTAATTCATCAAAGCCTTGTATGGTCTTCTTATTGCGACCCAAAATATTTCCTTTCCCACTATTACTACTGCTCAACTATAACTCCCGCCTACAGGTCCCTCCAACCCGAAACAGTTTGCAAAATAAGTCACCGTCGCCGCCCAATCCGTGAACAAGCCCTTGATGCCCACCTCCCTAACAAGCACATCAAGTACCTCATAGAGTTGTCCATCATGCGTTATGACATCCGCGATAGTGGAGAAATAGTACTCCTCGTCTTTCTTTACATTAGCCAATGGTCCTGATCGTTCAAACGTCCACGCAATGATATCCATGCCATTCGCTTTGATTGCTTTCGAGTATTCAGACTCCACAATAGTCTTGTTGTCGGTGCCGCCAATGGATAGGAGCATGGTTAGGGCTGGCGCGATGATGTTTACACCTGCGGCTCGCGCAACAGTTAGGTTGGCCATACCTGCTGCGAGATCAGTGGGTGTGTCGAATTCTTGCAGATAAGCGGCCTGGCGGCCGAAGTCGTGGTCGTTTTGTAGCCAGTATACGATGTCATCATAGAGAAAAGACTGTGGCCACACGCGGGAGGCGTCAATGCCCTTGTTTCGGAAAGCGGAAATCATGTCGCTGGCGTATTGCTGCTGTGTGTAGTTTCCTTGGAAGGGCATGGGGACAGCGGCGGGTGGTGTTTTTAGCTCGGGAGTGAAGTTACGGTAGCCGGGGTAGGAGTCTACGAGGTCGATGTATTGGTCGAGGGTTAGTACTTCGCCGCATGTGTCGTAGAGTTCTGTGCGCCAGAGGGGTGTGCCGGCTTGGAAGTCCTGTGGATTCGTGGCGGAGGCATTTATGCCATCTTGCTTACTGCAGAGGGTGCTGACTGTGAGTTCGTCAGTCAGAAATGTTATATGGATGTTTGGGGTAGGAGTGGAACATACACTCGTCGATTGTGATGTCTGATGTACAACATAGTGCATTCGCATCACTTGTCGCATTCGCTGGTGTGAACGGCGTCGTACATTTCGCTGCCAACTCCGGCTTGAGCAGAATATCTGTTGTCCTGTGTAGATCACACAGATCGTGCCTACACACCAGTCCCCTGTCGCTCGTGAAAGCTACATCGCATTCCAAAATACCAGCGCCCATACGCGCCCCGGCATCTTCTGAGCGTATCGTTTCTTCCGGAAACTGTAGTGTTCCTCCACCGCGGTGTCCAATTGAAAATCCAGAGATGGAAACTGGTGTGTTTTCACATGACTGCAATTTCCGTTTCAACGGGCTGTCGGTCATGTTGTTGATGATGTAGTATGGTCGAGGACCGACGGAAACCAGGTAATCCGTAGCATTTTCGAGAGAGGTGTGGTGATGCTTGCTCACGGTGGGATAACCCAGTGCTGTAGCAGCGAGACCTAATGCCAGAAGTGCAGCCATGTTGGTTGAGATAGATATACCCTTTGAACGAGAGGAATTTAAATGAGAAAGACCTTAGATACCGACACACTACATCGCAACTACATCCAAGAAATTCCATCTTTTATACCCAGCCCTGTCAAGGTAAGCTAAGCATCCTTCACCTACGTCAACGAAGCGACCTAGTGGTAAGCTGCAGGAACAAAGCATACTAGCCAAGCAATAATCCCATGTGCGCGGCATAGAACGGGGTACTTTTGTCGCCAAAGCTTGCAGAAGCTTGCGCGAGCTTACGCAGCGACCGCGGCTTGGTGTCGAAGGCTTGACCCGTTCCCTCATAATCCCTCTGACATTGTCGTCATGGCGGAAGATAAGATACACGTGGGCGTGATAGGCGGATGCCGTTCGGTATCGGTACGTCGGAGGGATTGCGCCAATTGATTAGCGCACGTGGGGCGCATGCATGCAGTCGGGTTAAAAATCCCCGCATATCTATCCCGCGAACAACGTAAGTGATGTAAAGGCATTTTGTGTCGGCATCCGTGATCTTGTCTTCTTGCTACAAGTCATAAGCAAGGCACGTTTCGGCGACTTTCACTTGCCGGTTCGCTGTCTTCACCCACGAACATCACAATAGATGATGCACTTTAGGTTGGCGTTGCACTGCGCGCATGTAAGAGCAAAACTATTTCTACTCAGCCTTCGCCTTGTCTTAACATCTAGTATCGTCTGATAATACCTCTGACCATCTGACTCGCCATTAGGTATGCGTAAGCGTACACTAGAATCTCTCGGCGTCTTGATTTGGCGTACTCTCCACCAACTCGTCGGTTCCAGAGTTGGATTGCAGCATTGGTACAGGTGGTCTGGAGTCCGGGAACCATCCGCAGTACTCTGGGAGGCACTGCCCTCTCTTGAACCGTCCGATGTAGCCGTTTCCCCAGAACATTGGGAAGACTTTTGTTGAGAGGCAGTAGCAACGGTTCGCTGTTTGACAGGCCGAAGAATTGGAGATCGCAGTATTGGAGGTGATGGGGCCTCGCGAGGCATATCTTTAGCATCTTGTATGATGCTTTCGAGGATCTCGACATTGCTTCCTCCTTCTATCATAGACTTCTTATGCGGTTTTGGCGGCGGAACAACAGTGCGTCCGATCCCCTTCGCATGCCATGGTGGTGGTTTGCCACCAAAGTTGCTCTCACTTGCTGTAGGAGAGTTGTAAGGCTTCGATGGCGGGACGACAGTCTTTTTGATTCCCTTTCCTTCGCATGGTGGCAGGCTTTTCCCGACAAAGTTGAATTGACGCGTTGCGATCTTTGTACCCTTATTGGTAATGTTACCTCGGGGTATGTTGGCTCGCGCGACGACTGAGTACAAGGGCTTTTCTATGATTTTTTTCCGGTTTATGGTACCTCGCAGATGGGATGTTGCGTTCTTATCGTTCTTCTCCACGATGCCGTTGATGTTTGTGTATTGTGGTTGAACATGCTGTTCACCACCTTCTGCTTCATTATCACACGTCTGTCTCACATTACACTTTACCACCAGACGCTTCTATACGCCCCCGTGGAGAGATCACCGGACATGACTTGCATCTACATATACTCCTCTATACACTCCCTCTACCCACCCATCTCTATACCCCTACCTCCTTTCATCCCTCCATTCATTTGGACCCTCCTATGTTACTTTTCCGAAGGCGAATTCTGTACGCGAGATCGGCACTGCGTCTTGCTATGTGTGCAGATGGAAAACGAAGATGCCGAAGAAGACGACTCTTCTTCCTCGGCTATCCGCGCAAACTCCTCAGCATCAGATAGTCCACTGGCAACACTGAGAAGTGGCATGTCCTTTTCGTCTGGATTTCGTGGTCAGGACGACGGTCACGACTTTGATGTTGACGAAAATCCATCGCGCATTTAAGGGATTTGTCATGGGGTTGGACTTCGCCAGCGAGAGTTTTCGGTCGCGTCGGAGTTGTGATTGTGGTATTTGTGGTGGATATGATTACATTTATTAGGTGCGGTTTATAGTACCTGACCTAATAATCTTCCAAGGATCTTCAAGACGCTGGTGGGACGTTCTGCGTGGCTTCATTCTGGTGCCAGAAAGAAATCAGCAGTCGAAGAAAATGACTAGTCCCCCAGTTCAAAATAGTATAATCGATTCTTCCACCTACTCCTACTCCTCCACCATCCGCCGTTGTTTCTAATGTCTAACAATAGAGAAGTTTAGTGTTGGGTATATACAACTGCAAGCACAATGACCTCCCAAGTGTAATTGCCAACGAAGGCTTCTGTAGACTCTACATAGGAAACAGACAATCTCAGTATAACGCAAGTAAAAAAGAAAGAGCTATTAAGTAATGGTATATGAAAGATTGTGTAGGGATTTCCAAGGTTGATAAGAAAACTGGGTATCAAGCTGCAAGGCTGGGTATATGGGTATAGCGAAAAGCCGAGCTGAGTATGAGAAAGATAGAAAGATAGAAAGAATGAAAAAGAGACGAGAGTGTTGAACAAACGAAATAACGAGATGTGTGAAAACCGCTGTAGAGTAGGACAGTCCGTGTATCGCGTTCCGTGTATCACGTTACGCCTTGCCCGAAGAGTCCTTTCCGTCCATTATTGACAATCTTGCTGTTGTGCTGTACAGCATCAGATGATGTAGAATGTCGATTAACCCATTGAGACACTGGGATCGTTTGAGCCGACAAAGCCCGTTGACATGCCCATGTCCATGTGGAGGAATTGATCTTGACGACTGTCGAGACCATCCATACCGCCTGACATCATGGAGCTGCCCATGGCGTTCATATTATTCTGGTTCATGGCGTGTGGGTCCATCATGGCAAGCGACTCCCGTCGACTGCTATCAGCCGAGCCGACGTGCTGCATATGAGGCGAGAGCTGGTGCTGCTGATGTGGGCGGAAGTCTTGGTTGCGTGACTGGTTCATGTGCTGACGCGCGGCTGCCCATGCTTGGGCTTGAGCCTGTGCCTGAGCGATCTGAGCCTGGGTGATGTGCTGGGTAGTCTGCATGTGTGGCTGGAACTGTTGTGAGGGATGCGGCGGTGTGGGTTGGAGGGGTGCTCCGTGGTGATGTTGGGGCTGCGGTTGATGCAAGGCCTGTTGTTGTTGGGCCTGGTGCTGCATCTGATGCATCGAGTCTTCCTCCTCAATGGTTTGGGGAGTCAGGTCAATGTCGTCGTCGTCATCATCGCCTTCTGCATCGACTTGATCGTTGTCCCCGTCACCACATACGGTGGGTGGTGCGCTAAAGGGCATGTTGGTTTCGACCTTGATTGGGCTGCCTTGCCTAGGCTGGTTGACAGTAGCGAATGTCTGTTGTGGGAGACTAGCCATAGAGCAGCTCCTCGTGCTAGCATCGCCAGGTAGTGGCTTCTGGGCACCCATGCCGGAGACTGAGGTCCTATTCTCACGGATAGCGGTCCGCCACTTGTCGATGAGGCGGTCGTAGTCCCAGTTGCGGTAGTCCATGCCGTGCTTTGCAAGCTCTCTGGCAGTGTCGGTGCCGAGGTTGATACTGATGGGCGATACATCGGGGGCTCCTGAGGTCCAGCGGTTTGCTTTCAGGTACTCAATCTCCCTGCGTGCGTTTCCTAGTTGCACTTCAGCTTCCCGTCGCCTGTCATCGGCACGGGCGTAGCAGCGCAGTATCTCAATCTGCCAATACTCCTGTCTCGTCTTATCTGACTGTTGTGTCCAGTGATGATAGGCGTCTGCAATGTGCCCAAAGATGCGTTGGGGGTCATGATCGAAGAGTGGCGGTGTGGGTAGGGGTGAGGTGTTGGTGGAAGGGGCGCTCGAGTGCGAACCTGATGGGTAGACCTGATTGATCTGTCGCTGCCGTTGGTAGGCAAGCAGGCGCTCGCGGACCTGCTTATTCAGCGCTTCAAACTGCTTCTGTCCCGGCGGGGTGATGGACCATGACTCGGACGTAGGGAAGGGTGTGGGGGAGAAGAGGGTAGAGGGCGCAGGGAGGATCTGGAGGCACAGCGCGGGGAAGTTTTGCGTGTAGGGATCGAAGTCGAAGAGGCCGGAGCCGGATGCTTTTGCACTACGTATTGTTAGCGTCATAAGGGTAGGTGGTGGGTGAGAGACATACTTGGCGTCTCGTACGCTCTTCAACAGCTCCCGCAGCGCCATCTCGGTGGCGCTCGCAATCTCATTTTCCTCGTTCGTCTTCTGCCTCTGGTCGAGGTCGACCTTTCGCAACTGCCGCGATGCATCACGGCGAGGGTCTGGCGTTTTGGTGTTCAACCGTGAAGGACGGCTGCTGCTTCCCCAGCTGACATCCTTGAACTGCCCCCTCGTCTTGCCAACTTCCAGTGGCTCATCGTCGTCTTCGGGGCTGCCCATAAGGACAGAATCTTCGCTCGCTATGCGCTTCTTGTTTGCAGGCGTACTCGTGCCGCTGTCATCTCTCCGCGGCGTTGATACGCTGCCCTTGGCCTGTCGCCTGGTGATGCCGCCTCGCAGCTTCCGTATCTCGTCGACATTATGGACGCCATCTGGCGCCTTTGGGTTTTTGGGTCTGATGTACAAGTCCAGGTGGCGTCCCAGACTGGACGAGGTGAAGGCCTGGCCGCAAAAGGGACAGTTCTTGTCTTTGGCAGCCTTGAGCTGTGGTTCAGCGGTAGAGCGAGGTGTGGATGATTCGGTTTCGCCCATGATGCCCGCCAGTTATTACTCAGGGTTCCCAAGCTCGAGCTTATCTCGATACGCAGAGTCGTTCATGCGCGCCTGTGGAAGGATTATAGCTACAGCTATGACATTACTATTACGGTCAGAAGGGGTGTACAAGGAAAGATGGGCATAGTGCACGCCAATGGCTAATGAGAGGAGACCAATTGGACGCTGCAGACAAAAGGAGCGACGCGTTGGAGCAATATTATCTCGCTCGAGCTTGGCGCGAAAAGCTGCCCCTAAAGGCCTCTGCCGTACGCAGTGATCCGCGCGCAGGTGTCGCGTTGCCATCTGTGCGTGCAGCGGGAAGCAAGCCCGCCCGAACCAAATGGCCCCGACAGCTGTCAGACGTCGCCTCGAAGGTCTGGACAGGCTCTCACAACTCGACACTGGCGAGACATAAATTGCTAGATATCTATTCTCAGCTGCTTACCGCTTCGCTCGAGCCAGCTTCGCCGCAGTCCGCGCCGCAATGTCCTCGTACTCGTCCATGCCCAGGTCAAGCTTCTTAAGCTGCCCTCTAGTCAGCCGAAAAACGCTCCCCGGAGCTAGCCCTGCCTCCTCATCTTCCGACTCGCTGCTTTCGTCAGCCTCGTCCTCGGACACCGCGTGAACCCCTGGCGCTAGCTTGTACGGCGACTGCCCTTCCACTACGGTCCTGCGGGGTGTTAATAGCTGAACTCTATTATGCTTATTCTCGATGCGCTTCTCCGCGATCGACAATGACTGACATACCTCATGAAGAATCTGTCGTGTGTTACCACGAGCAGCGCACCATCATACTCCTTCAAGGCCATCACAAGACCGAGGATGGTGTCTGCGTCTAGATGGGTTGTCACCTCGTCCAGAATGAGCAGCTGCGGCGGTGGCCATAGAAGCTTGGCAAGCGCGACCCTGACTTTTTGCCCTCCCGACAAGAGCACGAGCGGGACATCCGACACAGTCGGACCATGAAGTCCCAGCCCGCCTAAAACTGCCCGCGCATCCTTCTCCTGTGCGCCATCTCCAATGCAGTCCATTATGTGCCGAAGCGCCGTCATCCGAGGGCTGGAAGACGCCAGGGCAGTGATCTCTTCGACAGATTGCTGCGAGAAGCGACCGATCTTCACTCTCGCATGTCGCGCGATCGTGCCAGAAGTGGGTGCAAGGCCGCCTTCTTCATCACCCCCCATTATCAGGGAAACCAGCGTTGTCTTGCCTGAGCCATTGAGGCCCGCCAACCCTATTCTTGCCCCCGGGTGTATGGTCAGACTGACGTCTGTCAAGATGGGCAATTTCTTTCTTCCAGGGTACGCAAATGACACCTTCTCTAGGCTTACTAATGCGCCAGGAAACTTCAATTCGGGTGGCTGGTGCGGGAACGAGAGATTCACTGGTGGATCAAAATCTGGTATCTCAATCTCCGCTCGACGCGACGTATGGTAGCCTGCGAGATCCCGGTTCAGTTTGAAGCGACCACCTTTCAGACCGACTTGCAATCCCATTCTATCGTCGAGCTTCTTCTTCCTGGATGCAGCCTGCTTCAATTTCTTGTCGTCTCCCTTGTCTTTCGCTGCCTTGATGTTGCCCGCAATCGTCTTTTCAATGTGTTTCTTCTGCTTGTCCTGCGCTTCCTTCATCTTCGTCATATACCTGGCCTTCTTCCATCTCTCGCGCTCGTACAAACTGAGGTTGCCGCGAAAAGTTTCCAAAACCTGGTTACGCAAGACAATAAGCTCCTCAGCTACCGCGTCTCCGAAGTCGCGATCATGAGTCGTTATCAAGACAGTCGTGCCTTTCAGATTGCGGATATACTCCTGTAGCCAGATGATCGATGGCAGGTCCAAGAAGTTGGTGGGCTCATCTAGCAGCAATACGTCGGAATACTGTGTGAGAGCACAAGCTAGATCGCACCTGGTCTTCCATCCTCCTGAGAGCTCCGACACAGGCTTGTCGATACGGTCCTCTTTGAAGCCCAGGCCGAGCAAGACGACGCGTGCTTTTGCTTCTGCCTCATCTGCATCCATGAGTTCGAGGGAAGCCTGCACGCCAGCGAGCAAATCTGCGGCTGCTTGTGTCTCTTCGCTGAGCTTCATAGGCTCGATTTCAGTCTCCTGAAGCCGTTGCTCGGATTCTTGGAATCGCTCTTCAAGCTTGATCAGCTCTTTCCTCGCTAGCTTACCCCGCGCACCACTTCTCCTCTCAGCGATGCGGTGACCTTCTCTTAGTTGCAGCGCCAGCCTCTCGTGACCAATGCGCCTGTACACCCGGACCGGTGCCATGGAATCAATCGAGTTCTCAACTGCTTCACTCAGCATCTTCGCCTCTCGCATATATCGCTCTCGAACCCGATCACTCCGGACAACATGCTGCAGAACAGTTTCACCCCTTAGACTCAGCGCATTCAAATCATCTCCCAAGTCATCTTCCCTCGTCTGACCCAGAAGCAAAATCCTCGTACTCCACGGTATCCCCGGAACCAGACCATCGGCAATAGCTTTAAGGAGTGTCGACTTGCCGGTACCGTTCCGACCCACCATCACATAGTGGCGTGCCTCTACTAAGTGGAGTGTTGTGCGTGAGAGGAGTTCGCGGTTGGCGACTGTGATGGAGAGATCTTTGATGAGTATCTGTGGATGTGAGTATGGATGGCGCGATGTGGAAGGGAGGAGATATATATTACCTCTTTCGATGCAGGTGCATCGACAGCATCGAGTGCGTAGCGCGATTGCTGCGCTGTTACTGTTATGTGGCCACCACCGTGATGCACTTCTGCAAGTGGGGCTGCCTCTTTGAGTTTGCGTACCATCTTTCGAGAAATTGTCGATTGTTGGTGATTGAGCGATGATTCTTGGAAAGGACGTCTGTTCCGATAAACCTCTTGAGAAATGATTATTCGAACTTCAGCGACCTTCGTGCTCATATACACACAAGAGGATACGGCGAAGCAGGGCTAGCGCAATTCTCCGGCAACTCAGGATGAGTCGACACCGCGGCTTTTGATTGGCTGAGCGGAGCATGACTAATGCATGGAGGGAAGGCACGTTCGTAAACTGCGCATCTACATCTCATCACCCCACAATCTCTTTCCTTAGAACTGTCGCGTCCTGCTTCTCAGGAGTTGTAGAACAACATATTCGGCAACACGCTTCGTAGGGTTCAAATTCACCCCTGTCGCTAAGTGGCGCTGCCCCTATTCTACTCGCTTTCCGTGTCCGACCCCTCAAACTCCTCTTGCAACTCCAGATATTTGTTCACCTTTAAAATCCGCTCTTTGACCGCAAGGAGAATAGTCTCCCAATTCGCCAGATCATCTAGCCACTTCCTTCCAAGATACAAGACTCCATACCTCAGTACGGCAATCTGATGTACTTTATCTGCCCACTTTGGAGCCTCGAACTTCTCCTTGAGCGCGTAGTAATCCTCTTTTGTCTGCTCGGTGCGACTAGCCGTAGTTTGTGAGTCCGAGTTAGCTGGCGAGAGACCGTAGATCTGACGAGAAGGGCGACGCTCATTCTCCTCAAAGTCTCTATTAGTAGCCAAGGCTGGGTCAGCTTCTCCATGGAGACTGGTCACACTGTTCTGCTGGGAAAGCGCAGGTATGGTAGACTGACCAGGCCCGACTTATATTCTGCCTCTTGCATTCTCTGCCACGCTGTTCGCTCGATTAACATCGACTGCCCGTCTTATTAGTTCTTGTTCGTTTGGGCTAACGGTCTCTCAGCCTGGCGCGCCTTCGGGAAACTTGTATCCTTGGGAAAGGGCTTCTCTTTCTACCTCCGCAGTCTAGTCCAGCCATCATCGGTCGACTTCTCGCTGTATCACGGCTTTGAGTCGCTCAGTTCTGGCAGCTAGTCGTTCTGAAGCTGCATCCATCATACTATTACTATTTCTGCTCTGGCAACTTGCCGTAAGTAGGAGACTATCGGGAGTACACCCCAAACTCAGCAACCACCGATCCAAAAGCTCGATATCCTCTTGCAACCTTTCCAACTGCCGATCATCCAAGTCCTCATGCGCAGGCACATTTAGCGGAAACGGTAGCCCGTCCCGCCCCTCACCCCGCTCAGCCTCTTTTCTCAATCCCGCAAGTTTCCACATCCATTCTGTCTCCTCCTTTGCAGTTCTATACAGACTCAGCGCTTTTACCGTCGCGAATTCAGCGTCTAGATCGTTGAAGTACGGTGTACTATATACTTCTCCATTTGCTCAGGCCTCCTCCGCCATCTCCCGGCGCGCACGCTCGGGTAAGATAGTCAGAGAAAAGAACGCAAAGGAGAGGTGCGTAGACACTCATTGTGATACCAGCTATGAGCATTTTCAACATGGAGGAGTTGCTTTACTTGAATGACTCCAGAATTGGAGATCTTTGACGCAGAAACATCCGTGCAGACGTTCCTCCGTCGCTAATTGTATGGTCGTTCGAGGCTGAGTTGTGTTAGTTCCAATCAATAACGAACAAGCAGTGACAGCCTGAACCCATCTTGATCTATGTAGTAAACAATCCATTGCGAATGAGACGAAAAATCGATGGGTTTCAGATGCTGAGGTAAATTCCTTTTGAAAGGGTGCGGCGACTACCTCTTGTTGGTGATGTGTGCAATTGCAGGGGAAGCATCAACGTGAGGAGTTAAAGTTAATAGGTTCGCAAGCCTCGCTTGTAAGGATTACGTCGCGTCATCCTTAGTCTCACGCTAGTCTGCAGGCTCAGGAGCGCGAAACTGGGCAAAACACATCGTACTAAGCAAGACTCAATCAGTTTACAGGCTACCAAAACCCTCTGAACAACATCATTCGCCGTTCATACTGCACCGTCATGCTTAATTGGAGATATAGCCAATAAATCCGCTATATTCGTTCCATGTGACTAACATGCACGAGCTGTGCACGGGCCTGCGGCGTTCGGTTCACTCTCTGACCATATGGTAAATCACTCGATGCATACGCGCACATAGCAGTTTTGCGGTAACTCCACTTCATCCCGTCATGCAGCTCTGAAAACGCAACAATCTCAGTCAAACGAAGCTCTTGATCGGTCGTGATATAACGGTTCTCCGGTCGCAGCGGTGCCCGTTCTCCCATCTCGGGCCATCGACCCACTCTTCGATACCCTTTTGTTCACGACTTCGCTTCCATCTCATCCTAGCGGGCGTGGTGTGCTTACCCTGTCATGTCCCTTCGATACCGATATTGGGCAGTTTTACTGCGCCGCATGCATGCGTCCTTCCTGATGATTGTGGAGAACTTGCCAGATACGGTACAGCTTGATCTTCCATTTCGAAGGAGCAAGTGAAGGATTGCAACTCATGCAAACGACGGGAAATTTGCTATTCCTTGTTGCAGCTGCTTTCGCGTTGATTGCTACTGCCAGTCAGGTTGATCCTCTCTCCGAATATCGGCCAGGTGGTAATATGAGCCGACATTTTATTGAAAATTGGACAGGCTCTGACTGAGGTTGAGCAAGGTAGTGATCCTCATGCTGGGAGGATGCATGAAGGAGAAAGCAGCGATGGATAGTACATTTCTCATCGAACCGATACTACACAGTTGACTGGATGAGCGCGTTGATACCACCTCCCCAACCCCACACTTGTTCAACGACCACGCAGTTCTTTCCTGATCTGTATAGTCCTTGCATGGCCAAGCTTGTATCCCACAGTTCGATACCCACTATAAAACAAGCACACGAGTCAGACCCGGCTGAGAGTCCATCTCAACAGGAGCGACGAAGCGACATTTATCTAGCATTCTGTATGATCAAGATTCATTTCGGACACCAGACCTGAACGTTCTTCAGGATTAAATCATGAGTAGAATTCTCATCACTGGTGCCACTGGGTACGTTGGCGGCACCGTACTTTCTCAGCTCATAGCTAGTACAGCACCAAGTATCAAAGATCTTACTTTCGACCTCCTTATTCGCAATGAAACACAGGCTCTGGAACTCAAGAACGCATACGGATCTCGCATCAATACCATCAGATGGTCTGGCCTCGAAGACACAGCATTCATCGAAGACACCGCCTCGAAGTATGACATTGTGATCAATACTGGCTCTGGTTTCATTCCTGAAGGCGCCATAGCCTTTGTGAATGGTCTTGCACGCCGAATCAAAGCCAGCAAACCCGCACCGTGGATGCTGCACATCTCCGGTTGTACGAACTTGTCTGATCGTCCGTTATCGCAGCCCCCTCGACCAATACGAGAGTGGAACGATGAAGCGGACAGTGACAAGATCCTCGACTTTATGAGAGCGCTCGATGAGATAGAACCATACGCGCAGCGCACAACTGAAGTTGGGGTCTTGGAGACTGCCGCTGCCACCGGTGTACAGGCCATCAGTGTCAATACACCTTGCATCTTTGGCGAAGGCACTGGCCTATTCAACCGCCAAGGTCTAGTTATTCCCTTGATCATGATGTACGTCGTACAACATGGCTACGGTTGGAAGCTCAACGAAACGGCGAACTTCGATTGGGTCCACGTCATCGATCTTGCCGATATCTATGTCCTTCTCGTACGCACCATTCTTGAACGCGATGATCACGGTGTCGGTTACCTTCCTTCTGGCAAGAACGGCATCATGTTCGCAGCAGTCGGCCGCACCCTCATCAAGGAGATCAACCAGGGGTGTTTGGATGCAGCTTTCGCAGACAGGATCCTGCCACGCGACGATACCCCGAAAGAAAAGGAAATTAGACTCGTGCCGCTGCAGGAGATCGCCGACAAGCTCACTGCAGGCCATCGCGATATTGCGGAGCGTGGCTGGGGCGGGCATAAGGCTACAAAAGCGGTGCGAGCCCGCAAGCTGTTGGGCTGGGAGCCAAAGAGACTGCAAAATGCTTGGAAGAAGGACTTCTGGGCTGAGTTGGTCGCTCTGAAGGAAAACAGGCGGATGGTGACAATGGAGAGCTGCATTGGAGCCAAGAAATGAGCCTTTGGTGTTTGCCCCCAGAGACCACCAACACTAAGCCTGATGCGGCACTCTATTGGGGCGTTACCCTAACGTCCGAACCCACGAACGGAGATATGGTCGCCAGATTTCAACTCTTGTTTTATTCGCATTCATCTCTGTCAAACGTATCGTTGTCCTCAACTCTTCAACATCCTGGAACCCACACGAGTGTAGCATATACCAAATGGAGAATCGGACATTGCTCTCTCAATAGGTCAGAAGAAGTATTAGATGAAGCTATCCCATTAGTGAGATCCCTTATATGCCGCAATATAGCGAGGTAATCGAGACCCGCATCACATCATTCTTTGAAGAAGAGAAGCTATTAGCTAAAACCCCTACCCGGGCTCATCTGCCATTGGAAGAGTGATACATGATTACCGGTATAGTATAACTGCTGGTCCTGGCTGCGACGGTGTGTGTGCACTCCTCTTCTCTGTCACACCGGCACGGCATCCCATTGGTGTCAGGTGCGTTCCGAAACTGTAGGTCCCCTGCGAAGGATTTAGCTATGGCGTGGGGCACGGGGGAACTTCGCTATCGAGTTAGTGCTTTGTGGAGACTTATGCGGCGTTACCGAGTATATGCTGACTTTTGCGTCAGTTTCTTTACCTAACCTTACAAATTATAAACAGTTGGTTAAGTACGATGGAACAAACTAGGATGTAGCAGTGATAAAGATATACCCGCAGTTCTGACGGATGCACGTAGTTGACTTATACGAAGAGGAAAGCGAGAGCATTGACGACCAGAATCGTTGCATTAAGTCGGCACGGTAAGAAAATTTACAGAAAACGTTATGATCGACTGTTTTTTCCCCAAGCTTTTGAGGCACAGTCGGTACCCCCGAGCGACCTACCAAAGTAGCTCGCGTTCCAACTCTTTTTGCACTCGCATCTGGTCTTGAGATGAACAAACCACTTCCAAGCATCCATTCTTTACGCGCATGAATATGTTGAATATGTCTCCGCTACGAGGAGTATCGCATCAAATACAGCCTCGTGGGCTAGAGAGCGGCACTAAGCAAGCCTCATTGTTTGCGGTCGCCATCCCTTTCAATGCAATCACGACTGTAATAGTCGTTTTACGCATCTATGTCCGTTTACGCTTGAAGCAATTGTGTTTAGCCATCGACGACTGTAAGTCCACCTTCACAAGAAAATCTCGCAATGTTGTTACTGACATGATCGAATCCAGATCTGATGCTCTCTGGTGCATTCTTCACGATCTCGCTGTCTATTGCCAACATGGTTTATAAGTCTTCCCGTTGAGAATGGGACACTCTGGTGATCGAGCCTTAGATTAACTGATATATCCGTTGGTAGGCGGCTGGTACGGTGTTGGCAAGCACAGTAAGTAATCAGAACGGATCTGCCCACCCAGACAGCAACTAACGATCAGATAGCTCTCGAAATCCCCAAAGAAGACCTTGCACCGATGCTGAAAGCAAACCTTGCCACACGTCTGTTATATGTTGTTGCGATTTGCCTAGTCAAGTTCAGCATCCTGGTGTTTTACCGAAGACTAGACCCTCGGCGGCGCACAAGGGTGATTGTATACTTCCTGATGGCATGGGTGGCTGCTCTCTCTATCGTTACATTCTTCGTGCTACTGTTTGTTTGCACGCCACCATCTTTGTTTTGGGATCCTGCGGGCCAGGCTGAGCATCCGGAGAAGTGCTTGAAGCAGCCTACGCAGCAGATGTTTTTCAACATCAACGGGATCATGAAGTAAGTATTGGGCGACCTAGCACGTTGACTTCATGCCAGTATGCTGACTTTAGGGACTCGCAGCGTCATTCAAGACTTCGCTATATACGTGTTGCCAATGTCCATTGTCTGGAAGCTACAAATGCCACAGGGACAAAAGATCGCGCTATGCGCCCTTCTCTGTGTTGGACTCATCGCAGTTGCAGCTGGCTGCGTGCGTTTCTACTACGTGCTCTTCCTTTCGAACGAAGCGGATATTTGGTACTATATGAGTGATTCGCTGTCGTGGTGCAGCATCGAGATCTACGCGGGTATGTCTTCCTTCTCTCTTCATTACCCTTGTTCTAATGCTGATACAAAATGATTGTAGCCATCATATGTAGTACCACGTCCACTTTCAAAGTTCTCCTCAAGACACACCTTCCAAAAATGTGGAGCAGCGCCGGGGGTCACGAGAAGGGTCCCAGTAAACCTCATGCACGGTACAATGAATCGCATAGCGGACAGTTCGAGATGAGGCCTTTCGGCGGGGTATCGAACAAGTCCATCAGTAATAGGAAGTACGGGATTGAGGGACTCACAGAGATCGGAAATGAGAGCGAAGAGGCCGTCATGCGGCCTGAAAGCAAGATGAGAGCGACTATTGCTATATCCACGTCGAATCGATAGCGAGTTTGGGAAATTCGCGTTATCAATCGAAGCTGGATAGCTTAGTCCTGAGCATTGAGAAAGCTACAAAAAGACCATTCGCTCAGATTCCTGGAACCCAAAAATCGTTAAGTTCAGAATTACGCTATTGAAGTAGCTTCCTTGTCTCGAAATACTTACCGTTGCATTGAAGACTATGAGCCACTCATATGTTCCGGGAACAAATAAATACTCATACGAGAAGGCAAGCTGGGCACTTTGGCGATCGCATATCGTGCCTGCTCCGCATTGCATGGTTGAGGGTAGAATGATGTTTCCTCAAAGTACGACCTATCAGAAAGGAACGACTAAATCAACAAATGGGCAAGCAATCGGAAGGTTTGTAGTTGCGCTCGGTCCATATCGCTGCCTAGTGGCGGATATCAGGGGTGGTTACGCCTTCCCCTTTCGGTCCTAGGGCGGCACGCCTTACATTCGCCCTGAGGCTGCAACTCTCTCCGTTCGGCTCATCAACGCCTAGCGGCTTGAACAGTCATGTATCAATGGCTAGGGTAAGATTGAACCGGCATGCCTTGCGTATCGCAGCCTGGCACAAGCCCAATTGCAGCCTAGCTCGTGGTGCACCATTCCTGTCTTCGATACTACATATACAAAGACACAGTCCAACGATACGTTGTCAACAATTCATCTCATCATTAAAGATTACTGCCGCTACAAAACAGGAGACAATGAACGAAAGTCTACTCAACATGGATATAGATGCGGCGGAGAAGCACGCGAAGGACTGGTTCGGTGACCATGCATCATGGAGTCACGAACAGCTGCTAAATCTCGTCTATGGTACTACACCTTCAAAAACCTCATAAGCATATGCTGACAGAAATAAGAGGAGGATCTTATAACGGTGCGACATGTGCAGTCATGGGGCTTCTATGCTATGGGTGGCCTTCGACCTGGTGGTGGCCGCCCGTCTTTCCCACTCTTGACGCAAGAAGAATGGGGCCTTCTGAATAGTCCATACAGCCAATGGGCTCCTGCACCGTATAACAGGCTGAACCAGAGTTGTATGGACCGCATCGCACCGCTAATAATGAGGCAAGAGATCAAAGAACTCAAAGACTCGCCACACGTTGGTTTCCTTGCACGTCTACGTCCCCTCAAAGCAAAGCTTTTGCTTGGTATGGTGCCGATCAGCGGAGACCGCTGGTTGGAGCGTAAGATGGATGACCCTGCCAATTACCGGAATCTCTTCGAATCGATCAAAGACATCAACTACATATTCGACTGGTACAACCATGACGAGGTTCAAAACCGGACACGCGACGCTTTCAACTGGATGGTGGATAAGTATGTCGAATTCGAGCAGGCAGCTAACCTTCGGCGCGAAAATAACGACATTAAAGAGAAACTTGACCTTGCAGGCATGTGGGCGGAATACTGGAACGATATGATGACAAATATGTCGGAACGGACGCATCAATGGGTTATTGATCGCGTCGACGACGTCCAAGCGCGTGCTTTCGCGCGGTACCAGGACGCGCTTAAGATTGCTGGAACCGACGAAGCAGCTATAGGTGAAGCAGGCAAGAAGTATTACGAGTGTGTCCAAGACCTCAGAGGCATGCTCACCAGACTTGACTACACCGTTGGCATTCCAATGACCGGCTTCAAGGGATACGCGGTCTCCGACGCCATCAAGGACCTTCCGGTAGCGCAGAGACGAGATGTCTGGACCAAGATGATGGGAGCAAAGTCATTCAAGCATCAAATGGCTATTCTTGATGCGCAGGACAAGGCTGAGGCTGAGGAAGCGTCCAACCGACCGTCCCTGGTGGACAGTATCAACATCATGAAGCAACTCACGAAGCCAGCACATCCAAGATTCCGTAACACCGAAAACCTGATTGGTCACTACGAAGAGGGAAAGAGGAACCGCGACGAGACTCGACTAGTCCTCTGTGGTCCACCGAAACCACCAACTGAAGAACAGTGGATCACAATCCTACGGGAGCGCATGGATTTCTACGCAAAAAACCCACGAAACGTAGAGATCAACCCCGACGCGTGGGGGTTCGTGTGCTACCGCCTAACATACGACCAAACCGACGAGCAATGGGCAACCTTCCAGGAAAAATTCAGTAAGGATTTCTTGCGATCTGGTAACTGGATCCAGGGATTCGACAACATTATCAGTAAGCATGGAATCAAGTTCATCGACGGCCGAGACTTTGGAATTGCGGAAGGCGACGTGGGGGCTGCAAAACGTCATTTCAAGAAGACGTTCACCATGCTGCCGGCACTCGGGCGTGTGTGGACTCTAGATTTCCTCGTTGTCGATAAGCAGGCATACGCGTCGCATATCGATCGATTCGATCCTACGGCGGAAGAAGTTCGGCCTCCACCTCCATATGGCCCTGGCTTTGGCTGCAATGGTGGGCATGTTCGTCTTGTGGATACGACGTATGACCAGCTTTCGCAAACTATGATTGATGCCCTGTCTCCTGGGTACAAAGGGGAGATGAAGGTGTTGTCGAGTCTGCTTCTGGAGGAGGTAAGTTATGACTGTACGAAATGCATGTGAGACATATACTGACTTCGTACCTTCATTTTTACAGTTATACCCACTCCTAGCGACTCTTTCTGTCCGCCCGTCTGGCTTATGGCCGTGCGCACGATTGCACCCAAGGGAGGTATATGTGGGGACTACGGACGCTTCGCAAGAAGGTTGGTGGGAGTTTAATCGCATTGATCAAGCTATGATGCAGGGGTTTTTCGAAAGCATGAGGGCGAAGAAAGCTGACCTTCTCGCTAAGAAGAGTTGAGCAAATATACAGAACGAATATTAATAGCCTTTTCCTGTTCAACAAGGCTAGTCGAAAATCGAGCTCATCCACTGAATCCGGCCGCAGCGCAGATTCCAACGCCATACGTCGCCCCATCGCCAGCGGCAGATATGAGTGATGGTCTGCCCTTGCGGCAACTTTTTGTGATGCATGAAACGGCATCATTCTTGTTTGGTATAACGTACTGCGTGCAAATAAGGTTGGAGAATTTCCAGAATAGACATCCTGCGTTACTACCGAAGCAGCGATAGCAGCAGTCCCTCGCGCTGCCAGAATCCGACATCACACCCCAAGCGGAACCGGGATAGTCGGGTCGGGTGGATGTGTAGAGGACAGGGTCGGCGCAGGGGTCGGCCTGAACAGTTTGGGTAGCGGTGGCTGTGGAAGTAGTCGCTATAGAATGTTAGCAAAGCTGCCAGATGATCGGTATCATATCTCTTACTGGTAGTAGTAGTTGCGACTACAGAAGTCACAGAGTGTGTCTCAGTGATTGCAACGATCGTTGTTGAAGAATCAGTCGGGACCGCAGAAACGACAGCTGTTACTGTTTGCAGGACATCGGAGGTTTTTGAGTCGTGCTTGAGTACCGTGGTAAGCCTGACCTGCGTCACACGTACAATCGAGGTGGGTCTGGTAACCGTAGTTGTCGTCGTGGTTTGACCGCACGTAGTCGTTGTTGTGAGGTAGCATGCTATGACTTCATTAGCTTCCTGTTGATCTCCGAGCAGTCCTCGACATACAGCAGTCACGGGGAATTGTGTCCAAAGCTTTATAATTGTTTCGACGTTTGCGGCCCACGGGCGTGGCAGCAGCGCATGTCTCCTGCTGATAAGGTAATGAGGTGATGATCGTAGTTGTTCTATGTTGATCAGTCGCCACTCATTGGGTCAATCAACAGGTAAGTGGGACGTACGCAGTCACGGCCTGGGTCGCTGTTGTTGTTACAGGAACAACCAACGTTGTCTGCGCGGTGCTCGTGGTCGTCTGGACCAAGGTGGTGTGAGAGGTCGTGGTGCTGGTGACAGTTTTCTGGACCGTTCTCTGTACGTTGCTGGGAAAGTCAGTGAAAAGTCCAGCGCAAGTTTTGCCAGTTACGTACGTTGTGACAGTCGAAGAGGCTGTTTGCGTTACCGTGACAGTCTGAGTTGCTGATGGTTGAACAGTCAATGTCTTGGTGATTGTAGACTTGGGCTTAGAACATGTTGTCAACCTTAGACCAGCTTTAGCTGTAGAAGTGTAAGCATCTGCCTCCTAATATTTTCCTGGACAGTCATACAGATGAGCGACGAGCAGGCTTTGGCTGAGGCTTTAGGAAGATTTATACAAGATTTGGGCTGGAGAGCGCAGAAATCGCCTGCATCTGCAAACCCAACACTGGCGAGTACAATGGCAATTGCTGAAGAAACCTTCATCCTGACTCAATTAAGACACTCACGCTGTTGATGAACAATGAATGGCGCGTCTGACGGTCTTATAGGATTTTATTGCTTGATGCACAGATGAACGAACGGTGCATGCCTGCGGTATTGAGACTGCATACATCTATGCCAGAGAGACGCTATACTGAAAATGATTGAATCAGCTCTAGAACCCCAAGCCTCCGACCAGAAGCAGAGTATTTTATTCGAGATCGCAGCCTCAATTGGTATCGTATAGTCTTGCGAAGAGTCAACAGAGCCACACTAAACCGCATCGGGTATTGTCGCGCGAATGTGGAGATAAAGGAAAACATAGTCCACAATCTAGACGTTCGGGGTTGCCGTTGTGCGCAGTAGGCGAACCTTGTAGCTCGAGCGTGCTAGGTCGGTTGTTAAGGGGTCAACGACAGAGTAAGGCCGAATCGCTAATTGGTCAATCGGTAGTCTATTCGCAGGGCAGTAGCGCGTAATTGGTTGTTGAGTGTTATAATCAAGATGGTCTTGTTGTCGTGTAGATGGGACAACAAGTCCTGAGTTTCGTACTCCTGAGCTTACCAACTAGTGCGAAGCTAGTGGAAGGAATGACGCAATCGCGGGTTTGCGAAAGCACCAATCTCGACTCTTTTGATTAGTGTATCTTGTACAATTACACACGTTATCAACTAAGTACAGTTGTCGCATCTCTCCACGAGTAGCATTGCGGAATTTCGAGACGTGCTTGGGTGGATGGGGTCCAGGTACGTGCATCGATGATATATACACAACCTGGCTGTCATGCATGCGGAGACCGACGTACCATCAATTCGCAGTGGTTGGTACCTGTTCTACACTGGGAGTTGAAGATTCCTGTAGTAATGGTGATGATAGAGGCGGATAAATGCATATTGTATAAGGTAGCATGCAAAAGCCGAAATTGGATCTGTTTTAGGAGTAGTATAGAAGCAATAGTAGTTGGTCATGCTGTTGGAGGAGTGAGACTTCATGCTCGAACCATGGTCGTTCTGGTTAGTCTTTTCTGTCAGCTTGTCTCTCTTCTGGCAGTTTCGTGAATAGACAGGGCTTGGCCTTCACGTTGCTTGGCGGTAACATAGCCACTGAGCTGAAGTGGCACAGCCATATACTGCAATAGAAAGAAATGCGAGTTCGCAAGCCGTGGTTTGGTACTATTACGTATGGATGGTTATGATTGTACTATGGTCACGTGTGCGGCTGAAGAAAGCAGTCCGGCTTACGATTACAGTATTGTCACATGCGCAGCCAGAGGTGTTAGCACGAAGATATTGCAAGCCGGCTGTAGTGCGCTAGATTGGGAACCTTTTATGGTTAAGGAGGAAACTAGCATTGCCAGTTACCTAGTTAATGGAAAGATCTAATAACCTCGATCAAGTTGCTTAGCAGCGCGATTACGCTCGCGTGATGTTGCTGATTGCACGTTTACTCTGGTGTCTCACTTACTGTTAGTTCAACATCTACATCTCTTCTATGACAAATCTAAGTTGCGGTGTTGCCAGGCGTCATCATCACTGCTTGGCTCCGCTGACGGAAGGCAGCTTGTCTAGGATCGCCTCAAAACTACATTGAAGTCGCCTAATGTATGTTCCACAGGTCCAATGGATCGAGACTTAGCCGGTTTCTGGCCTATAATTGGTGCAAGAACAATTTGGTAGCACGTGAGATCAATAAGACTAAGGCTATGCGACTATGGTAATCACTTTTTCCAACAGCTTCCCCACAGTACTGTCTACCTAGGTATGGTTCCAATACCAACTTGGTTTCGCATCCTGCCCAGCTCACTCATTGAGACGATGTTGTCAATTATGGATTTCTACCAGGACCGGTTCAGCTCACGTTCAGCTCACGTTCAATCTGTGTGGAGCTATTTCCGCTGCTTGAGCAAATTGTCCAGCCGCAGCTGTACGCTTCAGACTTTGGTTCCTAGTCGACCAAGATATGGCGACCAATTGAATAGGAATGATCTCACTGTTGACACTGTCTAGCCCTCTCCTTAGTGATCATCGCCACAAACATCTTGGAGCACGCTAAGGCACAGTCGGAGCGGATGTCTCGCATTCCACGCGCTGCGGTCTGTGAGGGAAGTGAGCATACAGCAACACTGGGTTGAAGTGCTGCACAGCCTGCAATGTCGACTATATAATTGTGACATTAGAACCTCCTACAAGATGCATCATCAACATTCTCATTAACATCAACATTTTCACTGCAACTCCATCATCTTTCTCTTCGAACTATCAACTTCTCGTTGCATCTTGTCCATTAGCCCTCAGTCCTCTTCACAACTTTCATCAAGTTTATATTCGCCCGACTTCTCCATTCAGTTTCCAAAACTTTAGACGGACTGCCAGACACTTTCCAGCCATGCATTTCTTCACATCCGTCTCCTTGGTCTCCGCTTTCTTCGCTCTGAGCAGCGCCTCTCCAACACTGAACGAGCGATCCGACGAATTCTGTCCCGGCATGTTGTATTACAAGCCTAGTGATGCCCAATGCCCCAGCGGCTTCCTTGGCTGTGTTGCAAATGCGGATGGAGATAAAACCTGTGGCGGAACCAAACGCTTCTTCAATGACTGCTCTGGCGGCCCAGGTCTGGGTTCGTTCTACAACTGCGCCAATGGATTTCGAGGTTGCAGCACTAATCCTCGTATTTGCGACACCAAGTCCTCTCCCTCGACTCCTTCGGTGACTCCGCCGTCAAACCCTCCTCCTACTTCTAAGACTTGCCCTCCAAACACTTGGTATGCCGGACCTAATGAGTGTCCCAGCGGTTTCGTAGGATGTACTGGTGAAAACAAGTACTGTGAAGGCCCAAAACGATTCTGGGGCACCTGTCCTCCGGATCATGGAACCTATGTCGTCTGCAACGGCTTTGTTGGTTGCACGACTGATAAGAAGATCTGCGGTTAAGATTGGACAAGAACTTGTTTGCACGGGTGAACGCACTGTTAATGTCTCGGTTGATGGAGGTGTTGCCTATCTACGTTCCTTACAGCCTGTTAGTTTCTTCCTTTGTTTTTGTTTTTGTTTTTGTTTCCCTTCTTTTGACCAACGCTCTTTACAACTGCACGTATGTAGTGATTGCTAGTTAAATCTAACCATATTTCATCCTGTAATCGCGAACGTACCAATGTTTAAAACCTTCTTTTGTCGCATGGATCCTAAGAGTGTGGTTATATTGAAAAAAACCCTCAAATATCGTAGATTTGTTTACGACAGATCAGCGTCATTTCGTCAACTTCCTTATACCTAATTTTACCGATGCCCATATCGCCTGGCATCGACTCAGATCTGCTTTGCAAAGTACAGTGTCAGAATATTTGTTTTAATGTCATCCGCACAGCCTCAGCAGCAACGCGAACGATAGCTCTGCAGCTAGTGATACGTGTTTCGACGCGTCGCGCCCGTCGATGACTCAGTGTGGTTTATGCGTTCCATGCCGGCGAAGCTGTCATATAGAACCCTGAAGTCCACAGCCTTTCAGCTTCTTGTCGCAGGTGATACGTGTGCGCCACGTTTGGGCACGCAAGGAAAAGGTATCGTCAAGTAGACGATTAGATGGAAAGGAAATCGCCACCGGACTGACAGATCCGGGGGTGGCCTTTTAGCGCCCGCACTCCTCCCGCAGGCTAACCCATTGCTTGCTAGACTACTTCTCCCCAACCTCCACAAGTTCACTTGCTGCATCCGCACCATCATTACTCATGCTCACTTGTCTGTGATCCCAACTCGTGCCAACGACTTTCGTTTTGTCTTAGTGATGTGGTAGAAGCAGCGGCCGTGAGATAACTGAAGGCTTCGTCAGATCAAGCCCTCGTCATACCTGCCGTCTGTTCCGACTATCACTATCATCGGCACCCATATCCGAACAGATCCACTATCATCGCCTCGCTAAGCTGGTGACACTGGTCAACGTCATATGCGTCAGGGATGCTTTTTTGTCAAACTTCCATGTAGTTAAATGATAGGGTTCACCCTCAGAGTTTGATGCGAATCCCATCCTACTTCAGCCATACACTCCATCCTACTCAGCGTGCCATGTCCGGCATCAATATCACAAACGAACGAGACTCTTACCAAGCCGTCTTCGCCCTCGATGTCATTACGGCAGCGGGCGCCTTAATTCTCCTCGGTCTAGCATCCAGACCCACATTCAAGCGCATCAAACAACGACGCTTTACCGCACCCGGCAAAGATACCAGCGCGCGCGATGGCCCACTCAAGACAACGTTAGGAACATACCTCTTCCTCTGGCCGGCACTGCTCTGCCTCTTCGTCGCCTACGTCTGTCGCTTCACATCCGACCTCCTCAAGACGAGTGGAACGATCGACTATGATAACGATTTAGGTTGGAACGGCCGGCGCGCCTATACTCTTACAGGTAGCGACTATGCCTCCAGCATCTCAGCACTTACCTTCACAACAACACTTGCCACCATCTTCTTCACTGTGCTACTCAACGGCGGAGTCTGGATTCATTCCAGTCATGTCCAAGAAAACGGCACTGGTATCTCGACGCCGAAGACCATGTCACGTATCTGGAACACCTTCATTATGCTGGCTATGTTGGGTACTGGTCTTGCAGCTTGGGGTTTGGGTATGGAGGCACGCAATATCAGCACTGGCAGCTCGGGCCCGGATGCACTCTTGTCTTGGTCGAATGTTATGAATCATGACCGTGCGACGAGGATCACGTATATCGTACACGAGGCTATTGTCGTTGCGGCTAGTTTGAGTGTGTCGATCGAAGTGTTGAGAGAGTACGGGACTACGAATAAGAATGCTCATGGTGTAAGTCTTTTTCCTGCTTCGCAGCGGATTATATGGCATTGGTACTAACATCCTGCAGTCACCCGAACGCAACGACCTCGCTCGTTTCGCTTTCGTCGTCGTACCCCTTATTTGGCTCCGCGATATTTTCATTGTCTACGATATCATTCTACTTTACGTTGACACCTCAGGGTGGTCGGAGAATGCTGTTTTGGCTACGACGTTTTTGCTTGTCATCTGCAGGCAGTTTGCTAACTTGGCCATTCTGGGGATGGTACTATGGGGCGCTTGGAGGATGGGACGAAGTGTTAGCCTGTTTGGAGGAAGTTACGCGTGAGCGAGACGCTTGCTTGCGTAGTTAAGTCGTCGTGAAGATTGACCTAGCGCATTCATTAACTAGAGTTTCTTATTTGTATATTTAGGCGTGTAGAGAACATCAGCAGAGTGCATACAAACTCTTAACGAATTTGTGGTTATGTCATGAATCTGGTTCGTACTCGTGATGTTGTGTTCCACAATTATATGCTACCAGCACTAAACAGCAGTGCTATGGTAGGCAATATACGATAGCTCGACTCACGCATGCATACCCGTAGAAGCGGAAGCGAAAGTGAGAGAGAGACAGCCCTACGAGCAGCTAAAACATTCACAACGTCAATAGATCTGATTACACTGCAAATCAACCATCATCACTTCCATACTCTCAATGGCAATGATGTACTCTTCCTTCACTGCCCTATCGACCCACAGGTTCTACCATCACTCAACCTTCCCGCATCCCCAGACCCATCAGTCGTCATGGCAGCCATGAACATGATCGACCTGGCCAACCAGCTTATGGACGTCGACGTCGAACCAAGCAGTCAGCCTACACTCACCACCAATACGGCCGCTCGAAGCGAAGAAACGCAAACGGCTCAACGACGATGAAGAAACATGGCGGAAGGGCCAACACGCTCTCGAAACAAGTCTCATCGCTACCACATCACCTTGAACCCTCGCACTAAAATATGCCGGTTGGACTAGAGCACAGGGATTTGGTACCATTTGGCTGGAATCTACCCCTTGCCTATGTGGAGGAACTGTCGCAATTCATGTGCGCGGAGATTGTACGGCGAGCTTCCATCCAGCATTTCCAGCCCACCCAGCCCTCGCTACATGAGTCAAACACTTGGAAACCACCATTTCCCCAGCGCTATATCCACAAGTCCCTTCCTAGGCTAGCGATGGAGAGGACGGCGGAGCGAATGATTTGATTAGAACAGCATATGAGAGAGTTAGGGTACGAGAGATTAACGTGAGCAAACTGAAGCAGGCGCGTGATTCAAGACTAGCAAAAGAATTGAGCGGCGGTACTCAAGGTGCTGCCGATGTCACTAAAGGAAAGGAATTGACTGGGTTCAACGCGGACGGGGAAAGGGTGCGACCGCGGGATGATGCTGAATTGGACAGGCCTATGCGAGTGAGGGCTGTGAGAGAGTCACATTGGGTTCAGCGCCCGAGCTTAAATACCCGGGTGGAAGACGTGATTGCAGATATTGATGATGAGGATTGGATTCCCAAGGCCGGAAGGAGGTACAGGCCGCGTTATGTTTCGTCTACGCATGCGATCATTGGATTTGACTATGACTATGACTGAGATAAGTTCGCATACATGAGCGGCTGTGGAAGCTCACAGCTATTCGTTCCAGAAAAGATATCAAGTGCGCGATGTATAGACACCTATGGTACGAACGGCGTCAATCCACGGATAGAATTGGGTCCAGAGCCTGGTAGCCAGTAACACAGCCCAAAGCCACAAGAACAACCAAGGTTGGATGTCCATACCCATTCCTGCAATAACGTTTCTGTTGGTATATATCAATCCGTCGTTGATATAGAATTATGATCTCGAATCCTTTGCTCACCGTGCCACCAAGTTACGATGCCTCCAAAGAAGTGCAAGCCTAGCAAATCCAACGTTTCGCGCACACGAAAATGCGACGAAGCAGACAACACTCTTAATCCGCAAGCACAGCAGAAGCCAAGGCGGATCCTACCTGGCCCTCCCAAGACAAGTATCGATTCTAACGGTACTATTGCTCAGGTTCAAGAGTATAGTAAACATGGGTATGATGGCCCCATTGACTTCACGAAACCCATCCCAAGACCTGCTGGATATGGACCTGCTTTTATGACTACTGTGCTTCCGTATCTAAAGCCTCGAGCTCCTGCTGCTGGTCCCGATCCAGCGATAAAACAAGAACCTTTTGGTCCTCCACCAGCCACTGCTTTGGTCGGCGATCACAAATGTCAACAAACGCAGAAGGTTGGAGATGGTGTCGCTTGTGTAAATCGGACAAAAAACGTGCGGCCTGCTGTTCCGTCACCAGGTATGATGGGTCCACCAACACAGCCATTCCGACATGACAGGAGCTCTGAAGTTCGTATTTTTCAGGATGCCGAGCTTGAGCGAGCGTGCCAGGAATTGAGGCCGGATCAAGGGCACCTTCAGGTTACGCCCCCTGGTGTCATGGCCGACGATTCGACGCTAACTATGGATGATTTGGATCCTGCCTGGATGGCCATGCTGGATCAGTCTCTATTCCCGAATCCCGGTCCGTCAGATGATAGTTACGATAGAGCTGTACAAGGACCAGAAACATTTCTCTCCCCGGGCGCTGCTCCTGATCCCCATCTAGGTCCTTACAATGGGGCTATCGACCCAGCCCTTCTGCCGTCGGTACCTGAAGTTGCACAGGGCAACAACAGCGCCATCCCAGCGCGTACAGTTCAAGAATTCAGAACCACTGGTTATGATGATCTAGACTTCGGCTTTGGTGCACCGCACTTGACACAAACGCAGCAACAACAGCCACAACCTGCGTATCAGGCTCAGGGCACTTACCTCCACCAGGGAGGAAGTTACCCCCAACAGCCCCTTACATACACGCAACCGCAGTCTCTAGCCTACAGCAATGGATATCCTCCACAGCAGCAGCAATCGTCGTATACGCCGCGGTACACCACCAACTATCCTTCGGAACAGCAGACAATACCGTCGTATATGCCACCCTACGCGAATAGCCCTCCGCAACAGCAGCAACCAGCTCCGCAAATGTCTCCAGGGTACCCTATGACGTATGCACCGTCCACTCAGTTTAACAACGTCGTGGGCAACAACATCATGGTCATCCACGCCCCGTCGTCGCAAGATCCCACCCACCCCTTCAATGTCGGCCAACAAAATGCTAGACGACTCCGCTTAGAAGTAGAGAGGAGATGGAGGAGAGAGGCAGAAGAGAAGAAAGGAATATTTCGCGCGCAGCCATACAAGAAGAGATGAGTAAGAAGATGTGAACGAGTACACGAGCGCCACTGCTGCATTTCCTCTTTCCTTTGTATCCAACAGGGGAACATTTCGTACTGTCAATATATGTACTTACCACTTACCACTTACCACTTACGAACGAACGAACGACCTACCCATCCCAACTATCACAATGTCTAAGACCTAATGAGATGTAATTGACGATTATGCGATGAAGTAAAGAAAGAGAGAGTGTGTGGAAAAACGGGAGGTAGCACATGTTGCGTGGTACCGATGCCGACTTCGGAACGGATCGCGCTGACGTTCGGGATGGGAATAACCGCTACCCGTAGTTAGCGTCGACCCGCAAGTATAGTGAATGCCAGTCTGCCAATGAACTTTGCTGAAAATCTCACCCCTCATCCCATCACTCGCAACCAAGTGCACTCGTCCATACTTTAGTATGATTTTATTATTGGTATCATGTCATCTCATCATCGTTCCATAGCACTAGGCTTTTCCTAAACGTGATCTCATCACTATCTAGCCTCAGGAGACGCCCAAGTAGTCCGGTCATGAACCGTCTCCCGGTGAAGCCACCTCCTCCAGTACGTCAACGTGGTACGCATATCATCGGTCGCCTTCTAAGCCCTCGACATGTTCTCGCCCTCCTCAGCCTTCTGGAGACCGTACTTCTTGAGACTATATTATCGTTAGTGACTGAATATAACATTTTGGGTTAATAAAACTCACCGAATGCTCTGGATGGCAATGAATCCTGTAGTGTCCATCGGGCTGAAGTTGTCCAAAGTGTCCATGGACGCCTCCTCCTCCGAGTACAGCTTCTCGGTCTGGCTAGACCTACCCAGCACATACGCGTTACCCTTGTACAACTTCATCCTAACCTCGCCGTTGACCCTGCGCTGGGAGAACAACAAACTGTTCTCGATGAACTCGCGTTCAGGAGAGAAGTACATGCCGTTGTACAACTGGTAGCTCCAGTTATGTGATACGAACTGGTCGCGCAGGTTGCGCACCTGGGCGTCCATGACGAGACCCTCGAGATCGAGATGGGCGAGGCGAAGGATGGTCATGGCGGGGGAGTCGTAGCAACCGCGGGACTTTAGGCCGATGAAACGGTTCTCGACAATGTCGATGCGGCCGATGCCGTGGGTGAAACCGAGTTTGTTAAGCGCGACGAAGAGCTCGACGGAGTCGGTGTAGGTCTTCTCTGGGGTGACGACCTTGACGGGGATACCCTTCTCGAAGTAGACGGTGATGTCGGTGGGTTCGTTCGGGGCGTTGAGGGGGGAGTCGGTCATGGTCCACATGTCGTCTGGAGGAGACACATCGGGGTCCTCGAGGATACCTGAACTGTTAGTCACGCTATCGCAATCCCTGGAAGTATTGTCATACCAGCTTCATAGCTGCAGTGAGCCAAGTTGGCATCCATAGACCAGGGCTTCGCCTTGGTAGACGTGACAGGAATATCATGCTTCTCAGCATAGTCGAGAAGATCCTGCCTGCCCTTGAAGCGTTCGCAGAACTCAGGCAACCTCCATGGCGCAATGACCTTGATGGTAGGTTGGAGTGTGTAGAAAGCCAGCTCGAAGCGGACTTGGTCGTTGCCCTTGCCTGTGCAGCCGTGCGAGACGAACCCACAGCCTTCTTGTTGCGCAACGCGGATTTGTGCGCGGGCGATGACTGGGCGGGCCAGCGAGGTGCCGAGGAGGTAGCGGCCTTCGTATGAGGCATTGCACTGGACGGCGCGGAAGCAGAGCTCTTCAACAAACTCCTTTTGCAGGTCCAGGATGACCATCTTCTTCGCACCAATCTTGAGCGCCTTCTTTTCTACCTCATCCCAGGGCTCTTCTTGGCCAACATTGGCGAGGAAGCACACGACCTCATAACCCTCCTCTTTATTTACATGTCAGCTTGTGCTGCGTTTCTGAATGGTGTTGTCACGTACCGATGAGCCATTTCAGGATCGTAGAGGTGTCGAGGCCGCCTAATGACTCAGGTTAGTCTTGTTTGCTCAGGCGTGACGAAAGCAATCTGTCGCGCAATTGGTAATTGCAAAGGGTACTCACCAGAGTATGCAAGACAAACGCGTCCCTTTGACATGATTGCAAATTTTGAGGTATAGAAAGGAAGAGGAAGTGTGAGGAAGTGAGTATGAAGAGTCGATTTAAGAGGGGTTGCGGCGTCTGGGGAACAACGTGCGGAGAGTCACTTGCTTATCTTATCGGTCAAAAAAAGTTCGGTGCTCAGCATTCCTGCGGGCCGATCATCGGTCTGAGTCAAACTCAACAGTCAGGTACCTGAATCTTTTTCTGTACCCGCTCGTCTTGTGATGATCCAATTGCAATCACTTTGACTCTGAGTCTTGAGCTTCACCTCATGCTTTGCCCATAATCACATACATTTTGCGGGTGGCGTATGCCCAGAGAATAATATTCAAGTGGTATAAATCCCAACGCCGAGTATGCAATGCTCCGTCCCAGGGCATAATATGTCGTAAGCAACGTACGAACAGAGGAGTAAACGACATTCACCAACCCAAAGAAGCTTTGGCTACCCAAACACGGAGATGAAGATTCAACAAAAGCCGGATACGCATATGCGCTGACAACATCAAGGACTTCTGTCCTCCTAAAACGCACCCCCTGCAACCCTTTCCCGCTCATAGAAAACAATATACGCCTTCTCATTCTGCAAACGATTATGCGGCGGAAGGTTTCCAGGGTCGAAATCCGTGATCTTATCATCGTTAAATGATCGCCAACACCCTCTCGACTTGTCCTTGACAAACGCAATGTAATGTCCACTTCCAAGCGTAGCGCCAATATGCCAGATGACAGCGTAAGCATTGTACACGTAGGGTCCGTTCATAGTAGGGTCGCTCTTGACGCCAGCAAGCTGTACAGGTCCATCTCGGGCCTTTTCCGAGACGTATCTTTCTTGTTCAGGTGTCATAGGTGGTTCGACAAAGGGACCTATGTCGAGACGTTGGAGCGGGAAATTAACAGGTGTTCGGACCTTACGAGCGCTCTCGGTTCGAGATGCGCTGAAGCGTTTGAAGTGGATGACGAGGGTGTCGGGTGCTCGGGTGATGGTGATCTTCTTCACGGCCTCGCGATCTTTCTTACAGCGAGGGCAACGCCATAGTTCATCACCTGCCAGGCGCTCTGGCGCGCAATACGAGTTTAGGCATTGGCGTAAATCGCATTCGCCCTCTCGTGGGATTTCCACGCTGATGCTCCAGAAGGCTTCGTACGTCGTACTCGTCACACCGCATGTCTGGCATGTAAGCTGTGAAGCGTGTTGACCAGCAAATAAACCACCAATGACAGACATGTCTCGATGTTGGTATCGTCGCCACTCAATCATCGCCGAGTATTGACGAGGAAATCTCTCACGTGTCAACTCTTCCGCGTCTGAGAGTGGCTTGAGTGGTGGTTTGTTCCATGTTAGATTCAAGTCTTCGTGCATGTAGTCCAGAACGAATTCTAGGAATTCCTTGGCGTCTTGTTGTTCGTCGATGCCCCATTGTGAGTTGAAATGGCCACAAATACGCTGTTCAAAGTTAGATATGTCCATGTCCCACTCCTACTCTTCGAACTTACCCTGAATGTGCTAGGGCGCACGGACCCGACATCACCTTTATACAGATTGGACAGCAGCGTCGCGTACGCCTCCGGCAGGATACCCTTGGTGCCTTTCCAATTATCTCGTTGGAGGTCCCGCTGGTATCGTCCGGTGAGAAACAGGTCTGAAAGCAACAGGTGTCCACTAAGACATTGCACTACAGAGTTCATGTAGCATGTCACGCCAAAGTTTAGCAGTCCAGTCCGGTGCAGCCTCAAGTTACTAAATTGAGGTTGGCCATTGTAGACGACATCGCGATTCTGGTTCACTTGTCGTTCGTGCACGCCACTATAGCTGACTCGAGGCACAGACGGTGGCGGTCGGGAAGGCGCAACAGGTATGGCAGGTGCGACGTATTGATTGGTCGACTGGAATTTGGACGGGTACATCATGGACGACTGTTCGGCTTCAACATCGGGATATCGACGCAAGAACTCTTCGGTTGAGCGATAGAATGGCGAGGTAGGTTCCTCCTCTTCCTCGCCGTCCGCTGGAGGCACTGCAACAGCAGCACGCCCCTTTCGAGCTTCTTCCAACCACTGTTGCTGTTCCTCTTGATCCATGGGAACGTACTCGCGTCTTGATCTCCTCTGCGTATTGTTTCTCGCAATGTGGCTTGCGGCCGGTGATCGTCGGATAGCCCGAGTTCGGGTCGGACCAGCAGCCACCGCTGCAGCGGTAGATGACATCTTCAAAGCCTGTGGGCCCACGAGATCGACCCAAGCATCAAGCCCACCTTTGAGAAGGACTGGAGGACGCTTGAGTGGCTTGTCGGCGTTGAATTCGTGTAAGGTGTCAAACAACCGCTTCAAGGCAACTTCGCTGTCAGATCGATTGTGCCTATGTATGAAATCAATGTTCTTGGTCGACTCGTCGTAATACACGACTACATCAAAGTCGGCCCGCCTATCGAACATGTCCTGTTCATCGTCCGGCGATATGATCAGACGATCTTGAAGTTGTTCGGCAGAGTCGCCATCGCGTAACGTCAGTGGCTCTATGCACATGATATTGCGCACGAAAACGTGCCCCGCATCATAATCTGTCCTATCCCGTACGTCGATCGTGAGTACATTGTACATACGGTAGTAGTCATAGAGCATGCTAGCGTCAATCTCAAGTTCCACCGTCTTACTGACAGATCTTGTTCTCCCATTGACATCGCGAAGACTTTGCTGAGCAGGAAAATACGAGTTCGGTGCGCTGTTTGCATTGGGCGCATAGCTTGATGCGCTGGACGAAGCAAGTGAATTTGTACGTCCTCCAGTCCCGTTCAAACTCCTAGGCGTACTGCGAGGTGCGTTGATGCTTGAAGGGCCTGATATGTTCCGTGCTGGACTATAGGTAGGACTGGGCTCCTTTGGTAGTGAAGCTGCGAATTGTGTATCTAGAGGTAGTTTTGGCGGCGGTGGGGGCATCGAAAGAGGTGGTGGGGGCATACCCCGGGGACCCATGACCCGACTTGTGGAATGGTAGTCTGCAGGAGACGGCATCTTGACAGACAAGTCCTGGCTGGAGCGGGCGGACAATGTATCAACGGGTGGACCAGAACCTCTCAGATTCGCAAACCGTTGTGCGAGATCATTTACTCCGTTCACCGATGACAAACTTTGGTGTACAGCCCGGCCATGCAGTGATTGCGGCTTCGGTTGCACGGGCGGTTTTCTCCGAGGAGAATCCAAAGGAGCCGCAGGTGAAGCTGGACCATTTGGAATCTCGGTAGGAACTTCAGGAAGCATCAGCTCGTCGTCCTTCCTTAGTGCGATCATGCCGTTGCGGTTGCTAGGTGTTGTAGCGGGCGGCACAGAGGTAGTCCTGTGGTGGGCGCCGTTCCTCTTGTTATCATTTTTAATAATGTCCTTGATGCGCACGAATCGCTCTTCGCTCGACTTGATTTCCTTCATGAGATCGTTGAAGTCGCGGTGGATCTGGCTCCGGCTACCATTGATCTTGTCGTAGTAATCACGGTGCGTTGGTATCAGCTCGGCGACGATTTGATATGCGACGATGTATTCCCAGTAAGCGCCGGCAGGTGAGCGGTTATTGAGCATCGTCTTAGCCGAGTTGAAATGTCCTCTGGCCCTATCCAGGAGAAGTTTGATCTATGTCTTGTCAGCGACTGTCGCATACTGGGCGTGTCTTGGATGTGTACCGAATGGTGTCTCAGCGACTCGGCCGTGTCTGTCGCAGAGGCTATGATTTCGGCGATGGGCGGAAATGGGCCTACAGAACCTCTGGAGTCACCAGCGCCATCGCTGCTTCTCCATCCATCTGCGCCGACGCCGTGAGCGCCATTGGTGTAGCCGTTCATAGTGTTGTTGGCGGGCAGAGGTCCTGAGGGCGGCCGTGGAGCAGCCGCACTCACAAACACACTTTAGACGGCGGGCAGGCGTGCATGTTCGAGAGGTCCCAAGTAAGGCGCACCTGGATATAGTCGTAGCCGTAATCGAATACGTGTGCGTAGAGAGGCAGTGTTGATCGGGGATGCGGGGCGAGTCGGGTAGCGCGTGATTGGGTAGAGCGTCGAGTAGTTGGGCGGTGATTGTGCAGTGACTACAGCAGCAATTTCCAGGGGGATTTGGGTGCCCTCGGTGCAAGTGTTGGGCGTGTATAGCTTTCCCGTCGTGGGCAGGGTTGAGGCATGTGTCGGTCGATGAGGCTCATGGCCGGCCGGCGTCATCGCCAAGACCCTCACCTCGGACAGCTTGCTACCTAACCACCCACTACCACTATCACTGCGCGCCAGAGTCGACCTAATCCGCTCCACTAATCCGAGGCCAAAGCCAGCACCCAAATACACCTCTACATCTTTGAAACCCTAGAAACTATCCACCAGCTGGGAGCGCCTCAACATCATGGCGGGCTGGTTCGGGTCCTCGACCACCAGCGCGCTCGACGAGCAGATCGAGCGCGCGACATCTTCGAGCTTGTATGGGCTTTTCCAAGATATGCACAGCTTCAATATACATGCTAATATATATACTAGAGAGGACATGCCCCTCAACCTCGAGATTTCCGACGTTATTCGCTCCAAGACAGTGCAGCCTAGAGATGCCATGCGCGCATTGAAGAAGAGGATAGGGAATAAGAACCCCAACGTCCAACTTGCCACTTTGAATGTACCGCAAGCTTCCCGAAATGACATGAGTTTCTGCTAATACGCTATAGCTTACCGACACGTGCGTCAAGAACGGTGGCGCTCACTTCATCCAAGAGATAGCTTCACGAGAGTTCCTCGACAACATGACCTCCCTACTTAAAGCACCTCCGACCGTCGCACCCAACAACGATGTGAAGAACAAGATGCTCGAGCTTATACAATCGTGGGCGACTGCTGCTGAAGGGCGCATCAACCTGAGCTACATCAACGAGGTCTACCACAGTCTGCAACGAGAAGGCTACCACTTCCCTCCAAAGGAGAACATCTCTAGTAGTATGCTCGACAGCAGTGCGGTGAGCAGTTTATATGCGTTCTAGGAATCGTTCAGGAACTAACATTTGCGGTAGCCCCCAGAGTGGACCGACTCCGACGTTTGCATGCGATGCCGTACGCCCTTTACCTTCACGAACCGAAAGCACCATTGTCGCAACTGCGGAAACGTCTTTTGTGGCGCATGTTCGAGCAAGAGCATCCCGCTACCCCATCTCGGTATCATGGACCCTGTGCGCGTCGACGATGGCTGCCATGCGAAGCTTACCGAGAGATCGCGAGGAACACCGCTTCTTAGGGTATTCGATACGCCTAAACCACAAAGAACGCTATATCAGGGATCAATGGAGCCGCGAAATGCGCGCGTCGAGGACAGCTTCGATGCAGACTTGAAGCGAGCGCTGGAGATGAGTTTGGACGAAGCCAAGGGCAACAGTTCGTCCGGATTCGTACCTCAGTCTCAGTTGCAGTCGCAATCCAAACCGACCAATGGGACGGCTAAGAGGCAACCCGAGGAGGAGGAAGATGCCGACCTAGCTGCCGCCATTGCAGCTTCTTTGGCAGACATGGAGGAGCAGAAGAAGAAATATGCCACGACCTTCCGAGAACAAGCCTCCAATGCGAGTGGTTCAGCACCTTTCGTTGCACCCAAGAACGACTATGAGCTGACTCCGGTTGAGGCGGAGAACATCAACTTATTCTCCACACTGGTTGACCGGTTACAACACCAGGCACCTGGCACTATCCTACGGGAACCACAGATACAGGAGCTGTACGAGAGCATCGGAAAGCTTAGACCGAAGCTTGCGCGTACCTATGGCGAGACTATGAGCAAGCACGGTACGTTGTCTTTTCCTTTGTCGCTAGAATGTCACTAAGAAGAATAGACACACTGCTTGACCTACACGCCAAGCTGTCAACTGTTGTCCGATACTACGACCGCATGCTCGAGGAAAGACTATCGAGCACCTACAACCAGGCCAACGCCATGTATGGTCTCCCTGTCTCCACCCAACGGGCTCCATCCAACCTTTACCCCAGCATACAGCAGTCGGGAGCACCAGATGGATCAGGCGAGAACTATTACACAGGAAACGCAGCCCCTTCAGGCGCATACGGACAACCGCAATCGCAATACGGTGGCGGCTATCAAGCACCCTATCCCAACTTCGACAAGCGTCCACAGTCCTATGCTCCGCCTCAAGATCAGTACCAGCAACCATCACAGCCATACCCCAACTTTGCGCAACCGCCACCTAACACGTCGTATCCGAATCCTGCCTCGCCACAACTGCAGCGCCAAGTATCGAATCAGCAATATCCCCCACAACCGTCCTCTGCATATCCACCACAAGCACCTCCCTCCGACGCGGAAAGTGCTAGCTTTTACTACGGTGAGAACGCCGCAGCACAACCATCTCAACCGCCCATGCAACGAACTCAAAGCTACGGCTCTCAGCCTTCGCAGCAACAACAACAGCAACCACTTTCTCCACAAGCATATACTCGTGTCCCACCACAGCAGACACCCATTTCACCGCCCGCGCAACCTGCGACTGCGTGGCAGAACCCGCCATATCCCAGGCAAGATCAGCCACAGGCCCCCCAACAAGCACCTCCACAGCAGCAACAGCAAGCTCCGCAGCAGGCAGCGCCGCCACCACAACAGTACTGGCAACAGCAGCAACAAGCGCCCCAGCAGCAGCAGTCTTCAGCCTGGCAATCAGCGCCTTATGCGACAGGTGGGTATGGACCTGAGAGTTTCCCATCAGCGCCGCAGAATCAATTGCCGGCTCAGCAGCAGAAGGTTGTTGATGAGCCCTTGATTGATTTGTAGATGAGTAGCCTGTGCTCTTTTTTGAGGCCGATGGTTGGCCTGGGCAGATAATCAGTTAATTCTGGATTGTGTGCTCCGCAATGGAACGGCGCAAATTGACCATCTTCAAAAGGCCAGGAACAGGATTGTTCGTTTGGGCTTTGGTGTGTTTCGTAGGCCTAGTCATCGTTTGTAGGCATTTACACCTTAACATAATCATGAATTTCACTGGTGTCACACCAGCTCGGGACCGGCTTCAACGATTCAGAAATATATGCCAGCAGACTTCTCTTTCATTCCTCAAATCTCACATTAATATTGCCCATCAAATCTCCGGCTCATACCTTTCCAACTCGTCTACTGCGCGACTCTTACACACGCTCCACACCCACCTATCCTTCATTCCACTCTCTTCCACAGCCCCCAATACAAAGTTGTCCAATTCCACATACCCCCAATGCGGCGCTTCAAGCCTAACAATGGCGCAGCTACTATATTGTAATAACGGTACTAGCGGCACCCTTTCCGTGCGTAAGTTTGATTGCGAACGATCATCTTGCCCGTCCGCTGTGTCTGGTCCTGATCTAAAATAACTGTGTAGCCGACCAAGCAACGTACTCTGCGCTTGCAGTATCTCAGTGTCGGGTAGGAAGGGAAGCAAAACCTCGCAAATGGACCGTGCTCCTAAAGAGAGGGGGAAACCAGAGCCTGATTTCTGACGATTCCGCAGGCTGCTGGCGGTATAACAGTCGGTTTCTGGGGATACGGAGTTGTGGGTGCGTGTTGAGATACCATAGCCCATTCTGTTCCTGCCCAGGATGCTGATAAGATGCGTTACTTCCGCATGTTCGGGATGTGGGATGAGGAATTCGAAAAATGCCCTACTCTTTGTTTGCTGGTAGTGCGGTAGCTGGATGAAGGGAATTGTTAGGGATATATCCCACGTCGCTGTTTGGGTAGTCGACACACCACCGTCGTTGATGCGTAATGGTATCACACCTCGCTCGAGCAGCCGCCTCAGTGCCCATTGATGCGGCCTCTTGAATCTCGCCTGTATCGTGGATATATGCTCGGTGTGGAAAAGTGTATGTCGAGGCTGGATCTTGTTCTCATGTGCCAAAGCGATAAGCCCATATAGTGTAGACCAGTCTTTTGTTAACCAGGGTTCCTGCCATGCTTCCGCTAGTTCTTGTTCTTGATCTGCCTTTGTTGAGATGGAAACGCGGCGGCGATGGGCAAAGTGATCTACTATTAGGATGGAAGAAAGGATGACGAGGAATTTAATTATGCTAGGTAGACTGAGTCGGTAGAGAGAGGTGGTGGATTGATAGATGGGCGCTTGGTCCGGCGATCTCATGACGGAGGTTGTTGCTCTTGTTACGATAGCGGTGATAGTCGGGGTCGTAGTCATCATTGCTGTATCATTGATATGCCACCCGCCGTACAGAACGTGTATGTATCATCCAGTAGGTTAAGCTTCCCAGTAAGTGCCAACACTGCGTTGAAGTTTCCATGTCGATTGCGTAGCCTTTGTATACCAGTTTGACTTGTTCATCAATGAAGCATGGGTTTTCTTGACCGGATCCGGCATACCGCATCGCTTTGTTCGCTTGCTGGAGAGAGCGGACAAGCTCGTATTGTTTACTTCTTCCAAGGAAGACAATGTACACGCAAAGTGGGGTTTTCTGCCATTGGAAGGTTTTCACGCACTGGAGACTGAGACATGATCTGGTGTGGAGTCTGACGAATTTTGAGATTTTTTACAATCTAGACGAAGTCTGGTTCCAAGCGCTGTCTCATCCATGCTCCAATTTCTTGTAGTGGTGGGTTTGTTTCTACATTAGTATCTGGTTGAGTCCAAAGACCTACACCTTCGTACGAATCTACTTCTACACGCTCCTGGGCGATTGCCTCGTATTGCTTCTTCTCTGCAACGTCGTGCCATCTCGACCGGCCAGAATGCGATTTCAGGATTTGACGCGCGATGCTGCGTCGTAACATCTTGGCCAATTCATGTGCGGTATCGGACAATGGACTCTCCAAACCAGTCGTGATGTTCCAGATTGGCAAACTCAGTCTGGTGCCAGCTGGAGGATAGTTACGGGCGTAGGCACGGCATCTGGATAATGTTGGTACTGCTGGTGGGGCTTTGATATTGTCTTCAAATGTGGCGTAGTGGTTAAGGGCCATTTGAGTCTCGATGTCAAGGAGTTCATCAGGCTGTTGCGACGCGAAGATGTCGTCTTGTTGTGGAAAGATTAGTTGTGCGTGAGGAGAACGGAAGAAGTGGATGGGAGAAGCGAATCGGTCGAAGTAGTCTTGTGGCTTCTTGAATAGGATGTCACGCTTTTCCGATAGTGTCCAGGCAGGTATGATTGTGTTGTCTCTGTAAGCCTGCCAAGACGTCGGAGGCGGTGTCTTTGCTGAACGTTTCTTGGGGCGCTTACGTTCATTTTGCAATTTCTCTACAGCTTCGCGAATGGCTAATGAACCAGCCATGTCCTCATCTGCAGGAAGTTGCGTTTCGTCGCCATACTGAGGCTCCGGGAGATCTTCGAGTTGGACAACTGGAAGGTCGTCTGGAAACACCCAGTCTACGATTGGGTTGTTAATGGCAGCAGCAGCGACTCGGCTCTCTCCAGCACGGCACTCTGTCAGGGCCAGCATGGTTGCCAAGGAGCCGCCGACGAGTTCTCCGCATACACCAAGACGTGCTAGATAGGGCCGTTTGAATTCATCGATAAGCAAATGCTCGCGGACCCAGTCATAACCAAGCAACACATCATGACAAGGCGTGGGATACTGGTGCACAGACGATGCGCGGTAGTTGATGCGAACGATGGTCGCAGCGCTTGACTCTTGCAGTGTTGCTATTACGCGTTCCTCTTCATCTGAGCTCTTCGGCACTACTGGTCCTGGAGGTATGTAGAGTAAGATTGGAGCTGAAGATTTTGGCGCCTGGAAAACGCTGTATGGATTCTGTTAGTAAGTACATAACAAGCCAAGATCATGCCCAGAAGCTGCGATCTCAAGATGCTCGCTTAGGGCGGGGCATGGTGTTGGATTGTGGAGGAGTCAAGTGCTGTGAGGTCATCGCACAGTAGACGGAGGTTTATCCGGGCAAATGCAACGAGAGTGCAAGATGGAGCGACAGCAACGTCATATGAAGAGACAAGACGGGAGGCATACTTACTCAACCGTGATGGAGCCATTCGACCGACACGGGATGTCGATCCGTTCACATCGTGGTGGAGCGGTGACCGCCGAGTAAGGGCGTCTGGAAAGAGCGCTCGAACTGGTGCGAAAGGCGAGATGCGGTAGTCGCGGCGATGATAGGGCAGTGAAAGCCTTCAGACAGGAGTTTGGCAGCATCAACGGGGAGCATGCAAGCGATGGTGGGCACAATGTAGTCACAAGGCACAAGGCGAGCAAGGCGAGCAAGATGGAGAATAGACCTCAGTTCGCTTGGGGGCTGTCGCTTGCGCATACGGACGCGGTAGGCGGTAGGCGCCCTAGGGGAAGTCGCGACCGCCGCAAGCAAAGCGCATCAACAAGAAGCTCCGACCTCTTGCAATTAGAAATTTGCGTGCGCGATATACGAGTACGTGCCAGCGAATGCGAAAATAACAAAAGACATTAGTAAATCTGTCAACCATCAACGATTGTCCGGTAGTGCTCAGGGGGAAGTGGTGCGCGGGTCAGCATGTGGCGCGGGTTGCAGGGAAATTAGTTTAGCTGCTTGCAACCCCGAACTGGAGCTGGTCTGGTGCAGTCCACAACCCGCAAGCCTGATTTCATTTCTACGCCGCCTCCGCTCCTTGGTGCCGACTTGTCTTTCATTCCTGTGTGTCCTTGACCGTCGTGCTGTGTGCGATTCTCCTTGTGGTGCTCCATTCTCGACAGGCCCTCCCTCGACCTATCACGCCTATTCGCGCCTACGATCCGCTTCACAGCCTCACACAGCCGCGCAGGACCAAACTCGGTACCACCTAATGCATACACCTACACGTTTCGCCCGATAATTCTTCCTAATATATCCTTTTGCGAATATTGGGTTGTGCGACAACACGTTCGTGGTTCCAACATAGCAACCCCCGAAACGCCATTGTCGCGAAGACCCCCCCGACCGCCAGTCCGACACGTGCGCTTTCAAACAAGAATTCACGGCAGACCTCAGACCTCCACAGGACTGATACGCATACGAGAAACTGGCTATTGTCGAATAATACTCGGGAACTGTGCTTCGGGTCGTTGCCCGTTAGCTTATCGATATGGCGGAAGTATCCAAGCTCCGTGCAGTCTTCACACTGTGCAAGAACTTGGTATTGGCAGCACTGCTCTATGCAGTTATCTACGGTGTCATCACTTTCATAAATGACCCTTCTGTCGCCGCGAAGGGAAAGATTGGCATCCCTGCCTTCCTGGACAAGGCTGGGCCCACCGAGTTGATCGAGACGACCAAGGCGGGAGTCAAAGTCAAGTTTGCGGGCACCACCAAGACCGTTACTATCAACCCTCACGCCAACGTCTTTAACCGTCCTATTACTGCTGTCAAGAACAAGGACGACTACCTGGGTCCCAGGCCCCATGTCGATACTGAGGCCGACATTGATATGCTGATTGAAGAGTGCCGGGGCACCTATGCTGGGATCGAGAAGATGAGGAAGCCGTTTGATTGTCTGAAGTTCTTCGCAGAGGGCGAGGACCGCTACTACAGCCTCCCAGAGCCCGCCGACCGAGCCAGCGCCCAGGACCCCCGCAAGGCCGACTTCATCGACGCAGACGGACATGGCAAGACTCTCGAGAGCTATACTCCTGTAAAGGACGCAATTGCTGCCAATGGAACCAACATCGGCACTTGCCCAGGCCCTATCATCCCGTACCACACCTACTGGACCGGTCCTGCGACTTGGAGAGTCGAGGTCTTCATCAAGAGTTACCTTTACACCCAGAACCTGGCTTGCTCTCGTCTCTGGCTATGGCTCGACACTGACCACAATCCGAACGCCGTGTACAACATGCTGAACAAGGATGCTTTGTTCGCTCGCTTCCTCCCTCTGGTCGAAAGAGGCGACATCGTTGTCATGCCCTGGAAGTTCCCCAGCCGCATTCCGCTAGCCACCGACAAGGAAGACAAGAATGGTTTCGACTACTACAGCAAGCCCGGAGCGGTGAACGCAAAGGGCGAGAAGGACGTAGCCGAGAACATCATCGAGGACAAGACTGGTCAGCAGTGGCTCGTTCTGACGCAGAAGCAAATGACATTCCTTCCGGTCGCCGTTTCCGATGCTGTTCGCTTCATCGTGCTGCACATCTATGGAGGCGCCTACTTCGACATGGATGTCCTGATGCTCCGAGACATGCGACCACTTCTCTTGCCAAAGGAACACGCCTGGGCAGAACGATGGGCGGCACACCCTCACCCCGGCGACTACAACACCGCCATAATGTCACTATCTGCAAACTCCTCCCTTTCATCGTACTTGCTCTACGGCGGTATCAGAATGGGTGTCAACTTTCACCCCCGTGTACTTGGTCGCATGGCCTGGAAGGACGGACGCGATCAGGAGTTCAAGATGTTCGAGACTGCTGCTTTTGACCCTATCTGGACGGAGTTCAACTGGGACCGTGAGGGACGATGCACAGTCCCCTGCATCCGCGACTACAGCGCAGTCTTCAAGGGCAAGATTGGCGGCGTCAAGGATGAATGGGAGAGCTACGATGGGCCACAGCTCGATCGCATCGACCTCAAAGATGCGCAACGCAAAGAGCTCAGGATGTCCGCCAGCGACACATTGACCAGGCGCGGGGAGGAGAATGCGCCCGCTTCGGCCGCTCTACCAACGCCCAACCACGGCGACAAAGAGCACCCCGATTCATTCCAAGCCACGCTTGACGAGGAGGCTGAGCTCCGCAAGGCCGGCGTGATTACTGATTACGTTCTGGCCGAAGACAAGTTCCCACCCAACAACCGCACGTTGGAGAACTTCTTCCGGGGTGCCTGGACGTACCACATCCACAACCAGGTAAGTTTTCCCCCAAAATTCCTCCCTTCTGCGTTCTCTTGCACATCTAGTTGCCACCTCAACCCCGCTTTGGCGCTTTTAGCTCGTCTGTCCCTGCAGCAGTTAGCTCGGCAACGGCTCGTGTCTGGGGACTGCAAGATAGTACTCTGCCAAAAGAAAAAGGAAAGAACGCACGCTAACAATTTATCACAGTGGATGAAACATCCTGAACCTTCATCATGGATCTCAGTCCTCGAACACGCTCATGACGGGTTCATCGCTGGTAAGCGCACGAATCCTTACGGCGAGAAGTGGACTGGTCCTAGTCTTATGCCATACAACTATTGGCCAGAGTATGTGTGAGGCTCCGGCTACCGCCGAACTTTAACCCCCCTTCTATGATGTTGAAGAGTCTTCTCATCATGGAGGTTGCCGTGCCGGGTGTTTCTCGCTCTGGGGACTGAGACTGGCTTTTACTAGCGAGCGAGGTCGTTCGAACGTCAGCAGTCAACTACTGGTCACGTCATGCGATCACCGGCATGCTCCGATGTACATTCCTACATCACCCGTCGTCTCATCCAACACCAACTTTACGGACCACGACAACACCAAATCATCTTCATCAAAAATAAGCGCAGCATAAAGCCAGATCTACGAATCTCTGCTTTTGGAGTTCTCGGTGTTCACATATATCTTCATAGTCTCGCTCGCTTTGGCGGCATATACCCTTCGTTTCTTGTTAATTGTTTATCATCGGTTTGGGCCTGTGGTACTAGTTCTTTTCAGGCGCATGCGTCAGCCACACTTGGGTTTCTTGTTCATTTGATCGAATACGAATAGGGGAGGAGATTTAACGATGTGGCGTCATGGCCAGAATGAGAATAGAAAAGGTTGAATCTACAGACTTCTTCTGAACTATGTTACTGCATGCGCCCTTCGAGTCGGTTCTACTGCTGACCACGATCGCTCAGGTTGTTCTGGTTCACGATAGAATATGACAGGAGGAAGTAACAGCAAACTACGTCGCAATATAAGCTATTGACTTGTACGCAAACTGCCATTGCTCTTGAGAGGTCTCAACCATGCCCAAATGCCCAAACCAGAAGAGTAAACCGGGGGAATCTCGAGCCGAAGAAACTCTTACTGATTTGAATATGGCGCACTTTGAGGGCAACCATATTTCCTGCCGTTGTAAGTCTATGGTGGTACCAACGCGTGCTCGTGCGATTCAGAATTAGTACACATGAACAGACCCGACCAAGACAATCATCCCGAACCTATCTCCCCCGAAGAGCCACTCGAGGACAATACAAGCATGTCGTCGTGGCGTTGGAAGAAGCTTCAATGAACAGAGGTGGCAGGACCTTAAGCAGGGAGGATATTAGATCCACTTCCACTATGCTTGTGCACGGAGTGAAATAACATAATTTGTCGCCTGTTCCAGTACTAAAATCTCCCAAGGAAAGCGCACGGAAGTGCACCTCGACATCGCCAACGACAGCACACTCACCAACAACTACCGGCGCGCGAACAATCGATTGTACGCCTGCCTCGTAGGCAAGTCCATGCTGCCACCGGTCGCAATCCGACACTCTTCCAACCCATCAAAGCAGACAATCAAGTGTCACTCGCACTGTATAATGCCATCCACGCATTACGTACAGCCGAAACAGCATATAACCTAGCTCGTGACGACCGTGCTACGCCTACTTTGAGCAGGACGAAACCGGCGTCAATCTGCTGAACCATAATAGGAATGTTACGGCGGCGGAGCAGGAGGTCAATTTTACGCATGCGAGGGTGGAATCCAATAGGAGACTTTTAAAGGTTGGATATGGGGAGTGATGAGGGTGGCGAGGTGCATGTTCATGATAGCGACGGACATTGAGGAGAGTGAGAGACAGGGATTGAGAGAACTGAAGGACAAGAATAGTGGCTAAATCAGACTATCATGTCATACACAAGTAAATACATGGCGCGATCAAAAGCATGAAAGATTTAGCTTTCGCAGCCGGTCCCTCGCAATGCAGCACTACAGTCCACCCAATCACTTCTTCACCTTCTCGAACCCCTCAAAGTTCGGCAACTTGGCCCTAATCTCATCCGCATACGCCGGCAACCCCCCAGCATAGTTGACCTGCTCAAAAGCCTTGCCCGGCATACTTCCACCCATATACGTGCTCTTGGTCGTAGGAAACAGACTCTTGTCGCTCAGCTCATTGATGCGCACCTTCCACTTCTTACTCGCATCATCCGTCGGATTGATATATTTGAGTCCTTGCCGTTCAATCTGCTTGATAGCATCCACGATCCAGCGGCCTTGTACTTCGACGCTCGTTGGACCGTTTGAAAGAAGCGTAGGCCCATGCGGACCATAGAGATGAAACATGTTCGGGTATCCTGCGATAGTAGTACCGAGGTACGTATATGCCGCCTTCTTCCATTGGGATTGCAACGTGACGCCGTTGATGTCCTTGAGGCCCATGGAAGTCATGCCGCCAGTGGTGATGTCGAAACCAGTGGCGATGACGACGACGTCGAATTCGTGAACTGTGCCGTCTTGCAGCTTGATGCCTTTGGGAGTGAAGCCGATAATTGGGTTGTTCTTGATGTCAACAACGTCTACGTTGGGTCGATTAAATTGCTCGTAGTAGGTTTGCTCGAGGCAGGGGCGCTTGACGCCGAAGGGGTGGGGTGGCTCGAGTGGGGCGAGGAGGTCCCGAAGTCTGGGGTCGCCAATGCGGGTGCGTACGTTCTTAGCCCAGAAGTCGTAAGCTATAAGTGTGTCAGCAGCTGTTATCTCCATGCGAGTGAACTCTGCTTACCCTTTCTGTTAGCTTTCATGTCGAAGAGGTAGTCCTTGTAGTTAGCTAGCCAGAAGCGGAAACCACCATCGTTCCAGAGTTTCTGGTAAAACTGCTCCCGCTCTTCTTCAGTGTCTTCAAACGTGCCCTTCTCGGAGAGGCCGTACAAGAATCCACCAAAGTTCCTCTCCCGATAACGGAAGAGCTCGGGGTAGAAGGGCTTGGTGTCATTCTGTTCTTTGGCAGTAAGGTTTCTCTTTTGCATAGGAACAGCTAGGTTGGGTGTGCGTTGGAAAACCTTGAGCTCGCCTGCAATGGGACCCCATGCCTGCGTGATTTGTACACCTGATGCACCCGTACCAATAACGGCACACTTCTTGCCATGAACATCGATGTTCATGTCAGGCCAGAAAGAAGAGTGGTGCACGATGCCTTGGAAGTCATCAATTCCCACGAACTCGTCTGGAATGTAGCGCTTGGCAGCGAAGCCAGCTGCGACCACGAAGTACTTGGCCTTAGCCGTACGACCATCAGCGGTTTTGATAGTCCACTTGCCTTCCTGGGTGTTGAACTGTGCATCAACCACGACGCTATTGAAGGCGGTCTCCTTCTTGATGCCGAGGACCTTGTCGCAGTGATCAAAGTATGCACGCAAGTCTTTGTAGTCAGGATAGTTGTTGGGCCACACCCAGTCCCTGTAAGTCTCTGGGATGGAGAGCTGATACTCTGGGATTTCAGAGTCCACACCAGCTCCTGGGTAGCAGTTCCATCTCCAAGTGCCACCAAGGTCCTAAACATGTCAGTACAGGTGTGAAGCTTGATTTACAAAGACAGTGAAGGTACATTGCCTGCTTCATAGATGACGGTGTCGAAACCGGCCTTCTTCAACTCATACCAGCAGTAGATGCCCCCGAATCCGCCGCCTACAACAAGAGCATCGACATCGAGATTGTCGGCGTATGGCCCTGTAGTACCACGGCGTTGAGCGTACTCGTGGAGTTCAGTTTTGATCTTCATGTTGGGGGTTGGAAGTCGACCAAGGAGATGTCTAGATGATAATTTGGCTTGACCGTATGAATTGCCTGTCCTGCGAATCCCAACGTCCTTATATCCTCATGTCTGTTCTCATATCTCAGATTCTGTGTACCCATACATAGTGTGCTCTACCAATAGAGACATCGTCGCCGCCGGCTCCGTTCTTCCGCTTGCGTTTCCGCTTTCCATCTCAAAACAGCGATTGCTGCTCCAACCCGGCGGACCCGTAGGCATCCGCAAGTCCGTTACACGGCTCAGATGACCTCTTCAGGCTTTGGCGAAAGCGATGTCCTTTATTTTTCGCATTTTGATAGGCTTGGCTTGTTGCAAGACCATTGTTACTAAGCTCCTTACCTTTTGCCGTATGCATCGTATTGAGCTGCGCTTCCGCACACGCTTCCGCAATAGTCGATACCAACGGCTTGGCACGGGCGGGGGTGCGGATCATCGACACTTTACATTAGAGGATAACAACATTGGTCTAACAAGCGTTTAGCGGGGTGCGGGGAGATAGTGTGACTGTTCTACATCAGCTCACTTTGCCCTTCTTGGAGGAGATTGCGGTACCGGTGAGGACAGATTAACGAACTGTCTCAAACGCTATGATCGAGGCCATGGGTGATTTCAACATGTATTTACCATGAAGAGCATGCGGAATATCGGATGCCACATTTGTTGCGCATACCAATACTTGGCAATTGTTCGTCCCACCTCTCGAAGAAGACAGGCTTCAGCATGAGCAAGCTCTCCGCTCAAACACTCTCCCAGCTTTTGCAAGCCACCGATGCTGCATGCGAAGACCAGATAGCTGGTATACCTGGTGCAGTAATTGTGGTCGTCGGTAAGGACGGTAGAGAGCTCTTCTCTCATGCAGCCGGGAGGCGCGGAACAGGCAGTCATGAGCCTATGACCCTCGACAGCGTCTTCTGGATCGCATCATGTACTAAGATGATAGTGGGTGTCGCCGTGATGCAGCTTGTGGAGAGGGGAATCTTAAGCTTGGATGACTCGGCGCAGGTTGAGTCGCTTTGTCCAGAACTGAAAGCAATTCAGGTGTTGGAGGCCGATGGGACCCTCGTGCCGAAGAAGCGAGGCATCACCCTTCGCATGCTGCTGTCTCATACGGCCGGATTTGGGTACACCTTCTTCAATGAGAAGCTGAGAGACTTCAGTCGACCCGCAGGTTGGGACGAGTTCTCCGGGTTGGAATTCGACATCAAGCAACCGCTTGTGCATCAACCCGGCGAGGGCTGGGAGTACGGACTGGGGATTGACTGGTATGTGGCAATGGACGAGGTATACGTGATACAAGTACTGATATGATAATTCTAGGGCTGGGAAAGTACTGGAGAGAGCAACAGGTCGTACACTCGAAGCATACTGCCAAGAGAATATTTACGCCCCGCTTGGGTTGAAGAATATATCCATGAAGCCGCATGCCGAGATGTTGCGGAATCTGGCGTATATGAACAGCCGGGATGGAAACGGAAGGCTCTCAAGGAGGGTGAGCACTACAAATGACATTCAGCCACAGATTTGACATACTAACATATTTGTTCGCGGTAGGATCACCTGCTGAGACGTCCTCTGCTACCAGACGAAGGTCATTCACCAAGCTTCTTCTACAGCGGAGGAGCCGGCTGCTTTGCGAAGCCTCGAGAATATGCCCGTAAGTGCGACACTTTTACCCACCGTTTGGTCAATGGTCAGCGTCTGACATACATCAGAAATTCTGGCAATGCTCCTCAACGATGGCACATCGCTCACGACCGGCGCACAGATCCTCTCTCCATCTACCGTGGAAGTCATGTTCCAGAATCAAATCACCCAATTCCCAGATTTCGCACGTCAAGGCATCCCGGCCGCAAAGCCGGATCTGACAAACGCTATTCCGGAGATATATCCTGTACCTGGCAACGGCCCACAGGGATGGGGATTGACATTTATGTTGAGTGGTGCAGGCGCAACAGGAAGATCGGCGAGTACTGCATTTTGGGCGGGCCTACCTAATCTTTGGTGGTGGTGCGATCGAGAGAAGGGCGTTGCAGGCATTGTTGCTACGCAACTATTGCCTTTCGCTGACGGACAAGTATTGAATCTATGGGGTACAATCGAGTCGGCGGTCTACCAGGGTCTATAGAAATGGACTTGAGAATTGACGTTATGTTCGCTGTGGCAGCGACTGTAGCGGGGGGTGATGGATGTCGTGATGCGGCATCGGAGTGGTGCGCTCAATATTGTAGATCGATCGGTAGAGAGAAGCCGAAAAGACGCTAGTCCGAAGGAAGAATGGCCGAGCATCCATATCAATCAAAGTGATGTTATGTCAATGGCCCAGCTTCTGTGAGCGGTCCGATCCTCTGACACCCCTTTTCAACTCTCCAGCAAAGAGCTCTTTCGATCGTGACCATCGAATTCAACATTTTCATGCACCTTTCGGCATGTAGCGGAACTGAAAGACCTTTTCCACCATTCAATCACACCGGAACTTAACTATGACGTCTCGCAGAGTTTCGAGGCATCTCATCCTCGCAGCTGATCCCCCGCATGGGGGAGGGTGAATGTGAAAAAGCGGGGTCGCTGCGAGAACCTGTACGCGGCCACGCTTAGCAACGTTCGCGTGGCAGCTACCTTGTATGGGCTGTAGTTCCTCGTTGAGGTCAATCTCCAACCTAACCCACTCCATCTTTTCACCTCGCTGCTCACGGATTTGATGAGCAAAGATGTTGAAGACTTTCGACAGCAGTACTATGACCGAAGTACCCAGCAAGCCTCATACTGAGATATCTGACGACTCAATGGCACCATCTAATCCATCCTACGCGGTCCCTCAGCCTACGCAACTACCACAGCCCCCTCGTCGTCAACAATGGCGTAGCTGCGACTCGTGCAGGCGCGGAAAAAGAGCTTGCGATGCGGACAAACGTACAGACTTTACAAACCAAACGTGCTCGAACTGCCTTCGGAAGAACCAAGCCTGCACTTTCAATTGGTTGAAGAAAGCTTCAGAGAGCCTTACAGAGCGGGAGCGAAAGCGGAGGCGTTCATCTGTGCAGGGTGGTAACGATCATATCGAAGATCCTACATCTATTCGCTCTCTCAGCTACCGTTTTCGAGCCCCGGCCACATCGACCATAAACGGGACTTACTACGAGATGCCAAATCGAGGGACACGATCGATGTCTTCTCTAGATGAAGACGACGAACAAGACGATTGCTTGAATATCATGCAAAGCGACGATACGGAGAACAGATCGAACGGACCGATCACTAGTGGCAACACAAATTCAGTTCAGTCAGGCAAGAATGCTGAGCAAGGATCATTCATTTCTCCCCGCTCCCGGCGAGATTCGTTCGATGTACGTCCTTATGGTCGTAACCGAATAAATGATGCTTTGTCCCCATTCATGGACATATTACTAGGACAAAAAACCTCACAAGGATTTGTAACTAATGGCTTTCTGCGCATTTACAACGATAGCATGGAAAACTCTCTTTCGTGCTGGCTGACAGAGCACAACTGCCCGTATACGATGACACGCTACAAGCCCTCTATTCTCTCAGCGAGAAAAGCTACACAAGAATGGGGTGGGTCCTGGTCCAATAGGATGTATAACCGCGTTATCCAACTTGATCGAGCTTACGCATCCCTTCGCATCCGAGATCTGACAGTCGAAGAAGAACGTACGGTCTCAAAAGCATTAAACATGACTATCATGTCTTTCGCATCACAGTGGGCCCAGGCTGGTGAAAGAGGGGCCAGAGGTCAGCCGGCAGAATTCCGTTTTACAGCAGATGGATTTCCTCAGTCAAACAAGTTTGAACGGTCCATGCAAGAGACGCTCTGGCACCAGACATCTCAACTGCTATATCGGGCTGCTGGCATCGATTCTTTCCGCGTAGTCTTTGCCTTGATCATCTTCTCGCTAACCCAACGGCCCTTGGATACCACACGACCGTTTTTACGCACAAATTCCAAGTTGAAAACGCATTACGAGGAGTTCCAAGCTTTAGTGCAGGATGACGATGCCCCCATATTTCTGGAGATTGCTCTGCGACAGCTCCTCGCTCAAAGGCGGAGACTGGAGCGTGTGGAACAAGACATGGCGAGTCAAGGAAACGGCAAACGCGACCCTCTTCAGCAGGAAGACCGAGACACTTTCAACTTGCTGTATTGGCTCGGAGTCATGTTCGATACCCTATCGGCTGCGATTTCTCAGCGTCCAGTCGTAGTCGACGACGAAGACAGCGAATTGCCACGGTCAAACGGGCACGAGTACGCCGAATCCCTCTCATGGACTAATCTTGCCAATATGTACAACGGCCAATTCGCAATGCCAAAAAATTCCCCTAACACTTTTACTAGCACTCAACCAACTCAAATCTCGGAGAGTAACGAGGTTTGGGGTGATCTTTTCACGCGCGATGGAACTTTGGAAGTGGACCCTGGAGCGGCGCGGTGGCCATGTAGCTACAAGCTCGCCGCGTCAACACTAAGCTCGGCTGCGCCGGTGAAGGTACTCTTGTTCCGGCGGGTCGCACATCTCCAAGCATTGGTGTCGCGGAAAGTATCCCCGGATAGGATCGAGGTAAGTCTGAAGGTACCATGACTCCCCTCTGTGGCCATCCGACTGACCATGTCACCCGCACAGTTGGGAATAAACGCCGCATTTCAAGTCTACAATCATTGGCACCGCACCTACGCTCCCTTCTTTTCAGACTGTGTAAAGTATCACGCCACCCTCCCCACACGCGTACAATCATGGTATATACTTCTAGCAGGCCACTGGCACCTCGGAACCTTCCTGCTATCTGACCTTCTGTCTACAATTGACGAGACCAACCTCTCCCTCCCCAATGAACGCACTTGCCGGCAAGCTTCGAATCTTGTCGCCACACTGCGCCGGCAGAACGCTCTAGCAGTCGCCGACCTGAGTCTAGCTAGCATACACAGCGTAAAAAGCAATGAAGCATCGGAAGACTTCCATTTCGCACTAAGCCAAGCCGCACTATTGACGGAACCGTGGACAGTGGTCTTTGTGCGCTCACTGTCCCGAGCAGGTTACATTCTAGTCCAAATCGCAGCTTCAGATCCGAGTGAAGAGGAGCGCAACCAAGCGAGACAAAGATGTGGCGATTGTATCGAGGGTCTCTGGTATCTGGGGCGAAAATCCGATATGGCGTTTCTCGCCGCACGCTATCTATCGGACATGTTGGAGGAAGCGATACACGATACGAGTACATGGACGGCCTTCGAAGAAGAAGGCAGTGATAGTATCCCAACGGTATCGTCGCAGTTTGACACAAATCCTAGTCCAGGGACTGATGCGGCGAACACTGGGTATCAACAGCCGTTTGATTCGATTGGTGCTTTTCCGCAGTGGTCGGTTGACGACTTGATGGGCAGTTGTCAGCCGGATAGCAAGCTGAATGAGTGTGACGTGGTGAATTTAGAGACTCCTATAGATGTCGATAGCGCTCTGCTTTGGGACTTTAGTCTGCAGTGCTAGCGTGAGAGTTGAAACAGCGACGATTCTTCAAGTCCAATCTCTTTGCCATTGTCAATGTTCTCTGAACACCGTACTTTCCAGAGTGCGAAAGAACTCCAAACTGGGAAGAAAGAACTGCCTGGCAGGAGTCTAACTAAGCTTTGTATACAAAGTCAGTACATGTCTTACGTACAGTTCGTACAAGGACACTTACCACAGGTTCTTGTGACATTCATCAACATCTGTCTCCTGACTGTTTAAGCCAAGGCAAACAACAAACAGGCATCGAGCTGGATCGTATATATCAATGTACACTTTTCTTGCTCAGCATCATAAGCATCATCTTCTGTCGACCACGCTATGCTCCCACCGAAAAACGATCCCGACTACGCGGACAGACTGGAGTTTCTTGGAAACATCGCAACTCAATGGAATACTCCGACAGACGAAACTAGAAGTATCCCTCAACGTACACGGTACAAAGGACATATCAGTACTTGGCCCTTGTCAATTCTGCGAGCTATCAGCGAACTTGCCAGTGATATGCCGGGTGATGACGCATGGTACAGAATTTACGATCTACTCGAAGAGGGACAAATGAAGAGGATGCAGGATAAGTCAAATACTCTACCTGAACAGTTACAGCTAAGCGATCTAGCGTATGTCCGACGAAAAGTTGGCCTGGATGAACCGGCTGGAATGGCAGAAGGGAAAGGAAAGGGGAAGATGGTTGATAATGAAGAAGAGGTGGATGGTAAGTTCATTCTTTGGCAGGTCCTCTTTTGTGCATTGGGGAGTGATTGACATGGCAAACACAGGATCTGCTACTCGTGGAGCGGATATCCGCGCGCTCGAAGCAGCGGCTGATCAAGAGAACGACCATCCCGCCAATCAGCCCAGCGAGTTTTCCGACACACTCACTAGTAACAACGTGCAACAGTGGAATGATGATAATGCATCGGAGCGAGGGGACGAAACAGATTCGCTCCCATCACCGATCCTCTCGACCGACACCTTAGACTCCAAAATCAACAAGTGGAAACTCTGGATCCAACACTATTGGGATATAAATGACTGCAGAGACCTCATCCCCAAAAAAATGTTCCAAAGAGCTACAGGTGGTACGGTCATGCGCGGCCGCCTATTAGAAAACTACCAAGGCATGCCGAAAGGTAGGCTCTTAGAGTTGCTTTACGAGTTGGCTCGAATGAGCGGAAAATCGCGAAAAAAGGCGGTGTGGACGAGAATCGAGGAGAGATGGGAGATGGGAGCAGCAGGAAAGAATGGTAACAAGGCAATTACAGCTGGGGATGTGAAGTATGCGATTGAGTACTTCGAAATTGAGATCCTTCGGAGACAGGGGAAAGGTGGAGGAGAGTCATCTACTGCTGCTCAAGGAGCAGTAGCAGTCGCGGCGTCACACCGCCACGAGGCACACGGCCAGGATAAACCGGGAAGGGAGGCAGCTCAAGACGGAGACAAAGAGCATGAAAATGTGAATGAAGACGTGGGGGCCGAAGATGGATAGGAAGAGGGTGAAGAAGGAGATAAGGGTTTGCTAGAGCGAAACCAAGGCCGCGGAGAAGGGGATGACGCGACAGAAATGACCGAATAGTGGTAAGATTAAACGCTAGCTAGGGAATTGACGTGTGGAGTAATGCGACGGATAGATCTCTCTGAAGCAACTCAAGAGTAAAGCACATTAGTCGCGTTGTCAATTGAGTAGTCACGCTCATACATAGATCCGTCTTGACCACGGATTTAACTGTTACCTAATGTGGGGCGACGTTGGGTATCCATAGAGGTATGGATAGATGCGTTGGTGTGCGACGCGTCGTGTTGTTTGAAGGCTGGAGCGACTTCGTCCGAGACCTCATCAGCGACTAGCAGTGATGACGTCATCAGTCGCCAACACCACCAACAGCCTGACTCCACACATCCCATCCCAGCTCAGCCAAACCAGCCAACCAGCAACCCGAACAGCCCAAAATGTCCGCACCAGAAAAGATAACACAGATATATGCCCCCAACCCGAATGCCACTGAGCCCGTCAACACCCAAGACATCATCTCCACGCTCAAGCTACAAAAACACGTCGAAGGCGGCTACTATGCAGAAATCGATCGTAACCCACTTACCATCCCCAATCCCTTCCTGTCGCAGAATGGCGGAGATGAAGAAGAGGATGTGAAGAATACGGCTGAGAAACCCATGTCGGGCGACAATGCAATCAGGAATGCGAGTACAAGTATATACTACATGTTGAGTGCAGTGAATCCGCAGGGCCATTTTCATAGGAATAAGGGGAGGACGGTATGTATGCTCCTTCATCCTCCTATTTTCAAACTCGTCTAGCATGTGCGCAAGTGACAGAGTGAAGTATAGGTGGAGTACAGATATTGGATGTTGATTTGATTGCATAGATACACACGCTGATCTCCGGCCGAGGCCGCTACGTCCTCATCCACGCCGATGAACCCGGCGCGAAGAAACGCATCGAAACCTTTGTCGTTGGAAACGACGTTACGAAGGGAGAGAAGAGTGTGTGGATTGTTGAAGGGGGCAAGTACAAAGCGAGTTTTCTGCTTGAGGGGGCAGAGGGGGAGAGGCTGTTGATTAGTGAGGTATGCTGCTACTATATCTATTCTTGATGTAGAAAAGGTGAGGAGAGAAGCTAACAGAATTTCTAGACGGTGATACCAGGTTTTGAGTTCTCGGATCATGATTTTTTGACGATGGAGAGGTTTAAACAGCTTGTCACGGAGGAACAGGCGAAGGAGATGGAGTGGTTAGTGAGGAAAGATTGAGGTATTCGATGTAACGGCAAATTTCTGGACGGAAGAAACAACCATATAGCCGACAAGAAGCAAATCACAACGCTAAGGGATTGTGCACTGGCTGTGGCGTAACGCGAAAGCGCGTCTTCACGTGTCACTGTGATGAAATGATGGCGGGGCCCAAATCCGCTATCGATAAAGGGCAAAATTATCGACGTTTCGTGACGCAAACCAACGCTCAGCCATTCTTCACAGCAACACAGCAACATGTCTTCAGCTTTCGGCCCAATATCAGGTGAGTAGGCGCGCAAATTTGTGTCTCATTTTCTAACGACGTCTCCAGAGGAACACCAGACCAAATTCGACCTCGGAATCTGGCATGCACTCTTCAACTGGCCAAACCTGACCGTCGCCGTCCAAAACCAATGGGGCGGCCCCGACTCCTCAGATAAGCGCGACTGGCTCGCAGGCCAAATTTCAGAACTCTTTGCAGCGGAACCCCTTACAGACGCCGAAGATGTCGAAGTCGTCCTGCTACAAGTCCTCGAGGACGAATTCGGCGTGCGAGTAGAAGACGAGACTGAGGTCGCTGTTGCGCGCGAGATTATGACGATACGGAAGGAGATTGGCGAGGGCAACACGGCGACGGTGGATGCGTTACAGAAGAAGTGGGAAGAGCGCAAGGGGAAGGAAGTTTCAACTGGCAGTGTTAACGTTAAGGAGACAAATCAAGAGGGCGAATGGGATAGTGTGGATGAGGAGAGCGACGAAGATGACGATGTCGAGATGGGTGAAGCGCCTGCTCTTGTGCCCGCGAAACCAAAGCCAGAGCCTGAGGTGGACGACGAGGGCTTCACCAAGGTCGTTGGCAAGAAGAAGAGGTGAAGCGTAGAGCGGATGTAAGATGAGGAGCGACGGAAAAACCAGACGAGGCAGTGATGCATGCTAGCAATCATGTGGTGACTCCTGCGTGCACTTGGGATGGGTGCGCAAGACAGCAAGCACCACGCAGAAAGTGCGTACATTAGCAGCGGATGGCCAAGGCACTGGAGCTGCGATAGAACGATCTATGCGCTATGATAGAGGAGGAGCTTTCGCACTCGAACGAATACATTGTTGCCATGTCGAGTGTATAGACATGTGTTTGTGTAACGCGAGCGTGCTCATAGTCGCCAAACTACTAGCGTGAGTTGCGGAGCATCATGCATGGCCCCGCCCGCGTTTGACTGAACCCTTGATTGACCCAACCGACTTGTCTCACGACCACAACAGCATCCTTAACCCCCACCCTATACACAAACCTTCTAAAACTTGACTCCCTTCTGGACTATCGTAGCTATGGACTCCGCCTACGATCATATCCAGGAGGAGAGCTACCCGCAGGACCCCACCAAGCAGTCGTCGGCCAGCGGAGATAACACCCACCAGGAGACGACCAACAACTTCAACGCCGAGTTCCAGGATGCTTACAAAGCTATATCGAGCAGTCCGTGGGCGGCGCGCTTGGGAGGCTTTTTGGGCAACGTGAGGAAGCAGGTAAGGTAGCGGTGTGTAATTGTGGCTTCATCTTCTAATTGCGTGTGGTATAGGGCGAGCAATACTATGATAACGCGAGCAAGCAGTATGCGCCATTGACCAAGAACGCCTCAGCTAGTGTTTCCAACATCATCAGCCACGCGCGAAAGATCTCCCTCCAACCCGCCGACGCTTCATCCTCCAAGTCCGCACCCACCGAGAGAGACGCTTCTGCCGAGAAAGCAAAGGAAGACACGGAAGCCCACCCCGACCGTCCTGAGTCCCTTGCCGCAGACATTGTGAAGGAAGCAGAAGGCATACTATCGCGCTTCCGCTCCGAGGCCGCAAAAAGGCTCAAGGACGTCGAAAAGGCAGAAGACGCAGCTGACGAAGCACTCCTCAAATTCGGCAGCAATATCCGTAACTTCCTCCGCGACGCCGTCACCATCGCGCCTCCCGAAGCCGGCTCCGAAGCTGACAAGAACGGCGAGGTACTTTTCGAATCAAAAGATAGCAGCGGCAAGAAGGTTGTGCATGCCACGCGCTTCGATGCCCAACTCCACGTTATCCACTCTACACTCGATTCCTTCCTCAAAGATCCTGCAAGTCCTGAATGGGAGAAGTGGAAGGCGGCGTTTGATGTAGACAAGAAGACCGAGGCCATTGCTAAGGATCTGGAGAAGCATGAGGAACTGAGGAGTGCAATGGAGAAGTGTGTTCCGGAGAAGGTCGAATATAAGGTCTTCTGGTGCAGATACTACTTCCTCCGCCATGTTATTGAGAGTGAGGAGCAGAGGAGGAGGGAAATGCTCAAGGGTAAGCTTATCCCATGGGTTCCAAGAAGGGATGTAGCGCTAACTTCATTCTTCACAGCATCCACACCCGCCGCCGACGAAGAAGTAGCCTGGGACGAGGACTCGGAAGAAGAAGAGGAAGAAGAATCAGACGACGACGACGAGGAAGACGAAGAGGAATCTTCCGACGAGGAAGAAGACTCTGATGATGACTCGGACGACGATAACGCTACTGTCACCAAGCCAGCACCGCCCAAACCTACTACTACAACAGCCGCCGCTCCTTCCACGACTACGAAACCAACTCCCGCTACCAGTACACCAAAACAAGACCTCGCCGCATCTGTCAAGACCCTCAAGCCTACCGATGAAACAAGCAAACCTGCCACAACACCTGCATCAGCACAGCCCCGTCGATCAAACGACGAGAAGAGCGTGGCGGATAGTGACGCGAGTTATGATCTAGTGTCTGGAACAACCACCAGGGCGCCGGGGAGTCCACAGGAGGGTAAGAAGAAGGCCGTGGCTGAGGAGAGTGATGAGGAGGAAGATTGGGAGTAGAATGAGGGTATGAAATGGAAATGGATATGAGAAAGTCATGTGATGGATATGTGAATACGACTTTAGGTGTTCTTGGCGCACGGGACGGGTTGTACGTTTGTTTGATTGTGTTTGTTTTGAGTGAGTGGCAAGTAAGAACCCCATGTGACTGGGCGACTATGTTGATAGGAAAGTGCTGATCATGAGAAATATCCTTACTTTGTCTCGTTTCTATGGCAAAATCTGGTGATGGTTGTTCGCTCGCTCGCTCGCTATGCTATGCTATGCTATACTATGCTGTACTAATCAATTTCACACAAAGGTACGTGCTGTGAATAAAGCAAATGGTATCTTGAACGCCTTTGAGATGCTGCATACCGCTTTCGAACTTGAACAGGGAAATAAACCACAATAAGTTGCTAACAGCCCCGCAAAAAATTTCACAGTACTCCTTGCATGATAAATACTTGGTATCCCAGGCCGAATCAGCGAGTGGTTTTCAGGCCGGCCTAGCCACACTGCTAGGCGGCGTATCAGGCGGTGCACTACCCGTGCGAGGAGCTGTGGTACCGGCTGACTTCCGCGAAAAGCCAGGTTGCTTCAATGTCCGAAGGTGAGGCGGTTGACGTTGAGCTTGACCTGGTTGTGTGGTTGCTCGTCTCAATAGCGGACTTGGTGAGGAGGCGTGACCCAAACCATGTCTTCCTGTGTGTGAGATGTCGATAGAAGATCTCGAGCGACTAGAGTGTGGGATGGTGGGAGTACCAGGCGTACCCGGCGAACCAGGTGTGCCACCCCGTGAGCGCGAATATGGAGAAGAAGCGCGATGGCCGATAGGATAACCATCGTAGTCAAACCTCCCACCACCACCATCTCCAGTTGGCGTATCTTTATCTCCATACACAGACCTCTCTACATCTCTACCGTCTCGTACATGGTCATGCTCATGCAACTCATGCTCCAGATACTCCTCCCCTCTCCTCTTAATCGGGCTCTCATCATACGGATCAAATCCCACCCGCATCCTCGCTTCTCTCCTTACCCTCCGCCTTAGCTCAGCATCGCCACCTGCACCCACTGTACTGCTATCCGAGAGGAAGAAGTTGAGAAATTCGTCTGGGATGGCTAGGTGAGAGGATTGCTGGAATTGCTGAAGTGCAGTTAAGCGGATGAGCATCTCGAGGAGGGATAAAGAGGTTTTGATGGCGGGCAAGGATGTTGGAGCCTGTTGCTGGTACTTTGGTGTTGGTGCCGAGGCTTTCTGGGGAGAGGGGATAATTTGGTTCTGGGACGTTGGTTTGGGTGAGGTGGGTGTACTAGGACGCAGGTTGAGGGCAGAAAAGCGACCGAGGAAGTCGTGTGGTGTGGGTGTGGCTGCTGGGGATGGCGAAGAGGTCTCTTCGGTCAGGCCTTCTGTTTCGTCGATCTCGGAATCGGACGTGGGGTCTTCGGTGTATACCTCAAAGGCTATCCATTCAAGATCCAACGTGGGAGGTAGTCGCCAGGGATAAGTGGGTTGTTCAGGCTCTTGCGGGGGCGGCTCTTCGAGGTGCGGTGTCGATTCGCGTCGGAGTTGTTCCTCTAGCTCTGTTTGTTCGGCATCCTCTTCGTCGTCATCGATGGTGTGTGAGTCATCTGACTCGTACTCAGGTTCCTCTGTGTCGCGTTCCATCATCCGGCGTGGCGGTGCTGCGTTGACATCTCGCTTCAATAACAAGATAGGGTTGTTGGTCTCGTTATCAGACCCGATATTGAGTATCTTACCCGTATCGGCATAGAAAATCTTAGACACTTCATGAATAGGAATGATTTCGCGGACGCCTGCTTGGTCCACACCATCGTATGGCCCCGGCTGAGGTTCGCCATCTTCGAACTCGTGCATACGACCATCATCTAAGTCCTCAACAATAAGAAGCTGGTAGGCAAACTCCTGCAACATGCTATCGGATGGGATGTGGCGGTGGTTAGCCTCATCAGCTCTTCTGCTGTCTTGCCCAAAGGGTGCAGGGAAGTCGTAGACATTGTCGAGAGGAACCCTCATAAGTGTGACACGTGCCTTGTGCATGACCTCCTTCCATGTTGTCTCTCGCATATCCTCCTCGTGAGTCCGATGAGCATATCCAGAGAACAACATATACATGGAGAGAATGAAGGTTGGTCCGATCTGCTGGACTCTCGGCTTTGTTGCGCAGTATTGCATGTCTCCAGAAGTGAGAAAGGTGCTAGCCTGTAGGAGCCGCGATGGCGATACAGTAGCGGGTAGGGTCGTCGAAAGACTGGTACCAGACGTGGTAATCGCTAAATTTATTAGTGGTACGGCGTCTTCGATACGCTCCAGCAGCCTCTTCATTTCTTCTATGATGATCTTGAGCTCAACATCATTTTGGTCTCGCGACTTCGCTTTAGAACTGCCTCTTCTCGCAAGCTGCTCTTCAGCCACCGCCTTTTCCACACGGCTACCTAGCGTCTGGATGTCCCACCGAAGTGACTTTGTCAGTCCTACAGCAGACTCAAGCGAGGTATTTCCGCGTGCCGCAATCAACTCGATCATGTCGATTGCTGGTGAAATGATCTTGATTTTGGAGTCTAACCTTAACTGCAAATTGGCGAGTTCTTGCTTTTCCTTGCCATCGACCGTCTTCATTAGTCGGCCGCATTGCTTGAGCGCATAGTGGCTTGTAATTGCTATGCCGCTTCTGATAGCATAGCTCATAGCCTGCTTGGTGACCTATCACGTGTCAGCACTGATACCAAGTACGAGAAAGATGACATTATGTCTGCCTATGACGTGTTGGGAGTCAAAGTATAGTCATACATTTGCTAGAAGTGACTCCATCTTGACCTTTCGATTGGGTTTCACCCTTGTATGAGAAGAGTTGGGCGGTGAGGTATTTGGGAAAGAGAAACCATGAGGTCAGATTATTGGGTTGCTGAAGAAGGCAACCAGGAATATCTGTGGCAAGTGACAATGACTGCGAGTGTTTGAGTGCGGTGATTGTCTTTGTTACTGGGAGCCCTAGCCAATGTTAGGCAGCGAGGCGTTGAGTCAGCCCCACTCAGCCACCGAAAGCGACCCCGCCAAATCTTGCGTGGGCAGCAACGACGCGGCACATTTTCACTTTTCGCCGACGACACTCGACGCCCGTCCACTTATATACCTCAGTAGTCGCTCTTTGGTTGCGGGACGGATTTACGCACGTTCTCGCCTACTCGCTGACAAGAGCGACATAATTGTCCCCGAAGAGCAGCACACGCCCGCCGTCGCTACCCTACCAATCCCAACCACACGACCTATCCCTGCGACGACCGACGTCACAATGGCCGACAACTGGGAACAAGAGGAGGAGCGCCTCGCGCAGCAGGCGCAGGGCATGAACCTCAATAACACGCCGACTTTCACACCAGGAGCGCAGTCGTTCCAGCCGGGCGCGAACTCATTCGTCCCTGGCCAGGCCTACGGTGGCTACGGTGGCTACAACCAGTATGGCCAGCAGCAGTACGGTGGATACAACCAGTACGGCGGCCAACAATACGGTGGCTACCAGCAGCAGCAGCAGCAGCAAGGCTACCCCCAATATGGACAACAGTACGGTGGTCAACAAGGAGGATACCCCAACTACGGACAGGGGTACCAACAGCAACAGAACTTCCAGACCCAGCAGCCGCAACAAGGCCAGGCCCCCGTACGGATAGCAAAGCGGGGGGATACCGACATGGCTGGCTCAGAGAGTGCTGCGCCTGCTGAGGCTAAGAAGGAGGCCCCCAAGGCAAAGGTTCTGTCAATCGGTGGCGACAGCGCGCCCAAGGCAAAGGTTTTGTCCATTGGAGGCGACACCACAGCGCCAAAGGTCGAGAAGACAGGTGGTACAAAGGTCCTCAGTCTAGGCACACCCGCCGCCCCATCAGCTGCGAAGGAAAAGGCAGAGAAGGAGAAGGGCTCCGCCGATGCTGGAACCAAGGTCACCGCCGCGAAAGCCATTGAGAAGACTGGAGAGCCTACCCCGGCCTCTGCAGGCTCTGGCAGGACCTCGCCAACGCCTTCTTCTGGCCGTAACAGCCCAACACCCAAGGCTGCTGAGAAGGCTGCTGCCAAGGCACAAGATATTGAGAAAGAAATGGAGGAGGTTGTAGACGAGGCCACCCTTGCCGAGATCTACGGCAAGGAGCACGTCAACATCATCTTCTTGGGTCACGTTGACGCAGGAAAGTCCACTCTTGGTGGCAGTATCCTGATCTCCACTGGCATGGTCGACGAGCGAACCCTCGACAAGTACAAGAAGGAAGCAAAGGACGCTGGCCGTGAAACCTGGTACATTTCGTGGGCGCTCGATTTGAACAAGGAAGAACGACAGCAGGGTAAGACTATCGAAGTTGGTCGAGGTTTCTTCGAGACAGAGAAGCGACGATACTCCATTCTGGATGCGCCTGGTCACAAGACATATGTGCCCAACATGATCAGTGGTGCCTCACAAGCAGATGTCGGTATTCTCGTCATCTCTGGGCGTAAGGGAGAGTATGAGACAGGATTCGAGAAGGGTGGGCAAACCCGAGAGCACGCTATGCTGGCCAAGACACAAGGTGTTAACAAAATCCTCATCGTTGTCAACAAGATGGACGATCCTACTGTTGAGTGGTCCGAGGACCGATTCAAGGAGTGTACTACCAAGGTGGTAATGTTCTTGAAAGGTCTCGGATACAACCCAAAGACCGATATCAGTATGATGCCGGTCAGCGCGCAAACATTCACAGGTATCAAGACCCGTGTACCAAAGGTAAGCACCCTGGTTATCTGCACATGAGGGACGAACTGACTTTGCCAATAGGAGCTGGCACCATGGTACGACGGTCCATCCCTACTTGAGTACCTCGACAACATGCAAGCACTTGAGCGCAAGCTCAACGCGCCCTTCATGATGCCCATCGCTGCCAAGTACAAGGACATGGGTACTATGATTGAAGGCAAGATCGAGTCTGGTATTATTAAGAAGGAACAAAAGTGGGTCACATCTTTACAAACCAGCGTGTGCAGTGTACTAACAATATAAAGGTACCTTATGATGCCCAACCGACAAACAATTCACATCTCGGCTTTGTATGGTGAACAGGAAGACGAAATTCCTGGCGCAACTTGCGGCGACCAAATTCGCGTCCGACTCAGGGGTATTGAAGAAGAAGACATTCTGCCTGTAAGCACTTTCATTGATGCTTCTCTTATGATCGCTTGCTGACTTAGCATTATAGGGATACGTTCTATGCTCACCGAAGCGACCCGTCCACTGCGTCTCCCAGTTCGAGGCCCAGGTCGTACTCCTTGACATCAAGTCTATCCTCACAGCCGGATTCAACTGCGTGCTTCACGTCCACGCCGCGCAAGAAGAAGTCACCATCACGGCCTTGTTGCATAAGCTGGAGAAGGGCACTGGACGAAAATCGAAGAAGGCACCAGGATTCGCTACTAAGGGTATGAGCATCATCGCACGTCTACAGATCACTGGTACAGCCGGAAGCATTTGTGTCGAGCGATTTGAAGACTACCCGCAGCTTGGTAGATTCACGCTCCGTGATCAAGGTCAGACGATCGCGATTGGAAAGATCACTAAGCTCATCACGGACACTGAGGCTTAAGTTGTAGAGTAAAATGATGCATGGTTAGCTGGAGGACGATGGGTATAGGCGAAGCTTTTCGCTATTATGACCACGTAGCCTGTGGACCGACGACGTTTGGACGCAAGGCCAGCATAGACCAGACACCCAAGCAATTTGATTGTGACTATTCTTCCGATCCTACATACAAGATCTCTTGCGTTCTGTGTTAATTCCAGTCTTTGCGTGCATTATTCTTGAGGCGTCGGAAATGACCGTGGCAAAACTACAGTGAGACAAGCCTTTTAGTGCCGCAATCAACAGTAACCTTAATTAACCCTCCAACCCGGGAAACTTCCTGCAGGTATGCATGAAGGGTTAGCTAGATGCACACCTCAACATCCATGACGTCACGCTGCATCCCACAGTGAAGGACCCTCTCGACGTCTTCACGTGATATTCGCGACGCCTTTGCAGCCCATCGTTGCTTATGTCATCCACTCCCGCGGCCAAACTTCGCGATTCCATCACTCCAACACCGAACCAAGCCGTCACCCTAACTAAGCGCACGCCCCGCATTCTCCTTATACGCGCCCGCCCACGATGCAGGGCTTCAACATGGGGCGGTATTACCCGCCCGACGCCTCGAACGCACCAAGCTTCAACAACTCTTCACACCCTCTCGGAAAACGCGCAAATAAGATCTCCCAGGGCATCCTCACCGTCCGCTTCGAACTTCCCTTCGCCGTATGGTGTAACCATTGTAGTCCGCCCGCAATCATCGGTCAGGGCGTACGCTTCAACGCCGAAAAAAAGAAAGTCGGAAACTATCATAGTACGCCGATATGGAGTTTTCGCATGAAACACAGTGCTTGTGGCGGGTGGTGGGAGATACGGACGGATCCGCAGAATTCGGAATACATTGTTGTAGAAGGGGCGCGAAGACGAGACTATGGACCTGCTGGAAAAGGAGATGAAGCGTTAGCGGAGGGAGACCTTAAGTTTCTGACCGAGGAAGAGAAGCAGAAGAGGAGGGAAGATGCTTTTGCAGATTTGGAGGGGAAAATAGAGGACAAGGGAGCTGAAAAGAAGAATAGGGAGAGAGTGGAGGAGTTATATGATAAAGCGGAGGTTTGGAGGGATCCTTATGAGGTCAATGCAAAACTAAGAAAGGAGTTTCGGGGGAAGAGGAAGGTTTGGCAGAAGGAAGACAAACATAAGGAGGGTATGCAAGACAAGTTCAGTCTGGGACTTGATATCGTGGATGAAACAGAGGTCGATCGTACACGCGCTAGGTTGATCGAGTTTGGTGCCACGGAGACAGACGACCGCAGGTTGGGGGATATGGAGTGGAAGCCTCTGTTTGCGGATACGAAGGTTGAAAAGGCTGTGCAACCTATATCGCATACGAAGAAACTCAAAGCGGAGATAGCGAAAGAGAAGAGCCGACTGGGGCTGCAGCAGACACTTGTAGGCAATACGAGGGCGGTGGTTGATCCGTTCCTGAACAAAAAGGCTTTGCCTGAGTCGAGGATCAATCTGGGGATTTTGAAGAGAAAAAGAGATGCTGAAGCGGAGGTGGCAGTTATGGATTCGTCAGCACCGTCAAAGGAGAAGGCGAACGCTGAGTCGCCTATGAAGAAACCTGCTTTGCTTGAGGCGTTGGTCGGGTATGACTCGGACTAATCTCATACTCATGCGCGGATTGACGATTCACGAACGACTTCTGGACGATGGCACTTTGACATTTATCGGCGTTTGGAAGGTGCATATGATACCCCATCTAGTTATCAGTAGCTAGCAACAACCTATGTAGAAAGTTCTCCCACAAGCGACTAGCTCTAATAGGCACTGTGATCTGGGTAGGACGCTAGAGTTACCTATACTATTACTCACACGATTTCTTCTTTACTTTGACTCTTCTTACGAAGCCTTGACTTCCTCTACACCCTGTTCCGTTCTTACTACCGTACTTACAAACTCGGTATTCTTGCAAAGTTGAAACCCAAAAAGGCCACGATGATCCGTGGCGTGTGGTTGCTGGGTGACCGGAGAAGTAGTCCTGGTTAGCAAAGTGTGAAGGTTCGATGGAGAGAGACCGCATGAGTATCGGTTCATTTGCCAGTCACATTAAGGTGTAGTTTAGAGAGACTGACCGTCGCTCCACTTCGGAGATAACGTAACCCCGCATGACATCACCTTAGATACCTCCAAAAGAGGATGCCGCAACCTTGTGCCTTTACCCTCAATACGATTGAACCTTCCCCTCCAGTATTCCCTCCCGATAACGTTCATCCCGAAAAAAACCCAGCATGTCTGTCTTCCGCCCCTCAGCCCACGCCCTCATAACAGGCGGCGCGTCCGGCGTCGGCTACGCCGTCGCCCAACTCTGTCTGAAGCACTCAATGCGTGTCTCCATTGTGGACTTCAACCAGTCTTCGTTGGAAATGGCGCGCAAGAACCTTTCTGGTAACGTAACATGTATCCAAGCAGACGTTTCCTCCCGCAAGGACTGGACCTCGATCCGCGAACAAGTCGGCAAAGATGTAGACTTCCTTATGCTGAACGCTGGCATTAGTGGAAAAGGAACATGGGGTGACGAGGATTACTTCGACAAAATTCTAGCTACGAATCTGGGTGGTGTAATTAATGGGTTGAATGCATATGTTCCTTCCTTCAAAGAAAGAGGCGGGAAAGAGCCATCGGCGATTGTGATAACAGGGAGTAAACAGGGTATCACAAACCCACCTGGCAACCCCGCGTATAACGCTAGTAAGGCAGCTGTGAAGACACTCGCTGAGCATCTGAGCTATGATCTCAAGGATACTAGTATTGGGGTTCATTTGTTGGTGCCAGGGTGGACGTTTACAGGGCTTGTACCTACCCCTAATTTCTCTTACTCTTCACCCTTTATCACCATACTAACCCACTCCATCCACGTTCCACCATTACTGACGCATACCAGGGTGGAAACGCGCCCGGCTCAGTCAAACCCAAGCCAGAAGGTGCATGGTCAGCCGACCAAGTCGCAGACTACATGTACGCGAAGATGCAGGACAAAAAGTTCTACATCATGTGCCCAGACGATCAAGTCACGGAGGAAACTGACAAGAAGCGGATGTTGTGGAGTGTGGGGGACATTGTCAATGAAAGACCGCCATTGACGAGGTGGAGGGACGAGTACAAGGAGGAGGCTGAGAAGTGGATGAAGGAGCAAAAGGTCTAGATGAGACGAGGGAAGACAAGAATAATGGAATATACATATGGATGTCTGTATTAAGATTACGGAGATAAGGAAATGGGTATCTACAACGGTATTACATATCTACTCTCGTCATCCCTGACTCACTTGCCGATATCAAAGCTTCTGACCTCCAGCAGCAAGCGTTTCCAATCCGTCCTGCGCAGTCTCAAACCTCTCAACACCCGGCCTCTCCACTGTCTCCCCATCTCCGACCCTCTCCTCAGGCACACCACTGCTGAAAAGCCCCGCGCCCTGTCCGGCAGCAAAATACCGCTCAACACCCGGCCTCTCCTCCTTCAACACCTGCTCATTAACGCTCTCAGCCACTGTTCCCATACTCTCAAGTTGTTTCTCTTCACTCTGCGCATCCTCAACAGGAGGCGTGCTGATATTTACACTCGCAAGTGTAAGCGTACTGGCATTCACATCCTTTCCATCCGTTCCATTAACCTTCAAACTAAACGGATACGCGATGCCACCCGCCGTTGGCCGCGTAGTCAGTGTATCGGTCGCTGGGATGACGGTACTGGAATTTACGGTAGGGTTGTCTGAAACGATGATGTTAGGGGGCATATCTGTATTGCTGATCTCGCTCATAGGGGAAGGGAGAGACGATGCAAAGCGTTCTGGAGCGAGGGTCGTTGCATTGGCGAGACCGGGGTTGGGGAGATCGATCTTGGAGAGGTCGTCCATGGGCAGTCCGGTTTGGCCTTGGTCGGTCACGGCGGAGTGGCGGGATTGGGAGCGCGAGCGTTTCACATTTGGAGTAGCAAGGCCGGTGGCGCGACTGCGTTCGGGTTTGCTGTCTGTTGTGCTGTCGGTGGAGGTATGGGCTGGGTCTTGAACGGAGGTAGAGGCTTCGGTGTCGGGGTTTTTGTCTGCTTTCTTCTCGCGTACGATCTGTGATGTGTTAGCTATGGGTCATTTCGCATCTTGACTTGGGCAGAATGCGCTTACCGTGGCTTGATCATGTTTACTACCCCAACCAGACCACATCGACATACCCCAACTTCTCTTCGCGGCTTTCTCAGCCTTCATACCCTTTATTCTTCTACCAGCCAAGGCTGTAGGTGGTGGTGTCTCGCCCTCAAAACCTTCGAACCCTCTCTGCATGTCCTTGATACGCTGCTTTTGGATCTTGATCTTCTGCTTGGAAAATTTGTTGTTCCATTGAGCTTGCGCTTTCATCCATTTGCTGACAGGTCCCGTCTTTGGCACACCGACATCGATGCTGGGGACGTTCAGAGCCACAAGGTCTTCTTTCGGGGCAAGCGCATAGATGCGACCATGTCGATCGATGCGTTGACGGATCATGTGGCGCTCGAATGACGGAATGGGATCACCAGCTCTGCCAACATGCGCGTCTTGGCTAGCCTTTCTCTCTGCCTTCGTACGCTTGGCTTGCGTGTTCAAAGCCTCGGGGTCGTCTGACGAAGAATTGGCGCCAGCCTTGTCCGAATCTGATGAGGTACCGGAGTCCTTGCTCATGAAGGAGATGTCATCATCATCAAGGATGTCGATGGACTTCTTCTGAGCTCGTGCAAGTGCCCAGGCGCCGAATTGTGCTATACTGCGGTACATGTGTTTTGCAGGTCGGGTGAAGCTGAGCGTAGGAGCGACGTGGCACAGATCGTCCCAGACTTGAAGCTGAACATTAGTTGGCCTGTAAGTGGCAGCTTGAGCTTGTATGGATTCGGTGGTCTGGTTGTTGGAAGGCGGTGGTATGTATGCCAGTGGTTGGGCGGCCTTATGCGCTAGGTAAATTTGCTCGTCTCTGAGCAACTCACCGCCACCCGTTTGAATGAGTAGAGGCGGCAGTCCTCCGAGTGTTGGCTGTAGAACGGGCGATACCAGAGGATGTGTCAAAAGGTGATTCGGAGCATACATCTGGATCTGGTCCTTGATTTCAACGCGTACATCCTCGAGCTGGACGGACAACTGACTCTTTGGTCCAACGCTATATTTGCCATTTGAGGATATCCAGACATCCGCATCTTGTCCCGTGGCTGAAGGGTTGACAATGTCTCCTAGAGGAGGACGGTCTTCTGATTGGACCGAGTAACCCCGTACGCGCTCAACCTTGGCTTCCTTCTTCGCTGCATGGTCTTCCTTCTTGTCTGACTTGTTCTCTTTCCCCGTGGCGTTCTTGGACAAGATTTCGATCTCGAGCATATCGTCGGAGTTTGGAGGTGCTATATCATCGTCAGTGATGTATTAGAAACCTAGGGAGAAAAACCTCACGCCAGCTCATACTCGGCTTGTGGATAAAACCGTGCGAGGGAATGTAGTCCATCTTGTCATCGCCACCCAGGCTAGGGAAGCTATGTGTCAGATCCACCCAGGGGCTAATCAAGATCGCACCTGCGGGTAGTGGTATGCCTTGGTCGCGCAATGTCACAAGCATGCTAAGAACCATGCCCCCACCTGCCGAGTCGCCAGCGAGTATAATTGTCGTAGGATCGTGTTTTTCTTCGAGGAGATAGAGGTAGGCGGCCAAACCTAGCGTAGTCAGTATTTCGTTCTTAGCTGTCGACAGGAGTACCTACAATCATGCAGACCGCATGGGAACGGGAATTGGGGCGCAAGTCTGTACTTAGGCGCCAATACTCTAGCCTTGAGCTTGCGTGCATGACGTTGCATCTGATAGCGATGCTCGTCGACACTACCAAAGAAGTAGGCGCCGCCATGAACATAAAGCATGATGCGATCACCTTTGGTGATTGCTAATTGTTTCCTCGCATCGTAGTCTTTGCGCATTTCAATCCACTCAGCCTTGAGTGTTGTACCCTCACGTCTCCACTGTTGAAATATTAGCTTGACTCATATACAAGCGTTGGATCTGCCTGACCTGCCACCAATTCTTTCCTCCAACGGCTTTGATACCTTCAGGTCCCAATTGCGCATTGAGTAGTTGTGCTGAACGTTGCAGTAGGTTGTTTGAAATTTCCACCACGTTTACGTGCACCCAACGCGGTACTGGGACCCATTGCGACGTGAATGCTTGTAGTTCGTCGACTGTGTGGAAAGAAGCATAGTGGAGAAAGCGGCGGATTAGCTCAAGACCTTCGTGGTACGAAATATGCGCTGTTGGCTTCTGCGCGAGCGGGCGACGATTGAGATAATGTGAGAGATAGATTTGGATAACCGTAGGCGTCACTGCAGCGCCCACAGAGATGGTGTTAACAGGCATCGCGACTCGAGTTCAGGGGTGCGGATTTATCGGAGATGGCTTTCGACGCGCCCAACTTTTTATCGCGTAGAAGCCTGTACAATATGGTGAAGTTCTCGCGCCACCGGATATGACGACACGCGTTCTAACAAAGGAAAATGTACGAGCAAAGGGAGTTGTATGGGAAGCTTCGTGAAGCTTAGGGGTATGAGAGTGGAGATGGTCCCCGGATCTTCGTTGCTCTTCCCAACCCCTGCACGACCCACCTGCACTACGTCATTGAGACCCTTTCTACATTATCCGAACGTGTGAACCACGAGACGACAGTGGATCATTACCACGCCAGGCACACAGAATCAGCCTGATACCTAGCAGCTCGTCGTAATTGTAACAAGTCGATCATTCGAAAGGCAAGCATATAGCTTGACTATAATACGATGCCAAGCTGGGGGCCTTGTTGGCTAGGAACCGAGTCCCTCTGTTCTCTTTATTAAGCTATGAGGTCGCGAGCCTATCCTCGATTAGCCTACGCCGTGGTATCAGTGATGGCGGAACGGCCATAGTAGTGTGATGAGCTAGCTTGTGGCCGTACCTCCCAAATAAGTCACACTCCGCAGTGTTCTGTTGAGCCCAGCCTGCCAAAATTCGGCTGGGATTGTTGGGAGACCAACTGGTGCACGTCCGAGGTGTAGCACTACTGCAGCACAATCGCGGGCTAGTACTAAGGGTGATCGTACAACAAGAGTGAGATCATAACTCCGTACCTTGACTGCGCATCACATCCTACATGAGGCTTCTTAGGAATTGACGTTGGAAAAGAAGATGAAGCCAAGTCGTGAGGAGGGTATTGAGAGCATTTGTCAAGCTTGATACATGCTGCATGGACCCTGACTAGCTCTAACGCGCCGCTGAGTCAGCCTCGTCCCATCCAAGGTCATCCGTCCCTTCTAGCTAGTTACTTTGCACCCATTCCACCCATTTCACCGAGATCAACAATCTGTTCAACCGCCAACAGTCACACAAGGTCCCATCATATCAGCTAAGATACCGGAGTTCTCGTTAGCGCGATAGAAGAGCCGAGAGCCGCCCCGGCACCTATAGCATGGCGGCGGATTTACTGAAACGGGGCGTCTGCCACGTCCTCGACCAGGGTTTGCAGTCGCGTCTATTCATCCTACAGCGGCTTGACTCAGGCACGTACTTGAACTGTCGTATGTAACAGCGGGAGTCACCGAGGCCTCCCGCTGTCAAAATTTATTTCACTAGCTTTCCGCCGGCCCGACGCGTAGACGCCTTATGTCAAAAGGCAAATATATGGCAATGAATACACATCGATAAAAAGCAATTGTAACTCACAGAAGATCTTCGTGTGATCTTCGCCAGAAAGTTACTGGCGTGTAAAAACACGGGGAATTATGCAGCTAGAAGCTGACTTGTGCACTACACACGTATGTAAGATGCGTACTACGAATCCTATCTGGTCTCTCGGTACAAGAAGGATTTTGCCCATTGGGCCCCACTATACGATTCGAGTTTCTCCAGCGTGTAGCCGAGCATCGCAAAGGGCGTGGGATGACACTAGTGATAAGCTCGTGATGGCCGAGACACCAGGCGCTACTCCAAACGTATCGGCCTGCATACGTCCGTCGTGTAGCCAACGTGAGCCATGTCGACGGGAGGTAAAGTGCGCAGTTTGGACGCCGGAAGATGTCTTTCACAAGCATTCTTCTTGCTCTTGACAAGTTCTCCAGGTGCACCCAGCTATCCGATACCATGATTGCCGAACACCAATCCACCCTGCTCGAGCTAGCAAGAGAGGTCCAGCAGTTGACAATTAAGATCGTCGGTGATTTGACCGACAAGAAAGTGCCGGAGCCTTCGTTCGCCATCGATTCTGACACTATCCCCGAAACTCCGGAACAGATCAACTTGCGCGCTTGTCTTAATGATGCTGCCCGTGACCTGCTACGTCTCGTCAACGGTCCCAGAAACGATGCACGCACGTTCGTATGCTATCTGTATGACTTGGCTGCCTGGCAGGTAGCATGCGAGTTCAACTTCTTCGAGGCTATCCCAGAAGATGGATCAGCGACCATCAAAGAGATTGCTGAGAAGGCCGGTATGGACGAAGACCGCGTCGGTCGCTTTCTCCGAATGCTCTCTTCCGATCGCGTGTTCCAAGAGGTTGAGCCGGATGTGTTCAAGCACACATCGAGAAGCGTACTCTACTTGAAGGACAAGCAGTGGCGCGATGTGATGCATTACCAGTGGGTATTCAACTACTCCATGACTGCCGTTATGCTGAATCATCTACAGACTAGATGAATTCTTTAGGGCAGCTTCTGAGACCTCCGAGAGTATCAAAGAGTCGCCAACGGTCACTGATGGGAAAAGAAACGCCTTTGTGACACGACACGGTGTCGATCTCTTCGGGTACTACAAGCAAGATCCCAAGCGAGCAGCTCGCTTTGCAAGCGCAATGGCCGGCGTATCCAGGCGTAAGTGACATGCGATCGAGAACAAAGCTATTGTATTAATCAACGTAGTTGAGAGGCACTTTGACAACCTCAAGGAGAGCTTTCCATGGGACAAAATCAGTGGCCGAAAGGTCATTGACGTTGGAGGCGGAAGTGGCCACATGAGCGTCAATCTTGCTCGGGTATGCAAATGCATGTTGGATAATGCCTCGTGGCCTTCACTGACTTCTCGAAGACTTTCCCCAACCTTGAGCTCATCGTGCAGGACTCGCTGACTATGCTGTCGTCCGCCTCGCAGAACGACTTCTCGGATCTCAACGGACGCGTCACATTCATGCCTTATGACTTCTTCACTAGACAGCCAGTATCAGGTGCAGCAGCGTATCTGCTACGATATATCACCCATAATTGGAGTGACGAAGACTGCATTCGCATTTTCAGAGCACTGGTGCCTGCCTTGGAGAAGAGTCCCGCTGGGACTCCAATACTGATCAACGACGTCGTCATGCCAGCACTTGGCGAAGCCTCCAGATACCAAGACAACCGCATGCGCCAGGTCGACATTATGATGATGTTGGTCCTCGGAGCCAAACAGCGATCAGAGGAACAATTCCGTCGGCTTCTCTCCGACGCCGACCCGCGACTCAAGGTGAGCTTATCAATGCTGACGATCCATTCCGCGATACTGACTCTGCCTGCAGATCAAGGCCATTCACGGCAAAGGCAACATGAGCCTGATCGAGGCATATCTTGATACTGAGGGCGCTGGAGAAGCGCCTAGATCGGCTGTTGCTGGGGGCTCGGCTACTGCGTCTTCCACGGACCAACTGCAAGAAGACCCAGCTTTGGCAAGCAGCAAGCGCACCGGGTCTCGTATGTAAAGGAAATTCCAATGGAGCTGTTCCCGATGTACCATCCACAGGCGATAGCCAATCACTATGAAGTCGGGAAAAGTCGAGTCAAAAGCTGTACTTACAGATACTTAATTCGGAAGACCAACTTGTCTTTGTCTGGTTCCCTTTCCATTCGAAGAACGAACTGCATTCTGGAGCCTGCATTCGTCCATTTCTAGACGCACCTGCTGTTCCGCTTGCTGCTAAGCGGTTAGCCTCCAATAGCCCCTGGTCACCACTAGGAACCTCAATCCTCCCGTATTGCTCAACCCCACACGTTCGCCGACATGGCACCGCAGCCATGTCACCCGATGTACGCAAAATTTGTTACACAAACAGGAACGAAGCGCGCTACAAGCGGCGATAACCTTGCCATTCGATGACGGGTGTCCACGTGCTCCACCGCGCGGCTCGTCCTTAACGCGGCAGCCTCACACCATCTCGGCTCATTGTCAATTCGAAATACCACCGTACCCCTCCCTTGCAGTTGCAGAAAGCTGCAGAATCGTGTTCATGGGGAGATTCCTTCGCGCTTTCTCCTGAACGCCGTGCACTCTGCACTCCTGCAGGCCACACCGCTGCTTTCTGATCCTTCGGGGTGGCACGCTTGCAGCGTTCGGGTGGCTTCGCAATGCCAAGGCACAACCCCGTGATAGGTTGTTCCCATCATCAGTAATTACTAGGTCAAGCACGAAGCTACTGCTCCACCACAGGTCTAACTCAGGCCGAAGCTCTCCCGCCACTACCTTCTGGGGGACCAACAGTCAAGGGCCACGTAACAAGATAGATCGCAGTAGTCCGATTGCTTGCTTTGTTCGAGTGGAAAAGGCCCTAAGGAAGCGTCTACACATGCATGAGCTTTAGCATAATCGCCTGCTCTAGTTGTCGAACAGTGATAGCGCCTACAACTTTCCCCGATCTGATCAGCATTTGTCAATATTATCAGCAACTTCCAGAAGAACGGAGGTTATTGGACAGACGACACTTGGAATAAATGTACTGATGTCTCTTTGTATTTTCCAAGGAGGCTAACGCGCAGTCTTCGCCATGCAATTCACAGTAACCTACAGCGCGAAGGATGCGCTACTGTTATGCCCGGGCTCCATATACTATACAGGCGCATTCTAATCACTGTCTGTGACTGCCAGACAGTTAGTCTATGCAACATGTGGTCCGTGGCAAAAGTTGCGAATGGAATCGTGCAGCTAAACGCGTCATGGAGGGTCTGTTTCCGCGCACACGCAGAAGTCCAATGATCAGTGTGGCTCCTCGCGGCCGACCCTCATCTGGACGCGGTTCCTTCAATTGACCAGGGCTGCCCGGATCCTACCTCTAGATTGCTCTACAGTGTCTTCTTGCAGATGGCCTCATCGACCCCTCGCAGCTGGCTTTATCACCTTCGTGTACTAAGTCTTTGACAACGTTCAGCACGATTCATTATATTTGGTAACGATGGCGTGTGAAGACACCAAGCCGATGCCCGTTGCCATTGTAGGCTTTGGTTGCCGATTTCCAGGCGATGTCACAAACGGCGAGAAGCTATGGGAGATGTTGGTTGAGAAGAGGTCGGCTCGCACCGAAGTACCTCTAGACCGCTTTAATATTAATGCATTCCACAATCCCGACGGGGACCGTTTCGGGACGGTAAGCTTAAACCATTTTCCGTACGGACTGTTCCCGCTAACCAACTCCCAGTGTAACAATCGTGGTGGACACTATCTCACCGAGGATGTCTCACTGTTCGATGCGCCGTTTTTCTCGATATCACCGGCTGAGGCCATGGCCATGGATCCCATGCAGCGGTTACTGCTTGAGGTGACGTACGAAGCGCTGGAAAACTCAGGGACGCCGTTAGCCAGGGTTTCGGGATCTAAGACCTCATGTTATGTCGGTTGCTTCACAAAAGACTATGAGGAGATGCAACGGCGAGATATGGAGCTAGCACCGAAGTACCAGTCTACTGGCGCTTCGCAGACGATGCTGTCGAATCGACTGAGCTATTTCTTCAACTTGAAGGGGCCAAGTGTAAGCGTAGACACAGCTTGCAGCAGCGGGCTTGTCGCCGTGCACTTAGCTTGCCAAAGCCTGCGAATGGGCGAAAGCTCCATGGCGATCGCTGGAGGAAGCAACCTCATCCTGAGTCCAGACATTCAGATCGAGATGAGTGACATGCACTTCTTGAGTCCGGACTCAATATCGCACGCATTCGATGACCGAGCCAATGGCTACGCACGGGGGGAAGGCGTTGGCGCAATCATACTGAAACCATTAGATCTAGCTCTACGCGACAATGACCCCGTCCGAGCCATCATCCGTGGCACAGCTGCCAGTTCGGACGGACGAACGCCCGGCATCACGATGCCTTCGAAAGACGCCCAAGTTGACCTTATACGCTCAGCATATCGCGCGGCAGGGATCGACGTAAGCGAGACGGGATATTTCGAAGCGCATGGCACAGGGACGGCCGCAGGAGATCCCATAGAAAGTGGAGCAATTGGCGAAGTGTTCGCCGCCAATCGCCCACGCCGCATCATGGAGACAACTGAGGAAGTCGTTCCCCTCTCCATTGGGTCCGTAAAAACAAATATGGGCCATCTGGAGGGGGCTAGCGGTATCGCTGGAATCATCAAAGCCATGCTCAGTGTGGAGAAGGGTACCATCGCACCAAATCTTTGGTTTGAGCGGGGCAACCCAGCCATTGATTTTGAAGGATGGCGGGTCGAAGTGCCTACAGAGCCTAAAGAGTGGCCACTTGACGGACTACGACGCGCAAGCGTGAACTCCTTCGGCTACGGAGGAACGAATGCGCATGTTATTCTTGACGATGCATATCACTATCTACAACACCATCGCCGCTCGATCGGTCGCAAGAGGAATGACTCTGGTTTTGTCAGCCCTGTGAGAGACGACTCCTTTAGCAACGCACCAAGATCGCGCCTTTTCTTCCAATCTGCCAATGATGAGCGGAGTCTTTCCCAGATGGCACAAGATCTTTCGAAACATCTTCAAGGCCAGATTGGCCTCAATGAAGAGCAATTACTAGATGATCTAGCGTACACACTGTGTGAACGCCGATCACAATTTTCCTATAGCTCCGCGATCGTCGCCTCGAACAAGTCCACTCTGGAAACCAAACTGCAACATATACGCCCAAGCTCTACTAGCGGCACAATACCACCGCGAATAGGCTTCATCTTCACCGGACAAGGAGCTCAGTGGTGGGGCATGGGTAGAGAACTATTGCATTATGCCGTCTTTAGGAAGACTCTACAACGTTGTGAATCTGTCGTCACCGGCTTGGGTGCCGAGTGGTCATTGATGGAAGAGCTGCTCAAAGACAAAGCTACCTCAAGAGTTAACGAAGCAACCTTCAGCCAGCCACTTTGCACTGCTCTGCAGATTGCGCTCGTGGATTTACTTGCATCGTGGAATATCCAACCACAAAGTGTAGTCGGACACTCCAGTGGTGAGATTGCTGCTGCATATTGCACAGGCGCGCTGAGTACTGAGTCGGCGATGACTATCGCATTCTTTCGAGGTCTTCTATCGCCAAAGGTCAAGGGCATTGGTCTGGAAGGACGCATGATGGCAGTCGGTCTGTCCGAAGATGATGCAAATAACGACATTAGAGAGCTAGGCGATGGTTCCGGCAAGGCTGTCGTGGCTTGTGTGAATAGTCCACGCGGTGTTACCATTTCTGGTGATGTCACAGCTATTGAAACCTTGCAGAGGACTTTGGAGGCCAAAGGTATCTTTGCGCGTTTGCTCCAGGTCGATACTGCCTACCATTCCCATCACATGCAAGCAATCGCGAAAGAGTATCTGGCTCGCCTGAAAGAAGCAAATGTTGCGCCAATCAGGACTGATGCACAGATATCCATGTACTCTTCCGTGACGGAAGACATTGTTGAATTAGACCGCCTGGGTGCTGATTACTGGGTATCGAATCTCGTCGGTAGCGTTCGCTTCTCCGGAGCGCTTTCAAAGCTATGCGCATCAGGTTCGGGAGGTCAGAACGCTGTTGACATCCTGCTTGAGGTCGGACCTCATGCCTTGTTCAAACTTCCCGTCAAAGAGATCCTCGATGATACATTCGCGCAGAAGTCGAACATTCAGTATCTGTCAACCCTCATTCGCAACAAGCCTGCGGATACTACCGCACTCGAGGCTGCCGGTCAATTGTTCGCGCACCGGTACCCGGTGGATCTGCATGCCATCAATTTCCCGACCGAGCCTAAACAGTCACTGTCTGTGCTGACTGATCTTCCCCAATACCCTTGGAACCACACCCGGCGCTACTGGTGGGAGTCGCGCCTTAGCCGTGACTATCGTTTCCGAAAGTTTGGTAGGACCGATATCTTGGGCGCACCTGTCAACGACTGGAACCCAATAGAGCCCAGATTCCGAAACTTTATACGACTGCGCGAGCAACCTTGGCTCCGAGACCATGTGGTTCAAGGTGACGTGCTATTCCCAGCATGTGGCTACTTGTGCATGGCCATTGAAGCTTGTCGGCAAATGTGTACCATTTCGCCATCCACATTCCTCCCGCAGGGCGTTAGTAGTGCGGGTGAGTACCGACTTCGCGAAGTCAGCATTTCACGTGCACTCGTTGTGTCGGAGGCCGATGCAGGCGTAGAGACTTGCTTCTCCATGAGATGCAATCTCAACCACGATAGCTCATGTTCAGAGATATGGCACGACTTTTGTGTTTTTTCATACACCGCAGACGGAGGATGGGTGGAAAATTGCCGCGGGATGGTTTCTGTGGCGGGCAGGTCCATGTTGGACGAACAGCTCGCTCAGGAGTGTCTCAGCGATTGGGACAGAGCGCGCTCAAACGGTGTACACAAGGTGGACGTTGAAACTTTTTACCATGGCGTCGATGCCATTGGCCTCACGTATGGTCCAACTTTCCAGGGTCTCAAGAACATCAGCATCGACCCTCAAATGCCTGGCCAAGCTACTGGAGTCGTTGAAGTCACTGACACGAAGGCTAGCAATCCAGGAGGTTTCGAGTATGACCGATTATTACACCCAGCTACCCTGGACACATTCCTGCAACTCGGCTTGGCTGCGCTAGGCGGTGCTAATCTCAACCAGCTTAAGGGTGCCATGGTCCCAACTTTCATCGAGGAGATGTCCGTATCTGCCAACGTAGCGGCCCAGATTGGTGATTCCCTCAACGTTGTAGTCAATGCCCAACAACGTAGCATACGGGAGGCTGCCGGTGACATCTTCGCATTAGATCCGATCACTTCAAGGCCAGTCATCCTCATCGATGGCTTCGAATTCGTTGCTATAAACACAGTCATCGGCTCTAGTGAGTTGTCTGCACTACCCAAACACTGCTATAAGCCAGTGTGGGAGCCAGATGTGGAACTCATCGATCGTCAACATCTGAACCGCGAACTCCAGGCGGCACCACGACCTGATGACCGCCCCAAGACTGTAAGGGAACTAGAGCTACTCTCATACTACTTCATCGACAAGGTATTGCAAGAAGTCCCTCAGAGCGAAGCATCTACCATGTTGCCACATCACCAAAAGTTCTACCAAAACTTGTGCGAGCTTCGGGATGCTGTGCTAACGAAAACACATCCCCAGCAAACAGATGAATGGCAACAGTTACAAAGTTCAGAAGTTGTGTCAAAGCTCGAGGCCATAGTAGAGCACTACCGCAACCATGAGACAGCATACGATGGAAAACTCCTCGTTCGTGTAGGCGAGGCTCTACCGGCCGTGTTCAGGCAAGAGGTTGAGCCACTCGCTCTTATGACGCATGAGAACTTATTGGAAGACTACTACACTACCGCTGTCGGCATGCCGAACACATACGCCCAGATCTCGCGTTATACCACAATGCTTTCGCATAAGTACCCAAATCTTGATTACCTTGAAATCGGGGCTGGAACTGGTGGTGCGACGGTTCCAACGCTGAAAGGCTTGAGTGGTTGTGAAGACCTCCACATGTACTCTCGGCTGAGGTCGTACACCTACACCGACATCTCATCCTACTTCTTCCAGCGCGCTGCAGAGAAGTTCGGAGGTTTTGCACAGTTTATGAACTTCAAAAAGCTGGATGTTGAGCATGATCCCGAGACACAAGACTTTAAGCCTGCTTCTTACGATGTGATCGTTGCGGCCAATGTACTCCATGCTACATCAGACATGCATCGTACTATGATGCACGCTCGAAAGTTGCTTCGACCAGGAGGAAGGCTCATCCTTCTTGAGATGACCAATCGATTGCTTGCTGCTTCAGTCATCTTCGGTACCTTGCCAGGGTGGTGGAACGCATCCGAAGAGTGGCGAACCGGTGGTCCTCTACTTACAGAGAGTCAATGGGAGGATTTGCTCCGCTCAACGGGATTCGGCACTCTCCAAGCAAGTAGCCCAGATGTCCTGGATCCGCTCGAGGAGGGCACAAGATTGATGATCGCCACTGCCGTTGAGTCAAAGCCGACGCTATCGAGCGGAATGATCACACCTCCGGAAACACCCCGCTTTATCATCCTTTGCGCCGACTCTCGTATCAGACTGAGCAGAATGGATATGCCATTGGCACTCAAAGCAAGACTGGAGAAATCAGGCTTCCAAGCACAACTCATGTCTCTTTCCAAGCTGGACCAACAGGATCTTGCTCGCACGATTTGCTTCAGCTTTGTCGAGCTTGAAGAACCCCTCCTCGCCAGCCCTTCCTCAGACGATATAAAGACTCTCCAAAACATCGCCGATGCTTCTGCAGGTTTAGTATGGGTCACACGCGGCGCTGCATCTTCGGACGTTGAGCGTCCTGAACTTGCCGTCTTCCAAGGTCTAGCCCGTACGCTGAGAGTTGAAAATGAAAACTTCACATGTATCACTGTCGACTTGGATGCTAAGAAGACTTTACCTGCTCACGATGTCGCTGAGCTGCTTCTTGGCATCTATGAGAAACAGCTTGGTCCGGGAAGAAGTGCCAGCCTGGTTGACAGCGAGTTTGTCGAGCAAAATAGTGTACTTCACATCAAGCGTGCTATTGAGGATGAGAAATCGAATCAGTTCTTGGTTGGTCGGGCAAATACAATGGCTTTGCAACCGCAACTAGAGAACGCGATACAAGATGGTCGTCCACTAAAGCTCAATAGTGTCAATAGAGGTGGGCCAGATCTAGTCGTCTTCGAAGAAGACATGAGATTTGCGCAATCTATCCAAGCTGGCGAAGTAGAGATTGAAGTCCGTGCTACGAGCCTCAGCCCTGGAGATATGAAGATTCTAGGCGGAGAACATCTTGATGGCAAGCTCGGTCAAGAATGTGCGGGTGTTGTCATAAAGGCTGGTTCTGATGTCAAACATCTGTCTTTGGGTGATCGAGTTGCAGTATGGTGTCCAGGGTCGGTTGCTACCCATTTGCGTGTTCCAGCAGGGTTTGCGCACAGGATATCCGATGTCATAGCGTTTGGAGCGGCAGCTACATTACCGAAAGCCTATACAACTGCTCACTACGCGCTCGAACATATCGCGCGCCTGCAGTCTAGTGAGACCGTTCTCATTCACGAAGCCGCAGATGCTGTGGGTCAGGCAGGCATCCAGATAGCCTCAAATGCGGGTGCGAAGATCTTCGTTACCGCAAGATCAGAGGAAGAGAAGAGCCACCTTATTGAGAACTACGGTATCCACAAAACTCGTGTCTTCTCCAGCCAGGGTCTCAAATTCGTCACAGCGCTTCGCCGAGCGACAAAGGGCCGCGGCGTTGATGTCATTTTGAACACCATGAGTGGCGAGGCGCTACAAGCGACGTTCAGCTGCATCGCACCTTTTGGGAGATTTGTCAATCTCAATACGCAGAGGACTTGTCGACTGGAGATGGCACCTTTCGGCCGCAATGTATCATTTTCGTCGGTTGATATGGCGTTGATGTACAAGCAAAAGCCGGAGCTCGCTAGTCAAGTGTTCCAGGAAGCGATGGGCGCTATCGCGACAGCGCACCACCAAGCTGTCAGAGCTATGCCGTGGTCGAAGCTAGATGAAGCTGTTAAGATGGTGCAGGAGGAGAATTGGAACAGGCGGGTGGTGATGATGCCGCAGGCTGATGATCAAGTTCTGGTAAGTCACAAATGAACATAGCGATGTCGGGGACGCGACTAACATAACTCAGGTCACCCAAAAGCCACCCGCAGACATTTCTTTCGACCAGTCTGCGTCCTATATCCTTGCTGGAGGTCTCGGCGGTCTGGGTCGAAGTATCTCGCAGTGGCTTGTGACACACGGCGCGAAGAATCTGATTTTCATCTCTCGCTACGGTGCAGTATCACAAGAAGCACAAGCTTTCATCGCATCCCTCCATGCCTCGAACGTTCGAACCGCCATCCTGAGATGCGACGTATCCGACTTCCTCGAACTATCCAACCTCCTCTCAGATACCCTGCGATCCTTCCCGCCCGTCAAGGGAGTAATCCAAGGCGCCATGACCCTCAACGACTCCCTCTTCACCACCATGGCATCGCATCAATGGGCTTCTACTATCCTTCCCAAAGTTCACGGCTCAAAGAACCTCCACGAGACTACAATGTCCCAGCCGCTCGACTTCTTTATCCTCCTCTCGTCCCTCCACTCTTTCATCGGCAACCCTGGTCAGGCCAACTACGCCGCAGGCTGCGCCTACCAAGTCGCCCTAGCCAAATACCGCAACGCGCAGGGTCTACCAGCTACAGCTATCGACCTCGGTATCGTCGGCGATGTAGGCTACGTTGTTGAAAAGAAAGTTGAGGGGCGGAAAGTGCATGTCCAAGAGTTTAAACACATTGATGAGAAAGAGATGTTGGCGCTCATCGAACTGGGTGTTCGTGAACCGATGATGGGACATATAGTCACAGGCCTGGACTCTGACCTCGAAATCAATGGCCTAGGAGATAGCGAGCTACCGTTCTTCGCCCGTGATCCCGTACTGAGTCACTTGCCGTACTTACGACCACATCTCAAAACCGATACGCCTACACAAACGTCAAACGACGGTAGTACATCCACATCTGTTTCACTCTCCGTACAGCTCTCCTCCAACCCCTCTCCCGAAGCAGCTAGAGACTTCATTCTTTCGGCGTTACTGAACAAGCTGTCGCGTAGCTTAATGATGGATGTGAGTGAGCTTGATGCTGGGAAATCGATGAGCAGCTACGGAACGGATTCGCTGGTTGCGGTCGAGATCAAAAATTGGGTTCAAAGAGAGACAAAGGTTAAGGTTAGTGTGTTTGAGATTTTGCAGAGTGTGAGTATCGGGACGTTGGTTGAGGGGATTGTGCGGAAGTTGGTGGGGAAGCAATGATTGGAGAGGTCTTCCACATGGCGATGCGTTTGTTGTTTTCCTTTACGTTTCGAACGTTGATGTGCAAGGGTCAATGTTATCTTAGACAATTTTTCACGATGTGTCGATATATCACGCTTGCGCTACAGCTTATTATAGGTTATCCGACTTTTCTTCATTGCACACACATCAGCTGTGTCTTATTACCTCGCGTGGCGCCGGACCCTGGTCGAGTCTGCCGCGTCCAGAAGAGTGCAGTTGCATAGACCCCACCATGCCTTATCCCTTCGCGTCAAGCGCTTTTAGCAACACCTATACATGTGCACGCTTTTCGTACATCAAGATGGCTCTGTTCCTACCCCATTTACCCTCGTGGTCAGAGCAGATTGAATCTCAAGCCTGCAATTGGACGGACGGATATCATCGGGGAGGTACCAGGCTGTCAAATTTGCACAAGGCCGCTCGCGATGGCTGCATTCGATGCAAGCTACTCTTTGGAGGAATCAAGAAGTACAATTTCCCTCCTTATCGTCCTTATCGGACTACCGAGGCCCCCGTTAGCGAGTATGAGCCCGATCCTGGTCTAGATATCTACGTCGTCAACAATCTGGAAATGGGTTTACAGGTGACAATCCATTACGCTGGTATGTCAAGTAAAACTGGCAGCCTACCAATGGAGCTCCTCTTCTACTCTCAGCCCGGTTCGTCTGCTATCGCAAAGGAGTTGACTCTTATATCATCCGCTCACTATACTCAGATCGGCCACAATACTTTTCCGATATTCAACCAGCGGGCGACATCCGTGCTGACCCTGCTTCCCAAGCTTGCATTACTACTGTTAAGGAGTGGATCAGGCAATGCGACTCTCTACACCCGAATTGCTCGTCCAGAAATTCACCAACGACGCCAACAAGACTCCTCTCCGTTGATTCGTTCTCAGAAGACATCAAGTTGTGTCAATCGAAGGAAATATCAACAGACGCCCGCTATATCGCCTTGAGCCATACATGGGGTCCGAAAGAAGAACGCTTAAAGACCATGCCTTTGCTCTTGAGCGGCAACATATCTGCTCGTATGCTTAGGATACCCTTGGATGAGCTGACTCAAACATTCGTAGATGCTATCGAGATTGCGAGGAAGCTTGGCATACCCTACATCTGGATCGATGCCTTGTGCATCATCCAAGACGATGATGAGGACTGGGCCCAAGAGGCCGCTAGGATGGCAGACGTGTACAAAAACGCATACCTAGTCATTGCTGCAACAAGCTCGAAGAATGGTGACGATGGCTGCCTTCGGCCCAGGCACCCGAGTTACAACTTGGCAGCATGTCTAGAGGTTTCCAGTACTATTAACTTTCACGTTCAGCGACAAATATGTCACCGCGCCATCATCGAATGGCAAGCAACGAGCATCACGATGCCTCTTCTGGACCGGGCATGGTGTTTCCAAGAGCGTGTGCTTGCTTCTCGAATACTTCACTACACTGAAGACGAGATGATGTGGGAGTGTCAAGAAGAACTTTGGTGTGAATGTCAAAAGATCAAATTCGATAACCCATGGGCGCCAAAATTGAAAACCTTCAAACTTTCTTATGTTGCAGCAGTGGCATCAGCGGATCCCGATATACGTGCGGCGGCATGGCAAGGCGTTGTTAGGGAATACTCACAACGGGCGCTAACGTTTGGGACAGATCGACTTCCTGGTATATCTGGGATTGCTAAAGAGATCGCACTGCCAAAATTGGGCAGATATCTAGCCGGGTTATGGGAATATCAACTTCCCCAGGCACTCCTATGGAGCACTACTGGTGGAGTTACCGATCGATCAGATGTGCATCTAAGACCACCTCGGTACCAAGCGCCCACGTGGTCCTGGGCCTCTGTTATCTCGGCTTTCGTCCTGAAGGCAAAAAAACCATCAGCGCCCGTTTGTCTAATGATCGAAATAACATGCACAACAACGACTACCGACCTTTATGGACACGTGCAAGATGGGCGAATAAAAATTTCGGGACCGACCAAAGCAGTGACCCTGCAGCGCACAAATCGTGTATCGCAGAGTACACGCTACGATGTTCTTGTGAACACATCAGTTTCTAAGGTACGGAATGAATTGAAGGGAGCCACTATGACGAGCGATATTGAGTTGATAGAAAGCACTTTAGATGCAATTATCTTACTTGTAGAGTTTGAGTCTGCTCCTATATCTAATGCGCAATGGGCTGAGGGGCTTGTACTAGTTCAGTCAACGAGGCAAACTGGTTGTTGGGAGAGGATTGGACATTTTTCGGGAGGACTGAAGTTAGATCACACGACAGAGACCGAACTCATTCTTGTCTAGTATCTATCCATCTGAAGAAAACCGATCGATATACAAAGTTCCTTATCAGTAATTCCTTCGTGATATCGGGTGGTAATAAAATACGGTACACCAGGCATGAACACAAAAGCCATCTCTGTAAGTGCTCCGTAAACACTCAGTAGCTTATCATCGGCCGCGGCGCTTCGTCGCAGAACACTGGAACTTGACCTCTGTTCTCACCCTGCTCAGCCTTCTCAATCATTCTTTCATAAGCTGGCCTCTGTCCGATACTTTTCAACCACCTCTTGATACCGCTATAGCCTGATAGTGGGAACGGAGTGAACAGCCGCATGGTCGTGACGATAAATACAGCGTAAACGTCTGCGGCTGTAAATTCGTCACCTGCAAGCCACGGACACTGTATCAGGCGTCGGTCCATCATCTCTAGTGCGTCCGTTATCTTTTGGTTCAGTGCTTGCAGAACAGGATGAGTTTCCTCAACACCAGCCTTGCGGACGTAGATGAGAGTCATCGTAGTGCTCTGAAATGTCGCAATACCCCAGTGATACCAGAAGACATAATCGGAGAAGTTCGAGGCATTACTCGGAGCTGTGAGCGCACCATTTCCGTATCTGCCCAGGATGTAATCCATTATGGCACCACTCTCCGAGATAGTAATCTCACCGTCATGAATCACGGGTGTTGTGCCAGTGGGGTGACTAGATATTGAGTTAGTTCCAAATCAGACTTTGTTGTTCAAAGAGAGAAATGAGAAATTACATTGCTTTCAAGTTTGATGGCGCTCCCAGGCTACCACACTCCCGTTGATAGATCTTTAGCTCATAGTCGATTCCAAGTTCCTCGCAGAGCCAGACTATCCGTTCAGACTGCGAACGCTGGAGGTGATGTATTACCAGGCCCATATTGCGACGTTTGGCGAGACTGATGACTAGAAAGAACTCTTAAGGTAGTGGAATAATTAAAGAAGTAATTGATAACTATGTGTGCATGTAGAGGATCACACGGAGAATAAATACTGTGAAGATCTGGTGAGATCGACGTCTACGCGTCTTCTGCCCGACAAACAGGCATTTTCGAAGCACTATAGTGGATACCGGTAAACCCGGATCAGTGAACAGCCAAGGAAAGCATCTCTAGAGTGACAACCTCGTCGCATCTTGAACAGACGATGACTAAAAGCCCGCGATTGCCACCGGCATCCCACCGGTCTCGAACCCCTCGAGTATGGCGGTCGAGAGCTAGCACTTTATCAATATTGAGCGTATTATGAGACTCATACCGCTTAAGTTGACTGCATTATGTAGTACTGATTCGAGGCAAACGTACTGTCACTGGATCACTTAGGTTTTCGTACGTTATCGACCTTAATCCGACTTATTCAAGCATGCATCGACCAAGCAAACCACCGTTGGTTGCTAAGTTCTCTAGAGTTAAGTATGAGCTCTTTAGCCTGTGATCTAACATAGCACCGCCATCTTGCTATGACAAGTGAAAGCTGGTAGGCGTCTAAAAAGCGTACTGAACCTCTAGATACTCATGCTGTCTATGTGCAGGGTGTATACGTCGGTATATAAAGCTGGTGTTTGCTAGGAATATCAACTGCAAGTATCCCTTGGGAGGCTCAAAGTCAAGAAGCTGCAGGTGTAAGGGATTTCTTGTCCCCAGTAGAATGCAGTAGCTGGACAATAGATTCACTCTTCGAGTCATAACACAGGCGAGGTGGGATGCCGAAACTGAGACCAGAACCAGTCATAGGTCAAGGAACACGCTGGGTGGGATGCCGAAGCTAGAAAACAAGACCGCGTTTGAGCCATGGGTCGTGCGGGGTGGGATGCCGACGCTAGCTAAGAACGCTTGGCATCGTCAACGCTGCTAAGATGCACGAATGACGAAGCTCACTGCACCATGTTAGGACTTAGTGAATGTCGAGTCCAATTCGAGATTAGCTAGAGAATATGGATATAAATCCGGTCATGTCAAGAGTCCTCGAAGGGCGTGGCTTGCTTAGTCGCTGTCACGTGATCAACCAATGACTTATACCCATGGACAGGTTTGCAGACTTGGTATTCTGCAACCTATAGTTCTTGATTGCGACAACTTTGAATTCTTTTCTTTTGGTGTGCTACTACTTGAACCTCATTGTTGACGCAGCAATTTACGACACTAGCCGTTCCGTGACGATCACCAGTCGCTATGACGACCTTAAAGGAGTCAAAGCTATCCAACCGCGGTAGCTATGCAAGTACAGCGGGAGCCAAAGACTTTGTACGTGCCATGTCTTTCAATACCTGATCATCTTTGATTGACACCGTGCAGGAAGTGTGGGACATAATTACGAACCTGTGGGACCCAGATACTAATCCTGATGGCTACGTGTCTCTCGGTCTTGCGGAAAACAATCTCATGCACGACCGGTTACTGGAATTCCTCGATGCAAAACGACTTGTTGATGACACAGCTCACGGGCTGACCTATGGCGATGGCCCGTTTGGATCAAAGCGGGTCAAAGCTGTGATTGCTTCATTCTTGAGCACTCATCTGCGATCGGCAATTGAGCTGAAGCCTGAACACGTCTTCATCACCAATGGAGTTTCGTCGGCTATTGAGCATTGTGCCTGGACTCTCGCTAATCCGGGGGAGGGTATCCTGCTTGGACGACCATACTATCGCGCTTTTCTACCAGACATCGGTACGAGGACAGGAGTCCAGATTGTTCCGGTATCATTTGGACAAGTGGATCCTTGCCATCTAGACTGTGTGCAGAAGTACGAAGAAGCGCTGCTGAGATCAAATGAGCAGGGTGTGCCGGTTCGCGCACTTATGCTCTGCCACCCGCATAACCCTCTTGGAAGATGCTATCCTAGGGATACGCTTATTGGGCTGATGAAGTTGTGTCAGAAGTACCAGATCCACCTGATCAGCGATGAAATCTACGCGCTTTCTACATGGAAGAATACCGTTGATGATCTCGCTCACGGATATACCGGTTTTGAATCTATCTTGTCAATCAACTGCAAGGACACAATTGACCCTTCACTGGTTCACGTTCTCTGGGGTGTTTCAAAAGACTTTGGTGCAAATGGGATAAGACTGGGTGCCATCGTCTCGCAGTCGAACCCAGCTTTTCTTGCTGCATTGCGAACATGCAGCATTTACTCCTCGCCATCATCACTCACTGAGAACGCTGTTGTGCACATCTTATCCGACACGTCTTTTGTCGAAAGTTACATCGCGACAAACCAAGCACGTCTCTCGGCTGCACATACACAGACTGTTGGCGCTCTTCGAAAGCACGGCATTGAACACATGCCTGGTGCGAACGCTGCTTTCTTTCTATGGATCAACTTGGGCAAGTTTGTGCGCGAGAAGACATCCTTAAGAGAAAAGGGGATGCAGGAATACTCCGGGTCAGAGAGCACAAGACTTATCCAAGACCGTTTGTTGGCCAAGAAGGTGTATTTGGTTCCCGGGGATGCCGTAGGTGCAGAAGAGCCAGGCTGGTTTCGAATGGTCTTCACTCAACGCGAGGAACTAGTAGCTGAATGTGTTAGGCGGATCGTGGAAGCGCTGGAGCCAAAGTAATAACTATGAAATGATTGAGACAAGGAACTATCAAGCCTCCTTTACATGTTCTCAACGCAAGGGTTTAGCTCATTTAGACTGTACTGACCAGCGACAACCCAAATGAATTGCTACGCAGTACGGTTCTCAACAACGAGTTCTCGTAAATTATAGGAATGCATCAACTCTCGCATTATTTTCCGGCTTGTATGTTGCGTATCCGCGGTGTTTGCCGAGGTCTGTCTTTGCTTCGATTCGGAGGTCGCGATGGGTGTCGCGTACGGTAGTGAGGTCAGGATTTTATCGCACCTCACGTGTGGATGTTAACAAATTATAAATGATAAGTTCTTGAGATCTGTTGATCGATATTCTCGATAGAGTTCAGCGCGTTTCGGAGACAGATGTTGAGGCGTGTAGCGTGCGGACAGAATAGGGCTGGCTGCGCGAGACGCCGAGGCTGAGATGTCGCGATCATTCCTCCAGTCACAGCAGGAACAGCTCCAGTGTGTAGTACTCTGCCGGTCTCTATTTCCTCGCGGGCCACTACGCCACTCTCAATATCGCTCGCATCGTCATAGCAACCAGTTTTTCCTCTTCTTCTTTGATATTTTGATGAGTCACTTCGTCTTGGCCTCGCTGTATTACCATGCTGGCTGAACAATTGACATCATGAGCAACCAATTACGTGCGATCAAGTGATTTGATGCGAGGTTCGAATTCCAGCTGTTTGTAGTGTTCGGCGTATAAGATCGAACAATACCTCGGTCCGCAACTAGGCTTTAGCCAGCTAGACTATGGTTTGTCATCCAACCACCCTGTGGACTCCGCCTATGTCTTTCCGCAACCAAGGGATCTTGCACATCATTCTGTGTCATTCCACCCCGAGACATCGAATTCCGATCAGCAAGATGGCCTCGACTGATCAATCACCCCCATTCCAGTGTTCGTGGCCTGAATGCACGTTGAGTTACCAGCGGCGAGAACATCTCAATCGCCACATGATGAAGCATCTCGAGCCAAAGGAGTTTACATGCCCGTACTGTACTACTGTGGTTGGTCGAAGGTGCGTGTATCGCTTTGTGCGTCTCCTATCTAGCACTAACGTGTAGAGATTACAGCGACACTCTGCGCCGCCATATCTCGCGACACCATGAGGGGAAGGAGTCATTTCGATCCCGGGCGCTTCGGGCTTGTGCTCACTGCAAGGCTCGAAAAACCCAGTGTAGCATGGTAATTCCATGTTTATCGTGTTTGGAACGAGGATTGTCCTGTTCTTACAAGAACACCACTGCTGGCGCAACTGGTGACTCACCGCATCAGACACAGACACCTTCTGAACTCGGTCAAATAACGTCCTTAAACCTGAATCAAGAAACGGTCGAGCTCAAAAGGTATACCGATATTTATTTCACCCAGTTCCACCCAAAATGGTCGTTCCTTCACAAGTCGAGTTTCCATCCGATACGAGAATCACAAGTGCTTGTTCATTCGGTGGTAATGGTAGGCCTATGGCTTAGCAAAGAAAAAGGTACGAACGAAGCAGCGATTGAGATGCACCAGACGTTGATGGCGTCTATTCGGCGTCAGCGCGTATGTATAACGTCACTCCTGGTCTATCGCTTGTTACTCACAAACGTTCTTAGTGTACATGGGATGTGCCACACTCACGGACAACCATCGAGGCAGCGGCCTGGCCCATCGCGACGTATCAAGCGATTCTTCTGAACATTATACTTCCCTTGATAGCCTGGAAACAGGACTCGAGCGCGGTATCTGAGTTTCCGTCGCCTGATCATGAGATTTTAGTCGCTCTCGTGAAGAGCAGCTTGAAGAGAGGCATGTTCAGGTATCCAAGCATGCTTAAACACTACCAGCAAACGGCTCTCACTCCTCAAACTGCACCCCATATCTGGATTGGTATCGAGGAAGCGAAACGATTCGCATTGACTATGTATCACATATGGACGATGTATTGTGAAACATACATGTCAAGCGAGACCGGGTTTCCGGATCTGCTTTCATCACACCACTTGCAGTTCTCTGCTCCGATAAGTGATGATATGTGGAATGCAGACTCTATACCAGACCTTATTAGTCTGGTAGAAGAAGAGAAAGCTAATGGAAACCAAGTATGCGACAACGAGATGAACTGGATTTGTAACTGGCTACGTAATTCCTGAGAAGTAGGTTTCGGCTTGGTCTGCTCAGCTTTGACATTAAATATCAAGCAGGAGATCTGTTCCTCCCCACAGTGTACCCGAATGGTATACATACTGTTATGTTTTCCAGACATACCACAAAAGCCCACCGAATTCCTCCAGGACGCATTTGGACGTTAGCCACGATAGAAAGGAAGAGCTTCTCCAAGCTCACCGCGAGCACACCTAAGTGGCATACACTGCATTGCACATAGCCACTTGCTCTGTAAATAGCAGCGAATACCCCCAGCCTAAATCCTTGTGCGTCAACGAACCAGACGCGGCCTTTACCTTGGCCTTGCGTACAGCTAGAAATGCCGAACAACTCATCGCTGTGAGGCTTCGCCGCGAGCTTCTCTTCATTTCGATGACCCTCCAATCAATACGCTCAGGGATTATGGGACCTCCATACGCCATAGTTGAAGCGAGATCACATGTCTAGCGATGACAGCGGTAGTTGCGAATGAGGTTTCCAACGAGTCTGTGATGATAAGCCCTGATGACCCGCTCAAGAGGCGAGCTCGATCTCGAGGATGTTGCCGGATTGAAGCCTGGCGCTGTCCAATCGAGCATCAACGACGCCTCGGTGGCCTAAGAACCTTCTTGAAAGAGCATCATGTCAAATCTGCTAACCTCTGACAAACTCGGGACCTGGCCACAGAGACTCCACGACGTGGGAGTGGGAGATGACATGTAAACTGGCTTTGATTCATGAGAACGGAGAGAAGATTCATAGGATCAATGCCGAGAAAAAGAAGTTGGCGGGATGCACGTTGGTGCGGTGGGAGGAAGAAAAGGTTGTGAGGTAACATGTTTATGTGCAGCAGAAGGACTGTGAGAAGTGAATTGTGGGAGAAGAGTGGAGATGTTTGATAGATCTCATCATGAACCCCTACCTCATGTCTTCATTACAGAGACTTCAACACCATTACGACCTTTTGTGTATACTAACCTGCAGCATCCTTCCTGGAGTTCTCTATGCCTCCTTGATCAACTTCCGCGTCGCACTCTCCATCCAGAGCTTCGTGTATAGCCTATGTAACCACTGGATGGAAGCGGGTTGCGGTTGTCCGTTCTTGCCCTCTGGCGTTGTGTCTACGAAAACTGACTTGAGGTGGAAGGTAGCCAACTGCGCTTCGTCGTCTTTCGAGACCTCCATCGAGAAAAGACCGTCGGAGGGTCGGCGATCGGAAACGAGTGGTGAATCGCCGCATCGCACGATGACCTAGAGGAACACATAAAGTCAGCCAATCCTCACAAGAAGAGAACTGGATACACTTACCTTATCATCGGTATGCTCCATAACCTCGAAATGATCCACAATAGCAGTCCCAACCTTATAGTCACTCTTTTCCAACTCCTTGACATCCCAAAGCTGCTTCTCTCTCCCCTCCAACGCCCGATATTTCCTCTCTAAAAACCTCCTCTGCACTCTAAACGCAACACCACTCCATATTCCCCTACAGAAATCTGTCGTCAAAGCCGATTGATCCACAGATATCCTTCCGCCACTACCTTTGACCCAGTACTTCTCCGGAAGCTTGCCATATGGAATCTGCTTTATCGCATGATCTATGCAGCCTGGTGGGTTTCCGTGGGGATTATGCGCGCGGAAGACGGTGGCGGTGAGATCGGGGGATGAGGTATCGTAAGGGACGAATTTCGTGTTGCGCGTGTAGAAAGAGGATACGCTGTAAGCCAAGAGGGCATTGGCGCCTAGGCCACCGGTTATGCCTACGAGGATGCCGAAGAAGCGTTTTGGGCCTGAGAGACGTTTTATTTGTGGGGGTGCCGAGATTGTGTTCATTGTGGCGGTGGGGGGTAGACCAGGCCGTGAGAGGGGAATTGGTGGTCAGGGCCCTGTGTAGGGTGGAAGAAAAAAGGAACAGCTCGGGCGACGAGGAGTGTCGCGTGGGATGTGTCGAGGTCGGAGGATTTGGTGGTGAAGAGCTTGGACCCTCGGTTCGCGGCATGCATTGATTTGGGATGCCGAAGGCTTGTCGGCAAATGCTCCGTCTCTCAAACACCGATAACAAAATCCCCCGATGTCGACACTCTGTCAATTCAAAAAACACATTCACTCCTGATTAAGAATCTATTACACTATGAAACAGCCCTACTCAGTGCAAATGCGCAAGTGCGATACCAGAGTACGCGCTATCCGTCTCATAGATCTTCTTCTTTTTACCTCCGTCCATATCAAACCTATACACTGTACCTCCCAGATCCGTCAAGTAAACATGTCGATTCACGGCATCGATCTTCAGTCCAATCGGCTCGTGGAAATGTCTGGCTAAGGTTATGACACCCCTCTTCTCCTTCGTCTCGGCGTCGACACCTACATACGCTTTGTTCAGCGTGTTGCCCAGCGGGTATTCGCCGCGGTCTGTCCAATACAGTGTTTCGCTATCAGGTTCGAACTCAAGATCGATTGGCTCGGGAAGGTTTTCGAATAGCAATTCGATATCGGAGCGGGAAGATGCTGTCTCGTTGGCTGGAATCTCCATATTTGCGCGGAAGATGCGACCTTTGCCACCTTTGGAAGGACCCTTCTGAGACCAGTAGAACTTTCCTGCCTGGGGGTCAACAGCGATACCAACGCACCACTTCGTTTGGTCTTCTCCGTCTGCTGAGCCGGCAACGCCCGTCTGTACGATGATCTCGTGGTTGCCGCCGTCAAAATCACATCGGTGAACTCGTAGGCCTTCCCGGTCACAGATGTATAACTTCTTGTTGTCGTGGTCGATCTTGAGCTGCTTGGGTGTGTGAATCTGACCTTCCGGAATGACAGGTCGAACATCAGAGCCGTCAAGGTTTGCAGACATGACACTGCCGTTATTCTTAGCCGGAGAGGCACCCATGTTGGTCCAGAAAATTCGACCAGCAGAGATGGATACGTCGATACCATCTGGCATGGCTTGTCCGCCGACAATCTCACGCACATTACTTCCGTCCGCCGAAGCTGTCATAATCTTTCCAGATGTGACAACCTTCTGCAAATCGGTGACGTTTCCTCCAATGCCAATGTCCAAGAAGTACAGTCTGGGCGCCGCAAGGTTGTCGTGATGACCGCTCTCATCCTTGGAGCTTCGAGTAGTCTCGCCGGCGGGATATAAACCACCCTTTCCAGATTTTGCACCTAGCTTCCCCTTCTCGACAAAATTCTTTTGAACCCAGTCGCGCGCTGTGGGATCGCCACCGCGCTCCTGAACATAGTTGTTCTCGATGAACGCAACTGTGTCCAAGCCTACCGCGTCCATCATACCGCAAGGTCCAACCGGGTTATCCTTGAACATTGTAAGGAACAGTCTGTCAATCTCTTCCGGCTCCGATACGCCCTCCGCCATGATGAGCAAACTCTCCCTCTTGATGGCAGCCCACAATCGATTGAAGATGAAGCCTGTCGATTCCTTGCGCGCAATAGCCGGCTGCATACCCGCATCCTGTAGCTTGCTTTGCAGGAAAGGCAAGATATCTCCATGCGTCTCTCCGCAGGTCATGAGTTCGACAACGTTATTGCCCGGTGGCATGTAATAATGCATGTTGCACACTCGATGTCGGTTACCCGCATCCACCTTATCGAGCATAAGCCGCGACTTGTACGATGATGAGTTGGAAGCCAAAATGCAATCCTTTGGTGTTTGTTGTTGTAGCTGGGCCATGATTTCGATCTTCAATGGAAGCTTCTCCGGCAGCGCTTCAACCACCAACCATGCATTCTTGACCGCCTCTTCAATATCTTTGACCGTGGTAAATTCGCTTCGTTTTCGAGCATTTCCGGTAAGTTTCGAAAATTCATCCATGTGGTGTTCGATGTAGTGTGTTGCAGCGTTTCTCTGCTCGTCGCTAAGATCGCATAAAACAACTTCGTAGCCAGCAGCTACCCAGGAAGCAGCAATTCGTCGACCCAAGACTCCTCCACCCAAAACGGCGATTGGTCTCGATGATGTATCTGGTGCCGACCATTGTGGTTGGGTACTGCTAGATGCAGCTCGTATTTGTGTATTCGACATGATAGGGTATGACAAAGGCGTTGAACGAGTATGAAAAGATGTCTTGTTCGTACTCAAACTCGATGTCTGCGTGTTTATAGCCCTCCGTAAACATCGCGATATCGCATAGCTCACAGGAGGCTCGGCCGAGATTCTCCGAATGCCCCTTGGTAGTCGCCTGGCGCATAGAGACATTTTTGTGAAACGTGATTTCCTTAGTCTAGGTGACGAATCTCGATGTTGGGATATCGCTGGTTCTGTAGGCGAAGAAGCGCATCTAGATGCATGATGTATGTACTTGGTAGCTGCTAATGCTTCATGTAGGCATTACGTCACGGGTTAACAACTGTAGACATCCGTGCAGTGCCGATCTAGATTTCTACGTCATTCGTACGGTACTTTTTTATCGTGCGAGACGTAGCGCTTGATCGTACGCGCGGTTTGTTGGTAGTGCTGCGTCGGCCGAACTAAGTTTGGACTTTGAACGACGATTTGGTGTCCTACACGTACAAACACCACGAACATAGCGAGTATAGTAAACATCATGGACACGGAAGCAGAACGTCAGCCGGAGATGAGATTGATAAGAAATTTCATTCTGATAGCTTCTGGGGCTGCGCAAGATTATAGGAATGTATGTAAAGCCAGTTTTGAACAACACCCAGTCTAAAATACCTCTTCCGATAACACCACCGCCACACAACTACATCATCACCATAAGTCCCTAGAATTCGTGGTCGAGAAAACGAAGAATCACTGGAAAGTGAAGATCTCATCCTGAGGCTTCGAGATTTTGCCTGTGAACTCGGGTTAGCAATGAAACATGGATACTTATCACGTAGTCGTAACATACCAGGTGGCTTGAAGCCACGTTCCTGTAGGTAGTTCACCATAGAATCCATCATAGGGTCCGGCCCGCAAACAAGAACCTTGGTATCCCTACCAGCTGGTGCAGGGAGACGCTCCTCAATCATCTTCTTGCTGATACGACCCTTCTCGCCTTTCCAGCTCTGCGATGGGTTGCTCAAGACGTAGTGAACGTGGAACTGGTCGTACTTCTCAGCAAACTTGTCCAGTTCGTCCTTCAGCAGGATGTCCTCTTCAGTCTTGTTGGCATATAGCAAAGTCGTCTTAGTGTCGTCGCGAGGGTCTTCACAGATACGGCGGATGAGTTGGAACATAGGTGTGATACCAGTGCCACCTGCGATCATTCCAAGCTCTTTGACTAGGTTCTTGTGGTACTTCATCTCGCCCTTTGGTCCTCGGATCTCAACGGTGTCGCCAATGTTCAATTTGCTCAACCAGGGTGTCAGCTTGCCGCCCTCGTAGATCTTGACGGTCAATTCCAGGCGGCCTGTGTCCTTGTTGCTGGATGTTGGCGTGTAGGATCGTGCAAGTTGCTTTCCATCTACTTCGTGCCTGATTGCGATGTGCTGGCCAGTTGGTAAACCAAGCACGGAGTTTTCATGGGGGAGTCCAAAGACGAAGCGGATGGTGTCGTGGGAAATGTTGAACTTGTCGATCAATGGGAAAGGCTGGTAGACACGGGCGTTGAGAACACCGAGATTGATGTCCTTCTTCTTTGATGGTTTCGATGAAGTAGATTTGGCTTTGAAATGCGCTGGATAAGATTGGAAGTCCTTGTGTGCAACATCGAAACTTTTCGTTGCCCACAGACTGGCATATCCTGCCAAAGCCATACTGGCGAGGGAAGAGACGGCGAAACCCTTCCAGAACCCAGCGCTTTGGAAACGGTGCAAGAGCGGTGAGAATCTTCGACCAGCTACAATGGAAAGCACAACAGATGCTAGACCAAAGCCGAGAGCTGAAAGATGGAAGCGATACGACGTCGGCGCAGGCAGGTTGTTCACCACATGAACTCTACTTGGCTTGATCGTGGGCATCTTCGCGGCTTCATGGTCGGTCCAGTCTTCGTCTGCAATTCGTCCAATGCGGAAGTTTTCGAGAATTTCTCTGGCGTCGGTTGAATGGCCAATATCTTCGTATGCAGTGGTCGCATCTGTGCCAGCATTCTCGAGCAGAAACTCCTTGCCACCAGGGTGGTCTTCTTGGTAGTCTGTTACATTGTAGACGTGATTCCACAGGGTAACCCAAAGGTCTGTCCTGCTGGTATGCTTCGCCACCTCTTGGAGAGTATATACACCGTCGGCCATAGTGTTGGAAAGATTGAATGAGATGGATACGTTCAGTCGCTAAGGGGGCGTTAAGGAGAATAATGGCGACGGTGAAAGCCTTTGGCCAAGACCCTTCATCATCGCCATAGCTTCATGCAGCAAACGTGCAACGGCCATACTGATCCACTACGTATGCGCGACCGAGGTGTCGGACATGAGCAGTATCAAGGTCTGTTGATGCGCCATGACAAATGACAGCGCTATTACAGCGACTACCATGAGGTGTCCGGTGTTAGTGGAGCCAAGCCCCCACTTACCTCGGCACTTTGTGAGCTTAAACCAATCAAGCCTCCGCTGACAATCGGAGCTGCGACATAGCGACTGGCTTCTTACGCGCAATGATCTTGCTGAAACGGTACCACAACAAAATTTCGATCAACGCTCGGCCGGGCTATTCGCACGACCTGCATTTTTGCTTTGCTTTCGCGCGCATTGGGCCCCTCGGCGGTTTTCGTACGACCACGCCAGCGCCATATGCTGGTCAGTGGCGATGCGTCATATTTACACCCTAGGCACAGCGCCTGCAGGTGCTGGGTTGTTGCGAAAAGGGTATACGTAGTTTGGTGTGTTTTCATTTAGTCGCGTTGTAGTCCTGTCGAGACTGCGACATCTTCAAACTTCACAACACAGCATTATGACTATCAAAAGCTTTTACCTCGTTGGGCAGGACAAGAATGTCTTTCGCCAGGACATTCACATCGATCAGTATCACGACTTCGAGGCGCTACAAGTTGCTGTAGCCGAGCAGTACAACATTATCCAATCTACTGGTAAGCAAACTTATAGAATTGACACGAACGTGAACTCACATCTCACCAGGCATCGCGCTGCAAGATTCCAAGGGAGATGACCTGCCAGACTTGGACGCTGTATTAGATTGCGAGGAGGAAATTGGCATCACTGTTGACGGTCAAGCCATTCGGGATCCCGCAGGCCCTGAAGGTCTTCCTTTCGTTGGAAGTTACTACGAGGTCTTTCCAGATCATCTCGTAAGTTGATTCCGATATGACTACGAACGATCACTAATATCTGTCAGGGGAACCATGCACGTCTTTTCCAGAAGTATGGATCATTAATCAAGTACGAAACGATGGGCAAGCAAAATTACTTGACAAACGACCCAGCTATCTCTACCGTGGCTTTCCAAGAATCGGCGTTCTTTAGCAAGCTTATCACTCCTGAGCATCCCTTGGCCGGTATCAAGGACAACAGAGCGTTGTTCATCTGCGATACTGATACCGATGCATGGAGGCAAGCGCACAAGTTCATCCCGCCTTCCATGGCACCGAAGGCTATCAGACATTACACACCTCTTATGGAGGCCTCGGTGAAAGACTCATTCAAAGTTTTCGACAAGCTTGATGAGGAGGGTGAAGCCTGGAATGTGTATCAGTATATGTTGAAGCTCGCGTCTCAGACTGTCTTCAAGTTTGCCCTAGGATACGACGCTCATCATTTTGATCACCCAGACGCGCCGTTGAGTGAATTGGTCATCTTGATCGCTCAATCGCTCTCCTTAAACAAGAAGGTTGCGTCCCGAGGCGCCTGGTACGCAAAGCTGAGCGCGATTCCTTTCACAGCTGCGTATGACCTGGACAAGATCCGATACAGGTTATGGACCATCCTGAACCAAGCAATCGACCAAGCACCAAAAGGAAGCAGCGAAGACGACCTACCCCTACAAACAGCAGCTCTAGGAGCCAGCTGTGTAGTCGACTACCTCAAACGCGCCACCGATGATAATGGCAACAAGCTCCCCCGTGAACTGGTCATCCCCAATATGCTGCCCATCGCCGGTGCCGGCTTCACCACCACCTCATCCCTTCTATCATGGCTCCTCTACTCCCTGTGCGTATACGAAGGCAACCAAGACCGCCTCCTGCAGGAACTCGTCGACGCTGGCGTTAACGAGAACACCAAATGGACCCCCGAGCTCTCCGATGGCCTCACCTTCCTCGACAAATTTGTCAAGGAAACTCAACGCTTGCACAACCCTTCTTTCCAACCTGGACGTACTGCGAAGGTTGATTGTATCGTTCCAGGCGGCTACAAACTCCCCGCCGGATCAGTGGTGATTTGCGCCCTACACGCTATCCACAACAACCCACAGATCTGGTCGAACCCCGACCGTTTCGACCCCGATCGCTGGGGCACAGAGGAAGTTTCCAACCGACCGAAGAACTCTTACATGCCTTTCGCAACGGGCCCACGTAGCTGTATCGGTTTCAACTTTGCCCTCGGAGAAGTCAAGGTGCTGTTACCGGAGTTGGTGTACAGATACGAGTTCTTCAAAGAGGGTGAGGAGGCGGTGAGTTACGACCCGGAGTTCCAGCTTATCAGACCTATGAACTTCTACGTGAGAGCGAAGAGAAGGACAAGCTATCCTAAGCCGAGTCCGGGGGCGAAGAAGATTGCGGTTGAGTATGCGGAGGGAGAGGAGAAGCCTCCAATTTAGATGCGATCGTGGTGTACATTAACATTAAGAAATTTAATTGCGTTAACCATTCACTTGTGACGCACTCAGCTAATGATGGAGAAGCTCGAACATAGTTGAACATGTTTATCCTAGTAATTCCGCCCATCCTGGCTTGAAAGTCGCCGATATACCCTCCTCGTCGTTGTACCATGTGCCTACATAACCAGAAAATATGATTCCGAAGTGAATCGTGATAAACACACCTGTGAAGAATTCGGGTAGGGTACCGTGTATGTCGCAAAAACGTCGAAACGTACTAGGAAGAAAGCCAACAAACATAACGCGGTACAACACATAAGAGATCGCAAACGTTAAGGGTAGTATGAAAAAGAGACCCACTATCGACATACATTCAAGTGTCCCTTCAAGGAACCCATTATCAGGCGGTGTCGGGTATGAGGACCAAAGCTTCCGAAATTCACCCATTACTCCTGCCAGACAACATGCATACAAACATGCGAAGAGGGAGTTCGACTCCAATGTAGAAGAGCTCATTGCAAACAATTCCGAGGCGACTGGTACGAATTTACCACGCACTCGATCGAGTGACCGGGAGCGAATAGGATTTAACTTGACGCTGCCTAACCGTGTTGCGCAGAGTGCCCATGAGGCGATGAATCTGACGAACCCAAGCACTGACTTAGTCATTAAGTATGCAAAAACGATATACGGAGGGGTAGCAATAGCAAACCAGAGATTACCTGCTGACGACGGTAGTGGAAGTACGATGAAAGTACACCACATAGGTCCAGTCACCACGTATACAAGGCTCAGGGGGGCATAAAGACCGAGTGCTACCTGTGAAGAAAAGGTATTCTTAGTGTGTACAACGATTGGTAAGGGGCGGAGATTGACCTGGCCGACCGGTCCAGCGAACCAACGAAAGACTTCTGGGACGATAAATGACACGAGGAAGATGCCGACTAGACCCTGAGTGAAAGGAATGCCTTGCATGCCAAAAACCTTGACCGCCTGTGGTAGTGCACCGAAGACGAAGCTGATCATGCTGAGTTTCCACGTACGATCCACAATAGTTCCAGGTAGGCCAACCATATAGTTTTGGGGTGTTTCAAATGGATCCGGAGCATGTTGTGACGTCGTGACAATTGCGACGCGACTAGCGTCGTTTTGATGCTGTTCGTCGTCAACATCTCGAATGACACTGAGCTTCGTTATCGAAACATCCCCATCGCCCTCATTGAGCTCTACATGGCCGCCGATCTCTGTTTCGTGAATTACCAAGCTAGGTGCAGAGAAAAAACGTGGAGATGGATTGATAAGCGTGGCGTCATGCGGCTGCACATTCGTGCATGGCAAGTCGGCCAAGGCAATCTATTCGCCAACAGTAACGAGAAGAGCATTCGTACACGTGAAGTCGTCCCCATCAGAGGTCGAATCGCCCTGTGAAGTCGCTATAGGAGTCGGGTCTACCGTACCACTAGCGGATATGCTGATCTGAGGTCTCGGTTGCCATGTACTCATAAACACTAACTTGGCATACTCGTCCTCATATTTGTCGAATCGGTCGTACCAGACATGTCTCACCGCAGTCAAGGGTGAACAGCCAACAGCTAGCAGCACAAGAAACTTTAACAACATGACGAATGTGTCCACAGCGCACATCATTGGACATGCGCGCGTAGCATAGCTAATGCGATAAGGCACAGCGACGACTCGTCCCATCTCTTGTAAAAGTACAGCTAACATGCAAGCCATGACTGGCCAATAAGCGCTTTGCCAGGATACTCGATGCATCGAAGCATCGTCAGCTGCCAACGCCTTAGTCAACTGTATCATAATAATTCTGGAAAGGATACGACTCACGATATGCCGCATTGATGGGAATACCCCCATTAGATGTTGCATTTTGCGCGACTTAAAGATTCGACTCGATAAGAGGCGCCATGATGATCTGATGTCGGATCAACCTGTCATTTCTCTTGTGCTGTGCCGTGTCCAATGTTGACAGCTTGATAATAGAAAAACTTTGGGTGAGACTTCTAAAGCTGAGTATCTAACCCGTGAACGCGATCCAAGAACGAGGGAAGACTATCCTATAAATATAATTTGGTAGCACAAAGCTGGAAAATGATTGCTGAGCGAGTGACTGAGAAGTAAAGATAAGATTGGCTGAGCAAATAAAGACGTGCAAGTGATCCGGGGGTTGAGCTTGCTAACATACGCCACCGAAAGCGTGAACCTACCCAACAACACGACTCACGTTTGCGTGATCAAGCCACAGGTCTCAAACGGTAGCCTTAATGTGAAGACTGTGAGGACAACGCGCCTTATTTACATCTGCCTTGTGTTCCCTCAGCCTCGACGCATCAGAGCCCTATCAACTTCTAAACAGCATCAGTCCAGCCTCCTCAGCATCCACACCACCTTCTTCCTCACTCTCCACGTCATCATTCTCTCCAAGCCCTAATCTCTGCCCAAACAGACTGCTAAACAGCTCATCTCTCTGCCTATCACCCCATTCACCCCTCTCTTCAGGTGCCATAAAGTTCTGAAGTTTCTCTTGCACAGTGTACCGTAGCCTTCTGCCCTTGCTAGCCTTTGTATCGACAACTTTCTTCGTCTTGGCTTCGCGAGCAACCTGCCAGGGCGCTTGCACGACGAATTCAGCGGTTCCGTTTGCGTTGAGGTCGGCTGAGCGTTGTTCAAGGAGCTCCTTGAGCATGAGGCCGTAGAAGTCGGCGTCGTCGTAAATAGCAGGGTCGGGCTGAGCAGCTTTGCCGGACGATTGAAGGGGCGCGCAGGACCGTGGGGTTTGTGTGCGGGTCACCAGGTGGGATGATGTTAGCTGGGAGTCGAGGACTTCTGTCAGGGTCTGTTGCGCGGATGCGTTGAGGCGGGCTTTGTTATTCGTGACGGTTGTCGCTTTCGTCTTGTTTGACCAACGTTCGAGGATGGCCTTGCGGTGTGGGAGTGTGTTCTTCTCGCTGTCTTGAATGTTGGCCCAAATCTCTGATGAAGATGTTGTCGAGTCGAATGTGGTGCGCTTCCGCTTCTGACCCGTTCGCGACTCTTCCAAGGAAAGTCGGAGGCTTGTGAGGTTGTTCAGTAGAGTTAGAGCGGCTGCCTCCGCAGCTTCAATGGGCGCATCTTGAGCGGTCTCAGTCTTGTAAGGCTCTGCGGCCATGGAGTTTGTGGAGATGAGCGCCTTTTGTAATCGAATGCGCGAGTTGAGTAACGTATCGAACGTCTTCCGCTGAGTCTTTACGGCTTTTCCCTTCGCTACATCGGATTGCGTACCGGCAGCAATTGTCGACGTAAACGACTTGTTCGCAGACATGAGGTCGCGGATAGTAGACGCGTCGGGCTTCGCTTCGTCGCCAGATTTATCACCCTCTGAGTCTTCGGCGTCGTTGGCATCGTCATCGCTTCCACTTTCACCTTCGCTTCCCATCTCCTCATCTTCGTCGCTCATGTCTTCATTGAAATCGCCGTTCATGTCTTCCTCGTCGCTTTCGTCCTGGTCGTCGAGTTCTAACCCATTGAGGCCATCCTCCACTTCATCGTCGCTTGCTTCACTGTCCTCTTCGTCGAAGCCTCTGGCAAATGGATCGTCGCTATCGCTGTCTTCGAGCGCTTTGCGATCCACCTTGCGCCCAGTGTATTCCGGGCCGAGTGGTACCTCAACCGGCTTCCTTAGCTTGCTCTTTCCAACGGAAGTGTAATGCTCGCGCCCAGCGTTGTCATCTTCGACTTCTGAGAGGTCTGCATCGGAGCGCTCGTCTTCGCTGGAGCTCGGCGCAGGGTCGAGAAGCGACTCGGGGTCGAAATCTGATTGTTGTGTAAGCAAGAGCCTGTCGCTCATCCACCTAAATCTCATACCTTTGATCTTAGACTTTCCCATCATGTATGGATTGTTTGGAGTGCGTGTTGCTGGCAAACCGTGTCTGAAGAGAAAGTTCACTTTGCCCCACAAAAAAGTTCAATGACATCGGCTTTTCATTTCACCGATGCGCGTCACCTCCGCGATCAACTCCGCAACCCCATCTTAATCACGACAACATGCTGAAGCCAAGGTTGTTTTCGACATTGCGGTGTCTGCAGCATGAGAACCCTCTCGTATGATTACTGCTATCATGCTGTATGGTGCAATGGCTGATGTCGTGCGCAGGGTCTTCCGCGCTCTGGTGCGCCTCCGCAGATGCCTCGGATGCAGCGAGGATTGCCACAGAAGAGGAATATCAAAGACGTAAAGAAAGTCATTGCTGTATCATCAGCAAAGGGTGGCGTTGGAAAAAGTACCATTGCTGGTATGCTCCGCCGTTGAAGACTCAGCCAACAAAACACTAAGACTATGACGCAGTGAATCTCGCGTTGAGCTTCGCACGCCGTGGTTATAAAGCTGGCATTCTTGACACCGATATCTTTGGCCCATCGATACCAACCTTACTCAATCTATCTGGTGAACCTCGACTTTCAGCCAGTTAGTCCGTGAAACAGTCCATCCTGCAAGCCACCTCTAACCATTAGTCCAGACAATCAGTTATTACCCTTATCCAACTACGGCCTGAAATCCATGTCCATGGGCTATCTTATCCCAGAGTCGTCACCCGTAGCATGGAGAGGCCTCATGGTAATGAAAGCCCTGCAGCAACTACTGCACGAAGTGGAGTGGGGAGGCCTGGACGTCCTAGTCCTCGATATGCCGCCGGGCACAGGCGATGTCCAGCTCACTATCACCCAACAGCTCATCCTAGACGGCGCCATCATCGTATCTACACCCCAGGATCTGTCACTCAAAGACGCTGTGAAGGGCGTCGAGCTTTTCCGTAAGGTCGATGTGAAGCTCCTGGGCCTCGTGTGCAACATGGCTGGCTTCAAATGTCCGGGTTGTGGAGATGTGCATGAAGTGTTTGGCAATATGAAGAAGATCAGAGCCATGTGTGGGAAATACGACTTGAACATGCTGGGCGAGATTCCGTTACATGCTAGTATTAGTGATGACGCTGATCGTGGGAAACCCACCGTAGTAGCAGAGCCAGATGGGGAGCGAGCGATGGCGTTTGGAAAGATTGCACAGAAAGTGGAGGGTCTCATTGGACTAGGACGATAGTGATTCACAGACGAGAATGAGCTCGTGTCAGACGAGTTGCTGCTATGGAACTTGCGAAGCCGCAGCCGTCATAGCCCAGTCCCGTTCATTTACTTCAAAATATCCATATAAGTTTCCTGGGCGACATAGAGTACGAGCATCCCTGCAAGTGAACCGAACCCTCACTCCAGCCGCTATCAGACGACCCCGAGTGGGCCTCACCGCATCCAGGATCTCCGCAAGCTGTGGCGAGTCCTGTCGCTAGTGCTGAGTCGCGATCATAATATGTATTGAAAATCCGTAAAGTCGCTTCATCTTGAGAATGAACTCAAGGTGTTCACGAAATACTGCAGTCGGACGAACTGACTTTGAAAGTGAAGGTACCGGATAACCTGTACATTATTGTTTCTTGCGGTTGTAGTCTCTCATATCACCCCGCAATTCCACTGTCATGTGTCGCAAGTGGTCCGCTGGTACTGTACTAGGCAAGCTTTGACAGCCAAGCCAGATATCCCGAAAGTAAAGATCCAAGGCCAAGGAGTCGTCAAAGTGTAATATAGTAGTCTGGAACCAGGTCGCAGCTATATCAGGCGTCATATATCCCGTGTATTTCCAGTCGAAATGGTGTTTGTTTTCGCTCCCTGTGAACGTGTTCTGTAAAGCATCGCGAATGATGTCTCTATTGAGATGATAGCGACTAGGGCGTTTTCCTGGTTCTATCGGTTTGCTTTCCAAAGTCAGATATTCCATGCTAAATATTCTCATTTCGGTGGGTAAATAATGCATGATATTAGAAACAAGCTTCCGGCAAGGTATCGCGCCGTAGTCGTGGACTACAGAACTCAAATCTCTATCGCATTCGTTATCGATATGCGAAACAAGGAAGCACATGATTCATACTTCGTCGCTATATTGTAAGCCCGGGACAAGGCGGAGCTCTAGCGCAGAACTTTGCGCACTGGTCTGTAGCATTCGTCGTAGCTGACATCTTGATCGGCTTTATCGACCGCTTCTTTGATCATTTTTCTGTTCACGCGTATCCACGCAACTATGTCTTGTCTTTTCTGGATGGCACTGGTACACTGTTAGTCTAGCGTACTTGAACCTTACGCTGTCGCTTACAGTAGCAACTCTCCTCGCGTATGTTGTATCGCCTGGGTTGTAGGAACATCACCTGTTAAGTCTGGGAAGTATCTATTGATGTTGGCAAGGTATTTTCTGATAGGCAACGTCCTGAACAGCTTTGTCTCTCCCGGTTCTATGTCACTATCGGATTTACGGAGGATTGAGGTGTCGTGTCTGCGATGATGTCACATAGGGCGTAACACGCTGACAAGTGCATAGCCGTCTCACACGGTCAGGCAACCACCTTTGCCAAAAGACAACAGCCGTCCTCCCCTATTCCCGTCGATACACAGCGTTCGCGCTTTATCATCGCGCCGCAACTTTCAAAAACAATTGAAGGTTTCCTTGGCATAGCAACTGTGCTATCACTATTCGGGTTTTACACCATCGTCTGACTATGCCGTGCTGATAGACGTCGTGCTGTACGCAAAAGAATTGACTTGGCGATGCGCCAGGAAGCGACCAATATTCGAGCCGCTCTAGGATTGATCCCATGTCTGTTCATCATAGCTTCACAGATCGAACAGTGATATGAAATATGATGTATAGCGTCGTGCCAACGCGCATTGACAGTTTATATGGACGCATCCAGTTCGGATATATTTTTTTTGGATTTCGCTGATCCACTATCCAGATCGCAGCACAACTCTATGTCCTTCCTGGTCATGTCTCCAAGAGTTATACGCATGCGAAGATGGTAGAGTAACAATAGAACGGCGGTCACTCTAGATGTGGACTAGACGAACGGTTTCGTTTAGCGACAACCTCACAACCGCTTGAGTGGGTGTACCCCGCAACAACCCCGCACAGTATCTGACCAAGTATTAGTGGGACTCCAATGCTACAGCTGTCATTGTACACCCAATTATATGACATCCTGCTTATTGGTGCTCCGTGTAGCCTATTTGAAGTCTCACGGGGTTGTCATCATCGGCGACTCATACACCCTTACACCCGATACCCGACGCGCGACATCCAATGATATAGGAAAATCTCTTAGCTAATACGGGTAAGCAAGTCTAGCGAAGCTGGTCACATGGACTAGGAATACATCTTCTTATCAATCTATTGACTTTTCATATAAGTCAGGCTGTGTCGTATTGCAAAGGGCATTCACAGCTTCACCGCACCTGATCAAGACTTCTTCCTACGACAACTCCTCCCATGGCACCGGATCTCAATACACTAGAAAGCGGCAAGCGGTGGGACTATTCTACCCCAGGATCTGGCGGCTATGACATCCCAGACATCGTCTACGATGTACGTCAAAATGTATTCAACGCTTAGTGTCTAGACTAATGATCTTCAAGGATCCTTCATCTCGAAAACTCAAGATCTTGACCATCGGGGCTGGCTTGTCGGGTATTCAGATGGCATACCAGATTCAGAAGAACACACAGAACGTCGAGCATGTTATCTATGAGAAGAATGCCAACCTAGGAGGCACATGGCTCGAAAACAGATACCCAGGTAGGAATGTGCAGCAAAAATGGCAGGCATTGTGCTAAAAGGCTACAGGATGTGCTTGCGACATCCCGTCGCATGCCTACACTCTCAACTTTGCTCTCAACCCAGACTGGCCTCGTTTCTTTTCGTATGCTCCCGACATACAAAAGTATCTCGAAAAGGTCTGCGATGTGTTCGATTTGCGCAAGTATATGACATTCAATACCGAAGCTATCAGAGCCGAGTGGCAAGACGACGTGGGTAAGTGGAAGGTCACCCTCTGCCAAAAGACCTCATCTGGTGAAGAAAGAGAGTTCCAAGAGGAATGCGATCTTCTTCTCTACGCTTCAGGTATTCTGAATAACTACAAATGGCCTGGCATCAAAGGTATGAACAGTTTCAAAGGTCGCATCGTTCACACAGCAACATGGCCGAAGGATTACCAAAGCGAGCAATGGAAGAACGACCGTGTAGCTGTTATCGGATCTGGCGCTTCTTCCATTCAAACCGTGCCCAACATGCAGCCGCACGTAAAGCACATGGATATCTTTGTTCGAACCGGGGTGTGGTTCGTCCAGATTGCGAACAACTTTGGCCAGAACAAGGAGTACTCGCAAGAAGAACGCGATGAGTTCCGGAAGGACCCGAGGAAGCTAGTCGCACATGCTAAAGATATTGAGAACCAGGTCAACGGACTTTGGGGAGCGTTCTATGCTGGAAGTGAATCGCAAAAGGGTGCACAAGCCCTGTTTAGAGAAAGAATGAAGGAGTTCCTCAAGGATGAGCGACTCTTGAAAGGCTTCACCCCGAAGTTTGAAGTTGGCTGTGAGTCGCATCCGTTTTCAATAAAACCGCTCACTAATCGGCTACAGGCCGTCGTATAACCCCAGGCGACCCGTACATGAAGGCTGTCCAGGAGCCAAACGTCAACGTTCACTTCACAGCCGTCAACGAGATCACTGAAAAGGGCGTTGTTGGTGCAGACGGCATCGAGCGCGAAGTTGACACCATCGTTTGCGCGACCGGATTCGACGTAACGTATCGCCCCCGCTTCCCCATCATCGGTAAAAATGGCGTAGACCTCTACGAAAAGTGGAAGAACGAACCTGAAGGCTACCTTGGTCTCGCATGTCCTGATATGCCGAATTGGCTGATGTTCATCGGACCAACCTGGCCTGTAGAAAACGGTTCAGTCACCGGTCCACTGCTGGCAGTCGCCGAATATACAATTCAAATCATCAAGAAGATGCAACGCGACCATATCAAATCCTGGGTTCCGCGACAAGACATCACAGATCAGTTCAACGAACATGCGCAAGAGTGGATCAAGCACACCGTCTGGAAAGATGATTGTAGATCCTGGTATAAGAACAATGACACCGGACGCGTTAATGCTGTCTGGCCAGGCTCATCAAATCAATATGCCGAAGTTATCGAGACTCCGCGATACGAGGACTTTGATATTGAGTACCTGCATAAGAACCCTTGGGCGCATCTGGGTATGGGATATGCGAAGCGTAACAAGCAGTTTCCAGAGGCTGATGTCAGCCCATACCTGCAACTGGAGAACATTGATCCGGAATGGCTGAAGGCTATTGGGTACGACGGACCGGCGGGTGAGGTGCAGAAGGCGAGAGAGCAGAAGGAGGAAGTGGAGGTGAAGAGATTGGGAGCGGATGCAGGGCTTGGTCATGTTGATGGGAATACATTGACACAGTAGTGTTGGGCAAGATCACTTGTATCTACTCAGGCATTATTGTGCTCTGATATGAGACAGTTGCAGTTGCATGCAACAACTGCGAATATTAGTAGTGTTGATGAACTGCTCATGTGATTGCTAATGTGCCTTCTACGGGAGGTAGAAACAGTTACTTTGTAGGGACATTACCCATGTATTCTCTAAAAATAGGAGTGAAAAGGTTAATACCCACTAATGAGGCCAGTTCACATGAAATGCACTCGTCTACTTTCAAAGCTCCGGATAAGTCGCTTTGCCATACTCCTCAGCAATAGCATTTCCGTCGAATTGGTGGACGTATGAGTCCTTTCTTCCACCAAGCTTTTCGGTGTCAGGCAAGCTAGAAAAGATAAATCTTTTCAGAGTCTCAATTTTGGCAGCGGCATCGACGATATTCTTGTTCTGCTGGATTTCCTTATCCCTAACAAGAAGCATCTTGCTTTGAACGTTTGTAGAAGATTGCTGTTGCGACATGAGGGTTCCGTAGAGAAGCCAGTACTTCGTCACGCTGAAGATGGCAGATGCACCTTTGAATACAGCGTCGAGTGAGGCGGGCTCATTGTAGTTCCATGTGCCCAACTCAACTCCGCGTCCTGACAGGGATGCAGCTTTCGAAGACGTTACGTCCTGAATGACATCACGAAGTGCGTATGGAGGTGCCCTCAGCGACAGAAAGTGCGTAATGAATGACCCTCCTTGGTTACCAGTGTTACCTAGGACGACGAGGATAGCTTTATGGTATACACGATGCATGTGCGAGAAGACTTGGATAGTGGGTAGGTTTGATGAAGTTTGTTGCTACCAGAAATAAGTGAAGGTGCAGACGTTATACATAGTCGCCTGACACGTTTGCTCGAACTGGTGTTGTCGCCCTACCCATCCCCAGGAATAGGCACTTTGGACTGTAACAGACAAAGTGTAAACGAGTGAGAAGGGATTCGGGCCAACAGTTACACCATTCAACATACAGCTTCAAGCACATGCCAAAGCAGATGTGGTAGCTCGGGAAGCGGTGGAATGGGACGAGGAGGACCATTATTGAAGTACCTCGACGCTATAAAGAAGATGGGAATTGAACGGGGCTTGCCAGGTTCGATCGCCGAGCTTTACTACGTTGGTGCTTTGGAGAACTTACTTAGAAAAGCTCGGCGATATTTCGTATTCATTCTGCGCTTATTATCACGTAAAACACTGTACGAGTTAGTTCATCTGTGATAGGCCAAAGTCTAATTAGCGAGTGTCTTAGTAGCTAGAGAACGCCTCAATTCTACGTAAAAGTGCACGCTTAGAGAGCTTTCGCACAGGTACAAGATCGTTTTATTCAATGTTTACAAGAGGTACCATAGGTTCTAGGCGAGCTGCTTATGCGATAGGATGATCCACTCCGGCACTTGACTTTGGAGAAACTCATGTACCTCTATCATGGAGGTATGGGGTAGCCACATATCTGCGGTTGATTATCTTCAGTGTGTTTAGAAAAGTGAGAAGAGCCCATAGGTTGTGTGAAGAGGAAGTCAAGTAGATGCACGCCGAACTGCATTTGGCTAGACGCTATCTCATCCAATTGAGAGTATCTGGCCAGCTACATGCGCAACTCTTTTCAATCGCACAGTGATTTTACTGCACCAGCTGATACATAGCCGCTCATTCGGACTTGGGCACTCTAGTAAAAGTAAGCACGAAGTGCTGTGAATTGGGCGTGGTGGTTATTGCACCTGCGGACGGTATGCTTATCTTGATATTCCATACGTGATGTTCGCCTTCTGTCAGAAATTTCGTATATATGATCGCCCGATCCACCTGGTTGTATTGATTTGTCACACATAAGTATGGGTCCCTGGAATCGGTATCTATCACGGAGATAAGCTTAGGTGAGACCCAAAGCTTGTCCCGTATGCCAACATCGAGCATGAGGTCTACACCACCGCTACGACCAAATTTGAATTGAAACTTGTTGTCACGATTCCGAAAAGCTGGAGTATAACACAGTTCTGGGTGATCGACCAACACCCGCGTGGGGTCTCTATCTTCCAAACGCAAGCAATGCGTTATTGCTTGAACACCTGACGATGGCATAGCTTTCCAAGGTGGCAGGTCACCTATGCTCGTCACAGTGACGTTTGGAAAAGACTGTTCAGTGAAGGGGAATTTGTCTCCGAGATACTGTTGGCCAAAAGATCGCATGTGAACCATATTGGAAGCAATGCATGTGAGTTCGGGTATCAAAGCTGGGTCTAGCTTAAGTTCCAGTGTTGGAGGAGAGAGATCTTCGGGTTTGGGGGTGAGCAGATCCAGGCCATTATGCGTCGGCCTGTCGACATAGAAAGACGTGTAGTGGAAATCGTCTTCGATACTCCTAGGAAGAAATACTAGTGCGTCGGGGAAGGAAGACTCCTTCACGTACTTATTCTGATCACTACTTATGTGATTAAGCGTAGCACACAAGAGGAGGGATGTGTCGCCTCGTGAGAAGCACATGATTGAAAGAAGAGCATGCCATAGTCCATCCTCATGATTGCGGAGCGGCAAAGTAAGATAGAGGCCTCGACTAGTCAGCTGTGGAGGCATGCGATCGCTTGGAGGAGGATATAATGAGAAACAATTTTTTGACAGGTCTTCACGTAGATCGATCTTTGTGATATCTGCTGGATCATTGCATGCCGGATCAAGCTAGGGCGTAAATGTTTGGAAATCCCGCAGCGAACTGGCTAGAAGGCTCTTGTTTTGGGATTCTTGGGTCCATGCGAACAAAGTGTAGTCCTCATCAACATGCAATATCTCCTCCTGGAGTCGCAGAAATGCGCGTTTGCCTTCGCCGTAAAGAAGTGGCATGTTTACACCAAAGATACCCAGAAGGCAGTAGGCCTCGTCCTCCAAGCGGCTAGTCTCCCGGCGTGCAGCCCAGGACATTCTCACAGCCACAGATGACTCGAGAGGGTCTCCGCCAGCGAGTATTCGTTCGTTGATTCCCGTGATGTGCGTTAATCGTTCTTGGAGGCTACTACGTGTCCCAATGTTCACCCAAAATGCATCATAGAACTCCACAACTTGCGGCGCAATAAGCTCCTGCAGGGTCCATCCCCGTGTGAACCACCGAGACTTGCTGAAGGCTTCATAGTTGTCTAGCTTTGGATCTCCATGCAAGTCCTCTAGGTAAGCATAACAGATGTGTGCATCCTTGTACCATTGGTACATCGAGTTAATCGCTTCCGATAGCTCAGCACTTGACGTTTTGTCGATGCAACACGTGTAGATCCAGCAGTAGCGGAAACCATCGTTTTTTGCTTTCTCATAACAGCCCGTGAGCTTTGCGAACCCTTTCTTCGATGGCATTACTCCCAACAGCAAGTCTTGTAGTCACCTCTTCTTCCCTCCAAGTATGCGAGAGGATAACATACTCCGGCACTTGACTTTGCAGAAATTCCTCCACTTCCAGAGTGGTGGTATTGAGCAGTCGCATCGTTGCGGGCGAATCTTGTTCAGCGCTGTGTATGCGGGAAACTTGACCAACGTTCCAGCCCGCGTATTCTCGACGGCCGTTGAGAGCAGGCACGACTGACGGTATCTATACCACTCGTGAATGTGAAGGAATCATTGCATGGTTTTCAAAAATCTCTAGGACGAGGGGTATCGCGATTATAATCAGAAGTAAGTAAAGAGAGTGAGGCCCATAGACCGCGGGAAGAGGAAGGTGGGGAAATGGTTGCCTAACCGCCTTTAATATGGCGCAATCTCGAAGCGTCGAAATGCGCCACCCTTACCGTCAACGTTACATAGGAAGCAAAGTTAGACAGATACAAGACGAACAATCTACCCACGATGCCCGAAACGCCCGTCGTATCCACATGCGCCAGTCCGTATGTCAGACCTCGCATCATCATCCACGGCGGCGCAGGCAACATAACGCGTACATCCATCCCTCGTGACCGCTACGACGAATATCGCACCTCGCTTCTCAGCATGCTGGACAAGGCGAATGAACTTCTCTGCAAACCGGGCTCAACAGCATTGGACGTAGCGACCTACGCCGTGACCCTTTTGGAAGATGACCCACTGTACAACTCCGGGAAAGGAGCAGTCTTCACTCGCGAGGGCAAGAACGAACTCGAATCCAGTATTATGGTTTCGAACGGGTACAAGAAACGGGGTGTTGGATGTATGCTGCTCAGACATGTCAAAAATCCTATCAAGCTAGCAAGAGAATTGCTTATCAAAGGCGAGGAAGCAGATGGTGGTGGGGCAGCCGACCATTGCCAATACAGCGGAGAGTTTGTCGAGGGACTCGCGAAGGGATGGGGACTCGATATCGTGGACCCAAGCTACTACTTCACTCAAAAAAGGTGGGACGAGCATCAGCGCGGCCTTGACGAGGAAAAGAAAAAAGCAGACTTAGATATAAGCATAGATGTGCTGACTGATTGGGAGAGAGACAACTACATCCCGCTTGGAACTTGTGGGGCAGTGGTTGTGGACAGCTTTGGCACCATCTGCACGGCAACATCGACGGGTGGGTTGACGAATAAAGTTCCGGGGCGTATTGGAGATACGCCGACGATCGGAGCAGGATTTTGGGCTGAAGAGTGGTACGACGAGAAGGCCGTTAGACCGCAGATGTTGTACCAGCCGTCTACTTCTGCTGCCGCGCCGATCGACAAACTATCAAGAGGCGATATACGCGGTGTAGTAGGCGACTGTATACTATCGCTCGGATCGCGTACGGTACGAGAAACTGCATCATTGTCCATCCAACCATACGCGAAGTCCGTGTCAACGCGTCACGTTGTAGGTCTCTCAGGAACCGGCAATGGCGACTCGTTTCTTCGCATGTGTGCAGCTCGCACCACAGCTGCCAGGTCGCGATTCTCTGCATCATCACTTTCAGACGCAACGACGTGGATGGCGGGACCTAATGGTGAGCTTCAGCGATCTGCCGGGAACCGTTGGGGCGCAACCCATGAAGGCACCGGCGGTATCATCGGTATAGAGCTTGTCGACAGCAAGGTAAACGTTGTACAAGATTTCAATTGCGGAGGCATGTTCAGGGCATGGACTGACGATGATGGAAGCCCAAGATGCTTAGTGTTCAGGGAAGAAGGCTGGGAAAAAGCACCCAAGACTTGGGATGATCGACCAAGAAAATAAACTCCGCGAATTCGTGGTCCGTGTAAGTAACGAGCTCTCCGAGTCTTATCTCTTCCACCCCATTGCGCCTTACAAGACGGAACGTGACGCTCAAGAATTACCAGAACACAAGATTACCCATGCGTAAGATATACCAGTATTGCGACGTCGAGAACAAGAGGATATTGAATGCTTCCAAGCAAAGGTGACGGATCTGCGATGCAATATTCGATCGGTGCCACGCGGCTTATATCGGCGCCACTCCGAGACGCTATACTAAAATCCTAAAAATATCCATGTCCAGTCTTGCCGCACAGACGTGGATCCTGTATGCGGAGGTGGCTTCGGCCACTTGAACATCGTCATTCGCGAAGCGTCCGTGTAACCGGCATCATGTGGCGAATCGGGAGGCTGGATACGAGCGCTAGGTGCTAGCTGAACTGCTAGGACTAGCTGAACTATCAGCTTGAGGTACCACAGCTTAAACTTCATAGCAACACGAGAATCGCAGGTATATAGCCAGCTCGCCCACGTTCACATTGTTTTTATCTCCAATTCACTACCAAATTATCACAACACTCGCTTCTGCACTCGCTTCTGCATATTCCAGCATCTCAATATACCCTCGATCGCAAAGCAATACCACATCAGCAACAATGCGTTACACCATCTTTACTCTGGCCGCAGCTGCCTCACTCGCTTCAGCGCAATCCACTTCCTCTCCTGCCAGCGCATCTCCCACAGGCGCTCTCATTCCTGTTGGCGAGAACTGCGATCCAAACGGCACACCATGCGCCCTTGGTGCCAACTGCTACGCAACAAACTCAATGCTCCAGACCGTCTGCGGTAACTTCCAGGCCTCATGCAGAAACGACCAACAGTGCGCGTTCAACACCTGTAACCTCGAGCAAGGTCTCTGCAACGGCTTCATCGCTCCCTCCTCGGCCGCGTCGTCCTCGGCGTCAGCAACGATCACCACCACACCCACTGCGCCCGGCCCAATGCCTGCTCCCTCATCAACCATCGTCGCCCCTGCTGGATCTCTGCCCCTCGGCGCCGAGTGCAACCCGTACGTTAACCCGGATCAATGTGCCAATGGTGTGCAGTGCTGGGCCAGCAATGCCATGTTGATTGCTCGCTGCGGTAATTTCAACGCGGAGTGCTCGAGTGATGCGCAGTGCGCTTACAACGTGTGCAACGGCGGACTTTGCAGAGGTTTCTTGCCATCCAGCGCCATGCCTGTTCAGCCATCCAGCGCCATGCCCGTTCAGCCATCCAGCATGATGCACTCCAACTCCACTTTGTCGATGCAGCCGACTGGAACTGGCGCTGCTAGGCCTACTGGTAACGCGACTACCACTTCCACTGGTTCAGTGGAGTTCACTGGTGCTGCGTCTATTGACAACGTCGCCGGTGGTGTTATGGCGATTGTGTTCGGAGCTGTTGCTTGGGCTTTGTAGGCCATGAAGTTTGTGGGCTTTTGAACTTGCGGTATTTTAGACTCTGCCACTGTTCATAGTTAATTAATTAATACGACCCATCAAAAGTATCTCAAGCCTTTCTCGCATACACCGTAGTGACTACCATATCTTCCTGCTGTTGTTTGGCCTCCTGACACTTCACTCTATATGCACCTTATCTGCTCCTGCTGAAGTGCTAACTGGGCGTTAGATGTCTCAAGTCGAGTCCTATATCTGCCATTCTGCATGAAACTTAAAAGTCAACGTGGTTTTTGTTGTTGTGTTCTTAACCTACCCCCTCGGTCGATCGGCATAATGATCAGCCGCAGGGTCTGGCGCTGAGTCACCAGATATTTACACAGTCATCAGGCCACCCTTCATACCTAGGTATATATTGCTAGCACTATTGTAGGCTTTGAAAGCTTAAACCAGTACCATTGTCCTATTTGACTCTGATTTGTTAGCTGCACTCGCGAATTCACTTCCACAGATACCACTCCGCGACTACCATGACAGACGTAGAGAATGCGCTATCCGTAGCAGGACGAGGAGAGCTTAGGCGCTTCATTGCAGCTACAAAAAATGCATACATTGAAGCAATTCCGAAAGTCGAACTCCATGTCCACATAGAAGGAATCATAAGTGCAGACTTAAAATGGAAGTTCTCACAACGAAATGGCCAAACAATCATGAATCCTCGAACCAATCAACCATTCCGTTCACTTGCTGAGTTACGAGACTCTCACGACACGTTGAAGCCGCGTACGGGGAACCGCATGGACAACAATGAAGAGACTCTGTCCTTTTTCGAGGCCTATTACGGTGGCTTTGAGGTTCTCAAAACACAGCAGGATTACTACGATCTTGCTATGGATTACTATGAACATGCCGCGGCGACGAAGGTGCGATATGCCGAGATTTTCTTTGATCCTCAGGGACATACGCGCGTTGGGACGAGTTGGGAGATGATGATGGAGGGCTTTCGAGAAGCGCAGCGGAAAGCTGAACAGGACCTCAACGTGAGCCCATTATCTTCCTCCGCCAACGTCTTTGCTCACAACGCACTGTAGGTGAAATCTGCTTGGATCATGTGCTTCCTCCGGGACGAATCACCAGAGTCCGCAATGGAACACTATGACGCGGCACTGAAATACCGCGATATGATAGTGGGGATTGGCCTCGACTCGAACGAAGTCGATAGACCACCATCACTATTTGATGAAGTCTTCGTTCGAGCAAGGAATGATGGTTTTCGTCTTACGGCGCACTGCGACGTTGGCAAGCCTTATCCTCTCGAACATATCCATCAGGTGGCGTCGAGCATCGCAGGTACAGGTGCCGACAGAATTGACCATGGACTAAATGCTGCTGGAGATGCAATTCTCATGGGTCTTATCAAAGAAAAGAACCTCGGCATGACAATATGCCCTTGGTCGTATATTCGTCACCAACCATTGGATGAGGTGTTCGAACGCATTCGAGCTCTCTTCGACGCTGGTATCATGATCTCTATCGCGAGCGACGACCCAGCGTTTATGGAGGATACATGGGTGCTGGAAAACTTGCTCGTGGTAAAGAGATACTGCAGCTTCACGAACGTGGAGATTCAAAGGTTGACAGAGAATGCCATAAAGATGTGCTGGACTTCTGAAGATGCAAAAGGGCAAATGTTGCAGGAGCTGTACAGTATCGATCCAGGAAAATAGCTTTTTCGGCATTTGCCTTGGAGTTGGACATTAATATCATGCTACCTGCAGTTATATTTGCACAATGTGAACGCTCGCCATTACAACCTCTTCAGCATCTTGGTGTCCAATCGCAGTCGTGCGACAACGATAAGAAGCGTAGCCAATACACCCGTTCCGGCAGCGTAAAAGATAGCAGCCCGATATGGTTCAATCGACGAAGCGTCTGCCGCACCTGTCGCTTCGATCAACAGCCCAGCAAGAGGAGCCCCTAGCAAATAGCCTGGAGTCCAGAAGAAGACCATCAGAGCAATTGACGCCGCTGCAGAGTGTGGAGCAACTGTAGCCACAGCAGTTGGCAGACTGACAAAGAAGCTTCCGTTCGCGCATCCATTGACGAGAGAGAAGACGAAGAGAGGTGGCAATGATGTGCTTACTGGCCAGATGGCTAGCATGCTCACCGAGTTGACCAAGCAAGTGATCATCAAGGTGTTGAATGTGCCGATCTTGTCGCATGTCCATCCGCCCAGGATACGACCTACAGCTGTTGCAGCACCGAACCCACCCACCAAGCCTGCACCAGTTGACGCTGAAAGACCAATCGAACTCGCAAACAGTGGCAGGAAGAAGGGTGGTACGAAGAGAGCAAAGACACCAACGGCACCGGCCATGGTCAGCGTGAGGAAGGGAACGTTCTTTAACAGTGACCAGTCGAATCGTGAGAGCGTGCCCGTGGTCGCGCGTTCCTTCAACGCCAGAGTGCATGGTATGCCAGTGACCATGATCAGGATGCCCAGGATACGGAACGTCCATTCCAGTCCAAACTTGTCGATGAGCGCCTGTGCAGCAAGTGGTAGCACCGTTGCGCCTACACCACCACCAGCCTTGACGACACCATTCGCCGTACCCAGTTTCGAGCTGAACCACTGCAACGGCAGACTATTCGTTGCAGTATACAACAGACTCGTTCCAACGCCCACCAACAACCCCGCAATACAGAATAATCCACCCAGATGATCCAGTGTAAAACTTGTAGCAATCAACCCCATCCCAAACACTGTCGTGGCAGCAAGACCCGTATACCGCACGCCAAAAGATCTCATAATTCTTATCGACGCGATGCCAAATGCGACCATGCAAGCCATGTACAGGCTGCCAACGAAGGTGACGGTACGCACATTGGTGTTCAGGGAAGGCGATTTTAAGATAGCGGTTTGGAGGACACCCCAAGCTGTTGTATAGCCGTTGATCCAGAAGAGGAGGAAGGAGCATGAGGCTACAACTGTCCAGCCGTAGCCTCCATCGGGTATAGCCTCTACTGCATCGGGTGGGGGTTCAAGACCAGTGGAGTCGTCTGATTGTGGGTTGGTGGACGGTGTTCCATCCGTGTTGAGATGTGTTTGAAAATTCGCATGGGAAGAAAGGTCGCGAAGAGGGACGATGGTCTGTGTTGTCGACATTTTGCGCTGGCCCTCCTGTGCCGTGCAGAGAGTCTCTGTTTATATATGAGGGCGACAACATCGCGATTAACCACATATGTCATATGGTAGAGATGAAGGGCGCGGAGAGAAACGCCAGGGCGTAAGTATGCAGTGCTGACATGCGCTTCGAGCTCCTCATTTGTAATGCGATATCTGCCAAGTGGCTCTTTTGGGCGAACCGGAGGTGAGCAGGTTAGCAACATCAGGTTTTGTATAAGAACGAGGCATGTGATTTAATGCGCTGCAGTGCTTCTGTGAAGAAATTAGTACCTTTCGCTCGCGTGCGAATGCTCTGAAGTTATCTTCGTTCGTTCTGTGTCTACTTTTGGCGATTGTCCTCACCATTCTCTTGGAATCTTGAGTCGTTTGTAACAAACCACTATTGGGAAGAATTCAAGGACAGTGTTGCCTGCCCATGGAATTCGACTCTATGTGTTCTGCTTCATCCCCACATCTCATGTATGGTACCCACTTAGCTTACGCGATAGCTCGCGTGTGAACATGAACACATCGCAGGCCCACCCCCTTCTCCACATGATACCAAACAGGGCCAATGCGACTGTGATGACAAGTTTGGTGGACGCGGGATATCTGATTGAAGGCGACAAACCTTCCATGGATGCGATCTGAGAGGGCGTGTGGCGCAGTACGCTCAGCGTGCCACATTGTATACGTGTACGCGGATGATCTATGAGTTGGGCTGTTAATATGACCTGAGAGGTGGCAACGCCCAAGGAATCGCAATCGAGCGCTCGGAGTTGGACTAGGAGTGAATGCATCTCGCGAAGATAGCAAACCGATCTCTACAGTTGCGGCATGAGACAAGACGACTTGATGACTCGCTGCGCAGTCGGACGCACCCTCGCAACCTGTGGCGATGCAACGACATGTGTGAATGTTGTGGAAGGTTCAAGGCCATGGCAAGCCAAGCGCGGACGCGTCGTGTGCGAGGCACAGCCACAGCAAATGACATAGTTCCCGCTGGAGCCCGCCCGCCATGCTTCCTTCCATCGGTAGCATAAGCAACGCAGCCGCGCTCTTTTTCTCCGCAACCCGTTCCTATATACTCCAACCATCTGATACTCTCTCTCCACACACGCGCCAAGATGGGTTTCAGTCTCAACAACCCCCTGCCATCTTCCATGAGCAGTAAGTTGCAAACAGCCCACTTTGTTCATGCGCCGCTTGCGGTCCGGTGACGTCGCTGACAGCTGGTCGCCATAGGCGAATGTCGCAAGACAGGAAAGATTCTAGCATCCTTCGTAGACCCCAGACAGTCTTTTGGACCTGACAAGATTATTCCTCCGAATATTCTCGCCAATGCAAAGGTAAGAGAGTTCCTGTGCATCCGGCGGCGCTTGTTGGAGCTGCCCAAGAAAGCTCACTGTACAGGATGCTGACACAACTCTTAGGGTCTAGCGATTCTCACAGTATTCAAAGCTGGCTTCCTCGGCACAGCGCGATTCGGCTCAGGTGTCGTCGTCGCTCGTCTCGCGGACGGATCGTGGTCGGCACCAACAGCCATCGGAACCATCGGCGGCGGCTTCGGCGGACAGATTGGCTTCGAGCTCACCGACTTCGTTTTCATCCTGAACGATGCATCGGCAGTGCGTACATTTGCCCAGGCCGGATCGTTGACACTGGGCGGCAATGTCTCCATTGCAGCGGGGCCAGTCGGTCGCAATGCCGAGGCTGCCGGCGCGGCGAGTTTGAAGGGTGTAGCCGGTATTTTCAGCTACAGCAAGACGAAGGGACTTTTTGCGGGTGTCAGTTTGGAGGGAAGCGGTATCATCGAGCGGAGAGATGCCAACGAGAAGCTGTACGGCCGCCGATGGACTGCTCGCGAGATCCTCAGCGGACAAGTTCCCCCACCACCAGCCGCCGCACCGCTCCTGTCGGTACTAAACTCGAGAGTTTTTGCTGGTGTGGGAGGAGCCCAGAATGTGACCAACGATGCGATGTACAACGACATCCCCGTCTACGACGACTCGCGCGACAACGTGGTATGGCAGGGACGCCAGGGCTCTGCAATGGGTGAGGGTGTGCGCAGAGACCGCACAGGCTCCATGGGTCAGGGGGGCAATGACTACGAATACAGAGACCAACCTCAGCGCTCATCTGCTTGGGAAGACGACGTATACGACCGTCAGCCATCCTCAGCACCCCTCGGCCGATCATTCTCTACGCGCGCGAACCCCAATGAGACATTCGACCGAATGGACAACCGGAACCGCGCTTCCACTTTTGGCGATGACTACTCGTACAGCGACCGCAAGCCCGGCCGACCAACAGCGCCAAAGCCAGTGTTTGGACAGACAACAGGCCAGAAGAAAGCGGGGCTACAATCCGACCAGGCAATAGCCAAGTTCACCTTTGATGCGGATCAACCGGGCGATCTGGGCTTCAAGAAGGGCGAGATCATCACCATTCTGAAGAGGACGGACAATGAGACAGACTGGTGGACAGGCAGAGTCGGAGGCAGAGAAGGCATCTTCCCAAGGTACGTGGCATTTGTGCTGAGATGAAGGAACGCTACTGACTTATCATAGCAACTACGTCGAGACTGTCTAGGGTCTTTCACCCTCAGCGTGTATACGATATCCATAACGAATTCTCTTGGCCGATACAGTTCCATCGAAAGATACCACAAATTCTGACCGCATAGACTGGTATACCTTGCTTATTTTTATTCTAGCGAACATGTCCAAGTCCTATTTGAGCGGTCAGCATTCAGCAGCTCGCTTGCTTTCACGCATGGAATGGCGTCTTCTTCTTGAACGTTTGCACGCTTGAAGTTCGTTTATCAATTCTCCTTGTTGCTATTGCTTGCAGATACCTACGTAGCGAAGACAAGTTACCGTTTCAAGATACAGTGAGTAAAAGACATCCACAAGTGCGGTATGCATCCATGTTGGAGTTACCCCAATTGCCGAAGTGGAGATTAGTCGGCGGAACATCGTATCTATGACCTAATGGTCGCTCCAACCTCCACCCGGATATAGCTGCCCCTCCTGTTCATGGTACTGCGGCATGCACATCGGCAAAAAAGTGCCCTGCATCCGCCTTGCCTGAAGTCGTGTCACTTAGTGTGGAGCTATGCTAATATGGAAGGTGCTTAGATCAAATGTCTGAGAGCTACCCCACTCAGTCATTGTGTAGCTCCAAAGCTATCACAGGCCTGCCAATGCTCACGTTATCCCCGAGGCTGTCTATATCCATTCCGGAACCGCTCTTGCGCCGAGCGTGCAGCCAAACTCCTCTTTGAATATATATTTCTCTTCGCAAGCAAATCAACAATTAGTCTTTCGTCCCACGAATTCGATACAAGGTATCATGACGACATCATCGTGGGAAGACACGGCTACTCAGAAGCGCGAAGCCATCCTAGCTGCTATACCATCAAAATGGCGACTGGAGAAGTTGCCGTCTGTAGAGGAACAAACTGATGTCACCGATTATGTGAAGCAGTACTTCAATGAAAAGGAGCTCAAAATCACCGAAAGCAGTGCGGATGTGATTGCGAAGACGGTGGCCGAGGGGAAGTGGACTGCCGAGGAGGTCACGAGAGCATTCTGTCATCGAGCTGCAGTGGCGCATCAGCTGGTATGTTACGGTACCACGTAAGTTGAGCAACATTTGCTGACGAGTAAAGCTACACTGTCTACATGAAATCTTCTTCGATGCCGCCATCCAAGATGCAAAGGCACTTGACGAATACTATGCGAAACACAAGAAGACGATAGGACCCCTTCATGGTGTACCAGTCTCCCTCAAAGATCAGTTCCACGTCAAGGATGTGGAGACTAGCATGGGCTACGTAGGATGGATCGGTACATTTGAAGGTAAGAAAGGTACCGGCAAAGAGAAGGTTTTCGAGAGTGAAATGGTGAAGATGTTGCGGAATGCAGGTGCTGTCTTGTATTGCAAGACCAGTGTGCCGCATACGTTGATGAGTGGCGAAACAGTCAACAATATCATTGGGTATACGCTCAACCCGAAGAATAGAAACTTGACGGCCGGTGGTAGCTCGGGTGGTGAGGGCGCGTTGATTGGAATCAGAGGATGTAAGTTCACTATCGTCCAGGATAGCGTAGACGACCCCTAGCGTATACTTCTTTGTTCCAAGGATGGGTAAGCTGACCTCGCACAGCACCAGTAGGTTTTGGTACTGACATCGGTGGCTCCATCCGCATTCCCGCCGCCTTCAACGGGCTCTACGGCCTTCGCCCATCCACAGGTCGCCTCCCATATGAAGGCATGGCGAACTCAATGGAAGGCCAAAATACTGTTCTTTCCGTAGTCGGACCCATTGCAACCAACGCAGCCTCTCTACGCCTTGTAACTCAAGCCCTTCTCCAGCAAAACCCATGGCTTCACGACCCCCTCGTCCACGAGATCCCCTGGCGCGGCGACCAAGAAACCGAGATCAAGTCCGCAAAGAAACTCTGCTTTGGCGTACTGAGAACAGACGGCGTGGTAAACCCCACGCCACCCGTCCGCCGCGCAATCGAATTGGTTGTCAAAGCCCTGCGCAGCGCGGGTCACGAAGTCATCGATTGGCAACCACCATCCCACCGCATCATCAACGACACTGGCTTCAATTCCTGGATCTATGACGGCGGAAAAGACGTGTGTTCCGCTTTTGCCCTGTCCGGTGAACCCATGGCCCCGCAAGTCTCGTTTTATTCATCCCTTGAGAAGGAGTTTGCAGCCACGGAGATTGCTGCTACCAATGTTGAATTGCGCCGCTTGAAGAAGGAGTACCTGGAGTATTGGAACAGTACGGCCGAAAAGACGGGTACAGGGAGGCCGGTGGATGCGGTGATTTCCCCTCTTGCGCCCTTCCCTGCTGCAAGGAGGGAGAAGTACAAGTACTATGGCTACTCGACGTGGGTAAATGCTCTGGACTACACGAGTGTTGTTGTTCCGGTCACGAATGCGGACAAGAAGATCGATGCGAAGGAAGAAGGGTACAAAGCGCTTGACGAGCAGGATAAGACTATCCAAGACGACTGTAAGTTGCGCGAGAAAGAAACAAATATTGTAAGAAAGTGACGCGCTAACGCCAAAACAGATGACCCGGAGGTGTACGAAGGGGCGCATGTGAGTCTGCAGTTTGTTGGACGGAGACTGCAGGAGGAGAAGATGCTTGCTGTTGCGGAGTATGTGGGTGGCATTCTTCATGCGTAGAGTTTATAGTAAGGTCATTACGAAACGTCAAAGGTGTATTTTCCTGCTTACTGACTAAAGATCAGAATATGTAGTACTAATCGAGTATATCCTGCACGCTACAGGTGATTATCGAAATTCAACAAACAAGTACACGACATCCGCTGCGCCAGCGCTGGCATGCTCCACGCCTAAAGACTTTAATCACGTAGTATAGGTATCAACAAATGGAAGGTTTCGGTGCAAGCGTCCCGAGAAGCATATCGAAAGGGCAATCCCTGACGATGTGGAAACGTCGTGCAACGCTCTTATCGCTGCCTGGCATAGGGATTAGAAGATCCACGAAGCTGCCAGTAGAAGAAAAACGCTTCGAGTCCCAAGTGATTGAGCTTACTGCAGTAGGATGAAGATGCGAGCTGAGACCCAAACGATCGACAACCTCAAGAGATATGAAATTGTCTTGTACTCCCCGAGGAAATATGGCGCAGATAGTATCCTTCTGACCAGTGGCTTTGGAAACAACTGGTATGTTCCGTTTCGCTTTGCGTAGAGGCGAAATTTCCGCTGGCTCAACAGTATTGGAATGAGTGGAACGCTCTACCGGAGCTGTGAGACGAGGCTGTACACGCAAAGCCGCAGGTAGTTGAGGAGCCAATCCTGCGCTTACCACCGCCTTCACCACGTCGCAGTGACAGGAGACGATGATATATTCACTGAGAAGAGGTCAGGAGATGCTTCCAACGCAGTAGAGTGATACTAACAAGTTGAGGTTGGTGATGCTGTCGGCGACATGCCCATTGATTTGCAGTGCACTGCCGCGAGCTCTATTCCCAACAACAGCTGATTGCTGCGTCACTTGTTTGGTGTCTGTCAGCCGGCCAATGGCAGATGCCGACGATACAGCTTCACTCTTAAAGTAGCGACTGGATTGGCTTGCATCACTTCTGTAGAAGCTACTCATAATTCGAAGCGCGGGAGTCAAACATGTAAAGGATAAGTGGGGGGAAGCATTGAGCTACGGTGCTTAATGGGTCCAGGCACCAGCGTGCTGGTGATGGCGCTGTATATGAAGCCCGCGCAAGCCACCCGGCTCAAGTCGGATTGGACGTTGGACGCTTGCTTTTGACGGCTCTGACAGTGTATTCGCCGTTAATCAGCATCATCGCGGGGTCGCGCTGTCACGTGGGCTGTCGCTCCTTCCAAACGATTCGTCGCGTCGTTACCGGTGAATTGAGAGGGGCATAGCGTCTGACAGGAAGGCGCGACACCCCCTGCCAGGTCTTGTCGCGCCGATGATGCTCGATCTCGAGATGTGCCCCACTCAATCCTTCTGCCGTGCAGCAGGGCTCATGCGAACACTCGGGCGCACAACGTACATCGCAGTTACACGGAAACGGACCCTTACCAAATTCTCTCCCTCGCCAACGCTTTCGAGGACCATGACTTCCAGATAGAGCGCTGCATTGGCTAGGCGCTCACTCTAGCGCTACCCGGCGCATGCTGAAGCCGCGCGGGTACACAAGGCTGGTTGCGACGAGGTTCCCTCAAAGTGCGCGCAATGGGCGATCGCTATACTTTAGCGCACAAGCTTCTCGATCAATACCCTTCCAAGGCGGTGGAGCTGTTGATGGACCATCTCCGAGACGATGGAATCCGGGCAGCGACCGAGCGGTACATAGGGCAAACTGAGCCAACCCCAGCGAGGCACGATGCCGCATTGGAACAGCGGCCGGGATCCTCATCAGCACATATCCGCCGACCTAGCTCTTCGCTACCTCAAAGAATGACCCGACAGAATATGCCAGACGGCAGACATGCTCTGCACACCCCTTCGAACAGCGCAGGGTCGGTCAAGTCGCACGCATCCAGTCTAGCCGCTGCGGCAGGCATGGAAAGAATCTACCTGATGAGCGATGACGAAAGCGAAGACCAGCCAGTTACATCGATACGTGGGCCAGGGAAATACAACCTTATTGGAGATCAAGTCGTGTTCGACCGTGGTTTTGGTGCTAGTCAAGTGGGAGTAGAGGAGTTGATACCGGTCCAGCACCAATCCGGTAAGCAGAGGTTGGTGACTGTAAAGAGAGCCGTGAATATAACGTGGCGCCGTCGCAATGAGTTAAGGTCGCGTCTGAACACTTTCTACGTTGTGCCAGCAGACATGCTCGATAGCGATGTGCTACTGGCATCGGATGAATACGTGGAACACGAATCACCTTCAGGTCAGTCTAATACGGTCCGTCGAGTCTGCGCCCAACAAGGCTGACACGTCTGTCACGATAAAAGACGCCCGGGAAGCACACCCACCACAAGGACGCTACGCGCAAGGCTTCGGGAGAGTAGAAGAGATTGACCCAACAATGCCTCCGCACATGCCGACGGCGCAAACGTACCCGAGCCAACAATTCCGTCCCTCGCCCAACATCCAGCGGGCATACGACTCTACGCATGCTACAAGGGACTCGCAACGTGAGCCTGTAGCTGGATCATCTGCCCCGGCTGCTCATTCAAGGCACAGGGACCATCCTCAGCCAACTGACACGACTACCTTTCAAGTGCCTCAAGCGCCTTCGAGCAGCCAAATACAAGTGACTGGCCTGTGGGACAACACACCAATCAAGATGACGTTCGATCCAGATGCCTCGGGAGAAGCCTTCTACCAAGCCTTTCATCAATGGGCCGTACGACGCGAACGAGACGGTGATTTGGAGCGACAGAGAATGACACTCTTCATCAAAGCGAGCAAGAGCACGTCTGAAAAAGAAGCCTTCGACCTTTGTCTGGAGGAAGGTGAACTGGAGGAGCTTTGGGAGACGGCAGTGGAATATATACAGGACAACAAGAGATCGAAGGCTCCGCATCTTTACGTGACGGTCAAGATGGACGCCGGATGAACAAACTTGCTCAGGCTGGTCATCCAGTATGTCTTCTTACGGAGGAGCGTGCTCCTATCATCGCAGACCTGACCTGTCCAACACAGTTGAAGTGCTGCTGCTTCGAGCATTCCCTTACCTTCGCGACCATGTTCATGGTTGTCACGCGCAAGGGCTAGAAAGAGGGAAAAATGGCATGCCTCATGCTGCGAAGAGAACTAGCCGCACTAGTACGCGACCGAGCAGAAGCGAGGCATGTAGCCGATAACAAGAGCGCCGTCAAGAGCGGCTTAAATAGAAGCCTGGCAAGTGTTCTTGCCGAAGATAGCAGCTTTCTGCTGCGCCACGAAGAAGATGTGCGCTGCAAAGAAGAAGAGCTCTATGAAAATGAAAAAGAAAAAGAAAAGAACGCTCAACAACAGTTACGGGCATATTACTCGAGTACTTAGTAGTACCAAACCCCCCCAGTAATACCGCTCGGTACAGCTACACCTTGCATTTGCTATCTGGGTACTATTCGCTTGTAAGATTTGCCCCTCTCTTGCGCAGTGTAGGGTAATTCTAAAAAGAGAAGCGATTGCGAAAGAGCCGTTGCGCGTTGCGAAAGAAGATCCCCAAACGTTCAGACTGAGTAACGAACGGAGACGTCTCGATACCTAGCAAAGACGGCGCATACGTGAAGATTGGCGCATACGGGAAATCGGTGCCAAACAAGAGATTCGTCCTTGGTATGTCGTACGCGAGAAGGCCAGCAACCTGGTGGAAGTAGGTCGGACCCGCGGAATCCCAGAAGAAGCGTGCCTGTAATGCAGACATGGTGCGGTTGTAGATCGCTGGGAACGACTTCAACAATCTGTCTGCAACAGAAGGAAATGCACCACCGACGTGGGGGATGATGTAGTTGATGTTCGTGAAGTTGAGGATCGTCTGCGTGACTGCGAGATCTTGAAGAACGCGTGCCGTTTCAAAGTAGAACTCTATGTTGCCGGTCGGGTATGTAGTCGGGTTTGCTTCGATCAGCGAGCCATTCACGAGCATGTACGGCGTTGTAGGGTGTATATAGATGATCTGGCCTGCACCACGTGCATTCATCGCCTTGAAGAAGGGCGTAAAGGACGGATCACCAAGATAGCGGCCCTCAAAGTTAGAATAAAGAGCAATGCCAGCAGCTCCAAGCGCGTCGAGCGCATACACCGCTTCCGCGATAGCGTCCTGTGTGTACGGAAGCGGAACGACAGCGTAGAAAGAAAAGCGGCTTGGGTAGGCTCGTGCATACGCTGCAGACTGCTCGTTGATTAACCGAGCGAGGGCAACAGTAGCAGCCTGCTTGCCTGGATACACGTTTGCGCCGGGTGATGAGAAGGCCAATATTGAATGTGAGATACCTTGGCTTGCCATAAAGTCAAGATGCCCAGTGACATTCCATGATGGTGTTGGATTCCCGCCGGCCGTGGGAGCGATTGCGCGAAACCAGTCAGGTACACAATGTGCTATGGATAGTCGTCAAATTTGCGTTCAAGACTTGGATGCAAAGGCGTACCGTGAACGTCGATCATGTTGGTAAGATTGGAAACACTCCGCTGCGCGAGTTTGGGTGCTTCGATATTGAGATACGTAGCGGCTATACTCTCAAGAGCAGATGTCGCAGCGGAGGCTGGAATGGTTTCAAGATCGATGGAGTCTGGATGGGGATGATCAGTAGTGCTGCAATAATCTTTCTAGGTACGAAGCGAATACCGGTCAAGGCGCGTTGATAGATAGTCTGAACGATCTCGTCTCTCGTGGGCCATCCGCTTGCACGGGCTGCGAACGCGGTCACCAACGCGAATGCGACGTACAGTCTTCCATATGCCTTCATCTTGGTGCGAGAAAAAACAAAGCTGTCGCTAGCAGAACAGACATGGACGGCAAGCACCGTTAAAGTGCGCGTTGCGGCCAGCGGGGACGCGATCAAAACATTTGGTCCAAGAGGAAGGTTTCCAAAAGCCTCGTACGGTTGCTTGGCCAATCAATACACCATGCACACGATGTGTAAGCAGTGCCACCGGATACCAGCACGGGAGCGGGTAAAGAGCCGGTCTGCGCTATACCGAGATACGAAGGACTAGTCACGAGCTCTTGTAACCGATCTCCTGCTTTGTGACCGAGATCGCAATATTTCGACGTTGTATAGGTCGCTTGCAGGCCTTTCATGAAACCAGCTGTATCGGTAGACTCTGTGGGAACGATACTCGATAAACTAGCCCAAACGAGATTCCCTGCCGAGATGCACAGCCGCAAGACCGATCGATGGAATGACTGTGGTGGTGTCTATTCGATCCGGCTACCGGTATTGCCAAAACCATATGCGGCGTGTCGTAAAGATTGCGGGAAGGAAATGATACGCATGCGCCTCTTCAGCTTTGATGCTGCCTCTGCGCGTGCTGGTTGATGTCCTCCGACCCAGGAGGTTGGCGCCTTTGTTGAATGTATACATCTGGCTCCGGACCTTCTACATGCCTCGCGCACTAAAAAAACTCTCTCATAACTCTTTCACTTCGATTATTCCTTCACCAATGCTCTTGACAGGCACTATCCCAGATGCCAGTAGTCTAGCAAGTCGTCCTTATGCCCCCTTGGAGCAGTGCCTTGTGTGAGAAGCTCCCAGCTGCCATCACAACCAGATATTGGTGAATGATTTCGATACGCGATGCTTTGTCGCAGTAGCTGCCGCGTCAAGATTGTGTTCGAGATGGGACGGTTACTGGGTGGTCAATGAAGACGCGTCCTTATTTCACACGAGTTAGTAGTTCGTGGGCGCCCTAGCGCCCCGCGCCTGCGTTTACTACGGAACTAGGACCACTGGCCGCAACTAACCTGTCTTTCTTTACTCTACACCCGAACATCTATCAAGTATTTACCTATCCAACTGCCAATTGGTGGAACGCTGCGGGTATTTTGCTAGGATGCAGCCAAGCTCTCTCGGTGGTATTTTCTCTTGTTTTATAAGCACTACTACAAAGAAACAGCCATGCGCCGGAAAAGGACAATTTTAATTGATTGCTACAGACAGAGAGCGTAGAATTTATACAGTGGTTGAAGGACAGATGCAAGAATAGCATTGAGAGCCCGAGGCCAGGGGAGTCGAAAAGGCTACAGCTATCGAACACAGTGTAATGTAGCGGGACGCGGATTGGTAGATGACTCTGGACAGCAGCATACCGGAGTAACGTCCGAAAACTAAGCACTTTTAGAGCTTAGATATATCACACACCGCTGTATACTGAGAACTACAGCTCCACAGACTATTTCTCATGTCAGTCTTCGGCAGCTCGCGGATAAAGTAGCTCGTACTAAGTATGATGTTAGTTCTGGGGTTGCAGAGAAGGTCTATAAAGCTTTCATTTCCTCTAGTTGAACGTCTGGCCAGTAAGCTCCTCTTGATCTCATCATCCATACACCCAGCGTCTTGAGAAAAGACTCTTATCAAACCATGAAGTTCACCCTTTCCACCATTGTCCTCGGCCTCGCAGGTATCGCCCAAGTACGTTCCGACTCCAAGCCCCCCTGCGTCTTTCAAGTCAAGAATGTAGCTGACAATCTATTTAGGCCAATGTCGCTTGCTACTGCACTGGTCCAGCCGAACTCAACCCAGACAGATTCGCCAATACTTGCTGCACTGACAGCTCGGGCGTGACCTTTCCCGACGGAAGAGACCGGCCCGGTAGCTGGGATGCGAGGAACGGCGAGTGCCGGTTGCAAACAGATGGACTAGGCTTTACGCTGAATCAGATGATTAATGTTTGGGCGCCTTGCTGTAGGAGCACAGGGCCGCAGGGACCGAATGGAGAGGACTTGCTGTGGGGTGGAAACTGTAATGATGTCTAGTATATAGGAGTCGTAACAGCAGCGTTGCTTGAGCACTGAAGGAAGTTTGAGTGAGAGGGTGACTATATCTTTAGCGCAAACATCAGATACGCTTGTCAGTCACGCCCATACATCTTGGTCGTGCGCTCGTAAAAGAAATCCCAGCCTTGGGCTACCTGTACCGTATTGTAGAAACTCAGAAGGAATGTGACCTCGACTCACATCCAACCATCGTCACACGCTTCTTCATCATCCTCTCCATTCTCATCGTCCTCGTTATCCTCACTTCGAGGCGGGAGGAACTTTTCCAGGAAGTACCCAGACGGCCCAGCATTCACTACTCGAATTTGACCGGTGGGAGCCTTTTGGAACGGTTGGGAGACTCGGCAAGCTCCACGAACAGATGTTCCGCCCTCGCCATCCCTTGCGGCGGACGCAGTGTCCCACCATGTCGAGAATAGACGCCTCGCCCCATCTACGTCTGGCCCCACCAGTCCGTGCTCCGGATCTTCCAGCACGCCCCGTCGCACCAGGGGTAGCAGAAGCGCGGGGGTATCCACATGCCTGGGCCGGCCGGGCAGTTTGCGATTCATAAGACTCTCAGTATCAGCACGGATGCGCTCGAGGAAGGCAGTCTACAGCTCGTTATTGGCATCGTTGTAAGGCGCAGTCCTCACAACCACAAAGCTCCAGCAGTGGAAGCCTGTTATCCGCATCATGTGGATCGTTTGGCCATACCGGACCGTGCTCACGGTTTGGTCGGTCAGCGGCGGGGCCGAACCATCAGGAAGTGGGTGGATAAGCGACATGTCGCGAAATGGAATCAAAGCCATGACTGAGAGCCCTTTTGCTAGTGAACTAGCGTATCTTGGGCCAGAGATAAAGACGTTCTACCAAGCTATTCCTCGGCTTCCCTGTTCTTAGAATTGTGCTTTCCTCTGGTCTCGAGCGCTTGATCGGAGGAAAGGTACTGTGTGATTAAGTTGCCTTAGTTGTAATGGCATCTGAGCCTGAATGTTGTACGACCCCCCGGAAGGGACGAGTTAGTACGACCTCGTGCGTCTTTGAATATCACATTCAACGGACAGGCGTAATGACGGAGGGAGATGCTGGGGAACAGGCGATCCACGCTGGCGTCCGTAGGCACGGCGGCCCCGTCGTAATATGAAATTCATGTTTTAGGCAGCCAGGCCAACGATCAGTGGAGAAGTAATCGATGGTCTAGCTATTGTGGATCATGGGGTGATGATGATGATGGGTGGAGGGACGTCGCCTTGTAGGTACAGAGACTAAATTAGCCGTACAGATCTCTGTGCATGTACTTCAGTCCTGTATCGCACGCGACCGTTACTACCGTCTTGTCGGGTCCCAGTTGTTTTGCTAGCGCAATAGCGGCGGTCACGTTGAGACCGGTGGATGTACCAGCAAGAAGTCCCTCCTCTTTGGCGAGACGTCGACACATCACACGACCTTCATCCTCCGAAATTGCGCGCGCATCGTCATAAAGGTCCTTGTCAAGAAGAGGTGGCATATACCCAATTCCTATGCCCTCGACACCATGCACGCCACTCCGACCTTGGGTGATAGTAGGAGCAGACGCCGGTTCAAGAATTTGAACGTACGTCTTAGGCCATCGTTCCTTCAAAACCTTCGATACGCCCATGACCATACCCGCTGTACCGACAGCCGCGCAAAACCCGTCAATACCGTTCGGAAACTGATCAACCAGTTCGAGCCCGAGTGCCTTGTAGCCAACATAAGCGTCAACGTTGTTGAATTGGTCGGTAGGATAGTAGGTATCGTCCTGTGCGATCGCTTTTGCACGCTCTATCATCGATGGAATCAGGTCTGCTGTGATGCGACCAGAGGGGCTGTTGACCAAATCTACCTCAGCGCCGAATGCTGCCATCGCTCGTAGCTTGTCGACCGCGTAGGCATTAGACGACACGACGTGAAACTTGTAGCCCTTGACAGCACAAACGAAAGCAAGCGATGAGCCGGTGCTGCCCCCAGTAGCTTCTACAACGGTCATACCGGGTCGCAAATCTCCTCTCTGCTCCGCCTCTTCGATCAAGGATTTCGCCATGCGATCTTTGTAAGACCCCGTTGGATTGAGTGATTCGAGCTTTACGAAAACCCGCGCACATCCATCTGGTACAACTCGTCGTAGCTGTACGCATGGTGTGTTGCCAATCGCATCGAGGGCATTGCCCATAGGGAGGGAACCAGCCATGATCAGGACGATGCGAGTGGGTTGTTGTATGCCTAGGTGTATCAAGGGTTGTAGGCATCCTTTATTGGCCGGGTCGCACAGGCCAGCTGCAGTGCTTGCGTGCTTGCATGCGGGGCCGGGGTGGCACCGACTGGGGCCGCCGCTGCTGCTCCAAGCCTCACAACCCCGCTCCGCTACTCCTACGATGGATACGGAATCACATAATTGGCTACCTATTGCTATCCATACTGGCACTATTGTCTGTCGCGTCTTCTTGTACGGTTTGCTACCACGCTGACGCCACGATCGAAGCGGCATCGACTCATAGCTAACAGCCCATCTGCACGCGAAAGGATGACCTTAACCTTTGTCGCATCCGCTATTCCATTTCCTCAGACTCCTGGTGCATAACATCACATGTTAGGTGCAGAGTGCTCCCATTACGACATTAACATAATGCAAGTATTCGATTAGACATACTTGGAATTAAGCCCAGAACCCGGCTGCGTTGAGGCCTTCGATCGTCCCCTTGAATCCGACAACTTCCCCAGGATCGATACCCAGGTCTTCCGGACTGATGAACTCTTCGGTGACCGCCCACGGGTCGCACGCCTCTCCATACTTGAACTGCTTCGCTAATTCGTTGCCCATGTCACCGTAAAGCTTCGTTACGGTCTCCATACTGACTTCGGCAAAGACACAGCTCTTACCAGTCACTTCCGACCATACATCGACCATCTCTTGGAAGGTCAACTTTTCCAGCGCGACGTTGGCATATCTGCCGTAGGCCTTGTCGCCAGTGGCAAGGACTTGACGGACCCAGATACCGGGGTTGACAGTCATGTCGCCGGCTATGAGCACTTTGGCGTCCGCTTTGGTGGGCAACGTCTGGATGTACTGACCAGTGCCGGGCTGTGTGTGATGTCAGTGGGTTGCGCTATACAACGAGGGTCAAGCTTGACATACATATTCGATTGGCTTGCATAATGGGAAGAAAGCCATGTTCTGGGGATAGTATCCGAAGTACAAGTAAGTAGTAATAGCAGCAAGCTCAGGCAACTCCGCTTTGATGCGTGCGTCGACATTGGCTTTGTAGTCCATGTGTGGTGCTTCAATCTTACCCCAGAACCGGCGCTTGGCACTTGGGGTTGTTGACCAGATGTAGTGTTCTACAGTACGAGTGGCGGCAGCAGCTCGAGCGAGGTTCATGCCATGTCGCTCTTCGATCTCGCCGGACTCATGCTGGCTTTTTCCCTGAAAGAGCGATTCCCACCAATTAGTGACAGCAAATACGGCATGCGTACCGTCAAAGGCAGCCCGCAGCGACGCCTCGTCCTCAAAGTCGGCCTTTACAACCTCGATGCCCTCCGCGGTGAGCTTCTTCGCCGCATCGCTGTCGGGATTCCTGGTGATCGCCCTGACCTTCCATCCAGGTGTCTTCTTCATGATGTTGACCACTCCACCACCTTGGCTTCCTGTCGCACCCGTCACAGCGATGATCTTCTTGCTTTGGTCAGGCCAGTCATTGAGCGTGCCAGGCAACCCGCTCTTTTCTCCATGCACCAGAGTGAACCATGGCTCGAACACAGCCTCCGAACGCTTTGAGAATGCTCCGCTTTTGTACCCTGGATGACCCCAGTCCACGAGTTTGTCGTGCGCCACTTCAATGGTTTGACCCGTTCTATGGTTGTCCTTGTCGTCAAGAAAGAGGTCGTAACCAGCGAATAGTGTTGACTTCAGCATCATGTGCTCAGGGTGGAAGGCTTTGCTGAAGCCAGGCATAGCTTCAGTCTCGATCGGGCCCAACATCACAGAGTTGACAGAGATGTTATCCTTGACCACCAGAACGGGTCCAGTCGTCTTCGCCCACATGGCCGACGCCGCTTCGGCCGCGCAATACTCTGGGAATGTCTGGCATGGGTAGATACCCAGCATGCTTCCTGTGGTTATGATCTTACCACCCTTTTGTCCTGGGTTGTTGCGCATGTAGTGCATCGCCAGCGTTGTGCCATATATTCGTCCCTTCACCACGACATCGGTACAACTGGTGTCTGGTTCCGCAGGCAGGTCATTGATGCCTGCATCACGGTTCTTGAAGTTGAACACGGAACCACGATCAACAAAGCCAGCGTTCGCGATAAAAACATCAAGGCGACCCCACTTCTCCCAGACAGTCTTGAAGAGGTCGACTTGCGAGGCGTATGAGCTTACGTCGCACTGGACGAAGATGGATGTCTCTCCTTTTGGGTCAATGGATAAGGCAACATTGTGTCCTTCGCTCCCTCGCCGACCGCAAATCGCGACGCAGTATCCCTTCGCATGCAGATGAGCTGCTAGCCAAGAACCAATGCCGCTCTGTCGGAGTCTGTTAGCAAGCTCACACTAACTGTAGTAATGCGATGTAACATACCGTGGCACCGGTAACGATCGCAACCTTTTGCTCGTTTTGCGAAATGGAACCCATCTCTTCAAGTCTCGGTATCGGGTAGATATGTGTGGTACATTTTTCGAAGGATGATCCATTATATTTAAAAGGGAGCGGAAACGTCACATCTGGCCACGTTATTCGCGGTACGCATATCCAAAAATGCCAATATCTGTTCAGTACTGGGGCATAGTACTTCCCACATTGCATCTAGAGAAGCTGGTCCTCATGATTCAGGAAAGGAGTAATTGCTTGTTTCTGCCTGCATCCCGAGCCGTTGCACGGGGGGGTCGGTAGCTGCAGGATTGGTGCGGCTAGCGCCTCTTCATTGCCGTGCCAAGCGGTTGGCCTAAATATTTGCAAGAATTGGCGTATGAGCACTATCTAGAGATTCGGGATGTTAGAGCTGTTCTGCCGCAGTTTTAACTCGTTTTGCATACGGAAATCTCTGACACGGTTCAAGTTGATCAGATCTCGTCTGTTAGACTGAAGCGAGGATTGATGGCAGGCGGCTGCAAAGTTCTGAGCAAGATCCGGATACGTGGATCGCCCGCGTCCGCATCAACTTGGCATTGCGGCGCGGTCCACAAACAGCCTGCCCTGAGCAGGTGGGACCGTGCTACGTGTGGGGAGACTCCAATGTGTCTTGTCAGCGACGGCGGCTGAACTGATACAGATGTACAGGGAAAACAATCCTACGCTAGAGAAGTGATTGCGCTGCAGACGTTTCTCCTATTAAGTCTCTCTTGGTGAGGCAAGCTCTCACAGTGACTGCAAGAACAAAAAGTCATCCGGTGACTAGGACAGGCAAGCTCAAGACCTTGAGAATGTATTGCAATCTGACATTGGTAATGCAGACGAGAGGGTCGTAAGCTGAGACACGCGGATGCGCTCGGCATCGGATTCCACAGCCTGCGCTCGTGGACCGTGGATAGCGCGGGAGCCCGACCAACCCGCGACATGGGGCATTTGCAAAGGCGGAGTCTGCTAGTGCGCTCCCCGCGGTCCTTCTACTCAGCAGTAGTACCGTATTTCGCCGTTGATTCTCAGCTCCTACCCATCGCGTTGATAAGTTGCCTCTCCAAGTTCCAGGCCATGAACAGGGAGCACATCCTTCAGGATGCTGTAAGCTTGAGTCTGTGCATGCATGACCGGGTGTCCAGCCCCATAGCTACTCTTTATGCTCATGACTTATATGTATGAACCCAGGTCCACCCGTTTTAACCCTTTCGCTCTGTGGACACTCTTGCGCAGCAGATTCAGGGAACAACCTCATCTGATGGCAGTTGCAACGATCCCCATCGAGAACGGCCAGCAAGTCGGCATTCTAGTGACTTCTTCTATTTCTATCCTGATAGTCATTGTCGCTGTGGGCCTGCGACTTGTCGCCAAAAAGATCGCAGATAGAATTGATTACAGTGACTATTGTATTCTCGCGGCCGCAGTAGGTTGAATATTGTATAAGAAGGTTATGATTGTCCTAACGTATGTACTAGCTATTTAACACTGCACTGCACGCCTGTTGCATCTCATTGGTCACTCATGGCGGCTTTGGATTCCATACAATAGAAATCTACCAACGTTTTGGGCCTGAGACGGCGACGTTTTTCTTCAAGGTGAGGCCAGCGAGTTGGCATTTCCGTTCGCGTTCTAATTGTATTCCTGCTGTAGGGAATAATGTCCTTTTCGATACTGTGGAACGCTACCGTGTGTTTCAGCAAACTGTCGGTTCTATTAATGTACGCTGCACTGATACCGATGTCATCTATGTCCCAGTGGGCCCGTATACTGGGTGCTCTGATCATAACGTGGAACATTGCCGACATCTTCGCTGCTCTCTTGATATGCCGACCGCTCGCGAAGAATTGGAACTTTACATTACCAGGAACTTGCGGTAGTCAACCATCGTTTTACTTCGCCATGGGGATCGTCAACCTCATTGCCGATGCCGTGATTATCATATTGCCAATGCCATACTTGTTCGAGTTACGGATGGCTTGGCGCAAGAAGTTAGCCGCGATGGCTTTACTTAGCATTGGAGTAGGGTAAGTGCGCATTGCTAGGCAGCTTGTCTTCTGTCAACCTTGAAATTCTAACACTTAAGGTAGAACCTGGGCCATCACCATATACCGACAAACACTGCTACCCAATCTAGACTTTGCGGACATGACGTACGAAGGTGTACTTGCTACAATACTTTCCGGACTTGAGCCTGCTGTCGCGATCGTTCTGGCATGCGTTCCGCTCATGCGTCCTTTGTACGGTAGATCAAGAAATGCCACCCACTCCAGCTTCCAGAACGGCAGTAGCACGCATACTAGTCTTTTTTCGAAGAAAGGAAGCAGATCACATAGCTACGACCCCACTGCAACGTTCTCGGAATTGATTGACAACAACGACGCTTCTTCGCAAATCGAGCTGCAGCCTATCAAGACTTCGCAGATAGTCCGTGTCTCGTCGGTTGATGAGCAACACAAACAGCAGTTACCAGCCGGTTCAAACAACGCTATCACAGTCGAGAGGAGATGGGAAGTAAGACGAGACTGACGTGGTAGCTGCTGCTTGCGACGGAGATATTTCAGTTCACATTGTCCACTCTGCTTTTGCAAATAGAAAAACAGGCGAGCAAATAAAGACAAACGCAGCACGGCGCTATAGTACCATGCTTATGTCACATTTGGGTGGCTGAGCTCGCTAACTTGCGCGAGTTTATGACGTCATATGAGGAGAGCTTGCCAGGCAACAGCATGCTCCGCGGTCAAAGTTGTCTTCTCCATCCCAAAAACCTTTTTTATGAGCGGCTTAGACCATGCCAGATAACTTGTATTGCAATCCTTGCCGTCAATTTCTCCGCGGAGAAGTGTCCGTAATCGAAGGCAGTAGTTCGCACGTATCATTCGAACACCACTATGATTTCGACTCCTTTGACCGCGCAATGCGCTTGCCATGTACGATATGTAGACTGGCGTGGCAAAACCCTCTGAGCAGGCCGACTGCGCTCAATTGGGATAAAGTCATAGGGCACTACAATCAATATAAAAACGATGAGAGATTCATACGGTTTTATACAGAACAGTGGCCAAGTGCTAACGAAAGCGCGCGATTGGCCCTCATACCATGGCCTGGTGAGCATAACGTTCAACACTAGTATTTGTATGCTAACATTATATGCTGTCGCGAGCGATCATACCATCTCACAAACTCTCTCGTTAAGCAGCGAGTCGGAGTCCACCATAGGATTTCTTCTTGAAAAGTATGAAGATTGTCGTGTGAATCACATACAATGCAATCTGCCAAAGCAGCTGATCGCAGCCGCCCACCCATCAAGACTTTTATACATCGGAACTGAGCAGCACAGCTCGGTCGTACTGCGTAGTACTACGTCGTTTCATGATGAAGTATACGCTTGTCTCTCGCACTGCTGGGGGGACACCAGATCTTTCTCGCTCAACGCAGAGACTCTGTCTGCACTGGTCCAAGGAATTGACGTGGCAGCGTTACCAAAAACATACCAGGACGCTATACTTGTTACTCGACGCCTTCGCATCCAGTACCTTTGGATCGACTCGCTGTATGTAGCTAGTGTATGGCTCTGAAAAGCTTATGCTCACCACTACAGATGTATCCTCCAAGACAACAAAGACGATTGGGCGGCAGAGTCCCGTCGAATGGGGGATGTATTTGCAAATGCAGCTTGCACTATCGCAGCTACCGCCGCAAATGATAGCAATGATGGCCTTTTTCACGCCAGATGTCCGGAATCACTAGGCCCGAAGCGTATCGACTTTGCTTTCAACTTAGAAGCTCCCTGGCTCAAGGAAAAGGATAAGGAATTCCCTTTGGTAGGAACCTATTTGTGTGAGATTCAACACTTAGCTCAAGTGTGCATAGAATCTGCACCATTGAACAAGAGAGCATGGGTCAGTCAAGAGAGACAGCTTTCAAATCGAACCTTGCACTTCACTAGCACCCAGCTCTTCTGGGAATGTAACGAGCGCCTAGCTTGTGAAATATATCCTGAAAAGCTTCCACCCTGGGCGCGAGCTTTCTGGCGCTGGGATGCCACTTCATTGAAAAAGCGAGTTCGCGACATCATGCACGAGGGGAAGGATAATCCATCGAATTTTCTGACCTCCACTTCTCTTGCTCGAGGTCTGGACGAGGATACCCATTTCGCCTGGCTCACATTTCGAGATCAGTATTCGAGGTGTGCGCTCACCCATGAGACAGATAAACTTGTAGCTATTCAAGGCATAGCAAAATGGGTCGGGCAAGCAACAGGTGACGAGTTAGTCGCTGGCCTTTGGCTTAGTCGTATCATCGAGGAGCTATGCTGGCGCACGGAAGCTTCTTCGTCTAAGCCTAGTGCTTGGAGAGCTCCTACATGGAGCTGGGCTTGCATCGATGGCGAGATATTTCACAGTTTGCTGACAAAGTTTCACCGCAAGCATGCAAGTCGACAGATGGAGGCCAGACTTGTTGAGATCAACGTGGGAGCCGAACTCTCTGGAGAACTGAAACATGCTTCGATATCAATCAAATGTAGACCTTTGCGAGTCACTTTTACGTCTGATGGCTGGGATTGGTTGCCGGATCGCCAACCTCTTCAGTGTAGCGGGACACTCGAACTGGTGGATCGGGATGGAGAGAATTACCGACCACCACAGAGATTTGCAGTAGGACCCACAAACTGCGACGTGGAATTAAGCATGGAGGGAAGAGCGCCAGAGATTACGACACCACAACACGGCTACGTAGTCGTCTTGCAGAGATGCGTCCATAGCCAGGAATGCGAAACGCATGATGACACTGAAGGTTCTAAGAGTAAGGCAGAAGGAGACGACATAGATTTCTGGGGTCAGGACAGTACTGAAGCTCTGTTTTTACGAGCTCGTGACGACATCACATTTGAAAGAGTTGGCCTTGTCAGCTTCTACCGGTTTCGCGCAGTTAGTCAAATCCTCACCGCGCATGGCATTGCTGAAGAGAGGGTAGTCACCCTTACTTGAACAGAACTACTAGCTCGATGAGGAAGGGAACTAATTAATATAACTCTATATCTCGTAATACTAGAGATTATAGATGGCTGCACAGCTTTGCTTTTGTACAGCCTCCTCCATGTTGTTGGGATGTTCGGTACTCGAACGTCATCATTACGCGCAAGAACACGGTATGAGGCGGTTGGGTGAAGCGGGCGTTGCCGTTGCACGTACGTACACGGTGTCCCGCGTTTGGCGGAACTAGCAGATTCTTACGGTAATTTGCTCGTAGTTAGTATCCCATCGAAGGGCTTGCTGATCGCTATCTGGAAATGTGGAGCATTGGTTGAACGAATGCGAGCTTCTTCGTTGGCCTTGTTAGGTTAATACAAGTCCTCACTCAGAGGATTGGCATTTGCATTGGGTCTAGTGGCAGACCTCGATCACGCATGTCTCGTGTCGCAATACACCAGAAGGTAAATGCTGATGACTAAGCAGCACGCTTGTTCGACCACGATATAAACAACAGGGTGCGTCCCATGCTGCCAGCCTATGTGTCTTGTCAGTCTTTTCTTACTGGCCGAGATAGAAGCAGACATGCGTGTTTCTAGAAGGAAGCTCTGCCGGATGTATTGCTTGCTTGCCTAGTGATGCATCGAAAGCTGCTAGTCTATCCCAGTGTCTACTCGTCGCCTTGCTACTTGGCTCTAATCGCTATGATCAGCCTATCTCATCGAATATGGCATATTCCCGCACAATGGATTGAGTTGAACTGGGTTCGGAAGGGATGGATAGGTACTGGGTTCTGATGCAGAGGGAAACAGTAAAGCACTCTGCTAGCAGGCGATTACAAGGGTACGATTACAGCACAGACACTATCACTCACGACGGATACCAAGATCAACTAGAGCCGCAAATCTCACATCGGCTTTTCGGCATCAAGGTGTTCTCAGCCTCATCCTCCATCATGTTCAATTCGGCACGGGATGCGATTGTGTTGGTAATTGTCCGCCTGACGCGTGATACAGCCATCCCAGTCATCACGTCAGACATTTCCTTAGAAGAACAGTTTAGCCTACATATTCAGATCTTGAGGTCATTTTTGACTGGAATACACGCAGTAGTAGTAGTAGTAGTCGCCATGTATGATCGAACGCTCGGTGGTGTACGTTACACCAAGCATACTCTGCTATATCTGTTCAATCTGAACTGTGGCCTTAGCATATGGCTCTTGCAAGTGGTCCTTTTAGCATCTAGGTAGTTGTCTTGTCCATACTCTAGAACCTCTAGCTTGGTTCTTTAGACTTAGCAACAATCTCCTTGTAGCAACTCAACACTACGGAGTGAATATTACCTTGGCTCGCTTTACAGTATACGATATTAGTACCGTGCGCTCTTCTGACGTCCCTTATAGAATAAGACCAGCTTAAATTACGCCCCCGGACGGCGTACGATGCACCGACGATCGGCAGTTGTACCGAACGCATAGCTCTGTTGCAACATCAATCTGAAATGATGCACATAGCAAAGACATAGAGTAGCTTAGCAAATGCCAACACACCAAGTAATTCTAATACATGATCGAGGAAATATTACAGCAGACTGGCTAAATTTACCGAGAATAACACGATCGCGGGATCCAATAACAGTTACCGAGAATACGATTATCAGGATTACACCAACTTACCCAAAGCCAGAGCAGCAGCCGAGAACCTCTTTAGAGCTGAACCAGGCGAATAGTACGGCGCCTCCAGCAAGCAAACCATTCCATGCGCCATAGTTACATACTGCATAGGCGATTTCCGATGCTTTCCAGACATCCGGATCAAACTATGGGGTACGTGAACCTGGGAATGGCGCAACCTTACGCCAAACGAACTGAGATTACGGGTCGCATTCACTCACGCGCCTAGTCAACAACTCCATGGTGCACAGAGGGCGTTGCCTTCATGAAGTAATGGAAAAAATAAGGTGCTGGATAGACTGAACTATACATCTATCCTGGAAGACTACTTCAAAGATAACGAGGGCTATGAATATGCCTGTGGCTACAACGACGGCGACTGATATGACTGGAGAGAGGCAAGAGATGTGGTAACAGAGGTATTAAACCCGTGCTAACGCGAAACATTGGAAGCCGAACTCGCACCATCATACAATAGCAGTGGAACTACGGGCAGTCCTCTAAAGCCGGAAAGGTGGAATTCAAGTCAAAGCAGTAGCAGTAACTAAGGAAATACTTGTCCAACGAGCTCTTCACTCAATTTCCACAGCTTCTCTGCGGCTTCTTTATCAGTAGCCCAGTCAGCAGCTTGTCCAAATTGGCAATGGGATAAGTATGGGTTGCCCGGATATTCTGCGTTCTCGAATGTTAGATCGCAAGTCTGAAATGTTGTTTCGATGTTACGTACGGTTTAGTGCCGGATCCAGAGCGGCAACCAAAGTTGTTGCTGCGCCTTGATCGAGGTTTTTCAAGAAAACATTATGCATCGCGATAGCCTCTTTGACGACAGCCTCACCGCCAAAATCTCGATTGCCGTTGGTGATAACGCCTGGTTAATGTTAGTACTGTTTGACTAAGCCATCGATTGCTTTTGTTCCAAAGGGACTTTCGACGGTATTGCATATACGTTACCTCCAGGATCCAAGCTGTAGGCGACCACTTTCTCTGGCCATTTAATGTTCTCCTGAACGCTCGTGAGGATGTTGGCAGTTTTGCTCTGAGCATACGCTCTGCTCCCGCTGTACCCGTCGACCTTTTTCAGCATCTCTGCTGGCACCCAACCAGTAACATCCGGCCCACGTTCCGACATAGGAATCTCCGTATCGTCTTTCATAAGGTTCCAATCGCTGAATCGAATCGGGCTGCATCGATGAGCCTCGGAAGATACATTCACAATCCTGGCCTTGCGGGCCGTTGGAAAGTGCTCGGCTAGCAGGTTTGTCAAGAGGAAGCCGTCAAGATGATTGGCTGCGAATTGGCCCTCGATACCCTCGGGGCTGACGATACGCTTGCTTGTATTCATCGCAGCATTGTTGATTAGCACGTCGACGCGTGGAACCAGCTTTTTGATCTCTTCAGCAGCTTGACGGACAGAGCTCTGAGAGAGGAGATCTACGACGACAGTAGCAACATGGGTATCGGGATGTGCAGCACGGATATCTGAAGCCACAGCTTTCAGGTTCTCTCGCGTGCGGGATGCTAGGATCAATGAAGCTGGCGCATGAGAGCTTAATGCTTTGACAACAGCTTCTCCGATAGACTTCTTGGAAATACCGGTTACAACGACTGTAGGAATTTAGAATTGAAGAACAGATTGGAGCATGCTTCAGGGAACAACATTGCCGCTTGTGGAGTGTCGTGCTTACAGTGTTTGTCCTTGATCTCCTCGGAGAAAGCTTTTGCGACCTCTGTCGCTGCCGTCCTCTCATTGTACTCGGTGTGGGTTGTCATGGTCGAAATTTGGATTGATGATGCTCAAAGGAATTGTTGGCAAGCCAATTCAAAATGTGCTGATGGGTATTTGAAACCCGGTAGTGTATCCTTCTCATATTTATGTACAAACAAAGGAACATGCTAAGCGCGAGCTCACTACTCCGTCCGGACCAAATGACGGTCAATACGGACGATTGGAAATAACGAGATTACGAATCAGAGAAAGAGTATCATTTTTCTTTGAATCACATGGCAGACTTGCACGTTCTATTTCGCGTCCGACCCCGATCCCGCTTCCGATTCCGATCTTGGCTTGGTTGCTAGATCGCCCCCGCATGAAGCCGTAAGTCATACAACGAGATAAAAAATCTAATGTAGCTTAATCTTGCGAAAGACGTTCACTGTAAGCATTGGTTAGTTTTGCTAGATGCAAACATGACGACAAGGCTGGGACACCATTTGCAAGAAGATTAACTCGAAGATTGGGTCTCAACACGATCATAAATCTGCCTCCGTAGGCGGAAATTTAATGTCTGCTAGCTTCGTGTCAGGATAGAAAGCTGATAAGCAGCTCCATAATCCTAACCTTAAGACGCCGAAGTGGAACCACCCTCTCTTTCTGCAATCCCTAACTACTAACAAACCATTCATGACCTTGAAATGCTCTAGCATTTATTCACTTTTTCTCTACAGATCGAGATCTTTACTCAATAAAACGGCACTAATCCCTCCCACTCTGAATCGGACATGGAAAATGTCAAGAAGTCGGTAGACATACCCAACCCATGATCTCGAGATATATCGAGGTCCGGCGGACTTGACGACTCGTCCCTCAATTGGGTCAGTATCTGTTTTCCTTCAAGCCAGGCACGTTTTCCACCTCGTGCAACCGCCACTTCAGGAGAGGTACCGTCTCGTAGGGCTTCAACGTTGGCAAGCAAGGCCATCACAAACACAAACTCCCTGAAATTGTCTTGACAGGCTTTGACGCGATGTTTAACCCATTCGACAGATGATCTGAGTATGGATAACATCTCAACACAACGAAGGTCGCTCATTTGGTGACCTGTGACAGTGGATCCTGTGGTGGAAGGAAGACCTGCGTTGTAAGACCCCCTAGCAATGAACATAACTCTTCTGCAACGACCATCATGGCTTGGAAATGAGTCGTTCTGAACGGACCATTGCCGCAAAGTGCAAGGCGAGCATGGTTGTCGCATCTAGGCATGAGGACCAGCATGTCCTGGATTGCCACTAGAGACGGTTCTCGAGTTGGCAATAAAGTAGTCGTAGAGTGTAGGAGCCGCACGGCAGCTTCAACACAGACCGCTCTGGAAAAATGAAGCATCAGATTCTCCCGGGCGCTAGGGATGTAGGGTATATGTAGACTGAAGACATAACGACTCATTAGCATTTCGCAATATTGGCGCTGAAATTGCGAGACTCCTGGGCCTAAGCGCTGCAAAGAAGCTGCTAGACTGCGGTACGCTGTCATGAACTCTGCATGCAATCTCAAGACTTCCTCGTAGTCAATGTCCTTGATGCCGTTTGCATGATGTGCGATTGACAAGCGTGTTGCAGCTGAATCTCCCAGAATTCTTTGCAGAGTGGTGTCCGTGAACTCATCCTCACTGCAAGGGTTTGGGTTGTTCTCGGTATTGAAGTCGAGATCCGTATCGTTGAAGTTACGTGATAGTGCATGTAAGAGGCTGAAGCCTTGGTTAGTAGTACTTAGCCTGTGGCCTTCGTTATAGCTGGTTGGGATAGGCTGCAACCCTCAGAGCGTTGTCGGGGCTTCATCGGCGCTCCACGGACCCTTAGAAGTTTCTCGAACCTAGCACTACGTGATACATAGACTCAGCGCAAGCGTAGTGTAGCTTCTCTATCGAATTCATTACTGTTATACCTTGCACTTATGGTCAACCCATCGCACCCTTACAGTGCACAATCGAAGTCGTTGAGAGATATCAGCGGAGGCAATCCGGTATCGAGGCTACAATCCAACACCAGCTCAAGGATTATTATCCACAATCTCCGCCTTATCTCAGCTTCGGCTACAGACATTGGTGGAAGTTTCGCTGGATCACGATGCAGATCGATCACCATAGCCGACCGAAGTAACGCTCCGCAGCGGCTCGATGTTCGTTCGCTACTGGAAGTCTGAACACTCTGTAAAGCCAGCACTAATAAGCACATGATCTGCACACTAGATATTGTGGTTTGTGACCCCTGTGAGGATTCAAGCCAGGATTCAGCTTCTCGGATCCATTGTATCGCGTGGGAACGAAACGAAAAGGTGTCGTCGTAAAGACAGGCTCCGATTGCCAAACACAATTGCGTCTTTATGACCAGGGCACCAGCCATAGAGCTATGATGTTCCCATAGCGACTCATAGTCACGTTTGAATGTGGGTATATGGAGAATGCGATAGACAATCTCGAAAGTTCGTATGTATCCATCGACTAGGGCATCAAATGTGCTCTTGCTAGGAAAATAACTTCCATAATCATCGGGTACCCATGTCAGAGTCTTTTGGGCTTTGAGTTGTCGAGACAGCGAATGACATGCTTGGAAGACTTCCCAAGATTCCCCTTGGTCGTTCGTCTCTTGATAGTACCACTTCAGCACATTTGGAGCCTGAACACTTAGTGAATGATGGAACGTAGGCTTGAAAGTGTAAGTGAACATACCAGAGCCAAGGCGTATACTCGATGGCACGGTCTTGTGTATTTAGGTTTTACTGAGAGAGCGCGAATCCAATGAGACGTTGCATTGACACCATTCGATGCGAGCTCAGAACTTCCTTGCGAAGCCTCTGAATCCATGGTTTTTCTGACATCGTCGTTCGCTACATATGTGCATGTGTCGTTCCTAGAACGTGTACAATTGTTACATGGAAAAGTGCGGTCACATCGAAGTTTCTTTCTGCGGCAATGAACGCAAGCTGGTGTTTGCCGCCGGCGACGACATGCCATGTGTACAGGTTGATGGTCCATGGTGCTGTCGGTATAGAACGAGATGATACAGATCGTGCGATGAGGTCTGTACCAGTGGCGTGGTATAGTTGTGTTTTGCTCAGATAGATTGAGTGCTGTAACGTGTTCTAGCCGCAATCAAAATTGCCTTCATGGTCCTTGCAACAGCTAACGCACTTTGGACGCTACACCTACTAGCGGCACAAACTGCACTTGCACGTGCGGCTATCGTTAGGGCGCTGTATCCCTATGCGATTGATCCAAAGAACTTATCAGCAAGAAGAAACCACCCGTACATACAGGTCTTGCTTTTCGTCTCGGTATTTGTGCACAGTGGGTACGCCATGGCAGCACCGTTATGATGAGGGCACTAAAAGAGGGGCTGCGCACGGTCCTCTACGATCATCGGCAAACTTGCGTTTGGTGAAAGTCTAGGGTTTCTATAGAATTCGGAAATATATGCTTGGGTCGAATCTGTTTTGTACGGTATGGAAAGCGCCGCAGTTTACGCACTCGCTCTTGAGTAGCTCTTCCTCGGTTATGCTCATGAGCTGTTCATGCCTAGAGAACAGAAGAATGTGAGTGCTCAAACCGCTGCATACAGCGAGGAACACGTACGCAATCGAATGGCCAAAGGCAAAACCACTGACACGCCAGATTTCTGGACACTTGTCTTGGGTCCGCACCAGAACGGGGCATTGACCTTCGAACAGATGGGATCAAACACAGACCTCCTCATAGCGGCTGGATCTGAGACCACAGCAACCATGTTGAGTAGGCTAATGTACAAATGGCTTATGACCCCAAGACTTTGGAGAGGGCTATAGAAGAGGTTGGGTCTTCGTTCCAAAGCGAAAACGATCTTGCGATAGAGCGTATCCAGGTACTAAGATGTCTTAATACCTGCTTGGAGGAAAGTATGAGAGATAAGTCCTCTTCCTTTATCATGCTGCTCTCCGCTACTGCATGCTCACAGGATCTAGTCTACTGATCAACACCAGTCGGGCCTCCGCTGGTGGTAGTCAGTGTTAGACCTGTTCGCGATGCGTACTTTGCTGTCTGTGCAAGTACTGCTATATGCCCGAATTACAATAGGAATATACGTAGACTAATTGCAAGGCAGACGAAGCTTCTGTCGCAAACTTTACAACAAACCACAGTCCAATCAATTTCAGAGATCCGCTCGAGTTCAATCCTGATCAGTGGCTCCCAGGTCTCTTAGAATATATTACTAGGTCCAAGAATGACCAGGAATATGCATTTCAGCCTTTCTCCACCGGGCCTACGATATATTGGCAAAAAGTCCGTATTGGTCTAAGCGTCCAACACAGTTTGGCCTCTCCTCAACCGACGACTAAATTTGCGGAAAACTTAGTTTGGATTTACATGAGATGAGATTGATCGCATGCAAACTGCTATGGCATTCCAATCCCGAGATATGGATGGAGAGCCGTAGGAATTGGATCGACAAAAAATGTAAAATGCTTCTGGGCACTTTAGAATCAGCGTCCACTTTGGGTAAACGCAACGTGCCATAAGTAGATAAGCGAGTGGAGTACTATATTACTTTCTTTCAGTGTCGGAAGTCGACGAAAAAAATTGAAGTCAACTGCAATACGTGTCATCCCTTCTTGTCTTCTTGTCTCCCCTACTTACCTTGCTCCTCATAGCAATCTTGCTATAGCTACACACAAGAGCGGTGGATGCTGGAAACAACGTCTTACGTAGTAAAGAGTGGTCTGTCGTACGTTCGATCTTCGTCCCACCTTCTTGGGTTGGAGCTGGACGATTTTTTATAAGTCCTGAATCATACATAGTCAAGCTACCACTTTGTGGAGGCATCGCTAGAGCAAATTTCTCGCTAGTGTAGCGTTATTGCTCTCGAGCCTGCATTTGCAGGTTTCTCCCCATTCCCATCTTCGTCTGCCGCAGTCCACACCCAAAGCCCTGCCCTCGCTCCCGCCGCGCGCCTTCGTGGCAATGCATGATTTCTTCTTGGGAATCGGAATTGGGGTCGGAGAAGCTGCCCAAATAGCGGCAGGTATGAATTGCGCACTCACAGCTGCAATGGAGCGCGCTGTTTTATCTCTCCACGTGCGTGTTTGTTAGCGGTCTAGAGAGCCTCAGAGAACATGCTGACATTGTCGTTGATACTAACATCTTGTAATCCTCTTCTTCCGGTTAACAATGACCCATATACGAAATGACCTGCTCAAAACTATCACATAACCAATGACACAACGATACCAATGCTGCTGCCTGCTTGCGAGGTCGCCAAGAAGGGGCCCGGCCTCAAGATCCAAGTGATTAGTTATTGTGTAATCACAGACATCGTAGTACATGCAGCATGCGAACAAGAGACTACAGGTAATCCCACGATGCGAAGTGTTGAATTCATAAACAAGACCGATCGCGTCGGCGATGGATGCTAGAGCTGCGAAGTGATAGCAGTCGCTAATGCGGCGTGTATCCAAGTAAGTCGTGTCCTACAGCACTCCTAGTTATCTCCATTATTCCACAGTACCGTGTCATTACCATTGCTTGTATTTATGCAGCTTTATGAGATGGTGGTGCCGTATTGGTAACACTATAATAGTACAAACCATTATCGTCGGCACATTCGCCTCAGCCGCAATTCAACATCCTAACTTCAAGTTGGAAGCGATGTTGCGTCCAGAGACGCTAGTCGCCCACAATTACGCTGTAGCAGCTAGTAACCTGCGATCTGAACTTTGTCGTGTATACTTTCGACTCAGACCATAGTGTTGGTGTTGCAGTTGGTGTTGGCGAGGGGTGATGATGTTTTCGCAGAGCAAGACCAGCCAATCGGCGATTGGAATGACCGAGACGGCGCTAACATTCGCGGACGATCATGTCACGATATCGCAACTACCGTAAACACGAATTGCGAGTCAACAGCACACGATGAGGACGCCATACACGTGCAGACAATGTCTGTCCGTACTGAAGACGCCAAGGTCCCAACTACGGCCACCACAAGGTCTTCGCCAGCTCGTACCTAGGGTATCTTCGCAACGAAATCATTCCTCCAAAAGTCCAGCACCGCCAAAGCTTTCTCTACCCAAGCGTAGCCTCTCTACGACGTCGACTCGGGCTTTTGAGAAGCCATTCGAACCATTTGAATACATCGATCCGGAGGGACATCGGCGGAAGCTGGTTTTGACTGAGGACAACCTTTTCAATTCCTTTTCGAACTCGCCCATACCTGAGATACGAAAGCGTGCTGCGTTCATGCGCCAGCATGCTTACTGCCCGCATCCCTCGCACCAGCCGACGCGTCCGGCGAACAACCCGATGGACCTAGAGGCTCGCAAGTCTTCCGAGATGGGTGCCCCGCCCGCCCATGTCGATTTTGAGTGTCCAGACTGTGGTGTACCAGTATACTGCTGCGAAGAGCACTGGGCAGACGACTACGAGGCACACCTCGAGGTCTGCGACGTCCTGAAGCAGATCAACGAAGACGATCACGATCTGAGAAGCGGGCGTTTCTTCAAGGAGTTCCAGTTCGCGGAACCCCAGATGGAGGAGATTCTAGTCAACATGACGAGCTGGGACACGTACATGTACACCCGAGACTTTGATGCGCTGAACGAGGATCGGGAGATGCGCCAGGCGACGAAGCTGTTGACCTACCCTATAACGATTGCGAGTGTTCTGAACGAGCTCAGTCCCTACAACATCAGGAAGAACGGGCGCATGACACCCGAGGGGTTGAAGAGCTTCAGTGGTACGTAGGCTTCAATTGGATAGTTAGGATGATACTAATACAACGACAGCCCTCCGACACACCCTTCACCCCCCGCGAACAGGTGGTGGAGACACCTGGAAGAATGCTCGCCTCGCGCCACCGTCCGTCCGCCTCTTCATTCTCGGCGCACGCGCAGAATCCTCCCTGCCCCGCGAAACATGGATGCAACTATCATATCTCTTCCACCGCGTACAATTCTCCATCAACTTCATCGGGCCCGAGAGCATGGCAAACCGCGAGAAAGAGCTGCCCATTCCCGAACGCACGCCCCTCAATCCCTTCGGTGCCGTCATCGAGGATCGTATCAGCAACTCACTGAAGATAAGCACCTTCGTAGAATACTACCACAATATCCACAAGACGGGGTACTTCTATCCGTACGACCCATATTTCGACTGCTTCGTCGTATTCCACCCTGGCTTCGGTAATCCTGCTTCCGCACACGAATGGGAAGAGACACTACCCCTCCTCCTCGAGACGAAGGTTCCAATCATCGCAACTGGATACAGCCCATGGGATATGCAGCAGGATGTCGATTTCCTGAACAAGAGGTTCGGAAACGAGATGGATATGTTGCTCGAGCCGGGCGAGAACTTATTCAGGAGTTTGAGATGGGACCTCAACGATCTGGACCCGCATGACGTTACGTGCAGCAATTGGGGTGTGTACGCCTTCCGTGGTAAGAGATATGAGACTACGAAGAAGGAGGAAGATGAGGAGGTACACAGCGATCGCACAGCATGATTTGCGTGCGTAAGCTCGGTATATGTAGATATATGTACAATACTTATACTGTATTCTTCGGCAAGCCCGACGCATATTACGCTCATGCGTTGAGGAGCTATACGCAGTGTCTCGAATGGTATGCTGCACGTAGTATGGTGGGTGTGGTTTCTATCAGTTCGCGTCTCCAGCATTATTATTGACCCTATTGGCCTCAGTTTCGAATTCAACACCCTACATACCCAATGCTTCGGAGATACCAGAACGCTCCTGCATCCAATTCCCTGGTCAATGAATTTTTAACAAACGAATGGGAAGCCAAGATAGACGCGCCGAAAGCACGTCGTGTCTATACTCTAGTCGATATGTTCGTGCTTACGTCCACAACCCGGAATATTAGTATCACTCCGCTTCCGTCACGACATAATTGCTTTACAGCCCTTTGTAGCCCGCGGTAATTACAACGGAGTAATTGTTTCAAGACGTCGTTCGCGGAGAATCTCTACAGCGATCGGCATGTAGGTACTATACTTCCCCGCAGGCTAAGCCTAGAAGAGCAGCATAGTCGCAGCCATCCCCAACATACATGTAGAACCACAATCTCACACATGTTAAGAGGGTGGTCCGGCACACGTCCAAGCAAAGGTATCAAGCCCACAATGTCGCGAACATCTCGTCTCGTACCTGTTCTCTGGACACTCATTCCACTTTCAACCGCAAAATTACTATGGTCCACCACACCAGCAGATATCAGCGACATCATCCGCACTACATACCCGCTCGGAAATGGCCGTCTAGGTGCAATGCCAATCGGCCCACCAGGTGCTGAGATACTCACTATGAACCTAGATACTCTATGGTCAGGTGGCCCGTTCTCAGCATTCGTAAGCCCGACTATCTCTGCTAAATACTCAAGTCATGTACTGATGAGAGATATAGAACTACAGCGGTGGAAATCCAAACTCTTCTGTTGCCGAAGCTCTACCGGGTATCCGGGATTGGATCTTCACTAACGGAACGGGTAATGTGACAGAACTGCTGGGTTTAGATGACGCCTATGGTTCTTACCAAGTTCTCGGGAACTTGAGTGTGATCATCCCTTCGCTGGCGGGTGCCGATGCTGTTAACTATACACGCACGTTGGACATGAGCAATGGCGTTCATACGACGGCATTTAGCGTGAACGGTAGCCATATCGAAACTGAAGCTTTCTGCTCCTTCCCAGATCAGGTTTGCGTGTATACGGTTCGTTCTTCCGGTGAGTTGCCAGCTCTCGGGGTGAGATTGGACAACGACCTTGTTGATCCGGAGCTGCGGAATGTTACTTGCGTTAGTGGTAATGGCACGGAGTCGGGGCATCTAAGACTAAAGGGTGTGACACAGCTGGGTCCACCTGAGGGTATGCGATACGATACAATTGTACGAGTGGCATCTGGCAGCGACGTCACGACGAAATGCAATAGTGGCACGAATATATTGAACATCGCACCTGGAAACGGTACAAAAAGCGCTACGATAGTACTAGGCGCCGAAACAAATTATGATGCAAAGAGAGGGACAGCAGAGTTCAACTACTCCTTCCGCGGCGAAGACCCAGGCCCAGCCGTCGAAGCAACAACATCTGCCGCGGCCGCGAAAACCCTAACTGAGTTACAAAACCGCCACATCGACGACTTCACTTCTCTTACAGGCCGCTTTACACTATCCCTTCCCGATCTTCTGAATTCTTCCCAAACACCGACATCCGAACTCATTGCACGCTACAACGCAAACAACACAGTCGGCGACCCATATATTGAGAACATGCTCTTCGACTACGCGCAGTACCTCTTCATCTCCAGTTCACGGCCTGGCTCTCTTCCACCAAACCTCCAAGGGCGATGGAGCGAAGGGCTCTACGCTGCCTGGTCGGCAGACTACCATGCGAACATCAATCTCCAAATGAACCATTGGACAGCTGACCAAACCGGATTAACAGACCTCCAATCACCGTTATGGGGCTATATGGCCGATAATTGGGTTCCACGCGGCAGCGAGACTGCCGACCTGCTATATGGCGCACCAGGATGGGTGGTGCACAACGAGATGAACGTCTTTGGTCACACGGGAATGAAGAGTGGTGCTGAGTGGGCGAACTACCAGGCTTCTGCGGCGTGGATGATGCAGCATGTGTTCGATCATTGGGATTATTCGCGCGACGATGCGTGGCTGCGGGATCAGGGATACCCGCTTATGAAGGGTGTTGCCGAGTTTTGGCTTAGCCAGCTCCAAGAAGACGCCTTCAATGGCGATGGTACACTGGTTGTCAATCCGTGTAACAGTCCTGAGCACGGTCCTACAACATTCGGATGCGCGCACTACCAGCAACTCGTACACCAGGTCTTCGAAGCGGTACTCTCCACGATGAGCATAGTCGACGAGCCAGACACTTCTTTCAGAAGCAAGCTTACAGATTCGCTCGAGCGGCTTGACAAAGGCTTCCACATCGGTACGTGGGGCCAGATCAGAGAGTGGAAGCTTCCGGAAGAGCCATATGGTTACGAGTTCATCAACGACACTCATCGCCATCTCTCTGAATTGGTTGGTTGGTACCCTGGCTACTCGATCTCCTCTTTCCTCGATGGCTACGCCAACAGCACCATTCAAGATGCCGTTCGGCAGAAATTGTACAGCCGCGGTAATGGTAACGGCCTAGATGCGAATGCCGGCTGGGCAAAGGTCTGGCGCTCGGCTTGTTGGGCCCGACTTAACGATACGGAGCAAGCCTACTATGAGCTTCGATATGCTATCGAGCAGAACTTTGCTGGAAACGGCTTCAGTATGTACTCTGGTACTCAAACTCCATTCCAAATCGACGCGAATTTTGGGTTTGGAGGCGCGGTGCTGAGCATGCTCGTCACAAACATGCCGACTGCCGCGGGCGGTAGCGACAATGAAAGGACTGTGATCTTAGGCCCCGCGATTCCGACGAGTTGGGGCGGCGGGAATGTAAAAGGATTGAGACTGAGAGGTGGTGGAATCGTCGACTTTGGTTGGAATGAGAATGGAGTAGTTGAGACAGTGAAGACGTACGGTAAACTTGGGGGCCTAAAGCTTGTGAACAAGGAAGGCAATATCCTCGAGTAAGAAAGGTATTAGAAGGATGAATTCTGCGACTATTATTCAGTTGGCTATGTTCACAATCAGCCCCTTCGCGATATGCCAGCACTTCGGACCCAGCTTCGTGACTACGTAGATGCATGCCATGTTTTTGGTGCTTCCCATCTCTTTTTATCCACGATAGACTCTTCCGATGAGCTTACATTCGGGGATGTGTCAGTTGCGGAAGCAGACGTCGCTCCTGCGACATGCACAAGCTTTAGTGACTGGAGCTCAAGCTCTGAATTGTCCTTGTTGTCGAACCAAGACGGCGGATAGAGCAGTTGCAAACTCCTCATAGCCGTGCGCTTATTTCCTTTCTCCGAGTACACCCCCTTCCTATGGTTGTTGCCATTGTGACGTCCGTTGGGTGGGCTTGCGGTCGCATTTCTCGAGCATAGAGGACGCATGAGTGGTATGCAAGCTACGATGATCATGACCGCGGTTTCGAGCATAGACAAAATCATGGCGAAAACAACGTTGGTCGTGTTCGGTATATCTGCCCAGTCCAATCTCCAGAGAAGTTTCTGGCGATAGACCGTGATAGCCAACGTCCTGCGCTTCAAGTCAGTTCATTGCGGTTGCTCAATGTCTGCCGCATGTGCTTACCCGACTCCCAGCCCTAGCAGAATAATCACAACTAGCTTCGGACGTCACGGCATACGTAGGCGAAATAGATACGGCATCGGCAGTGCGATGATGGCTGCATCGATGATGGGGTTCATCATACCCAGGCAGAAATTGAATGTGTTATGATTGACGCACTTGTTCGCATGCTTCCACGCTTGATCGAGTGGTTTACAGATGGTCAGCGCTGCTACGATAGCAACTACTATCCAGACAACAATCGTTGCCCCGAAGTAGCGATAAATGACGAGCATGGATCTGTTGGGTATGATTGAAGTGTACATGAGCAGGACGGATAGCTTGGAGAGATAAACAGTGATGTTCCATACGATGGACATGACCACGACGCCTTTGAAGAGGACGTAGAGCACTTCGATGCTGAATCGCTCTATTGTGGTTATCATGTCAAAACCGAATCCGCCGTAGAACACGAGATATATGCAATTCCCGCATAGTGCTGTGTGGGAGATCTATGTCAAATCAGTGGATGTGCTTCCCTCACACAAATTAGTCACTAAGCATATGCGATAGATGCCTCGAGCGGAAAAGAGCGTTGTGGGGGAGAAGAATGATGAAGTACCAAGGCTGCGACGATGCAATAATCGCTGTAGTCGAATCTTTTGCGGATGTGTTTCGCGATAAGACGTAGTATGACCGCTACCCAAGATAGGACAATGGAAACGCCAGACAAAGCCAAAATCCAGGCTTGCAAGTTATTTTCGATAGGCATGACCATTGTGGGAGGTTGATCAGCGTTATGCAGATGAAGTTCGCGAGCACAAACAGTGAGGACGTTGAACGTGCTCTCTAAAGACATGCAGGGAGTTAAGAGAGAAGACTGCACGACTCCAAAGGTGGCACGCTGTCGATAGCAACACGTCATACGGGTGTCCGCATATTGTATAAAAATGTTGGTAGCCTGACCGGCCATACTTCTCTCCACGGCGGAATCACACGAGAAGATTCCATTATTGGAATCCTACAGCGGGGAAGTTCGAAGGGATCTCTGAACACTGCAAAGTCTGTATCCAAATGATTCGTAGCGCTGGCTCAAGTGAGGTTTAAATAGCTCCCAAAGAGTAGTTGAATAACGGATATGTAGCTAATCACTAAAGCGGACCACTGGGAGATTTGTGCCTGGCGCGCGGGAAGTGGGTCGCCACACTTGGCCCGCGCAACGCCCGCACAATGTCCGCGGAAACTGAGGCTGTGTGCAACTGGTCATAAGCATAAGGGCGAACTTGTGGTATCCGGAAATGTATAGCTTGTTATATAGGTCTCACGAGGTGCTACAGCAGAGTCGAACTACGGTCTCAAAGAACGTTCTCTGACAGTCCTCAATGGTTTTTATTAGTCGCGGTCAGCATGTAGTAAAGATAGAAGATGTTGAGTAGGGAACAGGGAAAGAGATCAGAAGCGGCAGGAATGATAGGGAGGACAGCTAAGAATTCAGAAAAAGAGGCACTCGTTCAAGGAGAAAACAGGCGGAGAGCAGACTGTAGGGCAGACTGTAGGGCAGACTGTGACCGTGTTATACATTTAACGTTCTTATATGCGTAACTACTAGTCTTGCCGTTCAGGCGCCTAAGAACTTTTGCATAAGTTCTGAGAAGGTCTTTGGGAACTGGAAAAGGTGACCGTGTCCGGAGTCTGGGAATATCTGCAGGTAGGAGCCAGGAACTCTCTGCTGTAGGACGAAGTCGCCGGAGGAAGGCGCTAAGACATCGAGTGTCCCAGAGGTAATGAAGAGAGGCGCCTTGATCCTCTTTGCCTGTTCCAGGTACGTGGAGTTACGGGTAAAGTCAAGGATAGCTTTGAGGTGCCTGGAGGTGCCGGGCTCCTGCACTTGGTTCGTTCTATTTTCGCCGGGTACGTTGCGCTCAGTGATGCGGCTGGCATAATCGGTAGCTGCAGCCGTACTAGTGTTTGATGGGTAGAAGAATAAGCCTAGACCCTGCTCTTGGGGGACGGTAGGCTGACGAGCAATATCAAACGTCGCGTCCGTCGCCAATTCAATCCCAGGCCCGTTGCCAACAATTGAACCAGCAATCACCGCCTTCTCGACCAACTCAGGGTAGTTGATGGCAATGTGCTGAGCAACCCCACCGCCCATGGAGAAGCCTAGCAGGTTGACCTTCGTCACTCTAATAGCTTTAAGAAATGCAACTGCCGTATCGCCCTGGGTCGCTATAGAGTCGGCAACTTCGCCCGTGCTGTGACCGACGCCGGCATTGTCGAACAAAATGACGGGCCGGAACTGGGCAATGTAGTTGAAAAGCAAAGGGTCCGCAATGTCCATGGTCGCACGGAAGTTGGCGAGGAAGATAACAGGATTTCCCTTCTTGGAACCAAGGACCCGATACGCAATTTGGTCGCCATTGACGTTGACATATCTGGTCGGCGCGAATTGAGTTAGTTTAGGTGGGGGGTCGATCAGAGCAACAGCTCGGCAGCCACTATGCAGACTTGTTATCTTCTGTTCGGATGTTCTCTTGAAGTTCCTGAAATACGCTTACTTGATAGTTGATACGGCGGAAATAGCGGCCACGGCCGACGCGCCGATCACGGCAGTGAAAGTAGTAAACCACTTCATTCTGTTTATAGAAGATGCTGTTATTTGCTGGTTAAGTGAGTGTCTGGGGAAATATTCTGATTGTAAGAGGCGAGCTGATCAATATCTAGACTTCCGCTCTCTGATTTATATACTACAAGAGGGTTTCCAAGGTCATTTGATTAATCCCAATCGACCTTAGCCTTTGATTTATTGCTTAATAACTAATCTTAAAGTGCCTATTGCTTGTCCGGAGACATCTGAGTAAGATTGCAAGATCTGACGATATTATATAATCGGAACGTTGATAACGTATTTCGTGGCGGTGCTGTAGACTGCGATTACTGATTGGAAAACAAACATCATTACTCGAGCTACCAGGGTCGGACAGATGATGAGCCGACGCGCTTGTTCAGTAACCCGATCAACATGACTGGAGTACTGTAGCAACAATAAGACTATAGAGCTATCTAGCTGCTGAGAGGACTTGTTGGATCCCACTGGGATGAAGCGACTTTTGGTGAGAGCTATGAGAACGGTGCGGACACGCCCAGGCGGTCTGGCTGGCTCGCGGAGCTGTGCACTTACCAACTTGAGACTAGCGCAGTACCGGCCAGCCAAGGCTCGCCCCCTTAACACATCGCGCACTTCAGCCTAAGACAATGCATCTCCACCAATTCATCCATGTTGCTGCGATGTTCCGTTTCCACCACAGTGCAGATGTGTTCGCTTTCTTTGTGACGCATGATACATAGCTTTCAGCAACTGCAGCCATAAAGTGAAATGGGTACTTTTCGACGATTAGTCATTATGAAACATAGCATCCGTAGCTGCTCGGAATTCGAGAAAGCCTACCCTAGGTGCCAGTGAAGAAGCCTATACGAACGACCATCCTAGAAAGTTTCGCACGATTTACTACCCCTCCATAGCGTTAGTACCAGCGTATTGGGACGTCAGCCTTCAAAGTGCAATGCCGGCCAAATCAGAGTACGGCCTGCTTGGGTTGCCACTAGTCGTCTTCCGCATAATTATAGAGTTTGTAAGAAACGCCTCAGATTTCCACAAAGATCCGAGCGACTAACATTGAGACAGCTCCACGATGATGATTCAAGAGCCCTTTGCGCGCTCAGACTTGTGTCTAGAGCATGTCGCTACGAATCCGATGCGTTGCTATTTCGTACCATCAAATTACCGGATCATATATGGAGGCATGAAAGTGATCTCCGCTGGGGGGAGAGGTATGGTGTTCCGGATGCGATACGTCTGGAAGAGCTCAGGTTGCAGAGAGCGACCAAGGGCTTGCTGGCATGCACACTGATAGAGAATAGCCCGATTGCGGGGCATGTTCGACATGTCCATGTTGGCACATTTCGACAAGAGTATTTTGACTCGATAATTGCACTTATTTTGGGAAGAATACTGGCTTACTTGACCAACTTGCAGTCTCTGAGGTACGACTGAGCCCTTGATTGGTTCTTCTTCTCACTTACATGTCCTAGCTGGAACACAAACACCCCTGTTCCCAAAAGTGTCCTTGATGTTCTTCACACCACTCATCCTACCGCTCGCCTACACGTAAAAAACTGCACGCGAGAAAGGAAGCACATGGATCAACTTCTGCTTTCATCACCTCAACTGCATCCCCTTCAGATGAATATTTGTTTTGACCCTGTTGACGTCTGCCCTTTGATCAGTGGCCGCAGTGAGCTTCAGATTCTCAAAAACTGCTTGATACAGGGTAATAGCATTAAAATCTTACGTCTTGCTCTCGAGGATGTCGAGCGAAACCTTTATTGGAGCACACCCGAACAGCTCGTCGGTCTCGACCACTAGTAGGATGGTTCATTAAACTTCCATTGGCAAGATGAATGTGGCATAGATGTATGGACTGGACGCAACTACGCGTCCTCGATTTCGGATATATCGCCTCTATGTTGCCGTTGGAATCACTGGCAGGCCATGTTTCGTAGCTCGACTGCCTGACTGGTTCGATCTCTAGTGAGAAGCGACACAATATGCATGATCCAGAACGCACGATACCCATCTTGGAAGAGTTACTGCGCAGTATCTCGGCACTCAAGAAGTTGTGGTTAACATGGGAATTCATCCCCAACTGTCTACCGATGATCCTGCACCATCAGGGCTACACACTACGCCAGTTATACCTCAGATACGTCGGCAGTTTCGATCCTTGGAACCGCAACCAGTGCATCGATGTGCTCACTAAAACGCGACAGCTTGGCCACTAGCAAATACAGAAAAATAAGTCGCCCAATTCTGTGATAGATCTAGAAGGCAGATGGTCCGATCACACGATCAGCTTCCTGCCATCCGAGAAGTATATGGCGATCGTAGACTTGAACATCGAGAAGGTAGCGAGGGATGCAAGACGACACGCCGCTATAATGGAACACATGCGTATCATTGATGGAGAGCCAGAACATGCTGTTGAACGAACGCCACAGGAAAAGGCGCGGGCGATGCAATTGGCGCGTAAGAGAATCCACGAGGAGACTAAGCTTCGCTGGAGTCTAATTTTACGCATGCGAAAATGGAATAGACAATAGTTCGAGGAACATAGGAATTCAGTGTGCAAAGTCAATGAAGTACCCTAATCTAGGATCGGAACAATGATCAACATCTTCGGCAGTTCACTTCTCATTCGCGCTTTAAGTACATCAGCCAATTGAACCCGCAAGATCTCTATTACTTGTTTTTGTGGCTCATGATCATGCGTTATGGCGCGATCACTTCTTGTGTTGGCGCGTATGTTATGGAATTTATCCTTGAGTTTCCATATTTGACATACCAGTAGACTTAGACCATCTCGTCGATAACCCCAACAGTATCAACGACGACAATACGCTCGGGGTGGATGCAACCCTCGAAAGCCAAGTTCACAGGGGCCTGAAAGCGAGCCCCGCCTGATGACGTCGCCGTTCGCCGCCTAAAACACCTTTGCCACGAGCTTGCCTCTCGTCGCGACTCCGCGTCGAAGGATGGCCAAACTCACCGACCTTTCCAATGAACTCCTACTTTGCATCGTCGCATACCTCACAACGGGCGGTGCATCCGATGTTCAAGCCTTACTGCGCTTATGCCGAACGTCCCGCGCGCTAGCAGCCGTTGCGCAACCGGCGCTTTACACTTGTGTGCAAATAGCAGAGCCAAAAACAGACCCTCTGAGAGCTCTCAAGCTCTTCCTCACAACCTCGATCGAACGTCCCGAGCTAGCGAAGAAGACGCGAGAGCTGAGTTTGTTCAACGATCGAGGGATTCGTTACAAATGGCCTGATCTTGGACGCGATGGCACGTTCATGAGGTTGTCGGCGTTAATAGGTGGTCATGATGGTGAGATCGAGCCGGAGCTCTGTTACAAGCCGCTCGCATTATACGTCCTTGCTCGACTGCCAAACCTCCAACATGTCCACTTGAAAGCGCAGATCGAACATCCGCACGCGCTGCTGAAACAGATGCATGAGATGAGAGCAGCCGATACTTCGTTCCTGGCTGAGTTGAAGACATTCCACTTGTAGGTACTCCTTTGAGATTATGAAGCCACAAGGTGGTTCGGCACCTGCATTCACACCCGTTGTAAGATTTTGCTGAGTCCATGATTTTTAGACACAAGCAGTATGGAAAGGGACCAATCAATCTCGAAGACTACATACCTCTCATGCATTATCCTGCTTTCGAAGCATTCTCAACTGAGAGTGATGTGTTAAACATCGCGGGCGAGTGTCCCGCTACAAATACGGTGACGCATTCAGTAGCTGAACTGTTCTGGAGCTTGGGGCCACTATTTACCATGAAGACCCTGCTACACGCATGTCCTCGCTTGACCGTTTTCAAACTCGTCTGTCCAGACGGAAGGCGCCATAATGGGATGATGTGGGACGTAGCTCATCAACCACTGGTTTGCCCACGAGATTTGATAAAGGCGCTACTGGAAAAATATAGACCGACTTTGGAAGTGCTGCATCTGGACTTCTGCTACTACTACCACCTCGGCGATCTAGAATTTCAGCTAGACCTGCAAGAGACTGGTGAAGGCCCAGATGATTACATTTACCCCTCCTTGCGCGACTTCGAGCGTTTGTCGCACATGACAATTGAGTTCGAGAAACTCGCCAAGTTCGATGATCTGCCAGCGTCACTTACATCGTTGAAGCTACAATACTGCCAGTTTGCAGATCTAGATGCGACGTATCTTCAAAATCTGGCCCAGCTAAAGGAGATATGGTGTCCGATCATTGAACGTGTGGACATAATCGGTTACGAGTTGACTAACGAAGGTATCGCCAGAATTAGGGAACACATGACATCCTTGGGCTTGCCGTTTCACGTAACCACGGATGGACGGCGTCTCTCATTCAAGAAGGTGGGGTATCAGATACAGATCGATTCCCTCAAGAAGGAACTTGGTTATACGTGATGGGGCCGACGATGACCTCTGAGGAAATCCATATGACAAGCGTTTATTACGAGGCGGGTTAATACGCAGGATCGACATATGCCAACCATAGATATTGGTTCATAGATCAGCTCACCGTAAATCTGAAAGGTGATCATATGAAAGTGAGGAGTAGACAGTCAACAATGACTTGTTTGAGATACCTCGACACCAGTAAACCTTAACGATGTCCCATAAATTCTCGAGTTTCATAATCCACTACAATAGCCGAAACACCTCTTTACCGTCTTCGCATTCCCGGAGCTGCACCTCTTCGTCTTGCCCGACGTGCGTTCTTTGTTCGTGTACTCCTATACCTTCGTTAGCACATACCAAGCTAAGTTCACCCCAAAGAAGACTTACCATCTCCTCCATAGCCTTGAGGTACTCAGCCTCCCACGCCTCATCCTTAGCCACCATGATAGTTTTGGCATCAGTCGAAGCAGGCTTTGAAGCCTCTTCAACGACGATTGGCGCCGCCATGTCGACAACGTCGCGTCCGGTGATGTCAAGCAAAGGATAATATGTCGCCATCGGGGTTGCTACCATGGTGCTAGTAGCGAGAGTAGTCTGTCAAATGATTTCAGAGCTTAGCATGCATCTTATGTGAGTTTTGATGAAGAGATTTTGCCTACAGGAACTGCTTGAGGAGCTGCATCAGCGGTAAGACCACCCGAAGTGGAGAAATTAAATGTGTAAGGCATTGTGCTTCGACTCTGATTTTGCAAATACTGGTTCTAGAGTTGTGGATTAGAGGTCAGATGTTGCAAGTGGAGAAGAGGTAGATGAAGGTAAGATATGGGAATTTTCGATTATTATTCTGTGGTGGTGGGAAAAATTGCATCACTGTTCCCATGGATGAGGATTACGGGTTTCCCACGAGGCACCTCCACATAGTGGCAGTGCGAGCTACTCATACCTACAGTAGTCCAAATGAAATACCTGGTCTTGGTTCAGAAATATGGATACAATAAACACAGTGCGCATGACCAGATACTATCTCGATTGCGAGCAGGATGAATAAGTCCTAAGGACAGCAACCATAGGATCTCGATCCTCACCAAATTACCACATTTCCAAGCCTGAAAACTACAATCATGTCAGTCGTCGCATATTTGCAAATGAAATATACCCTTGGAGAATACCATGGTTTTGCGAAGTGTATGTGTGGAGTGCGTGCGAATACATTTCCAAAGTATTCGTCGTAAGTGGCCCACTGCGCACACCGATCCACAAAGCACCGTCATATCTCGTAGACGCTATTTCCACTCCGAAAATAGGGAAAAAATCCACCGCACACAGCCCCGATCTTAAAGCGGCTACGAAGGTATAAGACCAGGCCCATTTCGCCTTGTTATTTTCCCCATCACTCACCAGTACTACTCCCATCTACAATTTGGTCATTAGTACAGTTAACCAACATATCAGTTAACCAACCCACGTATTCTCTTGGTTCTTATATATATCAAGATGCGCAACTCCGTCGTCCTCATGGTAGTCGCCGCGGCTGCCGCCACTGTCGCATCCCCCATCGTCATCCCCACGGCTACCACCCACACCTCCGTCACCACCACCCCTGCCGTCTTCCCTGATGGTTTCACCATCTCCGTCCCCGAAGAAGAAAAGGTAAATTATCATCCCCAGCCCTGACTGCAGCCATACCTCAGTTTCCATGATTGAATTAATCCAAAACCTTTCAGGTAAACACCACCGCGATCAACAAAGTCGCCACCGCCGTCATCATTAGCAGCGTGGCCAAAGAGGTGCGTTTCCATCTCTCTTTTCCTCTTCAATTTCATCAACTGACACAGACACCCAAAGGTGGCTGAGAGGAAGCAGCAGGAGGCTGAAGACCTCGGTCCTTACTACAGCGAGGGTACTACCGACAAGGACGATGGGGAGGATGAAGAGACTAGAGCGTGGAGAGAGTATTGGGACATGATGGAGGACGCAGAGTGGAACAGGCCGGCTGACAAGAGAGATGGTGCGAGGAAGCATGGCGTTGTCTGCACCGTCTTGTAGGTCTTTGCAAGTACGTCTATTGGAGTTTGACTTATAAGTGCCATTGCTAATCTACTATGAAGTTCGATCACGATGAGGTGGCGATAGAATGGACTACGAAGGCATGGCGCTATAAGCGCACATCGGAGTATGGGGTTCACGGCGCACGGATATCGGACTAGTACAAGTTTGGAACGTCTTTCATGAATGAATATGTATCATCATTGCAACCTTCTTTCGCTATTATGCCTTCACTTCTATCTCCACCCTATCTTCCCTGCTTGAATGTGATCTCACAGCGATGCGCTTTCGGTGCGATCAAAAAGAAGTTCTGTGATCAACGTCAGCACACATCCCATAGACACTGCTCTCACACCGGACTTACCTCAAATTCCATACTCTCAGGCGTCGTACTACCCGCCAACTTTATGCCGCGGCAGTCGCGGAAGAAATATGCAACAGCATATCTCAGCTCCATACGTGCTAGATGAATACCAATGCATGATCGCGCACCAGCGCCGAAAGGATGGAAAGCGAGTTTAGCGGCAGGAGATTGAGCTTCTGCGACCATACCTTCTTTGTCGGCGATCCAGCGTTGTGGGTTGAAACTATTCCCGTATCAGCTGATGTTGTGTAGCATGGATGAGATGGACTTACGTCAAAGGATCACTCCAGATCTTAGGGTCGCGGTGAAAAGTATATGCCTGCGTATCAACCGTCACGCCTTGTGGGATGTAATGTCCTGCAAATTTTGTGCCGCCTTGGGGTACAACTCGTGGCAAGCTACTTGGTGCGGCACCGTAGAGTCGTAGAGTTTCTTCAATGACTGCATTAAGAAGCGGGAGTTTGATAAGATCGTTCTCAGTGAAACCTTCTTCCAGAGCCGCAGTCTCAGCTTCGAGTGCCGCTTGCAGCTCTGGTCGTTGGAGCACCGCCCATGTGAGGTAAGTCAATGTGACACCTGTCGTATCGGTACCTGCGATGATGACGTTCATGGCTTCGATTCTGACGTCCATGTCGTCGATGTGGCCTTCGCCTTCTTTCTCACAGTCTTCGATGACCTTGGCGAAGATGTTGTTCTCGCCGGTGCGCGATCGTGCTGTTTCTACGGCTTTGCCTGCGCCAGCGAGGATGAACTCGTTGGCGTTGAACATCTCTTGTACTGCAGGGACTGGAACGAAGCGTAGAAGGCGGAGGAAAGGCATCTCGACCATGATACCCGCTCCCATTGTCAGTTTCTTCAGCACACGCATAAATTGGTTTTGCTACGAGTTGTCAGCTTTGGTGTTTAGCACCCGTCGCTACAGTTCCTTACATGTCCAGATTCCAGCATGCCGAATGAATCTCCGAAAGCGAGGTGGGCACTGACGTCCGAAGCAAGAAGCATCCACCAGTTGTAAACATCGGCAGTGCTTTGCATGGCATCCGCTTTAATCTTTGTCACGGCCATAAGCGCTTTGTCTCTGACGACCGACTCCCAATGTTCAACAAGATAGGTCCTGCTGAACGACCTTGACAATAGCTTCCTTCGTGGTCCATGTTCACGCGGGTCAAGCATAGTAAATACACCAGCTTTAGGGAAGTTCGCAAGTCGAAGGTACCATTCGCTCTTCATGTACTTGGTACCGATCTTGTGGATCTCTTTGAAGGCATCGAGGTCCGCAACGGCGACTTCGTTTGGCGAGAGTCGCACGATGGGTCCATATTGTTCATGAAGGGAGTCAATGTAGAAAATTCGTTGTCCCGTTATTACTGCACGCTTCAAACGGTAATGCGTGAAGCGGGTATACCAAGGGCCAGGTAGATGCTTTGTTGGACATGTAAGACCAACATAGAGAAACTATCGTTGTCAGTCGCTGCTCATAGTATTGATGACTTTGCAGGAATTACCTTTGCTACTAGTAGGCCAACTGCCACCAGAAATGCGTAAGCGAACGAGAACATTGTCGCGGTGTAGTCTTTGAGGTCACAGACTCTGACGTCGAGCTACCGACAACCAGAGGAGTCAGGGTTTGGAACTCTTCCGCTATATGGAAGATGCAAGAATTTATCGATGCTGAGACAGTACGTATTCTGTGCTACATATAAATGTTTGTGCGCATGTGAAGGCTCTCTTATCCGTTTGTTTTCTTCTTTCGCTAGTCCAAATATGATCAGCGGTCATGGTGTACCGCTGTTTCTTTTGCCTTCACCGGCCGACGGTGAACTGGGGACCCGGTAACGATAGTTTGTCGTACCTGTAGATCTCCGGGTATTGTCGCGCACCTCTGTCGTGGCATCGGGATACTGCACTCGAGCAGTTGTCAGAGCGAGGCAAGCCAATGAGCAACATCGGTCGCCCATCCACACCAACACAATCACTGGAGTCTTTACCGAAGCGAGTTTAAAGTTGGTCGACGGCGCCGAAACCTACATCAAGTTCATCTAAAGTGGGGCAAGACGGGTAGGAGTCGCTCTTGCAAGATGAAGCCCCTTCTAATCATATCCTCACACTGCCATGTCGTCCGACGAGAATGGCAAACGACAAGCGGATCGAGGCCGCCGACAAAGATTTTTCTAGGCTACTGATGACGAGAGTCTAGATGGCCAACATCAATGCGAGACTGAGCCGTATGTATGCTTGATGCGGGTAGGAAGCCACAAATCCAGCAAGCCGAAGTCAGTGAACGCAGTACAAGCTTGATGGTTTACGGAATCCGTGGCTTCACGATCTCTGGCTTACTACCCCAGCTTCCGTAGGGCGGGGGTCGAAGATGTGCGGTGAGGCAGTTAAATGTGGGTTAGCTAAAGCGCTAAAAGCACATCACCGCAACGATCGCCGTATACTTGCGGCATCTCTCTACCAAATATCCGACCCCACCCCAGACCCGGCCCTAATTCATACCTAAATTTGTACCGAGTGTGTATTTTTTCGGTCCACTAAATGATATGAGAGATGGCGCTTTTCAGACCCTGGTATTCACCGGGCCTGCTTATGCTTGGAGCAAGATGGGCATACCGAGTGGATGCAGCCACTACATGTTGAGGTAGTGACCAAGATTGCCGTTGTTGAGATCTAATATTGCGGCGTGGCTTCCGTCGCCATGTTGGTGTGAACGAGCGGAGGTCTGAAGGCGCGAACGGCGGTCGGGGTTTGGGGAAGTGGAGGTCCATCGGTGTTTGAGCACGCGAAGAGCGACTGTGCCAGAGAAGGCTGCAATCTTCGTTTAGGCTTCTGAAAACTGGGCTAGCAGTATTGGACTCAAGACAAGAGACAATACCGTTGAAGGCCTTGTCGTGCTACCTTCTTCCCTATGCTGCGTCAGAACTCCATCAATCTCCATTTCGGTCAAACGCAGTTAGGGTCCGAGGAGGCGTGCCGGACATTGCGTCACGTTACTCCCGTGCCGTGAGTTGTACGTGCAATCCCGATTATCGTGCATGAACGCAAGAGAACGACGCCAAAGCGTTGCGAACAGCTCACGGATGTAACAGTGGTGGAATGGTCAGGGGGAGGTTGAGGCAGGAGAACACACGTACCGCGGGTCAGCGTCGTGACGTCAGCTCTTCCCTGTCGCGGGCGTCGGCCTTCTTCTTCAGCCTGGCAATGCTTAGAAGGCAACAAGCCTTTCCTTGGTATACAATCTTACAGATAAGACTCTAGTCGCATGTAATGGCTTCGAATACATGTGCAACAGGACTGCACGCGCATCCGTTCCATACTTTGGCACACAGCAAGCCCATGAATATTGATCGTGTGCCACAACATAGTGGAGCCTTTAGAGCTTTATCCAAGGAACGACAGTACTAGGGTAAATCACGATCATATACACTGCAAGTGTTGTGGGTCAATGGCAAATCTTCGTTGACCTACTTGCTCACATCTGCACCACAACTTTAATCTTGCCATGGACACAGAACAGGAGGACCACTCGCATGGCGCATACAAGTACACACAATGATTGGATTGAAACCAAGACAGTGCAAACCCGTCAATAGCATACTTATCCAAGCCCTTTCCCATCCTCCAACTTTTTAGTACAGTGTGTACCCCTACAAGTCATTCTTAACCTCATCCCACATCGTCGCAAATCCAACAAACCCTGGCATCTTCGTCTTCACCTCCCCTAGGAAGCCCGCCAAATCTCAACCCTACGCTTTTTAAACCCACCCTCCATCTGAACATCGCCCTCATCATCCACATCCATATCGTTCCCACGCTTCCGCATGATAGCGCCGACAACACTCGCAGGAGGCGAGAGAAAGCTAGCCTCACCAAACTGGGGGGAAGGCGGGGTGTAGACTTTCGTTGTGGGAACGTGCAGGGGTTTGTTGCCGGGCGTGAAGGCGAAGGGTGATGCGTTATCGTCAGAGGAGAAACATGGAGATGAGCGCTTTGTGCCACGAGTCTTGGGTGCGATGGGGTCGCGATGAGTGTCTAGCTTGGTTTTCTGCTTTTTGTTGCTGGCGGACGACATATCTTGCATCTCATCGTCAACGCCCTGTGACTGCTCATTCCGAATACTGGTGTCATCGCTCGCGAACATGCTCGCACTCTCAGACCTGTTCGTTGCATCCTCGTAGCTCTTGCGCTTCTCATGTGTATTCAATGTGTTTTCCCGGGCGAGCCTCTCGTGCTGCTTGCGCTCATAACGCTCCTGCATATCGCGCACTATGCCCTCGATAGAATCGCTTCCCTCAGGGTCCGGGTTGTCCGTTCGCTCGCATGTGTGACCATAGTTTGTCAGGAAAAAGCTGACTACAGCTTCGGTGACACCGGTCTGAAGCTGAGGTGCGGCCCGAGTGACCTGCTCAACACAACAAGCGACAAAAGCTATATCGTTCTTCTTCTCCCTTAGCTTCTTGAGCCTAGTGGCTTCGACTACTGAGAAGGAACCGGTAAGGATCCCGTGAACAATGTCGCGACATGTTGGACAAGTGAATGGTTTCTGACTGTGGTTTTGCTTCCTACAGTTACTACCACATGGCTCGGAGCTGTCGACCCAGTGACCACATAGGAGACGATGCTTATAGTCGTATCTATAGCTACATGGTAGCATATCAGGATATTCCGGCACAAAGTGGCGCGAGCCGCGGAAAGTGCCAAGGTAGCCGACCGGTAGATGGTTCTCAGGCGTATCTTCTTCAATTACAATCTCATCCACCCAGTTGGCTTTTGGCTGAGGTGTAGCGCTCTTCTGTTGACGGTCTCGTTGGCGCCTTGGCTGTAACTGAGAACGGTCGTCACGGTCGAGGAATGCAGACCGAACGGCATCTTTCGGTGTCACTTCTATGGTACTGTCTTCTGCGGGTGCACCTTGCTCATCGTGTTGCGCTGATTTGTTTGATGCGCGCTGATTATCGTTCTCACCTAGAGGTGTCGTTGGAGGTGTCACGGGCGTGTTGCTCGCTTCCGACATATCAATGTCTCCAGACTTGACAAAAGCATTGCCGGAGCTGGGGCGATTATTGCTGACATTTGGGATGCCAAACAGGTGGACCTGTGGTGGCGGAATATTATTGATGTGAGACCCAGAAGCGCCAGCTTGGACACGCGAGAAGAAATATCCAGACAACGCGGAATGAGGAGTGATGGTAGGTGACGGCGTCCGTGCCACCTTCTTCATGTACTGCGTAGGAGGAGCGCCAGAGCTAAAGGCTGCGCGGTATGCTGGACCGGACGTTGTGCTGCTATCTGATGTTTGCGACGAGCCACCGGTCGGCGATGGCGCGGCCTTGGTCGATGTGTCATTGGAGCTGTCGGAGACTCTCGTATTAGCACCACTCCAGAAGCTCATGAGTTTGCGGAAGGTGTTGAACATGTTTGCTGTTGGCTTTCGATTATTCAGATGTGTGGAAAACACGTTGCAATCGGTGGCTAGCTTGTTCGAAACGATGGCGTAAGTGGAACAGTGCTGTGAACGGGAGATTGTAGATATAGTCAACGGGGTACAGAAGGGTTAGCGTTGTCACAAACAGTGCCAAGCAGTGTGAAAGGTGGTGTTAAGATAATGGTGGGAGAGGTAATGTCACCGACAAGTGCTAGGTTCAACGCATACTTTCACTGATGGTGTTGCCGAGGACCACGATCGCGTCTAGGCCGTGATGTGGGGCATAGGTGAGCATCGTCGATGGGCATAGAAACATGAACTATGTTGTTGTTTGTGGTAGCGCCGACTTTTCTGTCTTAATGTAAATCCTTTCCTTCGTCGGCAATCTTGGAAGGCTGAGCTGCGGCGTCATTTGGCTCGTGGCTCTTCATGGCTTCTAAGACTTCGAGGCCCACATCGGCTCGAGGTCCAGTGAAGTTCTTGCGTCCATCTACGAACCATTGGAAGGTGCTAATGAACAGAATAATGCCAAAAGCGACGACGCAGTAGTCTGTAACAGTTAGCAAACGCACCATAGTTTCGAAAGTGAACGTACTCATGCTCGAAGCGGAGACAGGTAACTCGGGCGGGAACAGGAAGAGGACGGTTGTAACAATGGTGTATGCGATACCGATCAGGTTCGCAATCCAGCCGAAAGGTCCAGGCAAAACGAAGGCTCTAGGTCCAAGCATCTTCCTACCGCGGCAGACGTTGATCGCAACAGGTATCGCGTAACTCACACCCAAGGCAACGACTGATGCTGAGATAAGGGCGTTGAAAGCGCTGCTCGATCCGATCAAGATCAACCCGAACAGAATAGTCAAAGTTGCAGCCAGAATTAGAGCATTAAGCGGTTGGCCGAGTCGTGGATGTACCTTTGCGAAAAATCTGGAGAACGGAAGACCACCATCCCGAGCGAATGCGTATGTCATGCGACTGGATGTGGTCATGATGGCAGTCTCCGCGAAGAGGATGCAGATCAATGGGAACATCAATAGACACGCTGCTCCAGCTCGGCTGTTCGTAGCGTTATACAGTATTTGTAGCAGCGGACCGGGAGCCGCAGAGATGATAGCCTCTGCATCGCCGCCGGAAACGAATAGCAACACCATCAGGAAGATGAAGCCAGTAGCGGTTCCGATACAGACGCAGTATATCATGATCTTTGGCCCCTCAACCGAAGCGTTCGGGATCTCTTCGATCATGTGAGCGACGGCATCGTAGCCAGTGAGACCGAAACCACCCTGAAGCAAGCCCAAAAGCCAGGCGACACCATCGGGCCAGCCAGTCTCGTTGATGAACTCGGTGAAGACAAATTCCGCCGAGGCGTAGTCCGGAGATGCGCATGCCAGGACTGTAATACAGACGATCGCAAAACCGCCGATAGACCAGATGAACGCGCCACGATTGACGTAGGGTAGGAGGTTGTTCATAAAGGCGTTGATGACGAAGGCGATGATTGTCCAAGCGACATAGATCAACCAGACCTGCCATGGGTGCAGTGTGAACTCGGGATGGTATAACGCGATGAGGCCAGAAATAAGCTGCGAAGCTAGTAGGCCTCCAGACGTAGTCAACGCTAGCCATCCGGATACGTTGATCCAACCAGTGATGAAAGAGGCGAGGGGAACCCATTTCCGCGGCGTAATCACGGCGACCCAGTGATACCTGCAACACTGTGAGTTGACGATACACGAGCAGGACGAATAAACTTACTGTCCGCCAGCAGTGGGATATGCTGATAGAAACTCAGCCAGCGATGCGGCCAGGCACAGATTGCATATACCGGCTGTGACAAGTCCCCATATGACGCTGGTAGATCCACCAGAGGGCAGAGCCAGTCCGATTGACGACGAAAGTGCTGTCCATGAGTTCAAGATGGCAAAAGCGAGCCCAAGCATAGACAGCAGACTGAAGTTGCGCTTCAGCTCGCCTTTGTGCCCGAGAGCCTGCAATTGGGCCTCGTCATCGAGGGTATGTCGCTCCTGGGGCTTCATGGTGGCGGATCCAGGCGGCGATCGGGTCAACGAGACGAGAACTTAATGACTACGAGATGATGAAACGAGCAGATGGACTCTATATAACATTGGCCTAGAGATGCGACCAAGAGGGGCGCGCAGATGTCGTGTTGTTAGCCCATTGACGTCGGCTGACACGGAAGGGGCAAGTCCACCCCAGTAGTTGAAGCTTGTCAAAGCTTACTTGTGGTTCATCCACAGATAAGACGCTCTGATGAGGGCCTCCACATTGGCCGAAAACATGGGGTAAAAGCCAATCAGAGGCTATGCTTGCGTCTATCTCTAGCTGACGAAATGGCGTTACATCGCGTAATCGCATGCGGGACCGAGATCGGTAACCGGCTATGGACATGAGGGTATCTTGCCCCTGACTGCGCGTCAAGGGCGCTTTCACAATGCATTTGTCGATAGGTGATGCGATCAGATGACAACGCGATGGGAGTGAAAAAGACAGAGTGCTGATGGCGGTTGATGTTGGTGGAGACTTTCGCGCTTCGCCTTGGCGTCCTCGGATTATGCCGACAAACACCCTGATGGCCGCCTACGTCACTGCATCCACGCGATATTCCTCCACCAACACGTACTCTAGGTACACGTAGACTTCTGCCTCTTCAGCCTATCAATTCGCAGCCCAACGAATACCTCTTCGGTCGCGTTTTCTCAAATGACAAAGGCTTGGAATAGGATGCGTGGCCCTCGTTCTCAAGACTATGCTCCTCTTCCATTGAGTGAGAAAGAGCCACTTTCCTACAAGCCGCGACGCGATCAACAACCGAGAGGCCTAGGCATTTGGGCTCTACGGGCGGTCGGCGCATGCGTAGTCCTATATGGAGTTTCCAAGTATGATATATCAACTCAATAGTTCGAAGCTGATTTTATAAAGCCTCTTCAATGTCTCTGCCAACAAATCCTGCGACAACATCAACCATGGCTACCACTGTAGCCCCAAGACAAGTCACTTCTGGGGCCAATACTCGCTATGGTATTCAGTCCCGTCCGAAATCGATGTGGCACCTCCCAAAGGCTGCGAAGTTACCTTCGCGAACGTTCTCTCCCGCCACGGCGGACGCGATCCCACGCTGGGCAAATCAATCGCCTACCATATCCTGATCGCCGAGATCCAGAATACAAGCACGTCATACCCGCAGAAGTTCAAGTTCTTGAAGGACTACGATTACACATTGGGTGCGGATGAGTTGACAGATGCTGGAAGGCAGGAGATGGTCAACTCCGGGGCTCACTTCTACCGCCGTTACCAGAAGCTCATCGATGATAACGTACCATTTGTACGCTCGGGTGGACAGCACCGCGTAGTCGAGTCAGCCCAGAGGTGGCTCATGGGCGTCGCGCAATCGCTCAAGGAGGAGCCCCGAAAGATTGACGTGGTGATACCGGAAGGGCCGAGTTGGAATAACACTCTCTCCCACGACGTCTGTCCCGCCTTCGAGGGCGGTCCACACCATGGTCTAGGAGATAGGGCGCAGCATGTTTGGGCTAACAAGTTTGTGCCGCCGATCCAAGAGCGCGTTAACTCAGCCCTCGGAACGAATCTGAGCGCGACGTCCATTGTGTACCTAATGGACATGTGCCCATTCGACACGCTGGCGCATCCATCTGCGAAGATGTCCGACTTCTGCAGAATCTTCACCGAGAAGGAATGGCGCGAATACGACTACTTCCAGACGCTGGGGAAGTACTACGGCTACAGCGTTGGCAACCCGCTCGGTCCGACGCAGGGTGTTGGATACGTCAACGAGCTTCTGGCGCGACTGACCAAAGAGCCTGTCGTCGATAACACCAACACGAACCGCACGCTCGACTCCGACCCTAAGACGTTCCCTCTAGACCGCAAGGTATACGCCGACTTCAGCCACGACAACGATATCAGTGGAGTCCTAGCTGCGCTCGGCCTGTATAACAAGACGAAACCGCTTTCGAACACTACTATCGAGGATACAAAGAAGACATATGGTTATTCGGCGGCATGGAGTGTGCCATTTGCGGCGCGTCTCTACGTGGAGAAGCTGCAGTGCAAGCATGAGAAGGAAGAGTCAGTTCGTGTCATAGTCAATGATCGCGTACACCCATTAGATTTCTGCGGTGGTGACAAGCACGGCAGATGTACATTGAGTAAGTTTGTGGAGAGCCAGAGCTTCGCGAGGAGCGGTGGCCTTTGGGATCAGTGTTACGAGTAGATGTGGTCATTCGTTGCGTATTTCATACTGTCTTCCAGCATTCAGCATCACATCAAGAGCATATCCGCAGCATCATATCACACTTCTACCATTCCCCCAGGCATAGCATTAGACGAAGACATACCGCTCCCGGCATTCAAGACAATGACCTTGACCCTACCAACCTGGAGCATCTTTGTTTTAGCAGTCATGCTCTCTTTACAATGTCTTGCTTGTCGCACATATACAGGCCGTCAGCGCGCCAGCAAATCTCTTAACAAACGTGTGGATGACAACTAATTGTCGCATCATAATCCTGTAAAGAACAGGAAATCACGTCACGGTTCAATAACTTGCGCAACGAATCGATGTTCTAACTAGTAATCACGGTAGCCTCCAAATATCACAGACGCAATGGGTCTAAAAATCAGAATACCGAAGCACATATGGAACGACTACCAGCCTGATATCCACATTCACAATGCAACGAAATTGGTTCCAAAGCTAAGCCTCAAACTACGACTCCCACCGGCTCCTCCTTTCCTCCATAACGGCATAGTCAAACGACGGGAACGCGACAGCTCACGGAATCACCCCAAATCATGCAAAGCAAGGCTATTCCATTTCCACTACGGCGGCCCGTATCGCCAACGTAAGGGGCGATGGCAAAATGAGATTACATACGAACAGCCTTGTCTACGAAAGACATGTCAGAACTGCGCGAAGTGGCATCCGCATCTGGTCCGCGGGCTGGTAAGATCAGCGGTGGTCAAGGTTGTTGATAACAGCTCGCCATCTAACAACCCTCTACCCCGTGCAAGTCACGACATCCCTCTCAGAACAAGGTTTGATATCGACCCACCTAACTCTCGAGACAAGGAACACCTCTCCGACACCCCAGCGTGTATGACCCTTTCTACACAGAAGGGTAAGAGTAACTTTAGGAACCTTATCAGGAAGAGAGAGTCAGGCAAGGAAGAAGATGTATGAGTGTACAAAGAAGACTAGGGCGAGGAAAGGTTACGGTAGTAGGAGAGCGTCAAAAAGGGTAATAGTCGTACTGAGCAGCCCGCGGTCATGTCAAGATACATATAGTTCTTTGTAAGCCAGGCACGTTGTATAGACCCGCAAAACGCGTGGGTCTCGAAGAACATGGAAAATACTCAAAACTCTCATCTTCGGCGAAAAATGCCGTCACATGCATACGCCGTTTTCACCACTGTCGGAACGATCGGAACTGTTCCGCGAAGATCCGAAAAGATTTAGTATTTAGTTTTAACATAAAGCGTCTTGAGGAGAAGAAGGGAAAACAAAGTATCAGTATAGAGATCAGTCAGGCTTACACTCAAGTCTAGAACGATTTGATCCAGATTCCCATACCCCACCCTTTCTTTGGTAGCTTAGTAAGTCGCCGCACCTGGCAACAGATCCCTGTAATCGGCTTAGACAGCCCACCTAAAGCATCTGCCGCATGTCACAACTCAGTCATCTCCGCCCTATCCTTCTCCGGCGTATATAGCTCCTCATGTGCGCTCCTCCCAATGTTGGACGAGGCCTTTTCAAACTTGACTCCCCTTAATGGCGCAGATTGCTAGGATACGGGCGGGCCCGGCCGTGCTGCGACGAGTTGCTGGCTGTGGCGACTATCTGCGACAACCGTCAATAAGCGCATTACGGACAAGAAGCATTGCGACGAATGCTGCGACCCAGGAGCCGAATGTCGAGTTCCCAGCGGGTATCCCACCGGTTGCGGTACCGTTAAGATCGGAGGTTGATGACAGGAGGAAAGCGATCAAGAATGCGAAGCCCTTCTCCGACTTCTTGACCGACACATTCAATAGGCAACATGACTATCTCCGGATCAGTATCACGGAGCGATGCAATCTGCGGTGTCTGTACTGCATGCCAGAAGGTGCGCTTGGAACTCTCGCATAGCAAGGGATCCTACTAACAAAGAACAGAGGGCATACCACTATCTCCGTCGGCCAACATGCTCACTACACCCGAGATCTTCTACCTCTCCTCACTATTCGTATCGCAGGGCGTCACCAAGATACGCCTTACTGGCGGCGAACCCACCGTCCGTCGCGATATTGTTCCGCTCATGCAGCAGATCGGCAGTCTGCGCCCGAAAGGCCTACGCGAACTCGCCCTCACAACCAACGGCATATCACTACATCGAAAACTCGACGCAATGGTGGAGGCTGGGCTGACTGGCGTCAACCTCAGTCTGGACACGCTAGACCCATTCCAATTCCAGATCATGACCCGGCGGAAAGGCTTCGATGCTGTCATAAAGTCGATTGATCGCATACTGGAGATGAACAAGCTAGGCGCGAACGTCAAGCTCAAGGTCAACTGCGTAGTCATGCGGGGATTGAACGAGCGCGAAATCATACCCTTTGTCGAGATGGGCCGCGAGAAGGACATCGAAGTACGCTTCATCGAGTACATGCCTTTTGGTGGGAACAAGTGGAGCGAGAACAAGATGATCAGCTTCCAGGAAATGCTGGATATCATCAGGACAAAATACCCAGGACTCAGGCCGGTACCAGGACACAAAAATGACACGAGCAAGACGTACGAAGTGCCAGGCTTCGTTGGCAAAGTCGGCTTCATCACGAGCATGACAAACGACTTTTGCGGGACGTGCAACCGGCTGCGGATAACGAGCGACGGTAACCTGAAAGTCTGTTTACACGGCAACGCGGAGGTATCTTTGCGTGACGTACTGCGACAGGGTAACAATGGCGAGCCTATCGACCAGGAAGCATTCGAGCGCATCAAGCAGATCGAGATGGACCGACACGAAGGCCGCTTGAGCGACGAAACCATTCTTGGCTGGGGTCAACGTGAGCGCGAACTCCTTGACGTTGTCGGTGCAGCCGTTAAACGCAAAGCGGAAAAGCACGCCGACTTGAATGACCTCGCCAACATGGAGAATCGGCCCATGATCTTAATTGGTGGGTGAATTCGGACTTTTTCTCTTTTCCTTCATGATAGTTATGGTTGGATGTCTTACGATACCACGGCGGTCACTGCATAGTTGGCGTTTTGAGCGTTCTCCTTGATTGTGAGTCTACACTATCGCTTTGAGATGGATATGGCTACATATACCAATCATATATCAGATTCTACTATCAGTTGCGGCACTTTAGTCTGTGATGTATCGTGCTGACCCTGTTTAGATGACAAGCCTCTATCGAGCCTGGATTCGCAGTGGCCTGCGTTGCGAAGAAGGCCTTTCAACAATTCCAATTCCCTCCTGGCTCGATCTTACACACACAACTCACCACTGCCCTACCTGCACACCATGTCTCATACAATTGGAGCCCCTATTAGGGCCTTCTCTACCTCGCCTGTGTCCGCTGCTAAGAAGCTATATCAGTTGAAACAACTGCAGGAGGCTAGGAAGATTTTGAAAGCCGCTCAGACTACAGAAACCGAAGGAACGGCGTCAGACCCCAACAACATGCAAGACTTCTTAGAAGAAGTTAGAATACCACAAGAAAGTGACCGAGTGCTGGGACGCATTGAGGCAAAGATTCATGAGTTACAAGGGCGCATTGCCAAAGTCGTCGACCAGATCCCTAAAGCTCCAACAGCGCAGCCCCCTAAACATGTTTCGGATGCTCTTAATGCTTCCAACCACACAGTGACTACCAGACGAGGGGAATGGCGCAAGCGAAAACAAGCTCAACGGATCGAAGAGGAAACCTTTGCGGCGAATAGAACCGATCAGCTGAATGAGCTAGGAAAGCTGTTGACAGAGTATAAAACCCAAGTCGCTGCTGTTAAAGAACAAGCGCAGAAACAAGCTGAGCTGAGGGAGCGGAAAGAGGAGGCTTTGGCTAAGAAAAGGGTGTTATTGAAACAGTTGAACGAGTATGAAGAAACTGAACGGAGGGCTAAGATGATTGGAAGAACCACAGAAAAAGAAAAGGGGAGGGATGGCTATGACCTCGGCGATATATTAGATGATGCTCTGCGCAGAGTTGGGAAAATCAAGAAGGAACCTAGACCATCTCCTAACGAAGTGAGGCAGAAAGACGTACCTGCCTCGACCAAAGTCATGAGACAGGCTGGATTAGGCGCTGTTTCAGTTCTGGGTCTGCACAGGTCAGAACGAAGCTCTGATGGAGAAGCACTTGCAGATCCGATCATGGATGAGGGCCGAGTCGCTATGGCTCCTGTTCAGAAACAGGAGACGTTGGGCATACCAAGCAAAAAGCTTGGCCTCAATGTTCCCCCATCCGGCTTTATACCTATTGATGAAGACCTCGTTGTCACTTTCCATGCTCCCGTCCCCCAACTCCAGCAACAACTCTCCGCCCTACGGGACCGACTCAAGTCCTCCTATCCACGCATCGATACCCTACCCTACGATGTCTGTACCTCCAACAATGAACGTACGTTGCAAACATGGTTGAAGATCTTGGTCAGTAGATGGCAAGCGAGGTTTGATGATGTCGATTATACGGGCCAATTAGAGAAAGGGGTCGTGGACGAGAAGTTGAAGGCGGTACTGGATCAGATGGTGAAGGATCACGACCTTACTAATGATGCGGCAGAGAGGATGGCGATGAGATGGCATGAAGTGTTCGAGAAGAGGTATGCTTTGGATGGTGATGCGGAAGGAAAGTTGGATTGGGAGGAGATGGAAGCTCAGGGGATGGGGTTTTTGGCTGATGAAGCTGGTTCCGAGCCGCTGCAGCATGGGAAGCCCGAGACGATGAGAGGAGAGTCGATTGGCTCGACGATGTCTGAATTTGGGTCTCGCAGAATGTACTCGACCTCCTCCCGTCGCACTTCCCTATTCTCGCCCTCGTCCGAATCCAAAGCACGCTCAGTCGATAAGGTAGACGAGAAGGACAAACCACACCAACCACAACCACAACCCTTACAACCCCCTTCATCCTCCAAACCGCAACCCGCGAATCCCCAACCGCACCTCCCCCACCTCACCTCCTCCGGCTCCGCACACATGGTCAGTGTCTCAGACAAGCAACACACGACCCGCACCGCCATCGCTGTAGGAACCGTGTACTTCACCAACCCCACTCCCCTCCAGTTAGTCCGCTCCAACAGCCTAAAAAAGGGCGATGTACTGGGTACGTCACGCATAGCAGGAATCATGGCGGCCAAAAAATGTCCCGAGATAATCCCCTTATGCCACCCGATCGCCCTGACGCACGTCGGCGTCGAATTACGTGCTTTCGGGCCTAAACACGTTGATCCCTCACCGGAATGCTTACCATCTACACCTGCCTCTCAACATTCTATCGACCCTGGCTACGGCGGTATCCAGATCGAAGCAAAGGTCCAATGCACGGGTCCTACAGGCGTCGAGATGGAGGCCTTGACGGCGGTCATGGGTGCGGCACTTAGTGTGGTGGATATGTGTAAGGCAGTGGATAAGTTTCAGAGAGTGCAGGATGTTAGAGTTGTGTTGAAGGAAGGGGGGAAGAGTGGGGTGTGGAGGGAGGAGGGTTGGGGCAGTTGGCAAGATTGACGTGTAGGACATTGTATAGTATTATAACATAGCAAGATATTAGTTGCGCAAATGCAGCATGGGATCCCATCTCGTTTTTGGGCAGATGTATTTCCTGACGTTAGGTCGGTTCGAGGTATATTCATGAAAGCGCGAAGCTGAGTCACGACTTCGTCGGATGCTACTCCTCACCTCGGACTATGAGCCCAGCACCACATCTTAACCATTCCAACCCATTCATCATGGTTCTGTCGCATTTGAAACCAATGTATAGGCTGAGATTTCCTCATCTAGCGGAATCTTGGAATTCCGACCTACCCGCGGAAATACCATTGCAGTTACAAATAGTACCGATTAGTTGCTATCTGTGAACCAACGAGGTCGTCCGGAGCGTGTCGCGCATAGGAAAAGCAAACTCACCATGACGACACAACAACAGCATCGTTGATTATGTTCGGTCTGCTACATATCCTGGCGTGTGCTTGTCACACTCGTAGGTGTGTAGCAAATTCTTGGCCCCACTGTTTGTCGAGAAACGCTTAGAGATGCCTCCAGTACCCTGGCGAGTTAGTATCACTGATCACCCTGGCTCAACGCGAGCAGAGATCGAGCGGGAGCCTGATTGATCGACCGAACACAGCCACGAACATCGCGTTGGCTACAAGAATCGCGATAACCGTCGGGCTGGCATCACCCACGAGAGTGCTGAGGCCGATATTGGGGAAGCGCGTGCTGGACACGAGGATCTAGTTGGTAAAACGAAGAGAGGTGATTTGGTCAACTTCCGAGATATTGTGTTGGAAGAAAAGGATCTACACCTCCGGCATCCGGAGAACAAAAAGCTTGGGCTGGAGATTCGTGCTCCCGTGTACGGAAGATTGGGTCAAGAACCAACAGGAATGGCCGGCAAACATCGAGAAGCGCCAGAAGAAAGAGCAGAAGAAAAAGGATGAGCAGCAGCGTGACGGCGTAAAGGACCAAGACGGAGGTGACGGCACCTTGGATGAAGAGCAATGGAAGCGAGGCCAAGGTGACGGCGACAAGCATCACGATGCATACGCCAGAGGTGCAGAGGGCTCCGGTTACTCCAGCGATGAAGCCAATAAGGACCAGAAGAGTGGATACGAGAAGCTTCGAGAACGATACTCCGTGCAAGAGATTGCCTTGCTTCGAAGCCTACAACACGAGAAAGATTACATACAGAACCTCGAGCAAAACGATGGAAAGCGCAAAAGCCCCCAGACAAGGAACCGCAGCACCATCTCTATCGATGAAGCTGACCAGTTCTCCCCCGACAATTGGCTACCACGTTCTTCGGATTTGATTCGTTTGACGGGTAAGCATCCGATGAATGCAGAGGCCAACCTGTCGCATCTCTACGATGCAGGCCTGATTACGCCTAACGAGCTGCACTATGTACGCAATCATGGCGCTGTTCCAAGGCTGCTTTGGGAGTTTCACGAGTTGGATGTCGAACGCGGTAAGCTCGTACTGTCTATGGACAACCTCAAGAACAATTTCGATTCCATCAACATTCCGGTAGCTTTGGCGTGCGACGGTAACCGTCGGAAAGAGCTCAACATGATTAAGAAGTCTAAAGGATTCAATTGGGGTAGCGCGGCAGTCAGTTGCGCATACTGGAAAGGACCACTGGTGAAAGACGTGTTGCTGAAGGCTGGCTTACCGGCAAGAATGCCAGAAGGCAAACGCTACTGGGTCAACTTCGAGGGCGCGGATGAGCTGAGTGAGGGAAAGTATGCTACATGCATACCATTCGACTATGTGATGGATGCAACGAACGACGTTATCCTCGCATACGAAATGAATGACGTCCCACTCCCACCTGATCACGGATACCCGGTGCGACTAATGATACCGGGATACGTTGGTGGCCGCTGCGTCAAGTGGCTGAAGCGTATTTGGATATCAGAGAAGGAGAATGACTCGCATTACCATATCTGGGACAACCGTGTCCTACCATCTTTCGTTACGGAGAAGGATGGCGAGTTTGCAGAGACGTTGTTTCGTCATCCCGATACGGCGTGTAATGAACAAAATTTGAACTCTGTCATTGTGAAGCCTGCGCAAGGTGAGAAGATATTGCTTTCAGAGGCTAAGAAGGGAAATACATACCGTATTGAAGGCTACGCGTACGACGGTGGGGGTCATGAAGTCCAGAGAGTCGAAGTGTCTCTTGACGATGGAAAAACATGGCTTTATTGCATTCGAAAGTTCCCGGACGCGCCTATTCGCCACGGCAACAAGTTCTGGACGTGGCTGCACTGGCAGGTCGATATCGAGATCACGCACTTACTCCGAGCCAAGAGCATTACAGTGCGGTGTTTCAATGTCTTCAAGAACACACAACCGAAGGATCCGAATTGGAATGTCATGGGCATGATGAACAACTGCTGGTACGTTGTTCGACCTGAAATCGTACAAGGAGACGACACCGATACTCCCTCGATCCTCTTCTGTCACCCGGTCGAGCCAAGCACGGCAGATGGCGGATGGATGAAGCCGAGTGTTGAAAACCAGATGGCGGCTATCAAGCAGTCGGCCGGTACACCACAGAAGCAATTTACGCGGCAGGAGATCGAGAAGCATGATAAAGAGGACGATTGCTGGATTGTGATCGATGGGAAAGTGTACGATGCGACAAGCGTGCTGGGCTGGCATCCGGGAGGCAAAGCGGCAGTACTAGGCCATGCTGGTAAGGTGCATGCAGAAACTAGCAGTGAATTCGAAAGCGTACACGACGGGTATGCATACAAAAAACTCAATGGTAAGTTCACAAGATTGTTATTATTACGTATCCGCTGATGTTCCGGCACAGAATGTGCGATTGGTGTGGTGACGGACAAGGCTGCCGCTTTCATCAAGAAGAACGCCGAAGCAGCCGCAAAAGAGCAATCGCAAACATCCTCTCAAGGTCAACAAGGCAAGATCGTCTTACAAAGACACCGATGGGTACCAGTGAAACTCGTCGACCGTAAACCCATCTCGGAAGATACACGCACATACATTTTCCAACTTCCAGAAAACACGCCCGATTTGGGTCTCGCAACATGTCAGCATGTACAACTAGGCTACCACCTCCAAGATAAAATGCTCATCCGATCATACACGCCTACTAAGCCAATTCTTCCTGATGTACCGAAGCAGCACAACAACAACAACAACAAAACCGACAACGATAGCGTTGCAGACGGCAGCGGCACCTTCGAACTCACCGTCAAAACCTACTTCCCCTCTGACTCTCAGCCTGGTGGTGCAATGTCCAATATCCTCGACTGCGTGCCCCTCGGCGAGGAGATTGAGATACGTGGCCCTACCGGCGAGATTATATACAACGGCAACGGTTCCTTCAGTATCTCGGGTAAGGAATACACGTTCAAGAAGATCAACCTCGTTCTCGGTGGAAGTGGTATTACGCCCGGTTACTCCCTTGTCGCACGCGCGATGCTCTCTGACGATGATGTTACGCAGATTCGCATCGTGGATGCGAATAAGTCTGAGAAGGATATCTTACTCCACGAAAAGCTCGATGAGTTTGAGAAGAAGAGTGGAGGTAGGCTGAAGACCACACATATTCTCAGTCATCCAAGCGATGATTGGAAGGGGAAGAAGGGACACGTTGATGCAGGGTTGATCCAAGAAGCGCTTTTTGCGCCGGAAGAAGGGACGGGTGTTTTCCTTTGTGGACCGCCGGGTATGATTCAGAAGGCCGCGTTGCCAGCACTGAAGGATTGGGGGTTCAAGGAGGGAGAAAACGTGTTTGGGTTTTAGTGTAGATGCAAGTACATGATGGGAGCTTCATATGCAAATCTCCTTAAGAGTATATCGTGGGTATATAAGGACCTACAGCCGCGAAATTGCTCACGCGAAGGTCTTTAGACTGCGGTTCCAGTGGAAGGACTACCATCCTTCCTGATGACATTCATATGTCAAATTGCTTGACCAAAGCATCCCTAAAGGTTCGTCTCCGGGGCGGTTGCATACGATGGCACTCTTAAGTGCTATCTCCGTAGGTTGTTGCAGTGTCGATGCAGCGCAGTTACCCTCGCGACTTTCGAACACCGAGAGCACTAGCCCGAAAAGGCGGTGTACAACACTTGGTAATATCTGACGATAACGAATATCAAGCTGATAGTGGTGCCACTTACCCTTCGCGGTATCCTGGAGTTGGGGTAGTCAGGCCGATAATGAGGCCCGGAACCTTCGTGGAGTGATGTTGCTCGGCTGGGCGTTCGCGATAGGCAGCGGGTTGCTCCAGCATGTTGTTCCAACAAACACAATTACAATGTTTCTTCGCATTGTACCTGCTACATTGTCTGAAATGGTATGTACACCGATGGATGGTATTAGGTAGCTTGGGCAGCATATCCTGTAACTCGAACCTGAGGGAAGTGTATATAAAGAAGGTATCCTGGCCATTTCTCTTCAGTTTCTCCAGACAGCTTAGGACTTCATACCATCACACGAGCCTTTTCCGCCAGTTGCCAGCAACCACCATGGTTGCAATCCCCGCCGCCGTCCCCGCCGCCACGATCCCTGGGTTCACGAACCCCCTCCCGTTCCGCCAATTCGTGCGCGGCAATTGGCTGAACATCATCACCCAACTCGCGTGTTTAGGCCTTGCGATGGCCATCTATTCCCTCGCCACTCCTCTCACTCCTCCTCTCTTCGCCGCCTACGATGGCGTCATGACAAGCTCGGCCGGCCTCCAGTTTGCCTACCCGCAAGGAGTTTATCAACACCGCGGTCATGGGAGTGATTGCATACGCCCTCCCGGCCATCATCATGGGAGGGATCGGTGGGTTGTGGGTCTTTCGGGATTTCAACGACTCCAATGCTGCCGTAAGTCAACCTTCACTTCCATTGAATAACCCCAGCCCTCATCATCAATTTTGTTTTCTTCCTTTGACCCCAATTGTGCACCGTCCAGCTTAATTATGATTCCACACTACTATCTATTTCCAACACCTTTTAAATCACATCGGCCTACACCAGAAGCATTCACTAACTCAATCCTAGCTCATGGGCTTGGGCTATGCCCTCTCGACCTCTACACTAGTGGTCAACATCATCAAGATTACTGTCGGTGGTCTTCGGCCACATTCTTGTCATACGTTCAACTAAACAATGCTGTGGATGCCTCCACAGAATTTCAAGCTCCTAGCCCCGAAGAAATACCATTGCAAACCCCTTCAGGTACTACTTTCAGCGAAGATATTGGCACCGTACGTTTAACTCGCAAGTGCTGTTGAAGCATATATGCTCCAGGATCAGCTCGTGGTCATGAACCTCTGCCCGCGCATAACTGGAAGGGGTCTAAGAACCATAAAGCGAAAACAGCCGGTCTCGCGATCAAGATGCAGATGTAAAGGCGGCACGCTGGAGTGCGTACTATAGTGTTGAACTCCTGTTGTTGGTTTGTACCAATCACAGGATACCTCTGGTTACAAGAGAAGGAAAGGCAGAGGAGACAGGGGGAAGAACTTGATATATGCTCAAACAACGTCTGTGAGGTCAAGGTATACCTCCAAAATCCGAAGCGACACATTCAAAAACAGATGAAGAGGCGACGTCACCTATATATCAAGGCAACATCCAGTGGCGGCTGCGAAGGAACGAGCTTCCCTGTAGGATTAAGCCACATGGCGGCTTCCATCGGCTCCTTCTCGTAACAGCAATGCAGTACATGTTCCCTCAAGTTACCCGGTTGTGCTCGTACACGGCGATAACGAACTTACAAACAACCCCCAGGTGATGAGATATCGCCTGTCATAATGGAGCGAACACGAATTACGCTAAGTGCGCTCGTATGGCGAACAGCTCGTCCCAATATGTGACAGACTCAGATAGGCCCAAAGTCTAGAGTCCCATCTGATTCGCCGTCAGTGGATGTACCGTAGTGCTCCGTGCGGCCCGGGCAAGGGTCCAAGCTCGTGACATCACTGTCGCAACGTCGGCGGGATGGCCTCGAAACCTCACTCGCCCGCTCAACTTCTCCATGAGTGATCTCCAGGCTTCCTACCGCTATGAGTATAGATTATGTCCTAGGACCCTGAACGTCTGAAACTACGGGACCCAAAACAACTTGTTGCATGCTGCCGTAGAGCTTGTCGGTGTGCCTTTTATAGGGCGCATCGCGCCTTCGCTCAGGCAGGGTTTGCCTGAATTGCGCGAATTGAAGACGACGACTGCGACGCAGATTCCTGACACTGCCACTGAGCACGCCATTGCAGTACTCTCTCCCCGCGTCAACGACGTTCTCTCCATCACACCGACCCCGCCTGGAACGTAGACAACATCTACAAACCTCGACAGCGACGCGCTTGCAATCGTCCCCATGACCAGCGTACTGAAAGGCGGCTTCGGCTCGCCAAATGGTACGCCATTACTCGCGACCAACTCCGGCACCGAGTTCGTCAATACCGTCTGCCCGCTCAAAGGCGCCCTGGATGGCTACGACAACACGATACCATGCAGCAAGCAGAAGATACACATCCCACAGAACTTCTGTGATGCCATGGCCGTCCGCGAAGAGGTTTACGGTGAGCAAGGTGTACCTCTCGAGGCCGAGTTCGACGAAGACGATGCCCGCAGCTGGCACTGGGTCGCCTATGCTTCCGTTGCCACACACGCAACCCACCCACCGAAGATGATGCGCCGCTCCGACTCTGGCAACACACCGGCTGACGACGCTCGCCGCGCCTCTGCCACCGCCACCCGCGTTCCCGTTGCGACGATTCGCCTCATTCCCCCGCCCCACGGCCCCAACAAGTACGTCGACGAGGGCAAGACGGACAAACATGCCGATGCAGACCCACCGGGCGAGGAGCAGGAGAGTAAGCACCCAGCTGAGCCCTACATCAAGCTTGGCAGACTTGCAGTATTAGCACCATACCGCAGTCTCGGCCTCGCTAAACTCCTCGTCAACGCTGCGCTCGACTACGCCATGATGAACCCCGACCAAATCTACCGACCTCTATCTCCTACCGCTTTGGAGATGGCGCAGATCCTGGGCAACAACAAAGAGCGCGAGATCACCTGGCAAGGCCTTGTTATGATCCACGCCCAAGCCAACTTGCAGAGCATGTGGGAGAAGCACGGCTTCCATGAGGAACTGAAAAACGACGACGGCGAAGTCGAAATACTAGCAGAGCCCCACTGGATCGAGGAAGGCATCGAGCACGTCGGCATGTGGAAGAGGCTCCCTGTAGAAAAGCGAAAGAGGTTATCTCTATCCTCCCTCGAGTCCTCCTGAACTACTTTCATGGGCTTTTGCTTACACCCATGTCTCAAGCTTCCACTCGATGAAACACCCAGGATCTATCATCGCAACCAGACCCTGGATCTTATGAGGATTCCCACCCTCATATTACGAACACAACGATTCAACATTGCTGATACCCCACACTACACGATTACGACGAGATGACCGAATTCCCATAAGACATGTTTTTTTCGCTTATAGATGAGAGGGGGTGGAGGCGCAAGAGATAGATGGCGTAGCGATGTTCTGTATTAGACTAGTATTGAAGTTACATTCTATCCACCTTCATCGGTTCTGATGTTCTCGTTCTCAGTGTCTCTACCCAGTCCTCTTACGATATCACTCCGTTTTCTAGCAGAAAAGTAGGGATGGAATTACGATGGTAAAGTAGGCACGACCATCAGAACGCATCTGGATCAAGACGTTCAATTCATAGAAGCTTCCTGGTTTGGATTCAGCCTATGGCAATGCGTCGCACACAAAAGTCGACTAGAGTGCCGTACGGGTATTACATGGCCGCTTGTCATGAGGAAGACACATCCTACCAGTACGACCACATGCCATCCGCATAGATATTCTATCAAATTCACAGCATGTGGGCACAACGAGACAAACGGCGCGCATCAACAAATCTACCCGCTGTCAAAAACCGTTCACTCGGCGATTCTGCTACATTCGGTCACCAACGTCTGCATCGGGTCTCTCACTTTTCCCCTGTCTATTTCTCTCTCATCCACGTCACCACGGCAACCTGTCGCATTTCTACTGCTTCATCATATAGCAGTCTCGCACTACACTCGCTTCCATGGCCGAACTCACAACCACAAAACCCACCCTCGCGACTCGACTCCTCAACATCCTCCACTCACTCAGTCGACCCTTCATCATGCTTCCGTTCATCGGCCTCACGCTCGTTATCTTGCTCTCAGCACTCTACGGCAATGTCCACGCCATTCGCATCCCGGGTGCCGATGAGAATCACAAGTATATGGTCGCTGTCAGTCATTTCCCTCTAACCAATACTGCGGCGAAAGATCCATACAAACCAGATGAGGATCGCCGACTCATGGTCAGCTTGTTCATGCCTGTCTCCAAGAAGTCATGCTCGAACGAATGTCAGAACAGCTACATGCCCCCGCAAACTGCGGCGATTGCGAACGAGCAGTTCATCGAAGGAGGACAGCGGGATGCAGGCGTTTTCGAACAAATGATCTACAATGTCGTCGTGGCAGTTCCAGCGATATCGATGCGAGCAAGTTTCCAGTAGTGGTCTTGGAACCGCATGTCGACACGAGTAGACTGCTTTACTCGACCATGGCGCGTTTCCTCACCGCGAACAGAGCTGCCGTCGTCGTCATTGACCATCCAGGCGACGCCTCGATCGTACAGTTCTCTTCTTCTCGCACCCGCGATCTGCAGACTGTGTATAATAGTGGCACTGTCCCTCTGTCCAACCTGTCGCCCATCACAACGTGGAATTCCACCGTGCAGAAAGCAGTAGACACGCGCATCTCTGACATCCGGTTCACACTCTCTCAAATCAGCACCGCCGCTCTTCTCCAACACCAGTTCACAACTCCACGCTTCACATCCGGGCTGAACACAGCTACCTACGGTATCATCGGCCACGGTCTTGGCGGCACAGTCGCAAACTCTCTCGGCCTCCCCACCCCTTCTTCCTCCGCCGTGAAGTTCAGCATAAACCTCTCCGGCTCCCCTCCTCTCCTCTCCTCGGATGTGAAAAATACACCCCTCTTCTTCTTCGGCCGCGCAGACTTCCGCCGTGAACACGACATTCACTGGCCAACAACATGGTTACACCTCACGGGCCCAGCCACAGAATTCGATCTCGACGATTCCGCCATCTTTGACATGACAGACCTGCCTATTGTCGTTGAGTTGGCCAAGACGCAAGGAGGAAAGAAGAATATCAAAGCCCGCGGACTGAGTGGAAATGCTCCAGCGGAGGGTGCGCATGCGGTTATCTGTTTCCTGAAAAATATCATCAAGGAGCATTTTGGACTTGATGGACAGGGTAGGAATCTGGGGGATTGTATCCGGATGTTTAGCGGTGTTGTACCGTATCCTGGGTATGCGCGAAAAGTACAGGACAATAAGATCATCTAAAGGTACTCGCGTGGTTGCGTTTCTTGTGTGATACCTGGATCCAGCTAATGAGATCTCATCGGTGGGTATACAGGTAGAGGCATGAGATGAAAGTTCGATTCTTACATCTTGAAACGAGTAGATGTAGGTTTTGAGGCCTACTAGTTGAAGTGTTTCTGGTTGGTTCCCTCGTCTTTCCTTCCCTACATCCACAACAACTGATATCATTCCATGCCTCCGCCTCTCCTTCCCACATGACTCGAGCCCAAGCTAAGAGGTATAACAACTAAGTGGCAGGATCTGCCTATTGCACATGTTAAAGGACGCCTCGTTCTACGCTCAATCAAAAAGTCTGAGCCACACAGGATCAGGAAGCCTAGGTGAAGCCAGGTAGTGCCCACATCAGTGGCGCTGAAGAAGGAAGAACCGGTATGCCTATCGCGACTTCGGTAAAAGATCGGGCGGTATGTCTCTTATCGCTAGACTGGTGTAAGAAAAACAACTGTGACTCGAGACCGAGGTCGCCACGGGCGAACACACGATCTTGTACCTATTTGACTGAACAAATCGCGGGCAATGGACAGGTCGAGAAGGCAACCAATTTAATACGAAAGAGTGATGTGAAGAAGCCATGCTTGATATTCATGCCTTTCTATAGAGTAGGAACAGGGTACAGTCCTCACATCCCCCTGTACATGTTTGAACTTCCTCGAGCCCTATTGTCATGGTTCGTCCAGACTCATCGCGGCCAATATAGGCTTCAGATGATCTTCAGATTCATGCAATTCGCCAGCCAGCAACTGGAGTATAACAGGTTCCATAATATGATCACTCATCCTGAAATCCGTAGACCTTTTGCCTGTGCTCCTCAAAGGTTGAAACTCTTCCATGCTCACGAGTTCTATGCAGTTTTCGATGAAATATCGAAGGCTCAAGATCAGCATCCTGATTGTGTGAGCCCTTGTATGATTACTGATGACACATTCGTCGAGAACCGCCTTCAGCGCTATAGACAAGGTCCGGGGAGACAGCTCCAACATGTCCTCTCGAAACGATGCATCGAGCTCCATGAGATAGAACTTAATTGCCTCTTCGACTAAGCCCATCAACATTGAACTCATAAAAACGTTCTTTGTTCCTGTGTCCAGTCCAAAGACAGTCCGAAACCGTGCGGGAAGGTACGTGTTCGCCGCACAGCAAGGGTTTTCCAATTCATTGGGGGATTTCCTGGAAGGCGCATCTTCGGATCCCAGTGAACAACGTCTCTCTGAAACCAATGGACTTTTGTGTGCTCGCAATAGCATGCGCCCAGCAAATTTCAAGGGACCAAATCGATAACGTTGCGGCAACATTATGAATGTGTGGTGAAACATGTTTAGTATCATCCAGTACTGCAATCCGAGCTGCGGCAACTTCTTAAAAGTCAGATCCGTCATGGATATTCTGCGATATACATGCAAAAGATGGTGCGTGAGACAGGATTGGAGGTGATCTTTCGCAGGAATGTCTATCCTGGGGGTGTTTTCCATGGCAAAGTTCCCTTCGTACAAAACATTTAGCCATAGGGCTGCATGAAAATGGTTTCCATTGGGAAGCATCCGATCGAGCGCAGCGAGAATCACTCGGTGGTAAGAACGAACAAATTTCTCATGGAGGTCTAGCACGTCTTCCAGATCTGGCCATAGGAAGAGGATTGCGCTTTTCCACCTAACGATGCTGAAGAAATAACTCCAGAACATTATTGTATATTCCTCCATATAATACACAAAAATCCGTCTGATATGTAGCGGCTCCATGACGTCTAGGAAATCGCGAAGACGCTTAAGAATTCTGAAGACAGTCATCGTGACGGCCTCTAGATGTGACTTTGCAGGGCCTCCAAGCGTTTGAGCAGAAAAGCCATCGTCCCAGTCAATCTTTAGCGGGCGAGGAAGGCTTTTTAGTATATTTGTGATATTTTCCATGTTAGACAACATCGTTGGGGGTATATCGGTAAAGATCGACATATCGGAAAACTTCGTCCGGACGTCACATGTAAACTTCGGGATCGCTGTGCGATACGAATACTCGTTCAAGATATCCTTACATCGGAGGCAGAGACCGTTGATCGAAAATTCGCACTGTACATTGGGTTAGCGACACGTTCAACCTTATGCTGAGAAAGAGGTTACACACCCTTCGTTTGCTGAGGCGACATCCGAAGCAAGACCAAGATGCCTTCTTTATAACCTTACGACGCTTTGGTTGAGCTTTCTTGCGTTGCCGATCAGCCTCTGGGTTCGTATGGAAGTAAATGTTGTCGAGTGCGTAGCTAGGCCCTGTCCGGCTATCGCTAGCGCTGTCCGAAACGCATGATTTTCTTTTGATGAGCGTAACTTGTCTTTCACAATTCTTCGCGGGGACTATCATTGTTTGAGAAGGAATTGGCGAGATTGTAGTGCTTGGTGCATCGCAATATGTCGTGGCTGACTGATCGACCGCCGGAAATGATGGAAACTTTGACATTATCGTGCTCAAGGAACGGTCAGCAGGTATATTGGTATCTCTGTTCCATGATGGACCTGCAGAGGGAGCTGTCGTATCGTAGACGGGATTGATGACCGTGTACATTGGCAACTCGCTTGAATTGACAGGGACTGATCTAACACCTTGCGCTGGGAGAAGTTGTTGCGTATGACCAGGTTCAGTAGGTGCATCGAGGAAAGATCCATAGGTTTCCTGGTCGTTTGTACTCAGAACAGGGATCATCGTATTATGATGCGATGTTGTGAGTGGCATCAAACCGATAGCAGGTTGCTGGCCATATGTCGCGTGATAAGGAAGACTAAGGTCATAGTTTTGAGCATTGGGAAAGGTGATGTTTGGGTGGCGGTGACACTGAGCCCGATCCTCTAAGATGTGCGGGTAGATAGCAGTCTGTGGGATGTGCTGACTATGCCATACGTTTGGGCCTAATCCATACACGCTGCTGCTATTGTTCAGGGTAGGATAGTGATTGGGGACCTGCCGTGAGTCCACGGGCAGACTAATACGACCATAGAACCCACTATAACCAGTGACTATCTCATTCGTTGCAAAATCCGAGTGAGATGCAGTTATTGCTTGTGGATGAGGCATTGCAGAAAGTGCATTTGCCTTCTCCAAAATTTCCCATCGTGTTGCGGTATGCCGGAAGTCCGCCTCAGCCAGCTCGCGTTGTACTGCTTCGGGCAGGTCTGATTCCTGTACATGGCTATCTCCAGCAAATCCTGCTGATTGTTGATAAGGCTGCAAGGTCGCCAACGAAGTTGAATGGGAAGTGTGGTGCAGGTCGGCACCCATTGGAAAGCTACCTAGAGTGTCGCGACCGTCTAGTAGCGACATAGTCTGTGGTATATCTGTTTGGGCGGACGCGATGGGTATTGTGTTTGATCGTTGATAAGCCCATTCAGTCGCTTCTTCCTCTTGCTGTTCGGGCTGTGCGACAGCCTGTTGGTGATCCATGGCGTCGGCACACAAGGCTGATTTGTAGCTGCCAAGGAGATCTCCAGGCCTCGTTCGCAAGAGAAGCAAGGCAGAACCAAGGGAAGATTCGCGAAATCCCAGTGATGTATCCCGCGGCTGAGGATGAAGTCAGTTGGTAAAAGGTTTTGGGAAGCTTGTGAAGCGCGGGAATTTGACATGATGTTCCAACAATGAGAGGTTTGGGTGTTTAAGAACAAGTGATGAAGGCTGAGCGTATTTTGGTGACCAGTAGATATCAAGTGACAAGGCTGAAGGACGCATCGCCAACATAGTTTCCGCACCCCGAAGTGGATTAGACTTCCCCACCCTTACCGCTCGAGCCATGCTTCCGCACCTCGAAAGATACTAGCGTTTTTTCGTGTACTCTCTTAGCGCCATCTCGCTAACAGCCCTCTCCAGTTCCGCAACACGATAGAGACTAGTACCATCGAGTGATGATGAAGCTGGTCGTTCCGTACCCGCATTGAGACGTACAAGATCAGATCTTCCAAGACTCGCGATCTCCCTGCACATAGCCTTGATGAGTTGAATACAGACTGTCATGCTTATAGATAGGACAATAGAAGCCTGTGATGCAATGCGATGCTGCAGAGCATACATCAAAGATTCAGAGCCTATCATCTCCGCCCCTTAGCCCCTAAGCACGCCACACAGCAAAAGCAACCAACACTCCAGCCATGTGGACCAAATCAGATGTCCTCGCTCTGCTTCAACTTCTCGCCATGATCATTTTCGCAACAATCCATGCAGCATGGTGCTTGGCTATTCATCGAGGTGCGCATTTCCCTCTTACGCAAAACCATGTACTGACATCGCTCGAGTTACTACTCGACGGAGCGCGCGCAATCAAATCCGACACGGAGATGGTAGCAGAGGCCAAACACAGCCGCACAAGTGACTGTATTTCCAAACGATGCAGCATAGAGGCAAAACCACCCGCAACATGAAGCCTCGAATCATCCATGGTCCGCACCCATAGTAGCCGGCATTGCATAGTGAGGGACGGAGGGAAGTAATAAGGGGAGTTCCATATGTGATGACGTCGACAATCAACACAAGAAGTCAGCAGTTGAGCTCGTTAACTCGAGAAGAAGAGGGAAGAAAGGAAGAAGGGGAGCTGATAGCGTAAAATGGTTTCGATCCTACACTGACAATTCCCATACCTCTCGCTACCAAGTCTCTTCCTCAACGCTTTCTCCAGGCCTCCTCCAAGACATCTCTTACTGTAGATACCTCGATGTCAGGGAATGTCTGATTGAGCGTCTTCTCAGGTTTCAGTTTGGACAACCAATCATGGAAGGACTTCACAAAGGTCGCCATAGGATGCTGCACATCCACTTTCGGCATTACCAGGTAGATATATTTGTGAGTGGGAAACTTAGTCAACGTTCACATGCTGAATTTTTCGATCAAGTCGTAGGTGGCCTTTGTACTCGTTGCCTATTTCACCATGTATTACTTCCGTTCTAGCATTCCGTTTGCGGCACCTTACCTATAACTTCCTCCACAATCTTGAAAAAGTCCACTCCAGATAACAAGAACAAGGAATGGGGAAAACCAGGAAATTGCGCGAAGACAGAATTCTATGCGAGGGCCTTGAGGCCATACTATTACAAGACTTTCAAGACGATACTTACATGCGAGGACCTTCAGGCTACTCTATCAGTATTACACCTATAATTACATCCCATCTACAACCTCGCCCTGTCTTCCATTCCATCCCTAATCCCCCGACTGATCCAATCACTAATGGCCATGTTGGTTACCATAGGATTGACTCCACTAGCACTGGGAAACACGCTCGCGTCTGCCACATACAGACCCTCCGTGCCCCAAACAGCGCCGCGCGGATCAACAACACCATCTTTCTCTTTCGCACTCATCCGGCAAGTACCCATTTGGTGAGCGGAGACATATACACTCTCAGGAGACGGCAGACCTTTATTCCTGATATCCTGAATCCAGGTCTGGAATTCCGGATCATTGATACCGTCACCAGAAGGTATAGAAGGGTCGCGAACAAAAGGTCGCATATTAGGTATGACGGTGAAGATTTCCTCGGCGCCTTCAACGTACTGGATCTTCGCAAGAGCAATAACACCTTCTAAGACGTGTTGTTTGTCGAAGTTGGAAGTTTGGTATGAGAAACGGACGCGTCCATCGACAGGATCTGGATACACTCTCCCTGTGTCGCGGTCTCTCGCGATGGAAATGTACCCAACCATATGCTTCAATTTGGCAGCGTCGATCTTGTATTGCATAGCGCTTTTCCAGTCTACCCACATAAGACAAGCCGAAGGGACCATGTTTGTAGCCTCGAGTTTCACGCCGTGTCCCTTGCCGTCTAAGTTTTCAAATTCACCCACCACTGAGGTAAGGATACCGCCTTCCCAGGGTTTGATCTCTTCTTTGTGGTAGGCGCCGAGGAAGGTGACGGGGTGGAGGTACAGGTTGCGACCTATCTGCGGGTTCTTGAGTCCGGAGCGCATGAGGAGGAGTGGGGATTGCATGGTGCCTGCTGATACAATGACGCGCTTTGCTTTGATGAGGACACGGCGAGTTGTCAGAGGGGCGCCGGAGACGCCGCCATGAGCGTCGCGGGATGTCCATGTGCCGACTACACCGGTTGCTATCCGTTGGCCATTCTTGTTGGAGAAGACGACTTTCTCTGCGTGAAAGCCTTCGATGAACTTTGCTCCTGCGCGTGCTGCGTCAGGTAGGAAGGATACTACAGGACCTTGCTTCTCGCAGGAACCGCAACCAAAGTTGCAATAACCGCAGTAATGCTGCTGTCCGCCAGTATTTTGTGGCACGGGTTTAGCATTCCAGCCGAGCTTCCTAGCACCTTCTAGCAGTATCTCGTTGTTGCGGTTCTGCTTGATGTGCTTGTCTGATACACCCATTCGATCACAGACACGATCTAACGAGTCTTGGAACTCTGCTGATGTGAAGAACGGCAGGCCTCGTGCTGCCCATTCGCGACGGACATAGCCTTGCGTTTGGAGAGAAGCAGACCAATTGACGGTCCCCCCACCGCCCATGGCCTGCCCTGCTACAACACTGACAGAACTATCATCAGATGTCAAGAATGATCCGCTCATGAAGAGATGGTGCCACCCATCCACTTCGGCCATGGGGAAGTGATCTGGAGTCCAGTGATATGCCTTCTCTACGATCAACACACGATGTCCGGCTTCTGCGAGGTTCTTTGCCGTCACACCGCCTCCACAGCCGCTACCCACGACCACTACATCCGTCTCGATAACCTCGGGCTTGTCGCCTGGAGGTATCTGTATGAATTCATAGTCAAATCCTTTCCCCGGCCTCATGCCCACGGGCACGCGTGGGGCGCCTATGACGCGTCTCAGCGAAGGCGACGTCTTTATCCAGGCCTGCTTGGTGATGATGACCAACGAGCGGCGCAGTTGGCGAAGCGCTCCTAACCGCGCGGTAGCCCAGCCTTGGATGATTGACTCCCTTATATGAGCCGGCTGTTCGCTAATCGGTGTGAGATAGCCAGTCAGGGCTAGCGAGCCCGCCCTGGTATTGAGGACATTCAGCACCATACACAGCTCCCTTCTTTGATTTTGCGGCATGTACATGGCGAAGACGCGCTGTAACTCGGCTCGAAACGCTGGATCCTGACTCGCATAGTCATCCAGATAGTCCTTCACCGCTGTCTCCGCATCAGGGTCATTCTCCGGCGTTAAAGCCGTCAGCTTGCTAACAGCGCTCGAGTAATCGGTGTCGCTTGCAGCGATTTCAGTTTGTGTCTTCGCCGTGGATATGGGCTTGATTGCTGGGATGACGGCATCCGTGATAGCAAGAAGCGTCTTCCATTGTTGGGACGTGAGCGGATCCTCAGATGGGAGCGGAGGCAGCGGAGTAGCTCTCGGCGCAACGGGCGCTGTTGACAGAGTTGAAGACATTTTGCCACGTAGATTTGAGTATTCAGGGATAGCCTTGATGTCGCGCGTGGACCCTCAAAGGGTCTTTCTCAAAGGGTCTTTTAGGTGGAGCGGTCAGACATACTAAAGAAGCAGCTAAAGACGCAGGCGTCGTCTTGTTTTGTATCCACAGTCGAGAGTTGAAGCAACGCTTCCCCGCGTCGCAAGCCGTGTCATTGTTGACGTTTGGCTAGGGCAGCGCTGGCGTGGCGGCTCGAGCCTCGGTCCAAAAAACAAACTTCCATGAACGTGTCTCGGCGAGGCGACTGCCAAGGTATGCGCTGCCCGTGAACGTCGGAAGACGGAAGAGCAGATTCGCCGGAGCTGTGAGAGCGTCTGGCTTTGATGTTAAGGATGGATGCTGTGGATGTTGTGGGCTAATGTTGCGATGTCTTGCATTGATCTACACGGTAAAATCCACGGGCAGATCACAGTGGCAGTCATGTTAGCTCTTGACGCTGGTGGGCCATTGCGCAGCCCTGGAAGGTGAGTACCGTGGAACTCTGGCTCAAACTCGAACAACATAATCCGAAGTTCTGGCGGTATCGTGAGGTTGTGGACCAGTGGCCGACGGCGCAATGTTAGTGAAGCGAGCGATGCGACGCCTACCCTACCCTACCCATAAGCGGGTACGATTTCATTACGAGCCCCACCTTTTGCACGATGGTGAGGTCTGGCCGAATAGCCTCAAGGTGAGATTGAGTGGAGCATAATGTATTGGATAATTGCGCGCGCGCGTCGTTGCTACAGGAGTTTGATGTGGCTTCCAAAGTGGATGAGGTGCATTGAATAGTGTGGCAATATGCCCCGCCAGTTGTTGCAGGCTGGCCGCACTTGAGCGGGAGGACAGCGCCTCTGGCGGCGCCTCTGGCGGCATACTTTCCTGTGGTTTTGATGTGATGATGATGCAGTCGTGCCTATCAACGTCTATCATGGCCTGTCAAAGCATCGACCAGAGTGTTGCAATCAAGATACGAGGTTGAAACTACATCATATCCCGACGGCAGAGTTCACGCTTGACGCAGCAGTTCCGTCCTCGGAGAAAGTTGAGGCGTTGCTTTTCATTCGGTTGGCATGTGATTGGCTAGAGATAAGACACGCCCAAACGGGACAGAGTGGATCCCAACGGCTGGCCGCCGAGAGAGAGGTTAACTCGCACAACAAACGAAGGAGCATTCCTTTTGGGGAGCGGGAAATGGAGGCGTTCGCGTACCATGTGCTTGGTTGTTTGCGCATTGCGAGTACTGTCTTTTTTGGAGTGTTGTAGGGGGAGAAAAGTCAAGTCGGAGGAGGGCGGGTGCTGGCCATTACAAAATGCAATGTCCAACGTGGCCGGTCGTAGCCCGATGATAACCCTGGTCGTCGCTCGGTTGCCAAGAGGTGCAGGCATCCCCCATCGGGCCATCGCCGCCCATCCGTCAGTTCGCTGTAGGTGATTATTAGCAGCAGCGCTGGCTGGCTACAAGTTAATTCATCCTGTCCCCAGAGCCTCACCCCAGGTCTCCTCCGCACTCACGCGACACCGCTGTTTCTTATCTCGCCTCACATATCTGCTTGTACACATCACCTTCCACCTTCCACCTTTACCCGACTATCAATACGACTATGTCCTGCTGAATCACGGTCGACTTTGTGGCCCCAGCGTCTGTTGTATCACCGCCCCGACTGTTCTCTTATCGCCTGCACGTCAGCTACCAATTGACGTCCAACCACCAAACCAACACAACCTACAAGGAGCCGCACGCGTCCTGTTGGCCTGTCAGCGACGACTACTCCTGTTGCACGGCTGCATAACCACTGATAGCGTCCCGGTCCGCCAACGCTGTATTCCACACATCCATTCCTCGACTATCGCACCACGCACCAACGCACCAATACCAACAGCGCACTTTCACCGCCTGCCCATATCGACTCGGAAAACGTATTATACGCTTTCTCCTCGACTTGCCCCGACTACACCCTCTACCTTTAGTTACGGCCACTCAACATGGCCACAACCTTCTCCAACGCGACTGCGATTCCGCACAACACCCACGCACATGCTCCCTACCAGCACCACGCATACCGCAAGTCGACGCACTCGCAGTACTCGCCCACGAACTCTGGCGTCAACACCCCCGCCAATGTTTCGCCCACGTCCCCGCACACCACACATCTGCCCCTCGCCCGCCATCAGGGCATCTATCAGCCCAGAACCGCCATCGGCATACCCGCAGCGCTGCGCAAGACTGAAAAGCCCAGCAGCAGGTCGCCGCCCAAGGTCGACTCTGGCGTCAGCTCTCCCAACCAGGCATGGTCAGCTGGAGCACATGGGTGGGTCGCCAACGAGGGCAACGCGACTCCCGTCTCGCAGATTGGCAATGAAGACATGCAGAGCCTCTACAACGTCGAACCACTGTCGCCCGTAGCTGGGCCAATCACACGCAACCACTGGCAGGTATGTATTCGCGCTTTTCCTACTTGTTCGCTATGCCGCTGCTAGCCCGCACGGCCTTCCCTGTCGCGTGCTCAGTTGGGGCTCGAGGGTCAGATCTTACGTACATGGTCCGAGTGGGTCCTGTTAGCGTGCATGGTCTGGCCTCCCGCTGTCTGCAGAGCCGACATGCCGAGCGCTTGGTGTGCCACAGCTCAACAAGACACTGCCAGCCTCTGCCGAGGGGCAACATTGGCGGTCCATTGACGGCCACTGACCATCATGTTGTGCATGTCGGATTCGTCTTCGGACAATTTCCATCGTCAAGGCCGGCACCGCTTTCTCTGTCCAGACAGTCCCCCACGCTAGACTCTTTTCCCCATGCAGGGCTGAAGTTCGTGCTAGCGACACTTGTCCACATGCAAAGTCCCAGTCCAGACCAAGTGTGCTAACCAATTCCTAGGCTGACGGTTCCACTTCGGTTTGCTCCGCATCGTCCTGCCAGGAGCCCTTCGGCTTCTTCCAGCGTCGCCACCATTGCCGCAAGTGCGGCGGCATCTTTTGCTGGCAACACTCGCGCAACAATGTCCGTCTCGATGAGCTCGCGCGGTTCCATCCAGAAGGTCATTGGCACCGTGCCTGCGATCGTTGCCACAGCTCGTTCCGCGAGTGGGAGCACCTCCGCTCCAGCCGCACCAACAGCCAGAGCTCAGACAGCAGCAATGCACCCAGTCCAGCGGCGAAAGCCATCGAGGCTCCTGTTACCGCGAAGCGCCCTGAGAATACCCGCGTGGGTAGCATTGCGCAAAGCTTCCAGGGCACGTGGAACTGGAGTACCTTCTAAACAACATCGGCGTCTTTCGTATCGCCTACATATCTTCATGACTCCTGGACGGATGCACAGTCTTCTGATCCTGGTGTACCTTCTTTTGATGATATCCGGAGATTGGCCAGCATCGCCTTCGTGCACTGGTCCACTCCACCTTTTCCTTTAGCTTCTTCCATGAAGCATTATCTGGCATAACCCAAACTGCATAATATCGGCGTCTCTTGCTTTTCAACCATGGAGTCCTTCCCACGACGGGGGTGGTGTTTGTGTCTTTCTCTTGCGATTCAGCGTTTTCCTTCGCCTCCTACACCATAGAGAGCAGTTCCCTCTCTTTCTCTCCCTCTGTGGAGACGTTATTACGGCCAATGAGATATCCAGACTAATGATAGTCAATGAGGATGTGAGATGGATGGAGGCTTTTTGCTCGGGACCAACTGGCGTTTTTTGTTACGGGTAGGTGATGTAGCTGTATATTGCGATGAATCTATATTGGTATATTCTGATTGTGTGTTCATGAGAGCGTTTGGGGATGTGTAGACTGTTTGATATATCGGTAGTGAGCTTGACTCAGGTGTCGTGCTGTGGTACCCTGATGGCGTGATGTCGGGGATGGTATGGTCGAAGCTAACGATAAGTGTTCGAGGTAAGCCAATGGTGCTTGTGGCCATGTACCTAGGTACCATGCCACTGGTAAGCAATGCCTGTAGTGTTCAAAGCTTAAGACGTTGGGCAATTTTGGATAGGTCGTCGGTGATTTCGAACAAGTTGGGTGCCTGTAGATGGGGCTATGTAGGACGTATTGGCGAGCAAGCTGACTCCAAGCTCAAACCTCAAGTCCGAATAAAACAACAAGTAGGGAAACCCCCTCGAGGAAAGAAGATGGGAGTCTTTGATCAAATAAGAAAACTTCTCCTGTACCACGACTGATGTTTTGACGAACACTCGATGGTGTGATACGGAGATATGCTACACTCCGATTGGCTGAATTTTGCTGCTTGGTGGAGTGTGGATGGCGTTTTTTCCCACTGCGATTACACGACAAATTCACAGCGCGAGTCACGAATCGCACCCGACCTCATACGTTTGACACGGCTTCACAGCATCGGAGTCACTCCGTTCGGTCTCACTGCACTCGACACAGCCTTCGCCATACGTCCTTCCCTCTTTCAAGCCTTTGGGGGCGCCGTCGCCCCCAGAATAGCGAGCCGACTGTCGAGACGATATTTCGCAAACACGATGACCACGACCGAGACGACTTCACAAACAAATGGGGAGATGGCGGGGGTAATACAAAGCAACGGGAGTGTGAATGGGGCTGCCCAAGAAAATGGCAGGAGAAGAAAACTCCACGGGCGCGCGTTTTATGAGAGCATCGGCAGTCCAAAACTGGTGCTTGCGCCTATGGTCGAACAGTCAGAGTTCGTATGTCTCTTCAACCCAGTACTACTTCACACAGAGACGATGGCTAACGGAATTGCTTCTACAGGCATGGCGATTACTGTCACGCTCCTTCCTCCCGGAGTCTCAGAAGCAGGATCTCCTAGCGTATACACCGATGTTCCATTCGAAGATGTTTGGCGAGAAGAGCAATTACCGCGATGCTCATTTCCAGCCTCTCAAATCGACCATTCCCTCACCTACCGACGACTACCACCTCTCACAATTACCAAACTCGGATAAGCACCTAGATGGCAACCCGGCGTTCGACAGACCCCTCACGGTGCAGTTCTGTTCAAACGATCCCGAAGACTTCCTGCGGGCGGCAAAACACGTTGCGCCTTTTTGCGATGCGGTGGATTTGAACCTGGGATGTCCACAAGGCATTGCGAAGAGGGGGAAATACGGTGCGTTCTTGCAAGAAGACTGGGATCTGATATCGAGGATGATACGCAAGTTACACGACGAGTTGGACGTCCCAGTCACGGCAAAGATGAGGGTACTCGAGACACCAGAGAAGACGCTAGCGTATGCGAAGACACTTCTGGATGCGGGCGCAAGTATCATCACGGTACACGGTCGACGTAGAGAACAAAAGGGCCACAACACAGGACTGGCAGATTGGAAGATGATTCGATATTTACGGGAGAACCTTCCCAAGGACACTGTCATATTCGCCAATGGCAATATCCTCCAGCATGAAGACATCGCCACATGTCTAGAAGTGACCGGTGCCGATGGCGTCATGAGCGCAGAGGGAAATCTCTACGACCCCACGATCTTCGCGGCACCACCACCACCCGGCCAGGAAGGACGAGAATACTGGCGCGGGCGCGACGGGAAAGGTGGATATAGGATGGACGCTGTGATGAGACGGTACATGGATATCATCCATAAATATGCACTTGGTCAAGAGCCACCACAACGGAAACCCCTCTGGATGCCTGGAGACGCTGACGAAGAACTACCACAAGAAAATACCAACAACGCAGCGGAGAACGGTAAAAGGGCAGGAGACGAGCAAGACGGCCCACCACAAAAGAAGAGAAAACCAATGTCCAAATCGGAAAAGAAGAAGGAAGCTTCAAATCCCAATCTCACGGCTATGCAAGCACATCTTTTTCACCTTCTCCGTCCTCTTGTCTCGCAACATCATAATGTGCGGGATGCGCTTGCGAGATCAAGAACGGGTGATATCGATGCGTTTGAAAACGTGCTGAGTCTTGTAGAGAAGGCTGTTAAGGAGGGCATCATGAAGTACGAAGAGGAGCACGCCAACGATATACCGACTGAATCACAGCCTACGGCCCCAATCGATGAGAACCTGGACCCTTACGAATCCTCCTTAGCAACAGTAGCTCGCGTCAAGAGGCCATACTGGGTCTGCCAGCCGTATGTTAGGCCGCTGCCTAAAGAAGCGTTGGAGAAGGGCAGTATGACGGTCAGTAAGAAGGAGAAGAAGAGACTAGAACAAGAGGCGGAGAAGCTAGCTAAGAAAGAAGATGACGATGTTAAAGCGGTGGGTCTTGAGCCTGAGGGTAGGGTCGAGGCGAGGATTTTGGATGGTGGTGATGGCAAGGAGAAAGGGGAGAAGGAGGTTATTGAAGAGCCTAGAGACGGAATGGTTTGCGGCTAGGGTAGCGGAGAGGACGGCAAATGGAACTTAGATACCCAACAACGAGATATCGAATTATGCCAACATGACCGGCAGCGTCGTAAAACCGGTTTCACACACCCATGATGCCGGTCTTCAAGATGCCGTGCCTTGAGATGCCGTCGATTGTGTAGAGATGCCGGTCTTCGCTAAACCCTGCTCACCTGCATGTCAGCAACAACCACGGCGCCGGATCACCACATCTTATAAATCGCTGCATCGGCCACTGCTGAGGCGTCGGCCGCTGTTCGCTAACGGACTACAGTGACGAAGTTACCCAGGATGAGTGCAATAGCTGGCTTGATACCCGTAACGGCTAGGGCGGCGAATGTATGTGCATATTGTCGAGCGAGGAAGCAGGGATGTGATAGGACGCTGCCGCAGTGTCAGAGGTGTGCTGTGTAAGTTTGGCCTGGTTCCTTGGTAACTTGCACACCTGAATTAAAGACGCGCGGACTGACAGGCTGCTAGTAAGGGGAAGATGTGTGATTATACGCCGTTCAAAGAGCCTCCGCGCCCTGAAGAAGTGGAGCCGGAGCCATTGGTCATATGTCACGAAGGATGTACACATTTCGATCTCTCGACGCGGGGGACGAATGAGTTGCTGCATGCGGTAACGGCAGTTGTTGACTCTAACGCTACGACAGAGAGTAAGGCCAGACTGGCCGAAATGGTGTACGACATTCTAGAGCTAGCAGACGTGGACATGACCCTCGCTCTGGAAGAGTTCGGCCCATCTATTCAACAATGGTGTCCAATTCTACCGGGAGACTTCCTCCAAAGATCGCTGAACAGCCTTCCTCACCAACGCTTAGGACATGACAAACTAGATTGTCCGTATCTACTGCTATGTATATGGCTGATACAGCGGCGGCCATGTGCAAACATCGAACATACGACGCACTGCCAACTTTACCGCGCACTGAAACAATCACTTGTCCTCTTCCAGTACAGCACCGACCTCAACACATCAGTGCTCCAATTATCCATGCTCCTCACCATTTACGAAACTAGCCACGGCATGTCAAACCAGGCATTCCAAACCATGTCAACAAGTGTTGCCATACTTCAACTCCTAGAACACTCAGCCACAAAGAGCTCAAGCCTAACTTCAACACTGGAATGGATGAAGCCCAGTCTACTCATGCTGGACCGTATCATAACCCTGACATCGCCTATACATGTTCCTTTACTACTCCCGTCTACACATACGATCAGTCAATCTATCTCCGACAACCTAGCTCCTGAAATCCCACCGCATCCGCCACTCGGAGCAGCATCAGCGATCTCGTCTCGAAAACTACATATACGATCTACAGTCTCTCTAGCCACCAGTCCCGCTCTATCATATATCTCCTCTCTCGCGATCAGCTCTCCATCCCCTTCTCTACAACCTCCACCATCACAATCCACCTCGACCTACGACACAGCCACCTCAACCCTAACAACCTGTATCCAAACCCTGGTATCTAAACCCGAACCACACACTTGGCTTCACTGCGACGCCATCGCTCTGGCCTTCTGCACAAACATATTGCTCCAAGAATCTCGAATACGCTACCTCAACTCCTTTCTACCTATGCTAACAGAAAGTCCGGACCCGGAGTATGAAAAGGTGTATTTGGCGCTCAGGTATGCGAGACGCATGGCCTGGGATATGGTACTTGTTGCTACAAGCAAGATCAATGGGGAAGAAGGGGTAGAAAGATTGCCTTTTGCAGGATTATGCTGTGTGATTAGGGCGGGGCTGGCGGTAGTAGAGACGGGAGAGTTTTTTAGCGACAAGGACAGAGTTGATATGGAGGGCGAGCTAGAAGCGTTCAGTCGGATCGTTGGGTTGTTCAAGACGAGATGGGGGGTTGGTGAGTGGTATGTGGAGAGACTGGAGAAGATGTTGGGGCATGTGAGATAGTCTAGAGTGCGAAGTGGGCGGTGGATGGTGTGGTATGGCGGATACGTGATTATTCATTCCCTCCTCATGGTCAAGGCTAGGGTAAACTGGTTTCTTAGTGAGTGGGAGGAGTTTCAAGTTGGTGTCTCCATACCCAGTGAATTAATTGTACTAAACTTTCGTGCTACATGACTTGTACTGTGATCTTTAGGATGCCAAAAAAAAATAGATACTGCGTTGTGGCCTTGATCAATGACTATCGGCTGCTTGCAATGTATAGCCATCAATTGGTAATAGGTTAGTGTTGGTAAACATCAGTCGAGATCAAATATCAGGGATTAAAACATTTACGAAGAGACAAACCTATTCAGACGGTGTACTGTCAAACGATTTTCGTCAGCTCCTTTCATCGGCAGCACTTTGGTCGCATTTTCTCACGTCGCACATTCTCTTCCATCGAATATTGTAGGAGGGGGAAGGTTGGGATTGCTAAGCTGTGGGCCAAAGACAGACTGTGCGACGCCTTGAATTTCTACTAGAGCGAAAGCGCGTAAGCCCTGTTCACAAGATGCTATTTTCTTGTCTCAATCTCATTATCGCAGATGTTTGGGAGGATGTGTCTCGTAGGCAGTAGCTAGATGTAGCGTAACGCGTATGGCCAAGCTTACGCTATGTTAGTGTAGTCCTCAGCTGCTACCCATGTTAACTATCATCTACCCAATACGGGTGGGCGTGGGTAACCCCTTTAGGGAAGCATACTCGCCAAGATATGTTCTGAGTAGCGATTCACATCTTCCACTATTGGCTATCATGAAGCTAGTCATTCCTGGAAAGTCGAGTTTGCTAAGTCATACATTGTCAACGAATCATATCAGAATTTCGGGAGACTGCGGATCTAGATCCCTGACGAGCTAGCCAGACGCTGCTTTAGCTCAGGCAACTTGGCGAAACAACATTCTTTGAATGGTTACTGTAAATGGAGTCTGGCTATACCTACCGACAGCATCCAATTCCCAAGATGAAAACAAAACAAAAGAACGTACGTCAGAATTTTAGATCTAAAAAACTCGCAGTAAGTGCTAGCTACGTTGAGAAAGCAAATATGGAAGTTAGTCTGCGGACAGAATTTCGAAGTGCGACGGCGCGCAGCCGGAATGTCATCAGTGCAGATTCAGACAGATTTATTGTAGTGGATACAAACAAGAGTTTGTTTTTTGTATCTGGTACGGCTATTGGAGCCAGGACTCAGGTAAAGTCAGCACAAGAAAGCGAAATCGCATGCGCCAAGCCGGCATCGTACACTGGTACGTATAATCCTGGCCTTTTTGACAGCTGACTCGATACGCTCCGTTTCTGAATACCGCTCCTAGAGCCACTTGTTGGGTTGGATAGCTTCGAGGCAACGAAGTTACATTGCAGGCTCGACGAAGACGTTCAATCCATCGTGCAGCACTATGCACCCGCCGTCATCAGCACTCTCGGAGTAAACACTCTGTCACACAACCAGATTTGTGGAGCATGGGTAGAAGTCCTTCCGACCCTTGTCAGGACCAGACGAAGTGACCAACCGCTAGTGACTGATGTACGTCATGAATTTAGCGCATGACCTTTGCCAACATTTAGACTAAAGCAAAAATGCTAAGGTCGTTATTCCAAGGTTGAAGTCTGCTTGGATAACGCATGTAGAAGCTGTAGGAAATATGTTAGAAGGTCTGGGGCCCGGCGTCTATAGCAGTGGTATAATGCACACAATATTTGTTGGTTTCAGACCTCTACTCCCAAATCGCTACCAGTTTCCTTTTACAACAGTCAAAATTCTAATTACTTTGGGACTTTCTCTAGCCAATGAGCTTGATACTCAATCGGCGGGTAACATTCCTTGCGCGGGAGGAGTGAGTCACGAGACCATTTGAGGGTCAACCAATCGCTCCAATTCAGCTACTCTTGAACAAGGCATACGAGCTCCCAGCGCTATTAGAGACATACTACAACATAGATCGCCTATGCGATACCTCCAACCTCGATACGGTGACACGGCTATGGAGCGACTTTCGTGCCCTTCTCGCAAGTTTTCAGGAATGGTATCTAACGTTGCATTCTCAAGCATCGCGTCCAAGGATATGGTTGAGACCCGATCCTGAGACCTGGTTACTATCAAGTGAGAAAGCTCTTTGGTTCCCTAATACGATGATAGCAAATAGCCTGACGCATTATTGGGCCTTTGAGATCATCGTGAAAATGCATCTTAGTCTTTTGAACCAGATCATCTCTACAGCAAAGGGTTGTAATCCGCGAAAAGAAACGCATGTGTTCGCCGAGGCTGCGGAAGATACTTCACTTCTGACACTGGCAGATATGATTTGCGATAGCATACCATATCTCTTAAAGCCTGAGATAAGGTTGCATGGGCTTGGATTTGCTTTCTTTATCCTTCCCCTGGCTTAACGTGTGTACAAGAACGAGCAAAATCTCAGCAGTAATCGTCTTACATACTGTCGACGGGTATCTGACCTACTCACTAGCACTAAGAAATAGATTTGTCAAGATGATTCTGGGATGAGTATGATTATGGTGATGTTTGGTTGTATAGGTATGGCCAGCGTAGTGCGTCATTGATGCCAACGCCACGAACTTCTTGAACATTCATTGGCCAATATACGACGCCGCTTTGAGAGCCGTGCGAGCTATCGGGTGAACAAGGCAATTCCTCCTCCTTTACCTTTCGTTTCGTTGACCTGCACACACATCCCAGCCTTTTTGTAGAAGCCTCTATTCTTCTCCCCGCACAGCACACTAGCCACAACATCTTCGCCTTCTTTCTGTGCTTCTAGAACACCCCATTGTGCCAGCAGCTTTCCAACACCTCTACCTTGATAGTCTGGATGTACACCACAGACATGCAAATCCCAGCATTCAGCGCGACGCCCAGTCCAATACTTCTCCGAGTTTGCGACGGCAGTGTCGAGGAACGAGGTGCGCGTAGGATCGGCGGCTCGATTGGGAAACAGTGCTAGAGATGTGAAATGGTATGTCTTCAAGAATGGCGCGATGAGATTACCTGCGGAAAGGTAAATGTAAGCCAAATCACGCCCTCATCCGCTTCGAGAAGTTTTGCGATGAACATACGTGGATCTGCTTTCCCCAGCTCCTTGGCCTCACCACCTTTCCCGAGTCTCCTCCAATCCGCGGCTCCGACAACCTTTTCATCGTCTGTCACGACGAGGAATTGATGCCGCCAGTCCCAATATCGTTCTCGAATACCGCGCAGCAGGAACCAATATACGTGATCGGGATAGTCTTTGCGGTGCGGATGCATGATCTCGCCAATGATCTCATCGTCAAAGAATGCCGCTGTCCATACTGTCGCTATGGAAGAAAGATCTGAAGATGTTGCAGCTCGAAGCTCGAACTGAGGTATCATGGTGCCTTCCGCTGACAAGTCGAATACAAGACAGAGCTTCGTGCACGGCAGGTCCTGTTGCGACAAGCCCAGTAATATCTCAGCAACGAAGCAAGTGCGTTTCTGCTGCGGGATTTAACGCTTACTACATAAGCACCTTCCAACAGACGTGGCTGTATTTATAAGTGACGGACGTACTTTATCCTGTTGTGAGATGCCCCACATGCCGGCTGCACCTCAGTCGCTCCGCGCGGGGAGTATGCAGACATCAGATTAAACATATCGAATCCTTCGCTTCGCCATAAACGGAATCGGTCGGGGAGAAGAGGTCATACATTTCTATACTTCACTACGACCTTTTCTCTACACGGCTTTTCGGCGCTCACAAGGCCTGCACCACCTGGGCAACAGCTGAGCGGCACGCGACGCAATTCGTTCACCTGGTGGGAGTCCACACGCGCCTCGCAAAAACAGCTATCCATATATATTTTGCTCGAATTCGGCTAGTACCTCCATACTCACTTACATCACATCCATAATGGACAGAATCTTTTCAGAAGCAACCAGCGTGGTTGCTGAGCATGCTAGCATCACTGGCCAGCCACGGCTTGTGCGACTTCATGACGACAATTGCTCGTCGTCAACACCAGTGCGCAGCCGCTTTCCCATTCCGAACGAGCTCCTCGATATTGTTCTAGAACACGTAATCCGCAACAACACGTCAAGCTACCGCGATATCCTCACCTTCCTATTGACTTGTCGAGCCTGCAACACACCGGAGTTTCAAAAGTACATCTATCGCACTGTGTGCTTTGCTCCCAACCCAAAGAGCATCGCTGTACTGAAAGCCATCTATCCAGTCCGAGCAAATCTCGTGAAGGCTTTGGTGTACAGAGATGCAGCGCCTCAAGTACTAGAAGTTGCGGAGCGGAAGTTTGCGGGCCTAAGCTATCACGACCCCGAGTTTTATCGCCCATGCGCACACGATCGAGAGACGAATCCGTGTCTTTAGTCTTCGTAGTGGGGAGACCACGATTTCAGTTGGTTAAAGAAGTTCACCAACTTGGAGGAACTCTGTTGTCATCCAAGCCGCAGCATGTATTCCCCGACTATAACCAGACGACTCATAATACCCTCTTTGCTAGCTTCAGAAAGCAGATTTATCGACTGGCCTCCAAGATTACAGGCTGACCGAATACAACCGTGGGACATGAATTCCTTGCCAGGCCAACGCACTGGAAGCTACCAATTGTGGTACGAATGTGCGAAAGCTCAGGTCAGGCATTCTATGGACATCTTCTATTCGTTGGCGAGGTACCTCGATCATTGTCAGGGCGAGCGATTTACGACAATCTCGCTTAGCCTCAATGCACCAGGCTCGACTTCTCTTTGCACTCGCGAGCTGCAGTGTAAGAACATCACTACGCTCGAATATAAATACGATGGCAGTATGTCAGGCGTGCACGCCAACCACCCTTCCACTCTCGATGCAATCTGCGACACCGCCGCCATGCTCAGTACGTTGGTTTCTCGACGTTTACGGCATCTGACCTTCTCAGGTAAGTCGCTGGCAGAGTACGGCGCGCTTGATATGATGAAATTATGGGGTCAGCGTGTACCGAAATTGCGTCGTCTTGCTGATCCAAACTGGGTTTCTACGCTCGAAACACTAAGCCTTATCAACATCGAACTGAACAAAGCATCGGTCCGGGAGATGCTTCAGTTGTCAGTGAAACTACGCCTGGTGAACGTGGCGTTCATCGAGGATTCAATACAAATCTTCGAATTTCCACACCGGAGACGCCTTAGATCTGTGGACGTATCTGGTCTTATTCTTGTTGCAGATGAGACCATACCTCGGTACGACAGAGCTTGGGTTGTGGGTAGTGAGATAGAGGCTGCAGCGACTGTCAAGAAGTATGGCCAACATATTCGCGAGCCGCTGTTTTTGGAAAACATTCCACATGTGCCACCGAAAGATCTCGAGCGCTACATATTGTCAGGAGGGCCATCGCCTCTGCGTCTGGAAAACATGTGGACAACATCCGAGTATCTGGCCTTGGGCAATGGGTACCATTAGTAAATGAGCAGCCATTGGGGATAGGAGGTAAAGTATCAAGTACATAGATTAAAGAGCACTTACCAGTCCAATTCGCTCTCGCTTTTAAACCGTAATCACTAGTCTTACAACTACCTTTCTTATGCTCTCTCTAGATGCGCGGCTCTCCACGATCACATCTTCAACCACAATCTCACGCTCCCTAAAACATACGGATTCCATATCCATTCCCATGTCAGCAAGCGACTACTTAATCGCAGACCTATTCATCCGACAAGTTCAACAAGAGGGCACCGCGCCCGATTCGGAACTAGGTTTCTTCGCACAAGACTCAGATGGGCAACTAATTGCTTAGAAACAAATGCGGGATAGATGCGTGTACATAGCTATCGCACTACTCATTAGTATCGGAGCTGGATTCTGGGCTGTAGCGTCAATGTATGCCATGGGCGGGTTGTGAAAGCCCACCCTGAAGGTACCTGCTGGAATTCACGTCGATTCAGTGAGGGGATTGGCGGTCATGTATGCTTCCATCCGGGATGATCAGTACAACTTGTTAAGAAGAAGCTTTTTCGTAGAAGGCAGTTTGTGTGTTAGTCAGCAGATTACGTGGAGTGGAAGCAAGACTGCACCCGAACGTTCTTCTACAACTCTCCATCAATTTTCGCGTCGAACGCATCATGATACATATGTTGTTCAATACCTGCCAGAGTGAAAACTCGCTACACCCGCTTTGCATGGCGCAATCACCGCCAATACCAGCTGCACCCAGATACCACGTAGCACTATCCTGTCCTCACTCCGATGATCTTTCTCCTTCAACACACATCGATCTCCACACTCTCATCTAGGAGCGTTTCCTCGTCGGCCTTCCAGTCTTCGGTTTTGCAGCCGGTGCCACAGGCGTACTGTATGTGGATTTCATAGGTTGCCCTGTCTTCTCCTTCGCAGCCGATGCCGTGGGCGTAGTCATCGTAGATTTCCTGTGTCGTTTCGCCGGTCTTCCAAGAACATCTTCTTCATCTTCCAGTGCGTCCATGTAGTCTTCATCATCATCGATAACGATACGCCGCTTTCGTGACCGATGGGGAAAAACAGGTAAGGCTGTATCTTGGTTTTGTCCGAGGGATAGAGGGGTGTTGCTCTGAGAGGGACGAGATGGAGCCTTACTAGCTGCTTTTCCTCTTTTTTGTGCGATAAGTTGCGCAAACCGAAGGAAGTTGGCTCCGCCTTCCCCGAGGTTCACACGGCTGCTATCAACCTCTGTGTGGTCTGTGAACGTGAATGCGCTCGCGCCACATTCGCCGGTCGGATTGAGCTCCTCCGACGGGTTGACGAGCATATCTTCGAAGAAGTTTTCGCCGGCCTGAGGGATTGCAGTATCGAAAGGGTGGTGATTTGTCCTTGGCGTGTATCGGCTGCTCACTGTACCATCGCTACGGCAGGGCACTGAGGTGACCTTAAGGCCAATGTAGCATTGGCGGAAGTTCTTCTGCTTCCCGCGTTTTTCCGCTTCGATTTGACGCATTCCAAGGCGCATGTGCTCTATGTAATTTCAGTAATGTTACCAGACGCCACTGTGTGTTCACTTGCCAGCCGCCGTTGATGTAATGTCCTTGGGGATGAGACCTTCGTTCTCTGCCTCTACACAGGCATCACAGTAGAAATCTAACGCCTTGGTTATCTTGAGCGCCTCTTTCTCCTTCCTCTCCAGCGATCTCTTGTTGGCGACATGGTGACAGTTAGGGGCACATGGCTCATCGGGCCTCGGTGTTGCGATGACGTGACCGCATACCAGCACATGTTCGTAAGACATTGACGGGTTGAGACATGAATTGCTATCTGGTGCCAGTCTGACGCGTGGATAAGTGACTTCCTCGTGTATGGCCTTCTGCCGGCGTGACTGCGTCGCATCTTTTCCGAGCGAGCAGCGAGAGGAGAGCATGTTGCCAAACTGTTGCACGATTGACGGCGGCATCGCGTGCGAATGGCGAAAGCGGTCCGATTTATCTGTGGTATGCGGCAGGTACTGTTTTGGGATGTGTCAGTTGCTCGTGGTATGTTGGGTGACCACCGGAGTTAATTGTGAATGTGACGTAGGTGAAGTCGGGCGGGTCAAACAATGAGTTCAAGCGAGGAATACAATGGCTCAGAAACGGACAATTGCGAAAAGATTCACCGATGAAGACCAACAGACAGTGATTTGGTTGTGCAGACACTGCGCATCTGGTGAAGGGCAAGCTGCGCGTAACGACGCCTGGACAGTCTTCACTTCACCATTAATCCGGCAACCAAGACTTTGTCAAGTAGTTACAGCTTCCACCAGTCATCTCGTCGTCTAGGAGATATAGTCACAGCACTTTAGTATCCGATCTCTGAAATTAAATGACGACTGTGGATGTGATAGAGTGGCTCTTAGGCAGGATTGTAGTAGGAGGCAATTCTGAGTTTGTCACTTACGTACCCGACCGTGAATGTACACCCCGGAGTAATTCTGGCGGGTTGTAAGCGTGCCATTATAGTAGCATTGGAGATGAAACAAGAAAGGGTGCCAAGTGGTATCTGCAAAGAGGCATAGTCGATTCAATAAGCTCAGCAGGATTTCTGGCTTCCCCTCTCTTCGCCTCCTTCACCCAATCAGATGTTCTTCTCTCTTCCCCCCCACACACGTTCATCCATCCCCTCCCCCGTCCTAACTCTCTCTTCCACTCCTCACAGCTCCTTCTTCAAAAAGTGCTCCGGCCGATGATCCGTCTCATAGTCCACATGAACATACGCTCTCTCCACATCGGGCAGACTCTCCAACTTAATCTGAAGTTCCTCAGCCACATCATGTGTAGCACGCAACGTAGCTTCAGGATCCATGACGATGTCTACTTCGACGATGAGGCGGGGACCAGAGTGGTAGGCGCGTACGGTGTCTATTTGGAGGATGGTGGGGGAATGTGTCATCGCTATGGTATGAGCGTTAGCGAGTGCTAGGAGAATGGCAAGGCTGGCGCCTCCTGGATGGATTGGTGGGGCATAAAAGGACGGAAAAGACTTACAGATGTAGGTGATGTGCTGCAACATGGCTGTATCAGCCGTGACGCCGATCAGAAGTTGGAACTCCGAGTATGCTGTTCTCGACCAAAGGAAGATGATCAGGACGGATAGTATCATCGCGCCCATGGGATCCAACCACCATTTCAGCTTTGATCCACCGACAGACGTCAAGACACCGAAGCCATTAATGAAAAGGTCGTTACGGTGGTCTTCCCATAGAATTCGGACTTGGGAGTACTTGTTCCGAAGAGCCCAGCAGTACAAGAATAAGGAGAATTTTGTCGCAAAAGCAATGCTGACAGCGATTACGCTGGGTAGAAAGAAGTCGTTGGTTTCAGGTCCAGAATGTTCAGCGACCGTACGAATAGATTCCACAATGATAACCACCGAAACGGTAATCATAAGCGCGCAGAAACAAAGGTTGCCAGCGGTCTCAATCCTTGCTTTCCCTGAGGGGAATTTCCTTGCATCGACGCGTGCGACAGCGCGGTTGCACATGATTAACGTGAGGTTGGAGAGGGGGTCGAAGAGCGAATCCGCCATGGTCGTGAACAGCGACAGCGAACCCGATGAGACTGCAGCGTAGAGTTGCAACACGGCTAGTATGATGTTCGCGGCGAAGGAACCGATGACGGCGATTTTGTACTTGAGATGGTTGGCCGTGTCTTCATCTTTTGCGGCGGCACGGTGTTCGGCTACAGGTTTGAGTAACCTCTCGATGTTTTCGTTTTGCGCCGAGTAGAACTCTTCCAGCTTCTTTGCACTGCGGGCTTTTGTATTGAGGGTGATGGGGCCACAGCCATCGCGTTTACGCGACGTGTTGGCACGGATCAGGGCGAGCTCGGATTCTGGTTTTATAGCTGACGACAGCGAGTATGGATCGTTGTCAGGAGTATAGGAGGGCGGGGATTGTGATTCGATGTCTTCGTGGTAGCTGCTGTGGCGTACGGGGACGTGGCGAGCTACAGGGTCGCGGTCAGTGGTAGGAGCCGTGGTTTCAACGGCGGTACTGCTAGCATCATTTTTGCGGATTGTCGAGTCTGCATGACCGTGTGTGGGTTGCGTGCTGCTGCTGCCACTGGCATTGAGGTGGACGTGGTGGTGGGGACTTGATGTGCGTTCGATGCGGTCGGGATGTGTATGGAAGGGGTGGGGTTTCATGGATATAGCGCGGTGGAGATCTGGCTCTGACATTGTTGCGATAATTTACCAATCCGCGCGTTGATGTGGAAGAAGAGGTACTGAGGATGCGATTATCGCACTCCCTTCACCTGGATGACCAAGGTGGCGGCGATGGAGTAGGTCCGAAGGATAGATAGCCAAGCTCCATGGTTGCGATCGACGGCTTGTCGGCCAAGCTTGCGAGATGCACGTGGGGAAGGCGTGCGCGGCGGCTGGAAGGTTAGGTGCAACTTTATTCATCTTCACGATTACTTTTGCACAAATTTGTCCTTGTCAAAACATACATACGGACAAACCTAGGTGGACTCGATCCAAACTCAGCATCTATGGTTCATTTGTCACATGCCACTCCATTTCCGCAACCATGGTACAAAGCCTCCCTCAGGTCCCCGCACTCGCGCATGTGGAGCACTTGCAATCCAAGATGCCTAATCGATAAGACCCGCGCCGCGTCGCAGCATTCCGTCATCGGCCATCCCCATCCCCATCCCCATCCCCGCCTCGCCTCGCCTGTCCTGTTTCGCAACCCCTAGTACCACGTGCGTCACGTTTCTCTCGATTCCTTCCAACATGGATTGTTAACCCTGCATGTATCGTGTCATCAAGAGAACAGAACCCGCGCACACTCACCGATAAGCATACATGTCGGTTAAGCATTTTTCTTGTAGGACAAGCAACCAAGATAGACTTATCCCCCGCTGTGGACTTGGTACTTGATGTCGGATCGCGCAGGGAGAAGTGTTAGGACCGTCGTGTTGGTGTAGTCCAGACTGATGGTATCGTGTAACGGTAATGTACATGCACCCGTCGTTTCTTTGGGCTGTTCAGTACATAACAACAGAAATGGTCGCAAAACTATCCAGGTACTCGTACTCCGCCACTGCGCGACTGTGAGTCCGACGTGTCGTTGTGAAGTCCACGTTCGCATGCACAACTCCTTAGGCTAAACACATTGTCGCGCAGCAAGATGTGGAGTACATGAGTGATCATGCAACCACGCAACAGCTAAGAGGGGTATATGTTCACTGTTAAGCCCTCTCTGACATTCATCACAATAAACCTATTCTAGTCTTAAGCGAACGGAAATGATGTATGCGTTCATGTCTATGTCTAACTACGTTTCACCCTGCATGCATGACCTGGCATGCGATCAGCGTTGCGCCTATTTAGCCACCACCAGAATCCGGGGTATAATAATGCTCACCCCCTGTCTATAATAGCGAGTGAATGAAGAAAATCTAACCACGTATGCGGTACATGTATCTGCAGACCGGTGAAAGGGTGAAATAGGAGCGATGCAGAGTTGGGGGTAAAAGGACATAGCAAGTACAGGGCTTAGGCTGTGATGTAACATAGAAGAGGGGTGAAATATGCGAGATTGATGCAGGCAAACGCAGCGAAAGTGCAGAAAGGAAAAAAGTGATACCCACATGCGGATCCGCCTCGATGCTCTCGCGATGCCGGCCAGCCTTGCTTTCCATTCATATAACCATGTAAGGATGTGGTCGATTGACAAGAGAAACAAGTGAACCGGTTTCGGGAGAACAATTCCAGAAGCCGCTGATCCATCTATAACCCGTGCCAATCATCCTTTGCTCCGAACAGTAGCCTGAATCCTGGATTTCCATGTGTGTGTGTATATGAAACCAGGGGGGGTAAAGGGCAGTCCATGTGCAGGATATTCCACGTGTTCGGTTTCACTGCCGGCTGTTGTAGATTGCTGTTTCTTTTTGGCAGCTTTTATATATGCCATCGAGTCGCGACATGATAGCCCTGTGGCTATGCGTCGTCTGGTCGGCTCCGGTATCGTCGGTCGCACAAATTCGCCTTGGTGCGTCTTCGTCAAGACTAACAGCGCATATGTGCTGCGCAAACGCGGACCTGCGTTCCAACGCTAGGAGGGTACAGCCTCGAACACCGCGCATGCTGCATGTGCTATATATCGAGAGAAGGCTAATCAGATCCAAACTCGGACATTGGATACTGACAGATCGACAAGAGCGTTACCGTAACACTCCTTAATGTCTTCTTTAGTTCCCATGCATCCAACACGCCCCTGCGCTCCAGAATCCTGCGCCGCACCCGCATACTCATACTCCCCTGTGAGTCCAAAAGGATTCTCTAGCATATCGGGTAGATTTGTATCCCACATCATATCGTCCCAGAAGTTGTTTAAAATCGTCGGATCGTTGCCGGCATTGGCCCAGGTAGGTGTCGCTGGGTTATAGTGGCCGAATGCGGCGGGATGTTGCTGTTGAGTGTAGACGGCATGGGTATTGAGCATAGTTGGCGCGGCGGAGGTACCAGGAACGGCGAAGTGTGTGTGGGTTTGCGGGTGTGTTTGTTGTTGTTGGTATTGTTGGGGATGGGATATGTGTGGCATAGCGGCCTGAGACTGACGGGATAGCGTTGATACGTTTGTTTTGTAGGCGGCGTAGAGGCGGGTGACTGCATCGCCGCTTCGCTTTGCTGCGATACTCCAGTCTTTGACTGTTTCGAAGAACGCCAGTGCTGTTTCGATACTGGCCTTCCACTTCTCGACCTCTTCTGGTATGCTTGTGTCGCTGAACAAGGAGACGAGGGGTACCATGCATGCTTGGAAGCAGAACCATACTGCGTTCCAACCTGAAATGAGATCGGGCATACATTCTTGACTAATCTCTTCGATCGTCTTGCAGGCGATGAGTCGACATTTGCCCACTGCGAGCTTTTCGTCCGCGCTGAGTGCGACCCAAGGAGAGCGTCGAAGTGCTGCGGTGAGGAGGATTGGTCGATGGAGGATGATACGGATGTTCTGAAAACGCCACTTCATAACCAGTCTGGTTCGCCGAAGGAACTCTGGACTCGGCTCGTCAGGGTTTGAGAGGATCGATGGAAGCTCTTCGTGCCACTTCAGAATCTGTGCATCGTAGCTAGCCGTTTCTGCGGGGGAAAGGAGTGGAGACTCAACGAGTCGGTCCTGTATCCTGGTAGCGATCTGACAGAATGCTGAGGCGTGGACCAGAGGAAGGATCTTAAGCTGTTCAATGTACTGAGGGCTATTGGGTGGCGGTATGGCCTGGGACTGTTGGTAATATCAGCAAGCATTGACTGCAGCAGTCTTCAAGGAGTCTTACAGTGTTCACAGCCGTGCCAGGTCTCAAAACAGTGATGGAAGGCCCCATCCTACCCAGCGAAGGTCGTCCCGTCGTAGTAGATGCCCAAGAATCCAGGCAAAACAAACTCCACCAAATACGTCGCCTCATCTCCGGGGAGATGGAGTCTTCCTCACCCGGTGCCATGAATTGCCTACTTGCATCACTACGTTCCGAGTACTCGCGATGCAAACCTAGCGCGGTAGCCATACGAAGTGTACCACCCATTAGGGAGTGTGCTTCGTTTGGGCGGTTGAGATAGTGCATGTAGTATCCACTCATAATAGCCAAGGCCTGGAGGACTTCTAGATTACCGCTTCCGAATGATTCGAGAGACAAGTGCTGCCGAGATCGATTGAAGTAGACATAGTGTGCTTCGTTGTCTGCAGCTAGAGAGGCAAGCGATCCCAATGCGAAGACCATGTTCAGTAGTGCCAGCCATGCCGAGTCCTTACGGTTGCCGTACAAGAACGTGGACCAAAACTTGCGCTCATCAATCATGGGGCAGAAAGGATGTACGCGATCGAAGTAGCTCTCAATCAGCTGTTGGCCATGCTCAGGAGGCGGTAAGGCATCGGGTCTGCTGTCTGCTAGCTCCGGTGGCGGAGACCCTGCGCGGCTTGGTAGCGCAGTCTCTTGACTATTGTGTGCGATGAGCGAACGCGCCTGAGGTGCGCATCGTACGATAACCTTTAGCGCCGCTGTGATGGAAGAGATGCCAACATAGGAGGATAGGCGGTCGACAGACATTGATAGTCCGTTCACATCGTCGGAGATGCCTTGGACACGGAGCTGGTGCTTCCGTGCCTCATCCCAGTAAGGATCTTCGGGTGGAGCCTGCTCGAGTGCTTCCAAGCTTTCGGCTCCATCAGATCCAGCTTGGACATCTGACAACGCTTGCGAGTCTGCTGCCGATGGTGATGTCGTCGAGTGAATCGCAGTAGAGGAAAGAGCTAGTTCTAGCAGTTCCTCGCGTGGAAGACTAGCTAGCGATTCCAGGTTCTTCACCCCATACAACTTTGTCAAAATGGTCTTATACTGTTCGATGTTATTGGAAAGCTTGTCGACTAGTCTACCAAACTAATTAGCCCGATCCGTTCTGACGGCGTTCTAGAATGCTCACTTTCTGCTAGGCACAACTCGTTGCGCAGGCTTCGAATAGCCGCATGCCTCAGGGTGTTGGTACCATTGGCACTGCCCACAGGGTTGTGAACCGTCACATCGAATCTTGCGTCGCCTGCATTCGACACACGCGTTGCTGGTCGATATTCGTCTTGAGCCTGGTGGTCGTGATGGTTTCCCCGCACTGTCGCTGTCTGCTCCGGGTGACCGCATCCCCACGGACGACTGGAAGGTATGAAACATGTTGCGGTGACCCCGGTGGTATGTCGGCAACGTGCTTCAAAGCCACAACTCGAGAAAGGATAGGAATTTCAGACCAGAAGTGTCAGACGACCCTGCATCCAGGTGCCAGGTCAAGGAGGAGAGTCGGTCAAATATGTCGTGGCAAGAAGGTGATAACCAGAATGATGGTACAAAGTACCAGTGGTACGTCCCTGGACCAATATAACAAGAATCGGAACTAGAGGTCGACGAACCGGGATCGATATATCAGAGACGCTCGGTAGTGCAGTTTGAGCAACGCATACCATCTGCAGCCTGAATCAAATAAGATGCACGGAGGCAAAACGTAACGTAGGTGCGTCTGGTTCCCAGGCATGTGCCGTCATAATCCTGCAGAAGCTTGTGGTATACTCGGCGCGGAAGCTAGTAGCAAGTCGCAGGGCCGGAGCGACAAAAGGGCATTCCAGAGTGGACATTCGAGAGGGTATAATCCCCGCATTATAGCCCACAGCACCCCTGTTTGCATGCAACAGGGCTGACTGGTGGAGCGAGAGAGAGAGAGGAGAAAAAAAGAAGGGCATGCGCGGCCGTTGAGACGGGCGGACGGGAAAGGATTGCGTCTTTCGCGAGGGGAGGGGGCCAAGCGAAATTGGAGTAAAGATGGAGCGTGCCGCTGCCGGCGGCTTCGAAAAGGGTTCCAGAAGAGATCGCGCACGGCGTTGCCGTTTTAGAGCGCTATGCTGGTCGACTGACATGAAGCAACCTTTTTTTCGCTGCTATGCCTGCGGCAGCACTACTGCACGTCGTTTCAGCGAGAGCGGATCATCCTTCCCGCCACGATCAAGCAGCGCGCGTCCTCGATCGCATGGGCGCCGACGGCCATGGATGGCGTGCCTACGTTAGAGACGTGACATGTGGGTGTGCGACTCTGGGGAAGGTGGTGCGCTGCGAACCTAAATCGCAGACCCTAATGTCGAACACATGCTTTCGGGTGAGTGGCTCCCGACCTATGAAGGATGTCATTGCAGGCAAGCCGCGTTACAGGCGAAAACGAAGGGTGAGCATGCGGCATATTCGCTACCAGCGCCTTCTGCCGACATGTCACCATTCAAAAAGCCTATACCAGCTTCCGGGTCACGACCCAGCCTGTGCCGAGAAGCACAAAAACCCACCGAACGCTGCTGCGTGCTGGCTGCGAACCGGCTTTGCGTGATGGCATGCGGCTAGGTTGCATCTGCCTGCACCCCTCTACCCCATGCAGGACAGTTCCAGCCAATACCGTGAAGCGCCGGGCAACGCCATTTAATTAGCCCTGGAAACTCAGCATGTTCGATAGACACTTTCATATCAGAGGCTTGGCGGATACATGACGATGGACCTATAGCAGCCTCACATATACCCCTCGGTCCAAACTCTACTCGACAATGCCTGGCTATTACGCAGCGCAATCCCATTCTTCTGGTCCTTGCCTATAATGACCGTGTCGCAAAGTTTATGTCACACCATACGAACTCGTGCCGATGAGCTAGTCGACGCTGTTGATGATCAAGGACTTGTTGTACTTGCGCGTCAGCGTGCGCTGGAGATACCTCTAACTACATGTACTTGCAATCACATGTCATGGTCCCACAACGTGGTCATCCTGCTTCCAATCCATACAAGCAACTCCACATTCTGAATCCTTCGAGCTGACACCTAATCTTTGCCCAAGTATGTCCACCTCAACGGCTCATCCTGCTTACCCAAGCCCCTTACCTTGATGATCTGCTCATCGCCAGGGACTACATCGATAGCACTGTCGTGTACAAGAACACCTGAGCGCTCTTCAAAGACAAGACCTTTTGTCGGTTTCTGAGCCTTGACCACAATAGTCTCGCCCTTTGGTGTGACTTCCAAGCCACGGTCCTTGAAGTCCAGATACTTGAGAGGCTGTGGCCAATCGACGTCGCGGGACACGATTTCGCCATCAACCCATATGCGTACGGCTAGGACGTGCGGCTCCTCGTTCCGGTTGTCGATCGTACCTGAGAGGACGTCGGTCGTTCCGTTCGGTATGAGTCTGATGTCCTTCTGGGTGATCTTCTCCTTAATCTCCTTGCCGCTCTCAACGCTAATATACCGTAATTCAACGGTTGCTACCACTTCTTCCAGCTTCTGACTCGCAACCCAGACTTCGTAGTCGCTGGTCTTGGGCACTCTGGCATGCACTACACTCCAATCAAAGTGCGCCCGTTTGACTGCGACAGCGATGGGCGCAAGGACTCTGCGCATAGCATAGTAAGCCGGTTTCTTGCGTTGGAAGTAATCGACAATGGACCATGAAGTTACTGGCCAGCAATCGTTGAGTTGCCAGACGAGTGCACCACCACAATGCCTGTTTTGACCCCACTGGCGCCTCCAGCCCCTGTAGCCGAACATTAGTGCTTCGGCTTGGGACAGCTGTGTAAGGTGGATGAACGACTATTCGCTGTTAGTGCCTTTACCGGCTATATTGCGGCCCACTTGGTCATAGTTCCCGACCATGAACCGGGTAACCGTCGGACGGCACATACCTCTAGATCAGTCTTGGTGCGGAAGTTTTCCACCAAATACGTGGCTATCCTCCGCTCATGTCCGTCCGCCTTGTTGTGGAAATCAAGCATGTGGCTTTGCGGGTATAATTGCGAGGGGTCGGTGCAATAGTACTTGATGGTGTCGATATGAGGAAATGCTTCCATGCCAAATTCGCTATTGAAGCGGCCGCCGAGGGTGTCGAAAATCTGGTATTTTTCCTGTGTGCCATGCCATACTGCATGCATCGTAAGTATACTATATGTGAAGCAATGTGGAGATTATTACCGTTCCATTGATGCATGTCACCCACTGTGGGGTTTGATGTCTTAAGGCCGTCGCCCCATGGTGACCCAGGATGGTATGGCACATGTGGGCTTTCCGCCGCAACAACGTCGGGCAGTAACTGTAAAGCTTATTGTGAGCTTAATTGTATTTCCTTGCATACGACGCGCACCTACCTTTTCATAAATATATCGAGCGGGAAAGTCAGTCTTGAGCCAGTTCTCCGGGTTCTTGTCCTCGTAATCGTAAGTCAGGCCATACGACTCCTGCACCTGGTAGTCCTCATTGTTTCCCGCATAGATGATGATGGAAGGGTGATGTCGCAGCCTGGTGACGTTGGCGGTGCACTCTTCCTTGATTGATCGCAAGATGTCCGGAAAGGCGGGATAATTGCCGCATCCAAACATGAAATCTTGCCACACCAGGACACCAAGTTCATCGCAGATGTCGTAGAAGATGTCTTCTTCCCAGATGCCGCCACCCCATATTCTGATCATTATTTGATAGCCATCAACCATCATCTCGAGCCATTTACGGTATTTCTCTTCGGTTACACGTGGAGTGAAAGAGTCGGCGGGGATCCAGTCCGAGCCGCCACAGAACACATCAACGCCATTGACGCGGAAGTAGAAGCTCTTACCAATAGCATCTGGTTCCTGGATGAGCTCGCCTTTCCGGAATCCTGTTCGGCGTGATGTTTGATGTACTTCCGCTCCATTCGCGAGAACCGTTGCAGTGATGGTGTACAAGGGCTGCTCGCCATAACCATGAGGGTACCATAGCTTCGGACTGTTGACATGAAAATCCACTTTGACCACGCCGTCACTGATTTTTGCAGTCTCTCTGAAGACTCGTTGATCTCCATCGAAAACATCAAAGCTAACGCTGTCTGCAGAAGCTCCCTCGATTGCGGCAGAGATAGTTCCTTGGACCGATTTCAGGCTATCGTCAAGGTTGTAGTCGACCCTCAAGTCTTTGGCTCTTGCCTGATAAGTTTCCAGCCGTACTTCGCGCCACGGACCGCACGTGTTCAAAATTGGTCCCCAGTCCCAGCCCCAGTGGTATTGAGCTTTCCTCACAGCAAGCCTTGACATGTCGCCGTTGAATCCAACCCATTTATGATCTGGGTACTTTTCCTGAATCTTAATGGCCTCGAGCCGGGCAGATGCAAAGTCGATCTCCAAAGTGTTCGTGCCCTCAGAGTTGAGCCTCTTGGTCACGTCAAGGCGATGCGGGATAAACATGTTGTCGCTCTTGAGGATAGTCTCTCCGTTAAGCTTGACGGTAGCGAAGGTGTCCAAGCCGTCAAATGCTAGTACGTGTGCAATGCCCTCCTTTGCTTCCTGTACCTTGGGCAGCTCGACTTTGTATGTCCAAACCTTGTCTGCCACCCACTCTGCTTCAAGCTCGTTGAAGCCCAGAAAGGGATCCGGAATTCTAACTCATCTATCAGTTTCTGTCAAACGTTTGCGATCCTTGGAATATCAGAACATACTTGTCATGGTCCATCAAGTCCAAGTGAACATTAGTCGGAACCTTTTTGACCGACATCCAGCCATCATCACCAGTATCATCAGCCTGCTTGAAGGTCCAACTCTTTGACAACACGTGGACACTCAGAGCTTGTGCTTTCGCCATGGTGAATGAAGTTCGAGATGGTAGTGACCGACCGAATCTTCTGCCAGCCTTCAAAAGTCGCTGCCTGAGACTACCAATGAGCGGGGTAAGCAGCACCACCAGGGATGCCCTTTCTTCTTGAATGACGACTGAGCATCCTCTACCATACTAAATCAGACAATTGACTTGGCCGGAGCATGTGGTGCCGCGTTGAGCTCCATCGAGCGGTTCGTAGCACCATGATGTGATCCATAAGGGGTATGCGGAGAGGCTGCTCCGCGCCCAAGACGGCTAGTGGACCGCCTATTGTGGATCTGACGTCGGAAGATATGGCCCTGAGCCGCAGTTCAGCCGTCAGAAGGCCACGAGGTGCAGGTACAGACGGTGAATTGCAAGATGCGATCGGTGTTCGTTCTTCCGTGTCGTATGGAGAAGTTGGGTAAGACACTGTAGGCGCGACGGCAGTGTTCCGGGTGGTCCAGCCCCACGCAACGTGGGGTATCCCAGCCCAAACTGACTTCAGGTTCCTGAGTATGTAGGCTTTTACCGACGTGTAGCACCTCACAATGGTTGATCTACCAATAGAAAATTGAGCAACTTCCGGCTATCTGAAACGTGTAGGTCTAAAGTCTGATGATATAGACTTTGTCACACCGTTAGCTTGCCCACAACGTAATCCTCACTGCATACGACTCTTTTACGTTGAGAGAAACGGTTGGGAGGAAATCATTGAACTAGACGCTCAAGAGTTAATTGGAACAAAGACGAAGGGGTATAAAACTGAAACTCCTGCAAGGCTTCCACCACTAGCCCATGTACGACTATCCAACCATCAGACAACAGCAATAATGAGATACCCGAATCCCATGAATGACAAAGCGCAACTACTATCCTGCTACTATAAATGTGAAGCCGAAGCCACAGCCATCACAACCAGAACCAACGCGAACGTAGTACCGTCTAGCCGTGTGGTTCTCGATGCAGCGCTTCTCCTTACCATATCATTCCTAGACTTCATCATCATCGTAGCTTGTTTGTCGACTCTCCCTTGCTGCGCCAACTGAAGCATTTCGTCTCGGCTCGTTGAAAGGATCGTCGTCGAACGCGCACCGGGACAGAAGACCACTTCAAACCCGGCACCAGAGGGGATGATGAAGGTGGAGGTTTGATCGTCAAACGCTGTTGTGGTTATTAGTCTGGCTCCATTCATTACATGCTGGGTCGATCACGTACCAAAGCTGTACGCATCTGGGCAGACTGCCTTTACGTTTTTGGAATACTCGCTCGGCTTACACATACTAGCGGAGTTGTATTCCCCTGTACAGCAATCTTCGGGTCGATTGTTCTTTGCGCATGCGGAGAAGCAAGGATTGAACTGTGGCCTCTGAATGTTGTCGTCAGGATACGGGTATACGCCATCGCCAGGTTTCTCTGGAGGGTTCTGTTGCAAATCCCATGGACACCACTTGGAGATCTTATTCTCGTCCACCTTCTGGTCAAAGGATAGTGGGTACGAGGTGTTCGTGCGTAGGAAGTCGGGGTATTCGGGATAGGGATTGTAGCCCCGCGGAGCTAGGAGCCCGTCTGTGCCCTGGCATGACGGGTTCGTGAGGTTCGGGGGGATGTCGTCGAGTGTGATATTCTCGAGTGGCTGCAGTACGATTGCCATGGGTACATTGTAGCCATCGACAAGCGAGATGTCGTAGTATGTGTGTCCATCTCCGGCGTCTAACGTGAACTCGGCAAGCGAAACAGGTACGTCTCCCTACATCCAAGTCAGCGGTATATCAGCATAGAAAGTAGTAACATACCCCAACTTGACAATTCAAGGCGCCATTGCAGTCGCCAGATGTGCAAGCCTTCCCACGACCCGATTCGGCAGCACTGCCGTCGCTGTTGAAGGTACAATTTGTTCTACCCCACACACGACCCTGCCAGTCCTCTGATACAGTCTGATTCTTTGTCTCCCCAGGTTCAAGCTTGAAGCCGTTCTCGCCAGGCCCTGTGCCAGACTGCGTCGAGATGCCAGGCCAGATGGTCTCAGGACAGCGATTGGTCACCAGCAGGGGGGTAATGTCCAGCTTCCTTCGATTGGCTTTCCAAGGTGCCTTCTGTGCCATGTGGTGAAAAGCGTTGGCCATAGGTAGCGCGCCCAGGCACAGTACAGTGCATAGTTGAGCGATAGACAAGTGGTTTACAGGCCGGGTATGATCCCTGCTGAACCTGAAAGTAGACATGATGGGCTGTGACTGCGCAGGGCGAATGCGCAATCATAGGACAAGTGCTCGTAGTAAGGAATTATTGCTAGGTATAGGATGCGAGGATATAGACCTGCTGAGCGTCGTCGTAAAGGTATGTAGATGTGCTTGAGGTTGTAAGAGTTTCGAAGGTAAGACTGGAAATGGTGGTGAGGTCAAGGGCCAGGGCCCTGCACCATAATCAAGGCACACGCCGAAGCATTGGCTGCTGTTGGTAGCTGTGAAGGAGTCGCGACTTGGTAACGGTCAGTGACGCAATGTCGTGTTCCTGCCCCTGGCAGACAAGGGTTCAGCAAGGCTGACGGACAGCCTCACAGCCTGTCATTGGCGTCCACCCGAGTGCATTCAAAACGGCGGGCCGATGTGGTGGTGGCTTGTTTGATGGTAGACTCATTGAGATATCCTAATAAAATACCCAACATCGATTAGCCAGGTTGTTTGGTGTTGCTGAGATAGGCGGCGTTGTCAGCCATCTTTGCGGCGACGAAGATGTCCTCCGATACTCTATCCCAGGGCAGTTTGAAGATTTTAGTACATGCAGATGAAATGTGTCCTAGTCATGGTAGCCGTGAAGCACATGGACGAATACAAAATTGCATGTGATCCTGGGACGTTGACATGTCACGGCCGCAGTTAGTCGGACAAAACCAAAGGGTGATCCGACTATGGGCACATGAAAGAGCGCTAGAAAGGGCCGTGGCCAATGAGAAAGTACTACGGCAATTGCCAGGCGATGGGAAATTGCATCTCCTTTCCGCAGACTGAGATTTCGTTGTTGCATCTCGGTCTCGGAGGTGGAAGGGCAAAAATGCCGGTCTCGCCACCATTAGCTGCGGGTGGTGAGATCTGCGAGGCGAGCGATCCAGTCTTGGCTCTCCTGACAATTACTGGACTGTTACAAACTGCTACATTGCCCTCTGCACACACCTGCAGATTGTATTGCTTATACTCTGCACATCCTCCCACCCTATACGCTCCTTCCTTACCTCGCACTGGTGTTCCATTACATCCCAGCTTCTTTCCCTGGGTTCCGGATCGTGTCGCCACGCAACCGCAGCTATCCACCACACCGCCGATACCTGCCTTTGAATACACACCGCTACATATAATTACCCAAACCTCACTTGTCTCCATTTTACATACCGCGAAGAACCTACCGCCGCGAACATACACTCCATGTCCACAACCACCACGATGCCCGGTCGCACCCTTCCGACGATTCCGACCGCCGAGGTGCGCAAGCACAACAATGAGAAGTCCTGCTACGTTACCATTGGTACCAAGGTTTACGATGTCACCGACTTCCTTGAAGGCCATCCCGGTGGCCCCGAGTTCATCCTCGAGTACGCGGGCAAGGACGTAGAGGCAATCCTAAAGGACGAGATCTCGCACACACATTCCGACTCGGCCTACGAGATCCTTGAAGAGAGCCTTGTGGGCTTCATGGCTACTGAGCCCGTTCTGAATGGCGCAGTGAAGAGCTCGAACCCTGCAGATATCGTGCCTCTGCCACCTACAGAGGTGGGCACACTAGAGCTCAAGGGCATGTCACAAGACGGCAAGCCGCTGTACGCCGCAACCGGCATGTCGTCTGCGGAAGATTTGTCCAAAGAAACCGACCCGACTCTGGACTACAGGCAGCACAAGTTCCTGGATCTCAACAAGCCGCTTTTGATGCAGGTCTTCTTCGGTGGATTCAGCAAAGACTTTTACCTGGAGCAAGTGCACCGGCCGCGCCACTACAAGGGAGGTGACTCTGCGCCATTGTTTGGTAACTTCTTGGAGCCGCTTAGCAAGACACCATGGTGGATTGTACCAACGCTGTGGTGGCCTTGTGTTGCGGTTGGGACAGCGGTAGCGTTCGGTGGATTATCGTCTGCCATGGAACTGGCTGGATACTGGGCTTTCGGACTGGGTTTCTGGACTATCATTGAATACGTCCTACACAGGTGTTTGTTCCATTTGGATGAGTAAGTCCAGCGTCTCGGCACGTATCAGACGGGTTCTAACAAAAAGTAGTCACCTTCCTGATAACCGCGTCGCCATTACCCTCCACTTTCTTCTTCACGGGATTCACCATTACCTTCCCATGGACAAGTACAGGCTCGTCATGCCACCTACACTCTTCGTTGTCCTTGCAGCACCTTTCTGGAAATTCGCACATGCTGTCATCTTTTGGAACTGGTATGCCGCTTTGGCTGCCTACTGTGGTGGTATCTTCGGATACACCTGCTACGATATGACACACTACTTCCTTCACCACCAGAAGTACGTATATGCATGTATCACTTTGAAGAACCCCGCTAACAATCCAAGGCTTCCTCCTTACTACCAGCAACTGAAGAAGTACCACCTTGCGCATCACTTCGCAGACTACCAGAACGGTTTCGGTGTCACTAGCCGTTTCTGGGACCGCATCTTCGGTACCGAGCTTGAGATGGGACCTTCCAAGGTCATCAAGTCCACCTAAAGTGGCGACGTACCAATAGACTTTTGTTATTAGACACCCACCTGTCACCACGTTGTCAAGATCAACATTGGAAGAAGGCGTTCAGCGGGTCTGCAAGGCCATTTTGGGTCTACACAGCTTTGATGTTTGTAGATATCTTCACGACACACTACCCCATATAATAGTAATGCCAACAACTTTATGATTCCTCAGTCACTGCTCCTCTTCGTGTACTTGGCCGCGCACGTGGATCGCTGCCTGCAGCTTCCCGCTTAGTCACGCCGGACCCTTGCCAAGACTCAGCTTTTCAAGTAACAACGCCTAGGCCTTTTGTCCGCTCTCCACCTCACCCACCTACTAACAATTGAGCGGCATCAACAAAGCTTCAATCAAGCACACATTTGTCGAAGGCAGTTCATTCAAGAGGTCATACGGAAATCGTCCGCAGTGACATCTACTACGTCCGTTCGATATCGCAATTGAAATCAATACTTGAGCCCGTGCTCGCCATCAACAACAACACATCGCCCTTTGCAGTGACATCGCGCATCACTTCCTACCAGCTACACTTATCGAGAGCTAGGAAACCGCCACCGACATGTCTACCCAGGCCGCAGTCGAAGCCCTCCTCGAGGAGACGGCCCGCGAGGTCGAGATGAAGGATGCCGAGCGCACCGCCAGCAGCGAGGTGCGCGACACCGAGAGCCGCCGTGACGATCGCCATTCCGACCGCCGTGACCGTCGCGATAGAAGCCGAGACCGTGGGGACCGTCATCGTGAGTCTAATGGAGACCGGCGTCGAAGCCGCGACAGAGACCACCGCCGGAGAGACGGAAGCCGTCCTCGTTCAAGCAAAGGTGCTGACACAGATGAAGACCGTGATAGGCCCCGCCGCAGCAGCTCGCGCGACCGCCGTGGAGGTCGTGGAGGCCGTGACCGTGGAGGCGACTTCTATAGTGGTGGAGGTCGTCCGCGTTCCCGCTCCCCTCGCGATCGAGGCAACGATAGGTACCGCGACAGGTCCCGCGACCGCCGCCGCAACGGTGGTGAAGAGCGCCGCAACAGCCGTCGCAACGCCACCCCGCCTGAGCCCGAGGTTACCGAAGACGACCGCGACAAGCGCACCATCTTCGTCCAGCAGATCTCTCAGCGCGCTGAGACTCGCCATTTGCGCACTTTCTTCGAGCGCGTTGGCCCTGTCGTCGAAGCTCAGATCGTCAAGGACCGAGTTACCGGCCGCTCCAAGGGGTAAGCACTTACTTCACTCCCACGCAGACCAGTATGCTAACATTCCCTCTAGTGTCGGCTATGTTGAGTTTAAGGATGAAGCGTCTGTTCCTCAAGCATTGGAGCTGACTGGCCAGAAACTCAAGGGTGTTCCCATCATCGCCCAGCTTACTGAAGCAGAGAAGAACCGTGCTGCTCGTCCTTCCGAGGGTGGCGCTGCCCCTGGTGCTAACGGCGCTCCGTTCCACCGTCTTTACGTTGGCAACATTCACTTCAGTGTCACTGAAAAGGATCTCCAGGAGATCTTCGAGCCCTTTGGTGAGCTTGAGCAGGTCATTCTCCAGCGCGATGAGATGAACCCTGGCCGTTCCAAGGGATATGGTTTCGTTCAGTAAGTCATTTCTACGCCCGCTTTGCACGATATGATGGCTAACACATCTTAGGTTCGTTGATCCTTCGCACGCTAAAAATGCTCTCGCAGAGATGAACGGTTTTGAGCTTGCTGGCCGCCAGATCCGCGTTGGTCTCGGTAACGATAAGTTCACACCAGAATCGACCGCCAACCTCCTCCGGACTTTCACACAACAAGCGCAGTCCTACCAAGGTTCCGCTTTCAGTGGTGCTGGTGGCCGTGGCGCCTACGCTGGTGGCTCTGGTGGTGTCTTCGACCGCACCCACAGCAAGGACGACCGTGGCGTTAGCGGTGCCTCTGCTCTTGACGACACCGACGTCGCTGGAGTCAACTACAAGACTTACGACCGCAGCAGGCTCATGGACGCTCTAGCTCGCCGCGACGCCCCCGACTCCAAGCAGGGCAGTCAGTCTGCTATGCCTACACCTACCACTCGCAAACCTACTGCACCCACTCCTGCCACTCCCATGGCTTCCAAGTGCGTCAAGATTGAGAACGTCTTCGATGCTGACGAGTAAGTTGTTCCTTCCTCTTGCGTATATTAGCTAACACTTTATCAGGGAACAGCGCAACTGGGGCGATAACTGGGTCAAGGACCTTGAGGTCGAGATCAAGGCTGAGTGCGACAAGAAGTACGGCAAGGTCGTTCACATTGCAGTTGACGCCAACAGCGAGGGAGACGTCTTCGTCAAGTTTGATTCAGTCTCCGGGGGTGAGAAGGCTCTCCAAGGTCTTAACGGTCGCACGTTCAACAGCCGCACCATCCGCGCCTCGTATGTTGTTGATAAGATCTACAACTCCCTGTGGGATGCTGCTGCGAGCAGGTTCTAAGCGATCGGTACGTCACAACTGTCGCGGGATGTTCGGTAACCACTATTGCCGAGCATACCCAATTACTCATGTGTACAGCAAACCCCATCGGTTCATACAGTTTCTTTACGGCTTGTTCTCTCGGCCAATCTTACGATTCCTACCGCGGCACAATCTTACACCTCTGGTACGTATGCATGGCGTTGACGGTATGATACGGCTTTCTTTCCTTTCTTGTTCTTTTTTGGGTATTGGTCCTTGTGCCGTGCGGGCGAAAGCGTGCACCGTGCAGTGCTTTCAATGGTCGAGGCTGCGCTGTCACGAACACATGAAGGACCAACAAAGGTTCAGAGATACTACGGATGGAGGTCTTGGTGGACACTTGAAGGATAATGTCTGGTTGGATGACGTGCAAGATTGTTTAGGCAAACGACGGGCGAGAGATTGATGGGTTATTGCTTGCTTCGGTATGTCTGTGAAGGAACACGGCCTTGTTCAGATCTTACGCTGGTCTCATAGGTTCCTCACAGACCGTCGCACATCAACGGCATTGCGACTATGGCATTGACCAGGAAATGGAGGACTCATGGCTGCTAATAGCACATAGGACCAGCTCGTCTCTTCCTTTTTCTGGATGACTTGTCTGTCAATAATCATGTGTTTTAGATACTCTTGGACCGCTCCCTTACCCTGGCGTTGATGTGGAGAGTTCAGGATACATTTTGGGGTGATTCGGCTGTGGTTTGACCCTTCTCCGCTGCTGACCTGTTTTGTTGCCTGACGTCGTGATAGGATTCGATTGCATCATTCCCTTGTGGCTAACTAGGATCATCGAATCGCCGCCCGTCCCTTCCAAGTACGACTACTAGGTCGTGACCAGCTACCTTTCTTGATATGAGGTAGTGTAAGACGTACATCTGTTCACAGTCAGATTCGGTACATGACGTTCCAGCCAATACCGCTACCAAACATATGATGCGACTCAGGAAGTGAGAACTTGGTCATCATCTACCACATCATGCTTCCCTGGGTTCCACTCAAACACCCTTATTGCTCACACGCCTGAGCGTCGTGTCATGTCGACGTACTTGCATGACATCATGCCGTTAGTGGTTCAAAGATTTGCTCTTGTATTCCTCGCGAAAGCAAGGAAGAAGAGAGTCAACCTCTCGATAAAGGCGACCAGTATGCAAGGTCTGCTCTAGTAAGCTATCAGCATGCACCAGTAGGTCATGAGTGTCGGATTGTTGTTGTACGAAGTTGAACAAGTAAGGCCATTCTTGCGTAGTGGTGTAGTAACCCACTCTCCATACCCATGACCTAGCAGTGACCATCTAAAGTTTTGAAAGTCCATCCATAAGAGCAACTACAATATCATCCTGGTCAACTGCAATTTTTTGCATTCATAAGCCGATCCGCTAGGTCCTCTAATTCTACACCTTCGACTCCGATCGCATCTCGGTCCGTTCCCTCTACTACGCCCTCGTCACCTGCACCTTGGTCACGCACAACCGTCTGCATTTCCATCTCCATTCCTTCTCCACCATCTTCATCTACTGCTCCACCTCTCAGCATCCAGACCCTATAGTCTCCATCTTTCCTCCGCCCCCATCCTAACAACTTGAACCCTTGTAGAAACTTGATCCGAAAAGCTCCTATAAATCCCTCAACAAACCCTACCTCCCCTCTCCACAGCCTCCAGGACGGCGTCGTATGTCCAAATCTGCACATTCGTTCCTACATCATCTGTCAGCTTTCCTCCATTCATCTTGTTCCTGCGATGCTCTTCCGAGTACCGCGTGTATTGGCTGCGGATCTGATCTTCAACGCACAAGGGGCATATGAAGGCGTAGACAAACACACCTTCCCGCTGCTTGAGCCAAGACTGCAAAAGCGTTGTAAAATCTTCGCAGTGGTTTTTCGGCGGCGCCGGCTTGATCAGAGAAATCGTTGGTTTACCTTGATTTGCTGATTGGTCGCTTCGTTAGTTGGAGTGGAAGATCTTGGTAGTGGTGGTTGAGTGAAAAGTGTTAGTAGTGACTTGTATTGTAGAGCGACAATGGGGAAAGAGAGTCATGGGTGCAAGTGGCTTCTTTGCTACCCACTCAAAAGAAAGTGATGAAAGTGCAGGTCCTGCAGACTCTGTCTTGACCCGATTGCACTTGGTTTGAGCGCAGATCCTGAGGAGTAATACAGTATCACGATACGCCTAACATGACCATCACGACCAACCTCACCAAGCCTCAGATATCAAGTCTATACAGCAATAATCATTACAACTATAAACCCAGCATATATCCACAAAACCACTTAAAACCACTTGAAGGTCAAAATGGTATAAACGCCTATTCCCAATGGTGAAGAAAAGGAACCACCGAAAGTGGGTGTACAAAAAAAAAAGGATGGAAAAGGATCTATTCTCCTGGCTAGTAGCTATACGCTCTGCCTTACAAGACTTTTTGGTGCTACATGATTGGGTTGGAGAGGGTGCTATGCGATTCGGGTTCGACGGTCATTTGGGGGGATGCGCATGGGTGATAGGGTCGGATTGGATGGGGTGCCGCGGTGTCGGGATACTGTGGGCTGGATGTCTCTTGTGTGTTACAGCTTTAGGAAGTGCCAGGTGACCACAGACGCGTGAAATCGTATCCATGACTGGACGGTAGCTCTCCATACCATCAAGCCGTTCCCAATACCTGGAACCTGTGACATCATCGTGTTGCGGCAAGCCGATTTCGTCTTCTCCAACAATGCGTGACAAAACTGACGATGTTGCTTTGTGAAGAATACTCGGGCGACTGCGAGGGATGCAGACCGATGATTCCATGGAAGCGACGTTCCGTGCGCGACGACATTCTTCGAACGGATAGGCTCCGAGTTGTGCTTCGAGGTGCTGGGATACGCGAAAGGGAGCTAAGACCTACAGTTTAGCCACATGCTAGACAGTACCTCCACACGGGAAGTCATCCAACATAATGACCAAAACATAGGTCAAGCAGTGCTGGGAAGGAAGGGGTATCAAGACACTCAGGCCATTACGCCTTGGTTGCCGCCTGAGGAAGGGACGTCAGTGGGCTAAAATATATATAATGGGGATGTCGACTCTACTAGAGAGGAGCAGGACGGAGGTAGGGGTTGTTGCCGAGCGACGTACCGACTTGACGCTTGATCTGTTCACGTGCCCATCGAGCAGTGTCTCGTGTTCGGCCGCTGAAGTCTGCGTTTGCGCGTGTCTCCCTCGCCATCGCGGTGAGGAAATCATGGCGGAAGTACTCCCTGAAGTCACCAGCTGGGAAAGCATCGGCAAGGTCGCTGGATTGTGTTAGTGGGATATATCAAAGGCTAGACGTCTGTACTCACCCGATAACACCACACGAAGATCGTAGAAGAGCTTCAGTACGGTTGCTATCCGCTTGGATGGTACGGAGAAGTTCGAAGATTGAGTCCAAGTAAGGAACGATGAGTTGAGCTGCAGTCATTAGCATGTCGTCGACATGAAAAGTTATCACACTTACTCTTGTTGCTGCTCTTCATGGCAACAATGCATCCATCCCATGCGTCCATGATACCCTCCCGAAGAGAAGTAATGTAGTCAATCATTTCGTAGTTACCCTCGGTGGTCAATGTGACTTGGCCAGCTTGTTGGAGCACTTGGGCAACAACAGCCAGATATGTCTCGAACGCACCGTGGATAGCATGTGCGATATCACCGAAGCACTGAAGAATAGCTGGCTTAAGCTGGTTACCGAGTTGAGGGCTGCGGAGGTTGTGGAGAAGAGAGTTCATGAATGCATCACAGAAGGGTTGAACGTTCTCGCCCAGGGATCGGGTGATATCAGATACCAGTCCTATGGCCATGGAGCAGAGAGCGGGCTCTTCCTGGTTGTTGAGGGCGTTGTACAGGAACGGAGAGAAAGCCTCCATGTACTTCTGGAAATCCTCCTCCAGAGCAGTCGCGATCGAACCAATGGCGGCGAACACGGTGTCAGGGACACTAGACTTCGGGGGTAGAGATGATAGAAGACTGAGTAGCGCCTGCATAATGCGGTCGGACTGGGGCCTAATGTCACTCTCCATTCGCTGGATGATGGCCATGATGACACTGGCCAAGCTGGTCTGCATCTCTTCGAGAGTTAGCTTGTCCTCAACATTAACGACCTGAGATTGGAGTGCCATAGACTTCTCCAGACGCTCCAGAATGACGTTGGAGAGTTCGTTGACCAGAGGAACACTGTCGCCGGCGGCGTTGTTGACAAAGGAGTTGAGGACTTCGTATGCTGCTGTGCGGAGGGTGTTATCAGCATCAGCACGCTCGGTGACCTGCAAAAGGCTCTGCACGCTCTGGGCGAAGTGAGGCGACAATGGGTTAGTTTGGCATCCGGGCTCTCCTGCGAACCTGTCGGCCAAGTTCATCAACGACCAGCAGCAGGATGCAGCCATCTTGGGGTTGCTGGCTAGACCGTTGAATAGAGCTCCTATTAGAGGAGGCAGATGCTGCTGTGCGTCGAGCGCGCTAGGAACAGCCTCGCAGATGCGGCCCAAAGCGTAAGCGGCGGAGTCCTTAACGTGGATGTTCTGGTCGTCCATCATTCCGATTAAGGTGGGCAGAGCTTGCTTGACAATCGGGTCTAGCACCGACTCCTCGGGACCCTCCATGATGGCACCGAAGGCGGAAACGGACGCATCCCGGTAGTGCCAGTCTTCCGAGCGAATGTACTTCTCGATGAAGGCAAGGACTGGCGGCATAACACCGCTGCCGACGCATTGTGCCCAGAGCTGTAGGCATTGGTATGCTGCGCGGGAGGTGTTGTATTCGTTGTCGTCGGCATCCTCATCTTGCTTGGCAAGAAGCTCGAGCAGCACCGGAACGACCTCCTGTGTGGCAACTCGTGCAAAGTTGAAGTACTCCCTGAGCTCGGTGGAGCCCTCGGCTTGAGCCTGTGTGTTGTCATCCTCGATGGCGATTTCCTCCTCGCAAACGGTGCACCAGAACTCAACAGCAAGCTTGGCAACATCTTCTTCCTCGCTCTTCATGCCTTGAATGGTGAGGCCGAATAGCGCCTTCTCCATGTAAAAGCGCATCTTGTCGTAGTAGAGACCCATGATGCGGTTGAGACATCCATACGAACCCTGCTGAATGCGGCTGTCATCCGCTTGTGTGGCCTCGCAGATGACTTGCATAATGTAGTTGCGCTCGCCTTCATTGTCAAAGTTGGAGCGCACAAACTCGATCGAGTCGCTGAGGGCGTTGATGGCTGCGACACGGACGTCGTTGTTGGCCTCCTCCTTGCGGGCACCTTGAACAACAGCCGTCAGAATAGCGTTGGAGTGATGTGCTAGTGCATCCCTCAGCTCTACGTCGTCTGTGTCACAAACAAAACCAATTGTGGTAAGCGAAGATTGCTTTTGGGCGTCGGTGCCCTGACCGACACTCTCAACGAGCGTGGTCATCAGCTCCGGCCATTGATTGCGGGGTATCTCGATCGCGGCGACGGAGGCAATGAACTGTGCGGCAGCAGAGCCTACATTCTTGTTTGGTGTGGCCAGAGTACGCAGAGCCATGTCCTTGACTTGCTGCTTGATCTGGGTATCGAGGTTGAGCCATCGTTCCTGGACCTGACGTAACCGGGCATACTCGCGAGCGGTGAAAGCGTTCTTCAGGGCCAGGGCGGCGGCCTGTCGGATCTGGGGAGCGGCTTCTTCATTTGCGAGTTCGCCGCCGAGGACGGTGAGGTATTGAGGCTGGTAAGAGAGGCGTTAGCGGATGTGTTTTGGGTATGTCTCGGGAAGCACATGCAGCCTTCTGACTGCGGGGGGGGGGACTTACAAAGTTAGAGTCGGCTGCCTGGATGAGCTGCTGCTCGGCGCTGTTACGGATGCTAGCGTCTGCAGGAAGAGTCAGTCGGGCTTCTAGAAAAGTGCGGGTCGCAGTGAAGGCAGCATACCAGCAGCATAGGTCCCCTCCAACACCTGGTTGATATCCATAATTGCTGAAGGGTGCTTCAAAGACTCAAGGCGGGGTATCTAGCGGTGGGAAGAATTAAAGAGCCGCGGTGGCGGGAGAAGCAGAAGGTGTTGCGGCAGGAAGGTAGAGAGAGAGTGTACAAGTTGCGGTGGGCGGTCGTCGTAGGGAGGGAATTTGAAGCGAAAGAAGGTCGAGCGTAGACAGGCCTAGTTCACGTGTTGTTTTCCTCCTAAAGGGTCTGCCCCACTAACAGAGCGGACTTTGGTGACGGGTGTAAGAGAGGCCGGTCAAAGAGCAGTAAGCAAGACAGCAAACAGACACAATGTTTGATATTGAGACGTCGTTGTGTCTTTGGAGGTGAGACTGGGCAGAAATTTATTCTTCCAGCTGCTTCAGGCACCATCGACGAGTTCGCCGGCAACTTGGAGGAAAGAGCGCCCGCCTGGCAACGGCGCATTGGCTCGCTTGCGCATCGTGCCTTCCCCCCCAGATTCAAGCTCGCCCTCCCGCATGCAGCCCTGTGGAAGCCATGACACTGGAACGAGGGTCCTACCATCCTGCACTGACATTGCATAGAGTTATGACACCCACCCTCGTTGTGCATTACCCTCAAGTCGTCGATTTGGCTATGTTGTCGACTCGTCTTGTAGCCAAGCCATCACCTGCAGTCTGTCAATCACCTCTAGGCTATTGGACAATACGCGCGCATCATCATGACGAATGAGCATCGGTGCATCCTCTAGTACATGAACATTGTCATCGCGGCAGCCTACATGACCGGATGTGTTTGAGGAAATGGTAGCCATGACGAAAACCTGCAGTTGAGCCCTAGATCAAACATGACATTACCCAGGCAGGCATGCGAGCTATTAGGTCAAGTTTGGAAGAAGGATCAACTCAAGTTTAGATCAGTCTGGGCGGAGACATGGATTCTGGAAGGCATAGAGAAATCGATATAGTAGTAGTTACTATGTACAATGCAATGCAGTCCGACCGCTACGGACTCAATCAACACCAGTAATGCAAAGTCATATCGCAAAAAGGAAACACCTACATCCTACCCGAAGCCCTTGGGTTCTCCGCCTCCTGCTTCCTCCAATCCCTCATCTCCTTCGTGCCTAAGCTGCCCAATCCACCCTCGCCCCTCCTTTCCCATCCCCCTAATCGAACAACAAGACCGGTCGCGTTGTCTGCGCCTTCGCTGCCAGTCGAAGTCTCAGTAGCAAAACTAACCACATCCCTCGCAGCTTGTTCCGGCGTCTTGGCCTCCTTGACAATATCCACAATCTCCTGGTCAGAAAGATGGCCAGACACGCCATCTGAACACAAGACAAGGAACGAGTATTCCGCGGGCGAGAGTTCTATCCTACGGATCTCAGGCTCGGCGGATACGCCGACGCGTTTGTGTGCCATGTCGCCAAAGGAACGCGTGTTTGCGAGGCCGGACATGCGTTCTTCGCCGAAGGAGTCGGTTACGAATGAGGCAGCGAAACGGCGGAGACGGGTGGCTTCTTCGGGGAGCGAAGGGTGGTGGTTGGATGTTAGGGGGACAGCCTGACCTGTCGCAGTGTTGCAGAGTAGGATTCTGGTATCTCCAACATGGGCGGTAATGAGGGATGATGGGGAGGAAGGGTGCCAGAAGGGTGATGGTGTGGGTGTAGAAATGAGAGCTACACTACATGTGCTGCCTCCTTTGAAGCGGTTCGTGCCACCAATGTTTTTGGTAGTTGTGCGTGAGGGTTGGCCTAGGATATCATCGTCGTTGAGAGCCTTATCCGCACGAACAGGATCTTCTTCCTTCTTGCCAACCTGGGCTGCTACAAAATCATAGTCGGCTTTGAGGAAAGCATATTCTAGCACAGTCTCGATCCCAATGCCTTCTTTGACGTCGTCGGCTATTGCTGGAGTGCTCGTGTGACGCTTTTCAATGACTTCTTTTTCAGCTGCATGGCCGCGTCCGCCTGCGGACGTGGAAAAGTACTCGGGCTTGAAGCGTCTGAAGTATCCGCCCACAAGTTCCTTCCATTGTTTGACCAACTGCTGCTCCAGCTCCTCGGCTTTCCGCACGCTGTCCGACTGCCGCACTGGTGGAACGCCCTCGATTGGCCCATTCATAGACTTGGAGCCGGCGGTCGGCAGCTGGTCTTTACTTCCAGGTTGTGGCGGCTTCATGGCCTTTGTGCCAGGTGGCGTATGTGTCTCGATAGCGTCTAGACTCTCCTTGTCCCTCTGCCTTCGGTCGCCAGAAGCTGCCTCACCCTTGGCTTTTGGAGAACCAGACTGCATCTCTGTTCTTTCCCGCGCGAGACTGCTCTTGAGCTCGAATTGCTTGGTCGCCTTTTCCAGGTAGTCGTGCAGCTGCTCCCTCAAGAAGCCAGAACACTCGGCGCCACCATGTCCATCAAAGACGCCAAAATAAAAGACCTGAGGATCTCCACTGGCACCTACATCTGGTGTGACCTCGTTGTTGTCCGCGCCCTGTCCCTTTCTACTCAGAGACATGGGTCGCCGCCGTGCGAATGCGGGGAGATCGATGGTACCCGCCTGGAAAGCATCTTCGTTATATGGCCGCGTTCCTCGCGACAGTGAGACTCCAAAATGGTGTTTGGCGCTCTTCAATGGTATGCGTACGACGGTCATCTCGCGCGACGTGCCCACGACGGCAGCCGGCGACCGACCCGACTTATCAGCATTGTACGGCGTGCTTTTGTCGCGCGGAAGCTTATGATGCAGCGCAGGTTGCCTAACTCGCGAGTCGGGATGCAGCGATGTCGAAGGTATGTGTGTTATGAAGTATTCGTGGAAGCAGCGCCGCTGGCGGGGAAGGTGCGTCGTCGTCGAGGGGAGCTTGGAGGCGTGCGCGCAGATGCAAGCAACCCGAGGCCTTATTGCGCCTCTCTGAAGGTGGAGGTTCGGTTTCCACATGTCGTCTCTTGCTGCGAAGGACGCATGGCGCGGATAAGGAGGTAGTTATGTCATGGTTGGTGACCTTGGGATAACCAATTCCAAGCTCCAAACTCGCCATGTTCCGCTGTGCCTGGGGCCGTCCTCCCGCGTTTGGCCTTTTCGGGACGTCATCCGTTAAGCCTAGCTCCACCAAATCATCACTCCACCGAGGTAAATCGTAGATCGCGGTAGCACTCGTGCGATGCTCAGGATTACTTGTCAACTTGAGAGTCATGGCATATTACAAGTCGGGACTTTCTACTGCATACCGTGGGATGGCGACAGGAACACCACCAGAGCATGACAGCAAAGCTACGACGAAGTGCAACACGACACCGCATCGCAGATCATAACGTGGATTGGGGATTACGGAGTAGAATAAGTATTTGTACTGCATTTTCAGGTCTTCGATACACCATCATGATGAGACTTTTAACGTTGGTGATAAGTTGAAGTCCTCCTGGGCCCTCCATTTCCACTTTGATCGCATCATACACTCATATCGTATATACACACACTTAAATACAAGCACATGTACATGCATCACATCATACCATCCTGCCTCGCTCTCGTTGTTGACGGAGGAACAGGGCTCATTCTCCCTTTCACCACAATCATCCTCTGCACATCCGCCGTCGCAACGATTGTCGGACTCCATGGATCGAGATCATCACTCACTCGATAAAGGCTATGTTTCTTGTTCTTCATGGCCTGGGCAACAGAGTCTTGACTCGTCAGCGCAATAGAGTCATCGGATTGTTGTGACCCTTTCCGTGAGTGCGAGTAATGAGACGCTTTTGATCGAACGTCTGAAGCGATCTGACGGAAGAGCGGGCGAAGGATGGCGATTGAAGCTGCGACTATGCCAGTACCTGGTTCAGCCGTTGCCCATATTGTTGCTTTTACTGCTTCGGCTGGATGAACTGTCAGGACATGCAACTGCTGAGCTCTTGTAGGTGTGAATAGACTTACTACTTAGACCGCCCGCGTGTAGACCCAGTCCTTTCAGGTAAACCATTCTGAAGATCGAGCTCACACTTCCCACTGCACCTAGCGCCATGACGATACTGACGCTAATCTTACTCCTTCGGTCGAGGTCGCTGTCCAGTAGGACAGTGATTGGTATCAGTACAAACGTCCAATCAGCAATGACGTTGATAACGCCGTAGAGGTAGCCCGAGGTAAGAAGTAGAGCGGATGGAAGACAGTTGGGTGAAGACGGTAATAACAGACTATCGGCAAGGCGTGTTGGGTCGCCACATTGGAACAGCGCGATGAAGACGTAGTAGAATCCGTATGTCGCACTGATCGCGAGTATGACGTGGAATACGAGCTTTTGCCATTTCTTGGTGAGGACTCTCAGGAAGAAGAGACCGAGGGAGACCTTGAGGAAGGTTGTTGTGAGGATGTAGAAGACTTCGGATAATTGAATAAACTGTTAGGTTGTCAGCATTGTGGTCGAAGTATGAGATCAGCAGGTGCGTACAATTAAAGTTACGTGGATAGCCTCTTCGCTGAAGAGTTTTCGATCCATACTCCGAAAGGTGATTGCGAGTATGAATGCGCAATAGCAAGTAAACAGCATAAGCGTGGCCGCCATGGCGGCGTCATCCCAACCTGGAGATCTCGTGATGCGATACCGCACCCATAACCGCAAACCGACCGTGACGTAGCTGAGAATAAGAAGGGTAATTATGAGGTAGAATGTAATCGAACCAAGGAGCACCAGCTCCTGAAGCTTTGAGCTTGCCATCATCTAGAAGAGAATAAACATTGAAGTAGAGGAGTAAGGTCCGAGAGGGGAGAAATGACCAACCACACACTGGCGGAGAATCGACAATCGAGAGAAGCAGCACGACGGGAAAGGGTCCAAAGTGCAGGTAGAGGTAGCCGTGGCATTATGAACGCATGGCTTTGTACATGATAGTCCCGGTAGGAAACATCCCGAATGCACACGTTGCATGATGGTGAGGGATCGGGTGTATAGTATGGATCAAGAACTTTGTTATCTTGCGAGTGAGCAGCGATTGGCTATGGATGGTTGCGGCAACCTGAATGGTTTGCGATTTACCTGGATATCGTAGGAGAAGTATCCCAGACGTTTGGCATCTACCGATGTAACCCAGGCGGGTCATTTCCCCCATGTCCCACCACAGTGTTCTCAGAACTTCGTCGAATGTTTGATGCGTGGATGCCCCTGTCATCGAGATACCTCAAGCGGAAGTGCCGATCTTTGAAACGCGATGCCTAGGACTGGCTGTTAAGAATCAGGAGAGTAGATACACTGGAAATGATAGTGTCGAAGGCTAAGGTATGAATAGAAAGCGTGGGGAAGTTTGAGGCTGTATGAGATCGGAGTTTGAATCTGCCAATGAGAAGTCAAGCCTCGCCAACATTGAAACTGCAATCTCGAGCAGTTTAGGAAGCAGCACGCTATTCACACCTTGTTGGGCTGTTTCTACCGGAAACATGTGTTTTAGCGTTCATCTCGCCTTGCCACCTTTCAACCGCTTAGATATGCCGCAAAGGGCATATTTTGATGTTCTAGAATCGACGAACCACGAACGTCTTCTCTTGACAGCATCTCAATCTGTCCTCTAGATGCGGTAGATTAACACTCTTCGAGAGTGATTATGTTTGACTAAACAGTCCGTGTTTGACCATGGAACGTGAGGCGTGTTTCGCGTGGGGCTAATGCAGATGGGAACATCCCCAAACAATACACGTGCAGGTGCGGCGCGCGTGTTTGATCGCCCCAACAACGGGAAAGAACCAGACATGCGGATTCCTAAGGCGAAGATTACTCGTAAGGCAAACGGTCGTAGAAGCCACAAGTGTCAGGTCGGGAAGGCCCGTGTGGTTGGAGATGGTCCGGCCTTTCGGCGACTTAGATACTCCGATCCTAGCGCCCTGGCAAAAGTTTCGTTCTTTGTCTTCGAGCTGCGCGTCTTGACTTTTCCACCAGCAGCTAAAAGCGCAGCGCGTACTCCGCCAGTGCCTTTGATAAAGGTTCTTAGCTGTTCGCTTTGCTATTTCTCAACATGCAGGCTATGCAGTCTCGCCCCAAGTGCAGCGCAGCACTCTAATACAGCCACTTGGTATGTATACCTCTCTTCTTCCCCCCTCCTTTCATGATGAAAAAAAGACAAAATTCACAGACCTGTTCGTAAAAATTGTGTCGAAAAATTTGCTTTATATTATCTGATCACCTTCTTTGGCTATCTGCTTCTCTCCACCGACGTTTGAGAACTGATAAACTAACAAAGAACAGATACATGACTTAACGGTTCTTTCGACACAATACTTGCATGAAGCAAACCATTGCCACGATGCTGAGTGATAGCTATACTCGACAGTGATGGAAGGATTCGAACAATGCTGGTATTTCACTGGCTGGCCACCCTTTGATGACCGCTTTATAGGCTCAGCACAATGATGTGTACCTCCATATTTTCTCTACATTCCTTTGTCTAATGTAAACCTGTTACTCTACAAGACTTGATGAAAGAGTGTTATGAGCTCATATATATGTACGATATGCGCCGTGCTATCTGTGCGTCCCGTGGGCTTTGAACCTATCAGAGAATATTCCGACATGTATCCAACTATTGTTTCACAATCACCAATTTCTCCAAGGATCATATCGAAGGATCAACTACCAGACTCATTCACCCAATACGATCATCAATCAGCATTTGCCACCCCTGACAGTCCTCGAGATCACTCGATCTCCAATAAGTCGATAGCAGATGCTTATCTGGAAAGAGCTGGTGCGAATGTAACATGCACCCATAGCCAAGCTGAATCTCTAAAGAAAAGCGGCTCTGGAAGCGTGCTTGGTCTGTCTGGTACAATTGACCATTGCCTCCTCGGCAAGTTCGATCTGAAGCAGTTCAATCTTAATGATGGATTTCAGGATGACATCTTCGGTCCAGATGCATTCGCACGGACGGGAACCAATGGCATGGACATAGCCATGGATGGAATGCCTATGGACCGACTTGATGCTAGTTCATTTCAGTTCAGCGAATTCACTCCCGACAACCAAGTTGACCTTAGTTTGACGTTTTCGCCTGTGAACGCTGACCAGAATAACCAATCAGACCAGAACATCAACCAGAATGAGGCCGGGCAGGATTTGTCTGGCGTTGTTCCTGTAGAGTCGTTCGGTAACGAACCCCTAGACTCTGGTCTCGACTATGCGCAAGATATTCATCTTTGGGATCCTAACTTCCAAGTACCGTCTCAGCTTTTAGACGCCACACCTGGATTCTCTGCGCTTCCTGGTGGCAACTTCTTTATGCCAGATATGTCGCAGTATCCAGTCGTTAGCCAGCACCCACAAATGTACCCCGACCCTTATGGCTCAATATACCCGGTTCAGCCGTATTTCCAATCGACGCAACAGTCGTATCCGCAACAGTATACTGGATACGTTGCGATGCCAACCGAGCTTCAGACTAGAATACAACCGCTCGATAACATCTACTCAAGCTCTCGCCGATCGAGTCGCACCTCCCAGTCTGTCGCCACTCGGCAGCTACCCTATCGAAAACATGATCGATCTGACTCCGGGTCTTGTAACGATGTGCCCGTTGTCAAGCGACCTCGCGGGCAGCCCGCCAAACGCACTCGGTCATCACAAGATTCTCGCCACCACTCCGATGTTTCTAATACCAGCTCCGTCAGCAAACCAGTAAAGGTAGCTGTAGTCCAGGCTGGTGAGAAGCCAAAGAAGTGCGACGACAAGCCCTGGGTTCGTGTCAACAACACGACCAGGGGCGAGACCACTCGCACTGCTCGTATCAACCAACACGCCGAAGAAGGTCGCAAGTACAAATTTAAGGATCTTCCACATGGCGACTGGGAAACGGCCAAGTACAAGTTTGAGTACAGTCAGAACAATGGCATGCATGAGTTCAAGAAGCGCACCATGTCTGCTCGCCAGATACACGAGTATATCACGCAATACCCCTTCGGTAATCTCCGCATCTGGATCCAGCCTGTAGCTTCAGACGTCGCCCGTCGTTATGCTTCTGCATCTCACAGCCATTGTCGCTTCGAAAAGTGCCCGATGCGTGTGTACACCGGCAAAGGCACCGCCGAAGTTGGCAACTACCGCGTCGCGTTTGACGAAAAGCACCGAACATACGGCACTGGCGTAGCCGACCCATACGACTGTGTTGGCTACGCTCATTTATACTGTATGGAGCGTTTCCTAGACTTTGCATATATCTGCCAGGTTGCTGACGTCAAGGTTGATCAGCGTGTAGCCATGGAAAAGGAGCCAAGTGGCCGCTTCGGCGCCGCTTTTGGCCCAAAGCATCATTACGAAGCGGCATTAACTAGCAAGTTCATTGAAGCTGCTAGCAAAGGCCGATTAGCTGATACCCACGAGTTCTCTAACTACCCTGTCCATGAGGACTACGAGCGCGGCGAGCCTAAGCCACACGAGCGTACGCTTATTTACAAACTTTACGGAATGAATATGAAGCATCGTGCAAAGTCGCAGATGAAGCAGTTCATCCTCCAGCGAAAGATTCGCCCCGGTTCGTTTCCGGTCCACCGCGGTGATATGGAGGTTAAGCTTGTCGACAAGAAGATTGAGAAGATGGATGCTTTTGCGGACTTCAAGAGGAGTGGGTCTAAGAAGGACTTTGACTACTCTGCCTACTATGATTTTTTTCACCCTGAGATTAAGCAGCGCATCAAAGAATGTGAAGCTCTACGGGATCAGTTCATCGCCGAAGATGCAGAGGGAACTGCTAACAAGCGCACTAAGGCACGTCGAACAGTTGCTTCTGCGGACTCTGGCGATGAGACTCAGGCTATTAGACGGAAGCGCTCCAAAAAGCGCCAATTTTCTGATAGCGGCTCATCCAGCGACGAGCACTCGGCTTCCAGAAGCTCATCTACGAGGCGTCGAGCCACTGCCGACGAATCCGAAGACTCAGACGTGCTTGAAGAGACCGGCACCGGTATCGAGCATCGGCAACCCCGTCGCCTGAGTCTTCGTAAGAAGCAGCGTATCGACTACTGTGAACCAGAAGACATCATCCCACAGTCCATTCTCTACCACCAACCGAACGATCCTATGCCCGGCTACGCACCCGCTCAGCCTTTCGATTCCCGGAAACATAGCCTTAGCAACCTCTTCCCCGCCAATTACGACCCAACCTGGAATAACCTAGACCTCGAAGCCTTCCCTATCGGCGATGACGAGGCTTTCATAGATGAATCTGATATCGATGCCCTCATCAACGCCAAGTATCGCCGCCAGTCCTCTACTTTGTGTAAAGGCCCCTATGTTTCGGCGATCAAATCGCCTACTCTTCAGCGTGCGCCGAGGACAGCAAGCTTTGATGTGCAGCCCGTGACTTCCAGCAAGCAGTTCCAGTGCGATGACCCACCCAGCCGCGTTGCCGCTTCACGCGACGTTGCGGGTACAATGAACGATCAGCACCAGCAGACTCGTCGTAGTGAGCGTCTAGCTAGCAAAGCGACGCCGCCTTCTTCGCTCGCCGGATAGTATATAATTTAGTCGTGCCAGTGAGCATAAGTAAGGTTGAAATTCCAAAGATCCAGTGTAAAGAATCCAAACAAAGGAGGGTGAAGTTGCACAAGAACATAGATAGTGCGCGACTTCCTTACACGCTTAAGTCCAAAGTGTAAGACAAATATCCATACGTCAAACTTACCTTAACATAGATTAATAGACAAGTAATCCGTTCATACCAGGACCATCTCAAACCTCACATCTAACTAATCCTCCTTACCCACCCCTACCTCCAACCATAGATCCCATAAACCCTTCCCCTAGCCTTCCTCGCATCCATCCCCTCTGTCCATCCCCATACCTGTTCATCTTCCAACACCTACACCTCTCCAGATACTTATAACTCCCCACAACGAAGTGGTTGCAACATAAGCTAAGTTTATAAGTCCTACAAGACTGACTACATTTTTAGAGTTCGTTAGTAAAGTACTATTGATAAATTATTATAACATTATTGTTCGGACTAGAACATACATCTCTAATATACTCTCTAAGCATTAACTTATGCACATAGCTATCGCTAACAAGCACGTAATACAATAAGTTTGCCTCTTTTATCTTGCTCTCTTTAGATACTGGATTCAACACTAGTACAACGTTGCATCTAAATACTTCTAACCACCGACCGGAGAGACCATCCACATATGCGAACAAATTCTAGATCAGACATAAGCCGTCGAAGAGTCACCGAGTATAGAGTCACCTATCTTGATTGGAACATGCTTTCGATCATCGTTCGCCTAACAAGCGCTCTACTCGCCCTGTTAACACTCTAGTTGCGCCCAAGAGACGTCGGGAAACACGAAGAAGTTCCAATAACGAGGCTCGTACATAAAAAGATCTATACCGAGTGGAAAGAAACGAGGCTTTCAATGGAAACACTGGCAGAGAGGTACCAGTACCGCCTATCGGCGCTGCAAGAGGCATATCGCACAGCGTCTATCTCGTTGAATGCCGATCGAACGCATTGCAATGCAAACGCCAGCGAACTATTCGTCCAATCGTCGAATTGGATGGCAGATGCGTGCTTGTCTTATTGGGCTGTACATCCCAATCACACAGCTCCAGCGGTACGGTCCGTCTATCGGACGCCTCAGGCCTCTTTCGTGAGGAGAAATTTCAATTCAGGTGCTTTCGAGTGACAAGCAGATACCTAGTTTTTTTTGTTTTTGCACTGCATGGTCTGATATGACGGAAGGTCGATGTTCGATGGCAGTGCAGCGCTTCAGCTTGATGGGCAGTGATAAGAAGTGGATGGCTTCAGATACTGTGTCCGCAATTTCGCCTGACCTGCCTTCCTAGTGCTTCAAAGTGTACCCCCATCTCCAAGATTCGCCATCGCGAATGGAACCAGAAGCTTGCAGTCTCTCTTGGTATGCTGTTTTTTATTCATTTTGCGCATCGAACTCTATGACATTTCGAGACGTGATAAAGTTCATTAGCAGCGCGTCGCAACACGCCTGCTTGACAGAAGTGACGTGCCGAGGTCCCCTCTCCACGACGAAGACCAACGCTGCTTGTAACAGAGCACTCGCGTTTCGGTGTCAAATTTATAGGCGAATCTGGAGGTTGTACGACAGGGCTACATGCCAATTGTAATAAGACCGAAGGCCGGTTCCCCGCTCAGCGCCGTGGGGTAGCTCACTGAACAGCTCATGGTCACCTCGAGGAACCAACAGCAACTTTGGTATCCAATCAGAAAAAGAGAAGCATAAAGCAAAGACAAACTGAAAATATCAAAAGCGCATTTGCGGTACCAGGAATAGCCATGTTGAGTTTTGCTGCAACTAATTGGGTAGTGCGAATATTGATCGGCATCGGCCTAGCCGCGGCCATATTCTCAGCGGCTGGATGATGATGGGATCACAGCAGTGGATGAGTGAGGCACATGTTGCAGCCGTTCAACACTTCCCCTCGCTTTTGTTCTGGCGAAGCGTGTATAAGTTCTTGACGTTCGCCTTCTCAATCGTTTCGCCCATGATAAGGACCTGAAACATCCGTCCCTACTTTCGCCAATCGTGTGCAACACGGTACTATTACCACCACGCCCATCGTTTGCCGTACCGTTATATCGCTTCGCAGCCCCACCACGCTGTTTATCAGCAATCGCTTCCATCCGAAGCCAGAAAGGATGGCCTCGCGCACTTCGACACCATCGCGGTCGCGTTCATCTTCCAACAGCAGCAGTTCTTCCGATACCACCATGATTGACGCGCCACCAAAATCACCAAGTCGCCCAGTGCGCCTCCGCAACCCATCGCATAGCGCCGTCCTCCCAACGCCTACAGCCTCACAAGCGCAAACTGACGAAATTCAACCCGATCCGTCCTTTTCCCTCCTCTTGTCTCTACCGAGAGAACTCCGCGACCGCGTCTATGTGTATGCACTAGTTTCTAATATCCCGTTCTTATGGCCTGCGACAGCGCCCGAATCCTATTCCAACAAACCTCGTAACGTCAACGTAAATATTCTTCGGACGAACAAACAGGTCTACAACGAAGCTGTGGACATTCTGTACTCGCAAAACAAATTCTTGTTCACGCACCCTAGCGACTGCAACATCTTCCGTGTTGTCACATCGCCTGCCTCCGTCAATATACAGAGCGTATACTTTCGAATAAAGGACAAAGATCTGGGACTGTGGACAGCATATCTAGGGAGCAAGAGAGAAGAAAGGAGTCTAAGAGGGGATCTGCCAAAATTGAGAAATCTCTGGGTATTCCTCAGATTGGCAGTGTGTCCCCACTTCATATCAAACGTACTGACAGGGCCGCACGGCGGACTTGTCGGTCCTATAGGAGGGACCCAAGGAGGAGTGGGGGGTGGTGTACAAGCCGTTCAGAATGCCATGGGACAGCAGATACACGCTCTACAGCAACAGGTTCAAAACGCCGTAAACCAAGTCTTTACAAACGCGCAAATCGTTGGTGGTGGAGGCGGCCATGCTCATCCCGCTGGTAACGCGAACCAGATCCCTCCTCCACCTCCACCGGCTCCAGCAATGCCGTTCCCTCAATTCATGCAAGGAGCGTTAGGTCTGGGTGCTCATACACATCATCACCAAGGTCCGCCTGTACCACATGCGCATGGCCAGCACAATCACCCGCCAAACCCTAGTCCGCTGGCGCAACATCTTCAACAGAACCAGCAGGCTAATGTTCCTATTCACCATATACCTGCGCCTGCCAATCTAGCTACAGATCCACACCGACTATACTCCTCATTCGTTCGATCCGCCCGCTTCAAAGTCATTGAATCACTTTGTCTACAATTGAACGACGTACTAAACTCTCGATCATCCAAATCTACACCCTCCACAATTCCGGAAATGGCCCCGGCTTCCAGCAAATCACCCCCCACAACGATCGAATCCACTTCATCTCCATCTAATACAGAAATCAAGATTGTGTGTATTTTGAGACCGGGGAAGAGACAAGTAGAGAGGTTGCTTTCAATGTTCCCGGATGAATTGTTCCTAGATCCGGTAACGCAAGATGCGAGGACAAAATTTAGGAAAATGCATGGAGTAGAGGTTAGCGTGGAGTTTAATGGGCTTACGGATGTGGATCCGGGAATGGTGAGGGCGGGTGAGGTGATGATACCATGGGATGGTGGATGGGGGTGAGGTGGTGATATTGTGGTATTGGAAATTGTTGAGTCGGGAGAGAGGGTTGCTTTGGTGGGTATAGTCAAAGTACTCTCTTGAGTTGCTGAGCGGTGAATGTAATACATCGTCGAGTCTCAGTTAACGTACCTGGCTACAGTTATGAGTTCTATTATCAATACTTAGGTAGAAACAACCGCATCTACGCATATACGTAGCAAAACGGCCCTCCTATAGTACTCATCGCGTCTCTAATAGTGATATTTTTCACTCCAACATAGTCACCCAACGTCAACACATCATCCAACGTCCCCCTGGCCCCTCCGTCTCCAACCCCCGATATGCCACCAGCAATCGCGTCCTTCCTCTTCACAAGATCAAGATTCTGCCAAGTCCAGTACACGCGATCAACCATAGCATGATGCGGGAAGAATGCTGGATCAGCAGGCGAATTGATGAAATCTGATCCAGCATCTCCACCTATAGTGTTGTGCCCACCTACATGAGCGCCCATCTTCCCTTTTGCGAACTCTCCTCCAAACACGGTTTGGAAACTCTCGATATCTTTGTGGCCTCTAATCAGAGCGGCGACGACGTCATCGCGTGTCTCGTTAGCGGATTGCAAGCTGATGTCACGGCTTAGGCAGCGGGGGTTGTAGCCTAAGCCGTCGGATTGGGGGTTAGCTTTTGGAGGGGGCTGTGAGACTGCTGCTAGAGGGCCCATGTTGATTTTCCAGCTGAAGAGAAAACAGGTTAGCAACTAGTCGGAGTACGGTGAAGGAGAGTGGGAAGGGTAGTGTGTACTCTTTGAATGGTCCTGATATAACACAACCGCCTCCACTTCCGGGTTGTAGCTGGATGTAGCACATTTCGGTTGATGGGAAACAGACTGAGGATCTTCCCGCGATATAGAAGCCGTCTCCTGACATGCTTGTGTCGCTACCGTCAAAGAAGGGTGAGGCTTTTGGGTTATCTGCCCAGTAGCCCCTAAACATTGGAGTAGGAGGTCAGCATTCGTCTCACATGCAGTTCACATGTGGCAGTTACGTACCAGTTGTAATAAGGCTGGTAGCCTTTATAGCCGCATTCTTTTCTCAGCATCTGTTCAAACGCCCACGTGTAATAGCGATGCCATGTCAAGAAATTGGCTGTTCCATGGATCGTGAATGCTTGCTGGATATGGGTCACGACCAAATCATCGTATCGACTCTTTGCACCTGCAGCGATGGCAGCAGGAGTCTTCGCTGGTAGCTTCGCTAGACATTTGACTGCGTCGATGTAACTGCGCCTCTCCGATCTACTCAAGGTTGACCTGAGATGAGTGAGCTAAAGTACCGTGAAGATGGTATGAGTTCACTCACCATTCCCGTCGCACAGCTACATTGTCTAAAGTACATTTTTTAGGGCTCGGCAATGCGTTCTTGGAATAGTAGGCCTCCAATTTGTGCAGACCTTGGGCAGCCAGGGAATCCACTTCCTGGGGCTTGCTCTTTGCGCTGGCTGTAGTGGCTAGTGCCACCACTAAGATGTTGGAGAGCTTCATGATGGTAAGGTACGATTGTATGTGGCGATTACTTGACTATAGGGGAGGCAACGTCTTATACTCTACATCAGTTTATCGTACTATTCGTTCATAAATCCCAGCACCTTTTCCCGCACAGACGCAAAGCAGCCAGAAGAGTCTACCTTCTATCGATTATTCTATAGTGGGATAGGTGAAGGATGTTCCTAGGACGGAGCGCTCGTGGTGGCGAGGCGTCGCACATGAAAGCTCCTCAATTCACAAGTTAGGTGTGGGGCTTGAAGAAGGAATAGGAAAGGTTCATAGACCAGACAACAGGAAGAGCAGTCGGTCGTTGGCAATCTTCCCAGTCAAATCAAAAGCACTGCCTATCCGAGGAGGCGGGTTGATATCGCCGTCGGAGTACGGAATAGTCAACACTACGTGTTCAAGGCGGATAGTTCTCGCGTGGCAATTTGATCCTGCGCATGGGTACATTGATTGGATCACCGGCAGAGAAACCATGTTCTGACTCGTAAATCTCATCCCAACAGGAGCATACCCTAGTTCCAGTACTTACCCGGCCTCTTGATGCCGTATCCGAGGACATGTATCAGGCGAGCAGCAAGCATCCGAGCAGCGTGCCGTCAGCCGCAGCGGGGCGCCTTGCATATCCGGCTACAGATATGTAGTATAGTACATTTGCTCGTAACTTGTGGAGGAGATTCATTCTATCCATTCACGGGGGGTCTTATGATGCTATGCCTAGGTTAACTGGCGAATGTATTCTAAGAGAAGCAGGGTCGGCAACAACGAACGCTGGTAGAGCGGTATTGGAAGGAATTGATGATGGTTCGGAGCACCTAGCCAGCCCTGGAAGTCGAGACGCAATTACGCGCATCATGGCGAACTGGATTCCGCAAAAGATTAACTACGTTCGAGCTTCAAAGCCGTAAGACGGCTCCCGCATCTTGCCAAGGCACAATACTTGGCGGTATGCACGGTGTCCCCGGGATCCATTCTTCCGGTGCCGATTTCGTCTCCACATTGTGCCTAGCTGCGCATCTTTCCCCCAATGGTTCAACACAGAGAAAGCCTCGTCCTGGATGTCAATCCTCTTGCGACAGGACCTCAATCCTACTGTTGATTTCGTATCGAATCAGTCATAGCGACGAGTCAAGTCTGCCTTTTAGCTGCGGTGCTGCGTACCCGAATTCGAGCCTCGAATATTGGTATTTGCTCCACATATCAGCAAGGCCCCACATTCTGGTAGGCCTTAAGAATGCTGTAATCATTCCATCGTCGCGCTGACCAAATCGCAGATACCATCCCACCGGCTGGTCGCCTCATAATGCATTGCAGTGTCTTACGATTGGGTCTTGTCAGGCTTGACTTGTAGACATGTATTCATCGCTGAACGAACTCAAATACGATGGTACTACTCCTGAAGCTAAGCCGAGCACGCCTCGTACATAAGAATGCGTGGAGGTCATGCCATAACATTACGGCTTCTTGGAAATAACTGCTCCTTGACATACTCAACTCGGATGAGATACTTGAGCAAGAAGCTTCATAGCTTTGGCTATGGTCATGGTAACCTTGTCACAACGTATCCCTTGTAAGATGCATTTACTCCTGTCATCCGCACACTTTGAAACTGCAAGTCGTCGATCCTACGGTTCCAGCCACCACCTCCTCAGAGGATCACAAGCGAAACTTTGTTGAAGCCATGTCCCGTCTTTTCTCGATAGGCTGTTAGTGCAGTCCGTATTGCGTCAGCCGCCTCTGAGAGAGAGTAGTACAAGTACAAAAAGTAAGATTGAGGCAAGATGCTAGTATACGGTTTTCTCACCTCCTAGGGTTCGCCCATCTTCACATTTAATTTGGCATCATGGCTGAGCCATCTCTACCAGAAATGACCCCGCAGTTCATTGCGTACAGCAATGGACCAACTCTCCTAGCACAGGTTGCTCCTATATACACAATAGCGGCTTTAGTCATTTTAGGAAGGTGTTATGTACGAGCTGTTATTGTCAAGTCGTTTCGATGGGACGATTGGACGATGGTCGTGTGTTTGGTAAGCATCCTGATGCTAAGCGCTGCTGAGAAGGTTTAACTTATACTCTAGCGTTAGGTATTTGCAACAGTGTGCTTTGCAGCGTACGTGACTGAGATCCACTTAGGTGTCGGGAAGCACGTCGCTGTAATCACTTCCGACAAACCGCGATATGTGCAGCTCCTGAAGTTTCGCCTGGTACATATGACTACCGTCAGTGTCGGAATCGTTCTGGTAAAGGTCTCGGTTTGTCTCTTCCTGTTGCGTCTGGTCACAAGGAGTGCACAAGTCTGGTTTCTCTGGGGTGTAATCTGCTTTCTGGTTCCTTTTGTATCGGCAAGTCTAGGAACATTGGTATGTCATGATACCTCCGTTGATCAACTGGGGGAAGGCAAGTCGCTGACCTATGAAATTCAGATCTTCCAGTGTAATCCGATCGCAGCTGCGTGGGATATTGACTTGCAACCCCCGCCTACTGGGACAGGCACCGCGAAATGCTTTAGTGGTGACACTTTCGATGCTATCGGACTTTTCAATGGCAGTAAGTCTTCCACTTCTAAACATAAGTGCTTGAAGTTCTACATAATGTTAACATCTTTGTAGTTGTGAACATCTCTACCGACTTCCTCCTCGCCCTTGCTCCCATACCTTTGATCGTGCGTCCGACCCTTACAAGCACTTATTCTCCCAGTAGCCATCACACTAACAAACACAGTGGAAGCTTCAAATGCCGCTCCGTACGCGTCTCTCCCTCGTCGCCGTTCTCTCTCTTGGTATATTTGCAGCCGTCGCTGGGATCATTAGACAGCTTTCCTCCAGTCAGTTCGGCGTTCCAGAGCCATATATCTACGACTCATATTCTATCTGGAACTTCATCGAGCTTGACATGGGTATCATCGCTGCGTCACTGCCAGCTCTCAAACCACTGTTCAGCTGGTTCCGCGACACTGCCCAAGGCTTGACTGGAAAGTCAAAATCGGCCAGCGCGGAGGGTTATCAGAGACAGTTGCGTCCAGTGACCGATGATGGCTTTGCCTTGATAGAATATGGATCGAGAGGAGTGGTCAGGGTCACGTCACGTCCGAAGGAGCGTGTTGACAAATGGGCTTTCGCTTGGGCGAAGAGCAGTTTTGAAAGCATTTTACCGCGTGATGGAAGGCCGAGGAAAACGGGCATTACGGTCACAAAGAGCGTGCAGGTACAATGAGCAGGCGTTGTGTGGACAGCTGATTAGGTGAAATTCTAAGTTCCGGCTTTTACTCCATTTTACGTTCGGACGCCTGCGCTAGAGCCACGAAAGTATCACTGGATGCTTTCCAAGTTCTTAATTTGAGGTACTCAGTAACGGGGGCATATCATTGGTCGACGACGCGCTTTCTGTAACCTGCAGCATCATCCTATCATACGCACGCATGGCACAGCCCCCGGAGCCAACAGACAATCGCCCTCAGAGTCCAGTCATAGCCTCATGGCTATAGGCGACACTCATTCGTAGCTGTCTCACGATCGATTACCTCATATAGCAACAGATCCTATAATCTTTATAGCCTCGAAAATGGCTAAAATCTACCGACCACTCGTAAGGGACGAAGTACGTTTCGTGAGGATTCGTCCCGGTGCCTGGACTGATCCTATTCAATACGATCTGGTATACTTACTGCTACCTACAGCCGAATTCGGCCCAGTAGACGCATGGTTTCCGGAGGTCTCATCCTCTGTAGCACGTACATTCCAGCAATTAAACCCAATTGAGCCACCGACTTATGTTGCACTCTTACGTCTGGGATGACGCAAACGTCACAGAAGAGCAGTAGCTCGATGAAACTCCCATGCAAAAGACTGTCAACCTCATTGCTGGATTGCGACAATTGAGAGCTCTCCTTGGAGATTCCTCTCATGCACCCGAGATATTCGGTAACCCAAACATCATGTTCTGGATAGACGCACTGTGTATCGATCAAGAGAACGTGGACGAGAAATCGATGCAGGCACCTCGCATGGGAACGATCTACGGATCAGCAGTAACTGTTGTCGCCTGGTTAGGTGAAAATGGAGCAGACGATGGAAAGATCCGAGAAATCATGGACCTATTCGATACCGTCCGTCCCAAGGAGCTTTTGAATTTTTTCAAGCGTATCGATGCTATAATGGAGTCCTTGAGCAACGAACGACTTTCCGACATCGAGCTCACTTTGGAATGTCTTTCTCATCAGCCATGGTTCGATAGAATCTGGGTTGTGCAAGAGATGGTAAAGGCCCAGTGGCCAGTATTACTAGCCGGTTCGCACTGGTGCTACTATCGGCATATCCAAGTTATATATGCCAGAATACACCAGTTTTACTCCAGCGAACCTTGGGTTGCTACAAGCCCGTGGACCGTGTTGCGGCTACTGTGTCATGACTTAATCCGTTTAGCCCTTCGGCAGACGCATCACGCCATTTACAAACGCCGACCCACAGCGGAGACAGACAAACCTCATAGCTCGTCAGGAAAAGAGGAAGGAAACGGTGATAGTGATGATCAAGCTCTTCGGAAGAACAAAGATATCACGCACTTATCCGGGGCAAACATTTTTCAAAACTGGGCAATCGAGTTACTTAGGTCGCGTGGGAGCTTTCATGAAGATGTGGCAGAGATCCTCAAAACCCGAATATGCGCATTTGTCTCAAGAAACATGCTATCGCAGATGCAGCCTAACTTCAAAGCTACCGTGCCTCACGACTATCTCTACGGCATTCTTTCCACTAGTGGCATTGCGGGATACCCCAAATCGCTCATACCAAACTATGCCCTCCCCTTCGTCGAGGTCTTCCATAGCTACACTGTTACGATTCTTAAACATACAGGCGAACTTTCTATTCCCTCTCGCAAAACACATAAGCTTACGGGAGTACCAACTTGGGTTCCGGATTTCAGATCTGATACCATCCTTTACTTCGAACCTAGAGCTATGCAACAAGAGCAAGAGTTATCAGTTAATTCTGATGTCAAAATTTCTGAGGACGATCGGGTGTGCATTACACGAGGGGTTCATCTAGGCGAAGTGATACTTTTATTGGAGCGGGCTTATGATACTGGATGTGAAGTTACATGCTTTAACATCATCAGTCGTTTCGATGGGTTTCTAGAGGACGCCTGCAGAGAACAACAACTGAACAAGCCGGATGTCTTCGCGGAAGCTTGCGAGGCCTTCGATTATTTCCTAGAAGTTGGTCCGAATCCAGTAAGGAACATCCGAAAAGTCTACGATGACTGCCTATCGGGATCTCTATGCACAAGTAACCAGTGCGAGACGTCCGTGAGGGACATACTAGTCACGTTGTCGAGGACAATTGCAGAGACTCCATAGTTAATAACTTTGCGAGGTTTGATAGCAGGACTAGCAAGAGAGGATGAGAGACCGAAAATGGGAGACGTACTAGCGATGATGAAAGGAACACAACACACATGGCTACTTCGTCCTGTCACTACATCTGATTATGAGGAATACACTTTTGTTGGAGCTTGTCGGAAGCTTTACGGACCTGCCCTGTATGGAAAAATAGATTATCTAGAGCTCGATGATAGGGAGAAGATGACAGAAGAATTCTTCGCAGGCAGCGAATTACGGGAATTCCGCTTAGTATAGTACTATATATCGAGCGACTCCGCAATACAATGTACAGCAAGCCAACGAAAAGACACCTTCTCATCCTACAATGCATGTTACACACCTCCTCAAGCAAAGTCACAATAACACGGGATATGTCCCGACAGATAAATTACAGAGGTCCGACACATGGTTTCAGGCGGTTCCGTACTCAAAGATCGTCGCATTTATTCTTGTCTCATACACACACTTCCTAAAAGGAGATGTATGCATCCAGCTCGAAATCTGCTGATGGAACAGCGGATTGAGCGAGGCAAGAGACCGTTCTACAACAGGGAGCCATTTGCTTCCGAAGGTTTGCGTCAACGACGCGCTTCTCATCACGATTTGATGAAGAAAGCAATGCTGGCGTATGTGCGGTATTTAGGATGCGTACGAAATCAATACGCAAACTTCACACACGTATGGTGATGGTGGCACAGGATGTGGTTGGGCAGAGTAAGCGGGAGAAGGCGCAGAGCTTGGAAGGGAAAGTTTTTCACGATTATGGCATTGGCGCGCTAGACCTATCCCGTACTAGCGTTCCTATCCAGTTCATCTTAACTTCCGTCCCCCACGGCGTGTTGAGCTTAATTAGCCAATCGCAAATGTATGCAGAAAGGTGTGCGAATACTATGCCCAGAAACATGGACTGGCCTACGGCCTCGCTTACAGTTTGCAGAGGCTCGGTATGCTGGTTTGGTATGACGCTAGCTTTGACACGGCATCCCGTGGATATCCAAGCCGTGCCTGTATAATGAAGATGTGACATCGTAGAACTTTTCTTCTGTTCCTTTCACGCCTTCATCTAGAGTCCTTTTGTGAAATCTGGATCATTGGCCCATATCCAACAATGTCGGCTACGCAGCAAAATGAGAAAACGACAGCCTCGCCTCCCACTCCTCATCATGACCCCGAATCAGGCGCGACTCCAATGTCAACCGACAAAGACATAGCAATCAACCTTGTCGGCGAGCATGCTCAAGAAATCGATCCAGAAACTGAAGCAAAAGTCCTTCGAAAGATCGATTGGTTCCTCATCCCCGCCATGATCGTGGGTAAGTAAAACCACCACCAACTGCCAGCCTTATCCGTCCCAACCACACAACCCATCCACCAAACCACCTCCTGACAAACAAATCTCTAGGCTACGGTCTAGTGTACTATGATAAAGCCATCCTCGGTTCCGCCGCCCTCTTCGGCATGACGGCCGACCTCTCGCTGAGTGTCGTTACAAACGCGTCCACGAAACCCCCAACAGTCTCCACCACACGCCTTTCCTGGGCGACATCACTCTTCTACTTTGGCATGCTCGCCGGTCTTTATCCCCTGACCTTCGCTCTGCAGCGTTTTAACTTGGGTCGAATCCTAGGCGCCGTTGTACTCCTCTGGTCACTTATCTGCATGTTAACCGCAGCCGTGACAACCTACCACGGTTTATTCGCGCAGAGATTCTTCCTCGGCTTTGTAGAAAGCATCATACCCACAGGTTTCATGACCATAATCTCGTCTTACTACACCCAGCGCGAACAATCCATCCGGCAAAGTTGGTGGTTCAGTTCCACAGGCCTCTTCACCATCATCGGGGGCGCACTAAACTACGGATTCGCGCAGATAACATCTGGCTCCTTACGTCGTTGGCAGTACATCTACCTCCTCGCCGGTTGCCTAACCTTCCTCTTCGGCATCTGGTGTTTCTTTATCCCGAATTCCTGCGCAGAAGCCTGGTTTCTCACCCCCCACGAACGCGTCGTCGCTGTTGAACGGCTCCGAAAGGGAGCCACAGGCGTTCGCTGTCAGAAAATCAAAACGTATCAGCTTGTGGAAGCAGTCACTGATATCAAGTTCTATCTCATCTTTCTGCTCATGGCATCCGCTTATACCGTCAACGGCGCGGTATCTGGTTTCGGCCCACTGATTGTGAATACATTCGGTTGGTCGCCTCTTGCAAGCATACTCTGGCAGTTTCCGCTTGGACTCATCTGTCTTGTTACTATACTCCTGTGCGGCTACCTCTCCTCTCGCATCCCCAACATTCGTCTCATCCTTCTCATCATACACTGTTTCCCTGTCATAGCAGGTTGCGCCATGATCTGGAAGAGCGAGTGGACGTATCACGCGGCTACGCCCGTTGCCGGTTACAGCATCATCGGCACATTTGGTGCGGTGGTTAGTCAGACGATTGTTGTAGCCATGGCGAATGTGAGCGGAGCAACGAAGAAGAGTGCGATGGCTGGTACAGTTTTCGTGGCGTACTGTGTAGGAAATATCGTCGGGCCATTGCTTATAAGAAGTCAGGAGAAAGGGAAACATTACCCTAGGTTGTGGACGGGGTTGATTATCTGTTATTGTATCACGATTGCCTCTGCTGTAGCGCTCTACGCTGTGCTTGCAAGGGAGAACAAGAGAAGGGAAGCTCATCCCATCGACGAGGAAGAGAGGGATAAACTCGCTTTTATGGACCTGACAGACAAGGAAAACCCGTATTTTAGATATGTTCTATAATCTAATTTGCCTCTTCTTTCTGTCTATCGGGCTTTACCAGACTAAAACTACTCCTGCATGGCACCCCATCTCTTGCTCATATACTTTCTCAGTGCAAGGATCACACATATCCTTCACGTAGCACAGATATCCGACTTCAACAGTATAAGCATGGAGATGTATATGTATTGATAGGAGTTCCTCCATCGTACTACTACTACAAACTAGTTCAGGCGATCCAAAAGCCTGCTCAATTTGGAACTTCGCTCAAAACGTATGTCGCTCACGTACCTCAACCCAAATTGAAGCCCATCTATAAGAAACGCCAGCAACAACTTGTTCGTTTGCTCTCGTTCGTGAACTCCCTCAGCAGTAAAAACAAGAGGAAATGTGATAATGCTCGCTTCCGAAACGCCATTTGGCTCGGACCCCTCAACAGGTCGGGCGGCTCAAAAATATCTGATAGCTTCTCTGTGTAGGGTCGTCACATTTCTCTGGACCCAAGCCTGACAAGTAAAGAAAAGAATAACGATGGGGTATAGTTGAAAGAGATCCCATCTGAGATCACGGAATAACGATACAAAGGGAAACAATGACTGCGATCCAATCATCTCAGTCCTCTCGGTCGTGGTCGGACGCCAGCTTCAGTCGCACTGCGTACTCGAATGGTAGGTCGTCTGATTTCCGGTGTATCAGCCATGGCCGCATCGTAACTAGGGACTTGTGGACTAGTTGAGCCAGACCGTTGCAGGAGCGGTGCTCGCTCGTCCCAGTTGTAACCTTCTTGGTGATCGGCTGTGTTTCGCAGACTAGGTGACCCGACGGGGCTACTGTATTCGGGGGGAAGTTCGCCAGGTTGTAGGAGCCCAAGACCCTGACCCTGGTTCACAGGAATGGTTGTTGTGTGATCATCGCTGGGTCCCTCGCCGCCAGTGTCTTCGTTCGAATCCACAAGACTAAGTGCCGCCAAGGAGATGTCGGTTGGGCTGCGCTGCGGTCCTGGACTCGTCGGAACTTGCCGTCCAAGACGCATTTGCTGGCTGCTGGATCGTCCGTGTCCGTACCCCGCTTGGATGTAACTTCCGCCCATGCCCTCTCTTATGCCTTCGCGGCCAGAGTCGAGGAGTATCGAACCTTGTTCGCTGCCGTACGGTGGTGGGGGAGCTAGGCTACCGGTTTGGGGGGCTAGACCCCACTTCTTGACGTTGGCTTCGATGAATACGAAGCCCATTTGGCCAAAGTTGACATGCACTTGACAAGGCCCGTTTGCGCCTACAGTGGGGAAGAAGTTCTGCGTCTTGAGACCGTGGGCGACATCGTCGAGCTTTTTGCCGTTTCGTGTGAAGAAGAGGGTTCCGGTTCGGGGTCGGTATCCAACGCCAATGACATCTCCTTGGACGTATGCGGGACCGTAAGCGGAGGGCTGGAAGGGCTGGTTGTACCGGCGGTTTCCGTTGGACATGTACGATATTGAGGCTTTGTGGTATCCTGGAATATGTCAGCAGGTGAAACAAGCGTGAGGCGTGGCGATATACATACCGGGTAATCTGAACAACGGGTAGGGCTTCGTTGTGACGCCTATGGCAATGCTAGTGTTTTCGGGCTTCTCGTAAACCTTGGCTTCCCAGTAGTAGACTTCGTTCTGTTTCGGTATCGGGAGGTTACTCTGGACGCTGCACTCCGAGTCGAAGAACTCTATTTCAGTGCGACCTTCGACGAAGCAGTTAGCGATCTCAAGCTCGGGCTCAAATTCCCAGGCAGATACGCCCTTCTCTTGTATAGCCAGGAACTGCGAGAGTGATATGTCGGTTTGGACGGATTCGGGTGGGTTTGCTTGCACAAAAGCTGTGGGGGTTAGTCAGTGTCGTCGTTGCATAACAAGCCACTGAACGCCATACCTTTCGCTCTCATGTACTCTGTTCTTTGCAGGTCGTCCATATCCTCTAGCGCCTCGGCCTCCTCCTTGGCAAACTGCTGTTCATCGTCGTATTCACCAGGCCGCGTTATCCGGTCGAGGAAGATGCGTCCTTGATTGGTGTATCGGAAATAGTAAACAATGGCAGCGATGATAAGACATACACCCGCCGCGCCCAGCACGGAGAATATGCCTATCATGATGCCCTTGGCCGTCGAGCCGAGATTGTTGTTGTATTTTGATATCCGTACGTCATCATGGTGTGAGGCTTGGTGAAATCCTGTGAAGATTGTAGGGTGCGCGACGGGCGCATTATGACTGGGATAGTAGGCCCTGGTGAGAGTCGTTGGCGGCGAGCCCGCCTGTAGCGGTTCTTGAGGTAGCATTGTGAAGTGCTATGTGAAGGCGGCCGTCACTGGGGGGGGCAGTAGGACGTTTGCGACTTGATGGATGGCGTTGCGATAGGCGCAGCAGCGCTCGTGCCGGGACGAAGTCGGCCAGTGGAGTCGCTGGATCGATCAGTGGGGGCCTATTACCACTCGTGCCTGTGCCGCGACGGGTAGCAGAGCTAGCGACAGAATAGCGACGCGATGGGACGTGGTGAAGCTGCTGATTGTCGTCTGTAGCAGTGCGGTGTCGTCGGAGAGGGCGAGAGAAAGGCGTCGAAGTGTGTATGATGATGGATTGGCGTGGTTGTGAGATCGGCGTGAGACGTCAAGTGCCTGACGCAGCTTGGCTTGGAATCGCGCGGCGGCTTTGCCACCTCCGCCTGCACACGACACCATGAGATCCCGGGCCTGGATTCTGCCGATCTATCCGTTACAGCTTGGCTTCGAAACACCAGACATTGGAAAACCAACCCTTCCTCAGGCGTCAATCGCGTCTCGTTAGCATTGCGCTGCTTGCAACAGCCGCTCGAAGCCACAGGCTCAACCGTAATTGCCGTCGCACGACAATCCAGACCGAGATACCAGCATCGACTTGCATGGCCACGACAGCACGCGTGCATTACTTCTAGAACCCGCTGCAGCTACAAGTCTTCCATGCCAACACATAACCTACTCCATACTGAGCCCACGGTGATTTGAGTTTGATCTGTTCATCAAAAGCAGATATATCGCTACTCAAGACATGCTAGAAGAGGCATGGCCCAAAATTAGCCCTTAACCGCCATTGCTTTTGCTCGAGGGCGGGGAAATGCCTTTCTGAAGCATTCAGTCCATTCGTTACCGCACGTCGCACAGTCCTGAAACATCAACATGGTAGAGCCGCCTTCAAAGGCGCTTCATCAACTAGTGTCCGTGCCTGATTTAAGTAGGCCCTTACAATATGCATCTTTGTCTAATCAGTGCAAACTTGAAAGAATCAAATGTTCTTTCAACCTCAGCTCGTGCGATGGAGCCTAGAAACATGACCGCTTGTTCACTCACATTGCGTGCGGGGTTGAACTACTGAGATATTCATCATCCGTTGGAGGACTTGTTGTCCCCCTTCTCGCCTACAGATACCACACTGCGTTGGTAAGTATCCGCGACTACCATACGTGCCCCGATAAATGTTCACAGTCGCATAAGGAACAAGACGAGTTGTACACCCAATCACACGCAGCAGTTCCATGGCGTCTGACGGGTATGCCAAGCGGTCTTCAGCTTCAGCCTCAGCCTTGAGCGCTTACTTGGTCTTCCAACTCCATGCATATTCATCGCCTGCTGTCTTTCCTCATTTCAGTTCGGCTTCTTCAGACTTATTACCTCAATTTGTCCTTTTGATCCGGTTTCCTCGCTATGCGCCTTCTGAGTCGCCACGATGATGGCCATTTCAGCCTTCATGAGTTCATACCCGGATATATTCCGGACTATGCCATCTTGTCCCATACATGGAACCCCAGCCATGAAGAGGTCACTTTCAAAGACTTCATGGAGGGCAGAGTGAAAGATAAGGCAGGCTACAGAAAACTTGTGTTCTGTGCGGACCAAGCTGCTACGGATGGCCTGAGCTACTTCTGGGTAGATGCTTGCTGTATTGACAGGTCGAGCAGCGCAGAGCTCTCCGAGGCTATCAACTCGATGTTTTCTTGGTACCGCAACGCTGTTGTATGCTATGTGTATCTTTCCGACGTTTCGACCAACGCTGATTTACGGCGAAGTCGATGGTTCACACGAGGATGGACGCTTCAAGAACTCATTGCACCACTTTCAGTGAAGTTCTTCTCCGTGGAGGGTCAATATCTTGGAGATAAATATTCGCTGGTACAGGAGATTCATGCTATTACTGGTGTTCCTGTTTCCGCTTTGCAAGGAGCACCTTTGTCTCAGTTTAGCGTTCATGAGCGAATGGGGTGGGCGAAATTCCGCCGGACGTCGCGTATTGAAGACCAGGCATACTGTCTACTAGGTGTCTTTGGTGTGCATATGGCGCTCATATACGGAGAAGGCGAAAACGCCCTTGTTCGGCTTCGAAAGGAAATACAAAGTTTAGACAGCGACACTACCTACCCTGGTCGGACAAGCGATGGTAATTCCACGACTGGTGCTAAGGCGTATGCTGTTATTCCTCAGTACATACACGACACCTCTACCGACACCATAATGTTAACAACACTAGACTCGGATTCCGATTATGAAAGCGAGATTGGCAGCATCTTTTCAGGTGGGGAATCGTCCATCTCCTCCGCATCAACTGCCAACCTAAACCCAGTCCAGACCGTTGGAATTCGCGAAGTCTCTCGAGCGCTCTTGAGCGAAGAAGAGTTGAAAGCTATCTACACCCTGACTATTTCTAGTGTGGAACGAAAGAAGGCACGTTCGCATATTCGAGGCTTTCTCCGGGACTACGGTCGAGATCTTCTTAAAGAAGCTTCAAACAGCAGCCTTGCAATACAGGCTGCTAAATTCGTACGTGAATTGGCAGGCCGCATAACCGATGAGATCATTTGGAGCATAACCGGATCCACCGAACTGCCGCATTCACCGAAAAGCAAAGTAAAAAAGCAGGACCTAGAAACCTGGCTCTCAACCATTCAGGGAAATGGCATTGTCGAAGAACCAAGTCAATCAAGTTTGAAGGCAGATGACGATGAATCGTCGGAAGGCGAATCTGATGGAGAGCTCAACGATGACCTGCCATTCCCTAATATTGATAAAGTGAAGGGGTTTCTTATAAATTCCGAGGCCTTCCGAGGACATGTCCTGGCGATGCAGGCGTGGTTAAAGGTTGACGGAGCTGATCGAAAAGCTGCGGACAAATCAACTACGGATACTCCAAAACAGATCGATGGTGAGGAGACGACTAAAGAGATCCCAAGAGATCTACTCGCTCCTACGGAGAGCCATCAGCAAACCGACTCGGGAGACAACGCAACTGCGGCAATTGGAACTCACCAGCAGCAGGATGCGACACAGGAACAGGTACGAAGAAATCGATCTCGTCAACGGAGCGGCAGTCTTAGGGACTTGGTCTTCAGTGTCTTGAACTTCTGGGGTATCTCTTTTTACTTCTACGACATTGTGGAGCTTTTCATTCCTCACGTTCCTCAGGGATACAGGAGACTGCGTTGGCGTTGTGTAAGTTCTCGTGGTCTTCTCTCTTGACTCGTTGCCCTTGCTAATCATCCAAGTCATGTAACACTATACTCTGGGGTGACTTCCCTATCGAAGATACCACTGCCTTTGATCAACTAAAACAGCAATTGTCCTGTCTAGGAGACCATCTTGTTCAACCAGCACCTGCAAGTGGTATATCGACCACTCAAGCGACCGGAGATTCCGGTCCTGGAGGTCCTAGGCACGTCCTGGTACAACAAACCTCTCCAGCTAGCTTGCCTCAGGTGCTGATTAATACACCACATGCTGGTTCAAGAGTTGGCAACTCCCCGAACATTGTGAGTCCAATGCCCTCCGGGTCACATCATGTGGTGAACATCATCTCTCCATTGAAATATTTTGAAGTATGCGTGAGCATAGGAAATCATGCTATTGATCATCATGAGGTCGATATTTCACGCATAAGTTCGGACAGCGAGCTCTTTGAGATGATATGGGACAAGTACAACATCAGTCGTGGTATCAGTCTACGGCGACTTTTCTTGCGGCCCAGCGACGTGAATTTTGTTATGGTGAGGGCCCACACACTTCCCTGATGTAAGAGATTTTTGCTGAAGCTTTCGTTAGTTTTCTGTCAGTCAGCGTAACCAGTATGGAGCTGGCATCCACAAAAAGCCCAACGAGTTTCCACCACAAGAAGAACTAGACAACAAGCGCTACCATTACCTTTGCCCTCAGATCAGGATGCCGGCCAACGTCTTTCTTCATTACCTGCATCGAGCGAGATGGAATATATGGGGAGAGCACATGGAGAATACTTGGCTCCAACGTCTACCCAAGAAGCTCGACAGGAGTCTAATCGCCGAGGCACAGCAGGTGGGGGGCAATGCGCATATGAATGAAGATCTTGCATTTGGATGGGGTGTGCACATCATTGAAGGACCAAATCACGCCGTGCTTGGTCTCCTACTGGCTATCGGGGTAGCTGTTGCCTTTGTCGTCTCCGGAATGATTGTGGGGTTTGCAAAAACACAAGAGCAAGGCTTTGGGGTTGGAAATTTCCTTCTCGCAATACTTGTAGCACTATGACTGCCGTATACTTTCAGCTTCAGGATTAATGAACGATGTTGTAGTGCACGATCTCTTTATGTTGCAAGAAACTCTTCGTCTGGCAGAGGCAGGAGAGAATCAGTATTTCGCTGGACAGAAGCTGCTTTTACTCTCAATTCCTGCATGAGTATTGTCCCCTTTCTCGCGAGGAAGACTGTCATAGTATGATCTAATCAGCTGAGGTATGTACCTTGTAAGCTTCATATTCGTTTAGGTAATGTTGACGGCAAGCCCGGGCACTGATTCTTTTGATGTTTCTTGTGTTTCGCGTTACGATTGCCTCCTCGAGATGTTCTCCGGTGCAGCTGGGAAGCGGTGGAGGAGAAGCTAGTGGAACGAACAGGAAAGAGCAACTGCGATGCACGTGCTTGCTCTCTAAGCGCCTCACATGACTTGAGAATGAGAATACCCAGGCGTCAATCCGCAAGTGAAGCGATACCGGACGGCGTCGTTTGAAGTAGGAGCACGATGCAGGTGCTGCAGTACGACGTGTGCGAGAAGCACGAAGCTGTGCCACAAACGGCTTATGACAGGTGCTATTTCCGACTACTATGCTGTCTCAACCATATATGTACCGCACGATTGATGAGGCGCGATGATGATGACGACTTTGTTTGTTCGTGGGGGAAGAGCTGGGACATTTTTTTGCACGAGCCTCGCAGTCACCTCGTCGCCTTTTTCTAGCGAGCCAGGGGACGTCGCAAACAGGCAGGTCGCCCCAGTAGACGCGCACTCGCAGATATTTCGACGTTGCCCGCCTTAAGCCGCCCTCGTCTTCGCCTTGGTAAAGGTTGAGTGCGGTTCTATCCTCGACTCAGTCGCACGGCAGCTGTTTCTTCCTAGCTGCTCACCGCCCGCCGCGCATAATTGGGTCGCACGCAGAAGCCACTGCAACGACCCGGCCCTCGCGTCAGTTACGAGCAAACTTGTTGCACCACACGCAAAATATTACAGAAGAGAAATATACTCGTCAGACGCAAGAAAGACATGTTCGTCGCCTTGTAATCCGCCCTGCTGTCTGCTTCGCACGCGAAAGGCTGGTGAGCGCTGCCCCTCACTGTTAATTCGTGCATGGCTTTCCCCATCAGAGCTAACTATGAAGCGTACCAGCAGAACAAGCTTAAGTCGCCAGGGTCTACTCTTTTTTCTGCCTGCTTCACCTCCGCAGCGCAGCCCTGCTTTTCCCATCAAATCCATTTCTAGGGTTGCTAGTCGACTCCCATTTACACCTTCCCCGCACTGCGAAGCAAACCACACTCCAATATGGCGTGGCAACCCCAGGACGAGCCCTTGCGACAGCTGGCGCAGTGTCTAAGGGACTCGCTGAGCGGACATGATGAGAATGCGCGCAAGAACGCCGGCGAGGTTAGTTGGCTCTTGCTACACACTGCATTACCACATTGTGCTGACCGCGGCGACTACACAGATGCTCAAATCCGCCCAAAGTTCACCTGATATCGACAAGTACCTCGCATACATTTTCTCCAGCAGCCAACCCCCACCGGTCGTCAACATGGACGCTGCCCAATACTTCCAGACGCGAGCTGCGGCTGCCGTTATGCTCAAGAACGACGTAAAGACGACATACAAATCCATGCCCGACTCGACCAAAGACTACATACGATCAGTCATACTTGTGGGATTGCAGGATTCTGCTTCACAAATACGGGGCTATGCAGGAAACGTCATAACGGAGATTGTGCGTCAGGGCACTATCATGGGATGGCCCCAGATTCTCTCAGAATTGGTCGGCATGGTCAGCAACGTCGACGGCAATGTCTCGACACAGGCGCAAGAGGGCGCTATGGGTGCTCTGCTAAAAATCTGTGAGGACAACAGGAAGGCGCTGGACAGAGAATATCAAGGACAAAAGCCCCTCAACTTCGTATTCCCAAAGCTGCTCGAACTCACAACAAGCCCTCAGCCTCGAGTCCGTGCCGACGCGTTGGCTGCTATCAACGTATTCGTTCCAGAGAAGCCTCAGGCTGTGGTTGCGAATATCGACATGTTACTGAACCAACTCTTCAAATTGGCTGCCGACCCTAGTGAAGACGTGCGGAAACACGTCTGCCGAACCTTTGTCCACATCGCCGATATCGCCCCTCAGATGATAATACCACATATGAGCGGTCTTGTTGATTTTATGGTGTCACAGCAGCGTACGGAGAACAACGCGGATCTTGCTTTGGATGCGGCCGAGTTCTGGTTATGCGCCAGTGAAGACGAGAATATGCGGGATCACCTCGGACCGTATCTGGCCAAGATAATACCTGTCTTGCTATCGAGCATGGTGTACAGCGAGGATGAGATACTGCGTCTAGAAGGCGAAGAGGAAGATTATGAGGTCGATGATCGGGAGCAAGACATCAAACCTACTTTCGCGTCAAGTAAGACTGGAAGACTTACCACCAACGCAAACGGCGAGACGGTCCCAGCCGCCAACGGATCAGCCGGAGCCTCAGCGGATGATGATGATCTCAGCGAGGGCGAGATTGACGACTTTGACGACGACGATGAATTTGGCGACCCTGAGGAGCAGTGGAATCTGCGAAAGTGCTCCGCCGCAGCCCTTGATGTCCTCGCATCAGTCTTCCACGAAGCTGTGTTCCAGGCGACTCTCCCGTACTTGACAGACAACCTCAACCATGCAGAGTGGCCCAACCGAGAATCTGCAGTTTTGGCTCTTGGCGCAATTGCGGATGGCTGCATGTCAGTCGTTGAGCCGCATCTCCCCATGCTTACCCCGTTCCTTATAACCCTATTGAATGACCCAAAGCCTGTTGTTCGCCAGATCACATGCTGGACACTTGGGCGTTACTCCGGATGGGCGGCTCATCTCGACGCGGCTGGCAAGAAACAATTCTTTGAGCCAGTCATGGAGGGCATCTTGATGAAAATGCTTGACAAAAACAAACGCGTTCAGGAAGCTGCAGCATCAGCCTTTGCAAATCTCGAGGAGAAGGCCAACACAGAGCTTGAAGAGTATTGTGCCGTCATTGTTCGGCAATTTGTGCAGTGCTTCCAACTGTACAAGGACCGGAATATGTTCATTCTTTACGACTGTGTTCAAACGCTGGCTGAGCATGTGGGACCTACGCTGGCAAAGGATGAACTCGTTCAAACACTCATGCCCGCGCTCATCCAACGATGGAGCAAAGTGTCAGACCAATCAAGGGAGATGTTCCCGCTGTTGGAGTGCCTCTCATACGTGGCTACAGCTCTAGGACCCAAGTTCGCGCCCTATGCAGCTGGCATATTTGCGAGATGCATGAAGATCATTCACCGCAACCTCGAGGAAGGTGTTATGGCGTCTGAAATCCAAGGTTTCGAGCCTCCAGACAAGGACTTTTTGGTGACGAGCTTGGACTTACTCAGCGCTATCATCCAAGCCCTGAGCTCCCAGGACAGCGCAACACTGGTTACACAAGCACCAAACTTCTTCGAGCTACTAGTCGTCTGTATGCGAGACCAGAACAACGACGTGCGACAGTCAGCCTACGCGCTCCTTGGAGACTGCGCCATCTACGTCTTCCAACAACTTCAGCCCCATCTACAACCCATTCTCAGGACTCTCATTACACAGCTAGAAGTTTCTCAGATAGATTCCACTAGCCTGGCCACTGGATACTCTGTCATTAACAATGCCTGCTGGTCTGTCGGCGAGATTGCCATGTGTGAAGGAGAAGGCATGCAGCCCTACGTTGAGGAGTTATTACAAAAACTGGGCAACATCTTGTTTGACGAGCGAGTTCCAGAGTCTTTGAACGAGAACGCAGCCATCGCTCTTGGTCGCCTAGGTCTCGGATGCGCGCCCTTACTCGCCCCACATCTTGCTCAAATCGCTCCTCCTTTCCTCCGTGCTATCAGGAAGGTCCAGTGGACGGACGAGAAATGCCATGCCCTCACCGGCTTCATGTTGATTGTGTTGGCCAACCCCGGCGCTATGGAGCAATCGCTTCTCGAGTTCTTCAGCGATATGTCAATGGCCGATCGTAATATTGTGCGAGGTCCTACTGCAGGAGCACAGGTCAATGAGACGTTCCAAAAGGTAAGATTTTGCACATATCTGACTACAATACGCGCATTCAGCTAACTCTTCGAATCAGGTCATCCAAAAATACAAAACTATGATCGGCAACTTCGACGCCTTCCTCGGAGGCCTTCCTGCAGATCAGCAAGCGCGCTTCCGGGAATTGTACTCCATTTGAACGAGTGGGGACGTATCAAATTCTCATCATCATTTTACATGTGGCTACTGCGGGCGTTGAATAAGGACATGGCATGTTCTGGATCTTAGAGGAAGAGGTGGAAATACCAGATAAGAGGAGGAAAACCGGGATAGCGATAGTGATAGCATTTTCGGCAATGGAAGGGTGGCATTCATACATAGAACATGCGTTTCTTCTCTAGCGAGCGCGGCTTTGAATTCTTCACTCAACGACGAAAGAGGCGATGATACGTACGAACATTTCAAGGCGTTATTTTCTCCAATCAATCTATAGTATAGTTGGTAGCTTAGCTTAGTTTAGTTGCAGTCCTCATTCCTCGTACATTACTCTTTTATCGAGTAGGTATGATGAATAGTATTCTAGCGTTTGTTCTTCTGTCAAATTCATTCTTGTCTCTCTTCACCATGTCACGACTCTGACGATCAGACTGGAGTAATGATACCCCTAGATTACCAGGTCTTGCATCTTCTGGGACACAGCGCAGGACAAAGGTAAGCATACAGTATTCTGTTCTTGAAGGCTGATTAACTTTGTCGTCTTTTTCCCAGGTTCAGTACGGTGGCGCTTGATTGCTGCCTAGTATTGGTTTGATGCAGAGCTGCTCAGCCCCTCGTCACACCCGAGATTGGGCTGGTATTGAGGCAGTAAGCCGCGCCACCTATCTCGGGCACCTACAAACATCCTGTTGTCACCATCTTCTCGCGACTGCCACTGAGCACCTTACGACTGCATCTCTGACGATGGCCAACATTTCCACTTACGACAGCGGAATCGGGGTTGAATATTGCCTGACAGATTTCCAGGATCTCGATATCAGCGGCTTCTATGGGCCAGGCGCATGGATGACCTGGTGCATCACCATGGTAGCCTCATGGGTCACGGTCCTGCTTGGTGATTATTCTCAGAACCTCCACTTCATTGTTTATGCCCTTTACACGAATTAGGCAGCCATGGATGCTTTTCGACATTCATCCTGGCAACGGAGGACCAATGAGGTTGACTTGGGCTGGGAGAGGTTCCGTCGTCAAATGCTGCCAGGGGACTATGATACTGAGGACACTCAGGATAGGCCAGATCTCAACGCAACTTGGAAGATCCGTATTGACAGCGAGGATAACTTGATGGTGGTTCCGGCTTGGCTCAAACACTGGCGAACGAATACAGTCGGGTCTGCAGAAATTGAATGGCACATCGACCGACTGCCTATAGACGAGCAAAAAAACCATCTCCGAACCCAGCTCGCTGCTCACATAGAAGCCTGTCACCAACTATTTTCATCCTGCATCCAGTCAGGCGCAGTAGTTGCAGTGCTGAACCTTGGCATATTGCATGCATGCGCGCAGCTGTTGGTCTGCGCATGGAAAACCAATAAATCTACTTGTCGCGAGACAGCGAAATCAATCCGGAGGCGCAACTTGATCATAATCTTGGGTCTAATCCTTCCTTTGGTTGTAGTGTGGATTGGCCCACTACGACCTCGTCAAGCTCTCCATGCGAGTTGGAGTTCGCGCGCGCCGTCAATCCTATTCATCCTGATCGTGACTGCTTGCGGTCCTTTCCTCAACACCGTTCTGGCGCCCTTGCTGCCCCGCCTTGGTCGCCCTTTCAAAATCATTTCTGGGTCGTTATGCGCACTAGTCTTTGTAGTATCGTTAGGGCGGTGTGGAAGTATGCTCGGAGTGATCTTATTCTTCGAAACGGGAACAGCACTGAGACACCTCTTTGTGCCGTGGACGCCTGTTAAGATCACGGAGTTGGACCAGGCATTTACGCTGTTTGTTGCGCTTCTCTTGTTTTTGTATGAGATTGGCCCTCTTTTCTTGAAGTGCTTGAAGCCTCTGAGGTTTAGTTTCGAGAAGCTCTTTTTCAAAACTCGACTACATCACACGGCATGGACGGAGATACCGCTCGAGGATCTGCCCAGATAATAGCATGTAATGCAAGTCGACACCATTTAATGTAGCAACTCAGTACTGTAGTCTCATACCGTACCGCTCATGTAAATACTCTGTACGCTTTCTTCTTGTTTTCTTGGAGGGATTTTACGAATGAAAGCATACGGACATTATTTTACAGCAGCCTCTTCTTTGGCGAGTGGAAAGATGGAGAACGCAGTTCAACCATCGGTGGGTGCGAAGAATGAAGTTACAACGCGTCGAGGACTACGCACCATTTGAAGTTAAGACAAGTTTTTTGGAGGAGGTAGGAATGACCTCCTACATAACTAGGCGAAATGACAACGAGATTCTCATCTCCAGCAACTCATTCTTAACAGTGTACTCTGAGGGTATACGCTTGTTGTATTCTGCAAGAATCATGCCTAAATTCACAGCGAATACTTCCATGTTGCCTTTTGGGGGGGCACGCTACAGTCTTGGAAGAAATCCTGCTTTTACTCAATAATCATGACACAACGGTTCCAACCCATCCATACCAGCACATCTCGTACCCGCTCCAAGCGCCCGGTACCGCCGATGAAACCAAAGTCATCAACAAACGGCATACCGGCAGCATGTAACGTTGCCGTAACCTGGAACAATGCCGAAGATCTCAGCTCCGACCGAGGTGATGAGTTGATGGAGAATTGACCTTTTTTTTTCCCATGCTTCACGACTCAGTATACCTAGTGCCGATCGTGTGGGGATTAATCTATTTATTGAAAGGACATCCGCCCGAGGTCGAGTACTTGCCAGATTCCGCAATATTACCGCCGCTCCGAATGTTTCATGTTACGGAGTGCCATTGCACAATACTGGCACGATGCGATGAAACTTAAGTGTTGTCATGATGCGTCAGTGGCTATACATCTAGTTATGACTTGATCATGCTTTAGGCTTATTAGGGTGAATGATAACTGTACCTAGATATGGTTTAGGCGCACGCATAGTCGCTTTAGTGCGACGATATATTGGCAATATGAAGGATTAAGGTTGGGATATAGGATCATCGCTATGATGTATGTAGTGTAGACGATGTTTTGTGATGTGGTGCGTTCGGCCAGGCGTAGAGAAAGATCCCAATGGTCGGAGCAATTACCACAGTGCACACAATGGCCCGTGATGAGCGGAGAGAATGTGTGTTTCCTTGTGTCGCCTGCCACACTTGCCGGTAGAGTCGCTTCCGCGCCAATGGTAGGGCAGGTTGCTACGCTTTTTATAGCTCTCTGCCGACGGGTGGAGAAGAATGCTTTGCATGGTGGTGCAGGTAGAAAGTGTGGCTTGCAGATGGTTGGAGAATATGCATTGTGCGCACAAAGTCGCATTGTTAAACACGTATCTCGGCTGATGTGTCTTGCTATCGTGTGCCTGACTGTGTGGTGGCGCAAGATGAAGCCTCTTCGGACATCACAAAAATATGTGTAAAAAAGGTCGGATGTTTTTTTTTGTGGTCACTCAATTGGTTAATGGGCATTGTCTTAGTGTACGTTGAAAAGGCTGGCAGTCTTCGGAAAAGACCGAAGGTATGATGGACAGATGTGAGTGGAGGAGAGGTGTCTTGTTCACCCTAGTCGCAGAACCCCAGAGAAAACATGGCTGCATGGGTAGCCCTAGACGCAGTGTCGGTTGCAAGTTCCCAGGGTAAAAAGACCTCGATCCTAAGAATAGCTCATCTGAATCTATGACAACCAAACACCAGCTCGCCGTAGTCATGTGGCTTTACTCAGACTAGCCTCTGAATACACGTTTTGTCGCATGAACCTGCTTTCGCGCAGTCCGCTATGTCACCTAGCAAATTTTTAGCCTCGGTGGTTGCAGAGTAGGTGTTGGTTGGTGCAGCAGTGTTATCACTGGTTCCTTTCTTAGAACTCGTATCTTGTGGCAGCTACTTTTCTGCTCCACCACGGCAATGAGCGTGGAGAGAACGTCATAGGTACCAGCTCTATACTGAGGGTGTCGGCGAGGATATTTTACAGACATCATTACAGCAGCTGCGATGCGTGCGACGTAGCATGTTGTGATCAGGCGCCCACAAGCAGGGTTGCGTAATTACTGTATAGGCTGCTGGCTCCCGCAAGCAAGCATTCTCCGCTGCATCAGATATTACCAGAAGACGCGGGGGAGACTTGGGTTTACCCAGTATTGCGATGGCGTTCCACGTAGGCGATGCCCACGAGTGGGAGCGGAAGCCATAACCTGCTTAATCATCGCCGCCTGGTGCTCTTCCGTCGATAGCGGAAATACAAGAATAGAGCGAGGTCCGCCGCCACTACCTACTCGGCGCAACTCAATGCGAAAGTAGCGGTATGATGGATGGGCCAGCGTAGTATCGATAGAAAATGAAGCCAACGCGGGCACCATAGTCAGCGCGATGGAAAGTGTAGACCCTTTTTGTCTGCGGTCTGGTGACAGGTGACGCACGGAGGGCTATTTTTGACCGACAGATATTGAGGGCCCCGGCTTCCGCAGTGTTTAGCGATCTCTGGTGTTGTAGCATCAGCAACCTCAGTATGATTCGCGCATGGCGACCTCATCAATGCGAAATGCGAAGCTGGACATTCTGCTTGCGCTCGCACTCAATTCAGTGGTCATGGGTGGCTTGTAGTGGTGCACGCTCACTCTGACATCTGGAGCTGTCTGCGAAAAATTTAGCAGCGCGCGCCCCGAAGCTGACCCGGCGACCATGGCATGGTACCCTCCTTCACCCACTATTATTCATGCGGCTTCGAACTACCCGTTACAGCCTGGCCAACGAGCTATCCATGTGCTACTGGTCGATCGTTCTCCACGCACGGCCCGCGAAGGTGTTGGCGTTTCCTCGGTCGTCGGACCTGAATGGCCGTTTTTCACGCCTCTTGCGCTCTGAGCCCGAGCCCCAGCTGGAGCGGCTCATGCACCTGCACGCTCAAACGTTTCCGTCTCAAGCGGATTGACAGGGGCTTTGACCAGAGGGCCACCCTCCTCTGCATTTTGATCCATGGCCGTCGGCGAACTAAGACGTTCACACAGCACCCTAGGCCTGGGGTCAAACCTCGCCAGGCAGGGGGTCTCATCATTCATCCAAAGACGCCCTACCTTCTTTCACGGACAGGATCGATGTATGCTAGAAAGCGCCCTCCAAGGACGAGGGTTCATGGCTCGTTGGAAGCTTAATCCCCACGGGAGTTACACCGGGGCTATGTCATACGAGCATGAACCAGCCGGTGCCATCTGGCAATCAGTCACTCCATCGACTGTAGCTCCCGCAAGCTTCACTCGACTCCCTGCTAGCCTCTCCCGTCTCGCGGGCTGCCACCCAAGTCCCTCTTCCGCCGCTCGTGGCGTCACTGCTATTTGTGTGGACGCTACTCTGTGCTAACCCTACTTGGCCCCGTTTCTTGACGTTTGCCGTCTTTGGGATGGAGCACAAGTCACCCTGCGCTTTTGCTCGCATATCACCCAAGTCCCTTCTTCAGCCTGGCGAGCCTCTAGTCCCGTAGCCTTGTCCTGATCCTGCATGGTCATTGTGCAGGGGGCATGTTGCAGACGAGCTTGACCACTTCCGCTGTCACGTCGTCCTGTCGTACCCTCGTAGCCTGTCCGCCGGAGGTATTGCTGGCCTTGCGTCAATATCTCTCCAGCCCTAAAGCTATCTAAGCACCTCCCATCTGCACTCTGCACTATATATCACCATAACGCCCATCACCAGCCTCCAAATCAACACCCTGTCCAATTTAGTCACCGGTTTCGACCCCATTACCCTCGCTTTATCAACCGCCCGCCAGATCTACCGCCTGCATATACACACCCCCTCGCCTATCCTACCTTCCTGTCCATCTGGTATAGCACACAACAAGAGAACGCTGTCTACGACTCCACCTGTACCCTGACGTTGGCAACGACGACTACGCCGTACGGTTCACTTCCACTTTCGCTAAATTACTTCACCTATCCTTCTGGAAAAATGGCTGGACCTGGTGGAGGCCCTTCAAGGCGCAGCCATACCAAGTCCCGAAAAGGATGCAAGACGTGCAAGAGGCGGCATATTCGCTGTGATGAAACATTCCCGCAATGGTAAGCACCAACAACTCTTCGTTAACGCCCCGCATGCTAACTTCATACCAGCCGCAACTGCACCAAGCACCAGGTCCGCTGCGACTACATGGACAGTCCAACTGCCATGATGCCAGAATCTCCTCAGTCTCCCCAGCAGCCCAACCTGCTCTGGACGCCTGAGATCGAGGCCACCGTCGAGCTCTGGAGACAGACGGGAGAGTTTCCTTTCCCCGAGCTTCGAGTATACCCACAACCGCAGTGGCGCGCCTTAACGACGGTTGATCTCCGTCTGGTACACCATCTTTCTTCTATTTCGAATGAGATGTTCAGGAATAGGACTTCGAAATCGACTCTTTGGACCGACATGATGCCCAAGTACGCACCAGACACCCCAAGTGACCACGCCCAGAAGCACCACTAACGTGTCTAGATTCTTGAGCATAGCCGCAACCCATCCGTTCGTTATGCACAGTATCCTCGCTTTTTCTGCCTCGCACTTGGCGTGGATCTCTCAGTCTACCGAAACCCGAAACCTCGCATTTCATCACGCAAGTCTTGCTCTCAAGGGCTTGCACGACGGCATCACCAACTTCACTAAGCACAACTCGGATGCAGTGCTTGCCGCGTCTCTCCTGCTTGCATGGCAGGCGACAGATTGGTAAGGACGATCCACACGAATTAGGGCAATCAAAACTGACGCAGTCATTTAGGCGAGGCTGGGCTTCTCTAGTCACAGGTACGAAGACAGTCATCCAATCTATGCAGCCCTGGAGACACGAGTCTCTGTTCGCGGATTACATTGCCGAGCACACTCCCATGCCAAACCGACACTTTATGAACCCCATCAGTACCCCAATATCTTCGGAAGCACGAAGAGAGCACATGAACGCCTTGGTCGATATTCACGCCTCTTTGCAACGACTGCAACCTTACCTCGTCCGCAACGAACAGGAATCGAAATGGGTCGACCAGCTAAAGGGCTATCTCGACCGCCTGAGATCGTCTAACCAACCCCAAACCCCCGAGGAACAGTTTAACCAGCTCTACGCATTACGGAAGTGGCTGTTCTGGGTTCCCATCTCACTTCTAGCCGCCAAACGGGGGGATGTCAATGTCCTGGTAGTTCTCGCGCACTTTTACGCTACCGCACTAGCCTTGGAGCCGATGTTTCCGGATGTTGCGTCTGTCTTTGTCGCAGACCTTTCCCTTCGCCCATTGGAGGAGATAAACAATCTGGTCCAAGGTTTCCAAGACCCACGATACGATTCACGCCTGCAGACCATGTCGTATCTGGTACAATTCCCAATTGATATGGTTTCTTCGTACAAGACTAGACGGGAATGGTCTCGGCAACAATTGTCATCTATATCTCCAATGCAGCAGCAATCCGCATATGCACTGGAGAGCATCAACCTGGACCTTGAGAACCACATTGCGCAGTACAGCTACGGCCAGAGCCTTTCCCCTGCCTTTGCTCCATCACCGCTTACATTCCTTCCCCCTGGCATGACTTCTGCACCGACGTCACCGTACCTTGAAGTCCCCCGATCTGGCACTGTCGACGCGTATGGCACGGCTAGTAGCTATGCATCCTCGAGTAGCTATGCGTCTCCGCTGGGGTCACCTGCAGCACTGCTGCCGCCATACTCGGCCCCACAAGAACATGCATTCGCATTTGGAATGCAATCTGGTTATCCCAGCGGGTTCGTGGCTACACCTATCTGGACGTGAACGAGCGCGCGCTGAACGATCCCCCAGGAACCAAATGACTACTCCGATGCAGATTATTGCTTCTCAACCACATCATCATAGTCCCATGCCCGATGCTGGAAACGCACAAGGCCAGGCGACCACTGCGGGGTATGTACCGAGCCAGTACAGCCGCGCCTGAGAGAGCAGCGTCTCGACGGAAATTCAAGGAACCATGCCGACGTAACGAATTATCACATCCGCCCGGCCCGTCCTCGTCGTCTCCACCGTTGCGTAAGACGAACAATTTCCGATCGATTGATCTCTGCCCATCATCAGCACCAGAGTCGGACCTATGACATGCCACCACTGGCAAGTTGTTGTGGCTTCCGCCGTAAGCCGTTCATGGACTGGCTGCTCCGGCGCTTCGGCGCAATGCCCGGAGAGACGCAAGGTGGACGAAACAGCAAGTGGACATGTTTCGCTCCACCATGCAACACACGCACATCATCCCCTGTTATGTCAGCCGCGGTTGGACCGGAGTTCGCTACAATGTAGGAAACGGCACATCGAGCTGCGGGACCGGTGGCCAGCGTGAAGAAGTCTCGTCAGGCTTTCACAGACGCTACATGAATATCTGCAACGAAACAACGGAAGAGACTGCATTAGGGGTGGAGCTACGGCGACGAGTACTACTTTCTGAGAGATGCTTTCCTCATCGAGAGAACTCCGCACTTCCCCGAGTACAGCACAAGGATACTTAGGCACCAACAGATAGCATGCACAGAAGAATTAAGGTTATCCAGTATCGTCCTAGTTTCTCAGCCCTAGTCCTAGTTCTTCCATGTGATGGCTAGGGTCTGCCCTGCATGCTCGCGTGAAAGATGGACAGGTCAGCTACCAATTTTAGCTCTATTCAACCAATCGCAGTTCACTACCCCACCATCGATACCCAGTATCAACCCGGCAATGCGGGTTTACGTACAAGCATGTTGCCGACTATGGGTTATGGATGCAGCAGAGAAGTTCTTTCGTTGCTGCCGGGTCAGAATGCGCGGTTTTCTGAGCTGGGTAGCCCTGACAAGGAGGGTTTGGGATCGAGGGACAACGTGCGCTAATGTATGACCTACAGGGAGGGTCGAGCTTGATGTCATTCCAGTCCGCTGGATCGCTTTTCGCGGGTAGCGGGATAAGATTTACTTCGCCAATCCTGCCACGCGTACAGCCTATCACACTGCTCGATCAGCGACACCTGAGCCATTCTTCTTTAGTGTTCGATTGCGAGAGGTCAGCGGGTTTGCACCGCCACAGAATCCCCCGGCTTGGCAGCCTACCCATAGCGAGAACCGGTCAACGTTGGCGATTTAGGGCGGATCTTGAGACCCCGAGGCTACCGCGTAGGTTCTTTTAGTTGCGATTGCAATCAGATGGCCGTTCTTCTGGTCGGCTGCGTTGGAAGGATTGCGCCCACAGGATCAACATCCATGTAAGCGATGGGCGTAATGAGGAAGGTGCAAGCGAATCAAACGAATCATTATGGCTTTCTGGCCTGTCCTCCGCTTTGCTGCCTTCATCGCATTACTTGTCATCGCAACACTTGCTTGTCGACATGTTGCCCTCGGCTTTCGACCCCCAATGCGGTTCACCGACAATTCCAGCAGTGTGTCACATCTTAGCTAATAGCTCATGCCAGAGCCTTCATAGTTGAAACTGCGAAGATCATCTCCTCGGCATCTCGGAACCCGGACTTCCAAGGCTTATCCATGGTCTGCTCGAAAGTATCGCTCTGCTACTCACGTGCTACTGTACCTCGCGAAAGCTTTGGTGCTTCACATCCCAGATGGCAGATGCATCTAGGTAGCCCGGCAGGCCTTAGCCGCGTCCCTGGTTTCGTTAGCGAAGGAACGAAAGACCAGGGCAGGCGAGTAGAACCACACTTCCAAGAAACGTGCAATGGGAGAAGAATGACCCACAAGAAATTTCCGCCGTTCCTGTGGTTTAAGCGGCTCCGCTCCCTTGGAACTTTTGGGCTCCGCTGTCTCCATCACGCCCTACACGTTTTTTCAACTGGCAATTGATATGCCCACGCTATCCACTTCTCGCCATGACCTACGGCCTCCGGTGGCAGTCGCGGCGGTGTTATAATGCCGAGACCTCGTTTCGTCTCGAGCCCACTGTAACATGCTTAAGTGATCACTCGGATGCGAACTAAACGTAAACATCGGATGATGTCTCCCGCCACCGTGGTTCCTCTGATCGTCTATGAAAGAAAGTTCATCTAGCAATCGCAAAGCCAGCAGCAAATGACTCGAGATTTTTCACCGCAAAGCAAAGCCCACAAACCGGCACGGCACTAACTTACTTGACCGCTCTCCGACGAAGATGATCTGCCAAAATTCTGTCGGCCGTAAAGCGCGCGCGCCTGCGAAAGAAAGCGATCTCTGACGTCCAGAACAGATCTCCACTAACACCGAACAGGTCATTGATAATTTCTATTTCCGGGAACGAGCGCATTGGGGCAAGATCCGACGCGTGCGGCGTCGGCGGAAGTGCCGTAGAATGGACATGTCGAGCCGAGAGAGACGGACGGTTCGCCCAGGCGTTATGACGCCGAATGCTGGAGAAAGATCCGAAAGGTCTACAATATGATCCGCACATAAGGGGTGGCTGAACAAGTGCCACTCGGCACGGACTCATCAGCGAGTTAATGCGCTGTCTCGCGGCGGTGGCATATTTGTTTTTAGTCGGTGACGCTGGTTCCGATGGTTCTGGAGCCCTTCTGGTGCACACGCTTCGCACGTTCTGGCGCCGGCTCTGAAGGTGGGCGAAGCCAAACGAAAGCGAACCAACCAACTAACGGAAATCCCAACAACAACGACCACTCGGAGAATACTCCTATACCGAACTCGCCGGCCTCTACTTGGACTAACTTAGTTTCGACTTGAGGTCTCACCACATCATTGTCACACTGCCACAGCCCTCCTTTCTACCGACCGTCCGATCACACTCCAGGTTGGAAGCTTAGCCTCACCTTCCGAACCCCCATCCCATCCCAACCCACGCCATCCTAAGACCAATTCGGCGCGGCAACGGTTCACCCGAAATTTGGTGTACTACTATGTAACTGCTACCGTTAACAGTAAAGTGTCACTGTTGGAAGATGATCAGCAACATCAACACGATACCGATCCGTATCATGACTAAGATCGACAAAGGAGTGAAGGATTGAAGGAGTGAAGTGACGATCCTCTGCAACGCGTGGCTACTTAGATATGAAACATAGTCTTTGAAGATCGTTCGAGGGAATTTTTGCTAATGCAGAACATGTAAGCTTGGATTGGTTCATACATCAAGCATCCAACGTGACAAGCATTGGAAATAGTGGGAAAAGGTGGATTGCGTGGATGCAGGATGCGTGGATGTAAGACCGAGGAAAAGAACGAACGCAGACCGTCGTGGCTGGTGATGCGGTAGTTTCAACCCACGCCCCTCGTTTACCGTCATGGCAGTCACGCTAATGGGACGTGCCGTGTATACGAGGCTGAAGTGCAGTAGCTGTGTGTCGGTTGGTAGGGGCGTTTTTTCTTCCGAGATACGAGGTTGGTGCAGTTGGAGATCCTGGAGTGTTGATTGGGGAGCGTGGAATGAAGGTGACGATATTGCGTCGTATCGAGTATATATGGTTGGTTCACATTCGGTGTTCTTGTTGAAACGGATTCATTCGGGTACTCAATTGTAGCTGCATAGACGGATCAATGCGGATTGCATTGGGCGATGGTGTAATTGTTCGCTCTCGCCGATGATGTCGAGATGTGGAGTGACCTTAAGCGATATTTGCTATACCCGCTCCGACTCTATGTAGTAATTGCTAATCGACGTCTTACAAACGATCTGTCGGAATCACCGGCTGACTCTCGTATGTTTTCCATCATTCATTCCCCAAATGGGTGTTATTCTCCTTCTTTCCTTCTTTACAGGGGAGGTACATGGAGTCCCTCTGATCGCTACAACACCCGCTCTCTCGTTCAAGTTGCCCAACTCCAAGCATCCCACTCCTCCTGCCAAACCACCGGCTCCAACGCCCCCTCAAGACTCAAAACCTGACCCAGTGCACACTCCTCAAAGGTAACGTGATGCTGCTTCTCTAGGTAAAACACGTCATATCTCCCCTCCATCGCATCCCCCAAGTTCCTCACATCACCTCCAGGATGTATTTTCTCCCAAGGCCTCGTGCATACCCGTCCCTTACAACGCTTGAGCGTAAGTAACAGTGCGTCAAGTCTAGACGTGACCCTATGTATAGGCCACCCGTTTATAGCCGTGCTATTCGTATTGTAAAGATTGGTAAGTTGGTAAGGATCATTCTGATATTTCGTTAGCCGTGAAGGACAAAGGATAGCAGAAAGAAGATACATGCCGTCATATCATAAAGTTCATGCTCATTCGTACACCAAACCGTGTACGCCAAGTCATACTCCTCTCCAACGACCCTCACCGTCTTATACGTGTTATTCACCAAAGAACTCTGTCCGAAAAATGTGTTTCCTTCTACTAGGTAGTTGCCCCAGAATTCGATGTTAATGTGCTCACTCTTCTCATTCCGCGCAAGTAGCTCTTCAGTAACGGGAATAGGCTCCCCATCAAAGTCTTCTCGGAGAGGTATACCGGCTAAATGGAAAAGCGTGGGTACAATATCAGTGTGGCTAGAAGGAATAGTTTGAACAGCGCCTTTTGCTATACCAGGACCACGGATGAAGAAGGGTATATTGACATCCTCTTCGATGCCGCAGCTTTTTCCGGGTGGGAGGCGGTGCTGCGAGATATGGAAGCCGTTATCTGTTGTGTAGATTAGGTAGGTGTTTTCTAGGACCTCCGGGGTGGCGTTTAGACGGGCTATGATGGAGTCGATGAGCTCGTCCACGGACTGAAGGGATTGGAGTCGTTTTCGGTACCAGTCGTCGTTGTAGTCAATTTCAGATTGGTTGAGTTGGCGGAGAGTTTTGAAGTAGGAAGCAGTTCCTGGCTGGTACATGGATTTGAGAATGTATATACAATGTGAGGGTCAATGTGACGTACCTTGTTTGGGTTGAAGTTTGGTGTCCGCGGTATTGTCACGTTCTGGAAGAGATGCTCATGTCTCTTTGCTGGTACTGGTGGGTTGAACTTCACAGGTCGTGGGTCGGTAATCGTTTCTGAGTGAGGAGCTATAGGAGCGACACCGATGAAGAACGGTCGATCAGATGCTGCAATGGCTTCGTCTAGGAATCCAACTGCAGCATTGGCGACTAAGTCGGTTGAATACTCTCCTGGTAGATTCTTGTAGGGGTCATGGTTACGCGTCATGGTAGAGTTGTAGAAGACATATGTTCCTGGATCAATCAAGACTAGCACGGTCAGTAATTAGCAGATGTTACCGCTATCATAACGAACGGCTTACAATCAGACCCGTTCCAACCACTGGCCCGAGGTGCATCATATGTAGTGATGGAGTGGCCGTTCATAAGCTTCCCAGTATAGTAAGTGTTGTATCCCGCCTCTTGAAGCCATACTGGAAGGTAGTGATCGTTGAATCCTTCCTCAATGAACCTAGGATATCCGCCTTTTCGTAATCAGAATATTGTCAGGGCGTATCTTCTTGACGTCCAACGTACCGTAAGGAGCAGAGACATCCGTAATGTTCGTGTTATGAGCCGCTTTCCCTGTCAAAAGAGATACTCTTGATGGACAACACAGTGATACGGTACAGAAGTGCTTCTTGAACCAAGTACCTTCTTGAGAAAAGTGCTTTTGTACAGAATGCTGATAGTCGATAGAGTTTAGATGTAGATCCTGATCGTCGGTGATAATAAAGATAAAGTTGGGTTTCGTAGAGCGGCCTGTAACAGCGGTGATTCCTAAGGATAGGAATAGTAGAGCTTGACTTGGTATCATGATTGTAGATGGAATTGAAGCACCCAGCGTTTAACTTTGCGACATGATCTCTGATTATGTATGCATTTCCAAATCTTCATAACCTCAGTGACCCACGCCATCGCGCGAAGTTCGAACTTCATTGCGTGCTCGGGAACAGACCAGGGTCAACCATAGATCCACCCACGATGCCTACTAGTTGCGATGGCTGCCAATAGAAAGTCGGAGAGAGGAGCGACCCATGGAGAAAAAAAAGCCGATTATCTCTGGAAGGATGAATGAGTTGAGAGTATGACCTTATCATGGTGGATGCGAAGGCCGAGGAGCGTGTTGTGGAAAACTTTGCCAGAACATAGAAAATTTATCTGTATTCAGACGCCATATAGATCCTCACTAGAAGAGATGCAATATAAGAGAAGTTGTGAACAAATGAGATTGTATGCCCTGTTCAGGTACCGAGAACGAGCTACAAGTTGTCTTTCTGGGCAGTCACAACCTTGGATAGTTGAACAGGACAGTATGTTGTCAAGGTTTGACATGCTGGTTGAGAGTCGTGACCAGATCTGAGTATGCCGAGACTTCTTTGGTAACACCAAAGATGAATCTGAGTGCTACCGGGTAGAGGGGTAAGATATGGGACGACATGGAAAGACCTTGTTCACTCATCATGGTGGGGCATCGGAACCGTTCCGAATCGCGGGCCGAGCAGTTGTTCCGGCGGCGCCTTCGATGGCGTAGGTCCAACGCAGCGACAACACAGACCAAACCACACCGCTCTACCTTTACGCACAACTATGTCGGGAGGCTGGAACACCATTGAGTCCGATGCCGTAAGTACGAAACTTCTTTGAGAGAATCGCTTGCTAACAATCACAGGGTGTGTTTACATACCTCATCGAGAAGCTCGGTGTTAAGGGCGTCGAATTCGAAGAACTCACCTCTCTCGATGCTACGGCTCTACAAGCCCTCGGTACCCTATATGGCGTGATATTTCTCTTCAAATACCCCACAGGCGAGAAGCCCAGCGATGTACCGAAAGATGGCACCTACGACCATGAGGCGGCAAATACCCTCTTCTTCCCCGCGCAAACAATACAAAACGCATGCGGTACACAAGCGATCGTTTCGCTTCTGCTGAACCGAGAAGAGGAGGTCGATATCGGCAAGGAGCTGAAGGAATTCAAGGAATTCGCGGGTGATTTTCCACCAGAGGTGCGTCAAGTCAGCGAAGCACCTAGATGAAGTAGCTGATAAAAACTCCAGCTACGTGGAGAAACACTCTCAAACTCCGACCTTATCCGCGAAACCCACAACTCTTTTGCGCGATCCTCACCCTTCGTCGACGAAACACAGCGAACAGCCACAGAAGACGACGATGTATTCCACTTCATCGCGTAAGCCCACCCTCGTCACTACCCTACAAAGCCACAAGAGTCACAACTGACACAAACAAACAGTTACACAAGCATAAACAACAAACTCTACGAACTGGACGGCCTCCAACCCGCCCCCATCCTCCACGGCCCCTGCACACCATCCGACTTTCCCAGCAAGATAATCCCCGTACTCCAACGCCGCATCGCCCGCTACCCCGCCTCAGAAATCCGCTTCAACCTCATGGCCTGCTGTCGTGACCTGCGTATCCGCGCGCGCGAGATCGGCGACGAGGAGGAACTAGAAGAGCAGGAAGATAAGCGCGCGAAGTGGCTATGGGAGAACTCGTTACGAAGGCATAATTTCGTGGGCTTTGTGGGGGAGTTGTTGAAGGGCGTTGTGAGGGCGAAATTGGAGGCGGGTGAAGGGGAGTATGATTCGTGGGTTGAGGAGGCCAAGGGCAGGAGCAGGAAGAGGCGGGAGGAGATGAGGAAGCAGGGTATTACCGAAGATTGAGTTGTTGGAAAGTGGTGATGGTGTGCCGTGGGAAGATCGCGAGAGATAGGCTTGTGTATAATGATGTTGCGTGTGGCAGTCTATTGGATACAAACCTGATAATCACGAAGACCTGTCTATTCGACTACCATGGTGCTCGCAATGCCGAATTATCTTCAAACCTACCCCGAACATCTCCAGGGTATACTATCCACCGATCATGGTCACAGTTACTCATACAAGCGCGCATGAAGTTTCTCCTTCCACAGCCCAAAAACACATGTTTCAGTCATGACACAGATAAACAAGAGTAGGGTAATGACATCGTATCTTCATTGGTATAGAACTATCTACAGCCATGGAATCTCTTGATCCAGAATTTCAACACCACGCTCGCTATGCCTTAACAATGCCGTGACAAGAAAAGTATGAAAGCCGTTATAACCGTAAAACGAGGGGGATATCTTCGTCGAAATGCGCTACATTACGTCATGAACATGAAAACATGATATGGTAGGGTATGGATGGATATGGATGCTTGAGGCCGTAAAGTGTGCGTGAAGAGTAAAGTAAGAAAAGAGATAGAGAAGGGGTAGTAGACCTCGAAGCCTAAGCGGATGCTGCACAGAAGGCGAGCGAGGCTGGGAAGACCGACTCTAGGGCGCAGAAAGCGGGTTCAGTGGGTGTTTCGTCAATGACTATGCTGTCTTCGTTGGTGTGAGCAGTCTCTTCGATGACATCAAAGGTCTCCACAGCAGAGCTGGTGGACATCTCCTCAACTGCCATCTCGTCGACAACAACCTCAATCTCAGCTTCAGCCTCAACATCCACACCACTAATCTCGGGATCCGCAACAGCAAGAACGGGAACAGCAGTAGGCGTCTGAAACTCTGTAACCGTAAAGGTAGAATAGGCCGTCGCAGTCATAGTAGCTGTGACAGCATTCGGCATCTGCGCGGCAACCTCAATAGGCAGCTCGAGCATCTGCGACGACGGTGATTGTTGTTGAGCAGCCCGCATACCCATTGCAAGATACGCGACAGCGACGGCTAGCAGAAGAATAGCGAAATTGCGCTTGTCGCTCAAGAGAAGGAAGACGTAGTTCTTCAGCAACGTACTGAGAGGAATCTGGTCTGATCGAAGACGGTGAGAAGCTTCAGCCTCTGCTTTCTCTTGTTCCTTGATAGTAGTCTCTAAGGCGCGAAGGCGCTGGGCTACTGCCTCGGATTCGGCGGCCGCTTTAGCTTCTAGCTCGAGACGAACAGCTTCCTTCGCTTCGTTGAGTTTGACCTGGAGATCTTCTTCGAACCTCTTCTTCTCAGCTGCCTTCTCTTGGATACTCCTTTGGAGGGCGGCGGCGGCCTCTTCGAAGCTTTTTTGTAGTTCGGCTTCTTCTTTGCGCTTCTTCTCATTGGCTTCTTCTTCTAGGATCTTTGTCTTGGCGGCGGCTTCTTGGATTTGGCGTTGAAGTTCTACGGTGTATAGCTGCTTGCGCTTGTCTGCTTCTTGCTCTTCTTGAGCTCGGCGCTCCAAGGTTTTGCGGACTTCTTCGGGTATCCAGGGGTGTATCTCGACGTCGCATCTTTCCATGTCGTTCCAGCATGCTTGCCATGCGGCAGATCGCATTAGGCCGTTGGCGGCGTAGATCTTGATGTCCCACTTCCGTGTACCGGCACCGATACCCTTGCCGGGCTTCTTGAGTTCGCGGTGGCAGTCTATGCACATACTGTGGTCACCGTTGGCTGAAGTGTTGCTTCCTTCGGTCAGTGTGCCTCCACTCATGCGACTGCCCCGTCCGGTGTTCTCATCGCCGACGCTGGCGACATCATCTTCGTCTTCTCTGTCGTCCTCATCTTCGGGTGGTACAAAGTGGCCGCACGGGAGCAGCCGCGGTGTCCTCAGCTCGAGGCTCTCCAGTATGCGTTCCTCCAGCAGGTCGTATTCATCCCGGGGATGAGGGATAAGAAGCCCACGACGCATCAGTATGATATCCTGCAACTTCTCCTCGAGCAGCTTGTAATTCTCCACTAGCCAATCCGGCATGATCCTAGCCATGATGTCGTGCGAGTATGGTACCTGCATGGGCAGGATTGTGACATGCAACAAGACAAGCGGTGCCTGTTGTGGTGTGGGAGTAGGTCTCGGACTATAAGGCTCCCGGATGCTCCTTCTCCGTGACCCAGTAGACTGCCTTGTTACGTCTGACTCTGATCTTCCACTCCTGCTAGGTGTAGCCAGCTTGAAGGATCCCTTCAATCGCTCCTGCGAGCTTTGATGTGCGAGCATTGGTGGCGGCGACGACATCTGCATGGCGCGAACAGACTCTGGATTCCGGAAGCGCGGGCGTTCTTTACGTGCTCGCGCACCAGCTTCATTGGCAGGTAGGATAGGTTTCGAAGCCATCGACGACTCGGACGGAATAGCCGAGACGAAGCTATAGTTTGACATCATGCGTTGTTGTGATCCGGGCCGTGATGTGTAGGAGCTTTGGTAAGGTTGTGGTTCGTCGTCAGGCTCTTGTTGCAGCTCAATGCTGTGGACAACGTCGTGGGCCATTGGGAACGAGCGTTCGGAGTGGTACGAGTCACTGCCGTCAAACAAGTCCGAGGGTGACAAGGGTTCGTGATCCTGTGGGTCTTTGTAGATGGCGAATGAGGTAAGGCCTGGCTGAGGTGAGGGGTGGTGCATAGTAGTAGTCATATCGGACCTTCTTGTCGCTCTGTGCAACAATTCTTCAAAGCGGGTGTAACTCAAGGTCGTGAATGAACAATCGTGAAATGGATAGGAATGAAGTTCAGGGATCCCATCATCTGAAATTCATCGAGAGCCGAGGCGGCACCCGGTGGGGGTTGGACCAGAGGTGGTTGGGATGGCTAGTGCGTGCGTTGTCGACGTGTCAAAAGCGTGCTGGCGTTTGTTTACTACACCGACACTTTAGCGCAGCACGGTTGTTGGGAGTAACCGAAAAGGTACAGTAACGGTGGCTAGTCTTGTCCAGCCCCATACTTTTCTGCACACCGTGAACGCTTCAATTGTTAAAGCGCACGGAAAATCATTGAAGCGCTGAATTTCTATGGGTGCGGTCCCCGTAGTGTTCCCGCTCGGATGTCTTTGTTGGGATCCTTCGCCTTTGATAGGATCCGGGTCGCTCTTCATGCAAGTGCAGCCTCATTCTGCAACATGTAACATGACTACTCAAAGATAGCTGAACCCCCACCACGGAGGCAAACCGTTGTAGGCGCGCATGGCGACGAGCAGAAAGACTTTGAATTGCTGAGTTCAATATTCCGTCCCTGGAAACAGAAAGCAGACGTTGCTCAAAAAGTAATCGTAGAGTACCATGATTCATTAAGCTAAACGTCACCATGTACCGCATGACCACTTCGGCTTCTGCCCTAAACTTTTGACAGCACACTTCGCATCCAAGTTGCTCTGCTCTGCTCTGCGGGGCAAGTACCCCTCTCGTTCGACTCATCCTCCCAATCTCCTTGCACGACGACAATAGTTTTCCACGACCACAATAGCCAGCACATCCTGCATCGGCTCACCATTCCTACAACAGCATGCTATGCGCCTCAGATGATTTGAATCCTAGGCTTTGTAGCCCCTCCTCTGCAAGATGTGAAACAGGCCTTAGTCGTCTGTTCTCTAGGTGCAGTGCCACACGGCTTCTTGTGAACTAGACAGGTGGAAGATGGCTAAATTTGATGCAAGCTCTTCATGTGTTATCAGCCAAGTTCGCTTGTATAATGAATATTGGACCGCGCACATTCGTGCTGAGATGAGAATGATTAGACAGAAGAATGATTTGTAAGAGAAGAATAAAACACTGGATATATTTGCAACATTCGCATTCATGACTGATCAGTTCATCTAACCAATCTATTCTTCCTACCACTTACTTACGTTTTCTTATCTCAGATCCATCTACAACTCATCCTTGACATCATCCTTCTTCTCTGCATTCTCAGAGTACACTCCTGCCTTCCTCAATGCCTCCTCAATCTCCTGCTGACTCGGCGCTTCACCCCCATGCGCCTCATGCTTGATATCCCCCTTCTCCATATCCTCAACCTGTTGTTGAGAGTCTGGGTGGGGGTGTTCTGCCGCAGCAGGCTTCTCAGTCTCCTTAGTCTTCTCTGCTTTCTTAGTCTTAGTGGCTGATTTCTTGGCTTTCGCGGACTTGGTCTTCTTAGCAGTCTTAGACTTGGAAGATGACTGGTTCGGGGGCTTGAAGTGCTTCATCTTCTTCATCATCATATCCATGACAACATCATCTAGTTTCTTCTTCTCGGCAAGGATGTCCTTGACGGTGAAAGCTGGGTCGTCAGTGGGTGTGAGTTTATTCTGCTTGGCTTCGTTCTCGTCGAGCCAGGCTTGTGCTTTGGAGGCGTGGTCTTGGACGGTCTTTAGATCGTCTTCTGTGTAAACCGTTGGGACTTCGGTGATTTCAGGCGCGGCGGGTGCATCTGCTTCTTCATCGAGCTCGTCCATAGGGTCGGTGGATGGCGAGGCGGCAGCGTCAGCGGAAGCTTTAGAAACGGCTTCGCTGCTCTTGGAGCTCTCGACGGATTGAGTCTTGATCTGACCGTCTACCAATTGCTCAACTTCTTTGATATGAGCGATGGTGTCTTTGAGCTCTTTGATGGCGTCTGGGCGCTTGGAAGCCTCGTCCTTGCGCTTGAGCACGGGACTGACGATGTCTTCGAGCTCCTTTAGCTTACTCCTGAGAGTTTTCTCATCTGCATCTGCACCTCCAGAGTACATCCACTCTGAGGCGGCTTCGAGCGTCGTCTCAAGTGTTGAGCGGACAGCGGAGGTGGAAGCACCGATGAATGACTCGTCCTCAAGGTAATCCCGAGCACGGTAGGTGAAGGCTTCAAGTGAGTTCAAGACCTCCTCGCGAACGCGGCGAGACTTGTCCGACGAATCGAAAGCAGCGAGCCTATTCAATGTTAGTATACGAAGATATTAAGAACGTCCGTGAACCTACCTGTCCTGCATCCTCTTCAACTCCTTACGAGGGAACTTCTTGTAGCCCAGCTGCTCAACATCGTACGTAATCGCCGACCGAATTGTCTTAATCTTCTTCTCCCCATCCTTAGCAGCATCAGTGCTCTGAGCACCCGCCGAAGACGAAGACTTGGAAGATGACTTGGAAGCAGACGAAGAAGAAGAGCTCTCACCCTCCTTCAACGGCTCTTGGTCCTTCTTGCCACCCATTCCAAACAAGTTCTTGACACCATCAACAATTCCGCCCTTGACCTCCTCGCTCTCAGTTTCGCAGGTAACCCATGCAGACAAGACTTCAGGAGTACCAGTAACAGGGCTAAGCCTGACCTGTACGTAGTTGTTGAAGCTCTCGCGGTCGCACTTGTCGTCGTTAATCATGTTTGTGACAACCTGAGTCAGATTGCCGCTCTGGAAGTGAAGAGTAGGCTCCTTGGACACCTCGCCATTAGCACCAGGGATAGCCTGGTACATGGTGAACTCGAACTCGCCCATCATCTGGAAAGGCAGGTCCTTGGTCGCTCCAAGTTTGGTGCTAGGGGTGAAGATCTTCTGGTCACGGTCCTTCATGTTGAACATGTACTGGTAACCATGGTTGTAGCCCTGGGTGTCCGAGTCGCGGATCTCCTTGACGCGGAAAGACGGGCTGAGACTAGCAGCCTTGAAAGCAGCGCCGAATACGGCAGCCTCGTCAGCGTTTACGTTCGCCCTGATCTTGCTTTTGCCTGCGACTGCCTCGAGACGAGCCTGAACGAAGGGGGTACGGCTGGCACCACCGTGGACGATAACAGAGTCGATGTCAGCGAATGTGAGGCCAGCAGCTTCCAGAGCCTGGTTGATGGGTCCATCGATACGTTGGGCATAGGCAGCGGCGAGCTCCTCGAACCTAGAACGAGGGAGCTTGTATCGGAAGTCAACATCCTCGTAGAAGCTCTCGAAGAAGGATGTGGTCTCCTTGTTGGCGCTGAGCATCTGACGAACCCTCTCGGCCTCTTTGAAAAGCTTCGCAGCCGTACGTCCATGAGTCTTAACCTTGTCAGCGGTAAAAGAAGCGCTCTTGGCAGCTGGTAACTCGATGAAAGTAGCCACCATATCGTCGACGATGAGTGAGTTCAGCGCGTCACCTCCAAGCGTCCTATCCCATCCAGTCCCCACAACTTGAACCTCCTGGACAGTCTTGTTGCGCCTACCGACATCCTTGACAGTCCTGCTCTGGAACTTGAGAACAGTAGCCGACAAAGATCCAGCGCCCATATCGAAGACCAGGTTGATCTCCGGCTTGCCATCCTTTGTAACATCCGGGAAAGTCCTGCCAGTAGCGTAGTTGAGACCAACAGCCAGACCATCCGAGACAACACTAAGCACCTTGAGACCGGCCAATCTTGCAGCAATCTCAAGTGCACGCCTCTCATCCACCGTGTAGAAAGCCGGAACGGTAAAGACGACGTCCTGGATATCGTAGCCTTTGCCCGCCAATGCCTTTGCGTTCTCCCGAACGTTCTTCAATTCCATAGCCAGTAGCTCTTCAACTGTGTATGACTTGTCCTCGGCGAAGACACCGCTCTGGAAGCTAACCGTCTTACGACCATCTGTGCCTGTAACTTCGAGCGCGGGGTATCTCTCCTTGTACGTGCCCACGATATCGCTCTCACTTGACACACCCAAAAGATGTTTCAGATTCGGGTACACATCGCCCGGGAACCGTCCCTGTAGCGCAATCGCATCGCCGCCGTAAAAGCGTTCGGGGTACGAGCCAGCGGGAAGCGCGCCACCTTTCGAAGGCTTGAACGCAACGGCTGACGTCTCTTTCCGTTTCGAATCTTTGGTCAAGACGATTTCGAGGGGGACACCGGGCTTTACTAGCGCGGCTTTGATATATTCGGTGCCCAGGTCAACACCTATGACTGCTGAGGCGGCGGATGCGGTGGACGAGAAGAGGAAGACGAGACCGAGAAGGATGGTGCCGGGTGAGAGGTGGCCTCTCCGGCGTCCGGGTGGCGCCATGATGTGTGGTAGGAAGGAGTGCAAGGTGTCGTCAACTTGCAGGCGTGGGACAGGTTGTGGTGGGATGTACGTCGCGGGGAAAGAGCAAGGTCTATGTTCGAGTAGCAAGCCTCGATAGAAGAGAAGAGAAGGAACGGGAATCTATCCCAAGAAAAAGCGGTGTGAATGAATTGTCGGTCGAAACCGTGGTCCTTTTCAGTCGTGAAATGGGTGGGTGGTTTCGTAGTAAATGTACTTGGGGTCGAGCTACCCTGTTCCGAACTTATTTGACACCTGGTCTTTGTCGAAAGGCCAGTTTGACGTTATATCGCCCAACGCACGTCACAAGTAAAGGCTATTGTTTTATCTAAAGCTTGATTCACTGTTGCCTAGAGCTGCTTTTGGGATAAGGACATTTGTTCTTATGTAGTTCTTGTGTCGAGTACTCTGTACGGCCTTCGAGATCCTTTGACTGTTGTGGCCAATCACATCATCAGGACACCCGTCTTCGCCGCAATGCAGCAGCGCAACCATGTCCTGCCTGCAACTTGCAGCAACGCCTGATGCTCTGCAGCATGATGCATGTGTCTGAAGGAACTCACGCCGTGTTCTAGTTGCTGCTGTCCACACAGCCTAGCAATGGGTTGTTACCTCTAATACCGGTCCATCATATCCCACGGTTAAACTCGACCAAGCCGTCCTTGCCGCCGCGCTCATGAAACTCGGGCTCCAGAGTCTTCGCACTAACAGCCTGACGTTGCGGGAATGCAGCGAGCGCAAGCGGCAGCGCAAAGATAGACGTCGTGAAAATGAGTCCTGCTTGCGCGTTAGCTAACCCTACCATCGTCCTACAGGACCGTCCACAATAACTCACCCAGATTAACGGGAGTCACCATCCTGGGTCTCTGCTTAAGCCACTCTGTCTTTTGTAACTTGACAAGAAGAAGAGGAGGCAACACCATGATAGGCGTTGCGTTAAGCACACGACTCAGCGCGGTCTCACCCACTGCGAGTGTAGCCGCTTTCTTGCTCTTGCCCAATGGCTTGACCTCCAGATCGCCTGTATCTACTCTTTGTCGCTCGGCTTCTGATAGCGCGGGGTATACGTCAATGCCCTGTCTGATTTCCTCGCCGCGCATTAGGAACACATTGAGTGCACCAGCTGTTGCGACAGCCGCGAAAGGCACTAATCGACCCGCGATAACTTTTGCATTAGGCGAGAGGCTCTTGAGGCGGGGTACCAGCGCATTGAGACCGAGCGCGACACCGCAGGATGCGCTGACAGCGAGGAGGTATGACTGCACAATGGTCGAGGTAGAAAGCGGGATCGACTTATTCGCGTTGGAGAAGTTGATTCCGACGTTGACAGACTGGTTTGTGACTTGCCATCCTAGTGTTCCCACCGTCTGTACACAGTCAGTATTGTCGCCCTATCTCAGTATAGAGCCTCTCGTACGTACCCCGAGACCTGGTGTAAGCATTCCAGCCGTGACAACCAAGTTGGTCAGGACAAAGCTCGACATGCGGAAAGGCAGGAAGACTGGCTTGCCCGTGTCTTGCACTCTTGTCAGCGTCCTTGCCCTCATCGTGCCCTCACTGCACCGGTTGTAGTACCTGGGTGTATGGTAGAGTCGATGATCTTCTTCGCGTTCCATAGCTCCGGTGTCATCTCTGGGATCTTGCCCGTCTTGTATGCGGTAACGAGTTTCTTTGCATTTTCAAGGCCGGCCGACGAGGTGAGGAGGGTTCTGTCGCGCGTTGGTTAGTTATGACCAAACAATTCTGGAGGAACGGGAAAGTATTCGAAAGCCCAGAGTCGTGGTACTCACCACACCCAGTATCCGCGAGTAAACATCACATTCCACGCGCAGTATCTCACCTCGGATCTGATATATTCGCCGAATGCTGCACACGACCCCAGTACGTCCCTAGATCAAACTGCGAGACGGGCAAGTCGCGGTTCCCAGGTAATGAAGACGTCATATTGACAAATATGAAAATGCGAAAGCCGCGAGTGAAGCGAGTGAAGCAAGTGAAGCTTCAACAGGCCCGCCAGTTTGCGAGGATGAGGTTCTGTTTCTCGTGTGGGTAAATGTTGCAAGACGCAACGATATCGGCGATAATGCACACATCGAAGCGGGAACTAGCGACAAGCGCGATAGTACAATTCATCTTGCCATTTCTAACTACTGTCAGGCCTTTAAACCTAGCCTTTCTACGAGATTGATCCTCTTATATTATTAAAAAAAATTGAAAAAAGAGACCTCCGTGCGCGTGCATGCAAATAACGCTCTAGAGATTACAGAAGCCCCATCGCTGCTGCCCCTCCAAATATATGCCAAACGTTAACGCGGTGTAACCATTATGAAAACAAGCGCTTTTATGCAACAACCCAATTCAACCCGCATCTCGTTATCCATTATCTATCGCTCATTTCTTCTTCTTCTTAGACTTGCCACTGTCAGGCGTCGTTCCAAGTATGTCGTCGAATGTCTTGTTAGGGTCATGATTTGATGCCGGTCTCAGCGAGGGCGAGCCCATGGGCATTGGCGGAGCTACACCAGGAGGCAGAGGTAACGCTTCCAATCCTAGGTTCATGACACTCTCACGCCGACGGTCCGGGCTCTGAGAGCGACCACGAGCAGCCGCTGAAGGGTCAAGGAAACCAGGTGGCGGCGGTAACGGCGAAGCTTCCGCGTTAAGTTCCTGCATTGCGGCGTTGAGAAGTGTATCGTCCGCTGCCCATTCTTGTGCCTTCTTCCAGCAGTGAGATCTTCGGAAGGTGCCCTCAACTCCGTGTTCGACAACATCTGTTGGTAAGCTGACGACCTGTGCTCCTCCTGCTACACCGAACCATGTTCGAGATCGTGTTGTGTCCTCCCGAGCCCACGGTACACCGCTTCGAGGAACCTCGCACAAAAAGTACTCTACGCCCTCGGTAAACCGCACGCCGGGTGCGTCTACGACCAACATGGGTAGTGACTGGATGACGGCGTACAAAAATAGCCACTGTCCCGACCGCATGTCCCACATGTCGTCCATGTTAGAGCCTGTGGCTTGCTTAAACTCAAACTGGCGGAAAGCCTCCAAAAATGGTGTCTGCTGCTCGGCGTCTGCGTTATGCGATTGCTTTAGCAGTTTCGCGACATCATCTTTATGCAGCTTCTTCCCACGCGCTTTCGCGTCCTTCTTCTTGTCGCCCGTCTTTGCGTTCTGCGAGATGGGGTATAGCGGTAGATCAAAAGGAATCGGTGGCGCGACTGGTGGAGTGCTACGATCGTATTCGCTCAAGACTTTTCGAAGCGCACGCGCAACGATGGATTCGATATCCGTTCCCTCGTCTTCTGCGATAAAGCCATCCGCGGTGCGGTTGGTCAAGTTCTTCCTGTCTACGAGGAGGTCATATAAGTTGGACATGTCGCGGTAAATCTCCAGCAACACCAGTCGGTTGAGACCGCTCGTGGTCAGGTTGTTCTTCTTCGACTTGGCTTTCGGTAGCCATGAACCGTACTTGTGCCTGTAGTAGTCCATAACGAATGACTTGGTCGTCATGAAGGCAGCCCTCCATTTCTTGAAGCTAATGACCTTGCCTTCGCTTGCCATGGCGCTGTTCATGATACCGGCGAAGATATTTGGAAACTCAAAGTCTTTGAGCTTTCCATTGACGGTGGCTTCGCGGTTGTCCAGATCCATAGCAGCACGGGTTAGCCGCGTAGCACTCTTGGGGCTGACCATGGCAAATTTGGGCGAGTCTAGCTCTTTGATGCTGTCGTACTTTCCAGCAGCGTGGACGAAGCCTTCCGTGTACAGTGACATGGAGCGCAACTTTTCTCCCAGTACGATGGCTTCTATGGTCTTCTCGCGGCTGTGGCGGACATCTGCAAGGGTCAATTCGTCCACATAGCAGTCAAAGCTCGAAGCAGCGACTTCACCAAAGGTGGATCCGTCGACGTTGGAGAAAGCATAGTGCGATAGTATGTCGCCTATCCGCAAGAATATGTCGAATATGTCCGAATGACGCTCCGTAGCGACCAGCGATTGTCCAATGAGGAAAGCGAAGAAGTTGCGGTACGTGACCAATGTGTCGGTATCGTTTGCGTTGAGTCGTGGTTCTTGAGGAGTAATGGCAGAGTCTGAGCTCAGCGAGATCGGCATGTAGAGATGCTTCTCGGTGTACTCGTCCTCTATGGCGTCGCTTAGCGCTCTGGACCCTTTGGATATGGATTCGTCCGAGCTTCCTATCTGACTTTGGTCGGGGGACCCGGTCCGTGACTGTTCGCCATAAGCGTCGCGGGACACACGTCGCGACGTCCTGTCCGCCAGGTCTAGCGGAGGCACATTTGCATCGCTGTAGAGGCTGCCGTGTACAAGTCGGGTGAGCTGCTGCGATGCTGCGTAGACGGAGGAGTCGATACGGAAGGAGGGGCCCTTGTCAGATGTGCGGGGAAAGAGGTAGACAAATGTGTCTCCTGCATCGTCCCATAGTTCAGGTACCTTTTAGCTCGTCAGTACACTCAGCACCGTACTTTCGGAATCACAGCACGCTACCTTTTCACCGTTTAACAAAAACGTCAGGTTGTATGGCACTTTGCCCTTGTGTCCAACTATCCACGCAAGCGGGCTAGCATTGCCTGACGATGTCCGGCTATGCGCGCCACCTATTCCCTCAATGCCATTTGGGGGAGCTCCAAATAGGCCGCTCTTCCTGCGCAGTTTCTTCAGCTTGCCCTCAGGGGATGGATCCAAGCTCGGTGTTCCTGGTCGGCTACTAGCTGGAGACGATGCGCGCGAAGGGACGTCAAGCGGCGGCGGCGGCTCGAGGGGCTCAAGGTCGGCAGGCTCAACTGGTTGGATAGTGGGGTTGGATAGAGACACCTGACGTGGAGATGTGGGCGCAGCTGGTGGGGGATATTCGGGCGTGAGGTGTGTCGCAGAAGAGAGGCGGTTGCGCACTTTGGTCAGGCGGCTGCTTGACTCTGACGAGGTAGGCGTTGGGCTCAGCTTCGTATCCGTAGACCCTGATGGCTCGGACGATCCAGATGATCCGAACAGACTCGACAGCCGACGGCTCGACTTCTTCTTGTCTCCCAGCATGGCGAAGCGTTCTGGTCCTCGTCTACGCGGCTCAGGAGGAGCAAGAGTTGGGGTATCGTGAAGCGCAAGAAAATACTATGCGCTCAGCAACATAGGGTCAAGAAAACACAGCGGATAGCAAACACGAGCACCACACATGCAGGGCCCCGGGCCGGTCAAGGTAGTATATAGTCGAAGGGAAACTGAAAAGCTTAGTGAAAGGACTAGGTGATCTATATTTGAGCTGTTGCAGATCCGTCAGTGTCGCAACCATGCTAGTGCACAAGTAACGTCAAAGGGTTGGGTGGCCACAACGTGGGTCAATCATTGCCAGCTGTCATTGGTTTTTCTCTCCAGCCTGAAGGGTGTATTTGCAGCTGGGTACGCCCGACCGGCCACTCAGCGGCCTCTTGGACATACAAAAGGACCCTTTACCGGTGTTGGCTCACTCCTGCGAGCACCTGCGCCTCATGCTGCGGGCAAGGCCCACCTCATCCACGGAAGCGGACCCATGCTCCGCCGCGTCGTGTCAAAGATGATTGTTTCGAGTTCTTCCCAGCCTTCAAGCATATGGTCGTCTATGCAAATCTGTGTGACACCTCGAACGGTGTGTGTATAAAGCCGCAGCTGATATGACATATTTTTTTCTTTCGTATATTTGCAACACCTCTCGGTTATATCTATTGGAAGGCGCGGCGGCTTCGTTCTTTAAGCGAGTGGATGACGTACCATCTCTAATCGATAGCGTGCACCCGAGGCCTCGTGCCTGTCATATACACGTGCAACGAGCCGCGCCCTACGCGTGCGTAGGCGTGGAAATGACGAACCACATCCCTACTTCAAAGTCCATCAAAGCACTGCCAATTCATCTCCGCACTTCGCATCTGATATAATATCAAAACGCTCACGATATTGCTTGCCTGAGTCCACTCCGCCCCATACTTGCGCACCAGCCACTTTCGGCACGTAGCCGTGTTCCGACGCCGCGTTAACCTCAATGCTGAACACGGCTTCATTAGCACTCAATAAAGAATTCGACATGGGCGGCGGAGAAACTATCGCGGACCAAGTACTCAAGTCGTTCGCCCTACCGGACGTCGTCGGCTCAAAGACTAGCTCCAAGAAGCTGATCAATCTTTTGAGAGGGCACGTGCCCCTGCTATTCATGCAAACCCGTATACCCTTTTGGGACATTACGCGGCCCAATAAGACGCATCAAAGCCCCGAGTAATCGCTAACAGCACCAGATGGCCGAACTTGTCTTTATTGCCGACGCAATTGCTCGATAAAGCTGCCCATAATGTACTCCAGCAGAAGCCCATTGCGTACCCGGCCATGTGCTATGGGCCTGATGCGGGTGACCCGAGGCTGCGTAACAACATTGCGCAATGGCTCACCAAGTTCTACAAGCCTGCGGACCCAGTATCCAAAGAACGCATATGCGTTTCTGGCGGGGCTTCCCAGAACCTAGCCTGCCTACTTCAAGATTTCACAGACCCGGTATATACAAGGAATGTTTGGATAGTAGCTCCGGCGTATATGCTTGCATTCCGTATATTCGAGGATGCTGGGTTCCACAAAAAGCTCCGGGCCGTGCCTGAGGATAAAGAGGGTATTGACATGTCGTATTTGAGGGACCAGATTAGGCAGAGCGAAGAGAAAGCAAAATCCGAAAATAACAATGAACCGGTGAGTTGCTGCCAAGATCGCCTTGAATAGTCTGCCTGGAATCGGAGTCTGTCATTACCTTGTTCCAGGTATTACTATTGACCACACGTTCATCATTATATGGCCTCACTAATAACATGCCTAGCAATTCAAACCTCCGAGGGCTTCGAATAAGATTTACAAACATGTAATCTATGCGGTGCCAGGATTTTCCAATCCCAGTTCCAAGACGATGAGCCTGAGCAGAAGAGAGGAGTTAGTACGTCTGGCACGAGAATACGATGCCCTTATCATCACAGACGACGTATACGACTTCCTGCAATGGCCATCAAGTCTCAACCCTAGTACACTTTCCATCGAGAAAGCTAGTTTGCCCCGGATCGTCGACGTCGACAGGTATCTCGACGGAGGCGCCGAAAGACATGGCGCAGATGGCTTCGGTAACGCAGTCTCAAATGGATCGTTTTCCAAGATTTTTGGCCCCGGTTTACGTACGGGTTGGTGTGAAGGAACGCCCAAGATGACATATGGGGTATCGCAAACGTAAGCATGCCTTCCGACAGTTTCGTCCACCCTTACTATCGCCATGTGCCATCACTCGTACTGCACTTGAGGTACCCGAGATCGATACAACAACGCCCAGATCGACCTCAAGTGCCGATGCCATGGCAACGTCTCGCTCAAGCCGACAATGGCAACTAACGTGTTCCAGAGGATCTAGCCGTTCGGGGGGAGCACCCAGCCAGCTGACAGCCTGTTTTGTGGCCGAGACACTGGAGACAGGAGAGCTCCAACGCTACGTGTATGACAGACTTCAGCCAACATATGGTAATCGGTATCGCCGAATGCTGGAAGCGATTAACCAGCACCTCATCCCACTGGGCGTTCGCGTTCCCCAAACCGATCGCGAAGTCGTCGGCGGATATTTCATCTGGCTGACGTTGCCTTCTCCGCTGAAAGGTGCAGTGGTAGCACAACGCGCAAAGGAAGATGAGAATCTGGCAGTCGCACAGGTGAGTACAAGCCACGATCACGTCCCAAATCTAGAGTCTGGGTGCAGCTAACCACGGCGCTTGTGTAGGGCGAGATGTTTGAAGTAAATATGCTTCTCTACTGCCATGGACTCACAGCTGACGGATGCAGGTACCCGGCGACACCGGACATGACGGCACGTCTTTTAGCAACGACATTAGAGTTTGCTTTGCGGTATGTACTCCTAGAATGGACCTCTGAACTGTTACTAACGTACTGCTAGTGGGAAGAGGAAGACATGCTTGCTGAAGGCATCGAGCGACTTGCCACAGTCATTAGCCGCATGCTAAATGAAGAAGCCAATGGAGGTCAGCCAACTCATCGTGCGGCTGCCCAAGAAGAGGACGCGAAGAACTTGTGGTGATTGAGAAGGGGGCAAGAAAGGCGAATGAAATGGTCGATCGCGGAGTCTAGGTGAATCGCATGTTATCAGCCACAATCTAGATCACGCACAAACTTTCGCAGCAGCACAAGGCAAGAGTTACGTAGCACGATTCAGACAATATCATTCGTCGAAGATGCTATAATAGAGCCTTATAGAGGTTGCGTTAAGCACAAGGGATCTGCAAGGCCAACCTTCGAGTTTCATCAGAACATCCCCCATGCCCCACACCAGCACCCTGAACGAAATGAAAAGCATTATACCCGGTGCCGGCGCGAAACACAGTGACCGTTGAACATGCAACCTCAGGCGGCGACTGGCACAGTATAGCGTTGTTTCTGAGGTTTGTGTACTTGCATAAGGAACTTTCGGAGCGCGTCATGTCTAAAGAAGCGATCGAGGTCGTGTTCGGGACGAGCTTCTTTTGTCTCCGCAAGGCTCGTTCAACGTTGCGCACAACGCTCAGCAAAAATGTGGAATGTTTCTCTTCGCGCATCGTCGACACGTCTTGCCTCCACAATAGCTGCAAAGATGCACATGCCGAGGCAGACAGAGGCGAAGTCGTGGTCGAGTACAATGCCAGCCCATGACTCTCAAGCGCCCTCTTGGATGTGGACCGGCGCATCGCAGTGTATCCACGATCTCCTGCCGGCCCGTCGGGTCGAATTGCACAAAGGTGCGCGCGTGGCGTTGAGGCGCTGGCGAATGCTTTTATCAACGCGTCGAGCGAGCGAGGGCCTGTCGATGCCCTGGCGTTTCATAGCCGTCTCACGTCCGGCCGTCGGTTGTGGCGCTACCAGTCAGATCCTTGTTTTCCCTTCAGGAACAAACGCTCGCCTCGCAGCCTCTAAACTTCCTCAACCACTCGTTGGCCATCGTCTCCCGCTTGTTTCACGCGGAGAAAGGGATACAACGGGACAGTCTTGTGGGCCTTGCTAGTGGAGATCCTAGGTAATTTTGGACGTACGCGACGGCGACAGGGTCACATTCACGCAACCACTTCTCGGCACTTGTCTGCAGGCGTGGAATGCGGCTTGCGAACATGGTCGCAGGTGGTCGCAATGAGGCGAGAAAGAAAGATGAGCTGTTGTGTGAATCGGGGAGTGCAGCTGGACATGATGAAGAGGCGGCAAAAGAGCGTTGGTATCACGATGAAGACGAGGATATAAGATGTCTACTCGATGCCGGGGAACATGAATCGAGCACAGCACAGCGAACATCACACTCCGGCTATTCGAAACCTGAAACAAGGAGTTTCCAGAACTTTGATTGGCGCCACGAAACTATTGTAAGTTCCTTCCCGAATGAACTGCTGTACTTATACAATGCGTCGGCCCCCTCCCATCACTTTTTCCTCTTCACGCAGGCTACCTGTCAGCTACTAGCACTCCATTGTGTGCCTTCAGTTCTTATTGTTTTCTGTCATTCATTTCTACTGTGTAGCAGTTCTCTTCTCACAACAACATTCCTACCTTCTACCACTTTCGTTGCCAGTCAACCTTACTACTCTATCCACCACTTCGCAATCCTGCAATTTCCCAACACAACAAATCAACAACACTATCAACGTCTTTTGCAGGTCAACTGACGACGATACTTTCAGTCTTTGTGGTCAATCTTTCCACGGTTAACAACTCCGAATTTTAACGCACGCACTGTCATTATGGTTGCCTTTAGCGCTGGAGCGCTTCTACTGACGCTGCGCGTCCTCCTTTCCGCCACTCCCTCTACTGCGGTGCCTGTTGCTCAAGCACCAGCTCCATCAGCATCAGCAGCACCGGTACCATCGGCCGCACCGGCACCAGCACCTCCAGCTGGTGCCTCTGGCTACTGGCTTGAGACCATCAAGCGCCAGGGCCAGGCTCCATTCAACCCCAACCCCGAATCCTACAAGGTCTTCCGCAATGTCAAGGAGCTCGGGGCCAAGGGCGATGGTTCCACCGACGACACCGACATCATCAACAAGATCATCGCTGATGGCGACCGTTGCGGCGAGGGCTGCGACTCGACTACCACAACACCAGCGCTCATCTACTTTCCCGCCGGTACTTACATGATCAGCAAGCCCATCATCCAATACTACTACACCCAGTTCGTCGGTGACCCATTGAACATGCCTATTCTCAAGGCTACCGCGGACTTCGAGGGTATGGGTTTGATCGATGCCGATCCCTACATCCCAGGCGGTGATGGCGCCAACTGGTACACCAACCAGAACAACTTCTACCGTCAGGTCCGCAACTTCGTCATCGACATTTCGGCTACCAAGGCTGCTGCTGGAATCCACTGGCAGGTCTCCCAAGCTACCAGTCTCCAGAACATTGTTTTCGAGATGGCCAAGGGTGACGCTGGCAAAGACCAGAAGGGTATCTTCCAGGACAACGGTTCCGGTGGCTTCATGACCGACTTGACCTTCAACGGTGGTGCCATTGGTGCCTTCATGGGTTCCCAACAGTTCACCATCCGCAATATGACCTTCAATGACTGCGGTACCGCCATCTTCCAGAACTGGAACTGGGTCTTCACGTACAAGAGCATCTTCATCAACAACTGCCAGGTCGGTCTTGACATGGCCAACAGCCCCGCTAACCAAACTGTCGGCTCTGTTCTCCTACTGGACAGCAAGTTCACCAACACCCCCATCGGTATTAACTCGTCTTTCACCGAAAACAGCATTCCCACTACCGGCGGTACCCTCATTCTCGACAACTGTGATTTCAGCGGTTCCGAGAAGGCTATTGTTGGTGCTGCTGGTAACACTATCCTCGAGGGTGGCAAGAAGATCGAGACCTGGGCTCAGGGTAACGCACTCGCTGCCGGAGCAACCCTAGGTCGTGTTCAGGGTGACGTCAACGGCGCACCCGCGAAGCCCCAGAGCCTCCAAGGCAACAACGGTTGGTTCGAGCGCAGCAAGCCCCAGTACGAAAACGTCGATGTCTCTAAGTTCGTCAGCCTCAAATCCAAGGGTGCAAAGGGTGACGGTAAGACCGACGACACTACTGCCATCCAGGCTGCTATCGATGGTCTCCAGGAGGGCGAGGTTCTCCACGTCGACCACGGTGCCTACCTCATCACCAAGACTGTTGTCATCCCTGCTGAGAAGAACGTCAAGATGGTCGGCGAGGTTTACAGCACTTTCTTCATCACCGGCGAGTTCTTCTCTAACATGGACGACCCCAAGCCTGGATTCCAAATTGGCGCCAAGAGCGGTGACAAAGGTTCTTTCGAGGCCTCCGATCTCATCATCGGCACTCAAGGTCCTGCTCCCGGTGGTATCTTGATGGAGTGGAACATCAACGCAGAGAGTGGCGCAGCCGGTCTTTGGGACGTTCACTTCCGTGTTGGTGGCTACGCTGGAACCAAGCTCCAGTCCTCCAACTGCAAGAAGAACCCCGATGCCACCCATGAGCCCAACCCAGAGTGCATCGGCTCCTTCATGCAACTCCACATCACCAAGAACTCTAATGGTTATTTCGAGAACGTCTGGCTCTGGACCGCCGACCACGAGCTCGACCAGGACGATCACTCTCAAATCGACATCTACAACGGTCGCGGTATGCTCGTCGAGTCTCAAGGCCCCGTCTGGATGTACGGTACTGCATCCGAGCACTCGCAAATGTCGCAGTACCAGTTCTCCGGCGCAAAGGACATCTTCTACGGTGCTATTCAAACTGAGACGCCGTACTACCAGCCTAACCCCACTGCTGCCGTCCCCTTCACCAAGAACGACAAGTTCTTTGACCCCGATATGAGCCAAGCCAAGGCTGCTTGGGCTGTCCGTGTCACAGATGGCAGCGAGAGCATCTGGAGCTACGGCGCGGGTACCTACTCCTTCTTCCAGAACTACGACCAAGACTGTGTTGTTGGCCAGAACTGCCAGCAGGATATGAACGAGATTGCCAACTCGACCAACATCAACTGGTTCGGTCTGTCGACCAAGGCTTCAGTCAACATGATCACTATGGGTGGCCAGGGTCTTGCTAAGGATGAGGACAACCGTTCCAACTTCTGCGCTACCCTTGCTATCTTCGCTCAGGCGTAGATGCTGTACTGTCCTTTCCGACACGCAACGCGGACTCCTCGATGGAAGTTCCTCGCTATAGACCTCTTCACTTCTTTCCCCTTCTTTACGGGGCCTGTTTTACGAACATGTATACCCATCTGTTTTTCCTGTTCTGTCCTTGTCCAATAAAGAGGCGGAATGTCACACTCACTTAGCATTACGCTGCGACGAAGTTGAGAGCATAAATATACCCCTGGGCAGGATGAGGAGTTTGGGCCGGATCCTTTTTTTCTTCTTGAGTAAATCAATGACATGAATTTGATATCATGGTTGACAAAAGCTTTTGTTGTTTGCCTGTGATGTCCTTTCTAGAGGTGCATGTGATAGAACTTAATGAGGTGAGAATGCGCAGATAGTACAGATGTAAGGGGGCCTCTAGGCTCGCCAAAACTCACCTCCCCGCGTGCACGTCCTCGGGAAAAACTTCCCCGCGCAGAATCTCGTAGCTCGAGTCTCTGCGAAACTTGACTTTCTCACACAACCTCAGTGCCACGATTGTCACTTGCGCAAATATGTCTGAACCGTCGGACGACTCTATGCGACCCGCGAAACGCGCGCGACTTGACGATAATACCGCTTCATCCCTCTCCGCAGCCTCTGCTGCACCATCTCAGACAGCTCCAATACCTTCAGCGCCAGCATCGGTCGACGCGGACCTGGAGCGCGAAGTACGCGCTGGTATAATCGAGTATGTCTGCCCGGACAACCTGGGCTTCACTGGTGTCCTGAAGCAGAGGTATACAGATTTCTTGGTTAATGAGATCGGACTCGATGGGCAAGTGCTACATTTGAAGAGCACGCAGGTGGAAGAGAAGAAGAAGGTCGTGAAAGAAAACGTGGAGGCGGCCAACGGTGCGAGTAAAGACAAGCTGGAGAGTACGGTAGCCACCGAAGACAAGGCCGATGCTGTTATGCAGGATGCGGGCGTTGCTGGTGAGACTACACTTGCAGTACCGGAACCGGCAAAAGTTGAGAATGCGCCGAAAGAGTCTGAGAACGAAGGAGAGCAGATCATTGACAAACCGCCGGCAGCCAAGGAAGAGCCAGAAGAAGAGGTAGGTGAATTGCAAGCGCATAACGGGCGCAGATGCTAACACCATGCAGTTGTCAGAAGAGGATCGCAACACACTACATTCGATATTCGGCGAGAAAACCACCGACGAGATCGTCAAACTTGTCGGACAAGTACGGAAACGCGAATCGAAGAAAGCGAAAGACTTCAAAGCCGTCATATCATCGCCCATAACCGACAAGGACAAGCGCACCCAAGCTCATCAGAGTTTGCGTCGCATTTTCCCCAACCTGCTCGAGAGTGCTATGGAGGAGAACCAATGTATACGCATCAAGGCAACTCCGCCAGCGGAGCGCAAGAAGAAGAAGAGCAAGGGTGGCGGAAGGGAGCAAAATGACCAGGGACGGCGACGAGGAGGTCAGGATTGGGAGGAGCTTGGTGGTGAATACCTGCACTTCAACCTGTACAAGGAAAACAAAGACACAATGGAGGTTATCGGCTTCCTGGGAAGTAAGCTTAACTGTGGTGCCAAGGGGTTCGGCTTTGCAGGCACAAAAGATAGACGAGCATGCACTGTTCAAAGAGTCTGCGTCAGGCGCCAAACAGCGCAGCGCATGCAGGCCTTCAACAAGACCCTGTTCAATGCCGCGGTAGGAGACTTTGAGTACCGCCATAATGATCTGAAGCTTGGAGACTTGATGGGTAATGAGTTTACCATTACGCTCCGAGACTGTCACTTCCAGAGCGAAGAAGGACTAGACTTTGCTCAACGACGCAAGCTCGCCAACGACGTGGTCAGCAAGGCAATCAGTGATTTCAGTGAAAAGGGCTTCATCAACTACTACGGTCTCCAACGCTTCGGTTCCTTTGCCGCAAGTACCGATGCCATCGGCCGTAAAATGCTACAAGACGACCTCAAAGGCGCGGTCGAAGACCTTCTTGCATACAGCGACACCGCTCTCGCTGCCGCGAACAACGAATCCACCTCCGTCCAAGTCTCTCAGGACGACCGCAACCGCGCACACGCCCTCCATATCTGGAAAACAAAAGGCAGCGGCGCTGAAGCCCTCGAGTTCCTGCCCCGAAAATTCACGGCAGAGCGAAATATCATCCAACACCTCAGTTCCCGAAACAGCAAATCAGGTCGTTACGACCGCAAAACAGATTGGCAGGGCGCGCTCATGACGATCCCTCGTACACTGCGCCTCATGTACGTCCATGCCTACCAATCCCTGGTCTGGAACACCGTTGCGGGAAAACGCTGGGCCGAACACGGAGACAAAGTGATTGAGGGGGACCTCGTCCTCGTAAACGAACACCGGGATAAAGAAGAAAATGCCCCTGCTAAGACAACAACACCAACACACGACCAAGACGGCGAAGCCATCATAAACCCTTCAGGCGCCGACTCCTCCCTTGCACCCGAAGCAGATTTTGAGCGCGCCCGCCCTCTTACCGCGTCAGAAGCAGCGTCCGGCAAATACAGTATCTGGGACGTTGTGCTCCCGCAACCAGGGTTTGATGTCGAGTACCCCCGGAATTCGATTGGACAGTTTTACAAGGAGTTTATGGGAAGTGAGAAGGGCGGAGGACTTGATCCAAGCGATATGCGGAGGAGTTGGAGGGAGGTTAGTTTGAGTGGCGGGTACAGGAAGTTTTTGGCTAGGCCGTTGCAGCCACTCACTTTTGAGGTGCACGAGTACAAGAAGGTGGATGAGCAGTTTGTCGAGACTGACATGCAGAGGTTGGGGAGAGAGAGGGACGTTGGTCACAAAACCCAAGAGAAAGAGGATGGGAAGAAGGAGGAGAGTGTGGATGCACAGATGGAAGACGGAGAGGATAAGGAAGAGGTGAAGGAAGAGGAAGACAAGATTGCAGTTGTGCTCAAGCTGCAGTTGGCGAGTAGTCAGTATGCTACTATGGCGCTGAGGGAGTTGATGAAGGCTGGTGGTGTCAGGGCATACCAGCCCGCGTTCATGGGTGGCAGATGATAGAGCACTGTAGTTACATAGGTATTAAGGAAGGAAGAGATAGCTGGACTTGATGTATCGAATGATGCCTGTATGACAGTGTATAATAGCGTCGTTGTGCATTTCGATCACCGTATATGACGTCTAGGCTGTTTGTCTGCTGCCTTGATGGTTCTTTTAAACTCCGCGGCTCCCTTACGCCCCCCTCCTCATGCCTTGTAAACCCAATAGACGTGTGTTACTCGGTCAAAGGCTGTGTAGGCATGGTCAGCGACGACAGTGGGCGTCGCCTTCTTTGACAAGGACGGTATTCTGTGCGAGCCACGTTTCGACGAGGATACGGTGCTGACGCAGACACTCAAGCCTTGCTTGTTGGTGATTGTCGTCGAGGTGACTGACGTGCCAGTTGTTGTACCCGACAACGTGTATATGTGTTCATTCCTCTTCAACCTGGACTTCACACAGCATCATCCGCTTCCTTGTACGGAGCCTGAAGTATGGGTGTTGACTTAGGTCTTGCAGGTACACTCTCCTCACTCGTATGTCTCCGGTGAAATCCCCAGCTGACACGCACAGGCTGTCGCGACTGGTTCTCCTTCTCCTTCTCCTTTTCCTTCTCCCACAGAGGCATGTCGGTAGCACCAGACTCGGTTCGACCCAGAATGGGGTCGGTGCTCGTCCGCCCTCTAAGTCCAATGTCTGATGTGAAAGGGGTGACCGCACTGTCCGGTCGCACTACGTACTCGGTATACGAAGGCTTAGTGACCAGGTTTGGCAGGGAAGCCTTGCGCTCACTGCTAAAGTAGCTTTGATCGATCTCGGAAAGTGCAACATCTCGTCGCGATCGCCGCGACACAGATTGTACTTTTGAATGTTCGTTGTTCGATCGGTGGCTTGATCGTAGACTTCTTGATATGTGGGAGACGGCACTCGATTCGACTGCTTGACGAAGTGCTAGTTTCATGAGTGGTCGCAGGGTTGCGAGACAGCCGGCGACGATACATGCGCCGGCTTCGATGGTACTCCATATGGAGATGTTGACGATGTTCCAGAAGAAGTCGTCGGTCTGAGTCAGGCCGTCTATGTAGCGGAAGCGGATCCCGGAACAGATGCAGCCGCTGGGTATGTTAGTAAGGATGATTAGAGGTAGCTTGGAAGGAGACGTACAGAGCTGCTAAGCATAGAATAAAGCCGACAGAGAACTTGGACCTCTTGTCCATATTGGCATACCAGAGAATGGGGACGGGTAGTAACAAGAAGACAACGTCTGTGAAAGTACTGAAAGCGGCTGTGATGTATGTCGTTAGCTGACGTACAGGTAGTCGATTTGCAATGCTACATACCTTGCTGATAGGCCATGAACAAGTCAAGGTCCCGCGACGCGCATTCATTTATGAGCTGGTTCATTGCGTACTTTTCCAGACTGGGCCCACATCTGAAGAAGCAGTAGAAGAAGGCAGATGCCGATGAGATGATGTTGACGCCAACAGTAACGTAGACGAGGATGAAGTGACAACGCTTGACCATGATGCGGAGGAAGAATATTGCGAGAGATATCTTGACTATCATGACGGTGATGATGTAAGTAGCTTCGCTGACAACGACCCACTACGATTGTGAGCATGATGGTAAGGGACAACTAGCAGGATAAGTACCTTTGTCAACGACTGCAACTGGTCCAAGCCGGTGACATGGGTGCCTCCGCCATTAGATTCGATATATAGAGTCGATGCACAGTAAACAGTGAATGTCATCTACCAGTGTTAGTTGAAGGCTTCTGTCGGCGAGAATGTCGATGAACTTACCCCTGCAAGGATCATAATACTATCGTCCCAGCCAAAGTTCGAGATGACGTAGGTGCGAGTCCATATCCTCAGTAAGATGAAGAACCAGGCCAAGGCCATGAAAGCGATGGTAATCCGTAGTTGCTGTTCGGTGGACTGCGCCAGATCAGTCGCGCTGTGCATTATGGTCGAGAGCGCCAGGATGAACCTGATCTCGCACGACGTGATAGTGGCCTCGAACAAGGTGACAGACGAAGGAGTACGGGCTTCTTCAAGACGAATGATGAAGAAGGATTGTAGCAGCCAAATAAGTGGCTTGGGGACTACATATCCTCTGTAGCTGACTAGGGTATTTTATGTAGTACCACGTCTCGTTGCAAGCCACGTTCAAAGCAACGGTACGGAGACGTATAGAACGAATCTAGAATGACGTTTTGCTCAAAGATAGCACAGCACAGTATGATCCTTCAAGAAAAAGAAACAACCAAAGGAGGTTTGGGACCTGCATATGTGGGAAGGGACCGGCTTAAGGTTCTGCATCATTATGTTGGGGAAGTTTGGTTGACTATTGTTGTAGTACCTGCAGCGCGGCCCATCCAGGTCGTCAGCTCCTGTTAGACTGTCAATGGCGGCCTTCTCCGCCCTCAAGCATACTTTGGAGTTGTATCGAAAACTCTAATTCGACCGGCTGGGGCGAATCCGACGCTCGCTGGTGTTGTCACTTGTAAGGCCGCGCTGCGGGGGACGTTCGCTAGCGTGCCGCGGGTATTGGGCTCCGCTCCGGAGCCTCCTCCGATGCTCGTACATACATCACATCTTATATAGCGATATATGTATGTCGATGAATGGGGGCGGATGCGAACCGATTGATAGTGTGGAGTGTGGATTGTGGAGGAGTTGCAGACAGTGCCAGGTACATGGCGCATATAGGCGAAAGGGGAAGTGAAGCAATCTCCCTGACGCTTGGGCCTCTGGATTCCGAACTTCATCGCAAACACGACCCTGCAGAGTGTAGCAAGCACAAACGGCGACCGAAAAAGAAACCACATCTTGATCGTAGAAGCAGGGCCTCGATTTTGATGTCTTGTGCAACTCAAACCAACACTTCGACATCGCAACTCGCATTCGTATTTCGGGTACCTGGCGCGCGATCAACACCCATCCGCACAGTGTACCACATTCGGACCATCAGCTAGCGGCGCCACGATTCCCTAACCACCGAGGCAGGCCTAGGCAAACCATAGTTGGTGTCCTTGGGCAAAAGATTACCTATTGCGTCCTACTTCGGGCTCAGTCCTCCATCGTACCTAGTTTCAGGGTCACGGTTACCACAGGCCCTAGTCATCTCGAATCTTGCATCTCCGAGTCTCGTGACCTCAGCTTGCGATCGAGCCACAAAAAGCAAACATGCCACCCTCACTTCGTCGCCGAGGTGGCCAGGCCCAGCAGCAACATCACATGCCCTCACCCTCACCCCCAGAAGCAGATGACACGGATAGCGACTTGGAACTAGAAGGCCACCACCAAGAAGAGGAAGAGCAAGATCTCGATGGTAATGATGATGACGAAACACTCGGCGAGGACCTAGTAGGACTGGGGGCTGACGAGGAAGATGAAGAGGAGGAAGGCGACGAAGAACTAGACGACGAAGAAGCCCTTGGTTCACCAAACCACGCCGGCGACGCCCCATTACCCAATCTCGACCCTCCACCACCCTACCTCCGGGAAATATCTACCTTGGCATCCTGGACAGTCTCGTCTTCCAAGCCAGGTTGTTCGATCCCCCAACTTCGGCACCCTAATACGAATCTTTTCTGGCAATCTGATGGTCCTCAGCCGCATTACCTCAACATCCATTTCTTTAAGCTTGTTCGTATAGTCGGGTTAAGACTATACCTAGACTTTGAGCAAGATGAGAGTTACACGCCTACAAAGATCATCTTCCTTGCAGGCAGCGGGTTGAACGATCTCCAGGAGTGGGGCGAGATGAGATTGGAGAGCCCGAGAGGGTGGATATGGGCGGATTTCTCTGGTGTAGGAGACCCTGATAGCGACGATGATGGAGATGACGATGATGACAATAATACTGAAGGACGTGGTGTTGTGGGACAACAACCACAGCGTCTCCTCGGAGAAATCTCCCTCTTGAACGGAACCAGAAGGTCTGGAAATGACGCTGGATCCTCAGACTCTGAAAATGCGGCGCCGACTCAGGGGGCTGATGTAACGGATCTGGATTTGGACTTGGAGACTCCGGCGAATCAACAACAACAGCAACAGCAACAGCAACATACACCCTTCCCTCCTTACCCTGCCAATACACATACGCATAATCACATGTATACAACCCTCAAACTGTTCCTCCATCTCACACACACAACCTCCGCCACTACACCCATACCGTCACACCGACTCAACATCAACCATCCACACCTTCCCTTCCCCAAACTATATCGCGTCCCCACCCCGGAGCGCCATTCGCATCTCTCTCCCCCAACCCAGCTCCCCGCCCCATCCCATCATCTACTCAATCAACCCCCAAGTTACCAGTCCTCCGCGCTCATTTAGTGCAAATCAAGATACTGGAGAACCATCAGAATGGCAAGGACACACATTTAAGAGGGCTACAGATTTTTGCCAGAAACGACGAGGATGGACAGAAAGCAGGAGGGCATGGTGCAGGCAGTAACATCACAAAGGGGGTGACGAGTGGAGCACAGGGCGTGGAGCTGTTGAAGAGGGAAAAGAAAGAAAAGAGGCGGAGGGAGGAGGTCTTGGAGTTGGGTGGTGGGATTATGGGTATGGGATTGAGCGAGGGCAGTATACGCTGAAGTTGCCCAGGACTAAGCAAGTGAGGGCCAGCTGGCTAGTGTGTATTCCGCATGTAGGTTGAAAAAGAGAGGGAAAATAACAATAATAAAAAACCAACAATACAATCAACGGGCAGCAATAAAACATCACAATACTCCCAAGAACGACCAAGTATGAAGTATTGTGATAAATAAATTAGATATCCTAGCTGCGCCGTCCATCCATCCATTCACCTATTCCTTTCATCCTTTCCATTCATCATCCTTAGTTCTCATAGATATATCCTTTTGACTCTTAGTGTGTCCGGATACATTTTGCTTCCAGCAGACTCGCGCCCGGATATCTCGAGATTCTATATAGAGCGCCTGAGAAAACTGCTCGAACCCTACATTGGAACGGTGCGGCCGAAGACGGCGAACCGCTGGTCATCTGTTGCTTGTTTGCTGATTACCGCCCTAGATAAACTCCTTCATCTAGAAAAGACCCTTGCCATCCTTGTCACCAAGCGTGTTCTTGAGGTCCTTTGGCTCAGGCTCCTTCTCAGGCTTAGCTACCTGTTCATCGGTCTGACCGTTCTTCCCGCTCTTCTTGTTCTGCTTGCGAGGCAGCTTGCTGGGACTGCGATTCCGATCGGCGTTCTCCTTCGCCTTCTCAGCTTCTTCCTTGACATCCTCCTCGTTATCCTCATAAGCCTGCTCGACCTTGTCGCCCGCGGCCTCGGCCTTACCAACGAGGTCCTTGGCGATTTGCCTGGCCTTCTTGCTCGTAGCATCGGCACCCTCGTCGAGTTCCTGGAGCTTCTGGCTGACGCGACGGTTGACGCTCTCGAGGAACTTTTGGTTGGCTGGGCTCATGCTGCCTTTTCGCTCGTCTTTGATGTGGCCGTTGGTGGGCTTCCTTCCGCGAACAGCGTCTCTAGCCCTGTTCACACCCGAGGAAATGGCGTCTTCGGCGGACTTGTCAAGGGAGTCGAGTTCGCGCTCTACGCTGCGGCTGGCGTCACCGGCTGCGTCGGAGATTGTGCGGGGCTTGAAGCCCTTCTTCGCGTTGGGCGAGGAGCGACGGAGGTAGGACTTGAAGAAGAAGCGCATGAAGAGGATGGTGAGCGGTGCGAGGTAGATTAGGTTGACGTAGATGGCGAAAGCTTGGCCTGAAGTGTCTACGCAGGGAACAGTTTGGTACTCGGTCCGGTAGAAAGTCTTCTCGACGGTCTCATGAGGGTGGAAGAAGTCGTGGACCGCGTTGTGGGTAGGGGCGGGCTCTCCAGCGATAACTTGCTGCTGCTGCTGGCGAACCGGGATAGGCTGGCCAGGAACGGGAATGTTCTCTGCGAGACCTTCATCGCCAGCGGCGCGGTAGATGAGCTTCCTGAGGAAGGCTACAGCAACACCAGTCGCGGTGGGGAGGGCTTCGGCAACCGACTCAGTGGCAGAAGAAACTGCGGATGAGACGGAAGACGAGACGACCTTGGGAGCAACCTTCTCAGCAACCTTGTATGCGACCGAAACGGGGACGGTGTAGGAGATGAAGAGGTGGATGGCGGCGAAGGCGGATCCGACGAGGAACTGGGTGATTTGGAGCGTGGTAAGGGTTCGCTTGACGATGTTGGGGACGCGGTAGCCGAGAGCTGAGACGGTGTAGTAGGTGTACTGGAATTTGTTAGCGAGTACACTCTAGATATAATAATGACTGCGTACCATCATGGCGTGAATGCCAGAGTTGACCGTAGCAAACATCCAGATAGGAGGTGACATGAAGCGCATACCAGCCCACATGGACAACATGGCACCGGCGTGATGGTACTTCTGGAGGGTGGTGCTGCGCTTGCCCTTGGCCAGAATAATAGCCGTGTCAAGGACCTCGTAGAACTTGGAGAGGTAGAACCACCAGCCCCAGAAAGCGAGGCCCTCGTTCCAGATTCTGCCAACATCCGTCTGGTCTGGCAAGCCGGTGGGGCCGACGAGGACGTTGGAGTTCAAGCTGCTCCAGGCGTCATTGGTGTTGTTGTAGGTGACGGCGTCGCCCAGTCCTCGGGGACCGTGGATCTTGCAGAGGGCGTCGATGGTGCCGACAACGGCGTTGGGCTCGCTGTAGTGAGGGAAAGAGTGCTTGAGGCAGCGGATCATGGCCACGCAGGTAACGGCCGAGTAGACAGCCAAGAAGACATTGTGGAAGATGACAAAGGCGTAGAATGGGCGGGTTTTGGCAATCCTCCACGGCTTGTTACCGTGTTGGCGGTTGTACCAGTTGACGTAGGTGACGGTGACAAAGTAGATTGAGGCAATGGTCAGCGGGACCTTGTAGGACAAAGCGCCCTGGTAGATGTCTTCGGGGATGGGGAAAGGGTTCTGGAAGGTCGACTCGCCAGTCCATGGGGGAGGAATGGGAGAGGGAGCGGCATCGGGAGGGAATTGAAGAACAGCCCTCGACGGCCAGTCGCCGGGGTGTAGAGAGGGACCTGCGCCAGACATGGTCGTGGCTGTGGTTGTGATGGCGAAGATGCGCTGTTGTTGACAAGACTCAATTGAGGTTGGGGGAGGGTCTTGTTTGCTAGGCAGGCGCAATCGAGGTGCGGCGGAGTGAAAGGGTCCGGGGACCGCTGGGGTTTTTTCTGTGGTTCGGTGAGGTCAATGCCCAGCCGTTATGCCGCACGCGAAAGCAACAATCGGCCCTCGGAATTCTGGGCGTCCCTGTCGTCGGCGCAAATCCTGGATAGCTGTGTTGTTGTTTTCGCTGGCCCGGCACGCGATGTACACTCTTACCACACAAAACTGTCGGCGCACGAACCCAGGGCAAGGCGCACAAGTTATATTCGCAGAACAAGTGCACAGGTATGCTCGGAGCGAAGACGTATCCAGTAAAGGTGCGTCGGACAAGGAGCTAGAAGCAGCAGGCAAAGGCTCTAGACAGTCCTTGTTGGATAGGATGAGGATGATTAGCGTGTGATGCAACCGGGTCGACTTTTTGGACGAATAACATCGCAACCAGCTGCCGAGGCGAATGGCTACAAACTCCCACTGGACGACGAGGCCCTCATCGACATCATCTAAAGCCTACGTTTTTCTCGCAAGTCTAACGCCATCGAGTATCGCAATAGACACGTCCCGTCTTGTCTACAGAAGAGCGGTCTTGACGCCGTGTTGTCAAGGTAGCAAAAAAACATTGATGCAAAATTTTGCAGGGATCATGTGAACCTGTTGAGGGTCCGGCCTAAGCGTAAATCTGGGAACGAACAGCCACCGAATCCCGCAAGTGGGAAGGTGACGTGGGCGGCCCAACAGCCACATCTGGGGAACAGGTTTAGCAGGGTATACGTATATTCACGTACACTGTGGTTCTTGCGTGCTATCGTTGGATTGCTAAACAGGCTACAAGTAGACAAAACTACTCAAAACTTGGGCTTGCTACTGAGAGGGATCGGCGGTGGCTCCATCGAACCCTCGCCCAGTTCCTTCCTCTTTGGTGGTGGTGGAGGTGGTGCTTTCTTCCCAAGGCCTCCCGTCTGCGCTGGGCCGGGCGACGCACTTGACGACGCCAAGCTGTTCATCCTACCCGTAATTCCATACTTTTGATTTAGTGAGTTGGCCGACTTCCACCCAGACGCGACTTGCTCCCCGTGCCGCTGCTGGAAGTTGTTGGCAGTCGATGCCGCTCCTTTCAAGTCTGACGCCGATACTTTCGACGGGTCCTCGTGCAGACTACTGGCAGTTCGCAGTGCTGCCTGCTTGTCTGCCAATGATGTGCCAGTGGTTGGCGGGGGCGCCGGTGACTTTGGCCCAGACATCCTCGCGAACCTGTTCTGTAGCTCGTTCATTTGTGAGCCATGAGCAGCCCCAGCTGGAGCTTGTGTGGCCGTATCTGAGCTTGGGGCTCGCCGAGGAGGAACAGGTGGTGACGGGTTTGCACGAGGCGGTACTGGAGGAGAAGCTGTCCGACCGATACCAAATCCTGATATCGACACACCTGCCTGACCCAAGCGACCCAGAGCGCCCTGGTTTAGCACGCCCTGCTCGGGGGTCCCTTCTTGTGTTGCCTCATTATAAGTTGGTGGAGGAGCCGGCGCAAATTCATTAGGATTCGAGTTTTGACGCGGCGGCAGTGGAGGACGAGGAGGTAGGCTGGGCTTGGGTTTTGTTGAAGCCCCCGTATTCGCTGGCGAAGCAGCGCCTGGTCGGAAAGCAGGAGGCTTGGGTAGATGTGCTGTGCTCAACCCCGTCGTGTCAGGTCTGTATGGCCCGGGAGCCGGCCTATTCGCTTCCTCTTCTGCTCTTCTCCGTGCTTCTTCTTTTTCTTGCAGTCTTTGCTTTGCTGATCCAGCAGGCACAGGCGGCGGCCCTGTCGAAGCAGACGCCGTCGAACCGCTGCTGTAGTCCAGTCTCTTGGGCGGCGGAGCAAATTGTGAGGGATCTTTTAACGACGATAGTGGCATTGACTGGTGTTCGCGGGCCGCCTCTGCATGGGGGTCTTTACCCTGTGCTTTTCCAACCCATCCTTTCTACCCCTAGTTAATGGACACTTCGTATGAGGAGGAACGGGCTTACATACAACTTGGCCCAGTTTCGAGTCGCTTTGTCCACCTCCACTGCTCCCACTATTGGTGCGACTCTTTTCAGGATGCCAGCCTCCTTTGGTGATGCCCTTCAATTTGTCCATGTCCGTGTTAGCGGAAGGGTCTGGGGTTAAGCGGCGTGAATATGCCAGCGGATAGCGGAGCCAACGCGTGCGGCCCGATGAGATCATCAGCCAAGCGCGCCTCTAGCACATGTCACGTCCTGTCGGCACTTCGGGCGGACTAATGCGACAGGCTGACATCTTGGAGAAGAGCTCATATTCAAGGTTGAGTGCAGCATGTTGGACATTGGGTATGCTGAGCTTGAGGTTTGAACTTGGAGGTTTGAACAGTCCAAGTTGATGTTGTAGAAAGACTCAAGGCCGCCAGTCAGCAAGCGCCATGCCGCTTCAACAGAACTCACACCACACCCGGACTTGGAGAATCTCCCGCACTGCAGCTGCAATGCATGTCTTAGTTCCGTGTTTCACCCTTCGCTAGCTGCAGCTGCTGGAGTTTATGTGATAATACCATTCCCGAATGGTATATACTTGCAACTTCCAAGACGAACAACTGCAGCTAGAGCCTGTCACAGTCAGCCGTATTGATCCGGGCCTACTCCCCGTCCAATCACCCCCATAACAAAGGTGTCCGCAAAAGATCTACACATCTAGTAAGTTGGACGTGCCGGGTGTTTTTTACAGAGAGGTTTAATTTGTTGACAGACGTGTCGTCGTCAAGAACGCGAAAGTCATCAGGTCACGATAGCAACATTCCAGGTGATGACGAACAAGAACTGTAAGAGTGTGCTTAGCACGCAGACACAGTTTCCCCATACTAAGCTTTGTTAGATCGACGGCTAGGGCAATTAGCCAAGCCTAAAAATACCCTCGTTCCGAGCAGGTGGGGTTTGTTCGTCTTATAGGCGTCGAGGCTGAGTCCGTCTCTCCAATGCCATCCCAGCATGTAGCCAACCACGCCGATTATTTGCAGTCGGCACTTCGGACTTACATTCTGTTGGCTTGACAGCTTGCAGCACACATGTTGCCAAACAACGGGTAACATGTCTCCGCCACCTCAGCCCACAGCCAGCTCAAAGGATTGCCCTCACACTCCGTGACCCTTTGCATTCTCCGCATCGTCTTTGAAGTCAACTGCATGCCACTTCATCCCTTCCTAGGAATCTACCCAGCAGAAGTAACATTTGTTGTCCAAGGATACATAGTGTGCTTTCTCGCGTCATCGATTGGAGTACCAAGGTCACGCCTAAACCGCATCTCGGCCCCGCATCTCCTGCTACTGGCTAAGAAAGTGGAGGATCACCACCACATTTCAGCTCTCGCATCGGCCATATCTAGGTGTCAGGCGTCTCCGTCAGATTACTGTCTCCTTACTGGTTTCGAGCCTACCACACCACTGCGGCCTGTCCATACGTAGCTAGGAGCTGCTCTCGTCAGCGCACTGTCCAAGCCGCAATGGCTCCTCGGGAAGACGAGTGGGAAAAGGATGAAGATGAGAGTGAGCCGCCTTGGCTCACTGAAACTGAGGAGGATGATGATTATTCTACAACTGTTCCTCCGGAAATCCTGTTGAGTATCGTGTCACAATCAGTACCGTACGCTGTGATGGGGTCGATTACACCAACGAACAATGCGTTTGGACCTGGATTCACCGGCAACGCCCTCCCCACAGCCAGACCTGCTCTACCCAGTATACGGCCTGACGGATACCCGTCGGATCGTCCATGGCCGCCGTACAATATTCCTGATTCCTCGACTCAAAGCTCAGAGATGTCAACTTCAGCAACAACACCATATGCCGATCAGTGGGGTAGTTCGTCACCATGGACGACATCTACCTCGCAATCGACGCTCGAAGCAGATGTGTCGCTATCACCAATTAGGCCAAACGGAGGACGGCCATCAGACTGGAACTTTTCAAGAAAACACGCCAACAACACGCCATTGTACGCCGCTGCCGCAATAGTTCCCATCGTCGTTCTTGCAATCATAGGCGGGGTAACCCTAGTCTGTCTGCGCAAGCGCAAGAGACGGAAGGCAGAAGCAATGGCAACGGAGAACGTCGCTGAAGAAATGAAGATGCAACCACCAAAGCCAAACACACAACAACAAGAACAACCGAGCGTACAAGCTTACATGGCACCACCACCAGGTTCACCACCACTGCCAACAGTTTCCGTATCGCATCCCCCACCAAACCACCTGTTACCGCCGACATCAACCTCCAGCGCATTCCAACCCATAATCCTTGGGCCCATCGGCTCAGACTCGTCGAACGGCGCTTACCTCACTGGCATGGATACATCGGATATGGTGTCCGTCTCCTCGAATACACTTGGGCCAGTGGACAATCCTTTTTCGGACAACAATAGTCTTCGTGAGCCGCCACCGCCATATCGACCATATAGTGCTGCGCCGCCTAGCTTTACGACGAATTCGAGGCATAGTAGTCTGAGAGTAGCAGATTCGCAAACAAGGCTTATTGATCGTGATCCTTTTGGGGATCCGGACAACGATTCAGTTTCGGAACTGTCGGGATCGACGCTGGGGAGAGATAGGGATGGAGATGGGATGAGCTTCATGTCAGATCTTTCTTATCAGCGGTTCACGTAGTTGTTAAAGTGGATCATTTCTTTCCTTTTTTCTTGATGTATATACTGTTTGCGAAACGTATCTCTTTTATCCCTTCTTCGCTCTTTCCTATTTTCTTGATGTTTGTCACGATACCGCATCAGGGCTTCATGTTAGCAGTATAGTGATCACGGACATACACGTGCAAGTTTCCAAAAGCCCGAGAACACAATGCAATATTTATACCAGCACAAGAGGATTGAGATGCGAAACACCCCTACACCACCATCTTTGTTTATGACGTAACCCCCACGTAGTCCAGAGTCGCTCATCTCGGCTACGCTGGGGGCCTAGAGCACATGAGGTCTCGCGGGCAGTTCCTGAGACCGCCAAACTGCTCAACAATCCCACCCACAATCCCATCCAATAAACTAACACACTTGATCACCGGCACGTAGTGCAACGCCACCTCCACATCGTTCATGGCGCTGCGCTTGCTTTACGCAGCAGGTGGCAAGGCAGTTTCTTGGAGCGTTTCCCATTAGTCTGGGTAGTGAGGATACTGTGTTTACCAATTACCGCCTGAGGATCAAGGCAGATGGAGAGCTAAATGAAGTGCATGGCGAACGGTACCTTGCATGAATGGGGCAGCGACTGTGCGCTAGGGGTGAACGGTTATCGAGATGTCAGCTCACATGTCAAGCCCGGGGGAGTTGAGATGCCATGGATGGGATTCCCTTACCCCGCCCCAGCTTTTAGCTGGAGAAAAGACATATCCCATGTTCAGTTCTATGCCAATGTTTGTATCCATGAATTAAGCAAAGAATGGAAAATGACGGTCATGCATGTGCTCTCTCCCACTGCAAGCAGCCTAGTGGCCGGACTGACAGAGGGGGGTTTACTATCTTAAATCCGGAAAGTGCTGCTATCTATGGGCTTTTTTTTCTCCGCAGGTTAAATCAAGCCAGTCTAGCCATGTTCCGGGCTATGATTCGCCGGGAGCGGGCTACTTTATTCCAGGTTCATGGGATTTGCATGATGACGGCTAGATTAAATATTCGGCATCGGTTGCCAGCTGGCACAAGCGAGCGGTTTTTCCTTTGTTGCTTATTTGGCGGAGGTTGATGCCCGATTCGTGAAAAGGATTGGGGAGTGCATGTTGAGATGCTTGGGACATGGTAGTTAAATGTACGCTTGTTCAGGAGGTTGCGAAAGACAGTCGTGTGGTTGGATGAGCGCTGGGCCATTGACTGGGTCGACGGGTCAAGAAAGTCGGTTTAGCGTCGGCATCTAGGCAAGACCTCAGCGTGGACCTGTCATTTCTACCCATCTCATCCTTACGGCACGCAGCACCCCAAGCCATGGTGCAGTTCGTTCCGTGTCCGTTCGCGACTTAGCTCATCGTTATGTACTCCTGGCGGAGCCTATCACCTTATTCGCTACTAGTTGCATCGGTTGGGTGAAGCTTCGCCTGGCTGGCTGTGCTGGCTGGCAGCGGCGTCGACAAAGAGCCTCTTCCATGCTTCCTCCCTGCCCTTACCACCCAATTATGACAGCCTCGCTATATCGTCCTTCACGGCCCATGTGGGCTCGGTACCTGAGCTAGACGCTCCCTCGGGCTCAGGAGAGACTGGCCAAGCAACGTTCCTCGTGCCGTTGCTGCGTGTTGCTCGTGCTGCGGGTCACGATCGGTACTATCAATTATTCATCTTTGCCGAACTACAACCTTTGCAACTGCAGCTTCAGTTTCCCCGGCCCCACTGCGCTGCCTAGTACGTGAAGAAACCTTTCACCGTCCTCGCTCACTGCAAAGCGTCACAGCTCAAGCAAAGCGAAGCCTGCAGGAGCCTCTTCACGACTACGCTGTGCTGACGCCCCTCCTCGCTCGGTACCTGCATCTTCGACGTCTTACCACGCTGGCATAGCCTCTGCTACTACTGCTACTACTACTGAATTGTGCTACTCGACAGGTATCGCAGCTTCGTCATATTCACCGTCTTCTAGTAGCGTTTGCGAGAATCTGCTACCCGTCAACAAAGAAGTCTAAACAAGTCCCAGCCAGGGCGCCTTTGTCTCACGACCCAACCCCCACCGAACGCCTCCCTCGAACCGTCGTCGACGTCTTATATTGCTCGCTACATGGTCTGTAGGGCAGACAATTGTGTCAGGACATTGTGTCATTGGGCTTGCTATGAGTTTGGATCAGCACATATATGGGTACGACTTTCTTCCACACGTTCCCATGTCTGTTTGGACGTCGTGTAGTGTATCGACTGGTACGACAAGCTTCATGATGAACACTTCCGGTTTGTCATTGGCTTCTCTGCCTCGCCATGTCGGACCTGACATGACCATGTCCCAATCGAGGTCTAGGGTAGGCAGAGGGCAGGCAACACCGCACGGTTGTCATCTGAAGCTCGTTGCATTATCCCTTGCCATCCTTGCCATCCTTAGCATCCTGTGCCAAAGATACTTCTCTTTAAACTCCCTTCCAATCCGTTCATAGATTGCACTTTTGGTTTTCCTCATGTCTCGGCTCGCAGCTGCAAGTGCCCCAGGCTAACGTGGGTCGCGTGCTAGATCGACCGACTGGCATCTACCAAGTCCATCCTCCACACCCAAATCGGTGACGTTCCCTGACGGAAGTCTCAAAACACCCAAGACCGAGACGTTTCCCCATTCGCACTTCCTCGACGCCTGGGCGACTCCACTACCTAATGGGCAGCACACTCCTGTGCAAACACCCTCCTTTACACTGTCGACGCCCATAGGTCGGCCGTCGAGCTCGTATAGCCAACCCGTCCGCACCCCCGAAGATCCAGAGTTCCATGTCAACTACTTCGCTCCTCAAAACCTGCCTCTTCCGCCGGTCGACGTTTCCCGAAGGCTGTCGTCTTCGCCCGACCCTAATCAGCTGAGGAAGGTTGGTTCACAAGGACAGTTCGGGTCACGCCCTGTCAGTATGGACTTTTCGCACATGCAAACGCCACCTCCAACGAGGGACGCTTCGTCAAGGAGGAGTGCGCAACAAAGTGGCGGAAATGAGGTAGCCACACCAGCTACCGTGGTGCATAGGACGCCTAATCAATTGCCCGCATCATCAGGAGCTCTCTTCGACCAAACTCCGTTTGGTTTCGCCGATCTACAATACACTCCACACATGATGCAGTTTCCCAACCACGGACCAATGTCTGCGCCGCCTATGCCTCAATCAAAGCTGTTCTGGGATCCGGCTAACGATGGCATGCAAATGGATCTAGATGTACCACTAGGTGTAGATCCCTTTGGTCCTACTCCGCATAGGCCACAACACGACATGAACTGGCAAGCGATGAACCATCCTTCAGCTAATATGATGCAAACTCCGGCGTTCCAAAGCTTCCAAGCGTCTCCCATGCCAGCGTCATTCGCAAACACCCCTTCGCAGAGGCAGGGTTCAAGACCTGGCTCGTTTGTGTACACATCTGCCGGTGTTGATCCCAACATGTTGCTCAGCTTCTCTAATCCAGATATGACCTCCTCTTTTGGAAGTATACCACAGCAACCGTTTATGGACATGTCAAGACAGCCGTATGAGACACAGTTGCGGGACGCACAGAACGAGAGGGAAATGGCGAAGAAGGCGAGGAGCCAGCATTCGCGCAGTAACACAGCCTCGTCGTCCGGTTCAGCAGAGAACACAAAACCTGTACTGCAACGAAGCAATACAGACGGTGGGATGAGGACAACCAGAACAACTGCAATGGACCCTCGGATATCCATTCCAGCTAATGCGTCAACGATTCCCCGCCGTTCATCTCCACTCAAACGTCAAAGCGGCGGATCGCTCAAATCGATACCAGAGATCAGAAGGCCACGGACACGACTCATCATCGATGAGACTGGTCGAGCTCGGACGGAGACTGTGCATGCTGGGGATGAGGAGGAGACCCCTAGGAATAAACGACAGACGTCGCAGCAAAATCTCAGACGCCAATACCCCGGGTTGTACGAGGAGGATGATAGCGAGTCTGAAGACGACGAGCCGGCTCCAATTATCAGTCGTAACTCATCATTCGCAATACCACAACCTGAGCGCCGAGCTTCGAAACATGCTCGAGCAGACAGCGGCGGATTTGAAAAACCTGCTCCTTTCAAAATGGCACGGTCTGCCTCTGCCTCAAGACTTGCACCTGACGCTCTCTCCAAGACCTCATTTGAAACGCTACGACCCACGCGAAGATCCGCCGCCGACAACGCCACTCGTCGATTCAGCGCAATGGACCGCCCCAACCCAAGAGAAACTGAGGACCAGCACATGCCCGACTCCCCGGGCGACGCCCTCGGCGCCTTGAAAAAGGTCGTAGGTGCCCGCCAACAACGCATTGGTAGGATAGCCACGCGCTGATTCTACCCTCTTGTTGCTGACAAGTTCAGAGCGTGCGTCTCAAAACACACTTCTCGCTCACAACCAACGCTGGGCTCAGGCCTCAGCTGACATATCCAATCTATCTACCTCCAATCTATCTCACAATCACAACTACGACCCTTACACCAACTCCTTCAACCACTCCCCATCTACTACCACCACGCCATCAACGGAATGCAGTACCCGGTCAAACGATAGCACACGCTGTGTTTGTGAGGGTATGGTTGAGGATGAGGGGAGGCCGATGGTGCAGTGTGAGGCTTGTAACAAGTGGTTGCACCTAGGTTGTGTGGGGTTGAGAGAAGAGTGGCTGCCGAAGGTTTTTGTTTGTGTGTTTTGTACAGGGACGGATGGGGTGGGCAGGGTGATGAGGGGTAGAGGTATAGGAGGCGGAGGTGGGGAGTTGAAGGGGATGATGGGTGATTCTCCGTTAGGGAATAAGGGAAGGTTTAGACGGTGATGGTTCGCAAAGATAAGGTAGTAGGGGGGTAGGAGGTGGTGATGGGCACGTAATGCATCGACAAGGAGTTGAATCAAAGGGCTTGCTGTGCAAGCTTCTCGAGGGGTTTGGATCATGAGCTTAATGACATGTATGATGTTGGGAGCACACACTTTTCTGGGGTCTGACATGACGGGAGTTTGTCGAATCGTAATGCCGTACTTGTTTGATACCTGCTGTGTTCTTCGTCAATAGCGCAAGGCAAAGACAATACCTGTATATTCTCGTCAAAGCTATAGGAAACGAGGGCTCGAGGACTACGATAATTTTGCATCTTAGGGAACAATCACTGATCCACCAACATGGGGACCACCGGGAATGAATATCCTGTACAATGTTGTGGTAAAGACCTCTCATGCGTTTGAGATCCTTCTTCTCGAAGTCGTCTTTCCAATGGCCAACGACATTCATACCAGTGCTCTGGTGGTACTGGGTCGGGATAGCTTGCTGGGACTGTTAGGCGTTCACGTCGGCTGATTAAGAGAGTGATTCTACGGTGAGTGTGTAACGAGGAGACTTCAACCGGACTATGAGACGCCGAGTCTTACAGTCATACTACCTGTACCATCTACGACAGCAGAAGACATCATTCCAAGATTTTGAAGATTTCAGGATCAGAAAGTGACAATGAGCCGATCCCTATCCAAGAAAGACACAGCGATCAAGACACCGAAGCCTGTTTGACGACCTGGCTATCGGACTACGAGATTGGGATTTTGGGTCGACGCTCTGGGGACGTGTTGTGAGGTGGTGCCTGGCGACCTTGACAATACGACTTCAGCGCCAGGCAGAGCAATTCGGCTCATATATTTGTCAACATAGAGCTAAGTCGTCTGCGCAGCCTCCTGCGTCAACTCGATTACATGTGTATTTGTATCATGCAGTCTCCACGTCTATTTGCTTTACATCTCCGAACAACCACACAGCTCTCACCAACTTTTTTTCATCGTCCCCATAAAATGTTGAGTACCTGGAAGCTTGAGCTCGACAAACTCCTGGCGGTTGAATATATGTTGTATAGGCCAACTCAACTGATGCCACTTGAAGAACTCGCATCGAATACAATCGTACTCACCACGTTCGATAACATCCGTCAAGAATTTGCGCGTTACAAACATATCGCACCAGCACAAGACCATAAGGCCGCGGGGACATACAATGGAATATCACCCGTTCAGGACAGCTATCCCACAATGTTGCTCAAATATGCTGTGATCATACCTAGGTAGTGAATGAGATTGGAAAGGCGAGCCGGTCCCGTTCTCAGACCTCGGAAGCGATGTGCACTGTGAGGGCGCGTAGACAGCTGGGTCTTACTGGAACACCACTGGAAAATGATTACGACGAGATTCGGACCTTGATCAAATGGCTAAGCATCAAGCCATGGGGTGACGCCAAAGTGTTCAACGAATACTTTGTCCCCAAGAGGTCCAAGAAGACCAAGGCTATGTTGAATCTACATTACATGGATGTTGATGCGTGCCTAAGAGAAAGGATGAACACATTGACTGAAGCCGACATTGGGAGTTTCGCTAGAATCTCACAGAATCGTGCGTCCAGTCCAGGGCTATAATGGCGTACATCAGAGAAATCTGATACTTGCTCATTTCTCCTAGAGGCGACAGTGTCGTTAATCAAGAGGATACTTTCTGTACGGTATGCTCATGCTCTAGACAGCTGTTGCAGACATTCGTACTCGAGCTTATATCCGCCGTCCTCGAGGACGCCGCAAAGCTTCTCATCGACGCAAGGGTTCCTATGCTGCCAACGATAGCGAGGACAAAACAGTCCGACATTATTGTCACACACACACACACACACACACACACACACACACACACGCCCACTCAGCTTTCTTTCGTGCAGACACCACAGGACACGCTGTTAGCTTCCGTACTCATACTACAAACCACACCTCAGACATCATTCTTTAGTCCGAACATGCTCGTTTTCGAGCACTCTTATCCATCACCCTGGGGAGGCAACCCAACGAACCCCCCGGACGGCGACCTCGTTACATGGTCTTATATGGTATAGCCCATACTATTGATCCGTTGCCTAACCACTGTGATTCCATTCCTTACACTCAAGCGGGTAGCTTAGCTGTTCCCTGCCCTGACCACAGCTGTCATATAGCCGCCGCCGAATGGTCCCGCCGCCTCAGCCACCTCACGGGTCCGCTTGCACATTGTCTGGTTCGGAGAGCCTTGTACCCATAGGTTAAACTAATCTCCCGGAGCGTTGGGGGTGCCAGTAGGCCAGAAGTATCGATCTGCTCTCTTAAACTCTGCGTATGCTGTTGTGCGGCCTTTACGAATGCGGATCGAGCCGCGAATCAATAGCGAAGTTGATGCACTCGCAGAAGCGGCCGTCACCTGTCCAAGAACCAGAATATTCTGGACCACGACATCCGCGAGCCAGAGAAACCTGTCGCAGTACATCCTGCGGAGGACTGCATCGTTCCAGTTTGCCTTGTAATGGAATCAGTAGATGCTGGAAGTGCAGAGCGCCCTAGAACTCCCAGAGGAACGACACAAAGACATCATCATCCCACCTAAGATTCCAGAAGTCTACTTGCTCAGTCGAACTAAGCTGTGCGTAGTACCGAGCTTCTTGACCGGCATTTGCAATGTTGGCAATGGCGTTGGGGTTAGTCGGCACAAGGCCGATTTGGTGATCTTGGAGGAAGGACACTTGGTCGCGGAGATGTTGGAGTCCCGTCTTTGTGACTCATTCTTTGAGTGATGCAGCCTCCAGCTCGTCTTCTGCTTGCTATAACAGTGCTTTTACCCCCGGGCGAATATGTGTTGTGTGGATGCGTAGGGCCTTCTTGTATTGCCGACGTATCCACAGGCGGCGGCTCTGATGCTGGGCGGGCTCATCAGCCGGGACGAACTTCAGCACCTTAACTGTACGACCCAAGTTATTGATGAGAACTTGCTAGTCGTACCAGCAGGTTTCTGCCTCGATGTACTTTTGTGCCAGACAAGAGATGCCGAATCAGTTGGTTTGGATGGTCTCGACCATCTTCTTAATGACCTTTACTGCGCAGACCATGTTGGATCCGCGCTGGACGCCAATGATGGTAGGGGAGTGTTATGTGTCGACCTGGGAAGCATGCTAGCATATTCATACTGTCTCGTAAGTGATATGACGATGATGTCTGGATGGTGCATAAGGATCTCAGCAAGATCAGGGGAGGAGGCGGCCATTATATAGCTTTCTTACAGGCGGATGTGTTGCAGGATCCGGCAATCATTGTAGCTCGTATGCGACTCTTGAGCACTTCGATTTGTTGCGGTTTTCTCAATCATATTTGTATTCTTCCCAGTCATCTATGGCTGCCATTGTTGTTCGATTGCTCCTATGACTTCTCTTCAGCCATTGCCTCGGCTTCGCTGTCTTTAGCCTGCAAGTTCGGTGTATTCTCCACAATGCTCCATCATATGCCCATTCCTGCGAGACGTATACTTCTAAGCCTTCCACGAGAACTTTACGAGATCACAAGGTTCGTACAGTCGTCCAACGAGGATATTGCGCATAGTTGCTGGCTGTTCTGAGGCGCCGAGGCCGCGAATGCTAAAGGCAGCACCGGATGTAGTCCTAAATCTTGAGTATAAGGCGCCGGGGTAAGCGATAAAGCATCCAAGGGTAGATACTGTGGGTTTGTTGGAAACCAGAAGAAGAAAGTGTATCCCTTGCAGTTACCGATCCATAAGCCGTTCAGTAACCCCGGATTTGTGGCGCCAGCTATGACACTTCGGTTGATCTTCACCCCGCATGTCCATTTATCCCCCAACACGAACCGCTGCTAAACCACACCCAGCCCGTGTCATGTGCACACCGTTGCATCAGCATGTTACTACGACTAACTGATATCCCGATTGGCCAATCGCATGCCATGTCTCGTCGCCGTGAGATGCTGATCTTTGCGGCGGGCCGGTATTCCTGTACGGTTGTCGGCAACTGCCCCTCGGCTATGTGGTATGGGTGTGCTTTGGTGTGTCTTGAGGTTGGACGACGTACATGGCGTGAGCTACCCCAGTAAATGCTTGGGAGCACAGGCAAGCTTCGTATAAGTGGAAGCTTGGGGCCCCGCGTTATTGCTTGGTGTCTCTTATCGTTGCGCTTCGCCTTCACCAAGCTTGCGCTTAACGCCATCGCGCCTTCTACACCAAATCAAGAAACGCACCAGCTCACTCAACGAGCGCTGATTTCGCGATCATGGCAACACTGACTGACGACCAAAAACCTTCGATTGAGCACGTCTCCAATGACAAGATTGCGCCTACGACACTTGAAGCTGGGGATGGGCCCGTGGATGGGCATCGCAAGCTTGTTGCGCCGCCGCTGGTGGCTGCTATGAGCGCCGAGGAAAGAATCGAAGCGGAAAAAAAGATGAGGAGGAAGATCGACACGAGGCTGTTACCGATGATTATCCTGATGTATATCATGAGTATGTCTGAACAGTTGTGGCGGGAGAATATGCGAAGACAATACTGACAAGAGTCAGATTATCTTGACAGAAATAACATCGCTGCCGTTCGACTAGCAGGTCTTCAAGACGAGTTGGAACTCTCGAGTGTACAATACCAAGTATGTATTCGCCAGAACCACCTCAAGAAGGCGTCTCACTAACTTGCGCAGACCACTGTTTCCATCCTCTTCGTCGGCTACATACTCATGCAAATCCCATCAAACCTGTTTCTCAATAAAACTGGTAAACCGGCCCTTTACCTACCTACATGTATGATCATCTGGGGTATCATATCAGGCGCTACCGGCGCATGCCAAAACTTTGCTGGACTTGTGGTCTGTCGCTTCATGCTGGGTTTCATCGAAGCTGCATACTTCCCGGGGTGTCTGTTTTACCTCAGCGCTTGGTATACAAGGAAAGAGTTGGGTCTGAGAACGGCGGTCCTATACTCTGGAAGTTTGATCTCGGGAGCGTTCGGTGGTCTCATCACTGCGGGTATTACCAGTAACATGGACGGTACGCATGGCTTGAGAGCGTGGCGCTGGGTGTTCATCATTGAGGTATGTATCGTACGCGACACGAGTGTATACGACAGGTGCTAACTGTTTAGGGTGGCATTACCGTTGCGATTGCCGCAGGAGCCTTTTGGATCCTACCAAACTTCCCTCGAACAACTTCCTGGCTTACGGAGGAAGAGCGCCAACTCGCCGTATACAGACTCCAGGAAGACGTTGGCGAAGATGATTGGGTTTCCGCGGAGTCACAGACCTTCTTTCACGGCCTAAAGCTCGCTTTGCTCGATATCAAGACTTGGGTGCTCACAATTCTTCTTCTAGCGATCGTGTCTTCAGCGAGCGTTACCAACTTCTTCCCCACGGTGGTCAAAACGCTAGGATATCCGAATATCGAGACACTTTTGTTGACAGCGCCACCTTACGTCCTGGCAGTTATTACCACCTATCTCAACGCCTGGCATGCCGATCGCACAGGCGAACGATTCTTCCACATTGTCCTCCCGCTCTGCGTTGGTGTGGCAGCTTTCATCCTGGCTGCTGCTACAACAGCTACCGCACCCCGCTACGTCGCCATGATGTTGATGGTCCCTGGTGTCTACACTGGCTACGTCGTCGCTTTGGCCTGGATCTCCAACTCTTTACCCCGTCCACCAGCGAAGAGAGCGGCTGCACTGGCTTTCATCAACGCGATCAGTAATACCAGTTCGATTTACGCAAGTTACATGTATCCGCAGCCGAAGAGCGGGCCGGCGGACTTGACGATACCGCTGAGTGTGGATTGCGCAACTGCAGCACTGGCCATCATCATGACGGTCATCATGCGCATTATACTGGGAAGGTTGAACAAGAAACTTGCACGGGGAGAGCACGTGGAGGGGGCGATCAACGCCGTACCTGGAGTTGGTGCCGAGCGAGGTTTCAGATTTCTAGTCTAGAGACTTGGAAGTTGGAGGTTGTAGGGTAAATAGTTGAAAAGAGAGGCGATTAGCAGCATCGCGCAGTTCATTGGTGCCCCTGTTTTACTTCTTTGCCACCCCCTTCTTCGGTCATCTCGCTGTGTGATGGAACGTACAAGTGCTGAGACGACAAGTCGTATCTTCGGATTGCTTTTCTTGCGTATCTCGATCAGAATTCGTGTTACTTTTGTGAAGGTTGATAAGTGGCTGGGGTGCTGAGTTGGCGAGACTACTGGAAGGTTCCATAGCGTCATCGGCCCGTATAAGGCTTAGCGTCCATCGCGAACTTGGGCCAGCGCGTCGCGACTCATCAACTTTTATCCGCATGCGCATCCACCCCCGGCAGCACATCATCTGTCCAGGATTCAGTTGCACATTGTACGACCCATTACTATCGGCGTACTTCACTGAAATTGTGGAATATACCTTCACCGTTGACTAACCATAGACGGAGCACCTCGTTATAGCTAGCGTAACACCACTGTAGCGTCCTGTGCACGTACGATGCACCTTCACAGGACTATACCAACAACGCCGATTATTCAACTCGGTCCCTGATCATTATCGCGTTGCATCTTGCACACCACCGATCATTCCTATCATCTGGAACCCCCGACAGTATCAGTCACCGCCATCATTCAAGGCAACCACGCGTAGTCAGCTGACGCCACCCGCATATCGCCTGCAACCTCCACGGCGAACTCGATCCACAACCCCATCATGGATTTCTCAAACCCTGCGTTTCGGACTACGCCAACGTCTAAGGTCTCAGACGACACCATGTCCCATGCAAACCTCGTGATGGCGTGTAGATGGGGCTGGACCAGCACTCCCGAAGAAGGTACAAACGCACCTTTCGCCTCTTCATCGATATCACAACAAACACCCGTCTCCACGTTCAACAACATCCGAACCAGGCGTTTCGCGCCGTGTCAAGGACGTCTCTACCATCAACTTCTCTGCTCTCATCGTATCCGGACGGACCTAGTCGAGGACTGTGGCGCAAACTGCATCGAACCGTATGGTAGTACAGTGGATGCCGCTTTTATTTGCAACGAATGCATCCAAGCCGAAGCAACAAAGATCTGGGAAGAGCGACAAGCGCAACACAATGCGGCTTACCCACCTATGGAGCAGATGAGTAAGGAGCAGTACGAGCAGTGGTACACTGAGCACCGACAACTTGAAGCAGAATTCTTGCGCGACCAGCGAGTGTACGAATTGGAGCTGAAATCCAAGACTCGACCGAGCAACATCTGCTCTGTACTAGAAGCTAGCAAAGAAGAGATGGAGTTCGCAACTGAACTTGACTCTCTATCACTCTCACTAATGGCGTCGAATAATTCGAATGTCGAGCAGGCGCCATACCAGCCCCAAGGACGTACGCGCACGAGCTTGGCGACAGATCCTGAGGAACAGCTTCATTGGGATCTAAACACGCTTGCTTTGGATCGAGGCGCTTGTGGTATAGAGTACTCGGGCTCACAATCGAGCAACGGCGTGTCTTCAGTACGGCAACTGGACCCTGAAGAGTTATGGAGGAAGCCACGGAACTAATATCCTCAACGCTTGTTCGTTAAGTATTACTTTGGCACATGCATTATATCTTGTTTATTAGCGATTGCATAAATATGGCGTACGGTAGCTTCGCACTTGTGAAAGCGTTCGTGGAAGACTTTCATGTAAGAAATATCCATATATATGACCTTATCTATACTACCTTTTTAGACCGCTGAGGAACAGATCCAAATGCGACTTAGTTCTACTACTGAACATCTCGCTTGGATGGTATGTAGCAGTCATATCTCCAAACCCAACTTGCGAAAAGCCCACTTATTGTGCACTTGGGGGACAATAGCATGAAGATTTTGGTCCCATGTGGGGCATGCTGATGTGTCAAGGTCGAAAAGGACTGTAGGCATTGGCGCGCCATACTTCGATAGTTAAGCGAGCTTGGCCCACGTACCATGAGCACATTGTGTTCTGCAGGCTTCTTGCTGCGTGACACTGTTCAGAACTTTCGTCTTCGGGACGCAAGACAATGGATAAACCACACAATTATATAAGATGTAAAAAAAATATTTCTTCATCAAAACTCCTACGGGAGCCTTGGCGCAATGGTAGCGCGTTGGTTTTCGGCTTGTGCCTGTTCACCAAAGGTTGAGGGTTCGAGCCCCTTGGGCTTCGGCTTATGTCCTTTGACAAGTCTTCTTTCATTTTTGCTTTTGTTTCTCCATCATACATACATCGCGTGTGGGGTTGGCGGGGTCTGCAACGATCATGTTATGCAACTTCCTTTTTGGTAGCCTCTCGTCGTTTGTACCTCTATTTACGATATGACAACAGTTATGCACGACATGATGTTCTGCTGCTGCGCTTGCTCTACGTGAAGGCTTTGGTAGGTGACGTAGCCCTGCTCCCTTGTTACGGTCGCGGCCTCTCCACCCACTTCATCTCTAAAGGCACGTAACCAAACTACGACTTACACTACGCCATAGGCATACCCATACTAGGATGCTGTTGCACTATAGTATAGGATATCGTCGTCTTTGCGGTACCCTCTGCTTCCTTCAGCTATCTTTGCAGGCGAGGGCCTTGAACAGCACAAGAGCGAGGAGGTATTTATTATTTTACATGGCATCAGGCACACACCCGTTATAGCAGCGTATATATTGCCGGCGCACCATCACTACCTCAATATCCTGAAGCAAGCTATCCTCGCTCAGCGCGACCAGAGCGATGGTGGCTTATACGACTTCGGAAAGCATCTCAAGCAGATGGAGGAGCACAACTTCCAGGATGACGTCAGGGACACTAAGGATTAAGACTTCATTGAGCCTTCGCGTTATTCACGCTGCGCTTCTGGACATGTGCATGGGACTGGCTCCATGCCCTTGCAGAACATGCTAAGATGAGGACTTGTCAAAAGACATAGACGTAAGCCCAAGGGTGTTTGACATATGTCAGCGTGACCACCTCGCATCAGCAAAACTGGCGGCCTACTGTACAACTACTGTACAACTACTGTATGCTTCGCGCTCTGTCAAAACCTGAACAGCAGCTGCACAAGAGGCAACACGAGCCGGATCAGGACCACGAGTTTTCGACGATGTTCTACTGCATGCAATGGTAACATGTTTTCCCTGGAGAGTACGAGAACGAATTCTGGGCCACCTCCTCAGATAGCGTGCCAGTGGGAAGATCGAACTCAATTAAGCCTCGAGATCACCCGATCAATACCCTGACAATCGGTCGCCCGCTCGAGGGAGAGTAAAGGGGAGAGAGGCGGGAAAGGCGAAAAAAAAACGTACGAAGAATTGACCGCGGAAGCACGAAGGATGCCTGAAGCCGAGGCAGACATTGAGCTTCGCTAGTCAAAACATTGGCTCATTCAAGAAGCGGTGAATGAATCAACTGCTTCATCAGCTGACCTCATGATAGGTTTCGGGTGGCTCCCACTTGTTGGTTCCTCCGCAGCCTTTTGCATCGCCGCCGTTTCCATGGTTGCTGAGGACGTTTTGATCACCAGCTCGCGAGGCTAACCGAGTTCTCCACCAGAATGCCAGCCAGTTATTTTCCTTTGCCATTACGTGTCTTGCTTGATTTCGCCGTTGGGATTGTTTTTGGCGTGAATTGACGCGTGGCGGTTAGAAAATCTGATAAGGGTGGTGGTTGAGCGCGACAAGAGTGCGAGGAGAATACAAAAGGCTTCGCTGGTCGAAGACCGCCATTATCGGCATCGTTGTATGCATCATACGTGATTGGAAGATGAGCCAGGCAGAGTACCCGTTTTCAAGATACATAACAGAACAATGTGGAAATTATGTCATCAATCACTATTAATAGCTTAGGCGTTGTGGCGGAGTACGTTCTCTCATCTATCATCTGCACTAACGTGCCCCACTATCGAGATGCGCACACCATCGAAATGCGCACTCTGCCAAGCCCCCACCACTTTCAACTCTCTATTACAATGTCTCAACTACCAAATCTTGAACTGCTTTCTACTGAAGACAGAGTCATCCAGGCTATCCAAGCTATGAAATCTAACGCGTCGCTTACCCAGCGACAAGCCGCGCATCGCTACGATATACATGAAAGCACTCTCCGCAATCGACGCGCTGGGAAGGCTTCACGACGCGATACTCAACCCAACCGATCAAAACTCCAGAGACATGAAGAGGAGGCGATTATACAATATATAAGGAAGCTTGACGCGCGAGGTTTCGCCCCTACGCTTAACTATGTGCGAGAAATGGCCAACCAACTACTAGCTACACGTAGTGGTGGCCAGGTTGGAGAAAACTGGACCTACAGGCTTGTACGCCGGAGACCTGAGATCAAATCTCAGGTAACAAGACAGCGGGATCATCAGAGAGTCCTCTGCAGCGACCCAGCTATTATTGGGCCCTGGTTCAATCTTGTACACAACGTCAAGGCCAAGTATGGGATTCTAGATGAAGACGTCTATAATTTTGATAAGACTGGCTTCCAGATAGGCGTTAGAGGGTCTGTTAAGGTAGTAACAGCCTCTGAGAGACGTCTCAAGCCACTTGGTGTTCAGCCTGGCGATCGTGAGTGGGCAACGCTGATTGCTGGCATCAACGCGATGGGGTGGTCCATCCCACCCTTTTTCATCTTCAAGGCAAAGAACCATAACCAGGCCTGGTATCACAACCCTAAAGATTGGAGGATAGGAGTTAGTGAGAATGGCTGGACAATAAACGAGCTTGGTCTTGCATGGCTGCAGCACTTTATCCAGCATACAGAGGCTCGCACAGTGGGTAGTCACCGGCTGCTTATTATTGATGGCTATGAGAGCCACAAGTCGCTCGCCTTCCAGGATCTGTGTGAGGAAAGCAATATTATCACCCTCTGCATGCCTCCACACTCATCGCACATCCTACAGCCACTTGATGTGGGTTGTTTTGCCCGCTGAAGCAGGCGTACAAGAAGGAAGTCAGGGGCTTGGCAGACAGCCACATCTACCACATCGACAAGAAAGCCTTCCTAGCTGCCTTCAGGCCAATATTTGACAAGGCGTTCTCAAAGAACAATATCTTATCAAGCTTTCAAGCAACTGGCTTAGTCCCACATAACCCAGATGTGGTGTTATCTAGGCTTAAAGTACAGCCTCGTACGCCAACACCACCTGCATTAGGGCCTACCCCTTAGGAACCTAAAACACCAAGCAACGCCTGGGAGATAGAGGCTCAAACAACGCTGATTGTCAAGAGGATAACAGATCACAAGGAATCATCACCTGATTCTATCATTGAGATAGTGTTGCAGGTCAAAAAGGGATCAACTTTGAAGGTGCACTCACACACGTTGCTAGAGGCTAGAATAGCCAACCTTGAGGAGGCAAACCAGGCAGCATCTAAACGTATAAAGCGCAAGAAAAAGCGAATCCGGAAGGGAGGAACCCTATCGCAGGCAGAGGCAGAGGATATAGTTGAGCAAAGGGATGTTGAGATCCAGTTAGAGGTGGAGAGGCGTCAGGAGAGGGTGCGCGCAGGTGGTAGTGCAGGAGGTATCCGACGCTGCAAGAACTGCGGCGAGGCAGGACATAATAAGCGCACATGCAAGAAATATGCAGCAGAAGTAGAGGATTAATTCGAGCTATTAAATGCGTAGATAGCTTGTTGTGGTGTTGAGTTATTCGCATGCGAACATAGATTGCTGTATTTCGTGCGCATTTCGATGGTGTGCGCATCTCGATAGTGGGGCACGTTAAAGCATTACTAATTTCTACTAGGTGGTTATCGCGCAAGACTAGAAATCTTGTTCCTTCGGGAGCGTCAGTTCGAATCTGGCCAACGTCGTGTTTTTGCCGGTTAGATCGTCGTTGGTCTACCCTCGTGAGAACAAATTACTTAAATCACAAGCTACTTTGTATTCGTCTGGGTGACATGAAAGCGTAAGGACACTGTAGTCGTTAGTTGGTACATATAATACAACCCTCCCACCGCCACACCCATATACCTCTACTCTGTCAACGCTGTCCTCTTTCATCTTCCAACCTCTACCTCCTCCTCATACTCCCCATCGACAACCTTACAATCCCTCAGCCCCTCCTTCTCCGACTTCCACTTATAACTCTCTCTCCCCACCTTCTCAAAACACGTATACTTCAAGAACACATCCCACCAACGATCAAACTCATTCTTCTCAGCCAGTTGGCCGCTTTCATAATCTGTCTTGACTTCCTTTACAATGGTTTCCATGCTAAAGCCGACTTTCTTAGCTTGTTCCTTGCAGCGATTTACAAACTCGTTGTACTTGTGGCGAAGCTGAGATTCATAGCATGTAGGGCAGAGGAAGGACGGTTCGGCTTTGGTGGCCATGTTGACATCTTTGCAGTTTGGCGCACATTTTGATGAGGCTGTTGGGTGGAGGAAGGAGGCGTGAATGGTGTGGCCGCAGATTAGTGTGTGGACTGGAGTGCCTGCGCAGGATGCGAGACGCTTTGTGATGAATTGCGGTGCCATTATATCGTTGGATTGGTAGTGAAAGTATTTCCTAATGCGGCGAGCTGTGTACAGGAAACTGATGTTAGCTACTAAATTGGGGAACCGTGGGCGAGACTTAAATCTGCCCAGTCAACTGCGGTGTGAATGTCGCATAAGCTGCTGTTACATTATGGACTCAAAACAATGTCGCAAGTGCATAATGATAATCTAGCCTTTTGAGCAGTTTATTGTTGAGTTTCATGATGCTTACATCGGAGGCGGATTTAGATCAAGACCCTCAACGCTGAGCTTGAAGCTATCCATGCGCGAATAGCTTCCCGCAACGTCCATATCGAGTCTGCCACGCTCACAATCTTCGAAGTCGACGTCCGCAATTAGCAGTTCATCTTCTTGCTCCCATAGTGGCCCAGCAAGCACGTCACCTAGCGGTGATACGATCATAGAACCGCCGCGAGAAACAAACTCTTCACCGTTCGCAGATGATGACTGGAGTTGCGAGAACGGCTGCTGCTTGGGGCTAAGAGGGCCATCTGTAGTCGATGAAGAATCGATGGCTGAAGAGTCGCCGTTTGCAATTGACGCTTGTCCTTCCGGTATTGGCAAACAGATTTCGTGGCCCTCCGGTGTCTTCGTGATAGTACTTCGTCGTCTGCCAGCGGCCCCACTGCCCTGTTGCGATATTCTCCTACCAACGCCAATTGCATCTCCGTTGCTCTGTGATTGTGCCTGGCCCGAGATCCACTCCGGAAGGTGTTTCTTCTTGACGCACTGGTTCGCGCTCACCACGAAGCATCGACCTTCGCAGCCTACCGTCCGTATCAGCGACGCCCAAGCATCGCGCGCGTCCGCTGTTGGCGCAAACCACAAATTGACGTTCTGACTATACAAGCTCTGTCTTAGAAGCGGCATGTAGTTCTCCCAGCATATCGCCGACCCCATACACAGCTTGACACCCTTGATCTCTGTTGTCACCGCCCTCAGTGTACTGGCACTTCCAAACCCCCAAATCAATCTCTCACTGCCAGTGGGCATGACCTTCCTCCTCTTTCCCAATATGCCCCTCTTTGGATCGACAAAAACAACTCCACAGTATAGTGTTCCGCCAGATTTCTCTACTATTCCGGTAACAACAAAGACACCAGTTTCCCTTGCGATCCTCTCCAACTCCTCTCTTGTCCCATCACCTCTATATTCCTTCCCCCTGGGCAACTCGAGCTTTCTGTCTAACCAATCTTGCCCAGCGCCGCTCGGTGTGTCGCCCATATCGACAGCATCGTGGAAATAGTGTAAGAACTGCTCCCGACCTTCGGGCGCGCGAGCACCAACCGCAGCGCCAAAAGAGCAAGTACGAGGATATCCACCCAGATATGCTTCGGGAAATAGGAGGACATCGATACCTTGGGATGCGGCGCGCTTTGTGGTAGCTTCGAGGGCAGCGAGAGTTTCGGCGGTCGTGGAGAGGGTGCGTGCTTGCGCGGATGCGATTTTGAGTGTTTGGGGCATTTTGAGGACGAGATAGGAGGGAGAAGTTAATGCGCGGTAGAAGACCAAGGAGATTTAAAAGGAGCGACAGAAGAAAGGCACGATATATGAGCGTCCAGAGCTTGTTATGATGACTACGAGGGAGCTAAGCTTCCCAAGCTACCCCGCTCGTACCCCTCGAACAGGCAAAGCAGCGCATCTCCAACATTGATGAAGCAATTGACCAATCAAGCGTCGCGTGACTGATGCATGAAGTATCGTAAGGCTGGATAGTCACGGATAAGGCCGAAGCATCGACGGATGGTGTTGTGGATGCTTGTGGAGCTACTAGATGGACGAAGCTTCCACAACTCCACACCACGACGTCACAGTCAGATGAACACTAGCAGACGGAGATTTTCTTTTCTTCGAATAGAACTTCATTTGCGACAATAAACGACATCTTCCTCGTCATCTAGGACACACATCCATCCCGAAACACGATAACCCAACGACCATCCAACATGTCGCAATCCACAGACCTACCAACCCGTCTAAACTCCCTCATCCCTTCATCCCATCCCCAACTCCGCGACTCCGTACTACCTCAACTCCTCGCCTCAATCCACACCATAGCAGGCCACCTCCGCACCTCCCCCTCAGTGACCCAGGTTGGCACAGCAAACGCCTTCGGTGACGACCAGCTAAACGTTGACGTGTTGGCCGAGGAGGCAATCCGGAAAACGATCGACTCTTGCCCATCCATCGTTACAGCATCCAGCGAAGAAGACCCTGTAGAGAAATCCTCAAAATTTGGAGAGCAAGAAAAAGAAGTCTACACACTAGGTTTCGACCCCCTAGACGGCTCCTCAATCATCGCGCCAAACTGGAGCGTCGGCACCATCATCGGTATCTGGGAAGGAGCATCCGCTCTACATCAATCGCCGGATGAGAAGCAAATCGCTTCTATACTGGGTGTATTAGGCCCACGTACAACCGCCATCGTCGCCATCCGACTGCCAGGAACCAAGGGATCATGTTTCGAAGTCGGATATTCTAACGACGGGACCATGCAAGTCATCCGTCCAGACGTAAAATTGACACAAGGCTCCGAAGTGAAAACCCGGTATTTTGCTCCTGCAAACATGCGCGCAGCGGCCGAAGACCAACGATACCTGAACCTCATCAACCGTTATATCACGCAAAAGTACACGTTGCGGTATAGTGGTGGACTTGTTCCGGATGTTGTGCATGCGCTGGCCAAGGGCCATGGTGTTTATGTGTCTCCAGTCACGGCGCAGAGCAAAGCAAAACTTAGGCGGCTTTATGAGTTGGCACCAATCGCGCTGATTTTGGAGTGTGCGGGTGGTGCGGCATTGGATTCTGCGACGGGGAAGAGGGTGTTAGAGACGCCGGTTGAGGATACGGATGAGAGAGGTGGGTTAATTTGTGGGAACAAGGAGGAAGTTGAGGCTGTGAGGAAGGCCTTGTTGGAGTAGGGTGTTAAGATGTGATGCTAGGAAACAATTATCTCCAAAGATGGCTTGAGATGAGTGAGCGGATATGGATAGTCTTGCTCAACAAATAAACTAAAATACAACTCGATTTCTATTCAATATGCTTCTTCTAGGAATTAAAAGATACTACCGGCGCCAATAAGAAAAAGTGGGTATATGTTTGCCTTGTGTCATCCATAGTGAAGGTATAGGACAACTATTCGCCGCCTGTGGAGCCTTCAAAGCTTGCTGTTGCAGAGGTTGAGATTCTACTCTAGTGATGTCGTACTTTCCTGATGTTGTGCGCCGCTGATCGAAAGGAAAAACTGGTATATAGGTCTAAAGGCGTGCAGATGAAAGATTTCAAAATCTGAAAAGTGTTAGTACAAACCGCTGGCTATGTGCCTTGGTCTCAGTCATCGCAGCAGACCACGCTTAGAATGCGCGACCAGCTTCAACATCATCCTCCCGGGTCCGACTACGATTCTCCGATGTGCCTCTGCTCTCCGGCCGGAGCGCTGCGCAAACCGCCCTGCAGCCATCGACCCAATCGCTCCTCCCTCGCCAGCCTGGCTGCGTCGGCATTGGTAGCGCGGTAAGTCCCTTCGTACTGGCGAAGCTCACTTGACTGCAATCATCCCTCTCTTCGACCTTGACATCCAACTTGCGATTGATATGAATGCCCTCCAACGGAACGTCCCCACGAATCGAGCCAGCAGTGCATTGCGATCGCTGTACCGAGTGCTGGGATACTTTTGTATTGAAATCAAGCGATTTCGTATGTGATAACGGACCAGAGGTCTTGTTCGGCGTTCCGGTTTGAGAGTACCCAGCGCGCGTGGTGTACGTGCCGAAGTAGCGGTTGAAGAAGACTTTGAGTGACGGTGCAGAGGCGCATATGACGGCCAATTGGGCTTCGAGTGTCGTCCATACCCAGCCGGAGTATGCTGCCCAGGTAATGTCGTAGGTAACTAGATCATCAAAGTCAGTTCTGCTTGATTCGCGATGCTGGTGGATGGAAGTCTTACAAAAGTAAAGTTTTGTGGCGTAGAACGTGCGCAGGATACCACAGATACATGTGATGAGCCCCACGCCAAAGATAGCACACAATCCCGTTTTCTGCCTTTTACTGATCTTCAAGTTCCAGATCAGAAGCACTGGCAGCATACAAATAAGGAAGTCTTGGACGGACGAGACGGCCGCGCATGCAACTATTAAGGCGCCCTCATTGCGGCACGTCAGTTCGTTTTGCAGTCTCCAGGCTATGTCGAAGAGGCGGAAAAATCCTACAACGGGTGTGCACGTGAAGACGATGGCGAAGGTAAAGACGATTCCGTAGACGATGCAGAAGACGATAGTACCATAGACCCCTGTGATGGTACGTTAGTGCCTGAATATGTCAAATGAGTTGTTTCTGATCACTTACAATAGATGAAGTGGTTTGTAAGACGGTCGCCAATACGTCGGTAAAAACAGAGGATTGACACTTTAACCAACGTCGTTGATAACATGTAGTTGAGTTCGATTGCCATGGCGATCTGATACGTCAGTATGCTATCGGTGCCCCCAAATATATAGACCTACTTCTCGCGTTGTGACTAGAGTCTCTCTGGTTTGGTCCCAGACATGCCATTGATAACCATAAATGCGAATGCCTTTCCCGATTAGCAATGATTTTGGAGAAGTGAAGTAGTGCTTACCAAGTACAGTAGATATGGTCAAACCGAACAGCGGCAGTATCGCTATGCTTACAAGGATATCGTCCAATCCAGTGTTCTTTGATATGGCCAGTCTTGCCCACATCCGCGCACAGTACACAAGGAATGATATACCCAAGAATACCATCAGCACGATTGGTGTTCCCCAACCTCTTTCCTCTGGATCGACATAATTTGGTTTAGGCCAACTGAGGAGGACTTCCGGTGGAGGGTGTAGACCACCGGCGCGAGCAACCAGCCGGCTGGCATGTGCTCCCAAAACCTCCACGTCCATTTTAGGGTATACGGCCGTGATAGCAGCAGGCCTGGCTGTCAGGGTAAGTAAGGTAAGGAACAACCATCGCAAACAGAGAGAACCACCGGGATATGAGCCACATGTATACGCCAGTCAGAGAGAGGTCCAAGACCTGACTCTGCTAGCGGTAAGTGGGGGTCCATGCCTTCCCGCACACCTCTAGTTCAAACATCAGTCGGGAGATTTACGCCACGCTGCCGCTCCACCTAAGCATATATGGCGTATATGAACTATTTCGCCGATTGCAGCCATAATTAGGTTCTTTCCGTTGAGGCTTCCACGACAGTTGCGGTGAATATCGGGCGCGCTGAAGGGCTGAATAGTCTGCAGTCAGCTTCGAGATGCGCCATCGGCATGACAATCCTGTGCATAGCCCATGAAATGGTGTTGTAGAATCCCGAAGGTGCATATCAAGGACGCACTAGGTGCCTGTGTTGAACCGCCTAGCGTCATGTACCGCTCAGCGCTGATCATTGATCTCCAAGAGTGCGGAAAGCTTTGATCGTACACGTGGCATATGTAACACGAAAGCTTGTTGATGTCGCTGCCGCAGGTGTTTGAAGGATGCAGAGCCCGCTATAGCGGTAAATGATCCGCGGGAGCGTATGGGTCTTGCGAAGCAACTCTTGGGGTAGGATTGCCGATGCTACACACTCGAGCTAGAACCTTTCAATCCTTCCCGTGCCTGCCGATCTGCGACGACTCCACTGAACAATGGCTGGAAGTGATCTATTGTGAGTGACCCTGGCTTCGGATTCGCGTTGGGAATGTGAAGAGCGTTGAACGTGATCGTGTTTCAAAGACTGCATCAAAATATTGATGCCCCACATCCTACGTCCAGAGATGCAGATACTCATATTTCATCATGGTCGCGTGAAGTACACATGAACCGAATTAGGTTCATACCTCAATATTGAGGTAAAACCACTGACGATCATGAAGGGGATGTGCATCCATAGAAAGCTTCATCGGAGAGGCAGCATGATGCGCAACCGCATCAGGCGAGATTGTCGCAATCTTCGAAATTCTACGAGCGCAACTTTTCCAATTGGCAGAGAGAAATCAAAGACTCAGTCGCCCTACGAATGGTTCCTGTTGCGAGTAAGTGTAGGTCTAGGCCAAGGCTACCGGATGCCTCAATAGCCACACTTCAAAACTACTGAACCCCACAAAAGGCCCTACCAAGACCAACGAACAGCTGCTGCTATACCGTCTTTTCCCTGGGAGCTTTCCACCTTTTCAATAAGGTTGCGCTTGCTGCGGGACTTACCACGTCAAAACTCAATTTCGGGGATCGACAGCCACACGACTGACTGGTGCGTGTTCGTGACGAGACTTGACCCGCGCAAACTCGGCGACAGCTCATAGTAAAGGGACAGTATCTGCTGTAAGGTTCGGAAAGATGGATGGACGTGCGCTTGGTGATGCTTAAGCGAGGTGTTGAAGAATGTGGGAATTGACTGAGTCTATTGACCAATGCTGACATCATCAGAGGCGCACGAACACGCCCGCATTCGGGACACTGACACGTTCTTTCACTCCCAACTTACCATATCTTTGTCGCGTTTTTCTGCCCCCTTTCGACACACGATCTAAGGCGGCATCTGAATCCCTCCATTGTTGATGCTCTGTTCAGATAGCGTACTTTCGGCGACAGTGCGCGACGTTCAACGGTAATGGTTACTTTGAGATGGTGTTTCGCTCGTATGCGGCATAGTTCACGGCATGGTCGTGGTTCTCATTACTGCATTACAGATAATGGATATTTGCTGGCTCTACTCACTATGTCGAAAGCAAAGCAAACGCCTCCATGGCCTTTCGCACAGCCTCGGTTGCTTCTTTTTGCGGAACAAGATCAACACCAGCATTATCGGACTGTTCCGAACGTACTTCCCCCATAGCTTCATCTACTATTCCTTGGCTTATGTCGGTATCCTCTGCCTCATTGTCACCTGAAAATTTGCGCGCTACGGCTCTAGAGCCTGCATCGCTTGAAGTCGGATCACGATAATCCCATCTGCCAGGCTGCTTTCGATATGACTTGTTCACCTTAGCTAGGTTTTTATGGACTGCCGTACCGGGGCGTTTTCGGGGCTTCGTTGCCTTCTCATCAGAAAGCACATCCTCCACTCCTCCAAAGCCATCTTGTCGCATGAACTGGTCGAAGAACTGCATACGAGGTTCGTCGATCTTCGAGGCTGCTTTACAACCGCGATAACCTTTTCTCAGCATCTCTGCGACGTACTTATTGGCGAAGTGCTGTATCCTGTCCTCAGTCGGCTCGGTATCCTCCATGGCGGTGTCATTACTGGATCCAAGAGTAAGACTGTCTAGGGCTACCTCCGCACGCACTACATTGATTAGACAAGTCGGGCAGGTGAACGGTTGGCCTTGCATGAGGCGCAGACAGGTCACACCACAGCTTGCAGTGTATTCAGTCTGTATCCGATGGCCACACTGCAGGTCGTGGAACGTTGACGAAGGATTGCATGGGCTGTACATGTCGTAGAATTGCTGCTCGCTCTCCTTCTTCTGGAGCTCACGCCGCTGCCTTTCTGTTTCAACTACATTCCTGTGGAAATTCTCAACTACAGCCCGAGCGCGGGCGGTAGCAGCATCCATATCGAAGCACCTCTCAATCTGAGAAGCTGAGTTGTGCTGCAGATGATAGCCAGATATAGGAGGTCGTGTATGACTTTATGGATCGAAGAGTCTTATGACGTGTTGTTTTGCATCGTGTGTCGATGGCGGACGCTGTTGATCTGGAAGTTGTGTGACCTGCAGATGAGATGTGAGTTGATGAGACGAACCCTCGCGTGAGGACCAACACTATGCCGAAAGCGGCTGACTAATATTGTGACAGGGCTTCATCCTTGCAGCGATCTGCAGCAAGACACCCACAAGATATAGCGGCGAGACATTCCTACTTGTGTATTCTCATCCGACTTACCACAATGTCGAATGGCGGGTAATGTAGTTCGACTCCTGTATCGGTTTCGAGTAGTACGACCTTACTTACAGGCCATCCATTACTGTCTTGATAACCATCGAAGTCAAACCAATCGCACGTCTCCAATCCGGGGAAGATCATTCTCCACACTTGTGCTCCAGGCCCGAATTCTTGTGTCTCGCCTACGCCTTCAGCAGGTTCTAAAACAACGCCTTGAGGAGTGGAGAAGTAGCGTGGCTGTGCATCGGCGGTCCAGGACAGACGGTCTATAGCCTCAAGCGCTGATGAACCGTTCACAGTCAAAGAGCGGAGGTACAGGATCTGGTCTTGAACTACGAGATCCGCATACGTCGAGGAAGAGTTCGAGAGGGCAGTGGCTACTTGATCAGCGATTAGTCCAGTGTCCTCGCCAGCGTTGTAGAACCCAGCGTATCGCTCCTTTGTTCTTTCACTCAACGCTTTCGCGAAAGCAGGCGCAAGAATATCATGTACAGTTGCTCTGATCATGCTTGTCGAAATGCCCGCATAGTCGGCCAGCCCGGACTGTTGCGCCAATACGATGATTCCATATCCAAGATTTGGAATAGTGTCGATCCAGCTATGCCAACCCCCACCATCGCCAGACTTCCCGAAAATACTATATGTCTTTGTACTTTCTTGTGCTAGACTAGCATTCTCACTCGTTGGTAAGGTCAGAATCTCGATCTCCCAGCCTGGGCCGCTTTGCTGTTTGCCGTCTGGAAGTATGACGCTTGGCTTCATGACCTGGCGACGCTGGAAGGGCGTGATAAGCGTGGGTTCGGGAGTGAGCCATAGGTTGTAAATGTAGCTGGCGAGATCGTTTGCAGAGCTCCACATGCCAGCTGCCGGATCGTAGCCCTCGCCTACAATCAGATCAGCCCAGTTGTCGCCACCTGGTACACCAATGTCTGGAATGAGGTTCTGCGGAATGGCGCCAAAGAAGCTATGCGACATGTTCAGACGCAAAAGAAGTTTTTGGGTCGCAAGCTCAGACCAGGTGAGGGATGAGGAAGTGACGTTGTTGAAGTATGTAGCCACGGCGGCACCTAGGAGGCCCAGTCCAGCGTTTGAGTAAGCCGCCCTCTGCCCTGGTGCGAACATCAAATTCCTTGTAGCTATCCCATCGATCACATCTCCCGCGCTCTGGCCTGCCCATACCGCTCCAATTGTTGGTGCATCCGCTTTTCCAATGCTGAGAATCATGTTGAAGCCAGTACTGTAGCTTTCTCTCGGTATCCCTGCTGTATGACTCGCAAGCATACGCAGTGTGATCTCGCTACCGCCGTTGTTCCAGTCTTTCTTTGGAAGAGCAAACAAAGGAAGCAGTTGGCGAACGGGTGTGTCAATGGTCAGGAGAGAGGAAGATGAAGACGAGTTGCGTCTGAGCTGATTTTCGATCACTAGAGCGGATGCCATCGCGATGTTCTTAGAAACGGACATCAGACGGAAGACTGAGTCGCTTGTCACTTTATTTGCTTCAGTCGGGTTAAGATCAGTCTCATTGAACTTCAGCGTTCCGTTATTGAACGTGTACGCCGGCCTCGGGCTCGATGCGTGAACCTTGTGCTCGTGAGTAACCATTCAATACATAGAGCTAGCCCGGTACTTACAACAGCAAAACTATGTCCATCGCGTGTAGTGTTGGTGTACAAAGTCGAGAGATTCCACTGAACTTGCTCAAATGCCGCGATTACTGCTGGATGTTGGATTACTTGGGGGTCAGACAGCAGCTTATCGGCAAAGTCGGGTACACATGCGCATGCTGCATAGGGCAGCAGGTGTGCCGCAAGCACGAGGAAGACCCTCATCGCGACAGATCTTGTTTCCGATACCGATTCGCGAAAGCGAGTTCTTGAGACACTCACGTATGCTTGGGTTCATGAGGTATTTGTATATCACGACGCAGGTGCGGATGCGGATACTCAGGTACCGCCGAGGGGGCCCGGGAGACACGTCGTGCGCCGAGATGGATGCATGAAGCCAATGGTGTGCTTGCGTCCCCGCGAATAGTGACATATGCCTATCGGAGCTACATCAGTATACACATTGCTGCAGACAAAGCATGGAGCTCCTGGTATCTCTACATCCTCTCACTTTTTCGTGGTCAACATATCGGATCAAACGATCACGAATCAGTTTAGCCTTTAGAAATTGCAGAATATAGTGATAGCTTAATTGCCGAAATAAGCACGAGAAGGACCGAGATGGGATGAATTGGGTTGGGATGTGCGAAGACCAGCAAGAGTGGGGCTGTTGTGTCGATCCTCACCCCGCGTTCGAGCTTATCGCGAAGGATTAGCAGCCTTGCATCTACACTCTCCATTCGTTCTTTCCTCTCCATGCCGATGACTGCTGTCCTCGTAAACGACTGACATACATTCTTTCATAGCTTTGCAGTGTTATCGGCTTCTTCCGCCTTTCTCTGCTCTAAGATTGTAGGAAGACGATAGAGGAGAATCGTTCATGGGCACATTCTGGAGTCAGAGATGACAAGAGCACAGAGGAGAAGCACACGCGTTCGCAGACCACACAATACGACACCACACGGCCAGGCGATGCCAAGTAAAGTTTCAGGACATTCCGCATGGTCCTAAAGATGGTCAAATTCTGAATGGATGAGGCTCAGGTTATGCGTGTTCTTGGCCTGGTGGTTTGCCATCAATCAACCATTGCAAGCCGATGATAGTATATGTATCTAATACCCCTTTGACTCTTAATGACCTAATATGGCGACCAATTCACTGATTCGGGATCGTTTCTTTTGCTCTGGCTGCCGCGTGAGCTTCGCAATCTGATTTACCTCCACTTTTGGGATTTGCTACAAGCAGACGGCAACAAATACTTCTGGTATGGCGTGAAGCTGAACAGGTATCATATCAATCTGTTCCGGCCCGTTCAGCGTGCCCTCTATCGGATTACATGTTCTCCAGAATACTCTTAACTTCCAGAGTCAATCTTGGTCAACCGTCAGATCCGCGACGAGGCAATGCAAGAGCTTCTTCTCCACAGTCAGGTAGAAGCCGATCACATGCACGTTAATCAATCTAACCAAACATGTGATGTCGACGTGTTCAACTTGCTGCCGCAACTCGAGGAGCTGTGCATAAAAGCTCTTATGTTGTTGGAGAGGAGCAGCAGCGGTATGATGTTGTACTTTCTCCCAAAGAGCTTCCGTATGCTTGTAAAGCATGGCCTTCAACTCCGAGATAGCGCTGAGTTCAAGAGATTGCGCATCTTTTACAGATTGAGTACTTGTTCAAGTGTTCTTGCGGCTGGTCAGATACAAGCTGGTCTATCTCCACTGGAATCATTCGGATGCGAGCTCGATGTACTTGAGGTGAGTTTAGGCCGAAGACTATGTCTTCAGGAAGCATCTCATTGGGAAGATCACGTACGCGGGGGTATCATGAGCGAGCTCGAGCGCCTTGTGAGCTTACTGCGTATCGGAACAGCCAGCGTTTGTGAGGAGGAAATGCAGGACTAGCGTTGCACATTTCTGATGAGAAACTGATGACGAATTTAGTTTTGTTTTGTCGAATACTCCGACCAATATTGTAACGTTTCTGACATGTAATAAAACGTATATTGGTTGTAAGATAGTAGAACCGAGAAGATAAGAATAACGTATATAGCTCTTCCGCAGTTGGCGAGAGGTGACCAGCCATTGCTCCATTAACGTAAAAAGAACGTATCTCTAATCAATGCATCGCCCTCCTCTTGGCATCTAAGCTGAGATCGGTCAATGTCAAGACCTGCGATGTCGGTTGACCTCCTCTTGACAGGACCTCTCCTCTCCATACGTCGAGGTTCTATGCTGTGTTGCTGCCATGGATTCTGGGACATCAAAACTGGCATTGACGGTCGGGAAGCGAGGAACCGTTCCGGCAGCACGGCCTGGTTTTGCTGTCTTTTCTTGACACGAGCGCGCTCCTCTAGCGAATCGAGCCTCAACTGCAAAGACTCTAACTTCTCTCGTGTAGCTTCCGCTTCTATACCTTCTGTGCACGGAGAAGGCTCAGGTTCATCTTTAGTGCTACGACGTCTGGGCCGTGACGAAAGAGTTGTGGTTGCGGGTAATTGCTGGCGCGGCGAAGCAAGGTTTGCGTTGGTCGCCAACTGTTCGCGCGGAGGATGTGGTTGAAAAACCTGGCCGCTCAGGGCCTGAGGTCGAACCGTACGTGAGGGAGGAGCTGTGTGATAGCGTCTATGCCATTGGGTTGCTCTTATTTCGGCAGGTCCAACTGGAATAGGATGAGGTGGAGGGAGTGCAATTCTTTGCCGCTTGTCGAGGTTAACAGTGCAAGCCGATGCGCCAACGGACAACCCATCAATGTGTGGCACGGCTAATGGAGCTTCATCACACAATGGTGCGGTGTTCCTTCTTCTCAAGTCGGTTCTTACCATCGACTTCGTCTCAGACTTCGAAGAGCTCTGGGTTGAGGACGTAAGGTTCTGACGCAGTCGATCTAGCGTTTGGACGAGTATCGCACAATTCTTGCACTTAGGTGTGCTTTCGAATTCAGAACTTGGTCGTGGTAGGGAGGCTGGGGTAGAGGCGTTGCTCATGTAGACATGTTGGACGTTCGGACTTGTCTCGCCGCACACCGATTGCAGCTTCTCCACGTTTATTGGAGGGTATGGCACAGTATCTACTGAGTTTTGTTTGTGCTGCCACTGTTGAATCTTCTCTTCCGTAGTCATTGACCGTGAGAAGTTCGAAAACAACGAAGGGCCTGCGAGAGGCTCGAGATCGATACCGTGCTGCTGCTTGAAGTCCGCGGGTAGAGTCGTCGCTCTGGCAAGCGGCCTTTGCAGGTGTTGCGGTGGTATCTTCTTGGAAATGCCGGGAGCGCGGCGTAAGGCCGGCTCTACATCGCTACTCAGTCTTCGTAGGGGGGCAAGACCTGGACCCGATAGGTCCATGATACTAACTCTCCCATTCCGGATAATTTCAAGCATCGCGTCGCCTTTGGGGGCCGTCGTTAAGTTTTCGTAACCACAAGAGGTGATAAGAATGTCGTCTTCAATGCGAACACCGCCCACAGGCATGTATCGCTCCAATACCTCACTATTGATAAACTTAGAGTGGATGGGAGATGGGAGATAGAAGTGCTGTAGCGCATATGCCGAAAAGTAGATGCCAGGCTCCACCGTGACAATCATGCCTTCTTCGAGATGGCTGCTCTGGGGGTCGGATGGCGCGTGACAGGTCTTGGAGTCATACACCGGGACATGGAAGTTCTGTGGGTAGAGGGACGGCGCCTATTGTTCTGTCAGCTATTGATTAAAAGGCGTGTTGCTCGAACTTACCTGCTGGTACACTGGCTTTCCTCTTCTGACACTCATCAGCTGTGCCTGACCCACATCATGCACCTCGAGACCTATGTGATGTCCAAGACCATGCGGAAAGAACGCTCTACTTGTGCCAGACCTGTAAATTTCTTCCTTCGTTCCGTTGTGGAGGATTCCTAGCTGCAGCAGTCCATCGATAGCGATCTGATGTGCCATGATGTGGAGATCCAGATACCTCACGCCAGGTTCTAGCCGCTTGATACACGTCTCCTGCATACGTTCGACTAGCTTGTAAATGTTCTCTGCCTCTTTGCTCGGCCAAGAAGCAGACAGCGGGAAACTTCTTGTAATGTCACTTGCATAGAGTTCGTACTCGCATCCTGCGTCTAAACACATGAGTTGACGACCTGCGAGATCTTCGTTGTTCGCGTCATAATGAAGAGTTCCAGCATTCGGCCCAGACGCAGCGATGGGATCATAAGCCTGTTGCTTCGCTTGATGCGATATGCACACATCTATGAAAAGACCCTCAACCTGCGCTTCGTTCTTGAACTTTGCGATGTTAGCAAGTACTTCTCGGTGTGCTTGCGAGCTTATGTCATTCGCCTTCCGGATGAGTTTGATCTCGTGATCATCCTTGACCATGCGACATATGTTCATCGCTGGCCGAAGGTTTGTCGAATCGATGCGAGGCTTAAAGTTCTCGCAACCTGGGAATGACGATGCCTGGTGCAGGATGTAGATTCCAGCCTGCCGATTACTGATTGCCCAACCTTGGACAGCGTACTGAAGCTCATCTGCATAAAAAACTTGATCAACATCGTACTTCACAAGCGCCTCTGCCAGAGTAGAGCCGCGGCCATTCCAGATGACGCGTTCGGGCTTGATGCGTGGAATGAATAAAGAGAGTTCGTCTCGTCGCGTGTCGTACGTCAGATGGCAGTCAGGCTCATTGCATCTTCATACCATCAGCACGACCCTCACAGTACTCCCAGATCAACGCACCCGCTTAAATAGTAGAAGTATCGGCGTTGTCGAAATGGCGCTGGCATGTCGCTATCCTCGTTGTTTCTCGCCGGCTGACCTGAGAGGTATATCAAGCCTTCCTCAACACCCAACTTCTCTTGCACCCTCCGCGCATGTTGTTTTGCTGCGCAACGTTAGCTCGATTCGCGACCTACATGTATCTCCATAAGCTTACCGGGATACTTCTCGAACGGAGTCTCAGCCTCGAGGTGCAACCAATACTCGTTGTCTTCCCATCTTAGGCGCTCGGAGAGACCTTTCACATCGAGAACTTCCATCTTGTTACCTCGTGCTGCCCCTAGGAAGAACTGCGTATGCGAAAGGTTGGAGTTCCGATGGAGATGTGACCAGCGTTTTAGTGTTGTCGAGGATCCTCACCGGTAAAGCCACCGCATCGGGCACGTGCCATCCTCTCCGGTCAGTCAACCGGGAACTACGAATGTGAACACTATCGTTGCATTTGGCCCATCATATCTACAACTTGACTGGCGCTGATGGTAATCTTCTCCAAATAGGCTGACATAGTGACAGCACTGCGACTGCAAATATGTACGCTTGATAACGTTCCTCAGAGGCTGCCCTAGGACCCGCGCCTGCTTTTCACGGCCATATACTATGCGACATCGTGTTCATGCGGCATTCGTGCCCATGTGCACGTCTGCATCATGCTCACTGCATATAATAGGTAACACGAAGGGATGTACACCGATTGCGGGTCATTCCAAGAAAGAAGAAGCAAAATGCAAGGTGCTGAATCGAGAAGAGCGCTGATTGGCTGATGCGGCTTGACCGGTCAACCGGTGAAGAGAACGAACACTAAAGCACGTACGAACTATGTCAGCCTGAATGATGTCGCACAAATATCCGACCGGTTCCGATATACTATAGGTTTTCGATCGTATCTGCACTGGGTCTTTGCTCTTAGTAGATGTTCACCATCGTACATGCTGATGGTGTTCTAGTGCGATACACGGGAAAAACTTTTCTTATGATTCTATGAAAACCATCAGCAAGCAGCTTAGAACAGTCGTATTGAAAACCCTTCGCCTCTCAGCCCTCTAAGGAGGTTCCTAACGCCATGTAAACTCGATAACGCAATTATCATAACTTAGCGAGGATATTTCCAACAAAGAAACGAAGCCACATTTCCATTGCCGTACATGAACGGGAAGGATACTAAGGTCAAACCCAAGCCATATTTCATCCACGATGATCAAGTTAGGACGTCCCCAACGCCAAGACCATGCCGCGAAGTTATCCAGAAGGCCGACCCAGGAGGTCCTCAGCGCGCGTCCATGAGCTTAGATCTGACGCTCGCGCTCAGCTTTCATGCAATACATACTTTCTGAGGACTCGAGAACGGCCTGTCGTCCTGCGGTGTGCCAGTAAGGAACTTACCGCCAAGATAGTTGGCATCTGGAAGTTCGTTTCGGTTTTGAGTTCCCTCGTTGGGTTTTGCCTTGCCTTCGCGCATGCGCTTGAAGTAGTAGAAAAGCATCTCGATCTCGCCTGTTGGGTCTTCTCCGCTCTTGTTGTATGCACGAAGCTCTGTACCGGTGATGGACATGGCGGAACCTAGCCCCAGGTTTAGTACCATGCGAGGGCACTTGAGTTCGATGGGGCACCTCGATACTCAAAATACCAGGAGCTTTAAGCCACGTTCCTTGACTATGTGGTGAATCGAAGTGATGGAAAGAATCCTCGTGGATAATCAGTCCATCGAGTCACCGGATCAAAACGGTGAACTCAGCACCTTCTGGCACCGCGTGGATATGCTTGTTAACATCCACAACCATTGCGACTTGTCCACTCTTCTGGATGCGCTACTGAGCATCGTAGCCTGACTTCTGCTTGTGAAAAGTGGGTTATTTCTACTTAGACGTCGTCCAAACACCAAATCCCCATTGGCGTTCTTTACTCAATTATCGGCCTGATTGTGCTGCAATTTCTGCTCGTTTGGCATCTTCGTACACGTCAGTCCCTTGTTGGACGAAGTTCTACCCATCATCAGCTGTATACGGATGAGAAGGTCGAAGTGGTCGCTTGGTAATCCACCCAAATGGCTACGTGACTGTACCATCCCACCAGACGCCTCAACGAAGACGCTGAATGTATCCACGCTCATGCATGGTAACGTCTAGCCGGCTCTCAGCGGACTTATCTGCGACAAGAGTAGGTCGGTTAGCGGCCCAACACGCATCTGGATAACGGTGCCAGTAGGGGCGTGAGGACTTTTTACAATATTTTCCAGCCTTCTCACGCGTACAGTGATCGCTGTAAGTTGGGCGTTTGGTGCTAGGTCCGCTGATCTTGGACGTCTCGACGTCGAGGCCACTGAAGGGGTTGCCCGGTGAAGCCGTACATACCTGGGCCGTCTCAGCGTGAATGTGGAGAGATTGTGACCCACTATTAAAGTTGGTGGTGTTGCCGGTTTCGTTGCCATTGTTGCCGTTCCTACCGCAGACCATGTTCATGTAGAGATCCCGTTAGTGGTCGCGCTCTTCGCGGAGCTTGTCGTTCTCGAGAAGGCCAGCCTCGATTGCGCCTTTGAATTGATCGCGCTGGCGAGCTAAGTTATTGATGCGGTGGGCGAGTTGGGTCTCGAAGTGTTGGAGAAGATAGGGCTAAAGTCATCGTCTGAATCCTCAGAGACCGGACCCATCATGCGATCTACAAGGGCGTAGACATGCTTCCGCGGGTCGACGATGGTCTCGTCCTTGGACTCCACGGTTGGCATTATAATATCTAGGACCAGTTAGTCATGCGTGTAAGTAGTCGATGAAAGGGTCAATATATACCTTTTGTGAATTCGAGAACAGCTGAATATGAAGGCTGAAGTGGTCGCTTGGTGAACTTTACAGACCGGTACTAAAGGTAGCGGGCGGAGGTGGTGCCAAGCATCGTGATAGCTAGCATGATGATCCGTGTGCGAGCAACAGCCACAATTTCGACTTCTTCGCAAGCCGGTGACAGGAACGCAAACGGATGCTACGTCATCAGGGGCCCGAAGTAGGCATGGAAGGCAACGTACCTGAGATCGACCACGTCTCATTGGCCAACTTGAGCGCGCGAATAGCCGTCGCAAGCACGTAACTCGGTCTTGTACTGCCCGTATGCGAAGTGAGAGTGAGACCTGGCTGCCTAGCCGGAACCTTGTTCCACCAGCATCTGGGGCAGCACCGTCATCGCTGCTCTCAGCGACTATACAACCCGCAGCACCTTTCATCACTTCGACTCTGGATCGTAGGGAAAGATGAGAGTCACCAAAACTCATAAGAGTGAAAGACAATTTTGCATTCAGTCTGGTCGCAGACAGTCATCTCTGTCATGTACTTGTTGCTTGCAGAAAATGACCTCCGAGGGCTTTGGGATTTGTACACAGGACGAGGTGATTCGCGTTCTTCCACACAATCAACACGCACTGTTCGCAGTACTGTATTTGCCGTACTGAAGCGTATCTATCAACGTCATCTTATTATTATTTTTCCATTGAGCTTTTGGCCTTGTGCCTGGTCTTGAGGAAGAAGAGTCATTTGATTGGACAAGTGAATATGTTCAAGTTAGTAAGAAAGACGGACACCAACGTTTCAGACTGAGAAAGATGTGATAGTGTTGAGAACGAATGTTATGAAGATTGTTTTGGAATAGCCATGCTATGTGAATAGCCGCTCAGGAAGGAAAAGGTTGTGAACATGGTAGTAGCAGACATAATGCCATATGAGTAGTTACAACTCTATTAGTCGCTCTCGTCGTCGTCGTCATCATCATGATCATGATCATCATCGTCGTCATCTTCCATATCCTCGTCTTCATCTTCGTCCGAGGCATCAATCACGTGTACCTCTTCCGGCCACTTCACGGTCACTTCCTCCTCTAACTCCTTCCAGAACTTTCTCATATCCGTCCCCGTGTGTTCCTTCACCGTTCTGGAAGGTGCCTTCAAGTCCCCGTCAGCATCCTCTTGCTTGAACCCCACATGCATATGATCTTGCTGCAGCAGACCAAATTTTAGATGACTGAGAGCAAGTCTCTGAATCTTGGATAGTGTGTGGAAGAAGTTCCTCCAGAAGTTGGGCTTGTGTCCGAACGGCGGAGCGGCTGCAGAGGGGAGGTTCATTCTCCAAAGGCTCAGGTCTTCCAGGGTCGGTGCGAACTTCGTGATGAGAGCGACAAGAATGTCAGCGCGAGCGCTTAACTGACCGAGTTCGAGCTTCTTCAAGAGCGGTAAAGTGATTGTGGCGGGGTCAAGAAAAGCGGTGTTGCTTGGAACGTCGACTGGCTCTGGAGTACCCAACCACTGCAGAAAATCCTCGTTGTTGGCTACCAGATGTTTCTCAAAGTTTAGGCGGAGGTGTATGAGATTTGGGGTGAAGTGTAGGAAGCGCCGAAGTGAGCGTCCCGCGTTCGGGTCTGCAGACGTTCCATTGCTGTGAGTGTGCAGATAACGAGGCTTGAGATCCACATTTAGTAGTAATGTGGTTGTATTTTGCAGTATGGGCTCAATGGTCGGTCGGATATAATCGGGGAGAAAGAATGCGGTATCTGGAAGGCCACGCTGGCGGAGTAGCACCTCAAATTCAGTAGGTCTTCGGTTCGCCTTGCCTAGAGCGTACAGCACACAGGAGAAGACACGAGATGCAAAACGAGTGCCGATCTCATGTGCGAAAGTGTCGCGATCAGAAAACTGCATCCCAATACCGGTCTCGCGATAGACGGTGGTCGCGCCCCAGGAAGCCCAACTCTTGCCGTCGCGGACTCGATTGCTCGCGTTGAAGTCGCGGATCCCGATGGTGGTAAGGTTTTCAAGACGCTCGAAAGCTTCTGTGAGCATCTCGCGATCGATACCTGTGCCTAACAAAGTTTTCTGCTCCTCATAGCCTTGGATGTAGCGTATAGCGGCGTCTTCATCTCTGAAGCGTAGCGGTATCTCAGTATAAACGTTCGTGGCAATGATGAGATGCGACACTTTCTTGGAAAGACTGGCGTGTTTGGATATGTCAACAAGTGCTTGCAAGCTCTTGTGCGTAAGCATGAATTGCTTTTTGAAGAAGAATTCTTTCGAGAACCATTCGTAGAGCGACTTCTCAGTTTGTTTGCACACAAGTCGGAGCGATCCTAGATCTTCGGTGGGAAGGTACTCTGAGACGGCGACAAGTAATTCCAGGGGTATTGTGAGAAGCGATGCCATCTTGACGGAAAGTGATATTGCGGAAGTCTAGAGTCGCAGTTCTGATGATGGTGGTGCTTGTAGTACCACATCGTCTTATCATGTGTGAACGCGTCGATCTCGCGAAGGCAGAAATGAACGCTAGTCCGCTTTTGGGGCTGATGCCTAAGGGCGTTCCTTTCAGACCCAGGCCAGCGTCTCACCGGCCGCCTAATCTCGTCTCAATCGATTGTTCAAATACCCATTCCTCACCTCGAATTCGGTTGCATCGCATCTTTCTCAACTCCAATCGCACCAATGGCTCGCAAAGCTGCACAGAAAGCCCCAGCGGCCTCTCCCCTTGATGGATGTTCCGTCGCGGCATCTGGCCGCTTCCCCGGTGGAGAAACTCAATCGACACTAAAGGCGCGTCTAACGTCACTCGGCGCTACATTCGCGTCCAGCGTATCAGCGGACACGACGCATCTCATCGCAACAGAGAAGGATTTCGAGAGTAATTCTACAAAAGTACAAGCTGCAGTTGCTCATGACGTGCCTGTTGTCACACTCGAATGGCTCAATGAATGCGAGGCGACAGGCAAGTTTCAAATACTTTCTTTTTCCAAATCGTCATATACACTTCGAGATACCATGACGATCTTCAAGTTGACATCGGAGACAGATTCCAAGGTCAATGAGTCGCAGTATTTGCTGTCTGATTCGGCCGCGCCAGCGCCAGCTCCTGCTCAAAACGGGTCGAAGAAGCGTGCGGCGTCATCTGCCTCACCACCAGCAGCTGCACCAACGGAAGTCAAGAAGCCAAAGATTAAGGAGAACGCGAAAGTCGGCGATGGTCAAAATGCCAAATCAAAGCAGATCGACATCCCTGTAGATGAATTCTGCCCTCTAGCCCACTATCGAGTCTATATCGATGACAACGATGGCACGATCTACGATGCGTCACTGAATCAGACAAACTCATCCGCCAACAACAGTAAGCAGTAGTAGCCTCATTCAGTTCAAGCATATGCTAACTCTATCAGACAAGTTCTACAGAGCTCAGGTTCGTATGAGTTCACGAATGTCTCTATGCTCTACTAACGCTCTAAGCTTCTCACCAATGGTTCTGACTTCCAAACCTGGACACGCTGGGGGCGTGTCGGTGATCGTGGTCAAGTGAAGATGCTTGGCGACGGGAGTTTCGCCACTGCCATGAAGGAGTTTGAGAAGAAGTTCAAGGACAAATCAGGTCTCAGGTGGGCGGACCGTGGCGAAGAGCCGAAAGCTGGCAAGTACGCTTACGTAGAGCGCTCGTACAATCCTGAATCGGACGACGATGTCGACGACGACGATGCTGGCACTGGCGCTGATGTCGAAGATACCAAGGACAGCGTCACGCCTGCTGAGAGCACCTTATCCCCGCCTGTCCAGGATCTCATGGAGCTCATATTCAACCAGGTAAAGCTGCAGCATTCGTCCGACTCGTGGTACCGGGGTGTTGGAAAAAATGTCAAGCTAACAGTGGATAGGACTACTTTAACGCAACCATGTCTGCGCTCAACTATGATGCCAACAAGCTTCCACTGGGCAAGCTGAGCAAAGGTACTATCGCTCGTGGTTTTCAAGCGCTGAAAGACCTCTCGGTATTAATCGACAACAACGATGCCACGTCTAGGGAAGAGGTGGAACGACTGTCAAACCAGTACTTTTCCATCATCCCCCATGCCTTCGGTCGTAATCGTCCACCAATCATTCGGGATATCAATCTGCTTAAGAGGGAGATTGAGCTACTCGAGAGTCTGTCGGATATGAAGGAGACGGCTGCTATGCTCAAGGACCAATTGAGGGACAAGAGTGATGTCAACAAGCTTGATAAGCAATTCCAAGGGCTGGGTATGAACGAGATGTCGCCTCTCGATCACAAGAGCCGCGAGTTTGTCGAAATCGACGAGTACCTCAACAACTCGAAGGGCAAGACGCACAATGTTAGCTACAAAGTCCAGGAGATTTTCCGGATTGAACGTCAAGGAGAATTCGAACGTTTCGACAAGAGTAAGTACTCGAAGATCGCCAGTAACCGTCGTTTGCTCTGGCACGGATCTCGTGTCACCAACTATGGTGGTATTCTGGGCCAAGGTCTCAGAATTGCGCCACCCGAAGCTCCTGCCACCGGATATATGTTCGGTAAGGGTATCTACCTGGCCGATATGTCTTCCAAATCCGCCAATTATTGCAATGCGTACAACTCCGGGGGTACTGCCTTGCTTCTTCTCTGCGAAGCTGAACTTGGCAACCCGATGCATGAGCTCACCGACTCATCGTACACTGCTGGAGAGGATGCAATCAAGAAAGGCATGTACAGCACGTTCGGTATGGGGCAGACCGGTCCAAGCAAGTGGAAGGATGCCGGTTGCATGAATCCAGCCTTGAAGGGTTGTATGATGGTAAGCAGGCTTTCATTTTGCGTCTAGATTGCCAACTGACCATTATACTAGCCTGACGTATCGACTCCGCCTGGTCCTACGAACGTACCCAATGCTTATTTGCAGTACAATGAATACATCACCTACGATGTCGCACAGGTCAAACTCCGTTACCTGCTCCGCGTCCAGATGTAGGCTTGCCTCGCGTAAAATTCTAGCATCTTCCCAACATCTATCGTTTTACCTCCACGGTTTTCCGGTTCGGCGTTTAGGCCTTCGGAGGGGCGTTGTCATGGCATTCGGTCAAACAAAGCGGCATGCTTGTCGTTGTCTTCAGTTCCGCAATGTCATTACCTGTTCTCACTTGCATGTATTTCTTGCGGTACATGGTACCATCTTGCTCTGATCTCAGTCATCAGATGAATCAAAGGGTCAAAAAGCATGGTATATTCGTCGTAGATCAAATACAAGCATCGCAAAGGACTGCTATATACATAGGGGTAAATCATCAAACTCCGGTCCAGCATAAAGGCGACCCACTCTAATCGCGCCCACCCACCCTTCTCTCATAGTCATCTTCAAGCCTAGATGCATCAACAACCTCGACGCCCTTGCCCAGACCGATCATATCACTGCGAACCTGCCACCACCTGACAGTATGCTCACTCTCCTTGCCCTTGCGCATAGGGCCCTCGTCATCCGTGTCGACAAGCCCACCGAGACCGGTACCGTCAGCGCCAACAACGACGATGGTCTGACCAACCCACTTCCGCACGTCCTCAATGTTCTGACCGTTCACACCGCTCAATGCGTCGACTACGTAAACAAGCTCGGGTCCGAGGTGCCTGAGCATGTGCACGAATCCTGTGGTGGTATTGAAAGGCATGACCATCGCTGGGTCCTCGACTAGACGGAGTGCTTGCGAATGGAGGGTGTTCCAGAGTGTGTTGTCAGACCCTCGGGTGCTTGGTGCTGGTGTGTAGACGACTGGTTCAATAGACGATAGTTCCTCGCCTGGTGTGCGTGCAGGTGTGCTGATGGCGGAGTATGAGCCACCGAGCGAGGACGATCCAGTGCGAGAGTTGGACCGGGATTGTGGGCGCGAGCCCAGGGATGGGGAGTAGATGAGGACGAAGAGCTTGGTTCTGGAGAAGTCGGTGTCGGGGAGGTGGGAGAGGATGGTCTGCAAGCTGTCAATTTCTGAATGGCGAAAGGGGATATGGTATAGGGAACTTACAGCGTTCTCTTCACGGTACGAGCCCTCGTCATCATCCACTCTGTCCACCAGACTCTCCGCGCTAACGACCAGAACCACCGTCTTCCTCTTTCCGCTGTACTCGCCTCTCCCTTCAGCCTTCCGCACACTCGCCGCAAAGCTCCGCGCCTGGGCATCCACGGCAGCATTGCTATCCCGACTCTGCGCCTCAACATTCCTCCTGATAGTAGCCTCCTCGCTCCATCGCGAATGATCCCCGAATGCCTCGTCTTTGTCTTCCTCGCGGATAGAAGCAAGCGCCGCACCAGCAGCTGCACCCGCGGCGGCCCAACCCGCCGCCGTCTTCTTACTCACAGTATCAAACAATTGCTGTGGCGATGGTGTGCGTCTGATGACGCCTTGTGCGCGACCGAGTAGTGTGCCGTCGCCGCCCCCGTATCCATAGCCTTCACCGCCTCCTTCCCCTACTGGGAAACCAGATGCATCGCGTGTTGCAGGCGCCCTGCCTTGTCGCTTCTCATGCGACGAATCTTCTCCGTAGGATAGGTCGTCGTCGGAAGAGTAATCGCGACTATCCTCGCGCGCACTCCATACCCAAGCTGCAAGACCAGCAGTCGCGACCGTTACGGTGAGGATGAGAGGAACGTAAAAGCCGAGGGCGCTGCGGTTGCGCGAGTTGGATTGACGACGGTCGTAGCGGTCGTAGTTGAAAGAAGACATTGTGGTGCTTAGGTCATGATAGTTCGTGGATGTTTCGTGGCGGATCAAACGCTGTCAGGAGTTTGAGATTATTGTTTTGGTGGTCAGCCGCTGCCGCTCGGCTCCAAGGCAGCTTCCCTGTTGTTGACGCCGGCGGTGGCTGGGGGGAGCTGATGGGCTGCTTGACACGTGCGTGCCTGCCGAGGCGAGTGTGTGCGAGTCAGGGTTTGAACTTTTGGCGGCGGGGTGACTCTTACACCCCACACGCACGTCTTTGTACCTGCAGCTACACTCAGTAGACGCCAATACCATCACCCACGAGACCAAGTAAATTTACAACTATAAACAACCAGGGCTGAACCGGAAACTCCTAGATCTCAAGCCCGCATACACATCGTGGAAACCATCTCACATTCTTACAATGCCTCACGCGACGAGTCTTCCCGCGCCAGGCTTCCAGGCCCTCATTCTGTGCGGGCCTGGCGCGTCCTTCAGTACTTTCACATCTACGCCGAAAGAGATTCCAAAAGCATTGTTGCCCATTGCGAATAGACCTATGGTCTGGTATCCCTTGGAGTGGTGCTACCGTATGGGAGTTACAGGTACAACATCGCGCATATCCTCTTAATACATTCTCTGAACTAACACCTTGCAGACATCACAGTCGTGACACCGCCAGAGTCATTAGAAGCCATCGAGGCTGCCATGTCACAGAACCCGCACCTCACAACCCTCCCTTCGCCAAAGCCAGACATCCTTGCGCCGAAAGACCTTTCACACCAAACGAGTACCGGCGACCTCTTCCGGCTACCTGAACTACAGAACGCTATCAAAGGCGATTTCATAGTACTACCATGCGATCTTGTATGCGAATTGGACGGCACAGCGCTTGCAGACGCGTGGATGGTCGAGCAGGGTGGTTTTGCAGGAGCCAGTGGTGGACTAGATCACAACGGCAGCAAGATCGCATTCGGTGCTGGTGGTGAGAAGCTTGGACGAAGAGGCGGAATGGGTGTATGGTATCAGACCAAAGGTGAAGGGAGCAGGAAGAAGGAGGAAACCGACTTCATTGCGACGACACCACTACCAACACCCATTGTCCCAGTTCCGACAGATTCGCTACGCCGAAACATCTCGAAACTGGTGTATTCTGTTCCCACCGATACCCTTAACGATATCACAGAAGAGAACAAGACATTCCCACTGCGGCATTCGCTCATTCGCAAGCACGCGCGGATAAGGATGCTTACGACCCATCGCGATGCACACATATACATATTCCCATACTGGGTCATGGAGATGATCAAGAAAAACGAGAAATTCGAGAGTATCAGCGAGGAAGTATTGGGATGGTGGGCAAAGGCTGGCTGGCAGGAAGGTCTAGGAGATAAATTGGGTCTGCGGCAAATACTGCAAGGCGAAGACGAGGAGTCGGATCATGGCTCGCAAGTTGTTGAAGAAGAGATCGATGTCTCCAAGTTCAGCACCACATACTCCGACAACATCACAGACACAGACACAAAGGCCCCCACAACACTCGCCTCGAGAGTCACAAAATCCTCTAGCATACCCGAAGCCGCAAAATCACTCACCTCAAATTCTAAACTCACGGTACCACCCATCCTAGCCTACGTCCAGCCCTCAGGTCCAACCGAACCCCTCATCCGCCGTGTGGACGACTCCCACCTCCTCCTGACCGTCTCCCTCCGCCTCGCCAAACTCCCCTCCATCGAAGAAGTTACCAAAGAACTCGCGTCGCCGTTTGCACACCAATCTAAGATCGTTCACAAAGAATCTATACCCCGGAAATGCCGCGTAGAAGCTGAGAACTCACTTCTCGCAGATAACGTCATCGTAGAAGAGAAGACAAACATCAAGGAAAGCGTCATCGGCCCTAATTGCAAAATTAGTGAGGGCGCGAGACTGCTGAGGTGTTTGCTGATGGATGGTGTGGAGATTGGGCCTAATGTTCAGCTTACGGATTGTATTTTAGGGAGGAGGTGTAGGATGGAGGGTGGTGATGCTAAGGATGGGGATAAGACTGTTCTCAAGGACTGTGAGGTTCAGGATGGTCAAGTTGTGGAGTGGGGTAGTAAGTATTCCCTGATATGTTGTGAAAAGTGGGTTAGGCTAACGATTATACAGCTGAGGCGAAGAATGAGAAGTTTATGCGCTTTGATGTTGGTGATGATGTGGGCAGCGAGGGCTTTGGTGGGGATGAGATGGATACATTGGATGGTGACGAGGGGGAGGGTATCCCGCTGCGGTGAACAATCGCTGCTGACATGTGCAAAAGCAGCGTACATGATGACTATGATCACACGGCTTGGAGACATGAGCTTATCCCAATGAAAGAGATATGGGTTCAGACAAATTCAAGACATCCAAACCCTATTGGGCTACCTGTGGATCGGCTGGTCTTAGACATCTAATCGAAAGAACAAGTCGTTGTTTTCACTTGTGCGACCATCACATATGCTGACCTATGACCATAGCAATAGATTCTCTTGCCTGCTGGCGTATTGACCTTGAACTTTCAAATCATCGAGAAATTCAGTCAGAAAGTTCTTTTTTGGATGTGGCTCAAGGATGAGTGGCTTCAAGAAGAGTGAGGATGTTGCGCCTCGAGGTTGGAGAAGACAACCACTATGATAGTAGAGACATTGTGAAGAGAAGAAAATTCACTTACTGGTTATGGAGACCACAAATACAGTGGAACGAAAGTACTGGAAGAGTAACACGCGAGGGCTACCGCGCGGTGGAGGAGAATGAGATGACGGCTCCAGCCTTGCGCTAGCGCCAGGCCGTTTCTGTATACTGCACCACGATACTCACCGCACCGCACGCGATGTATGCTAGCTTTATTTCGGGTCTCCAGTCGGCTGTTATTTCGAGGTGAATATGAGGCTGTGTTCAACGAGTACAAGGTCAAGTTGTCTACGCTAGGCTGCCCGGCACGACTTACCCAATGCGGACAAATGTCACGGCGAGGAGAAGAAGGGGTAACCAGCAATCAGTGCTCAACAGAGCCATAGTAGTCGTCGGTCGGGACTTGGTCAATGTATTGCACTTGAACTTGTAGACTTTAAATATCCAACAACGCATTCCTAAGTTTTCCAATCATATCTTTCCAAGGTTCAATCAACATCTCACATCACCAAGCAGTAAGTCAATAAATTACTTCGAAATAAGGATCTCAAGTCAGATAAAATTTACTTACCAATTGTGTAGTGTCTCAAAAATACGTACCTCTTACCATCATCAAAGGCGCAGGCCATGAGTACATCCCCATCCCGGACGGCGAAAGCGCAATCGTCGCAGACTTCCACTCGTACGTCAGTCGCATCATATGCACCACTGCATCTCTCCATTCCCGAAAGCCCATCGTACCCATGTCTAACCCACACTAGCATCAGAACACAAACCAAAGACTCCCCCAGCTACCTAACCTCGGGATTCTACCGCATCAAAGCGGGTCCTACACGCAACATTCCCACATACGACTACGAAGAGACCAAATTTGTGCTCAATGGCCAGATTGACGTGCTGGACGAGGCAACGGGTGTCACACATCATCTTGTTGCGGGTGACTTTGCTTTCTTCCATGTAGGATCAAAGGCACAGTTTTCGAGCAAATCTGGTGGAACAGCGTTTTTCGCTGTTACTAGGCCGATTATTACTCAACATCCTGGGTTGGTGGGAAGAGAAGAGAAGGTGGGTGCGCAGGCGAAGCTATAAGATCGGTCAACCTTGAGATGGTTGAAGGGCGATAAAGAGGCAGCGCGAAGCATTGTGGTTCATCACGGGTGAGAGGAACCCAGAAGAACAATACCAACATAGTCGATGGCTTCCAAGTAAATCCTTAAGAGAAATAGACAAAAATCCCTAAAATCATCATGACTGCTGTGTTGTGAGATACAAGAGCTCAAGAGCGCGATGTTCAGATCGTATCTTAGTTCATGAATAAGGTGCAACAATCCCGAGATATCTCCAGGAGACCATCGTCGCGGGGCTGGCGTGCCGCTAACGTCATCTGGCTGGACCCTTCGATCTCGACATTTACATGTGGGCGCCACCATCTCAACTCATGCATCGTTCATTCTCAACACCACGAGGATGGCGCAGTCGCCTGTATCCGGCGTCATGATGCCGCCACGCTTCAATATCGAGCTGGACCGGACAGATCCGGACGTTCCCTTCCGCGCATCACAGTCGCACATTCATCACACATGGGCCCGGACGTTCCATTCACGACCGGAGCTCTACGTCCGACCGCAGAGTCTTCAGGAGGTGCAGAAAGTTGTAAACCTCGCGAGACGCATGCGAAGACGCGTCGTCACTGTAGGATGCGGACATTCACCCTCGGACATCACATGCACATCAGCATGGATGATCAACCTCGATGATTACAAGCAGGTGTTGAACGTGGATAAGGAGCGCAAGACTATGACTGTGCAGGCTGGAATACGCCTTCATGATCTCAACCTCCAGGCAAAGAGCCACGGCTTGACAATGCCTAACCTTGGCTCCATCGACGATCAGTCACTCGCCGGTGCGATTGCGACAGCGACACACGGCAGTTCATACAACCACGGCCTCCTCTCCGACCGCGTTCAGAGTCTTCGTATAGTGCTGGCAAACGGCCAGGCAGTACGCTGTTCACCCCAGCAATCGCCAGATCTCTTTCGAGCAGCGCTGGTTTCGCTGGGCGCATTGGGCATCATCGTCGAAATCGAGTTCCAGATGATCGAAGCAAACAACGTCGAATGGATACAGACTATACGGCCGATTGAAGATGTTTTGGCAGACTGGAACAACGGGCTTTGGACATCGAACGAGTTTACAAGAGTGTGGTGGCTACCGTACATGAAGCGCGCAGTCGTATGGCGCGCGGACAAGACAAACAAGCAGCATCGACAGCCGGAGTACAACTGGTATGGCGGCAGTGTCGGCTTCCACACGTACCACATTCTTCTCTGGATATCGCAATACGTTCCACGCTTCCTGCCTTGGGTCGAGTGGTTCGTCTTCGGCATGCAATATGGCTTCAAAGATGGTGCACTCATCTCTGCGGTTGGCGAGCAGCGTACGGAACTCTTGATGAACTGTCTTTACTCACAATTTGTTAATGAGTGGAGCATTCCCCTTGACAAAGGTCCTGAGGCTCTGACACGACTGACGAACTGGCTCCACGGCGACGAACAATCCTCCGGTATTCCCTTTAGCACCAAAGGTCTCTACGTCCACTCTCCGATCGAAGTCCGCATTGCAAACACCGTCAACCGAGAACCCCGTCCATTCCTTGATACGTCCTACCCCGACCAACCCGCTCTATACCTTAACGCCACGCTGTACCGCCCCTACGGTCAAGACCCTCCCTGCCGCGAACGTTACTACCAGGCCTTCGAACACCTGATGAAAGAGTACAACGGCCGACCTCACTGGGCAAAGAACTTTCAATCTGTCGACCACGCCTACCTCTCCTCGGTATACGGCAACGACTTGGATGAATACAACCGCGTACGCAGCGAAGTCGATCCCGAAGGCATGTTCCTTGGCGCCTGGCACCGCCGCACCATCCTCCCACCCAAGAGCGATCTCCCCTTACTGCCCCTCGAAGAGAAAGAAGTCATACGCCGCGACCGACGTACCGGTGGTGTGGACTGGGTAGGTGAACAAGCACGATGGTTTGATGGTGGTGTTGATGTGTTTGAGAAGGCGGGCAGTGAAAGTGAGTCTGGAGAGAGCTTTGATTATATGGTTGGGGCGGAGGCGGAGAACAGTGTGCTTTTGGAAGGATTAAGTGACGAGCTTGTTGTTACGGAGGATAGTTATGAGAGTGTTACGGAGTCTAGGAGGAGAGAGGGTACTGAGACGTATGTTACTGGAACGAACGTCTTCAACAAGATGTAGACGGGGAAGTGAATATAGAGGTATATAGAAGAGGGGAAACATTATGCGATACGAATGGTGGGGAAATACGCTACTCAATGAAGACATGAATTCGTTACGCCAATATTACAATACTCGCAAACAGTTAGTATTCTATTTTACTTTGGCCACCGATGGTGCGCGATGTACGGTATGATTACGCGGCTAAAAACGTGTGAAAGAGGTCATTTTGTTGCCAGTGGCTTCCAACTTCCAACCCAACGCGGCCCAATTGGGTAAGGCGCGTACGTGTCGACCTTGCGAACCGCGACTTCCCGTCATCGTACTTCGTACGTCTTGTCTCCATCACTCACTTCGCAACGCTTCAGACCGTGCTGTATTATGTGAGCCTCCAAGATAGAAGTAAAAGGTGTTAATCATTGTTGTTCGCTGACAACGCTACATGCAAAGCTCAAGGATAGAAGTGATTACATGAGGAACAAAGAAACCACAAAACCGAATGCAGCTTCGAACATCCACCTACACAAACCGATTAAGGCTCCCAGTCAACACCCTAGCCGGGCTCTTTGCCAATGGCGACTAGAACAGGGTCGTGAAAGCCGAGCTCCTTGTCCCTCTTCGCACATTCTTCGAATGCACAGATCACCGAATCTCCCGATGCCTGGTCTTCCTCGTCAAACTTGATCATCTTCAAGAAGCCCGCAAGGCTCACGTGTTTCATAAACACCTTGAATTGCAGTACACCAAGCTCCGTGTGTTCGCGTGTAGCCAGCGTCATGTAGGCTGCGACAATATCTGACTTGCTGTTTTTAGGCTCAGAGCTGTGTCCCTTATCTCTTTGAGAATTCCGCGCAGGGTTGTGATTCCAACCTGCGTGGTGTTGAATCTGCTCACGATCGGCGCATCGGTGTCGATATCGTCCGCCATATCCAGGACCTTGAGCTCCGATAGATTACAGCTGTCATCCGCGTGCGATGCGTTGGTGGCACATATTTCGCAACTGAGACTCGGCACTTGCGTCTCCGACCCCTCAAGGGAGTTGGAGTGGGACGGGTAACCTCTGTCATCAAAGGTTCTTCGTGACTAAAGCAAGAATTTACTGTTCAGTGTTTCGGCCTGACGTGTCACTTTGGCGATATCATCCTTCAGTCGTTCAAGACTGATGGCTTATCACTCGGCTTGAGCGTAACAATAACTTCTGGAGCAAGCATTCCAGCAATCGCTTGAGTTGCTTTGACAAGCGGGTCCTTCATCGCAACGTCTTTAGCTTTATCGAGCTTCGACACCATCACTGTACCCAGATTACGGAAAGAATACAACCGCTTCACCGGTGCCAAAACTGAATCCCTCGGCCGCTGGAGATACTGGGGGGTTTTCTTTTCCGGAAAGGGTGGAATCGTATTAGCTGGCGCGGTCTCAGGGCCATGTTCAGAAGGCTAGTCGACAGATGGAGAGTCTGCCTCAGAATACGTTACCACTGATCTATCAGTGGTTCCACCTGCTGCGGGCGCATTTTCGCGCTCGAGCACATCAAAGATCGACATGGTCGCTGTTGGGATTGCATATGCCGTATGAAGCGTGGATACTTCCTACTTTTGCTTGGTGCTCTTTTCAATCTTCTCTTGAGACTATCTACCGACAGCCTTGTTATTTAACTCGCTCTTTTACTCCGCAACGAGCGAGGGAGCCGTTGGAAACAACACGACAGAACGATTGAGCTGGATGTAAACCTTAATCTGCCGTTTATCCACTATTTGTCGGGTAATGTTCGGCTTTAGCGACCTGGAAGCGCGCTTCGTGTTAGTCTTCTTGTGCCGCACCTCAGTCCATTCATTTCTGGTTTCCTGGACGGTAGCGGACTGGTCGACCAGCTTCTCCGCCTCTCTCGAGACATCTTCGTACAGTGTCTTATTCTTTTTCTTTTGGGGGAGGCTCAGCCGTTTTCGACTCAGTCTTCAAGACAGAGATTGCATCTTCTTTACCGACGGATTGTACGTCGGCAAGGGCGGCTTTACAAACTTGAGTTCAAGTAGGGGTATCTGGACATTAGTTGTGTCAACTTTTCTTGTCGGCATAAGCATGAGTTTGGGGGGTTGCGATGAACGGCGAAGTCCTCGAACGCTTGACGCGAGTGTGGCTATCGAGTTGGCGACAGGCGCTGAAGCTTTCAAAACCTCGAGTATAGGCTCGATAATATGGCCATCGGCACTCACTGTGGGCTTGTCAGTTGCGACTGGCATGTTCTATGGGGAGGTTTGTGAGGCTCTTAGTGCAGCTTTGTGAAGATCTTTGTAGTAGGCAAGCCCACGCGTCTGATCATCGAGCTTTGCAGCTTTCCTCTGAGTCGACCTGGAGGGAAACTTTGATTCTGCCATGTTGGAGAGCGGTCGAACTTTTCGGAGAAGAAGCTAAGTGTTGGAGCTTATATAGGAGGCGCAGTGGGTTGATAGGAAGATTGGTCGCTTGGAGAGAGGCGGGTAGTCAAGGTCAAAATCCGACCAGTGGTTGCTTCCTTAGGAAATCTTTGCAGACCTGAGAAGGGTTTGAGTTGCAGCCCGAGAGCGAAATGGAGCTACGAAGAAGAAGAGAAGGTTTGGTCATATCGAACAGAGGAAGCAATGAACGACTGCCCGTGTAGACAGTGAGCATTTGAGGGTGCGCCAAAAAAATGACTTACACTCATAACCGACTGCATGTGGGCAGGCACTACCGCTACGGCTGCAGCCGTTGAGTGCAAGGTAAAGAACTATTGTAACATCGTGGTAAGGTATTCAGATCACGGTATAGCTCAACAAGCTGATGCAGTTTCCTTGCTGATGATGCTATACTGGTAGTCAAGAACCCCGTGGCTACTCGAAACACATCCTACTTCAGCCGAAAGAGCCGCTGTAGGTAACTTCAGCAAACAGTTTGCCCGAGGCACATTTTTTATTCGCCAAGCCAGAACAGTCCTTTGCAGAAGCAGACAGTTACGTCCATACTGGCTGATTCACGCCTGCCGATAGCTCCTTCGAATACCTCCACAAAAGCTTGTTCGCGCTTGACGGATCTCACCATAGCATCTAGCAGCACCGCTGTGTCAAATTTATCAGGTTCGTCCGACAAAACTGAAGCCACTTCATGGAAGAATATGCGCTTTACATAATTTGGAAGTAGGCTTGCGAGACAAGCCAGGTCTCTCTTGTCGCTTTCCCAACGTTGCTGTAACGTAAGACCTTCTCCAGGTTTCTCATCACTGACGTAAGGAATTGCTGAATCTATAGGAATAATGGGTTCTGCTGTTTGAGTGGCACTCGTGTCGATCTAGGACTTGGACGAATCGACCGCCGCTGCAGTGCTAATAGCGTTGTTAGACATATCTTCGTCACCAATGTTTTTGGCGGAACGTCTCCCTTCCGCGCGGCGCTCGCGTCTAAGCTCCTTTGCTCGTATATCCATCTTCAGCTCCTTGCGAGTCATTGCTCCGAGTATCGTATCTTGGACGTGTCATCTTGTTGCGCTAGTGTTATATATGTTGACCGCTGTGGGAAGTCAGATTCCGTTTGCTGTGTTCAGCTGAAGACGAAAGTTTACGTCCAAGACTGCAGTTGAACAAACTACAATGAAGGCTCACGAGACACATTCAGGGTAGTTTTTTCTTCAACACACCGCTTACGGGTATTACAAGAAACAGTAGAGTGAGGATTGCAACGACCGACAATAGGGAATTGAGCTGATGGTTCCCGGAAGCACCAGGCTGGCTGAAGACGTTAACATAGAATAACAGCATCGCTACCAGTAGCAGAAAGCTATTTGGTTCTGCAGTCATTCTTCAGTTTCAACGCTCTATTGTTGCTCCATTACTAACATCGCGGTATCCAGACTATGCAGTTGCGTATTCGACCTGAGCATTTACAGCGCAACGATTCCCAATACATCCTCCGGTATTCACTCTCTTCGTTCTGGAAGGGTAGTTGTCCTTAATCCCGACGATCCTATTACACAAGATTTACCTGAAAAGGGTCTCCATCAAAGTTCGACGCCGCATCCAGACCGCATCCTACCTGTTTTCGGCTAGTCGGACAATCTCTCGTTTCCGAGATTGTGGCCCGCAAGTAATATATCCCCTGCCTTGGCATCACCGTGCTCGACTTGGCATGTAGCCACCATGCGATAGAAGCTTGGCCGTTTCAGGAAGAAGGCCGACGCCATTGTCTGTAAGTGCCATCTGCATGACTATGGAAGAGAAAGAAGTGAATGCCGCAATTCCGAGATTGTTAAAGTTCAGGAGAGCGATTATATTGACACGTTACGAGGCTATATCGAACAACTCGCATCGCCCATATCTACCATCCGGAGAATAACCTAAGCGCCACAATTGTCTGTTCTTGTATGAAGGCTACCCAGCCGGCCGCCCGCGACATCACCCGTTCTACTTGGTCTGCACGTAGATCTCCGAGCTTCCAGAAGACTGGTAACCCTCGGTGGCGACGATCTGGTAGTAATGCTGACCCAAATTCATGCCGTAGCGAGCCCAGGCATTGAAGTGGTTTTGCATGTTCACGCTGCCACCGACGCGCTTCTGGGTACGGACAGACCTGGATGTTTGTTAGTGCTTGTCACACTCCCAGCGATGCTGCGTGCTCTCTTACCAGTACTGCTGAAAGGTCCTTGTGCCGTCAATGGAGGGCTGGTTGGTACGGGTAGATGTGGAAATGTCGTAAGTACCACCGTCACTCTGGAAGCTGCCCTTGCGCTGGGATCCGCTGCTGGGGTTGTAGGTGCCGTATGACTCGATAACGTAGTACTCCACAAGTGGGTTACGGGTCCATCCGTAGACAGCCAAGTAACCATTACCCTGAGGGTTGAAGGAACCGCCGTAGTTGATGGTGCTAGGGGTAAGGATCAGCAAACGATTAATCTCTGATATTCCGAGTGACTTACCGGCCAGTTCCAGGGTTCCATCCCTTGCCACCGACGAAGTTGCCAGTGTTCCTCCAAGTCACAGAGTACTTGCTGCCCTCACCCATGGTGTACTGAGCAGAACCGCCGCCATCAGTCCACCATGAGTAGAAGTAACCGTTGTGGGTACCCTCGGAGCTGGGAGTGGACTGACGCTTCTCAAGGAGAGCAGTCACGTTGCCATCATCGCGCTCAGCGAGGAAGTCGAAAGGAGCGGCGAGCACGCTGGTGGTTGCCACAGCGGCGAGAAGGAGAGACTTGAAAGAGACCATGATGAACTGAGTAGGCTGATCTGTGCTGGATGCAGTGACGATATCAACTGCGAGAAGCAGTGAGCTTATATGTCTCCTTCGAAGTGGATATAAGCCTGAATCGCTGGAAGAAGTCGCATTTCGTGGTCATGAGATATCATCTCGCCTGTGTCTACATCCGTCTTGGTGTCTACGATAATGGTGCGTTCCAGTCCTCTCATTTCGAAAAGCACGTCCAAGTGCACTGACTAGAACGGGCTGGAGACCAAAAACGGTACCGTTTAGTATCCGCCTCGGTAATCATGGCAAAGATACAAAAGTATAATGATCCATGTCCCTTGCACACATTCTGCATGATACTACAAAGGCAATATCGCTGATCCGGGCTTTACGCGCTTTCTCAACCCGGTTCACAGGATGTTAATATAAAAGTACGCCACTAGGGTAGGTAGGGAGGCCTTACCCCACACTCCTCGGATGTACCCCAAAGCTTGGGAGAAACACCCGTCGAGCCAAGATCATGTAGGTGTTGGTATTATTGGGATAGTGGCGCACGTGATGAAACATTTGGGCGCTGAAGGCGGGAAGCCTCGGCGAGTTCAAGACAACCACCGGATGAAGTGGTCTTGCCAAGATCTACAGCACCCGGCATTTCTACCGATCCTGGTGATGCACGCCAAGTCTTGAGCGGAGATGATGTGTGGAGTGCAGGAGTGGATCTCGAGGTCGGTGAGCACACAGGAGAAGTTTTCGTATACGCCGTATAATAGCATAATGATCGTGGTATCGCTCACAGGCTTAGGATGCCAGTACATCGAGACTCTTGAGAAGTCTTCGCACAATTGGAGCGTGTCGATATGTCATTTCGCGATATTGAACTTCTCCTACATGGTTGGCAGCTCGTGGTGCGATCGCCATACTAGTGCCTGACGACCACAATACATTACAAACTCGACTGCTAGTATGAGGCCATCTCACAAGGCTAATGGAGAGCAGTAATGGCTGCTCGTGCGATGTGGTACCAGGCACTATACTTTGAGAACACTTGTGGCGACTTCTCTGGGCCACCGGATCTGAGACTTCCAGGAACATGATATCAGTTTGCAAGCCGGTGGCATCTAATAACCCTCGAGATTACCCACTTATATCCAAGACGGTACATGGCTCAGAATCAGTCTATCCGATGGTTATCACGGCATCATCACGGAAGAAGAAGAAAACACGGAGCCTTTGGGCAGAGACCTGGATCCCTTGACAGTATCACACTATGGCGAAAAAGAGCATCCACATCCTGGTTGTGAGATCTTGAACTCGAACCGCCATTGCACATGCCAGTAGATTCTGGCCATTGTATGGGAAATGGTACTTTTGTTGTCCACGATACTGGACTCCCAGAATCTCGAACTATCGCAATCGGACGTATTTCCTCTACCTTTTATAGCTTTCACTCTCATGTCATAGCCTCTAATTCTCTTGAGAAGTTTGCGCTGCATTCGATCTATGATAAGTCTTCTTCGGATGCAACCTGGTCTTGCTAAACAGTGGGACACGTCCTTAGAGTCATGTACTCGTAAGCTTGCTGATACAGCGGTCTAGGCTCCAGGAATAGAGCAATGTTCAGATCTGTGTTCGGTGCCATCGATAGCGATGAGGACGCGTCGCGACATCGAGACTAGGTCTGTCGCTCAGATCTCTTGCTAAAAACACTGCTCATTAGAAATCGCACGCTCAAGTGAGCCTACCCAACACCCTCCCCAACCTGCCCATAATACCCAAGGAGGCTACCTGCTTTTGCCGCATCTCTTCTCGGCCCGGTCTATCCCACGTCATATACAGGTCAACGATCTCAATCTCGTCTTTCCCATCGAAGCTCAGCTGAGCAACTAAGGAAGCAACAGTCGTGATACCAAGCATGATCGTGTGCAGAAGGATACCACTGCTCAATAATTTGTGTACCGTGCACTATGGTGGCAAGAAGTGAGCTTCGCGCTTGTTCCGCTCGAGATCGACGAGGTACAGGTAAGCGGTGACCATGACGTCTCGTGTAGCATTACCGCTATCCTTAATGTCCAAGACTTTGAGTTAGGTGAACAGAGACTCTGTACCTAGACACGTAAGACACGGCTCGCAGGCCCACTCGGAGGTATCAGATATATTTGACGAGGTCGGTGTTACCTTTACAGGTCTCTTACCTCTGCAACAGACCCTTCGACAAGGGTCGCATCCTTGGATTCGTCGCAGCATTCCTTGTGGGTATCTTCCTTGCGCTCTGGAGAGTTAGAAGATCGTAGGTCTGGAGGCTGCGCCAAAACACAAAAGTCTTGCTCAGTATCCACTGATACAGCCTCTTTCGAGCCTAGATCTGAGTCATCAACATAAACCACAAGCTCCATCTCCTGCAAAATGCCTTCGTGGACAAAGTACACATACCAACCATGGACTATATCTGCGTCTTCCTTTGTCTTAGACAATGGGACGCCATCTAGCCGTACAGTAGGATCGTGATGGTAGAACTCGCTGCGTCTGTCACTTCTCCCAAGAGTTGCGTCCCCGACTATCGATATCCCGGAAGTCTTTCTTATTCGGGGAGACGATCGAGTCGAAATCCGAACCAACATCGCCTTGTGTTGTTCCGACATCTTGTAACAGTTGGCCATTGTGGACGCACTGAACCGCACCATCGGCACTGACTAGGAAGATCCGGCTACTCAGAATGCTCTCGAGTGGCAACGTTGTGTCGCGCTTGCTAAGAGTCTCGTTCTCGATCTCACAGTCCTCGATAGAGTTAACAGAATGGCGATCACCATACGGTATGATAGCCTACTGCTCGTGTAAACACTCTGATCACGATGGTTGCTTGATGCTCCACGTCTCTGGCTGTAGTGAGTTGATGGTAAAGTCTGCAACGCTAGGTGAGCCGCCCACTGGGGTCGTAACGTGGTGCTCGGGAGCAACATTCAGCTGCATCCGGTAGAGACGAGTCGCTTCGGTGTGCGTCCAATTCGCCACACGGGCTGACATGGCGTCGATGGGCAAGTTAGTCATCAATATGCTGGAGCCAGCCGTCTCGACGCGTTCAACAACCAACGCTGCCCAGAACACTGTAGCGATGGCCACGGCCCGAAAACTGGTCAAGCAGGTGTCAAAGGGCACTTTTGCTGCTCTTTCGTCTCAATCGTTGTGAATGTATGCTTGAGTATGTACACAGATGTCGACGCCTTCGTGCTTGTACCGGATTGCTCTGTCGCCGGGATACAGGAAAGCGCGAAAAAGTAATTGCAGGTGCGCTTCAAGCCATTCCCGAAATATGTCTTCCACTCCGAGTCGTACGTTCTCATTTCCCCTCTGAGTCTCCACCACACTCTCGTGATAGCAGTCGTATATCTTCATTCTTTGGATGGGTCAAGTAACCCATTGCATGCATACGTCACCCCGCCCCAGATACATTCGGCTGCGACGACTGTAATGATGAATTGATAAGGTTGCAGTTAGTGTTTGGTTCGTAGTTTGGCTAAGTGCTGACGAGGTGTGAGCAACGCTTACTATGTTGACGTTCTTCAAGTGGCGGCCGTTATATACATGGCTGCGTGGCGATATCTCTGCGAATCAATGATTACTGTCAACGATCTTATGGTAGTCTGACGTTTGGCCCGCGGCACCTACCCCGCTTTCCCGGGGCTGGCTGCACCGATGGCATGGGTGATCTACAGTACATGTAGCATTCGTTGAAACAAGACACCGGATCTCACACTTACGTCTTTGTTCGTTGACCCATTTCCATTTATGGTCTTGGGGACGCGACATGTTCACATGTATACTGGATCATGCCCAGGTGTTCACACTGCCAACTACCACTCGTCGATCGAACCGGCTTGGCTTTCGCCGCATGCCCACGTTCAACTGAACGCCCACACATAAGCCTGGCTGATACCGACGAAGAGCACGACTGCCCCAAGCTCCGATAATCCCCGGTAGAGGCTTCTGGGCCACGTTTGATGACCCGAACATGGAGATGCGGCTGCGCAAGTACGCCATTATACATGTTGCGGAGATGTGATGGAGAGCCGGAAAAAGATACCTAGGTAAAACATCGGGGCATGTAAGATCATACTCAGTCTCCCTCATCGGGTCTACTTCTCTCCATACCTTCACCTACTCCACTTTCTAAATCAACCTCTCAATATTAGCCTCTGGTGCTTGATCTAGTTTGATCACGTGACAAAAACCTCGCTGCGGACCCGCTTACCGAAACGGACTCCGAAGCCCTATACGCGAGACTGAATATACAATCAGCGCAATAACACCTTATGGTTTTCTCACTGTGGATCTTATCAACACCTTGATTATCATATTGCCATCATGCCTGCTGCCACCCGCTCCCTCGAAACCATGGTCCTGCAAGCACACCGCGCAAAAGGCGTACGCTACCCGACAGCATCCCAAAAGGAATGCTTCAAGACTTGGTACTCTTATGCACTTCGCCAGGGCGAGGTTATAAAGGCCTCTCCGAAAGTCATTGAGGAACATGCGAAACATCTCAAAGAAATCAAGGAGGCCGCACCGGGTGGGCGAACGTATCTTTGATACGGTATGTATTCCTATCAGTATCAATGCTTTACACTAGCTGACTGAAGTGACAAGGTCAATTTACAGACACCTCGTTCACATTCGCGCAAGCTGGTATTATCAGTTTCTTCGACGGATGTTCTGCACTTTGATACTGGTGAATTACTGAGCGCTTGATCTTCAGTCCATCCTTTTCGATTCTTCCTTTGCTCTCTTCAAAGCTTTTCTCTTTACTTGACCAGGTCCCACACACATCACGTCTGGCTGCTTTAATTACATACATATATCTTAATGGGGTAATTCGAGCTTTCCAGCTCATCATTGCAACGTTTTATGTTGCCGAATGATACGAGTTGGAGCAAACTAATTCTCTGAATTGTTCAAAGTTGTGTCGCCGATCTTTGCGCTTTAGATACATTTTATGTCAGTCATTATTTTTAATGTCACTCTCTAAAGACTATGTTGACTCCGCGCTGACTGTAACAGGTCGGCTAGCCCTTTATGTCAGTTGTTATCGTATGCTACGTTCGTGAATGTACATTCTATGCATTTTAGGAGATGTTTCGACTCGATGTCCCTGCTTGCTCGAACAAACCACGTGCGATGTCTAACAAGCTCTGGCAGGGCTAATCAACGTGTTTCATAACGTGCTTGATGGCGCATTATTCCATCTCTAGCAATTCACTGCGACTCATTTTCACACACTCATATATCTCATATCCTGTTAGGCTTACTTTTCTTTCTTCTGCCGCTTCAAGCGTCTGTCCTCCTTAGTTTCGGCCAAGCTATAATAAATCTCGGATCTCTGAGCTAGCCTTGGTGGGCTCCTTATACCTTCTGATAGGCGACCGATCACGTGTAACGTTAATTGAAGCGCCTTCGCACGGCCTAGCCTGGCCTAGACTATATGGTTAGACTTGTTACATTGATCGCCGTAAGTTTTCACAACTAATCTGCCATCTTTTCGCTGAGATTGGACACTGTTCTCGCGATCTGTACTTTCTCAAAAGTATCATGTTCTGCGGAACAATGCAGTAGGTCAAAGGGAATACTGTATGAACCCTACAGTCAGGGAAGCAATATAGGGGACAAGTGAACCATTTACGATGGTTCCACCGGAATCAGCACTTCTCGAGTCTTTCATTCATCAGCCATTCCGGAAGAGTGAGTAACAGCATTGTGTAACAGTACCAAAGGTCCCGAGGTCCCTTCGCAGTGGCAAAATGATCGTGCATCTTGAGCACACCATCCAGGGTGAAATATTTTCACGGACCAAGAACGCGGAGATGTCGAAACTGGGTGATAAGAGCAAAGACTGAAGACAACAGACTTTGGAGATGTGGCCCCCCATGGGCTGCTTGACGCTATTGGGCCGAGGTCCTAATAATGCGTCATGCAGGTACCCACTAGAGGCGGGGTATGACTACATGCTCATCCCAAAAGAGTGTCGTATCCCGAATAGCATACACATCGTCTAGAATCATGTCGATAATTAATCATTGCTTACCATACCTACGCTATCATTGTACATCTGAAGATCTTCATTGCTGCAGTTACTTAAGCCTCCTTTCTGTTCGCATCAAATTGACTACCATAGCATTACAATCACAACGCTCGCAGTACTTACCACACGCATTACCACTATATTTTCCCAAACATAATGGCACCTCCGTCTTTCCGCGATCTTCTCGGCATGCCCGCTTCCACAGCCTCGACTAGCGACTCTGCTCTTCTTGTCATCGACGCTCAAAATGAATATGTGAGTTTTATCTCATGGCTGTCTACCAGTCTGGTCTTCCATCCCATGTATCTCAAAATACCAAATCCATCACTGCGTCGATAGTGATCTGTTCTGGAAAGGATGCCTTGATATTGCAGGTCATTCTAGGTCCTTTTCGCTCATCTTCGTTCCTTCTCGGCCTACCGGATCGCTAATTCCATCAACTAGGCATCAGGTGCTCTTACCGTAACAAACGCCGCAGCGAGCGGAAAGGTCATCGCCGACCTTCTCGACAAGTACCGAAAAGCCAACGGCAAGATCATCCACATTCTGCACCAAACACCGGAAGGTGCACCCGTCTTCACACCTGGCACCGACCTGGCAGAAGAGTTCAAGGAAGTTAAGGCAAAGGTAAGTAGACCAACAGCACATGTCGTCCCGATGTTTGCACGGGCAGAACTCAAAGTATTTGGCACTAACACATGCATCAGGATGGGGAAGAGAAGATCTGGAAGAACTTCCCTGGATCTTTCGAGCAAACCTCTCTCCACGAGACACTGGAGAAAATGGGTATCAAGAAGCTAGTCCTGACTGGCTACATGGCACACGTCTGCGTGTCCACCACTGCCCGCGAGGCTTTCCAGAAGGGATACGAAGTTATTCTTGTCGAGGACGCTATCGGTGATCGCGATATCCCCGGTGTTAAGGGTGACGAGGTCACCAGGGTGGCATTGGCAGAGCTGGCAGATGTTTTCGGCACAGTTGTCAAGAGCGCCGACATCAAGTAAATGGGTTGAAGTCAGGAGATATAATCAATAGATCTTATGAAACAACTACAACGTAGCAGATGAGGATCGACATAGTCCACCTCAAGAACCGACTCCCTTCAGCACAGTCACAGTGTGCACATACCTAACTTTCCCCTCCTCAACTCTGATCTCGTGACTGTCAGGCCAAGGCCCTAAGCTATCAAACTGACAACTGACTTGCACGCTCCCAATTGTCTCATCAATGACATACCGCCTCATTCCATTAACCTTCTGACTCCCTCCATGCGGTAGACTGCCTCCACAGGGATTCGTATACATGCTTCCCTCTACTCTTTCACATCGTGTACCCCAAGGAATAGTGTCGGCAGCAGTAGCGTTTGTCCACATGTCGAGATACGCATCGCCGATAGATTTGAGAAGAGCACGAGAAGGCTGCGAGGAGGCTGGAAGGGTGGACCAGGTTTCCGCGCGGATGTAGGATAGGGTCTTCGCAGCATCGAAGAACAGGTCGCCTGTCGTGGCGGCTACAGTGTCGATGGAGCTGATGATCGACGTGTCGTTATCTGTATGGCGGATCTGTGTGCCAACGACATGCGGTTTGGTTCCAGATGCGCTGATCCACATTGTGTAGCTGGCGCATGCTGCGATATCGGCGGTGGAGCGGTTGAGATCAATAATGAAGGGTATCGAGAGAAGACCAGTCGCAATGTCGGAAGCCCTGTTGTTTTGGAGGTATGTGAAGTTGGTGGATGCGAGGCTGAGAGTGCTAGGATTACCCGCTGTCTGCGCCGCTAGATATGACTGTGCGGTTGTGAGAAGACCTTCACGCGTACACTCGGCTGACGATGTAGTAGCAGCAAAGATTGCGACCGCGATTGGTAGCCGAAGCTGGAACGGAATCTGCATTCTGGCAAGATCTGAAGCAAGATTTCTCTTCGAGAAATGTGCTCTTGGAGGGCCGTGGTCCGAAGACGACAACATGTTGGTGTTATATGTGATTGAATACACCAGGTCTACAGCTAATGTGACTGCCGGTTGTCCCGAGACGATGGTAGCGTTATGCCGGATAATTGTTCCTTGATCAGGGTTTCCATCTAAATTGATGGTTCTCAGTGGCACGCTCAAAGCGCGTCAATATGCGAAAGCTTGAATACCAAAGTAAATTGCCTCCGAAAGAATTGAGAGGTAGTTCTGGTGGATTAGTCATGTCCGGCCATATGTTCACTGAGAAGCATTCTCTATCGACACAAGTTCTGTGTAAAGTGTGGCCGTGGCATCGCATCCTTATTTGACACAACGGTACTGATTGAAAGCTGGAATATCTCTCAACCTTGATTATCCACCATTGTCTATGGTGCAATATGCGACTGTGTGTCACTGTCAGGTGCCTGTCGGTCTGACACCTCAAGCGCGGGTCATAGTTTTAAGACTGTAACGGGTTTGCTGAAAAGCGCCACTTGTAGGCGGGTTACTCCTACTGACAAAACAATGGCTGGAAGAAAGCACCATCGTGGCTGTCACTTCTCGAGCACATAATGATCACAACATACCGCAGTCGCGCAAATTCGTAATCTGTGAAGGGTTGCGGACAAATTTATCCCGTCGTGGAGAGAAAGAGAGAGAACCGCGTCGCGAAATCGACGCGTCAGCGAGTCCGCCAAGCTCATTTGAGCACGTTAGCGGCTGTTAGCCGGTCCTCATGGCATCACCCGAAAGTCATGACATGCCGGCAACCTTCAACAATATAGATGTCTGTTTGGATCTGTATATAAAGTGTGTAATTATGTCTGATCTGAGCTCGTTATAATATTGCTGAGCTGTTAAAGCACATAGAATTGAGACCATTCGACTGGCTCTCCTCGACCCCACCTACGCGATGACATCAGCGCGTGTTACCTCGTCCACCGCCCCAGCTAGCGAGTGCCCATATGCCTTTGACAATCGCATCCTCTCTGTCGTGACCTCGAAGACTGATCTTGCCCTTTTCTAATTGATACCTTCGTAGTTCGTCGTATACTCCTACCAAAATATCCTTGAGTTCATCACCCGGCTTGCCCTTCCAAGCAGCTCCACCACCACCGATCCTCGTACAACAGCGCTCAACCACTAAGTCCGTAAGCTCATGGCGTTTGGTAGGGTACGGCTGTGGCGCAGGATAATGTGCGATACTCTGGCTGATGAGCACGGTGTAGAGGTGCAGCAACGGAAAGTAAGGCGACTCGGTTTGCTGAGAGGCTTCGATGATGTAGCGCCACGATATGTCGTCTTCTCCGATAGGTAAGCAGGCATTCGCGCGCCAAATCAATCTGTTTGCGCGCGGATTCGTGGTCAGCCATTTCGGTAGTACAGCACCTGCGCTGGCTATCAAACGCGCAAGTCGAACCAGCGGGATTGCAAGACCAGTCGCTATATCTGGGCGACCCATGGAGTCCCAGGATGCAGCAACGAGATTATAACAGTCCAGAAGAGAATCTTGCCTCTGATCCTCCGGCGCGTTGGTACAGAGTGCTGTGTTGATGAGGGCAGGGATAATGGCTTGATCAAGGACGGAAGTTACTGTGAAGGCACCGGTGGGTTTCTGCTGCCAGAGTATATGCAAGCCAGACCATATCTTCATCATGAACGTATTAAGGCGCTCGGGCGGTTGGTCGCATAATGCTTGCCAGTTAGAGGCCACATCGAAGGATCCGTGTCGGTTCAGCTTGGGGACCACTACATAACGGCAAGTTGGGCAGGCATTTGTGTTTCCCCTACCGCCTTTGAGCCATCTCTTGATGCACTCATGACCGAATATATGCTTGCAGGGAAGTGCCACAGGATGGTGGGTCGCACTAAAGTGGTCAGTACAGATGTTGCAGGCGTCTGAGGGATGCAGTTGCGTATTGAGGAAGTTTTCCATGCCTACTTGACCGGGGTGTGCAAGTCGGTAGAAACTGAGTCGAGCGATCTGATGCTAAGGGCTTGTAGTTAGTAGACATGTTGGCGGATATGCATCAGGTGGGTGAATTGGTTTGCAGTGAACGAGCGATTGTGAACGAACAAAGGCATGTAAGTTTGCAACTTCACTGCTCTCCATCGTGTGAACCCCGATATCAATTGTAGCAGCTAGCTCATAACAAGAGAATGAAAGTAGCCTTCGATCTTAGACTGAGGCTTCGCTGTGAAGACGGAAGTTGGGCTATCTGTGCTGTTGATCAATTTGGTCGTTTGAGTTCCTGATTTCCTGTCGAAGTTCGACGACTACAAACCCTTTCACGACAGAGGGCCTACGTCTCGAACATCGAGTGTCCTCTACGCTTTCAATGAGAACCTAGGGCAATCACGGCTTCCATCGCCAGCCCGGGTGCTTCCACTCGAGGTTGGTCGCCTCATTTACCAGGAATGATGCGAGCTCTCTCTGCGCTTCTGCCTCCTTCTTATCCCTCTTCTTGTTATCATGTGTCATCCAAAACTTAGTACAAATCGCGAGGATGGTCCATGTTACAGCACAACCCAGATTAATACCGTTGCCAATTGCATAACGGGGAGAGTCACCAGGTAGATACGTCCAAGTCGCGATAAGGGCGCCGACGTATCCAAAGAAGACGTTTGTCCCAATTGCAATGCTTCGTGCGGAGTCGGATAGCACGTTTGCGCTAACTTGAGCGTTCGTCATTGCGCCCAACGAGAAACAAGTTGACGCGCAAAGGAAAACAGCCGCGTACCGCACACTCGCGTTCATGGTCGCGAGGAAGATCGCGTACCCAGCAGCCACAAATAACCCCGTAAGTGCAATCAGCGTCTGACGGAAGTTCATTCGCCAGCTTACAGCTGTGATCAGGATAGTGCAAACCACACCGACAATGTACGGCGGAACCGTCAAGAGTTGTTGTTGGACGACAGTCCGACCCGGATAGATGGTGCGAATGATGGTTGGCAAGAAGAACGAAATAGCTAAGACAGTGATACTGTCCAGCAGAAAGATTATCGATATTGCAAGCGTGACGGGATTGGAGAAGCCGCGCTTAAGCCTCGAGGTATCGATGCTATCGAGCAGTTCAGCCTGACCGAGACGCTCGGACCTGACCCTGTCGATTATTATTCGCACTTCTTCTTCGGTCATCCAGCGTGCGGTTTCTGGACGGTCGGTCAGTGTGACAAAGGCCACCAAAGCAAGAGCAATGGTAACGATGCCTTCGACGGCAAAGATCCTGTTGCTTGTTATTCGGCGACTCGTAGCATTAAAGGGGTTTGTTTACATTTGCCAACCGTGGAGCGAACCGACAGAGTTCAACTTGAGGATAGCCGAAGCGATCAGGCCACCAAAAGCTCCAGAGAGTGGAGCCATGCTTATCCATAGCCCAAGCCGAAACGTCAACTCAGACCTCTTATACCATCGTGAGAGGTAGTAAGCACATCCAGGCATTACGCCAGTCTCGAAGACACCCAGTAGGAATCGAACAGCACATGCCTGCGCGCGGGTTTGTACGAAGGCTGTCGCTAAGGACATAGCGCCAAAGCCGAGCGAGGTGAGTGGCAGGAACCAACCGGGACCTGTCCTTAGATCAGATGCCAGTTAAGGACTGTCGTCATGAAGCATACCAATCAACTTGCAGCAGAGCGCCGCTGGTATCTCGAAGACGATATAAGACACATAAAACACAGACAATAGGACGTTGTAGTCGTAGCCTTCAAGCTTGAGATCCTTTTCTAAACCAGCGAGACGGGCATTACCTGTTGTCGTCAGTCGATTGGTACGGACGAGTTATCCGCGCGACGGAGTTACCAATGTTTGTACGATCAATGAAACACATAAGGTAGAGCAAAATGACTGTGGGTAGGACGCAGAGATCTACCTTGATCAACAGCCTTCTTTCCCGGCGGCGTGTCGACTCATTCGGATTTGTGTCGTCGTGTCGCGGGTCAACTCTCGTTATCTCACCGGCGTGCTTCCGATCCATATCCGCAAATTCTAAAACAAGGTTCGAAAAAAAGCAATTTGAAGAGAATGACGAAGACATTCCTTATTAGGGCGGGGTACTTATATTGAAAAAAGCCAATACAGGCTTGCATGGCATCTGCAGCAGCGACTGCAGATTATGGTGGTACAGACCGGGGCTCGGTGCTAGCTACAACGGGCCTAGTATATCAACAACGAGGTATCTACAACCGCGCAGCAAACCTCACGATATCTTCATCACTACCATCTGTTCAAGCCAAAACAACTCAGCGCATTCACAAGATGTTGATCTGGTAATCTATTGCTCCGATATCAACAGAGGGAGGTTCGCCACAGACTCTAGCGCGCGGTATGGCGAGTTACCTTCTGGGACATGATACGGATGTTCTTCTCTTGGCATCTAGCATGATCCTAGTGCATTATCAGGCATGCCTTCGGTCATCCAGCTGTTTGCGCGTGTGAAAATATGGTGATCAATTTTGTAGGAGATAATTCAGTCGAATTTCTATTGATGCGCGGCTGCTGTGGTTCAAAAGGAGCTGTGTTGACGCCTTTCTTTGTTACCAATACAATATGATGACTCAAATACAATTCACCTCGACTTCCGCTGTTGTTGGTATAAGCAAGTACCTTCCGAACGCACTAACAGTGAATCTCAGCTTACCTAACAGGTATGTACTTATTGCAGCACATGCGATGTGGGAATTATTCAATAGGGCCGGCTTCTCGTCGGGAGAATGTACCATTGCAGTTGCGATTCTCCTATTGGCAGGTAGCAATTTGTAAAAGTAAGTTGTATTACCAAACTTGTGAGTGGCTCACCGCCATGGGAAAAGATTGGAACCATGGTTATCGATATCAGTGAATCGATGCATAATGTTCATCAATAAAGCAGACGTACTTCTCATCGATCATGTCCCAAGAGAACTGTCTCCAAATTCCTCGTATACAAGAATTGCGTCCGTTCCACGAATGCATCCGAGCCACATCCACAACAACATGGCATCCACCATGTCAACCATATTAACCATGTTCAGCAAAGTCGTCGCCTTCTTCACGTGGGAAAAGTCACCATCATCCACTTTCCGCATCACCGCGCTAGTTGCACCTACAACATCACAACAGTACCGCTCCGACTCCAACTTCTCACACGCTGACCTGCTCGGTATCGAAGAGAGAATCACATTCGATGTCGACTGCGACAAGGTTCCTGAACAACTCCGCTGCAGCTGTCTCGCGTCTGGAAACGAATGCACCGCGAAACACCTAGAGGTGCACTACGTGATGGAATGGGCTGCTGGTAGTATCATGGAGAATGAAGAGGTGGAGATTGGAGGAGAGATAGTGCGAAGGGAGAAAAGAGGACGACCCAAGATTTGGGAGGGATGGTGCAAGAATGGCGGGTTGGTCTATCTGGGGCCGACAGAGAGGATGAGGTGTATTGAGGGGTATTATGAGTATCTTAGGGAGCAGATGAGGGCAGATGGGATTAAGAGGACGAATAGTTGCGAGTGACTATGCAACTCGATTTCATATATGCTGTGGGTGGGCAGGCCGAAATATTCACGGTAGTATTAGCGCATCACCGTCACTGCCAATCAAGCATTGGTGATTGTCTTACACAACGATTTCGTTTGTCTCCCATAGCCCCCTTCACACCGAGCGTCACGCGCGAATACTGATGTCACAAAGTCTTTGTTCATCAGGCGCACACACGAGCTCAGCCGCTTTTTCCTTCTCACTTCTCGTACCAAGTCTCCTGATACGGCGCTGCTCTACTTCGTGCGAGCCTCAGGCATGCATCGGCTGCTTACCTATATCTGAAATTGGCTGAGCCAAGCCCACAGCGCGAGGTTGAAGATGTCGGTACCTTACTTTGACCCTTTAGGCGAGACAGAGCCGAACACTACACGCTATACCCTGACAGTCATGGTCCCACCTAGACCGCCGCCACGCTGGTTGCCCAGCATATTCACGAACAAGCCATCTACTCACCCAGGGAAGATCGATGGACACAAGCTACCCGAATCAAACAGCAACTCCAACTTTGATCTTTTCGAACTCAAAGACATCGATGTTCTGGCCACCAAGGCCGTTGCCATCAAGAGTGCATGGTTTCCGGCCGAAATGAGGTGTGCGCATGTTCGGAAGAGACGGTTGTGTGAACAAGGTTGTTACTTTCTAGAGAAGGGTGGAGACGTGACAAGATGGTGGTGCAAGAGGGAGGACTGTGAAGGACATGTGTACTGTGGAAGAGTCATGACGGATGATAAAGGAAGAAGTTGCTTTGGCAAGAAGGGAGGGAGAATGGTATGCTTAGAAAGATAGCCTTAGCCATCTCTTCATTGAGTCTCTTGATAGGGCAATACAACAAGCAAAGATATGATCATAATGGTATTATGGAAATGTTTGTTAAGCGACGATGCGTAAGTATGTATAGGGTATTCGCTAAGTCAAAACTTGTTTGGGTTGTACGGCAGGAGGTAAAAGTCTCGCTCCTAAATCTCTACAAGAAGAAAGCAGCAACAGCGGCACCAAGACCGGCCAATGCTGGGACTTGGATCATCTGGGCAGCACCAGTGGCTTGCTCGAGAGAGCTGGAAGTTGCAGAAGGTCCGGAGCTGGCAGCAGCCTCTGAGTCGGAAGCGGTGGCAGTGGCGGATTCAGAAACAACGGAGGTGATGGTGGAGCGGGACGCTGTGACAGAAGCGCTGCCAGCGGACACTGATGCGGCCGCGGACGCACTAGGAAGCGGATGATCGACGTTGGTAACGACGACAGGAATCATGTTGAAGTAGCCCTCAGGAAGAACCGTAGACATTGAAAGAGCGGCGTCCGCGCCATCAGGGCATAGGTCAGAGGCATAGTCGGGGTCGGCGCATACAGAGCTCATCGCATCTTCGAGACCCTTTGTAGTCATGGTGCAAGTCGCTTCGGCCTCGTCGGTGTTCTGACGTGAGCACTCACCCAGAATGGCAACAGTGACGCCATAAGCAGAAGCTGATGCTTCGAATCCGTAGTAGGTGTTACCTCCGACAGTAATCGTTGCGGGAACATCCGCCTAATCGCAGTAAATCAGTGAATGTGGTCGATAGAGTTGAACTCATTGCTACTCACCAGTGAATCCTCCATAGTAGCAGCTTGTATGTCCAAAGACAGGGTTGTGCGGCCGTTGTCAGCGTTGACAAGGGAGGCTTCGTATTGCATATCGTTATTCTCCAGACCTGGCATCCAGAATGATTCGGTTGTTATGGCCGCAGCGGATGAGGCGAAAAGCGCCAAGGATAAAAGCTTAGACATTGTGCTGTTGGTATTGAGAAGAGTGAAAGTGCTGTGTAATGATATATTAAGTTTAAGTCTTGGAAATGTTGTAAGGAACGACAGACAGTAACGAGTGATGCTTGACGATGACAAGAAGACTCGACGAGTATGGGATATCCAGTCTACTTATTGGGAGGATTTGGAGACTGATCGCTTAACCTGACAGCGCATGATGCGGGAGGCCTAACCCGCGCTGGCCCCTGAAAACTATATGAGCCGCTGTTCCAGGCACACCGGTATCTGATATGGTCTAGCTGTGGTCTATTTACGCGACTGTTGCCTAAAAGAAATTGCTCGTAAATCCTCCGCATAGTCGTTCGGGTGGAGCAGAGCATGCTGCAGAGTGACGTCGATAAGCCGTGAGGCACGCACAGAGCCACAAGATAACGCTCTCAAGCTCTCACACTCGATCTGCAACGTAGTCCTACTGACTCAAGCTTCGTGTGCTCAGTACTTGTTTCTGTGTTTGTCGTCTTGGTGTAACGGTGGTAATTAGATGTTTAGACTTCGCGCGCAAAGATTTGACAGGCAGGCGAACTTTGTGGCTTGCATCTTGGGCCCAAGCGTGTTTCGGGCGGCGCTCTCTGAGCCAGTCATATGGATTTCAGCGAGCTGGCAAGCGAGATCCCACATGCCAGCCCTATGCAGACTCCGGGCGTTCGGGTGGGTCGTAGATTCCGAGGGCGCGATGAGGGAGAAATTTCGCAGACGTGAGCATGCAAACAGGCACGGGAAGAAAGCGGACATGCCAAGCGCCGCTGACATAACAAGAATGTGGGAGCTCGGCAAGTTTCTCCACAGCCTCGCGAGTATCGTTACACAACATACAAGTTTTCAGCACGATAATGGCCGTTGTAGCACGAAGACGATTACCAAAGAAATGTTCAAATTACAACACAGCTAGGGGTATCGCGCTCAAAGAAGCAATATAACACAATACAGACGCCGATCCTGTGCCACTCAACCACGTCAGCCATGTTATCCGGGTAAAACAAGCTCGCCAGCCCAATACACCAAACCCCCTATTCGACCCCGTCCTCAGACCGTTCATCGTTGTTTCTACGATGACCATCTGCCGTCACTACTCGGTCGATGCGCACAGGCTCAAAGTCGTCAGGGAGACCTTGGTAGTAGCATCCGTCTTCTCCTCCATCAGTCGAGAGCCGTCTCATTTGCGGTCATTTCAGGCCTCGTCTTGGTAGTACTGAGCGCCACGGCGCATACCACTCGAGAAGTTGTAGTCATCATCGTCGTTATCTCTTGCGCGAAGGAGTTCCTTGGACCAACCCTGGAAGGGCTTCTTGAGCGCCGCCCTCAAAGAGGAAGAAGTCGCAAGCGCATGATGTTGGCTTGACGAGGAGCGCTCGACTGGCGCTGTTACAGAAGAGCTGCGACTTGATGGCTTGGAGGTTTGCGCGACCATGTTGAGAGTACAATTGAGTGTAAGATTGGATGTTCAGGCGAATTGGAAATTCGTAAGTGTGGCGAGAGAGAAGTGACGATTGCTAATGTTTGCTTGCTTGATGAATAGTTTCCTTCAGGCTGCTGAGTACCGCCTCAATATATACTCGTCTTGTTGCAAAGTCGAAACTCATCGGTCCCAACAATTGTACGGCCGAGTCATCGCCGAAGAGCCTCATCCAAATAGACTGCATTTATCGATACAAAAGACCCACTGGAATCATGCATTTTCAAGATTCTGTTTACCATGATTGGTCAAAAACTCGACTTTCTCGATTCAGCTGGAACGAATTAGGGAGTCTGTGGCAAATCGGGTACAACTCGGATTTTCGGAGATGATCGGCGAGGCTCGAATCGGGATACTTCGGAATACACGAGTCTCGAGGACGCTGCCAAGGACACCAGACAATCACAAGCACGTCAAGACATGACCAAGTGGAAATGAAGAATTCATTTCTTCTAGGGCTAACTAGTTGAGTCTCGCATAGGAGAGTCGTTAGACGGACTCGTAGCAAGGACCTCTGCCCAAAAGCACGCCTGGCGTAACGATCATTCTCAGCCACTTCAACAAGCTCAGTCAGCTAATAGTAAAGCCTAGAAGTACTCACGGGAGGTGTTTCCTGCTTAGCGTCACTTGCATCGTTGTCAAATACGAGTATCACCTAGGCGAACTCTAATCACTCATTGCAACCCTTGCCTCTACCCGTCTAATAGCGTCCAGACATTCGACTAGGTCTTGCTGCGCCAGTGCGTTGGTGTTTATGGCTACGCGCCGCGCCGGGATCAGGGCCCTTCACTTGTTGAGCAGTTCGAGTTTCTTTACTTCGTCGGTCGAATCGTCGTGTTCTTGCTTCGCTCGCTTGATCGCTGCCCCGATTTGATCCATTTGGAGCGCCGACTCCTCAATCACGGTGTTGTATCTTCCAACGAGCGATTGTAATTGCTCCAGATATACCTTCATCTCTCCAGAGCGTGCACTCAGGATGAATTTGGTGCGGCACATAGGGCAGGTCGCGTCTTCATTCTTGTGAAGCTTTGTGTGCAGCCAAGTGTATAGGCAAAGCTTGTGGAAAACGTGGGGCAGCTGACAGACCTTGGTTTGGACTAGGGCTGTGCCTGAAACGTACGACGCTTGCTTGACGATCTCTATCAAATCAACCTTCTCAGAGGCGCCGCAAATGTCGCACTCGGTGCCATGCATGACATAGTGGTCATCTTGAAGGTCATCAACGCTCTCATTAAAGAATGCGTCGAGGCTCGGGCTAGTTGTCATGTCGTTGGGCATGCCGTGTGAAGTCGAAGCTTAGTTCAGCTGGAGAGTTGCACACTGGGAGTACACGTTGGGAGTAGATTTTAAGTGGTGTGGTTGATATTGAGAAAGACAGATGGACCATCGTAGTAAGAAGAACTTACCCTCACAACGTAAGTGAAAACTGATAAGCACGGCTGAGAATCTTTCTCAGATTCCCTTTTCACTTTTGTAAGACCTTCCAAGATACAGCATGGATACGAACAAGCTCGTAGCCTGGCTTCTATAACCATAGAAGCTCGGACGTTGAACATGATTTCGCTGATGAGCCTCCACTTCGCGGGGTGGAGAGTCGAAGTGGCTAAATAATTGCCTTACCTATCTATGGCTGGAGGAAACACAAGTTATGTCACTAGCAGCTCTGGGTGTCGTTCCTCGAGCCCGGAAACACAAGATGGAAGGCCCATCAGACCGTTCAAAGAGAGGAGACGGACTATCTTACGGAAAGTTCTATGAGAGAGGATGGTAAATCCTGGATCGAGAGAGGCTGAATTCAGGGAATTGTTCTTCAAGACTGACCAGAGAGCTGGATAGAAGAGATATTGGGTCATGAAAATGGAGGGCGCATTAGTACCGGTTACAACTCGAATAGAATCAATGAGATGATAACCGAAATTTGTTCTCGTGAGAAAGTAGCTAGTGGAATCCAGGACCAGATGATGCACCGCCGGTGCCGTGTACATCTGCAGCTCACACATCACCTCTATACATTTTGTTCGACTCCTTGAACGTCCCATGAAACCCAAAACTCATCGGTCCGTCCATCTCCGCCCTTCCAACCTCCTTCAGATCTTTCGCACTGAGCACGAGCAAGTAGCTCTTCTCCGCATATCCATCCAGAACCACACTCAACAGCACACCATCGTCTTCCTCCACGCCTTCGGGATCAGCGACGAAGATGGCTTCGCCAGACGTATGACCCTCTTGTTCCCAGAAGATAACTTCCTGGGTCTTGTTGTCGAACTTGACAAGGCCGTCAAAGAACGAGGATTTGAGACGGTCGGCACATCCATACGTATAGCGGTGAGGTCTTGTCAGATATGCGGGGTTAAGGGTAGGTAATTCCATTGACTTGAACTTCTCAGCCTGGAAGACAAGTTCAGCGGGCATTGGAGTAGAGACACCAGCATCAACACTAGGAAGGCGGAACTGCGCTTGCATCGGCAGGCAGGTAATGCGCTTCTCGCCCTGGTAGTCTGGTGTGTCGATGGAAGAGATAACGTTATCGTAGTAGAAGCGCTTGATGACGTCTAGATTTTCAAACATGCTAAGCTCGGTGATGATGTCTGTTTTGCTGGGATCATAGGCTGACGGCTCTTCCCAGGCGTTGATACTGTGGAAGCAGAAGAAAGGGTCGCTCTCGTAGGTTGCTACAAGTCCTTTGCCGTGTCTACGATCGATGACGTACCATGTGGCTTTGGAGTTTGAGTCGAAGGGTGCGATAGAATCGACGACGTTCTTGTTGTACATGAGTGAAAGGCCACTCCATGTGATATGACTGTTCCAGACACAAAGTATGACATAGTTTTCTGACAGAAACAGTGAGTGGATATATGCGGGCGTGCCATGGAATGTGGCAAGCACCTGTGTCTCGCCCGAGGATGCTGAGACGCGGAAAATGCGGTAGGTACTTTTGTATCCAAAGTCGAGATTGAAGTTGTACATATCACCTGTCCTAGGATCGGACTTGGCGTGAGCGGCGGAGAAGGGCCCTTTCAACTCTGGATGGAGAGATTCTTGCGAAGCGTAACCTCGCGGCTCTAAAGTCTCTGGGTCGATCTCTTTGATCGCTGCGGAATCTGTTCGGGCATGTAGAGTTTCTATCCCGCCAGTGTGTCCATTCGCCCTGGGCTTCGTGCCGTCGGAGAGTTTGTCGCTTCCGGGCATGTTGATAGACAGTGTAACGCCAACGTTACGTTCGCTAGGTGTTGATACGAACATACTCATGAGTTTTCTGAAGAAGCTTTCACATGGATCACGCTTTGATGCGAATGTTGTGCTGTCAAGCCTGCCAGTTCTGCGAACGGTCTCGAGATACTCATCAACTGTGCGTCGAGAGCGGTATGTAACTTTTGCTGGGCCGTTGGCGTCCTGGAAGTCTACCTGGAAGCGATGCACGCATGAGAACCCATCAAACCAATGTTTTGCTGCCCAGATCTTTCCATCATCTGTCTTCGCCTTGTAGCCGAGTGGCCCTGTCCGGTAAAGTACGCCTGCCGCATAGCGTGGGATAGTACCTTTAACGGAGAGTTCGACAGGTTCATGCTCCTCGTAGTCTGTATCGAAGCCTGCCGTGTTGGGCCAGATATCCGTTGTTGCGACCATGTTGGCGATCGGTTTTCCAGCTGCGCGGGACGTGGGCGGTAACACAGCAGTAAGGTGCTTTATAATAGCTTAAGAGGAAGATGTAAGGGTTGTACAAAGTAGGTTTGGCCTAACAGTACGGCTAGGCCAGTGGCGATGACGCTAGTCAGGCAAGCGTAACCAAAAAGATGCAATGAGCCGACTGGATGAAGCCACGTCGAAATAAGAAGCAAAGTTATTGGAATGATTAGAAATTCCTTCTGAAATAGATATATATAAAGACCTGTGGGAAATTCCCAGGCTCAGCGTCGTCACACACGTTCAGGAGAGCCTCGTGCGCCGGCCGGCAATCGGCACATACTTTACGTACGTATCGTAAACAACAGAAACATTGTTCATTTGCTGATGCAGAAACAAGGACGAACACGGCTTCCGATGCCGTTTGTAACGGCCGTAAGCAATCTTTCCCCAACATGCCAAACGATGCCAAGGACACGTTCTCCAGTCACAGATATTTGGTGGCTGTGCTGTTGACTCCCCCTTACTGAAAGACATGCAGGATTTCGCAGATATCGGTCTCGGTCTCCGTAAGTCGTGAGGCCAGATAGACCATACGGACATGGCGGAAAGGCGGGCATGTATGAGTGTCCAAACTCACATTGCGTAGATGTTGCAGGCATCGTTCAATGTTGAAGGACACCCTTGTCGCATAATCGCCCCAGATGCAGATTAGCACGAACGCAGTACTAGCGCTCAGCCCTACGGCGGGCTTTGGCAGTTGCATCATCAATTTGGAACTCGAGATTGTCTTTCACCCAAGTCACATCTTCAACGCCACGACCATCATTGCTTCCGAACAAACAACGGTCTGTTCGAGTATCGGAACCGTCCTCCTCTCCTTATATGGACCGCTAGCGGCTGTCAACTGCTACCGAACAACCACCGCGCGCAAAAAACCCCACCTCGCTTTGTTGTTCAATACACTCCACCAACTCGTAAACCCCAACCACACAAACACAAACGTACGACACGATGGGGGCCATATTCTCCCTTCCTTTTACGATCCTCAATCTCCTGTTGCCATTCACGCGATCCGACACGCCGTTGTCGCAAGACCTCTTTCATACAGCCGTCCTATGCGGAACGTTATATTTCGCCCCACAAATAGGCGAATGGTACAATGCGCAACGGCAAGCAGCAGAGACAGGATCAGGCCAAAGAGAAGACAATGAGGACACGAATCGCCCGGTCGAGCAAGCGACCAGAAACCGAGGCGATACACGAGAACAAGAACAAGGTGAACAACTCCCTCTAGACGAACGTTTGGTCCTTCAAGACGACGGCACAGAACCCGCGCGACCACCCCGAGCACCCACTCCACCACCCCACCAAGCCCACGTCGAAGATCTCCCCGAACCACACCATGCTCAACAACGCAACCACGAAGCACAAGAAGCCCAACTCCCCGACGATGCCTTCGCCCCCGGCCCCGCAAACCCCCACCACAACACAACGCAAACCGCCCGCCCCCAACGCAACGCGTAGTCGGTACCAAAAAAGCTAAATCACTCGCCCGAAAAGACCAACAACGCGCCTACAACGAATGGCTCCGTTCCGAGGCAGAGATGAGGCGCCTCCAAGAAGCCGAAGGCCGCGAGGAACGTGAAGCAGCTTCTGCAGCGGAAAAGGCTCGACGAGCAGCTGTAGAAGAAGAAATTCGGGAAAGAGCGAGACAAGAACGGGAGGAACGGAAGGCAGAGGAGAAGCGGGAAGCGGGTTTGGAGGCTGAGAGGAGGGAACGGGTGGTTACGTTTGTGAAGGAGAAGATGAGGGAAATAGGGGCCGTGGATCTTGTGGATGCGGCGTGGAAGGAGGGTAAGGATAGGGTCTGGGTTGAAAGATTGATCAGGGCGAGTGGGCTTATGCAGCAGTTGCAGAAGGAAGGGGGGCATGTTATGATTACGGGGCGGGATTGGCTTGTTAGGATCGACGAGGATGTTATGGCGAGAGCTTATGCAGAGGCCGAGCAACTTGGGGAGAGGAATGGTGGTAAAGTCGGATTCGAAGAGTTTGGAGGGATACTAGAGAGGGCGGTCCTAGGGAGGGCGGCCGCTTAGATGCATACCTGACGTTTGAGCACGATATACATACAGAGAGTGCAGATATAAGATACCCATACATGAATTTGAATAGTACGTTGAAGTCTCTCAAGATGATGTGCACAGCAGGCGCTATGGCTTCGCCGATGGAGTGATTATTCACTGCTATGGAGCTTCCTTCCAACAGCGACTCTGGTCTCTTTTCAGCCAGTCTGTGGCCATCAACATCACCTCGCACGCAGCAACTGCTCATTTGAACGTGGTATCGTATTGTCCATTTTTGTCATGCAACCATGAAAGAGGTCTTATTCGCCTAGGAAAGCCATGCCATGCATAAGATCCCTCATCCCGTCCGATCAAAATACGACCAGAACAGCCATTCGAAAGAACTCCTCCCAGAGACACCATGCACACCCATACACAGAACGCACGCCCTTATCGGTTGGACTTGGCGACACGCTCGAGCTCATCCTTCTTCTTGATGGCGTACGAGTTGCTGCTTCCCTTGGCAGCGTTGATCAGCTCCTCAGCAAGGCACTCGGCAATGCTCTTGACGTTGCGGAAAGAGGCCTCACGGGCACCGATGGTGAGGAGGGAGATACCCTGGTTGACACGGCGGAGGGGAGAAACATCGACGGCCTGGCGACGGACGGTACCGGCGGAACCGATACGGGTGGAGTCTTCACGGGGACCGCAGTTGACGATGGCATCGACGGCGACCTGGATGGGGTTCTGGTCGGTCATGATGTGGATCTGCAATTGTCAGCCTTCTCCTTACGCGCATTCCGTGCCACTTTCGCGGTCCGAAATTCTGGCGACTTGTAGACGTACGATCTCGAAAGCGTGAGCAACGATACGGACAGCCATGAGCTTCTTTCCGTTGTTGCGGCCGTTCATCATGAGCGAGTTGGTGAGACGCTCGATGATGGGGCACTGGGCCTTCCTGAACCGCTTGACGGCATATCGGCCGGCGGAGTGTGAGATGTAGACAGGCGAGCGGATCTGGATGTAGTCGCTGCGGCTTCAGTTAGCCGAAGGTCTCGCAGCGCAATACAAAGTATCCAATGCCACCATTGTCCCTTTATGTAGGTATGCGGCGCGATATCGTGGGGGAAACGTACGTCAATGAGATGTCGCGGACCTCGACCTCCTCGTAGGACCACTGCGAACTGTTAGTTTTGCGTGTGTGAGCGGGAATCGTAATGCGCCTGCCTTGTTGAACAGCTTAACGCTGCCCTGCTCGTCGGTGACATCCTTGGGAAGGATGTTGATACCGGTGGGGTTCTCGACCTCGATTTCTCCGTTGTCAGACATGATTGCGGTTGTCGGTGTGGGAGGGAGAAGGAGGGTTGGGCGTCAAAGTTCGTAGTCGCTGTCGATGAATACTGAAGTCAGTCCTTGGAGTGGTGGGCATCGAATTTCGACTCGCTTGATCCGCCAATAGTGCGCTAGTGGGGCTTGGCGGCGTTGCGCGCCTGCCATCTGTGAGCCGACAGCACTAGAGCCGACATCCAATACCTCACCAACTTCTCATGAGAAGAACTCCATTCTTCCTTACCTGCGTGCATTTCCACACTCAGCATACAGATAAATGCTAATAACCGAGGAAAACAATGTTCAAGATCACGGCCTTCTCATTTCTTGCAAAGCCAGTGTTGTATAGGATACCAAATAGCAGGAGCGGAAGACATCAATACTCGATTACAATATTGTAGAAACTAGCAAAAAGCACAACTGTGGTATATAACGCAGTCGCTGCTCATCAAAGCCAATGATGCATACAACCCAAACGCCAGGTAGAATTCAAAATGCAGCAAGAGCCTCCAACGCCATGCAATGCCGCTAAGCGCGAGGTAAAGTCGCAACGGGGAAAATCAATGGTATCACGACTCTCGCTGCGCTCTCGTCAGCATGGCAGCCACTAATCACTCTCAAAGACCTCCTTTCCTGATCGCTTATCTTAGCTTCCGCGATACACTTCGTACTCGAGTCACAGGCGCACTGATGTCTCTGCGGTCCTTCGCACCTTCGACCATCTGCTTCATTGGCGTTCCGTGACCAGCGGCCATGCTTCTAGCACGTCCTCTGCGTTCACGGATTGCTGCGAGAGCGGCTTCTCGGTCGATGCCCAGCTTGTTGAGTGACAGTTCACCCAAGACAGGCGTCTGTGCATTGGCTGCAGCATGTGCTATAGTTGAAGGAGTCATAGGCCCTCGGCCGGGCTTGAATGCCGGAGTGGCAGGAGAGAAGTGAAGAGGGATGGTAGTGGTGGTGGTGATTGTGCGGGTGAGATAGGGAGTCGCAGGACCTGTAGGCTCCCGGTCCGGCGTCGGTGGTGACATATCCTCATCTTCGCTGTCATCGACGGCATCTTCGTGGATGCTGATGTCTACGGCCTTGCTCTCCCTACGAGCAGGAAGAACAAAGTCTACCCTCGATGCTGGGCGAGACTGTGGTAGAGATACCTCAGCAGGAAGGACTGAGTTGCGCATGTTGGCATTGTCCGCCGGTGCATCGGTCATCTCAACTACGGGCAATGGTTCTGCAGGTGTTGTCAAGTCTGTCGATGGGCGCGACTTCATGGGAGAGGGCACAGAACGGAAGGTTCCTGTGTCAGGGGAGAAGGCGACAACTGTCTCAGGCTCCTCGGCCTCTGTCTTGACTACGACGTCTTCCGGTGGTGTGATGGGGCGCTCATTCTCAACAGACTCCTGCTTGATCATTACGTCCTCCATGAGTTCGTCTCCGTGGTTGCTAGGCGGAGGTGTGGAAATGGGTAGCGAGACCTTGATGCGCTGCATCTCAGCTTCTAGGGAGTTGTCGTGAACGTAATGCTTTCCGGTGTTCTCAGCAATGCGGCAAGAGCAGCACTGGAACTGGCATTCCATCTTCATGAAGTCGATCTGCTCTTCGGCGCGCTCGCGGGCACGCCTCTCTGCCGCAAGCTCCTGCTGAACGAAACGCAGATCAACTGCGTTCTTCTTTGGAGACACATTTTCTTTGTCGTCGTCCTCACGCGAGATGTTGCGTGGCTTGCGTGGTGATCGAACGGGTGACGCGAATTCGTCGGTCTCTTCGCGGTCGGCGGATGGGAGCGGTATTTGGCCTTCGGCAGCGATGCGTAGGACCTCCTCCTCTTTCAAACTCGTCTTAAGAGCGTCGCGTTCTCCCTCTACAAGGCCCAGCTTTTCTGACAGTGTCTGCACTTCTTCGTTCAGTCGGTTGGAGACACTCTCAATCTCAAGTTGCAGGTTATACACCTCGTTCTTGTACTTGGCGGCTTCATCGGTCTTGAACTTGACATCCGACTCGACCCGCTGTAGGCTGCGCTGGAGCCCCTGCATCTTAGACTGGAGCTGTGGTATCATCGCGGAAGTCCGTAGCTTCTCGTTGTTGGCATCGATGAACTCCTTCTTAGCGTGACGATATTTGCCTTCGTAGACTTGGCTACGTCGCTCTGCTTCCATCTGAAATCTATTAGTCGCTGAGATAAATGCACAAGGACATAATGTACTTACCGCCCTAGCCCGGTCACCCCTCCACTTCTCTTCGTTTTCCTTAAAAATCTTCTCCCACTTTTTGATGGCAGCTTTGCTCGCCTCGCGTTCCTTCTCGTATCGTTCCTTGGTAATGGCCTCCCCCAGTGACCCGCTCGCGTGCTCGAGTTCACTCTTCAGCTCATCAATGCGAATGTCGCGTCTGCTCAGTGCCATTTCCTGTTCCCGTTCCTTCTTGGCATGTTCCTTCTCGATCTTGTGCAACTTCTCTGCATGTCGTATTCTCTCCTTGTCGAGCAGTTCCTTGAACCGCTTGCATGCTTCTTTTGGGTCCTTAACCTCGAGGTTCTCGAACATGCCTGCGAGTGCTGTGACGGAGACATCGGAGTCGGTTCGGCGGTGTGTATGTCGTAGCGGCGAGTGGGGACGGAGGTTCGGCGTAGATGGCGATAGGACTGGTGATGACCCCCTAGAGTCGCCATACGGAGATCTTGAGCCTGCACCGCGGTCGGGGCTAGCAGGAAAGATGGGCATCCCAGGCGAGAAGGGAGCCTTGTTGGGCGAGAGAGGCGGGGGCGGATCCATGGGGACCGGGGATTCTTTGAGGCGCGCCAACTTGACGGTTTGGGGGGTTATGTATGTTGTCGAGGGGTAGCACCTGCTATGAGTTTGATTTTGAACTTTGGTAGTCTAAGGAAGTTGTGCAGCACATCTATGTAATGTGCGGTGGTGCGAGCTCAGACGATAAATGGTAAACAGCGCTAGCCGGCAACGCGACGCTACTTCCTTGCACCATAGCAACGCGCACAGGCCACTTGAACCGCGAACCCCACGTCATCTTCTCCGTTCGTTTGGACAAGCTGGGGGTATACCTTGCTAAGTACAAACGGCTAAACACTATATGTTTTCATTGCCAAAGGAGATCCTTGGAGGTTTTGGCTTCGAGTTTCTTCACAATACTTGCGGGACAGAACAAATTGTATACCTTTAGGCTACCTAGGTACACTCTGCATTTCAGTCACGGCTTAGAATAACAAACCGTACTCGCGAAGCATTGTTGGGTAAACGAATGTATTGAGCAGGCTTTGTAGATAGCACAGCAAACTCCATCAACCAGACCATCATCTCAAAATCAACCTCAAAAACATAGGAGATACACCAAGCGCATTCTACGGCACTTACTCCAGCTTATGACTAGGCCACCGAGCCCATCCCTTAGACGCTTGTGTAGGCTGCTCCATTTAGAACTGCCACATATCCTCCTGTCGACTGAGCTGGCGGCGTGTTATATACCTCTGAAGCGGCGGAAGAAGAGATAGTGCTAGTGATCATAGTGCTGGGCGCCACCGAAGAGTCTGTCATGAAGTCAGCATGTGGGCTTTCCTAGACGAAAGCATCCGAGGATTTCATACTAGATATCGCGGCGCTAGCTGAGGTTGGCACTAGTGTGATGCTAGACGATGAGTACGCTGCTCCGCCTGTTGCGGTGGGGATGGGGTAGATTCGGTAAATTCTGCTGGGGTATGGAACTCCCGCTATTGGGGATATTGGAAGACCATGTGAGGGGTGAGCTATCATCTCGGTCTTAGTAAACTTCCTCAACAATACGGAAAATTGTCAAGAATGGAACTAAACATACTCTGCAGAGTGCTTGAGGTCATCGCCGATACAGGCGCCCCAGATACTTCCGGATATCCCGAGACTACAGGCTGGACTGCGGGGTACTGGATAGTCATGTTTCCCGGTACTAATGGAAGAGGGGAATTTGGAACGTAGACATCTGTCATGAAGCTGATGATCGAAGTGGGGGCTACAGTAAGGACTGGAGATGGTGCCGAATAAGCAGGAGACTCTAAAGGATGTCAGTCTGCGCTGTTCGAATCGATATGTGAAGTTCGGCATAACGAACTCAATGTATTGGAGATGTAGATATCGCTCTCTAACAGGGACGGGCCGATGCCACTTGACGACATATATCCCGTTCCATAAGCTGAAGTCTTGGTGTATCCTGTGAGATTGGCATATACGGTATTGACGCCATGCTTGTCAGGTACGTATTATGCGATACCTGTGCTCCTTGAAGATCGAGCAAGGTAGTAGGGTAGAGTGCTACCGATGCACTCGCATAATTGGAAGCATATGACTTAGGTGTGTCTACAGAGGAGTCAGTCATTCATATCGCAAGGCAGTATCTCCTGAATAATGGAGATGTCAAGAGATGAGAAGGAAGCATTCATACTGAAGGTACTTGCGATAACAGGACCATGTCCACCACCATCGGGTCCAATGGCCATTGATGTGGGAGTAACGGCAGGGTAGCCAGATGTAGCAGGATTTTCGGGAGGTGGCACAGACGATCCATCGGTGTAGCCCATGGCGCTACTTGATACCTTCGAGCTCGAGGAAGGATCCGTTGGATAACCTTGCGTCATGTCAGATTTTGTAAATTAACGTTAGTGTACTTTTTCCTGACCATATATCGTACCGCCAGTCGTTGTGGGGTAGTTGCCAGTTTCCGAGGCGAGCGGCACAATGTTTGAGCCCGAAAGTGTCACGGTCGCGGTCGACAAAGTATTACAAGACGTACTAAGGCTTGAGGTCTCAGGAACCATTGAAGACAAGCCGGTTATAGTGGTCAGGTGTGGATATTCAGTGCCTTGGTAGCCCGAAGGATAGTAGTGTTGGCCACTACCGTCGAATTCATCGGATGTAGGGATCACGGGACGAGCGCCTCTAGGTACGACGCGAGCGGATGTGAAGCTGCTCGTGATCAGAATGGAGAAGAGGGTCGTCTTAGAGAAGTAAAGAGCCATAACCCTGAGTGAGCTGCGCCGATTGTTCGATATTGGACGAGTGTTGGTATAGAAGCTGTGTTCGAGATGAGGAGCGTGTTGAAAGTACTTGAGAGAATAATTGAACAAGAAGTGACATACATATACTTTCACAGCCTGAATGGTATCAAGACATCTCACTACAACAGAGTGTCGCAAGCTATAAACATGTAATGTTAGACCCATTCGTTTCTGCTCCATTCTTCCATATGACTGGCTCTAGGAAGTGTTGTCTTGTGGCGACGTTCGCTTGCCCAAGATTTTGAAGGAGGCGTAATCCATAACCGCCCCAATTGACCCCAAACCTGCAGTCGAAGACTGAGGCACGGGTTTGAGATTGTAGTGATAGCCCCAGATGAAGACCATCAATGCGACCTTAGTGACGGCGTGCAGAAAGACACATCTCATCAACGTAAGTGGTACACTTCCGAAGTACTTGCGGTATTTGGTTGAGGTTTCAAGTTGAGCCAGAAGCTGCGTGGCGCCGCGGAGATACAGATGCCATGACAATAGTACCAGTGTAGTATATTATGACCAACTAACGGAAAGCTTACTCGGTTGCACTCAGATGTTTCCTTTCCTGAGATCTGCAGGACTTCTTTGTGCTAGGCCAGCTCTCGTATTCCGTTATTTCCAGGATTTATCTTTTTCCAAAGCCCAGAATAGATCTGAGATACGCTTTGAACTTTGCTGGGAACAAAAACTACCGTATCGATATACGCCACACGATATAAACCCATGTCCTGCACTCGCAGCAGCGCGTCATAAGGCAAGGCATCTTCAACGCTTCAGGGCAAATGTTACTCGTACCAAGCAACTGCGAAAGGTCTGAAACCGACGAATCATCGTGGCAATGTCAGCGTCATTGCTGGCTGTGGTGAAGGACTGTCGGATGATCTCTGAGGTGTTCGGTCACCGAACGCTAGAGATGGGTGGGGCCGCAGAGCCCCACAGTAGCGCTAAGGCGAACGTATTCTTAATGTCTCTGCCTTGCGGCTTGTAAGTTCGTAATGAGGTTTTCACGTTCTGCGCATGCAGGCTCGGTGGAAATGGTACTTGGTAAGCTTAGATATCGATACCAGAAAACACAAGACAATTGCTTCAAGTCGCAGTCTAATCTACATGGACTCGCAACCTAGCGCCGAGCAACCAATGAGATACATAGTAATCCGAAAACTCCATACATACAACGCTCGCTTGACGAAGACTATTAATAATAAGGGCGCTCGGCTGTTGGTAATGTGTAGTATGTTGTAGCAGTCTGGAAACGCCCGCTCGTAAAGTTTAGGCAACTTTTAGTAACATTGAGAAAGGGATATAGTGGACGTGATCCGATGACGGCAGCATTTGAATCGTACTGGTGACAATGGTATCGAAGTAATCGTACCGAATTCGGTCAAAAGTGTCGAAAAAAAGGGTGGGTACGTTTGCTCATGATCTCAATCAGACTTCCCATGGCTGTCGCTGACGGTTGACTGTGCCGTAGGATCTCGGCTCGTCCTCTTCGAGCAGGCTTTCCATAATTGATCCAACATCGGTGTTGGTAACGGTGATCGCATCTTCCTCGTCCAACCTCTTCCGCATACGGTAGACCTGTACCGTAACGTAGGTGACTAGTGTCGTGCCCACAACAAACGCCGAAGCTGCCAGGAAGATGTTGACGGGAATTGGATTGCCACCAAATGTGCCCTTGGTCAGGGCATCGACTGCAGTCTGCGACAGATTGACCAGACCAGACGTGCAGATGATGGTTCCGTAAACACGTCCGAAGGTAGCGAAACCAAAGACCTTGGTCGCGTAATCAGACATGGCTGAGTAGTACAGCGGACGTAAGAAGACAAATAGGATGACGTTGACATATCCGGCCCAAAGTGCACAAATAGAACCGATGATGCCGATAGCGGAGGTCATGAAAACAATGATCAGGAGGACGCCGGGCGTGCTGACATTATCAAGCAGAGCGCCGAGGAATGGGGTAGCGATAACTCCAGCGAGGGGCAAAGCAACGTCGAAGAAATCGTTGACCTTCTCGGCTAGTTCGACGGAGCCAAGCATGTAGGTGTACTGTTCACGAATAGCTTTTCTGTGTTAGAATGCGCTCGTATAACACTTCAAACAGCTTACTTACTTGCGATTTGGTAGTTCATGCGCACCATCTGGATGACAGTCAAAAGAGTGAGCAGTATGAACCAGGGCGTCAACATCTGATCTTTGGCAGACTTGTTGTGCAGCGCGCCCCAGACACCGGAGTTCTCTAGTTTTTGCTCTGCCTTCTCCTCCCGAATCTTACGTGCCGCTTCATCGCCAATCAGTTCGTCAAGTTTGCTCAATCGCTCCTTGCGACGTGTGCTACGGGCTTTCCTTCGCTTCCAGATTTCGTTGTCGGGTAACTCGTCATCCGAAGAATGTACATCTCGCATGGCATCTTCAGCCCTTTGGATCTTCATCTCAAGCTGTGCCTCAGTCTTGTAGTTCTCCGTTGGTAAGAAGGTCAGTTGCGCGATAACGATTGTTGCCGGAACGATGAGATAGACTAGAAAGAAGGTCTGAGGCTTGAAGGTTCGGTCGCTAGCATCGTAGATAAGCCTGTAGAAGAGGAAAACTGCTGCCGATGCATCGAATGCGCCAGTGACGAGCGCAACGATGCTACCCGCATACTTGGGGAAGGCGTTAGCAATCTGGAAAGAGGGCAGGAAGACAAATGTGCCTCCGAGGGCGAGGAAGAAGTTTCCAATTGTATATCCGTCAAAATGCTCGATCTGAAAAGCGAGACTCATTAGGATACTTCCGACCGCGAGACAGAAAGAACCGATAAGGAAGCAAAGCTTGGGCCCATAGCGATCAAGCAAGGTGCCGACTGGTAAAGCAGAAACATTTGCGGTCGTTGACGCCAGCGAAAAGAAGAAGTTCAATCGGAGATCTTGCTCGAAACAAACTTCAACATCGGCATCCACCTCTTCGGGTGTGCACAAATTTCTGAAAACGCCTTCCTTGATAAGAATTGGCTTCAACGCTGCAAAGCCGAAGACGATACCGCTAGCGAACCAACACGCGAGAACCGTTGCGATGACCTGTGCTGCAGTCGAGTTTTAGTGGTTAGGAACTGGATGTTGTAGGATGCGGCCAAACTTACCGATACGTTTGCCTGTCGGCACCTTGTACGGCGTCAAGCCTCCAGGTTCCTCACCCGCTACGGGCTCATCAGGTTTCGGTATTACATCGTAACTGATAACTCTCCTCACGCTCTTTCCCGGGGCGCTCAAAAAGCCAGCCCCCGATATCGCGCTTTCAAGAGAAAGCCGACGTTCCGCAGCATCCTGTCGGCTAATCTGGCGGTCGACAGGCGGTAAGAACAAATCTACCAACGCCTCCTCGCGATCAGTGCCCTCTTGCTGTGTAACATGCTGAATCAGCGACATGGGAAGTCTGCAATTGGGCGCTCGTTGTTGAAAACGCAGGGCAAATTAAGCGTCAGAGGAAGAGAATCGAAAGAGTCGTGAGGTGTTCGGCTCGTCGAGGGCGACAGAAGCTAGAAAAGCGGGCAGGAGCGGAGTTAAATTGATGCGTAGTACCCTGACACGAGACCCACGATCTAGACATAGCGATCGCGGGGGTCACATGTCACATGCGACACGCTCCCGGCTTCATGGAGCCGTTGAACATGTTGTGTAAACGTCAGTAAACACTTCTGCAACCATGACGGTCGAGTATACCTTCGAGCGGGTACGCTGCATGCTCGCTTACTAGAGAAACGCCGCGAAACGTCTAAAATGGTCGGCGTTGTTGCTATTGATTGGTCGTCCCGCGCACCAAAGTCGGCAGCGAAATCGCCGATCTCCCCATCCATCTTCCCGCAGGTTCCATGAGTTGCAACCTTGGAACCCGGCGCACAGGGTCTTGATAAGAGAAAAGCAAGTAATTTGATATTTGAAACGCGACACCGCAAGTTCGTCAAATAATTCTCTTATCGCTGGCATGTGAGTTCTCTAGGCTTTGCCTAACACGTGAGGTCTACCCTTAACGTAACATTACAATCTGTTTGCTCGGCACATCAATAGAGAACATAGTGTGTACCTTTAGGGTGCGCTGTTGGAGACTCCAATTCGTCATCTATTCCTTGTGGTATATATTCGCATCGAAGTTTGTGGGAAACTGATCTCGTCCTTCAGCATCGCTCCGCACCCAAACCGCAACGCTAGTGCCTGGGCACTTGAACAATCCGTATCCTTCGCTGTCGATCTCAACCTCGCCTTCTTCCCACCCAAGAATATCAGTCCATTTCTCACCCGCGTGCATCTCTCCAACAGCCATCTTGATCTGACCAGGTCCTGCGTTGCTCATAACACACGCTAGACCCGCTTTCCTATCCCATGTTCCACGACGCACAAATCCGATGCAGTTGGCTTCGTTGAAATAGTCTTCTTGCGTTCCGTACGCGAAGAGCTTTCGTGCAAGAATAAGATCAGCAAGCTTTCCGCCGCATGAAGCGGGAGTCTCGTGTGGCTCGGAGAGACCATAGAGGTCACCATAGAAAGGACATGGGTAACCCTCCTGCCTCAGCAGGATGAGGGCATAGGCGAGGGGCTTGAAGAAACCCTCAATCTTGGTCTCCATGACCTGTCCTGGCTGTGTGTCGTGGTTTGTTACGACCGTAACAGCATTCGTGGGTCGCATTTGAACAAGCGTGTTATCGTAGACCTTCCTAAGATCCCCCGACTCGGTTGTGGAGATTGATCCAAAGTTGTTCAAGAGAGGCGAGTCGTAGAGAGCGAACTCGTGGTTCATACCTTCAAGCCAGTCGCTCATCTCCTTTACGTCGCCCGACCAGAATTCACCGACCACGAAGATGTCGTCTCCGCACTGTTTACGCAAATTCTGAATCCACTCGTTTGTAAACCTTGAGCTGAAATGTTGGACAGCGTCTAATCGGAAGCCCTTCAAGCCAATCTCCTTTGTAATCCATACTCCCCAGTTCTTCACGTCTTCCTGAACTTCAGGATGTGAGTAGTCGATGTCGGCGAACATCATGTAATCCGCGTTGCCTTGCTCGTCGTCCACAGATTGCGACCAGCCTTTGTTGTCGCCAAGAATCTTGAAGATGGCTTTCTTCTCGTTGGCTTGATCCCAGTCCGTACCTGAGAAGTGCTCCCAGTGGTACTTCATCTTGGAGTACTGTTCGCCACGGCCCGGGAAGTCGAAACCTAGCCAGCCCTCAATCTCATAAGCGTCGGAGATCTCTTTAGTCCGGTCGTTCTGGTCAACCTCAACAACGCGGCATTTCTCCGTTCTATCAGCGCCGGCTTTGTGGTTCAGCACTGCATCCCAGTAGAGGCCTACGCCGTGTTCCTTGGCAACCTTGGTGAGCTCGAGCAGTTCGTCTTTAGTACCCCATTTGGTGCCTTTCTGGCCTTTTTGGTCAAACTCGCCAAGGTCATACAGATCGTAGATGTCGTAGCCAACGCCCTTGGGGTTTGCGGCTTTGCAGCCAGGAGGTAGCCAGATGTTTTTGATACCGATGGCTTTTAGCTTAGGAAGCTGCTCGGCTAGTCGCCTCCAGTGCTTGTGGTCATCGGGAACGTTCCACTCAAAGCCCTGGAAAAGGGTGCCATTCTCCGGTGTCGGCTTCTGTTCTTGAAGATTGTTAGACTTGGGCTGTTGAGAGGAGTGAAGGAGTGGGCAAACCAACCTTCGGAGCTCATCGTGAATTATCAAGAGAATTTTTCTGTATTCTTAAACTTTTGCCTTTAAAGGCTACGAAAGATTTGAAAACGGAGGTTTAGTCTTCACAGGTGGTCGAGCGACCAAATTTTCACTGGTACCATGTTCGAATTTAAGGAAAACATTACTGCTGATAGCGCGTAACAAATCCTGCGTTGGCCGGAACTTAACAGGTTTGTCTATCACGTTCCCTGCGTTTTCGTTGGCAACCGAGCTACGAAGTAAGGGTGCACGGGTGGTGAAAGGGCCTGGAAGCGGGTGGGGGCGGCGCTGTTCAACAAAAGGCAACCAGTGACGTCAGCTGGGGCTCAGCAATCCCTCCGCGGACTTGAACACTGCAAAGATGCGTTGTCCAAATAGTAAACAGAGAAGGACAGACAATCAGTCAATAGCACATGCACTTGGAGGCCATCTGCAGTTAATAACGTTAGTGGATGCGGAGATTTTACAAAAAGATCGTCGCTATTGTGACATCCGGGGAGAGGGGAAGCGGCGGAAGAAGCTAAGCCGACTTAGGTAAGGCGCTCTCTGGATGGTGTATCCCGACTTCGTGGTTTCTCCTCTTTGATTGGTACACTGTTTGCAAGTCTACATGGTAAATGCAACTCTCATATTGAAGTACCGGAAGTTTACAGAGAGCACTTTCACCGTTTTTCTCATTTGAGGTAAGGCACTGCCTTGCTGCCTGATTGCATAATCATTACGGCTCTCTCAGTGATTAACTCACCCTCGACTGCCTCGCTGACCTCAACCATGGACAGAGCGCTTGATCGCCAAGAACAAGAGAAAGTGCGCACTGCACGCGCTAACTTCTACAACACCCTCAAGCGCAAGATTTCGACTTCGCCCACATCAACATCGACAAATTCAACCTCACCATCACCAATAAAGCAGCCTGGAGGGATTCGACAAGACCACGAGCAACGCAATACCAGTCCTATCTCTACCATACCAAACAAACGTTTCCAAATGGGTCTCACCAAGGCCTCAAAGGCCGAACAAGCGTCCGCTCATGAGAAGAGCCAACTCATCATTCGCTTTTACGATCCCAATGTGTACGCTAAGGACGCGCTCAATCGCCAGCTCCATGAGATATTAGCATGGCCAGACCACAGGCTAGAATCCGCCCACAACTATATCCAGATGCTCTTTCCGCTGCCAGAAGGCTCTCCTTTCAATATGGAAGTAAGTTTCCGGGTCCGCACGAATGAGTTTGTCTTTTCTGAATTGTGCCCTGATGTCGGAAAGGTACTCTAAAGGTATTTTCCATACTTTGTTTTGCGATATTTGTAGAACATATCAAGTGTGTACCTTCAGAGCGTCTTCTCCAGCACAATGGTATCAGCCAGAAAAGACGAGGTCTTTCGTATCTCTACTTGGTTTGAGCAGCATGCTGACCATATACAGGCCCCAGTCGTCAGCCTCGAAGTAATGCAAGCGTTTCGTTCACGAAGTGAGCTACGGCAGGAACTACGACGAAGCTTCGAGCGTATGCTCAGCTTCTACGGTTTCAAGGTGTCTACCAAGTCGGAAGCCGAGTGGCAGAAAGAGCAAGACGAGATGAAAGTTGCAGAGTTCAAATCTGCTGGCCTTGGTGTCGCCGATCCATTGCTTGCGTCGGCACTAGATGCTAAGCTTCAGAAGACAGCGGATGTTGGTCATAGCACGCCCGTGACACGGGCCGCTACAGAAAGTTCAATCACAGATACATACCCAGACCTACCCATCGATGCAGATTCATCGGCACCAAAAGGGAAAGCGCTGGCCCAGGCAAGTGAATCATCTGTATTAACACCGTCTTTCCCATCAGGCGCCTACACCAACGTCTCCACGTCCAATCCACTTCCGTACCACATCGTCCGTGCACCTGGGTGGCGCAAGAAGTTTGCCAACTGGGCCATCGACTTCGATCACAACCATCTCCGTATAACGCGTATCCTTCGTTGTCTCCGTGTGCTTGGGCTCCAGACCGAGTATACCGCCTTCTTCACTGCACTCGAGCGCACATACAACGACCCCAAGATTAGCATCAGTGATAAGAGCATGGGCTTCTGGAGGTTAGCTGTTACAAACCCCTTGCACTTGGCCCCGGACGGCAAAAAGTGCAAGTGGCTGATCGGCTGGGAGAAGGAGCAAGAAAGGTAAGTTGTGGCTGTACAAAACGCATATGAGACATACTGATTTTGTACCTCCACATCTGCAGCCTGCTATGTGGTAATGAAGCGAAACTGAGGAATGAGCGGGATGGTGTTCAGAAGACAAAGTCGGTCAAATTTGACAAAAACCTGGAGAAGTTTGACGATGACGTAGAAGCTTAAGGTATACCCTAGAGGCTACATTGGCTTGGATGGTTATAGATCGCTAAGATGAACTAATTTGTATACCTTCAGCGGCCGTTTGGCGTTGCGTCACAGCCAAGAAATGATGGACCCTTTCGTAGTCCTACCATAGACCAAGCAAGTCATGTTCACCTCCCCTCACGAAATCTTACCCACTAGGTCGTGTCTAACACCTATTCATATTCCCTTATTCGCAACTTTAGGAGATTGTACATTCTGCACATTAGGTGCACTATGAACACTCGTTCGCATTGCGTGTTTTTTGTCTTGCTTCCTCCAAAACATCCTGAGAAGGATACCTGCGAAGAAGCGTGTTTTCCCCGAATTGTATCTAGTGGGAACATGCGTTAAAAGTATTCGCAAAGCTTTAGATAGATAGAAATATGATAGAACACAGAATATAGTTCCATTTAGTGTTTTTATTTACTTACGAGAAACGAGCTTCTAGGTAGGTAGCAGTGCGTATTGGCCCCACGCGCCCGATCGTAGAATAATCAGGCTGCCGCAGCGCACTCGCTGTCACTACAACTACTTCAATACAAGTTCCAATTCTACAAGGTAGAACAGCCTCAGCGACATAGAAATGTGCGATACACTAGTCTACGCAACTCATGACATTACACCCGAGGTATCGCATCGCATTGCCCTATCCTTATAACCACCCATCAACTAATAAGTGAATTTGGGTCTGGTCTGACTTCGACCTGACTTCTAGACATAGACCTGGAATACCAGCCGACGAAGCTACCCTCCATTACACACTAGTCTCCCCCAACACACACACACACGAGCATTTCGACAGAACCTCGCAGATTGAAACTACCGTGTCCACTGGATTTGGTACTGCTTCTTGGGATGAAATCAAAGGGTTGCACTCAAGGATCTGCAAGCTGGGTCTACTTCGTATGCATCCTGTTATATTCCTGATACTGGATTAGCAGTCGACGGAGGACCGTACCGTTGTAGTTATGTATAAATCAAAAACTAGCAATTGTGAAATTAGAAAAGATGTGGAAGGTAATGAGGTTGAGGGTGGTGTGACGGTTTGGCAGACGTATGGTGTTCCGTTCGAAGATGCGGATCTTGTTGAGTACGCGCTTGATGAATTTGTTACCCCGGAAGGGGTGGATAAGCACTTTGTGGAGGAGGTGGAGCGGGGCGATGCTTTAGAGGAGGAGAGTGAGGAGGGGAGCAAGAGTGATTCGACGGATGAGGAGGATATTGACCGGAAGTGGGAGTACATGTCCTAGAGCTTGGATGAGAGTTTCTTTGGGCTGACGTGTAGAATGTGCGATCTCCTATACATGTGAATTTCCTAATCCGCTAGTGCTATGCATGTCATCAGGCCAAACCCGTATCTACAACTTTGCGTCACTGAATGGAACGAACGTCTCTCCACTGGCCTCTTCGACCCTCTTTGCAGCACTCTTGTATGCGTCCCTCTTCTGCAACCTCCTCATGTACTCGTACAACTTGGGGTAACTTGTCTCGCTCAACGGCAACCTCTGCGTCGCGCCCTCAAGTCCGAAATGGATCATGATATCCGCTGCGGTAAGCTTATCGCTGCAGAAGAACTCTCCCTTACTAGGCGACTTGACAAGGTAGTCCTCGAGGAAGTCGAAGTGCGTCTTTAGCTCTGGGTCGACAAAGCCAGTGTCAATCTTGGAGGCGACGCCGTTGGTAATAGGTTTGAGGAAGAAGGGCACTGGGGCGTTTTTGATGTCTAAGTCTGGTGATTAGTGAACTGGCGTTGCGAGCTTAGCAGGGGACAGCTTACTTCCTGTTACTAGGGCCAGGATTAGGATGGTAAAGAGACTACCCTCGGTGTAGTCCATCAAGAACTGTATTAGCGTTAGTTGTTTAGCCTCTTCACTATTGATATTGATTGCAAGAAGTCCACACCACCGAAGTCGACAGGCTAGTCTTCGCCCTGTGTTTGGGTACATATACACTTTTTCTCTTACACAAAAAATCCAGGGGAGCACATCTTACCTTGTACCTCATCCACTCCTCAGTCTCAGCACCAAGTACACCCTCCTGTCCCTCAGGGTAACGCGTAGGAACCAACTGCTTCCCAAAGTGGTCACAGATATACTCCATAATCGTCTCACTCTCAGCGATGACGATATCCTTCTCAGAATTTGCGGGCCTGATAGTCACAGCGGGTGACTTTCCCAAAGGGTGGACGGCCTTCAGGTCGGGACCCGCGCGCTTGTTTCCATCGCGCTTGTAGACCGCGATGTCGTACTCAAGGCCAAGCTCTTCGAGCAGCCATATAACACGCTGGCCGCGAGATTTGTTCAGCCTACGTGATTGAATGATTAGTCGTGATTACCGGGATGGCGATGACGCAAGGCGGTAGAGTCACGCGGCTGTCGCATAGCAACTTACCAATGAACGGTGATCTTTGCTCCCTGCTGGTTCGACATGCTTACAACGATTCCTAGCAGTTCTAGAGATGGTATATACAGGTAAGATTGATGTTCGACGTCAAATGCGACAACAAGATGAAGTTTCGAATATCACCGAGGTTCTTTGACGAATTTATCGATTGCCGTCACAAGCTTCGGCGTTCAGCCCGTCGGTGGTTGGCTGGTTGCACTGCCCGCTCGGGCGTATCATGGCTTAGTGTCGGCTGGCCGACGCTCCGAAGTATCAAGGAGAAGGAGGAATTTTGCCGCATGTTTGCCATATTCAGTACTTCAATGAATATTGAGGGTGTGTAAGACGTGAGGAATCGGGTTGTGATGTCGCAAACATCTGGCGCGTGATGAACGAACTGGCCGTCATAGCGACTTGAGTGTCAGGCACCGCCTCATCCGAGGAGATGGGAAACTCTTCACTACACTAGAAAGATTTAGAAGAGTTATGAGCAGCTCGAAAATATCTACTCGTGTATTTCTGTGTCATTTACAGTCGTTGTACATGATGCTATCGTGAAGCGCCAAGACCTGACGGCACTTGCCGCAACTCCGCCGACCTCATCGCGCGCACCTCTTCAACCTCACGCTCACCAACTGCGCAACCCTTCCACACGCGCAAAAGTCCGCAAACATGCAGCCAACTTTCCGCAGAATGGCGGGTCACAACCACGGCAGTATGTATCATCACGTCAAGAAGCATTGGAGCGCAATCGCTGACAGCACGCAGTGATCCACTCGGATCCCGCCATTGTCAAATGGGCCAGTACGTTTACCTCCGACCCCACTGCCCACAGCCCTCCATGACACCGTAGAAATTGGCGCAATCGCGAGAGGATCGTGTTCAACAGCGCAAGAAACACAATATGGAGGGTAGAGGAGAGGGTGCAGGCAGTATCGGGTATTGACGACGAATAGACATGACCACCAACCGCCACAAGTACTTCCGCTGGACGAAACGAACAGCTTGGCTCACATTTGCCTACGTTGTCCTTGTGCCGAGTATGTTGGGTACGGCAGGATACATGACCGAGGTGAGTTTGGATAAGCACGGATGTGGGTGGTGGGGAAAGGCGACATGCGAGAGACTCGATCACGGAAAGCAGAATAGAACAATGCTGACAGGATGATTTAGGGCAAGTGGGACATGCGCGGCAAGCGGAGGGGCGACACCATCTCCGAATTCTAGACAGGAGGGTTGGAGACTGAACAAGCGAAGTAAATGAGGCCGTGTACATATGGAATACCATTGCATCACCAACGTCATACAGTATCTCTCTGCTACCCCAGCGCGAGTGAAGAAACATGCGGTGTCCCTGTTCTGTCATTCACCTACGTCTGGTTATGACTATCTTCTGCAATCTTGGTATTCCATACCGGACTGTTAGAACGTAGGTCTTTCAGACTCAAGCTGACTAGGTGTTGATCAAAAGGTCAGAACTGTGTGAGGAGATGAGGGTACGAAGGTGCAGGTCCACTGCATGTTGTGCCCTGCACAAAAACGTACCCTAATGGTATACCATGTCTTATCTTTTATCAGCAGTCAAGCGGGGAAACGCAGCGAACATTTCTACGGTACGTGATTATGGTAGATAAAAGTCAAGAAAAACTCCTTGTTTACTGTATCGCTACTGTTGCCCCTAGTCTAAATGCCATACTAAAAACAATCTAACGAATGTCCATGTACAAAAGAAAGCACAATCTAAGCCGTATAACACTCTAAAATGAACGACTTCCTAGCACCAACATTCCTGCAAACCTGACTCCCACCCAACCTTACACCCACCGACCAAGTGCACAAGTCACTCAACTCTAATACCCACTTGTGGCAGAGGGGTAAGCACTCAAAGAAGCCGACGGAGCCTCATAAGGAATCCCACATCTCTTCGCACAACTCTCCACAATCGCCGTGAAGTCACTGGTAAGCTCCGGCCTCAACCCAGCAACCTGCTCCGGCGTTAAAAACTCACTATATCCCGCACTCGCCTCAAGAACCTCATCTGGAGTGCCCGAAAAGAACCCACGAGCAGCCTCAACACGTCCCGGATCGTTGATATCGAAGCCAGCGACAAAAACAGCTGGCTCGCACTCTGGGTTGAACTGCCAGTGGATGAGACCCCTGGGGAAGAGCATACCCGTGTAGTTGGACAATGTGGTCTCGATTTGTTGGTATGGACCACGTACGGGTGGCGCGCCACCAACGACGTTGCCAAACCCGCCGTCATTTTCAAGAAGAAGGGCGCCGATCAATGTGCCTTGGACTACGGTCAAGAACTCGTTGGCACGTGGATGCCAGTGTGGCGTGTTGAGGCCACAGGCGTTCACGAAGCCTACGGCTGCTGCTAGGCCTGTGGGACCTAGGGCGGGGAAGTTGTTGATAGTGGATAGGTAGATGGAACCGGCTGTGGGTGGTAGCACGGTGTTGTTGAGGAACTGGAAGGTGTCATTTGAGGCGTTTTGGGGGGTTGGGGAAGAGGATTGCTTCACGGGCGGATTCGGATTGGGCGAGGAGGAGGGCGTTACGTTGGGTGGTCAGTTCGGCGGCGGTGAGGATGTTGACTGTGTTGGGGTTGATCTCGCGTTTGGTGTTGGAGATGGGGTTCGCTGTTGCGAGGGTTGCCAGGAGGGCGCTGAGGAGGAGGAGGGAGTGCATGTCTGCTTGTAGATGGCTGGGCAGATGAATTGATCTGTTGCTTGAGAAGATGGGAAATGTGGTGATGACTCTCTGGCAGGATGTTGAGCTGTCTTATATACTTCTACATGCGCCTCCATGGACAAAAAAGGCTTGCTTCTTGCTCACTCCATTTTCTTCTCGAGTCGTTATGTCCGTCTGCTCCACCTAAGCCACGGCTGATGACAGAATCCATCAATATGACCAGTTCTTACCCGTGTGACACTGAAAAAGACGTTAAACACGGCAACTCTACAGACTCGTTCGACACGTTCGTGCTCATAATCGTAACACGGCCATCACCAGGACAACTATGAATGCCTTGAAATGTGCAAAATAGACGAAGGTTGTTGGTAGTGAAGATGGTGGTGGAGTGAGTATGGACGCCGACATGACAATGAGGATCAATAAGCGTTGGGTGTCTTGGTGAGCTTGAGGGTCAGGGCTGAATTTCGCGTTCATACCCCTTTCACTCACGAACACGATGAAGATATTCGGATGACGCTACGGTTTGTTCACAAGTCCATCCATGACCACCAGCACAGTGTTGAAGATACTCAACAACGACACTGCCAGCAGCAACCCTTTGTCTTTTGTCACATAGAGCCATGGGGGCCCTCGTAATGAGATGTTTCTTTCATGGAACTCCTAAAGATGACTCCTTCTAGTCCCATGGACCAAATGCACGTTCATTCAAGCCTAAAAGATGGCGTTATACATGACGTTTCTCCAGCGGTGAGCCCGCTTCCAATTGCCCTCATCGCAAAAACTTCGGTTCAAAATAGCAATTACTTGAAGCCCATACCCCACAGCAACATCTGGAAGACCAAAGCTCTGGTAGCAGACCAATAGCCGCACACCACGTGATCCACAATTCAAATGGGTGTCGTTGAGTAACCGAAGTTGACAACACCATCGGCACCTTCCGTCCAAACACGAATACCTAAGCTCATCTTGCGTGCATAACATCTATACAAAAGCAAATTAGTTACTGTACTCGTGATCAAATTTGGCTTGTCGATGTGCAAATCACGCAAATCATTGTAAGCAAGCCGTATGTCTTGGCCTTGACCTCAAGCTTACGCGCCACTCCACCCTAAATCATAGACTAGCGTATCAAAGCCACTCGTGGAAGCCTCTTTCGCATAGTCTTCTTCCAGTCGCGTGCCATTTTTGTGGCGGTGTTGGATCCCCAGTTTCGTAATGACTGTGCGCAGTTACGGTCTACATCTTACGGGTAGTTTCTGATTATTAACTCAGTAGGAGACTGCACTAGGTAGGCTTCTCGACCGGGATACTTGAAGTACGTCACTGAGCGGCTCATGCGAACTTGTAGTGGTGTCGTACGTGAGCTGTTCACAGGTAAGACCGGAGTGCTATGATCAGTCACACTACGGTCTGTAAGCGAAATCATAGTTGCATTCGTTCAATGCTAACAAAAGGCTCATTCAATGTCGAGTGGGGGAAAAAAAAATCAAAAACATACAACAGCGGGGATTCGCCAGTGGTCACCCACCTGACTACTAATCCGCCGGTATCTTGCTTAACTAGGGCTGAGCGAACGGGAAGCCGTGATCTCAAGATCCTATGGTCGTATGTGAAAGAATTGGATGCGTGATACACTTATATTCGGAGGTCGAGGCTCGTGCAGGATCTCTGGGACCGACTCCGCCCGAGATAATCTCCTAACCTAGCCACTGCCTAAGAAGCCTCTTGAGGAATTCCGTATCCGTTCATTAGTAAAGGCTTCGATCTTCACTGCGCACAAAACGACTTGCATGTTCTTGTCATCGGCATCGCTTCCAATAGGTTCGACGCGAATGCGCCAGTGCGCGCGTTTTATCGTCCATTCCAACTCCTCTCCCTCGTCGGCGTTGAAAGACTTGCCACCCCACAACCAGCCGTCCTTTTTGTCCGGTCGGCGAATGCCCAGGTAGGCTCCTTCACCAATGGCGAGCTCTGCTGGTGATCCGTCGACTTCTAGAGCACAATCTTGGTCAACTCGTACGCGAACACGACGTTCGCTAACGCCCGAATTAGCGGGGCTGACGGGCTGCGCTGCAACTCCTCCGCCGGATTGCAGGTACATAAGGCCTAGAGGTTGTGTAGCGGGCAAGCCCATCTTGGAAGCTATGACAGAGAAGAGAGAGGACACTCGTGCGAGGGTCGAGTTATGGAAGGTTGCTCGGAGTTCAGCTTCAACTAAAGGCTCTTGCTGCGCCAATAGTGGAAGGTACAGCATTGTTGACTCTGATGACGCGATTTCCACGACGAGGACGTTGCTATTCGCATGGTCATCCGTGTACGGCCGTGCATACGATACATATCCCGCCTTCAAGACTGCACTGCTGCTTGCTGTTGACGTGGCTGGACTCGCGACCTTACTCATGGATAGAGAGTTTGGTGAGACGCCCGCTGACCCCGAGTCTAAGTCGCTGAGACCTCTATCAGGAATGAACGAGATACCAGACTGTCGAATATCTTCAATACGAATCAAAATCTCCGACTCTTGACGTTTCAGGTTATACGAAATCTCGCAAGGTATAATCTTTTGCTCCAAGCCTTTAAGGTGGAAGTACCGCGCGTCCCTCAGTAGACGAGAACGATGTGCTTCGTTTCGTATCTCGACGTTATAACCTTGCAGTAGTTGAATCAGCTCGCCAAATATCTGCCCGTTTCTACTAGGCACTGACGGAGGCTTGATGGACGGTGGTCGAAGCAGCGCATCGCGATCCAGTCCCGGAAAGGCTTCGGATGGCGTCGAGAAGAAATGTGCAAACCCAAGCGAGAAGTAATTCGGGCTGTCTCCTGGAGCGGAGAAAAGATCGCGTTGTATCTGGAAGGGTGTTCCCCCAATGTTCACAAAGATGTCGGTGCTGAATAGCTGTTTGGTAAGGCGAGGCACTGCTAACATTAGCATTGAACCCTGTGGCTACACATTGCTGAGCTTACGAGAGTAGAACTGCGCATCCGCATATAGCTTCACAAAATGCTCACCATCTCGCGGTGTAATGTGGTAGCCTTGGAGATGAAGCGCAATGTCGCGAAAAGTATCAGGGTCGCGATCGATGTACAAGGTCCTTATGTCGCCAGCTCGACCGCCATTGTCGTGCAGCTGCTGGCTGAAGAAATGCGAAAAGTGTGAGGGTGCTCTAATAGTCTCAGTTACTAGAACCTCTCCATACATCCAGCGCATGCTTACCATCAGACGCTAACGAGGCTCCTGACAGCCTGAACAACTCGGATCCAATCTGTATGGGGAACACCTTGCCAGCAGGAAGTATGTCTAGCCCACCAGGCGACTCAGGCACTCTGCGCGGTGTCGAGACATCAATGACCCTTCCCTGTGGCCCAGTACCCTTGCTCTGCTCCTTCCGTCGCTCGGTATCTGTATTCTCTCGTGACACGGGCTGCGGTACAGCTTCGGTAGAAGCATGGACTGCAGTTCGCGCCATTGATGGTGTACGAGCGTCAGCCGGGGCTGGTAGGACTGGCGAAGCTGTTGCGGCGTCGGATGAGTGTCGCGACACGTTCTGGCGCTTCGCTGGGTTCTCTGTTCCGATACCACCACTTTGCGGTACAGTTGAAGAAGGCTCAGAATCAATTTTCCTCTTCATACCCACTTGATTAGCTGATCTTTGTTGCTGCTGTGGTTGGGCTGGCGGAGGCGGCGGAGACAACTGGCCCTGGCTTTGCGCAGCATTTGGCGTTGGAGTAGCGCTCTGGCTTTGGGGAAATGCTTGATACGCCGCTTCCCCCGCGGTAACAGGATGTGGAATGCTGAAGTCGTTGGTAGGATCTATTTGACTTTGGTACTCTTGAACAAGTTCACCCTGCGGCTCGTACTGATTCGTGAAGTCGGAAAAGTCAATCGCATCCCAGCCTGCAGGCGCAGAAGAGTTAAGGCCAAAGCCGGTGAGATGTCCTGGCATCACTTGGTGTTGTTGCGCGTTACCGGTATAGTTATGAAATCCCGCGGAAAAGTCATGACTATGCGCCTGGCTTGTAGCCTCGGACGCATTCGCGTTGTGCTCGGCATGGTAGCCGCCGTAGAACTGCTGTGGGTGCTGTTGCGATGCTCCACCTGCTTGGTCAGATATTTGAAATGCAAAATCGCGAGATGTCGCGCCCGAACGGTCGGACATTGGCTAGCTATACCGAGAATCGCTTCGCATTGAGCGACAAAAAGCCTCGGTGAAAGCAAGTTTTGGCCGCGCGAAGGGAAGAATCCTGGGATTGCTGATGGGAAGCTGAGTAAGAGCTCTGGCACGGGTACCTTTCGGGATCGATACTCAATGTGGTTTGGTGCTACCAGCGACGTAGTTGGGGGCCTGGGCGAGACTGAGGGGCAATAGAACCTCAACTCCAAGCAACGTCGCTGGTTTATGAAGACGCTGTACATAGCCGGTCCATATATCTGGGAGACTGTACAGGCTGTGAGGCTAAGACTAAGGCTGACATAGCTAGCAGCTGGTAATCGGCGCGGAATGACCGATGGGAAACTGAAGCTGACGTGAGGTGCTTTGGTTCCAACAACCAGATCATGGCGCAGCGCGCTCTGATTGAGCAGCATGCCACCCTGCATTTCCCATTGTCGAACCGACCGCCAGGGCGAAGTTCATGGTTGTTAGTATAATAAGACTTATTTGTTGTTACTTGTAGTTGTCAATGCTAATATTGCGACTACCTCCAGGCTGGTACTTCACGAGTAACTCCACGGCTCTAGATCTCAAACACGGCGTTAAGATCTGAATCATGTAAAAGACATTGATTCTGGTCTAAAGATCACCATCTTTTGAACCATATTTGATCTCACGAGTGTAATGCAATTCTTGGACATTATGAGTTGGGTCTATTGCAGCATATTTCCTACTCGATCGTACTGTTACATAAAATCGCCGTCTAAGCGAAGCAAGATCTAACTTGAATGACTGCAAGTAAACGCAAAACACATAGAAGAAGAAATGTGATATCGAACCAAACCCATGCCAGCCATTATGCAAGAAAAGACAGACTTTTGTGTGACAAGTCCACCTCGAGACCTGCTGTCATGGCTGTCCTGGTATCATCTCCTCCGTCACTCTCCCCAAATCGCAGAAGACGAACATTTAGTTGGTCTTAGCGATCTCGACACCTCCGGTGGCGCCAAGAGCCTTCTTGATGTCACCATAGATGGCGAACTGACCAGCAGTCAGGGTACCAACCATGAAAAGACGGGCACCGATACCACCGAATGAACCACGGAGACCGAGCTCCTTGGCGATCTTGATCAAACGGGAGGTGGTTCCCTCTCCGGGAAGACCCTTGGTCTTGTTAATCCTGGAGAGCATGGTGTCGGCAGGCTGGGAGATGATGGCGGCGGCGAAACCAGCAATGATACCAGAGCCCAAGTTGTAGACAGTCTGCATTCCGTTGGAGGTCTGGCTCTTGTCGACGACGGAGTAGACGGCCTCGTTGACCTTCTCGAAGACGGCGAACTTGGCCATGGTGTAGGGAACCCTGTTATATCGTTAGTCGAAATCCAACCTGCACCCAGAGAAGGCTGCTACGTACTGCTTGAACAGGATGGGTCCGAAACCAGAGTAGAAAGCACCGACACCCTCGTTCTTCAGGATCTTGGAGAATCCACCAACAAGACCATTGGCGAAGGTTGGGTCACCGACGAGACGGATACGGGTAGCCTCGAGAGGGCAGAGGGCGACATCGGCGAAGAACTCAGCGACAGCGGCAGAGGCGAGGTAGACGGCAGTGCGGTTGTTGGCGGCAGTCTCGTAACCGACGAGGTTGATGGACTGCTGCTTGAAGAACTCGTAACCTCCGAACTTGAAGGCACCCTGGAGGAAGTAACCAGCAGCGGTAGGACCGAAACCGGTCCAGACAGCGCCCATACCCTCATTGGCGATGGTCTTCCTGAAGCCACCGATCAGACCGGTGTTGTAGGTGACAGGGTCAAGTTGTATCCTGGTCTTGACGCTGTTGCACATGTTAGCTTGGCATTCCATCGTCATTTTTGATAGCTGTCAACTGTCGCAAAACGTGTGCGATACAGCCACTGGCGTCGTCCGAAGCCATTGAGGGGCGGCAAAACGTACACATCGACGGGTGTGAGGGCTCCGTGGGTGACGGAGCAGCAGACGGCACCGGCGAAAGCGAATCGCGAGTACAGATCAAGGCCAGTGGGCGCGGTAGGGTCGGCGGCCGCAAGCTTAGCCTTTGCGGCATCGACCTTGCTGGAGCCGGTGGCGGTGGGAGGAGGAGAGGTGGCCATTTCGCTGGTATGGATAGTAGAAGCGAAGGAAGTGGAGTGGAGAGGTTTGGTGGTGTTGAAGATGGACAGACGGAGATTAGGAAGCCGTGATAGTTGATGAGAAGTTTTGTTCTTGGCGTTGGACCCGTTCTTTCCCGACTTCAATCCGGATACCCGCCCTGTCGCAAATCCTCCATTCACGTCACTGTGATTTAGGCGTGCCTATCGGCTTTCGTTAATCCCGCACCCGAATTCCTTTACGCATATTGATTTTTTCACAGTACAAGATCGCGCGTTGTTCTTACATCACTCACGCGAGGCAGCTGGCGCTCAGGGGCTCGTGAAAAGACAGAAATTGACGTTTTCAGATCAATCGGAATCACATGTCGCTAATCCTCAACAACCGGGTTTAACATCTCTATCTCCGGCGGTACTATCAAACTTCTTCGTCTTCACTTCTCTTAATAGAAGCATCTTCAACATCGGCCTCGTTGCTAGAAATCGGCCTCTCGTCGCGATTAATCAAGCGGATCAGTCCAGTCAAGTCGCCATGTTTCGCTGCTGCAGCTTCCAGCAATCCACTTATTGACTCTTCCATCAAATTCACGTGCACAAGCATCTGCGTTGCAACTAGGCGCGTGCTCAACATGCCCTCCAGCGTCTCCTCCATTATCTTCACCGTAACCGGATCGTTCAGCCGTGCTGTCATTATACGCGCTCTCTCAGTTTCATTCCGACCTCTCAGATCAGCGCCAACGAACTTCGCCGTTCTGGACAAGACCATGTTATGGGTTGTCTTCATATCTTGAACTTTGCTTGCAGTTACTTCGAGAGTGGTCTGCAGATCCGAGAAGTAATTTCCTAGCTTGTTGTTCAAGGTATCATAGTCGTCCGCCTGAGTGCACCTGTCCAATATCTCTCCCCAGGACGGAGTATAGTCATATAGAATATCGTCTCTTTCTGCGCGTGGCTGCGCTGAACGAAGTACAGCTAACTTCAATAGCTCATCAATTCCGATCTTTCTCATTCCGTTTCGCGCGCATTGGATTCTGGTCATCAATTTCCGCATCGTTCTTTCTGCCAATCTCTTATTGTAGACTCTCCATCTAGCTGTACAGCGTCTTACTTTGTCTGGATTGCCGTCTTGCTCTGCGTCCTCCTTTTGACTCTGGTATGAACGTCTTTGCTTCTCACGATCGAAGCGGTACTTCAGTTGTCCCTGTCCAATCAATACCCACAAAGCAAGGTTTATACAATCATCTTTGTCCGCCACCTCAAACTCTTCCTGTCGAACATGCGCCAATAGAATGATAAGCATGTTAAATGGGTCCTGGTTCTTAAAAGATCTGGTTTCTGGTCGATATGCCTGAATGGCTTTCAGCAATCGCCGTTGAGAAGGCTCCAGAATACCATCATGGCCAATCTCATTGTTCTGATTACTATTCGTGTCGTCGCTCACGATCGCCGTAACCTTATCGACAACATTCACTCTCTCTTCCAAAGCAGCGATAAACGCCTTGCGCGCTGTAAGATCATCATTACAGTCGTCAGTAATGCGCTTGTTCCAGGCAAGTAGCACTTCCAACATGTCTTCTTTTGATTCTTCTGTTCCTGGTACTAGCGGCCTCGATCGTAATGGTGCAAGCATATCTTCAAACAAAGTGTCGCGTGGTCCTTCTCCGTTTCTAATTCGCTCAAGAACTGAGGTATCCATGCCTGGCTCATCCGAATTCAACGTCGCTGATATTCTTCGGTACCTCTCCCAGTCCGAGTCTTCTTCATCAGCATCCAGGAATGATTCATGTTCTTCCCGACATAGTTCTTCGAGTCTGGCTTTGACGTCCTCGAGATCGGCGTTCAGCGCCGCGTGTTTCTCATTACATAGATCCGACGAGGGTACTATTTCGCTCTTTTCGAAGGTAAAGCGCTCATCAAAATCCTCCTGCTCGGAGTCATAAACGGTGTTTGGATTAGCCTGACGCAAGCGTTCGCGCAAGCGCAAACGCGTAAATGCCTCCGACCCACGTACAGTTTTCGCACTCATTGTTGGTATACTTGTCCCACTGATTATTGCACCGTAAACTGACTGGCGTTCTGACATGTTACTGAGAATGATATTATTGGAAGTATTGGTTGTGCAATACCTTCGTCGCGGACTAAATATGCATACTCCAATTGTCACATTCTTCTACTGTCAATACTAGAGGGACGTGGAATGCAGACTTGATTCCAAGGCCGTGAAGAGTTACACGTCAACTAGGAGCACAGCAGCCATTCTCTTAGTTCGGTATGGCGCATGGGTAATTACATTGCTAAGATACGTCGGATTGGCGAGTTCCAGTCCAATGTTGGTTTTCAACATCCCAACCGTGGATCGCATATCGACCAAAAAGTAGCAAGTCACATCCATGGTTCATCATCAAGGATATGGTATATCAACGGAGGCCGTCATGGCCGTTTCTTCACCACACATGGAACTCTTCACACTATCTTGTCGCAAAACAAATCCTACGACTTTTCAAGAAGCTCTTCACAACGCCTTTCACACACCTCTTCACGACTCGGTTTCACAAACAGCCTCTCAAGTCCCTTCAGCTCATACTATGGCTTTCACCATGATGGTCCGCGCGCAATTCCGTACCACACAACGATTACAAGCCAAACAGCCCAACGAATACGAGCTCACAATCGTGCCTTCTGACCCTAGCTCGGCACCATCGTCGTTTCCAGCCGCTCATCCTTCAAGGGCGCCATCAAAAACGTCACTGACATCGTCTTCAACCGCCTTGATCGCCTCCATCAACACCACCTCCGCACCAACTGCAGTCTCCAAACCAATCTTGAAGGTCAAGAACATGGACATGGAATGGAAAGGCATCGATCTCACAGTTTGCAATATCATCCTACCCCGTACACCCGTTTTGCGACCCCTGGTGTTTCCCATATTTGGGTTGACACCTACAATTCCTGAACTGTGGCTAGATCTCACTGCACCCACGCCTATGTCGTTGCCTGAGACGCCGGTGCTGCGACCGATTAGTGATGAGAACGCGTTGAAGGAGATCCCAGAGTTGGATCTAGCTGTGTAGGAGTACCTTTTTTTGTGCGGTCTGTTTGCTCGGGTTGAAATTGGGATTGATATTACTACTACACGATTACCACATCTACACACCAGCGCGCGTTTACTACAGAACAGAATGAAACAAACGCAAGAACAATCAACCCCCAAGTTTAACCATATGTCGTTGCCAAGTCTACCTATTGCGTGCATTTCTACTAAAGTTCACTCATCATAATGTACATCAACTCGCATCAAATTGACCGCTCAACCCTCCAGATCCCACGACCAAACTTCTCTAAACTCCTCCCCGGTCAACTTCTACTAAATCCCTTCCTCGCCCCCATACTTTTCAACATGCTCCAGACGAACTCCTTCAAACTCGTCACTAGGCACCAACCCATCAACCCCCGTATCGCAAAGCTGCATAAGTCCGGTTTTCAGTTGCTGGGATGATTCAAACTCCTTGTACTCTCTCAGATATACTGCGTGTTCCTCGACGCTGGGTTAAGGAAACGGACATTCGCCTTTGAAGCCCAGTTCTTTCCAACGCAGCGAAGTTTGAATTAATTCCCGGTAACTGCTGTCATATGCGGGTGATTCAAGTTTGGCGGCTTCTTTGAGCTTTTCGTAGATAGGCTTCATGCACCTGACCGGCTCTTTCGCCATCATGCTTGGCCATCTATCGGCTAACCAGGTACCCGAGGCGTGTTCCATGATGATGTATTCGCTTCCAACGGCATTGGAAGCATCGTCGCTCCAGTCCAGTATCTTGGGAATGGGGATGCTGGTTACAGTTTGTACTAATATATTACAAAGTTAGTCATATATGGCTAGGCTATTTAGTTTCCTAGTTTGAGGGCTGAACATACAGTACTGTATGGTTGCGACTTTAGAGTTGGTTGTTAATCTTGGTGGCCCTGCTACTTGAAATGGTAGTCTTGCGACGACACGTTTCGTATTGTCGATATGGAAAACTAAGACGCGATTGAAGCCGCCTTCTTTTTCTCATATGAAGTGATAGAGTGCGCACCCGGACATACTGCGATGACTTTACGACACAAAGCGTCGAAATTGAATCGTACAGTGCGCGAATTCCGCTCGAGCACGTTACAATCAAGGTTATCGATGCAGAGAAGCTTTCAATCACTAAGAAGCATGACCAATCACTCAAACCGTACTCTAGCAGGTAAGGATTTTTGTAAATAATATTGCCGGGAAGTGTTTAGCCACTACAGCCCATCGAATGTGATATTTTTGATACAAGTTCCATCTGAAGGCACCCAACCGCTACATCTTCAGTCGATGCAAAGTTTTACCCCAGCCCTTGGGGATATGATGCAAATAAAGTGTCGCACATATTCTGACCCTCATCAGTCCCACAAGCCTCCCGTTGAACGCCAACGCTGATAATGCAAATAAAGCAAAGCCTAAGCTCTTACACCCGCAGGAGGCAACGATTTGTTGACCTCAGGCTTAGCGTCCTTTTCCGTATTCTTGAGACGCGCCAGGATGACGGTGAGCGTCTTCTTCTCTTTTCCGTCATTGTCTAGTACGTGAATTAGATCACGAAGTTGGATACCAGCGCCTGTCTCATTCTGCTCGATTGCATCGCCGAACTTGCGCTTCCGGCCCAGAAGAGCCTTTTCAGGAGCTTGAACTGCAGGTGTAGCGGTGCCACTGCCACCTGTTGCAGCAGCCGGCCGTGGTGTCGATGCACCTGATGCTGGACCGCCACCTCCACCAATCATCCACGAGTACTTCTTCTTCTTGCCGCCAAGCGCCATACTGGCTGTTTCGTTGGCTTTGCCAAACACGACAACATCTGACTGACTCTGCTTCTTGGCGAACGCCAAAGCTTTCTTTGTGACGGGTTCTGGCATGGGTATGGGGATAGCTGGCGTATCTGCTGAGGAAGACGAGGCGCCTGCTTGACGCTTTGCGCGTTTCCGAAGTCGCTCCTGCTCCCACTTGTAGTCATCCTGAACACGCTTTGTGAGCGCCTGGGCTACGTGGTTGACGTTTTGGTATGTTCGCTGTGGGGTTGGAGGTGCTTCGCTTGGAGGCGTTGGTAGTCGTCCCGCATTGGGAACGCCTGAGTAAGTTAGCAATCATATACACATCATTCAGGACAAACATACCCTTGCTGGCTGTCGTTATTGGGCTGACAGCGCTGTCCGGAGCCTCCCACGGCGTCTTCAAGATGTTGAGTGGTGGGGCCATTTTCTCCTGTGCATTCTCTTCTACAACGGCAACGTCAAGCATCTGGGGTGGAATGATGCCATGAGAAGTATTTTGACGACCTTGGCATAGAGCGAAAGAATCCTCGACCACGGTACGTATGCGCTCCTCGGCAGCCAGGGAAATTAGGGTCAGAATCTCCACAAGCGGAGCGTTCTGGTTCAGTAGACTGGCAGCCTCCAAGCCTACGATTTGTTCGCCATTAGCACCAGCTTGCGTAGTACGTGTGATTTCTTGCTGGCCCTTGTCTGGGATTTTGTCAAACAGACCATCTACATTTATCTGAATGCCGTGCTCATAACCACGCTTCGCAATGCGATGCCTAAGAACACTCGCTTGTAGGAACGGATCGTTGAGCGGCTGCTGGGCGGATTCGTTCAGAATTCTGGCTGCTTGTTCGTGCTTCCTGATGAACTCGGCTTCTTGCTGCTCCTTGGTCATTTCCTGACTGAGCGCACCGGTCCCCTGGAATGCGCCATGGCCCGACTGCTGGCTCCAGTTGTTGAAGCTAGCATGTGGCGATGCTGTAGACCCCGACGCCTGCGAGTTGAAGCTCCTGTAATTGTGTAGCAAATTGTCCTCCTCGGCGCGCAAGTCAATACCGGATCCCGTAAGAACATCGCTGATATTGTTAACATCGAGATCGCGCGCATTCGCCTTCTCCAGTTCTGAGTTGTCCGCTGTCTTGCTGTATGGAACCTTGGGTGGCGGCATGGAACCCTGAGGCGCTGGCTGTTGTCCATTCGGATGCTGGTACGGCTGGGGCTGGTGGAATGGCGGAGGCTGCATCGCGGCGGGCGATGTAGGCAATGAGTGATAACCAGGCGTCTGCGGGGATGCGGTATACGGAGAAGGAGGATACGTGGGCGCGCCAGGCATGCCGAAAGGCGATTGGTATGGCGCGGGTGAGGGCGGATTCGGGGACAGACGCTGACGCTTATTCGGAGGAATGCCGCTTCCCATAGTTGGGGATAGGGCTGTCGGTGACTGCTGGTAGTTTTGCGGTGAGAAGGCGCGTTGCTGTTGATGGTGATTCAGGTTCTGCGTTTGCACGGGCGGCGGGGGCTGCTGGCCCGGTGGAGGATACTGGTTGTAGTTTGGGTAGGCCATGATGGGCAGCTCGTCCCCTGCGGGGAGTTGCGCAGGTGAAAGGGATTTATCGGCGCGTCATCCGGTGGCGGTGGATTCCAGAGTCGACAAGGCCAGCTCTTGGACGTGTTCTTCGGCAGTCGCGATGGGTTGAGTCGGTGGGCGCGTCGGTATTGGTGATGTCGCGGTCGACAAAGCCGAAGTTGAATCTGGAATGACGAGCACGGACTGGGTCTTGGCAGTCGCGCGCCAGACAAAGAGAGCCGCAATGGTCATCTAACAACCACTCCATTCTCACTCGACGCTGCAACACCTTCCCTCCCACCCTTGGATTTTCCAATCGAGGCGTTGATTAGCTTTGCGATACTAATCCGCGACTAATGAGATAGATCCAAACGCTTCTCATAGCTACTTTACGCGTTCTTCGTCGGCTGCAACTCACACACCTAATAGCCTCACCTCCGCTTCTGTATAACGCGTACCAGACTGTCGCACCTCAACCCGCACAATCATGGCGTCGAAGAGAAAGGCAACTGCGATGGCGCCCGAGGACGAAGACCCAATAGATCCCTCCGACGAGCTCATGTTCCTCTGCTTGGGAGGCGGTAATGAGGTCGGTCGGTCGTGTCACATCATCCAGTACAAGGGCAAGACAGTCATGGTGCGCATACAGGACTGGAATATTGTACCGCGACCATGCTAATGCCGAACAGCTTGATGCCGGTATGCATCCCGCACACGAAGGCTTGTCGGCAATGCCATTCTACGATGACTTCGATCTTAGCACTGTAGACGTGCTACTAATTTCACAGTATGTATACGCGCGTCTTGCTTGTCATGGTAGTTGGGGTTCGGCGCATCACTGGAGTCGGACCATGAGCGCGCAAAGGGCACTCGCAGTTCAGCGACTTGTATATCACTATGAATGGAATATTATTTGCTTCCTCTCCGCTCGACTTCGATGATGTGCCCCTCCCTGGTTCCCACCAATGTATCTACCACTTTGGGCGCTTCTTCCTGACTCGTCCCTGAGTCTTCTAGCCATCGTCCATCATGCTGACATTAGGCTAGTTTTCACGTCGACCATGCCGCCTCTCTACCTTACGTGCTTGCGAAGACCAACTTCAAGGGTCGTGTATTCATGACACATCCGACCAAGGCCATCTACAAATGGCTGATTCAAGATTCCGTCCGTGTCGGTAACATGTCGAGCAATTCCGAGACCAAGATCCAAATGTACACCGAGGCGGACCATCTCAACACGTATCCCATGATTGAGTCGATCGACTTTTATACTACACACACTGTCTCTGGTGTGCGGATAACACCATACCCTGCCGGCCACGTCCTTGGAGCAGCCATGTTTCTCATGGAGATTGCAGGCTTGAAAATATTATTCACTGGTGACTACTCGCGAGAAGATGACCGACATTTGGTATCAGCGTCAGTACCACCAGGCGTCAAGATCGATGTACTCATTACTGAATCAACATTCGGTATCTCGATGCATACGCCACGTGTCGAGCGAGAGGCACAGCTCATGAAGGCCATCACCGACGTCCTCAACCGCGGTGGCCGAGCTCTGCTTCCAGTTTTCGCTCTAGGCCGAGCCCAGGAACTTCTTCTCATTCTCGACGAGTACTGGAGTAAGCATCCAGAGGTCCAGAAGATACCCATCTACTACAACTCCAGCTTAGCACGGAAGTGTATGCAGGTCTACCAAACGTACGTCTCCGCCATGAACGACAACATCAAACGCCTCTTTGCCGAACGCATGGCCGAAGCTGAAGCCGCAGGAGATACTGGCCGGCGTGGAGCTTGGGACTTCAAGTTTGTCCGCTCACTCAAGAGTCTGGAACGATTCGACGATCTGGGTGGATGTGTTATGCTTGCCTCGCCAGGTATGATGCAGTCCGGTACATCGCGTGAGCTGCTGGAGCGATGGGCACCCGACCCAAGGAACGGTGTAATCATCACTGGTTACTCCGTCGAGGGAACTATGGCGAAGCAAATCGTTCACGAGCCAGATCAGATCCCGGCAATCATGACCAGAGCCAGTAACTCAGCGCGACGACCAGGCCAGAGGGAGAATGAGCAGACTATGATACCCCGACGATGCACAGTCCAGGAGTACAGTTTCGCGGCACATGTTGACGGAAAAGAAAACATGGAGTTTGTACAAGAAGTTGCTGCTCCTGTTGTTGTAAGTTCAGCTCTTGCTCAGCATTGACGGTGAAGAAGCATATACTGATCAAAGTTTAGATTCTTGTTCACGGCGAGAAGGGTAACATGACTCGTTTGAAGTCCAAACTTCTCTCCTTCAACGCTCAGAAAGCCGTCCCCACGAAAATCTACTCGCCAGCCAACTGCGAGGAACTTCGCATTCCTTTCAAGACCGACAAGATCGCCAAGGTAGTTGGAAAGCTGGCGTCTATAGCTCCACCTCTGCCTCGTTCTTTGACTCCCAACGGCGGTGAAAGTGGGGATGCTGGAGAGGACCAAGAAGGGGAGAAGGTGGACATGATCAGTGGTGTCCTCATTCAAAACGACTTCAAAATTTCTCTGATGGCACCCGAAGACCTGAAGGAATACGCTGGTCTAACCACAACTACCATTTTATGTCGTCAGCACCTCACCTTGTCAGCCGCTGGCGTCGACCTTATACGATGGGCTCTCGAAGGAACCTTTGGCGCTATCAAAGAGAGCAGTCTCACCGATGCTGCCGTTGACGGCAAGGTGAATGGCAACGGCACAACCCACAAGGAAGAAGCAGACGAAGAGGTCAGTCGAACAGAAACAAAGTTCACAGTAATGGACTGCGTGAACGTCTTGATCAAAAACGGAGGAAGAGTAGAAGTAGAATGGGAAGGCAACGTAATCAACGATGGTATCGCCGACGCCGTCCTCGCTGTCCTCTTCACAGTCGAATCCTCACCAGCAGCTGTTCGACGTAAGTCACTCTCCCTACTTACCCAAAAATCCTTTATCAAGACTTACGCTGACAAAACATGCTAGAATCCTCAAAACAACACTCTCACACGCATACCTCTCCACCCAAAGAAGAGGACGATATACCCACCACAAAACTGAGCCATCGCTTTAAAAACTCTCATCCACATCGCACTACAGACCCCTCCACCCGCCTCGCCCGCCTCTTCCTCTTCCTAGAAGCTCAATTCGGCGAAGAAGCAGTTCGTCCCATCACCTTGCCTCGCAACAGCACTACAACCGCTACTGCAAACGGAACTCCCGCAGCTAACCCGGACTCCATGGATACCTCCACCCCGGATGACACCAAACCATCAGAGCCTTTTAGCGTCGCCGCTCTTCCCCCGCCCATCTCACCAGATGATCAGTTATCCGCAGAAGACAAGGCAGAGTTGAAAAGACTGCATAATCTGGGTATACCTGTTCCGGGCGTGGAGATTAAGTTTGATAAGTGGGTTGCGAAGGTTTGGTTGGAGGATTTGGATGTGGAGTGTGGGAACAATGCACTTAGGGCGAGGGTCAAGGCTGTGGTTGAGAGGGGAGTGGAGACGGTTAGTGGGTTGTGGCGGTAGACTGGATTTGTGGGGAAAAGTAACGAGATTTTTGTGGGTAAGAACATGGGTGAGAGGGAGGGCTGGAGTTCACTTCAAGGATCCGAGTTAGGGTGGTGTCCTTCTGTTACTTGCATTGTTTTCGAGAGGATATGTGCTGTGTCCATGTGTAGTGAGGAATTTCGAAGATGGTGTTAGAATTCGCACTTCTGAGTCTCATGTTGCTATGAAATGCTGTGACGCTGGAGAGTAAACATGGCGATACATTGTATGCTTTTCTTGTCTTATCTACAGAAAACTTAACATCATTCCAGTAGGTGTGGAAGCTTCGAAATGCAGCTCCAAACGACTGCGGAAATGGAGAGTAGTCTGGAAAGATTTTGTATCAGGTCCGCATTGTTTGATGTTGGTACCGGCGAAGAGAAGACCGTGGCATGGTCATGACGCAGCCTGAAATTAACATACTGCTAAAAGATAATGTGGAGACCCGAAAATGGTGAAAGTGCCCAAGCTTTGAGGTTGAGGAAGTTAAATGCCGCGTCCGGAGAAGTTGCATAACGGGGTACAGCGTTCGGCTCACTATCACAGTATCGTATTGAAAAGCATTCAGTTTCTTCTCGCTCAATTGGATAGGATGGTGCCTGGATACCGTGTGCACTTCTTCTCCCGGAAAGAATACCTCGAAGACTTCACGAGAGCGAAGCGATGCCTATCGCTGCAGGACAAATACTGCTGCTGACGCTACTAGTAGATGTGAGAAAAACCATATATTTCCTTTTGATGGAACGAACCCTTTGGTTCGATACACAGGGCGCTTGCAAGTCTGTCTACTATTCTAAGCCTGAAACGCGTTCGTGAAATGCCAGGCACCTGCGGGCATTGTCGCGTCGCGGGTCCGAGTTTCGGAATTGTGGCGGTGCAATGGCCCTTCCTTTTCGGAAGCACTGCCCTTGCTTGCAAACCTTGTTGTGTTGAAGGCGAACAAAGGCATATACACTATACCAAAAACGCCTTGAACGTGTAAAGTTGTTGTCGGCAAATATTCTGCGATAGTTTACCAAGTCCAACTGCATACCGCAATGCCTGCCTTACCGGCCCGGCGGCATCTCTAAGGGTCAAGCCTCAGCGCTAAACCCACCTGGCCCCCCTCGCTCCAGCCACAATCGTCACAGCGCATGGGTCTCTCAACTACGCGGATCCATGCCATGGCAGATAGCTACCCCCCAGCCATCTGATGGGGGGCCGCGATAGACTACCGCACCCTTGCTGCGGAAGGCCTTGGGCGCCTGTTGCAGCTGCCTTGTGCTCTTCTCCAACTTGATCTGTGGCTGTGACTACTTGGACTGCTAATCTCTTTGTACTGTGTTGTGTGGTACGTACCGCAGCCAGCCTCCAACTGATTTGGACATACAGCTTCTTGGTGATATAGCTTACGGTAGCTTCTTAGGTTGTGCTTTGAGGAAAGCAGACGCTCTTTTGGCAGCACTGAAGGAGTACTTGGGAGAAGGACGGTATCGTGGCTTTGGAAGCTTATCATGGAGGTATGCATACAGCTCAACCCTCCCATCTGATATCGAACCAGCTAACCTTTTTCTAGAACACTACTACTGCATCATACAGTGACTCTCCAGCACACGCGCGAAGCACATCACCCGCACAACACGTATCACCAAGTTCCTCAGACTCCTCAGCGACGATAAAGCCATTACCCGCAATACTACACACGCCTCCTCCTTATGCAGAGGATGAGCCATATCGCGATGAGCCACCAACACCATCACAAGCAATGTCCTCGACGCGTCAAACCACACCACCCGCATATCATGGCCAGTCTCAACACAATCTGAGTTACCAACCGTACACAGACTCACCACCACACACCCCAATCGCCGACGACGTACCTCTCGCCCACCTCATCTCCACACATGCCTACACGCAGCAGTCAACGGAAAGCTCTTACCACCCTGGCGACGCATTCTACCCGGCCGACGCACCACCACCATACGCAATCGCTGTCCGACAATCGTATCGTGACACACTCATTCAATTTATACCCAGCAGCCACCACGACCCTCGAGTTGCAGAAGACGAGGAAAGTCAGCTGGGCATAGACGTGACAAGACCGGACGATGTGCGGTATTCAATTGAGAAGATTGTTGCCATGTTTGTCGTTGCGGTGATGTTGTTGGTTGTGTCGGGGGTGCTTGGTTGGCTGGCGTTGGGGAATATGTGATGCGAGGGAACGGAAGTGAGATGAGAGTCAGTTGGGGTTCAGGAATGGGTACAGGACTAGGGGTGGATATGATACACACGCGAACTATTCTCGCGACCACTTTGGATATGATGGCAGTGGAAACTTATTGAGGGTTTCGCGTTGGATACAAGGATTTCGAATAGAATTATGGAAGAGGCTTTTTTTTCCACCTAAATTCATGTATTGGAGAAAAAAAAAGATGATCTGGTCATATGTGCATAATTAGACGCCAGCATCACAGGTACCTGCATTAGATCAACATACAGAGTTGCTGGACAGCGTTGTGTTGCCTGTTTTAGCATTAATACTTTGGACTGCGATGGACGCTAGCTTACCACAACCAAACAAATCGTGTTCCAATATTAGACACCAGCCTTATGGACCCTGGTGGGGAGCTTTACCAAGTTTAGTGGGTCCGCATGGGTATCGGAACAAGGCAATGCGAAAACCGAATTGCAAACTGCGTAGAGAGATGAAGCTTTATGTTCTTGTGCAACTCTAGCCAACCCATTGCTCGCATAGGGAAAGCTATCCGTCATGTGTAGCCTGAGGCATCTAGAGTGCTGATGTGAGCAGTGTGCAGCGGAGACCCACACAAGCTCGGGCTTGTAAGGCGGTAGGACTGTTGATGGGATGGTTAGGCCACCAGAGGGAAATGGCATCCTGCAGGATCAAGCTTTGGAGAGTTCTTCCTGTCGAGCACGTGGTGACTTTGGTAAAGCATCCTCCAGGAATACAGTACGGTGAGAACCGGGGTACCGCTAAAAGAATGTTGGAAACCGCTGAACAGGCGGGATAGTGTTTGGCAGCGGCTTGACGTGGCTGGTTCTGAGCGATTCAATTAGTGTGTGGCGTCGCTGTAGTGCTCTAGGATGTTGACCGGCGGAGGATGACCCGCTATTGTGTACAATTCACCCCGCCGCGTCAATTTCGCCAGCAAGCGCCCTGGCCGGGAACGGGCAACGAAGTGATCTCGCGCCTTGTATCTGCCGTGTCAAGCTTCGAGGATACAAAGCCCGTCATCAAGCATCCTCAGCCAATTCCTCGGGGACTGTGCCGCACCCCCAGTTGGCGGGTTTTCCCTCACACAGCCTTGCAGCTTGCTCCGTTTGGACAGTGCCCAGCTTGCTGTCAGCCGCAGCAGCACCTCTCCCAAATATCCTTGATCGCACCCCACCTGCTGAATCTCAGCCCTCTCCCTCTCTCAGTCTCATGAATTCCATGAACACCCGTTTCAAGAACCTAGTGGGTTCGAAACGAAAGAGTTCCTCACACAACCCGTCACCCGCTCCCCAAGGCAATCCCGCCCCAACCGGCCAGCAACGACCGACGTCGCTTTCGCCTCAGGCCTCAAACTCGAGCAGCTCGTCGCTCCCCATGAACCCCCAAAACCCCATGGGCCGCCCACCCTCATACACATACGCCCCTCCTGGTGGGCTCGGTGCGCCCCAACAACAACACGGCCGACCTGCGAGCCCTCTACCACCCATCAACACGGGCGCGCCTGGCTACCCTCCTCAACAAACGCCCATGGGCTACCCACCGCAGGGTGGCCCGCCTGGCTATCCTGCCCAAGGACCGCCAGGAGCTGGACAGTACGGCCAGGGCTACGGTGCACCACCGCCTGGAGCTCCTGCCCCTCATGGTCCGCCCGCAACATACAACAGGCCCTCGGGCATGGCAGAAGTAGCCGGTGAAGGTCGCTCCAAGGCCCAACTCATTGTTGGTATCGACTTTGTGAGTAGCCCCAGGCAGCACGAGGCGCAGCAGCTAATCAACCCGAACAGGGCACCACCTTCTCTGGTGTCGCATTCGCCTTTGCTACCAACACCGAGGCCAAGGAAGACATCATCACCGAATGGCCTGGCGCGGGTAACCAGACAAAGCAAAAGGTACGCTGGACCATTACGCCAACATGCCATGGCTAACAACGCATCGTAGATTCCTACCGTGCTCTACTACGATCAGTACCAGAAGGTGGTAGGATGGGGCCCTGACATCGCCGATGCTTTGGCCCCCACGGGCTACCCCAAGCCTGGTGTGCAAAAGGTCGAGTGGTTCAAGCTGCAGCTCATGCTGTCTGGAAACACATACATCGACCCCATCAACCTCCCACCGCTACCTCCAGGCAAGTCTGAGATCGATGTCGCCGCCGACTACCTCTTCCACCTGCGCCAGGCGATGCGCAACCAGCTGCAAAAGACGCTTGGTGAGGTGTTCAATCGAGAAGAGCGCAACATCAGATACTACCTCACGGTACCTGCTATCTGGAACGATGCTGGAAAGGCTGCAACGCGCGCGGCTGCCATCCAGGCTGGTTTCCTGCGGGACGAAAACGACAACAGACTGACCCTCATTACTGAGCCCGAAGCTGCCGCCATGTTCTGTTCAAAGACCGGTCTACTCAACCTCAAGATACACGATGCCGTTCTCATTGTCGACTGCGGTGGTGGTACCGTCGATTTGATCGCCTACGAAGTTGAAGAAGAACAGCCCTTCTCCGTCGCCGAGTGCACAGCTGGATCCGGAGATTCATGCGGTTCCACTGCCCTCAACCGCAACTTCAGCAACATTTTGCGAGCCAAGATCAGGAAGATGAAACTACCAGATGGTTCCAAGACAGCTGGCAAGGTGTACGCCAAGTGTATTATGGACTTTGAGAACAGGATAAAGGCCGACTTCCGAAACAATGGTCAGAAATGGGCTGTCGACGTTGGTATCGAGGCAGAGTTCCCTGAAGCTGGCATCGAGGAAGGATACATGACTTTCACAAACGAGGAGATTCTACAGTGCTTTGAGCCTGTAGTAAACCGTATTCTCGAGCTCGTCAGGAATCAGATTATTGCCATTCAGGCACAGAACAGGTCATTGCAGGTAAGCAACATGACGTCGAAGCAATTCACGCCCAGTGCTAACTAGTACAGAACGTCCTAGTCGTCGGTGGTTTTGGTGCTTCCGAATATCTCTTCCAACAAATCAAACTCCACGTCCCACCTCAATTCCAGTCAAAGGTTGTCCGCCCCATGGACTCCGTCGCCGCCATCGTCAAAGGAGCTGTCACAGCCGGTATCACTGAGCGTATTGTCACACACCGTGTTGCACGTAGGCATTACCTAATGGCTACCCTTCAGCCCTTCAAGGAAGGTCACCACCCCGAACAGTACCGTGTCCCGTCTCTCGACGGAAAAGATCGCTGCAAGTACACACGTCAAATTTTTGTGCAAAAGGGTCAAAGAGTCAAGATTGGCGAACCGGTCAAGGTCTCGTTCTTCAGACAAGTCGCGCCTGGTGCTACACTCATGTACGAGGATATACTATATGCTTGCGACGACGACGTCTGCCCGGAGTACACTAAGGATCCTCGTAAGTTGCAAGAAATTATCCAGCGTAAAAACTACGTTATTAATAGTAAACTAGGCATCAAGGAAGTCGTAACACTCACTTCAGACCTCTCACGCAAAAACCTCGAAAAGGACTTTGAGCGCATGGATACGCCTCAAGGTACTTTCTACCGTGTCTACTTTGACATTTACCTTACGCTTGATGGATCGGAGTTCAATGCCGAGTTGGTTTGTCAGGGTGAAGTTATGGGCAGGTGTACTGCGCGATTTAGGTAGATTGTGGGTTGGTAATGTGTGGAATGCCCGTAAAAGTTTACCCGACTGGTTTGTTAATCTGGTGGAAAGACCAGACTTTTGGGCATCTTATCTAAATATCGGCAGGATGTATGCGCTAGATGGGGACACGATTGCGATTCTCTCTGTCTCCTGCGCGGATGCTTATCTTTCTGTTGGCTTTTTTACGATCTGGTTGACAGCGATTGATGATGTTATCTATATAAGCATACCCCTCAAACGTTTCAATGGCAAAATCTTTTTATTGTTATACACCAACACTCTTTCTATTGGAATGACTACGCTCTCTTGGATTCACTGCCTTTTCTTGAGATCTCGCTAGCGATGCGAAGATGCTACTACTGTCAAAATGTCGTCAGTGTTTTACCCCGATCGCATTGCAAGAGCGTAACCTTACCCTGGTTAGCGATGTTGGTAGGGTCAACATTGTTGACAGCATTCTCAGAGGCTGGTACGATGTTGCTAGCAGATGCGCTCGTCGAGGAGGAATTAGACGGCGAGGTATCGGCATCGCTGGTGAGCGAAGGTGTGCTGGTGCCCGGTGTCTATAACAGTGAAATCTCCAGAGAAGTTTGCGAAGAGCGATTGGTTGATTGACTCGCTTTCTGAATGGGAACAAGCAGGAGACGTGGCATCTGTGTGTAGATCCATGTTGCCAGCAAGGTATCCATCCAGAATTTCATCATTGTCTTGCGCGTCTGGAGGTACCGATGGTATCGCATCCTCGTAGTATCCAAGACTAGGATGAGTGACTCCCGAGAAAGAGTCTACGGACGAACTGCAGAGTGGCGTGCCACGGATTACAGGGGGTTCCTGATCTGACAAGTCTAACGACAGTGAATCGTCGTTACCATCAATTTCTCTATCAGCGTCTTCATGGTAGTCATAGTGGCAGTTGCGATCATCTTCATGCGTAGATGAACCTATCGAGAACCTTGAGTCGATGGAGGATCGACGCTAAGCTTCGATAACTTCGGATTCACTGTCTGAGATGGAGAAGCGTTCTTTCTGTCGGGAGTGCCTCTGTGATGGTGAAGTCATCTAAGGAGAATCGACGGGATGCTGGAACTGCTTCTGGAACACCATCTGAAATTTCATCTGGTATACTGCCTTTAGTTACCGGGTAGTCTGAAGACGGTGAAGCTGAAGTGGCGCTTTCTAGAGGGAACCGTCGAGATACTGGACCAGCTTCTGGAACGCCGTCTGGGATACTAACTTCAGTTTTCGCGTAGTTCCGACAACTGGATGATGATGAAGCTAAAGCAGGCCCTGGAGGAATCTTCATAGTACCAAGATTTGGCCAGAGAAGATAACCTTTACATTGCACGGGAGGGGGTAAGCATGGCATGCCAATCATCGAAGGTTGTTTCCCTGTGCCACGTAAAGGCGGAGGACGGGGTTCATCCATGGCATCACTGATATGCGTTGGAAGTTGAGGACTAGCTACCAGAGAAATGTCATGAGGCTGGTGAGTGCAAGACTTTCTCTTCGCGTTTCCTGGTGGAATTGTTCGTTGCTGTGGCTTGGGAAACGGAGAATCTGGACGCGTTGGATGGCGCATCGATTGTTCACGAGGGGCTTCGATCGTGCGATCAGTCTGTTCGAGTACCTTCTCTGATATGGTGTTTCCAAGCTGTACTGTCCTTACTGCTCGTTTCGCATTCTCAGCGATCTCATAAAGGCTCACACCATGAGTTTGCTTAGGTACGTGGTATGAACCTGCCTCGCCACCAGGGTGGTGCCTGAGACAGGAGTCTTCCCGGGTGTATCGTCGCGGACGTGGATGGGCTCGGTAACGGATAGCGTTCGAACGCTGGAGTAGTACCACAGCCGGAGGGGACGGCTGCATCAAAGCTCCATCTTCAGCCACAATCTTACCGGGAGCATCAGGTAGGCCCTCCTTTGCAACCAGCGGGTCATCAACAGTTGTCGTTGGTAATGCTGACTGAAAGCGTACTGCTCTACGAGCCTCAGCAAAGAAAGAAAAGACCACAGTAGCTACTTGTGGCATACAAAACTGCCCATTCTCTTTGTATCCATATTCGGCGCCACGGGTTCCAGTGCACTCTCCAGCGGCGCCTGGAGCCATTACCATACTGTCCGGTGAGCGTTGGGGTTGTTGGGCGGAGTCTCGACGAGACATCGTTATTTCCATGTCCACATCCTCGCGGAACATGGAGACTCCGGTAGGATATTTAGCATATCGGGGTTGACGACGAGGATAGATACGCACAAACTGGCTCTGTTGATTTTCGGGGACTAGAGCAAGGATAGCTTCGATGTCGTGGCAAGCGCAACGGGGGTTCTCCGTATGTTTGTGTTCGCGCATTTGCGCGTATGTCAGCATTTTCAGGCCAGTGACATAGGGTTTGGAAGTTGTAGTGCTGTTTGGGTTCTCAAGACGCTCGTGCTTGTGTATCTTCGTAAACTTTAGCAGTTCTATCATGATGTCTGGAGTTTTGAGCTTTCCCGAGGTTGTTGTTCAGTGTTTGACGAGACCGTGAGTTGTGAATTGGTAGTTCAGTGTCTCGACAGGAAGTCTTGTTGAAGGATGTACTGAGAAGTGGTACAACACGGTTGTCTCCGCTTTGGTGGATGCTGATGTGTTTCTCAGGAATATCTGAGTGATCCTTCTCTTATGCTACGGGACGATTCCAGCGATGTCTGCGAACATTTCCAGTATGCTTCTATGAATAGACGTGGCGGCCCATATTGAGTACAATATCTGACACTGTGAACGTATTGCGAATGGTTGAGAAGCAATTAGATGAGTCTAATATAGTTGTGTGCTAGTATATATGGCGGCTGGCGTTATGTGAAAGCCGTAAAGCCAGGATAGCGTGCAGACATCTTCGTTCCTTTCCGCATTGCAACAGGATAGTAGCGGGCTGAACGATATGAATCTGACGTACGTCGAGAACTCAGTATGTAATGAAATGAGACAAGTTTTTTTTAGTTTATAGTGGGAACACTACACGCCTTATTTCTCATGAAAGCCGAATACTCTTACAATGGACTTTGTAGCATGCATTCCGTTGATGATATGTGAGAACGTATATGTAGCATTTCGTATCGTATTTATACTCCGTCCTGGGAGTGGAACTCATCGTATTCCGCTGTCTCTCGATCGTCTCGCAGCGATGAGACAACGGCGAGATCGAGTTCATATACATCAAGTGATGTTTAAGATATGAACAAAGTAGTTACCGGGTGAGTAATACAGGACATGTGGTATATGGCGAAAAAGGACAGACACCTTCCGCATTGCTTTCGAAAATTTCATACAAACAGCATGGGTATCATGTGCTCTTTTACAGGAAGCTTACGCCGGAAGATTATCAGCCTTACTGAGACGTCTGACACCCTCAGCTTTCCTCTCCTCCGCAAGGATGGAAGCGAATTTACTAGCTTTCCTAATCTGAGGTCCCTTCCAATAAAAGACGTAGATTGGTACGACGACCAAACACGACAAGCATGCCAAAACGGTTGTGGCATACTCGGACTTCTGAGGACTTGACGATGCAAGGTTGTTGTATAGAGGTATGGCGTACATGGCGGAGATACCAGCGAGGAAATCACGAGCGAACGCGTTACCACCGGTAGCGGAAGCCGAGTAGGGACCGTAAGCGGCAATCATGTAATCGACAGAGGAGTAGTAGATTGCAAAGTTTGCGAGTCCGACGAGGAATGAGAAGATCATTGGTGCTATCCAATGCGTTTGGGGCGGTCCCATACCTGTGCTGTATTAGATGAAGTTGAAGAAAAGACAGCGTAGTCAACTTACAGGTCCAGGCAAAACCAAACAATCCGATCGGCTCAAAGAGCGCAAGCAATAGAAGCGGCTTCAAACGTCGCTCTGGGGACATCCAGTCCGGACCATTCTTCTTGCGCAGGTGATCGTCGCGCCAGAACCAAGGCCAGTATAGGAAGTACGTGAAGAAGTAAGAGGCGTTAATCGGAATGAACGCCCAGGCTACTTGCAGTGTGCCGAATCCAAAGTTATTTGGGAAGGTAACGCTGAAAGCCTCCAGGAACGTGAAGATCAGAGCGTCGGAGAAACCAGAGAGTAGCGATAAGAACAATACGATTGGCTCACGAACGAACATCTCAAATGGTCGGAGCCAAATTTTCCCGGCTTCTTTGAGCGAGATTCGCGGCTTCTTGAGTTCATTTGGTCCATAAACGTTGGGGTCTTCGCCGGTTTCACGACGTCTCTTGGCCTCGCGGTCGATGAGAATGGTAGATCGGCTCTCAGGCATGAAGAAATGCACTGCTTGGACAGTAACACCAAAGATCAACTGAATCCAGAAATTCCACTGCCACGTGAGGTATTTTTCGATGGGGCCACCAATAACACCGCCGATAGACGTTCCGATCGTAGAAGACAATACGATGAAGCATAGAGGCCAGTGCTGTGTCTCTGGTTCATACATGTCGGCAATTAAACCAAGAGTAACACTACCTCCCGCTGTGGAGAGCCCACCCTGATCACAATTAGCGCTGGAAGTATTTGATACGGAAAAGACTTACAAGAGCTCTGCAAACCACAATGGTGCCGAAGTTGGGGGCCACAGAGCAAGGGATTTCCCAGATGTTGATGAGCAGCATGCTAAGCTGCAAGATTGGCCATCTGCCAAATTCTTCACTCCATGGCGCCCAAAGCTCGCAGCCAAAGGAATAGAAGACCAGATAGATCATCTGTCCAACGCGCGCTGCCTGTGTACTGATTCCGAAATGTTCGGAGATGGGGTTGACAGCACTGGGATACACCGACGTGTTGAAGTTCATAGAGATTTGGATTCCAGCAATGGAAGCCAAGTACATGGCCTTCTTCCATTTTGGCCAAGTGTATGCAAGCTTGTCCCAACACTCCCATTCTCGCAACTCGCGCTTTCCGTCTGGCCTAGGGACCATTGACGGATGACGGTTCCCTGAAGGGTCGACGGGAATATCGATTTGCGACTTCTCCTCGTCGCTCGTCTCGGCTGGCATGCTTGGTCGGCGCTCAGCATCGTCTTTCTCGGAGACTGGTCTTGAACCAGCTCGCGCGGGCGAAGGGTGCCTGGACTTGCGTTCCGTCATCGTAATGTGGGCTAGGGAGAGAAAGCTGGAGATGAGACTCGGGGTGCGGGTTGGAAGGCCCTCTTGAACCCTACAAAAGTCCACATTTGGCATCCACCTCCAGAATGACGTCTGAGTAGAAAGTTCGTAACGAAGAACGACTCTCCACTCAGAGAGGGTCCTGTCAGGGTGAGATCCATTGTTGTAAACCCTTGGCGCAGAATGTTAGCATAAAATTTGTCGTTGAGATCGGGGTGATAGATGCCATCGACGACAGGAGTGATGGAGTGTGTCTCGAGGTGGGCCTAGCTTGACAATGTCATGGTGCTCTTTGGCGGCTGTATCTTGTGGACCCAACTATGTGACGGCAAGCTTCGTCCATGGAGCGAAAAACTAGTAGTTACGTTCTTAATCCACTTCTTGCCGACGTGCGCGTACCTCCCGAAAGGCGAAACGTCCGTAGATCTCCATGCGGCTGAAGATAAGAATGGGTCAAGTGGGCCTAAACCCGCAAGTCTTAAGCAGCTAAAGAGGTCGCCCGGTAATGCTTGGCCTATTTGGCATCCTTGTGTTCATTATGAAAGTAAGCATACTCGCTTGAAAGCTGTTTTGATTCCCTTGTAAAGGGATATCGAAAAGTATCTTTAACACAGCGGTATCCGCGTGGTCAGCAGGATTTTAATGAGACAACGCGAAAATCTCTTTGTCGCCTCGACTTACGACATCTCAGGATGCGGTCTGGCAATTGATCCTCATGCCGTAGTCGTCCGATTGGGGCAAAGATGCAAGAGGCTCTGCGGGCAGGTGGGTGAAAACTCTTAGCTCGAATGGATGATATCATAATGCATGAACGCGAGATCCGCCGCGGTTCGCGACACCAACACCATCTCTCACGATGCGATCAAGGCGGTCTCGACCTAACGCTACATATACTCCCTAGAGTAAGTTACCCGATTTTTTTTTCAATTGCAATGCTGCATTAATTCTGTTCCCATTTCCATGCCTGCATATTTCCAAGGTTTACCATCTAGAAGCCGAGATGTATTCTACGCACGCAGCTCCTACCTGCACATCGATTGACATGACATCACGCACTAGCCTTTCTGAGTATTCCTTACTCGTATTGTGGTAGCCTACCCAACGCTCAGTGTGGCCTGTAGGAACAATAAGCCAAGCCTCCATTACCAGCAGACGAGGTTTCACTCAACAATGTGGATACAGTATTCTCTTCCATAGACGTGAAAGAGGATCCTATGCCCTTTTGTTTCGCAAACTTCTGGGACTCCGGTCTATACAGGAACAAGAACAATGTTACGATCAGTGTCTTGTGCCTCATTGAAGACAACGCTTACGCCGTCTGTCTCCTCATACTGTATCGTCATCTGCGCAGTAGTAAGAAGATAGCTCAAGGTCGTGCTGCTCTAAATGCTCATAGAATCTTCATAAGTGGACTCAATCCTGGAGCTGGCCATTACGGTGGCTAAGGTCGATAGCTATGTAGAGATTCTCACAAGTCTTTTCCATATTCTGGGCTTTACGATTGGAAAAAATGCGCTAAAGAGCGCCCTGAGCAAGCACCAACGTGTGAACTATGCGGTTTTGAATCATCGCAAGGACGACGTATCCTTGGCAATAACGATGATGTTCATAAAGAAGGAAGTAGTACTTTCGAAGCTCTCCACTCGTCGGAAGTTAGTTGATAATCATCATCCGACATTTGGAAGAACAAACCATCCAAAGCTGAGCACACAGCGGCGCAGTCAGTCGAGGCCCGGTGCATGAGTATCAGAGTACACTACTGGTTCGTCTGGCTTGCTGAACAACAACCTGACCAAATCCGACGATAGTAGGTACAATTGTCAAATCCTCTGCTCGAGGTCATATTGACGTTCTCATAAATCTCGTTGTTGGCTTCATAAACATCAGCCATATTGAAGAGCGAAGCCTGCGGCTGAAACGTTGCCAGCCTCGTGCGGGGTCAAGCCAGTACTTCAACCAGCCTATAACCAACCAGATACACCGAAAGTTTGCTTATCACATCTACATAGTTAATAAATACCTGGGCTTTGCCTTATCGAAACGCAGTATCAACACAACACCTTCATGTGTTTCCTGTCACCTTCGCGTTGGGTAGTGTCAACGTAGCGCTCCACTTAGAGACTCCACCATGCTACTGAGTCATGGCGGAGGGATCGATAGCACATCAAGGAACTGCGAGCGCCGACGGACTTCAGCCTGGTCACGACATCTTTCGCACACCACATAACGACTTGTTTTATGCTACAAAGCTTCACTCAGAGCTAGACCCCACTCAACATCAGATACGTCTTGTCAAACTCTGGCCTGGTACTGAAGACGATGTCATCGAATGCACGTTGCTCCCAGGCGTACCTTTGGTCGACAAGAAAGGGCAATACACGGCTCCATCGTATTGCGCAGGCTCCGCAAAGAACACCGAATCTATTATCCTCAACGGCAAGCCATTCAACGTATTCGCAAATCTGGCACATGCTCTGAGAGAAGTGCGCAACTTCTGGGCGAGCACACACGGCGATAGAGAATGCATATTGTGGATCGATCAAATCTCAATCAACCAGAGCGACATCAAAGAGAGATCACACCAGGTACGATTTATGCGAGAGATCTATCAGTATGCGGAACAAGTCCTTGTTTGTCTGTCGACTGAAAAGGTCGATCCGAGAGGAATGAACTGGCTTGTTGAGCTAGCTAGGGACGCTTCCTTTTGTCATCTTGTAACGAAATCGGAAGTGTATGACGACATACCGGACAATCAAGAATGTGCCGAATTCACAAAAGAAGACATCCGGATGCTTCTCAACAGACATGTCTACGCCAAAGCAGGAGATGAAGAGTTTTTCGAAGGTTGGCTTGCTTTCTACAAGGTCATTGAAGCACCGTGGTTCACTAGAGCGTGGGTCTTTCAAGAATTCATGGTCGCGGCGAATATTTACTTCATGTACAGTGGGACATTTGCATCCTGGAGGCTCCTTTATCCACTGTGGACGATCGTCTGCTCATGGGAATATTACAACCATCCTATGTTCGGGTCCCATACCGATGACCGCCCCGCCTATCAGAGTCTACATCGTACTTTCAGATACACTAGGCAGAGCGGATTGAAACCAGCTATGGACAGAGTGACATCCACAATCGACAGCAAAGTCCGCTGGCATGGAAAAAAGGACTTGATATCACTCCTTAGGCACTCCTGCCGCTGTAATGCTTCTGACTCCAGGGACAAAGTGTTTGCATTTATTGGTTTAGCAGATCCGGCTTATGGAATCTTGCCGGATTATACACATCCTATTGACCAAGTCCTAATCGATACGACGATCAAAATTATACAAACTGAGGGTAGTTTAGAGGTACTACGACTAGTCGCAGATACTCATCATCCGTGGCACAACAGTACCCTGCCGTCATGGGTTTTGGATGTGACGTGTAGAGAAGTTGCAAGGTCTATTCAACGCGGCTATCTAGACCAGGAAAAAAGCAGAGCTTTCATTTTAACATTGAACACGTCTCATGGTGCTTTGCAAGCTTTGCAGGTCGATGGCATCCTCCTAGATAGGCTGTTGGATAGTTCAACCTCTGGAGTGCCAGTGGATAGGTTTGTGGGGGATGGTTATTATTACGTATCTCCGAGGGGTTCTGCTGCGTTCTGCTCCAATCCTATCCAAAACAATGGTGAGATTTGGATCTTGAAGGGGTGCAGTTCTCCTCTAGTCTTGCGTGCTCATGGAAGATATGGATATACACTAGTGTCAAATGCGACAATGAGACCATTTGGTGCGGAGAAGTCGTTGAAATGGGCGAAAGAAAGATCTGGAGGATGGCAGGGCATAAATATAGTCTGAGCAAAGCATTCATTGGAGATTCATTTCTAATGATACAAGACTCTGTGACCTCAAGCTTGACTCGAGATTCGCACCAAATCTGCAACATCTACCAAGACGCGGCAATACATGTCGATCGTAATTACAAGTGCCTATCATCACAATATCTCATCCATCAGCGTATCATACACTGTACGATCACGATGATTCATACTATCTTCATCGTTGTACATCAGCATCTTACCACGTAGGCCTTCATCGATTACACAAGAACTTGCCTATGGAGATGTATAGAAACCAGATCAGAAAACGAACACAACATAGCAACCAACTCCAATCAGAGAACTTTGCCTGAAAGAAGACAATGAAGAGTATCAATCATTGTATCTTACACGATATTCGAGCGAACGGACAAAACCGGAATGCAAAGTCGCAGTTCTTATTCTCACACACACTATCTTACCGACTCTTGTAGACTCGGAGGGTACCAAACCAAACAGAGTGATGTACCAGCCTTGGCTTCCAATGCGATGCACGAGTACACCCATGATGGGATTGTGAGGGCCTACATCTCTACACAACCTCGGTGTACATCTGAGAGCCTTCCATCAGAGCATGATCTGGCTGCCAGTAAGTATGCTATCATGACAGACATACAGGAGCACGCAAGGTCGGACAGCATGAAGGTAAGTACTCCTTCCGCCGAGAACATGCGCATGAACTTGAACATGGTACCTGACTCGGTCTTCGCTGAGCTGTACGAACAACAACTCGATAGATACCATAGTTCAGAGGGCCATATTCATCAAGGATTTGCGCCAGCTGCAGGCTTCGCAGGTGATGAGCTGATCGCGCCTTCGGGCGGATACGTCGAAGAGGCAGATTGGAATGCGGATGTTGACGACGACGAGTCCTTGTTACCGAAATCTCCATGTCCCTCCCTGGTTCCCTTGTCGGTAAATCCAACAATGTGGGCGCTAAATTGGTAAAGATGATGGAAGAGGTGGAGGAATGGAACAAGGCACACACTGGCCCGGTTGAGCCGCTCGGAGTTAATACCTACACTGGCCCTACTACTGTAGAATTCTGTGTTGAGGTATTCAATCCCTTCACTGCTGGAGATCTGCACGGCAGATTTAATCCGTTGCCCAGAAGCTGATCTTCTGGCTGAGGTTGATAGTTTGGACTACTTCTCAAAAGAATATGTACGATCGGTTCGCCTTCAAGGTCAAGCAGCGCTAGTGTTATGCGGCTCCTTCAGACTGGTACTAGGAGGTCAACGTCCTTATCACAGCCATGGATAACGACGCCAACCACCTGGATCCGTGGCCGCCGCTCTCTGAGTGGCTTGCACTACTCCACGTCAGTGTGCAAGGTCCCGCTACGCGCATGCGCTCGAAGATCAAAAGCGTATTGTTGAAGAAGCTAGACGCGATGGCCAAGATGGAGATGGCAGAGAACAAAGCGGCTATCATAGAGCTGCTTGGGATTAGATGCTGATACTTTCCAGGCGTGAAATTAGCGGTGGATGTAGACTGCAAGAAGCGCAGAAGTCTGCTGCTCGGGATAATTTCCGAGTTCATATAATATTTGGTTGGTGAGTTTTCTAGGAGATGGTCTTGGGTGGACTAAGAAATGGAAGGATAAGTGGAGTCCGGAAGTAACATTGAAGTAGATGATGGAAATATTTCGATAAGACAAGAATGATGTTCGCGGTCAAATGTTTCTAATTGACGCGGACAGAATCAAGTGACACCATCGTACTGTTAGCATGAAGCTTCAATACCAACGAATCCGCACATACTCCTAGTCGTCACCGAACCCGTGCTCAGGCGATAGGTATCGTCAGATTGTATCGTAGCCGAGAATATCGCAAGTTGACGAATATCCGTTAAGCTGCGAGCACCCAGAGTGACATCAACACGATCACTTCCGACACAATCTATCGGCAAGACAACGTCACCAGTAGTCTTTCCCAGCTACTAAAGTACTCACCCAAACTTCCATATATTGAAGTTCCACCAAGGCTCGAGCGTTGAGATCAGGAGAGTGAAAGCAAGGCTACGGAACAAGCTCAAAGAAACCTCCGATGCGACAAACCAAGACGTCATTTTATCCAAAACCCGAGATCGCCCTTCGCCTAACCCATAGCTCCCGCAATCCAATAACTCCTGGCGAACTCCACCAACATTCCAACCCTATAACATTTCCAACTATCACACATCCTTGGCCTACGCAACTCCCGACGATCCCTTCCATCTCTACCTCATCTCATTTACATCATCCCGCCACGCATCACCCAAACTCATCCTTCGCCGCCAACGTGCAGCCTCGCTTGGATGATTTGGAACATGCATCCATGTGCCAAGCCCAGGAAGCGCAAACTTCCGAAGTACAAGGAATGTATTTGCTAGGATGTGATTGGTTGTGCGTTCAGCATTTTTTGAGTGAAAGAGTTGCGGGTAAATCAGGACCATGTCTTATCAACATGGAAAGTGTTGCAGATAGAGGCGTAAGGCGACAACTCATCTACGCCTGGTCTGGTTACCTTGAGGTTGGGCGAGAAGTGCGGAAATGTCGCATACCGCATTCCGCGGATAACCACGACGCTGATCATTCCAAGGTTGATCGCCATGGACCTTGCTCTGATCTTCGTTCGAGGTAATGGCAAATCTCAACCAGTGCCCCCTGATGGCAAACTTCGCGTCCTTACGCGAAGCCCTCGCTTCTTGATACCTGTTTCTATCATAGATGGTTTGTATCTCAGTGTTCGTCCAGACCGTTCTTTCCACAGGTGCACCTACACCAAAGGCAAACTAGCCCGTAACAACGTGGCACAAACAACACTACGGAAAGGCATAGCAAATCCCAACTGCCGCTGTTAGCTCAAAGAAAGAAAATCTTTACCGACACCGTAGGGCTGGACCAAGCCAGATGCCACATCTGCATGCAAAAACCCCGTTCAACGGACCAAAGCTGAGAGAAAGTAGTGACATTTATCCACGCTAACGTAGCTCTCCCGCACCCTTTAGCTTGCACGCTACATGTCTCCCATCAATTTCTGTGGCGCGTCTAGATCCGCTTCCTAGCGAAACGTGGAGAGCTGAAAAAGCAAGCTGGCGCGGCTAACGTGAGTAAAACATCTAATCGGTGTCAAGCAAACCCTATCCCGGTGACCACATTACCACTCGATTCAGCCTCACCGCGCACCCCGACAGTCCGTTTGCGGAGTTCAATGCACGAGTGTCTCAGCCCTACTTCATAGTGGTTACCAAGCCAAAAACCCATGTGGAACTACTGCATTAATAGCCTATCGTCACCAAGTGCTCACACCTCTGCTTAGTGGACGGGCTTGAGCAAATACTGTGTAAGTAAACTCACCGGCTGGCCTTGGTCATCAAGCATTGATGGGCGGTCTGGTAGTCTCTAGGCTAGCCACGCGGCAAGCAGATGGCGGCGGCCCTTCTTCTTGTTAGTGACCGCCGACCGGGCGGCAGGTAGATGTAACTTGATCTGGGCTGGGGTACGCGTACCCGAGACAAACTCTGACATGGTAAAGATCTGGATGGTATGAAGATCTTACCAGTTTAGCCGAGCGTGTATTCAGACACGGCACGGTAAACGACATGTTTGCGATGAGTGAAGCGCAGTTCGGCGAGGTGCTGATCAGTGGCAACTGTCCGAGATCCTGGAACACAATTGCAGGATAATGGAGTCGTGATGTGATTGTTGTTACATTAATGATTCTATGTAATCTTTCTGCTCACTGGAGCTTTGTGACAAAAGGGAATGCAAGAGGGTATATTTGTATGAACAGTATAATGAGACTTGTTGCACCCGTTGACCCAAACGCCTGGTAATGCTATTTTGTCGCACTCTGCGACTTGGAGTATGCTTGTGTGTTGCGCCATATGCAGAATTTGACAGATGCCGTGATAAGGGTGTACAGCAGGTGAGTCTGTGTTGCCGACTCATGGTCTAGAGCGGAATATGTCCCTTTTAGAACGCCGCTGAAATGAGAGATGCTGAAGGGAATTCTTTGTGTGCTGAACAAGAAATGATTGTGCTAGCAATGTATGAGATGCTCGTAGATTATCATCTGCGGAAGACGTTCATGAAGCTCTTGCGTTTGCTGACTCCTGGGGTGACAGGCCTGTCGGCAGGAACAGGTGGCGGCGCCGGGTGTGAGGTAGAGGGCTTCCTGCCGAACTTGGAGAGCAATGGCTCAGACTTCTTGCTCACAATTCTGCTGTCGTCAATCTTTTCGTTGACAGCTATTCCGGAATCGCGGGATGCATCATGAGAAACCTTGGAGGTGACGGCTGGTCTTGCACCATGGTCAGCTTTAGACAGACCACGAGAGAGCATATTGCTACTCTTTGCTTTTTGTGCGGATTTGCGCGAGCTCTTAGTCATGGCACGCTTGATGTTGCTGCCAGTCTCGTCGGCTTGCTGTCGCTCCAAGCGCTCGATCTCGCCCAAGACGGTCATGCCGTTCATGGCGAGGCTCTCTTCGGGGATGGGAACGAATTTGACTACGCCGCGATCTGGCGACACGCCGATGGACTCGGCCATGAATGTTTGAATCAGAGAGGCATTGCGCTTGTTGGTCGTGGGCTGCAATTGCACTGGCAGAGCATTGATGGTGAGCATGTAGGTGGGCTCAAAGGATCCACCGAGGAGCAGACACGCCGAATGGTTGACCGTTATCATGATGGAGGCTTCTGGCCTTTGGTAGCGCGTCGAGAGGTGGTGCGAGAGGTCGGTAACCAGGGTGTATTCGTCCTTGATCTGCGCCGGGTTAGTGATTTGCCCAAAGAGTGGAGCTCGGCGGAAAATAACAACTTACGATAACGTTTGTCCGCAGCTCGGCTACAATGGGCGCATCCTTGGTCACACGCTCGCGAGCCGACGACGCAATGCTGTCCTTGTATGAGAATTGGTCCTCGTAGAACTGCGCACGCGAACGGGAGGTCACGGGCCGTAAAGGGCCAACTCCATCGACGACAGGACTACGAGCGCGGTCATGAGAGTCAACCTCGATATTTTGAACTGACTGTGGCGACGATGCAAAAGAGAATTGCGAGGGCGAGGGCGAGAGTTGCTCTCCGACATTCTCCGGTGATAGTAGGGCAGTGCCTGCCTGTTTGGGAAATGCATTGGTGCCAGAGTACGTCGAGGTGGACGATGGGCGTGACATTTTTGTTTGGGTCAAGGTAGAGTTGTTGACCGAGTGGGGCATGACGGAGAGGAGCAAGATATGGCGGAAGTGAGGATATAAGAGTGACAACAAGGGTTGTCTGTTTGGGGAGCCGCGAACAAGTTATTCGCCTAGATATGGATAAAGACGTTGGTGCAACATGCAAGAGTGCAGATCCCGGCGCACTTGTCTATCTTGCAATGTGAGACGAGATCCGAATTGAGACGCAGTGGCGTTTGGTTATCAGGACACGGAACTTGGGGGGGAAGTCCGTGTATTGATTGACGGTGTGGAGTGGATGATGGTGCGGCAAGATAGTAAAGTGATGAGCGGCGGCTGTCGCTGGGCTTAAGAATGGATGACGATTGAAGCAAACACCCCGCAATTGCAAAAGGAAGTCGTTAGCCAGAGGAGATACAGGAGCTGGGCCCTGGGCAGACGACGGCGAACCACTATATGATAAATCTCCATAGCCAGGCGTCTGGTCCCAAAGGTTCGCCGCATGCCACAGTGCACCTCCAGCACCAAGCACTAAGCATCTCGGGTAGAGTGACAGGGGTGTGGCTCCATGTCCAGCATCACCTGCGCGCGGGCCAGCCGCCCGCCATGCAGTTTTGGGCACATGTGCACCATCGGACTGGGTATCTGACATTTGGCCTCGCTGAAGACGGCTGTGCGCTGCATCCTTATCTGGATGTGCGTCAAGCGTCGGCCACTCCATCATGGCTTTCGCATGGCATCAGCCATCATCACCTATCATCAGTCAGCCGTGTCTGCTCATCCATTTGCGCCACCACCCGTACCTGCCAGCTGCCACACTGCGCTTTGCTGACCCAACACGCGACTGCTGTTTGAAAATAGCACCGTCGACGGGGGAAAGGGCGACCCGTAGGCCAGTATTGGGCACCCCTAGTCCAAGACGTTGGCATCAATCTCAGCGACAACGCAACACCACTCAATCGAGGTTTGACGCTGCACTCCTAGCCTGCGCACTAACCCCATCCGCGGCCATGCTCCTACCCCGCCAAACCAAGCCTAGCCTGGAGCCGCTCCTCTTGGGAGGACGCTCCGGAGTTTCGACCTCTGTTTCGCCCTCTTGTGCCATGCCATGTCTTTGGTCTTCTTTTGCTGGTCTTTGTTCTGAGTTACGCGAGCGGGAAGAAGCAGTACCCGCCCTACCCTACCTGGGGCCGCCCTCCTTGCACGGCATGACAGTGGTGACTGGAACATGCTGTGGCCAGATGCCTAGGTACTACCTCCGCAGTCCGGAGCGAAGCCGAGCGAAGCCATAACAGACTCCATCGCCGACACGTTACTCACAAGTGCGTATGCCATCCAGATCGAGACAGGCACAAGACCGCACGAGTCACCAGCCAGTCACTGAAACAGCCATGGGCAACAATCCTTCAATCGTGACATGGACTTTCAAATAATCCCCTGTGTAAAAGGACGGGAGATAAACAGCTGATGCAGGTACTAGTTCCTGGTCCATCTCAGAGTCTCGACCCCAAGGCGACAGGACCTAGCAATCTCCACTTATATTCAATGGATAGTACCTTGATAACAATTACAAGCAATTGTTCCTTCGCTGCGTAAGGAGTTGGACCATCGCATATAGCTAACCGCCCAACTTTGCGCCTGCCATGTTCGCTGCGCCTCAACTTCTTCCGAAATGACTGTCCCAACCCTCACCCAGCAGCCACCACCCAATCTGAATGAAGCACACTGAGGTCCTCTCAAGTCAAAAAGTCCTCTCTTGTTCGTGGCACAGCTTCATACATGTACTATATGTCAGACGCTCTGCACGTCAAGACCCTTTCGAAATGTCGGCTGCCAACGCCGTGTAACGAGGCACCCTACCGGTCGCATAGTACTACGTCCATCTCATTTCCCCACGATTGGTTCGCAGCCTCTCAACCAGAAGACTAGCTCAACGGCTGGTCTGTTCCTTTATCTGAATGAAAGCGCCCCTTCGTGCCACTATGGCGTCTTGATTACACGGGTGTGTATGTTTAGTCTACTACAACCCATCGTGATGGCTCGATCGAATGCGGACACTACGCAAGTAACCGTAATTGTCAATACGAATTGAACGGCGTAACCGTGCGGCCCGCCGCCTTTTGGGCTCACGATCGAAATGTCAAGCTTTCGGGGTGGATTTGTGGCGGCATACGAAGAAACACGAAGGAAGCATGGTCTGTGTTCCTCCGTGGCCGTATAACGGTGTTATCTTATACCTGTTCAATGGCCGGTTGGATGTACGTTGTCTTGGCAAAAGAAGCATTCTTCCAATATTATCTCGGTTGCAATAGTGTATATACCTGCGACATTGCAGTGCAATGAGATACAACTGGCACAATAAGGCGCCCATCATGATGGCTATGTAGCATCAAGACGCATAGTACACTTATCTGGGAACATGCAAAGCTATCATATTCGCGCCTTGGCTCAAACGTCGAGATCAATATCACAAAAATTGCTGGAATACGAATCAATGTACCATCGTATCAGAGTGATTTCATTGCGCTGGTGAAGGTGTCGTCCACGTGAGAGCGCGCAGCGTGTTGCCCAGGTGGGGATCGGCGCGGGCGCCATCGCCAAACGCAGTCGCATCAGTCCACACTCTCGTTGACGGCCCGCAACCCAACTCAGGCTCCATCACATCTCAAATGCCACCGAAGAATGCGACAGCGAATGCTGCGCGCAGAAAAGGCCCATCCTTCAATCCACCACGGCCTGTAAACGCGGCATCCCAAGCCTCCGCCTCGACGAAACGCGCTCCAGCAGCGGCATCCCGCGCGACTGGCGCCGGAAAGAAGAGCAATGCGGCTGCCTCAAAGAGTGGCTTTCAGCCTGCTGCTGATATAATCAACCTGTCCGATGACGACCAAGATGAAGAGCTTGCCGAAGATCTAAACATCTCAGACTTTGACGACATAATGGAGGATGCACCTGCTCCTAACCCACCAGCAGCAGCAGCCAATCCTGTCCTCTCAGAACCCGTCGTACCCCGACCGCTTCTCGCACGCCTGCTCCTCGAGAACTTCGAAGACCCGAATATACAAATACAGACTGGTGCGATGAAGTTGGTAGGAAAGTACATTGATATTTTCGTCACCGAGGCTTTTCTCAGAAGCCAAGATGAGATGAAAGCAGCAGCAAAAGATGGGGGTGTCATTGATGGCTTCCTCCAAGTGGAAGATCTGGAGAAGTTGGCACCCCAGCTTGTCTTGGACTTTTGAAAGCTCAACTCGTGTCCGTCCTGTGAGGAGAAAAGAGCCCAGCTGTCATAGGGATGCATACAAACCTGTTTGAATATGTCATTGAAGTTATACTTCATGCGTATCCTAACCAGAAGCTTTTTACACCGACTACGGCGGTGGCTTCGATGATTGCGTCGCGCTATCCATATACTTTCCATAGTCCTTCTTTAGACGCCAGTACTGTTAGGTTATTTTCGGAATGCCGCAAGTCACAAAGAACGAAGGTGGATACTCCACGCACAACTACGACTCGTAGCAGTCAAGAGGCGGAGAAGGCACGAGGCCGAAACATGGACATGTATATCAGTCTTTTTTAGGACGAACCACCATACAGAAGTCAGGCCGAGAGGATCTATGAACAAATGAAGGACACTACAGCCCGACAGCTTTGAAACATCTCGCAATGGTGCCTGGTCTCCAAGATCTTGTCGATGAGTTTTACGCGCGCAGCCTGATAGCCATGTAATGCACAATCTCGCAAACAGATGTTCCGGTTGCCTGGCTCGTTTCGGTTTTGAGGTTGCCGTTGCCACGCCTTGCTTGAAGCACGATGGGGTTGGGCTCAAACACAGCCGTAACGTGGAGCGCGTCGCATCATGAACACCCAGTTGCATCACGACGAACACCAACATCGCGACATGATCAACGCAACTCTACAGCAATGCTGTCTGCGTACTTTGCGTTATACTGCGCTGCGTTCAATCTTTTCCCAACCGGGTTATACATGATATTAGCACTGTTCAGCCTCGACGTTCAAACTCCGAGTTGCACTCAAATATACCCGTTTTAAGCCTCACCTACAGGGTCCTCAGCCGAACCAGGAGGCTGAAGCACTCCTCGCCTCTAACGTGTCGCAACTCCAACCCCATGTATCGGAATATCTACTAACCGCCTCGGCCACGCATGCGTATCTTTCATGCCTTAAGATGGCCCTATAGCCATCACCTCAGGCTTCTCTTTTTCTCATCCTCCGCATCTCTCACGTTTCTTGTCACTTTGTGTTGCATTTTCCTTTGCATCTATCTTTCTTTACTTACCACTTCACAATCTTTAATACACAACTGGCTAGTCCAGCTTGCTATTCTTTGCATAACGAACCAGAGCGCTAGTCGCCCATTCACTCTCTTGACGAGACATTGAGCATCGCAATACGAATCGCATACCTAATATCGAAATCGCCTATTACACGGACGACCATCACATACAATAGCCAACATGTACTTCTCAAGAGCAGCTATCTTCTCCGCCGTCCTCGGCCTCGCGTGCGCCCAGGAGTCTTCCATGACCGCCTCGGGATCTATGGCTATGGCCTCCGCCACTGAGCCAACTCTCTCCTCAGCCGTCCTAGGCAGTGCCTCGACATCCCAACCAACTGCGATGACCGGCATGGTCATGACACACGTAGTCCAAGTCGGAGGTCCAAATGGAAGTCTAACCTTCTCTCCATCCAATGTTGTCGCACAACCAGGAGATCTAGTTCAGTTCCAATTCCACCCCAAGGTACGTGTTATCACAGCCCACCACCCAAAACCATTTGCGCAGTCTGATTAACGATTTTCGAATAGAACCACTCGGTCGTCCAATCCACATTCGACAATCCATGCACGCCCATCCAAAACATCATGTCCAACAAGACTGACGCCTTCTTCTCCGGCTTCATGCCCACAAACGCCTCTTTGACTGCTACAAGCCAAGTCCTCACCTACACCATCCGCGTCGCAGATGCAAAGCCAGTTTGGTTCTACTGCTCCCAAGGCAAGCATTGTCAGGCTGGTATGGTTGGTGCTATCAACGCGTAAGTCCTCTTTCTCACATGCCCAAACATCCATCCACTAACTCGGCACCCATAGTCCCACATCCGGCAACAAAACAATGTCCGCCTTCGTCGCCCTTGCTGCCCAAGCTACAGAGAACCTCTCCCCTGGTCAAGCAGCTGGTTCAGGTGGTCAGACAGGAAACACACCGACGAGCCCTTCGGCCGGTGGCGGCGCAAACTCTGGTACTGAGGGCACTGGCAGCGGCGCAGCGGGCGGTGCTAGTGGTTCTGCTAGCGGTGCTCCTGCTCAGGCTACTGCTAATGCTGCTGCTGGTGGTTTTAGCGCTCAGAGCTTTGTTGGGGCTGCTGCCGCGGTTGTTGCTGCGGTTGTCGTTTTGTAAGGGAGTTGACCCTGGTGAGCGTATGAAGAAAGGAAGGAATATATGTTATTTTGTTGTGATACCAATTCTAGGATGACGATACTGAGCTGGTTCTACGGGACTCAGATTTCGGGATGGAGTTTTTCGTGTCTCTTTGTGAGAACATTTGTAGGAAAGTAATGTGAAAACTATCTCTTTCAATCTTGATGGTGCTTTGCATCTAGTGACAATATCGTGTTATCTACCCTGCGAGACATGATGTTTACGTGAGAGCGACTACCCCATCCCCCACATCCCCGCTTCCACCTCGCTGCTTCCTCCCACGCCCAACTTCCACGTGCAAACTCCCAGCGAACCACGACTGCGTGCAACACACCATTCAATCTCTAGCCCGGCTATGATTAGTGAGTGGGCTTACGGCAGAATGTCACAGCTGTTGCGGGACAAGATGACTCGCAGCGCCTCAAGCTTGCGCGATGGCTCGAGTCGTGGGTCTTCTGTCTCAAACACGGTCAGGTTATACAATTGATGTCGTCTCAAAGCTTCTGGAATCGGTTCGAATTACACTGGAATGATAGGGAGACATGCGTAAGAGTTGTGCGAGATCGCTATGGAGGGTGTGAGGTGGAAGAGTTTGAGGAACAGGGTTATTGCAGTTGCACGCTTCTTGTTACGCCGTCGACAAGCGTCTTTGCGACCGGGAACACTGTCACTAAGACCTTTACCGTTGTGGGATGTAAGGAAAGGCCTGCTTTCATCGTTCAGCTACGTCCAGCACTGCACGCCCTTGATCTCGACATTATACGCGCTGCTAGCATGACATATCCAATGCTGGCTTCCATCGTCAAACCTCTTGATCTAGCATTACCCAGAGGTATATGCGCCTATGAGATGGAGAAGCTTAACGGTACACCACTGAGCCGTTTACAGCCCCGGGAACGCTCCCTCGATCCCGGCGCAAGTGAGCAATTAAAACGCCTCCTCATAAGCTTCGCACACCTTGTAGCGCAAAGCTGGTATTCACCACACAAACTAAATGCGATGTCCAGAACGACAAGAGCGGACTCACCTATGGACGAGAGTCCATCGATGCTCTCGCAGTGTCGCGGCAAGGTCGGCTCCACTATCACCTCTAGACTTGAGAAGCTGGCTATTGAGCTGCCGGATGCACATCTACGCCAAAGAGCAAGCCTGACATTACATGCGGCGCAGCGACTAGAAGACTATCCAGTTGCGCTCAACCACGGAGATCTTATTCCATCCAACATCCTAGTCGACCAGAACACCTGGGAAATTACAGGCTTGGTAGATTGGGCGGAGGCAGAGTACTTACCTTTTGGAACTTGTCTATACGCACTCGAATATCTCCTTGGATACCTCACACCGGCTATTCCCGACCTTCCGCCTGTGTGGACCTACTTTGATGGCGCGACGCAGCTTCGTGAGTTGTTTTGGACGCACTTGATCGAGGCTGTACCGGAGGTAGGAGCTCGAGCAGAAGACGTTAAGGTGATAAGAGATGTAGGTGTGCTGCTTTGGCATGGTATCGCTTGGGATGATGGCGCTATCAATCGTGTCGTCAACGAAGTGGATGATATGGAAGAGATGACTAAACTTCGTGCATTTCTAACTGTAGGTTGAAAGCATATCGCACAAGGTACATATGGTGAACGCGTGGGCTATATCTTCGCCTTTCTCCGTTCTTTCCTTCGTTCTATTCCCAACTGTCTTCGTTTTCGCTCTATCGCGCCGAGCGTTAACCAAGTTTGTTGATTGTGGGCGCAATGCGCCTTCCACCAGACGGTGGGTGTCCCTTCCTACACATGGCGCACCTTCTATATACACATAGGTAACATCACAACTTTTGTTTGTGACCCATCATCCTTGTTATTCCTTTTGCGTTCCGTCACTATCATCGCTCTGCTTCACTTCACCACTTATAACGAAAGGAAAGGTGTCGTCGAAAACTACGTTGTATTCTTCACCGTCCCAAACAGGCACGGTGTAGTACAAGAACGAGCCGACGCGAGAAACAAGGATTTGTGAGCTGACTTCCTGTTTTCTCCAGCGGTGAAGAATTGACGAACCAAGATAAAGAGTAGCCAGCATGGTCTCCACTCGGCGAGGTATTGCAAACGCAGAGCTGGCAACGATTGGCATGGAACGGCTCAAACCTATCCGACAGGAGAGTGACACTATTCGTGTCCTCGTTCCTAGTACCAAGAAGGTAGGCAAAGCTTCGCTGAAGCGAAAAGTGCCCAGCACTCCTCCCAATATGGCGATCTTCAGCACTATCAGTGAGCATGACCTCAGTCTCACATCTCCGAGCACCGGCGAAACTCTAAAGCTACTCGCAATGAGCATACCCAAGAAAAAACAAGGCTCAATCGACCATGGTGAACGCACCGTCTACTCTGCCCTCCGAAGGCTTGCACCAAAGCCCTCTGCAAACATGAGCGGTAGCTGCCACAACCCCATCATCGTCGACGATACCTTATCACCACCACGAAAAGTAGTTCGAGCTCCAGAGCGAAGCCATAGACACAAACGGCTGCCAGGACCTCATCAATTCATCGGCAATGGTTATAGAGACCTATACAATTATCACGCCTCCAAACCAGCATTAGCGGCCATGCCTGCGAACGGAAGTACATTCACCGGGCATCAGAGTCATGATATATACCGTATGATGAACGCGAAGATAACTGCAGCGCCAGATTTTAGCCCGAACGCAGCATGGGGCCGCAACACCCTCAACGTACCTTTTGAAGTGCAATAACATGGTTTACAAGCGAGCGCCGCGTACAAGCGAGCGCCGCACCCCACCAACTTTGCGCACTTCTCTCCTCTTAACGTACAATGGCTCAGCGTAGCGCTACTCTACTAGCTTCAAATGAAGCAGATATTCAGCTTGCTATCTTCTCTATTAAATCTTATTAAATACAGAGTAATCGCAATGCTGCTGCTATCTATAGCGTGTCTGAACGAACGATCCGCCGCCGACGCGCTGGTGTACCTGCCCGACGCGATTGCCAGCCTAACTTAAGAAAGCTTACCTAGAGAGAAGAGGAGGTGATTATTAGCTATATACTCGACCTAGATCAGCGTGGATTTGCGCCTACGTACGAAGCTGTACGTGATATAGCTAATAGGCTACTGACTACGCGCGGCGCTGGTCAGGTCGGCGTCCACTGGCCGCGCAACTTTGTCAAGCGTACAGACAGTCTCACGACGTGTTTTAATCGACCGTACGATAGGCAGCGAGCTCTATGCGAGGATCCAGCTCTAATTAGGAGCTGGTTTGAGCTTGTAGAGGAGACAAAGACTAAGTACGGCATCTGCGATGAGGACGTCTACAACTTCGACGAGGCTGGCTTTATAATGGGCAAGATCACGACTAAGCTTGTCGTGACAGGGTCAGAGAGAAGAGGCAGACCAAAGGCTATTCAGCCAGGCAATCGTAAGTAGGTAACGTTGATTGCTGCGATCAACGCAGCTGGCTGGACAATCCCACCATTCCTTATCTTTGCTGGCCAGTATCACCTGTCTGCCTGGTACGAGGAGGATATCCCACGCGACTGGGCGATTGCAATTAGCGACAATGGCTGGACAAATAACGAGCTAGGAGTTGAGTGGCTAAAGCACTTTAACGCTTACACGAAGACTCGCGTTGTTGGTGCGCGTCGTCTGCTCGTCCTTGATGGCCATGGGAGCCACCACTCTCTTGAGTTTCAAGAGCTCTGCAAGGAGAACAACATCTACACGCTCTGTATGCCACCTCACTCATCTCACCTACTCTAGCCTCTTGACGTTGGCTGCTTCTCGCCGTTGAAGCGCGCGTACAGTCGTGAGGTAGAGAGCCTGATCCGCCACCACATCAATCACATCACCAAGCTCGAGTTTCTGCCAGCGTTCAAGGCAGCCTTTGATCGATCGTTCACATCAGTCAATATCTGCTCAGCTTTTCGAGGCGCAGGCCTCGTGCCTCTCCAACCAGATACTGTACTATCGAAGCTTGACGTGCAGCTGCGTACGCCTACTCCAGCTGCCCTGCCAGAGGCCCTCTGGGAGGCGCGTACGCCGAGCAACGTACGCGAGCTTGAGGCTCAATCAACGTTGATACGTGATCGCGTTCGGCGGCACAAGAGCTCATCGCCTGCCTCTATTATTGAAGCGATTGACCAGCTTAAGAAGGGCGCTGAGGTGATGATGCTCTCAGCTGAGCTGATGCGCGATCGGATTGCCAGCCTTGAGAGGGCTAATGAGGCAGCCTCAACGCGTAAACAGCGTAAAAAAAAGCGTATACAGAAGCGAGGGACCTTAACAAAGGGAGAGGGAGAGGATATACTCGCTCAACGTGAGGTTGAGCAGCAGATTTCTCGTGAAGAGCGTCAAGGAGGAGCGCGATCAGGACTCAGCCGCCAGGCTCTGGCGCGCTGCACGAGGTGCAGGGAGACTGGCCACAACTCACGTACATGCAAGAAGGATACTAAAGATATTGCTTAATCTGCTATATAAATATCTATATATCATATTATCACGTTGTTAAGATATACGACTGTAGAGGTGCGCAAAGTTGGTGGGGTGCGGCGCTCGCTTGTACGCGGCGCTCGCTTGTAAACCATGTTACCCACTCTCCGCGCATGTTCTTGCGCAACAGCAGAATGCCTCGCATCATCAGTCACCGTATATGCAGCACCATCAAGTCCAAGCTCCCTCTAACACATACGGATTTCCGATGGCTCCCTCTCACAACGAAGGCGTGCTCCGTAGGAGGGCTATACAATATCTTCGAGAATTTCCACGGCCTTCACCGCACAAGAGAAGACTGTCTGACGCCGACCCTGATGAGACCAGTGACGATGAAGCCGAAGAATACCAGCAGCATACTAAACTACAGCCAAGCACTTCAACTCCCCAGTCTGGCTCCATGCCGCCATCCAAGGTCTGCAATGTTGACCGCCATATCACTCACAAGTCAATAATTCATCGAGACCCAGATCCCAACTTCCTCGTCAGACACCTCATTGAGCACACCTCGCTCATCACATCATTATTACAACTCTATCCGCACTCCACCGACCAGAAGGGTCTACGAAATGATGTATCAATGATGGTTCAAGTACAAAATCAGTATGTGACTGATTGGATGAAGGCTGAGTCACAGAGTTCGCGTAAGCGACAGAAGAATAACGACGAGAGCACTGTCAGCCTAGATAACCGTCCGCAACCCATCATAAACCCTGCGACGAGGGTACAGAACGAGCAAGACCTCGCTTTGCGCCAGATACTCTCTGCAAATGCTGATATGTGGCAAGATGATACAGGGCATGGTGTTGCAGATGTGTTTGCGGTTGTACCTGCTTCTTCTCCAGTGGCGAGCAGCTTTGGCGGAAGAATAGCCGGCTCTACGCATATGCCTTCAACCTCGATGGCACATGGTCTTCTTATACAGGAAAAGCTCGGCACTACTGGCAGCGCCCTTACAACTCCAAAAAAGCACATCCCGAATTCCGCCGTAGGGTCAGCGCGCTACAAAGGCATGCCTACCACTCTCAACATGGAAGACATACAGGCGAAACTTGGCGGACCGTCAATTAACCCGAAAGTTAAATCCAAGAGTTTGACCGACTTGAGTCTCCATTCAAGTTCTTTTGAAGGCCTGGCAACTCCCATCAAAACAAACCTCCATCCCATCAACGCTCTCATCACTCCCTCCCCAAACCGTATACACGACCCTTCATCTTCCCGCAGCAATCAAGGTAAAAGTAGCGAGCACGCCACCACACAGCATCCAGCCCCAAGCTCCGACGACGACAGACTCCACGTTCGCAATAATGGCAACGCCTCAAGCAAGTTACATAGTGAGAGTTCATACGACTCTCGGATTGGGAACCCGGGTTTCCGCTTTGAACGACGTGTTGATGCAGTCCATGGGCGAATAGGAGCAAATCCGTTGTTGAAGGAGTAAGTGAACGGGACAGTCTGGCTGTAGGAGCTGCACAGAAGGTGGGAGAGTATCGATGAGCTAAGGAGTGCCTAGGAGGAATGTGTATATATCAGCACTTGTATATTCTAAGTAGTATGGAAGTGAAAAGCAGGTGTTGAAGAGAGTGATGTGAAGCATCCTGTTAGCCGCCACCAAAGCCAAGTAGAAGAGCGAAATCTCATGTTTCATGATTCCATATTCTATTCGGGTATCAAGTGACTTTTCCCTTTTTCATCTCTCGTAAACCAAATGAGCACAATACCTAACAGCACGAGAATCTCATCTACCGACCCACTAGTTGCCCTTGTTACCTCTCTTACCACCCCTCTTCTTCCTCTCTACATGACCCAACAACGTCTTCTTGACATCTCCCAAACTCCTCTTGTTCTTAATCTTGGCCTTACCCAGCGTCATCAAGAAGTTCTTCTTCCTTGCCTTCTCCTGATTCGTCGTGCTCTTGCCCTCAGCCGCCTTCTGCTCCTTCTTCTTCTTAGCATGCGAACTGTGGTTTGTCTCGCGATCTGCGCGTGCAAGAGCAATCTTCTCTTCTTTGGTGTTCTTTTTGCCGATCTTGGCGGCAAGCTCGATGGTATCGGCGGTGATGGCTTCGTCGGCGTGGCGAGCGGCGAGGAGTTGGGCGCGTTTGGAGGACGCGAGGGAGGAGGTTATTGTTGAGGAAGCGCGCAGGGCTTGGAGTTGTTTGAGGTCGGCTGGGGTGAGGATGGTGGTGGTGAGGAGTTTGGATAGGGATTTTGTTTCTGGTTCGGCGCTCTTGGAAGGTTCTTTGCCGTCTGGACCGGGTGTTGGTGTTGTGGTGTCGAGCTTAGCTTTCTTTGCTGGCCTGTCTTTCTTTTCCTTTTCGTCTTCAGAGTCGCTGATTTGGATGTCTTCACCATCACTCTCGACGTTGATCCAGCCGCCTGAATCGTCGCTGTCGCCGTCACTCTCCACATCCCACTTCTTCCAGTCGTCCTCGTCGTCAAGTTCGACGTCGCCGTTGTCCGCGTCAGGATCCAGACCAGCAGCTTCTAGCTTCTTCCTACGCTCCTCTTCCTTCCATTTCTCGAGTAGCTCGATGCCTTCGATCTCTCCAATAGCTTCTTCACCATAACGGCGTTCCTTGATGGTACCAGCACGGATACCCATTGTCGCGTCTTTGCCACGATCGCGCTTCTTAAGGAGGTCGGCGCCGACTTCGCGGTAAAGGGAGAGGAGACCTTTGGCGGCCATCATCGTGCCCTTGTCCTTAGACTTGCGGTACTACTATGCGTCAGTATACATCATAACATCAGGGTAGTGTCTGAAAAGATGTAGCAGAAACAAAAGGTATCAGAGTTGCGACAAGCGCTTGGGTTTGTATTCAGATAGCGGGGTCTTAAGCCGCCTCATTAACACGGACCAAATGTTCTCATCATGAAAGAGTTGGAGTGCGATGCGATGCAGTGGGAGCATACAAAGTGGGGGGTGACTTACCATAACCAAGTCCTGGAGCAGGGTGTCCGTCATAGCTAACGGCTGACGCGCGCAAATCTCGCGAATGGAGTTCAGACCTGCTGCCGCGACCTCAGAGGCCGATGCTTCTGAGACGAACTCATTCGCAATCTTCTGCACAAGCGGTTCGAGCACATCTGGCGGTACATACGAGTGTGTCGCTTGCGCTAAGCATGCCAAGTAACTTGTGACTGACGCTTGTCGAGGAGTGAGATGCTTCAAGAAGTATGAGTATAGCGGGAGAACTGTGAGCTGATGTAACCCGACAAGGCGAGTGACTAACTGCAGTACCAGCAGCTTCGTTTCGAGGGCAAGCTTGTTCTTGGAGTTCTGGACGTGCTTGGAGAAGAGCGTTTCGGCGAAGCCTTGAGGATCGTGGAGAAGGTGTAGCGCGCTGAAGTTGAGAGGATGCGGTGCATTCTTTTTCTTTTGCTTCTTCTTGAGAGTGGCAGCTGCAGTCTTCAGTTCGCGGGCCTTCTTCTTGCTCTTCTTGTTGATACCAGCCGAATGCTTCAACTTCGCAATGTCCACATCGTTGTCGTCGTCGCTGCTCTCTTCTGCGGCGGCTTCTCGTTCTTCGTCACCACCAAGGAAGAACTTGGTGCCACCGTAAATGGTCTTCTCGTTGTCGCTCAGAGCGGCCAGTCGCATGACCTCGACAGCGCGCGCATCCGTCCATATTTGTCGCTTCCAAAGCTCTCTTGTGATCTTAACGGCCCATATACCCTTGGGCGAGGAGGAGTCTGATTCTAGGAGACTTTGTAAGGTTAGTCGATGGACCTTTGAATTGGAAGGGGGATGACATACTTGTACAACGCTGTCTGCATAGACTTGTTGAGTTTGTGGTTCACAGACTTTACGTTGGCCGTCCGTAGGTCTGAGATGATCTTGGTGTAGAGTAATTGTCGCAGACTCTTGCTGTTGGTCGTCACAAGGATGGGGAACAGCGTGTTGAGGAGTTTGACCGAATCTATTACTTCTTTCCGCTTAAGCAGGCAGTATGCTCCGACAACCTTGTCCCGCAAGTCGTACTCAAGCACCTCATGGTGGGTGAGCAGCAGCTCCAGATCCCGAGGAAACTCTGATGCAATGTCGGGGTAGAGGTCTGAGGTATGCGACACGAATTCGATGAGGTCCTTAAGCGCGACCAGACCGCTGTCAGAGGTGCTTGGGTCTGCAAGGAAGAGGTCGAGGAGGGTTCGGTACTGCTGCCATTGCTGCTCGAAGTCGTCTCTGTACGATTGAGGGTCTCGTTTCAGCTTGAACCGGAGTGCTGCATGATCAGACTCCAGCTTCTCGAGGGCACCAACTTTGCGCTTCATATTGGAGATTCGGATTTAGGGAACGTGAAAGTTGTCGTGGCCGTCGTCGTGTATGCGCCTGCATAGACTTTGCGACATGAAATTTTAGTGGGGCCATCCCACCAATTGGTCAGGGCGGACCGACACTAGGCCGAGAAGCTCTGGCCTCTTTGCGCGTAAATCTTTCACCAGCCTCGACAACCTCGCGCAAGCAACTCCTCAGTCGCGCTGCCCTACAACGGCGCGCATCATACTCGATAATCTAATACGTTACTTCTGAGTGCTCGTCGTTCAATCTCGATATCCGCTCACGCGCTCTCAAGACATCGACGCGGCAATAGTACCAGGGCCAGCGCCCGCCGTCGCCCATCATGACGAGCTTCTCTTCCATGTCCCTGTACGCCTTGACGGTGAAGCAGCCGACAGCGACACAGGAGGCAATCTCCGGCGACTTCCTTGGGAACGGCAAGCAGCAGATCCTCACAGCGAGCGGCTCACGGCTTGCCATCCTCGAGGTCTCGCGGCGGCAGAAAGGCTTCCAAGAGCTGTACTCGCAGGATGTGTTTGGTATCATCCGTCGTATAGCCAAGTTCAGGATCGCGGGCGGTACCAAAGGTATGTCAATCCATCTTCCCCGCTACAAGCAGTATAGTGATTTTCAAAGCACACGACACCTTCGAGCTCCCAGCTCTTTGAGCCCGCGGTGGACTGGACTGCAAACACTAAGAACCTCTACTGACTCCGTCAGACCATATCGTCATAACCACCGACTCTGGCCGGTTAGTTACATATGAGTACATGCCAGATGAGCACACTTTCAAGACGGTTCACTTCGAGACGTTCGGCAAGTCTGGAATACGACGCGTAGTGCCGGGCGAGTATCTGGCAGCCGACCCGAAAGGGCGGGCTATCATGATCGCCTCGACCGAGAAGAACAAACTCGTCTACATCCTCACCCGAAGTGGTCAGACGGATATCGCCATATCCTCACCACTAGAGGCACACAAGCCACAGACGCTAGTGTACTGCCTCATCGGGCTTGATGTTGGTTACGACAACCCCATGTTCGCTACACTGGAGGTCGATTACTCGAACTCCGAGACTGATCCTACTGGCGAAGCGTACGACGAGATCAAGAAAGAGCTGGTTTACTACGAGCTAGATCTTGGTCTGAACCACATCGTTCGGAAATGGTCAGAGCCAGTCGATCGGACAGCCAATACCCTCTTTCGAGTACCGGGAGGACCAAATGCCCCAAGCGGTGTCTTGTGCTGCGGAGAGGACAGCATCACATACCGCCGTATCTTCAACAACAAATCGAGTGTCCACCGATTGGCCATCCCACGTCGTGAGGGGGCCACCGAAGATCCCAACCGCAAGCGCATGATCGTTGCTGGTACTCTGTACTCTCTCAAAGGCGGCGATTTCTTCTACCTCCTACAAACAGAGGATGGCGACGTCTTCAAGCTTACCGTAGAAGCAACTAGCGGCACGGTCGACAAGATCAAGATCAAATACTTTGACACTATCCCTGTCGCGACCAGCATCTGCATTTTGAGGGCGGGTTTCGTGTACGCCGCCTGCGAATCTGGAGACCGGATCTTGTACGAGCTAGAATCTTTGGGAGACGAGACGGAAGACCCCGTTTTCGAGAGCGGCCAATTCCCTGTCGATCCAGAAACTTCTTTTGCACCGCCTTTCTTCAAACCTCGGGCCCTTGTCAACCTCACCGCGGTAGAGACGATGCCTAGTCTCAATCCGATCATGGGTATGGAAGTTGCCAACCCTGCATTGGAAGATGCGCCCCAAGTTTACACGATCAACGGCACCGGTGGTCGGAGTTCGTTCCGCACCACCAGAAACGCGCTTGAGGTTCTGGACCTCATCGAGTCGCCATTGCCGCAGAATGCTTCCGATGTCTGGACTACGAAATTGACCAGCGAAGACGAAACTGATACCCTTATCGTCATGTGCCTTCACAGCAGAACGCTTGTTCTCAAAATTGGCGACGATGTCGAGGAAGCATCGAACACGGGCTTCCTTCCAGACACGAACACGCTTGGTGTACAGCAGTTCGGTGAGGACTGCATTATCCAGATTCACCCCAAGGGTATCCGTCATATCCAGGGCATCCAGTTTCCTAACGACGATGCGAGCGCGACGCACGCTAGTCTGACTGACTGGCAACCTCCGGCGCATCGTACTATCGTAGCTTGCGCTACCAACAACCGACAAGTTGCTATCGCGCTAAGTTCCGGTCAGATCCTATACTTCGAATGCGACTCAGATGGATCACTTGCTATGGCTGAGGAGGAAATTGCTTTGGACAGCACCATCAACTGCCTTGCAATGCCCGACGTACCCGAAGGTAGCGTGCGAGCGTTCTTCTTGGCTGTCGGTTGCAGTGACCAGACTGTCAGGATCTTCAACTTGAGTCCTGACATGGAAGGAAATATCCTGCGAAGTATCTCTGTTCAAGCCCTCACGTCGCCGCCCAGCGACTTGACCATCAACCTCATGACGGACAAGTCCCCCCGTGGATATAGCCAGTTCTTGCACATTGGTCTACGAAGTGGTGTATACATCCGATCAGTACTGGACGAGATGACTGGCGACATCGGCGACACCCGGAGGCGCTTCCTCGGGCCCGAGCCTATTAAGTTTGCGAAGGTGACCGTTGCAGGCGAACCTGCTATCATCGCAATGACCTCACGGCCATGGCTAGGCTACACACATCCTCGTACCGGAGTGTTGCAGCTGACACCGCTGAACTACATTCCGTTCAAGTCCGCTTGGAACTTCGATGGTTCTCAGTTCAAGGGAATCATCTGCGTCAGCGGCAACGAGTTACGGTAAGCACATCCCATCTCTTTCTTCCCAACTGCAATGATGAAACTCTGTACTCCCTAAACACGATGAGGGCAATAACAAATTTCCAATTGTTCCTACTGAAAGCAGTTATCAATTTGTTCTTATTACAATGACGGCCTACACGATCAGTTGCTGACCACGACAGAATCTTCACATTCAACGACCTGACGGACAACACGACTTACGAGAACATACCGCTCAAGTACACTCCAAGGAAGATGGTTGGATGGCACGACCAGGGTGTGTTCTACGTGATTGAGAGCGACAACAACACTATAAGCGCCGACAGACGCCAACAGCTAATCGCCCACGCTGGTATCAAGAAAGAGGACGACGGCACCAATGGCGACGCCACGAACGGCACAATCGATAGCGACGAGCTTCCAGCCATCGATTTTGGTTACCCAAGAGCTCAGGGAAGCTGGGCATCTTGTATCCAAGTTGTCGATCCTGTGAGCGAAAAGACTGTCACCCACACCGTTGAGCTGAATGGCAATCAGTCACTTGTCAGTGCTGCCTTGGTGTTCTTCGAGAGTCGTGGTGAGGAAGCATTCTTGGTTGTTGGCACTGCCAAAGACTTGAGCTTCGCTCCCTTCAAATACACCTCTGCTTCAATACAAGTGTACAAGATCAACCCCACTGGTCGCGAGCTGGAGTTCTTCCACGAGACTGAGGTCAGCGACCCGCCTCTAGCGCTACTTGCATTCAAGGGAAAGCTCATCGCTGGTGTTGGTCGTCATCTGTGTCTCTACGACTGCGGTATGAAGTCTGTTCTACGCAAAGCTCAGGCTCCAAACTGCGTACCGACGCGCATCACTGATCTCAAGACCCAAGGCAGCCGGTTGGTTGTCTCCGACCAGGCGCAGTCCGTCACCTATGTCGTTCACAAGGACCAAGTTCACCCCAACCGCCTCATTCCTTTTGTTGATGACACAATCGCGCGTCACACCTCAGCATCTGAGATGTTGGACTATGACACCACAGTTGGAGGCGACAAGTTCGGCAACATCTGGCTTGTGCGTTGCCCACAGAAGGTTTCTGAGTCTTCCGATGAGTCGCCTGACGGTTCAGATCTCCTAGTAGATAAGGGCTACTTGGGCGGTACACCGAACCGTCTCGACCTCATTGCCCACTACTTCACAAACGACATTCCTGTTTCAATACAGAAGACTGTTCTCTTGTCAGGTGGTGAGCGCATCATCTTCTGGGCTGGTCTCCAAGGTACCCTTGGTGCACTTATTCCCTTTAGCTCCCGCCGACAACACAAGATGTTCCAGCAACTGGAGCTTCAACTTCGGTCAGACGACAAGCCACTATCGGGCCGCGATCATCTCGCCTTCCGCAGCTACTTCGCGCCGGTCAAGAGCGTAATCGATGGTGATCTCATCGAGCGCTTCTTGGTGTTATCACGCGACAAGCGAGAGAGCATCGCTGGCCAGATGACGGGTGCAGAATGGACACCCAGCATGATTGATGAGGCGATCTGGAACATGCGCGGTCTCTATGCTTTCTAGATGAAGCATGTTCTCTGCACGTTATGGCGTTTGGAAATTTCGGGCCTTGAAAAGCGGTTGGTGCTTTCTGTCCAGCGGTTGTAGCGTCTTTGATGAATGAGTTACAGCAACTTGTATTTGTAAATAGAAACGTAGGTCACAATAGACCCAAATGATACCCGAGAATCGTCTTTAATTGCTTTCGAACAACTAAGCTGAATGGTGTATACTTGGACTTGTAGTACCATCCCATGTCAATCTTCTAAGATTCCCATAGCCCCGACTATCATCAATCCCACCACACCACCTACTATGATCTTTCTCACGGCCTCCATAGCGATATCCAGTGTCACAGTTTTCTCTCCAGCGGACTTCTTCACATTGTCATTCTCCTCCGATCCATACCTATACCCATTCGACCCCGCAATCACGACCTCGAAATCCCATTCTCGATACCCTGTATTCGTCGCACTTTCTTTGTGCATATCCCCCTCACCCCAAAGCGCACATTTGATAATAGTGCGACTGCCCGCGTTCTTACACTCGGGACCAAGGTTGATAGCAGGTGAACGCTCAAAATAAATGTTGAAGCTATTACACACCTGCGTGGGTAGAGTTGGTGTGTAGGTGGGTGTAGCTGAGAAATCGAATCCCTCTGGAAACGAGAGGGTGGATCGAGGCTCTGGCTCGCCTTGTGTAGCAGATATTCCCCAGCCGAGACATCTACTCACACACTCGGTCGTACTGTATGCTTGTAGCTCATAGAAGCCTAGGTACTCGGTGCCGATGTAGGATGCGTTTGCTTCACGGAAGGCGAGAGAATAGCCGTAGGGTGTGGTGGCGTCTAGAGCGGGTGAACGGAGAAGAGGGGAGGTGTAGAAGGAGTGCATGTTGTCTTCTGAGGGGATGGGGCCGTAGCCAGGGGCTTGGGGGAGACAGTCGCCTTGAGTATTGTGGACGATCACAGGGGTGGTTGGGATGTTAATGGTCGGAGAGATGGGGTTTGTTGGAGAATGCATAATTAATGTGGTTGTTGGGGTGGTCACGATGGTAGTTGTCTTGGGTGTTAAGGTAGGTATGTTGGCAACGTTGAGAGTGGCTGCTACCAGGCTGAGCGAGGTGGTGTCTGCCATGTTGATGTATGTGAGTTGGAGAACACTAAAGTAGAATTGTGTACGAAAAGTGTTTTTGTGATCTTTTGTCGTTGTTGTACGGTAGCGATAAGGTGGCGGTGTGTTGTTGCACCACTTAGGTGTTGGTATTACAAGCACCATAATCACCCCTTTGGGCCTCAAATCCCTAAGCACCAATTTATCCACTCCTAATTACCTCATACCCTTGACAGCCTACTATAAACTGTCGTATCATCCCTGAACGCACTCTGCCCTATTCACGCATTCGTCAGCATATCATGTACCACACCAATACGAAATCCACTACAACGATCACCGACCTTTCAAACACCGTTCCACAACCCCAATCCACAAGTCCCTCCCCTTAGCCTTCGCCTCCTCATTTCCCCACCCCTCCACCTCCATCATAAATGCATCCTTCTCTCTGCCGTTCATCCTCTCTGCCATCTCACTCAACGTCTCCGTACGCGTCCTCGTTGTCACAACCACAGCACCTGTTTTGGGCAAGCGCGCAAACATCTGCATCTCAGTACGTACGAGTAATTCGGTAGGGTGGAGGGTTGCTATGTTTCCGGCGAAGAAATCGATGGGGCGGGGGATGTGGAGGGTGGATGCTAGAGAGGAGTGAAGTGGGCGCGTTTGGATAAATGATTGGTGGAGAGTTAGGGGGCCGGCATGCGAGTAAGGAGAGATCGTGGGGAGGTCGAGGGTTAGTATTGATGGTAAGGCTGAAGAAGTATCAGTCTCGGACGGTCAATGGGAAGGGAGAACGGATTGGAAGGTGAGATTTGAGACTCACTAGACCAAGGTATCATCGGCAGTCTTCTGTTTCCTTCGCCCTGGACCATAACATCGACTGATTTTCCTAGGTACGGCGCTATGGTGTAACCGGATGGGAAGAGAGTCGTACTAGCTTGTCTATAATCCTCATCATCAGCCTAGGCCTAGCACAACGTGCCTGACACAAAAGAGTTACGAAGAAACGGAGCACTTACAAATACCACATCCTAGTACTCTCGCTCCTCGCCCAAACCATGAAATCCTCCCCACACAATCTCGCTATAACCTCCAACGGATGCGCCTCTAAGGAGCCTTGCTCTAGCGCGAAATCCTCTCTAGTCAGTTCATTTAGAATATGCTTTTTACGATGTTTAGTCTTGAAGCTGAATTTATTGTGATGTGTTTCGACAAGGAAGGATGCGACTTCTTGCAGTAACTCACGACATGCGGATTCGCCTTCGGGAGTAACGTGTATGCAAGAGGAGCGGTTGCGTGAAAGGAGGTGTACCCGCGCAGCGTGGTACTCGATGTAGTGTTCGTCGATGGCAAGCCAGTCGTGGCGGTTTGTGGGGGTGAGACCTAGTTGCGACGGAGTGAGGGGTTTGGAGTGCGTGGAAGTTGATTCGATGGGTTTGTTCGTCAAGGTTATGTCGGGGAACCAATCGCCAGTTCCACAGTCGTCTGCGTCAAATGCTGGCATTCGTGAGATACGGTGTTCTTCGGCTATGTAGGCCCTGGTTTTGGGGTTCTTGATCTCGGATAGGTCTTCGATGTCGCGGAGGTTGACTGTTGTTGTCGCTGGGGAGAAAACATGGTAGTCGAGCGCGGTACTGTGTGCGATGTCTTTGACTGGCGCTGACAACGAAGCATGTGTAAAAACGGTCATACGCTGATTTCTCATTACGTCAGCATGTGCCTTGGACTCGCTGTTGTTGTCGGCTGTCGTCGCATGATGGTGTGCATCCTTGTGCTCGACCTTGACAACGACGAATCTCTCCGGAGCGGGGCCGAGAGCGCCTTTGTAGAACCAGAGCCGGACTACGGCGGTGCCTATGAAGAAGAAGTAGCAACATATGCCAATGACGAGGACGAGCAGGGCGTATAGGGGAATAGATCCAGATTCCGGTAGCGGGCTCGCTGCCATTCTGGCAGTTGGACAAGTACAAGTGCGTTTGTATCAGCGAGTAGAAACTGTAATGTAGAGGTTCCCAGCAGCGAATCTTTGCATGACCTCGGATCATCGTGGCGAAACTAGCAAGTATTGTGACATGTTGTGCACATTCGACAGTGACGTGAGGATGTGAAGCTTATTATACATGATGCAATTCAATGCAACATGCAAATGAGCAATGGGAAGAACAAACCATTGCCAGATTAAGCGTTTACACGAAGGTGCTAGCGGATGTTCTAGGTGTGAGAACAGAGATAGAGGAGGAAGAGAAAGGAAGTCGGAAAAGCAACGGATAATTGGGTATCGTGATATTTGACTATGGCAAAAGAATCAAGCAAAATATACTCCATACTCCCGAATCTGCCCTTGCATATGTCGGAAACAGCCTGTCGGCAAGGTATCATGCAAACCCAAAAAAAACTCAAAAACGTCCTTGGCCGTCCCCCGAATCAATCTTCATAATGTTCGTATACTGAAAGCATCCAACTCTTACTTGATGGCAGGCAAACTATCAATCTTCGCATATAGCTCCTGTGCATCCTCAAAGACGTACCAGACACCCTTGGGGACACCCTTGAAAGCCTTCTCGAAACGTTCTGGGCTGTTCTTGTTGCCCTCATCCATCTCTGCAACACCCGTCACCTTGCGGATGTAAATGGCACCGATCCAGTTCTTGCCAAACTTTCGGTAGGCTTCGCCGTATGATTCAGGGTCTGTTTGTGTCGAGTCGCCAATGAGAATGAACTTGCGCTTGGGGAACCAGCTGTGGACCTTCTCGATGCGATCAACCTTGTAGGCTTCAGTGCCCTGTGTCAGGTTCGCAAGGAAGCCAGCCAGATTCATCCAGCTAGCATCGCGTAGGATCATAGTTCCATTGGGGTAGTATTGCTCACGGAACTTGCGCAGAAATGGGTAGAGGTTGTATGGTGACGCGGAGAGATACCAAAAGGGTGGGTTGTCAAGCTTTTGTACAATGTGCCTGTACAACTCTGGCATACCCTTGATAGGCTCTGGCTCCTCTGCGAAGGTGGTGGTAAGGATGCCGACAGGTGACGAGGTCAGAGTCTTCTTGATGGTGTCGTCGACATCGGAGAGTACGGCCCAGCCTGTAGGCTTCGCGAAAGTGATATTGAATGGTGTCGCATCATTGTTGGTAGCCTTGAGCTTATTGACCTGGCCGTCCTTGTAGTCGTTTCCAGGAATAGCCAACTCATCCGAGCTGATGCCGTCGCGGCCGCTAGGACCCAGTCTGGTGTTGAGGCCAAGTAGATCAATCTGAACAGAATGCGCAGGAAGAATTTGGTCTGCAAAGGGCTGGAGCCTCTGTGCGACGGTAGCCCTGGCCTGTTCATCGTCTGCCAGACCAATCTTCTCAGAGACCCATGCGACGATCTTGGAGAGATCCTTGCCACTGTTCTTGACAAAGTAGGCGGCAACAAGTTCCGCCTTCCACCTTCCTAGGCGGTTCTGGTAGGCGGTGGTGTCTAGTATCCATACGTAGTCGGTATCCGGGTTAACGTTGGTGTAGAAAGGATTCTTGGCACCAAGGTAGGAGGAGAGGTTGTCTTTGAGGGAAAAGCTGAATCGGTTGGCGAGTTTAGGCATGTCTGCTTCGAATGCGGCAAAACCTGAGTTCTCTCTGGTAATATGCTCTTGTTCGGTTTCTTTAACACGCATACGAGCCTGGCCAGCCATGGCGGAGGCGGATTCAGGAGCCATCTTGTAGGGTGATGATGTTAAACAAAGGCGCGGGTGCCTATCGAGATGGTGAGGTCAGGAGGAGGGTGTATTGCACGGGACGAAGGGGGGGGCGAGGGCCATGGTTGAGGTCATATACTTTGTGCCTGGCACTTGACCAGGGCGAGCTGAGTGGCTGTCGAAGTGTCTCACGAATGGAACAAGTGCGCATGAGGGAATGACGTCTGGCCAAGCCACGCATGGCTGCCGCATCCTGTAGCAATGGTCGCTTGCCGAGGAAGCGACGATCCTTGAACCTTGTCGCCATATCGCCTCGAATAGGTGGGGACAACTCATGGGCGATACTCTCAGTCTCCAACACTAACAGTGGGGAGAGTAATGTCACAACTGGTAACAGCGAATCGTAGCTCACCTGGTGTCGATGCGAACAAAGTGACGCAACCACAGCCAAGTTACTAGATCAGTGTGAGTCTTTGATGTTTGTAGTAGCCCGTGACAGGTTTGTGTTCTTGAACGGAAATAACATGTCGCTGACCCCGTCGGTTGATGAAAGCCTACACTTGGCTGTGCCAGACTTTGGAGACGCTGAGATGGATCGGGTACTGCTGAAGAATTAGACTGGGGCGTGACGTTTGACGTGTCTTGCAACATGGCGTCAGTACGGCTATATCGGTACTGGGCTCAGACTATGCCGCCGTCACACCTCTCGGCGACAAAGAAGACGACAACCGCCAGACTGCGTTCATGGTTCTGTGTATATTCAACAGCCGGTTGCCTTTTCATTTTACCGCCACCCGTCGAACAGACGAACCGTGGTATCACGCGGCCGCAGCACAAGCAGGTACCCGGTCATGTGTCACAATCTCGACGTATTCTGCGACGCTTAGTAGGCGTCCCATCTCCGGTACTTGTAGAATCAGTGTGGATGCACGGAAAGGGTCCAATAAAAAGCAGACTACCGGGCCGTGGGTCTGCAGGAAAAGGCCGATGACATATCTTGGCATACCCTACGCCATCCGGGACGCGTAGATGGCGCTGTGTGGGGAAGAAGATGGTAGTGCAGTACAGCGATGGTTGCAGCGTCGCCACACGTTATACGCGGCTGTTTACGTTGCCTGTACATGTGTTCGCGAACTGGACATGGCTTGGCAACAAGAGGCGCAGCCTTACCTAGGTAACCGTCGGCGCGAGGAAGGCGCGCTGGAGGCCTCAATCAATTCCTCAATCCCACCATCTCTCCCCTTTCCACCAAGACTCGCGGACTCGGAGCTATCTAGTCTTTTTGCGCGTCTGCACTCTGTATTTGCGCATTCACACCAGACTCTCTTGGGTCCATTTGAAGTCGCGGAACCACTCCGCTAGGAACAGCAGACATGGAGCTCAAGAAGCGCCTCAACTTGGGCAGCTTGATGCGCAAACGATCCTGTGGGTCGCATATCGAATTTCTGCCTGTTGCACTCTAACACTGGCAGCGCAAACAGCCCAAGATGTCAATATCGACTCAAATGCTGACACGCCCGAGGCAAATGCCACCAGGGGAGTGGTAGGTCATACCGCCTCGTCGCATCTTCGTAGCAGCTAACAGCGAGTAGATGGCCTTCTGTGAGTCTGGTGCCGCAAACTCGGTATGACATTCACTCACAAAACTATGGCGCCATACTAACCTACCCAGGGCGAAGAAGTCCTCCACCTGCCTACCATCGTCGAGTCCGCCGTCGCAAGCCCGAGCGCTGCATCAGCCGCCGCAAGACAGATCCGCATCTTCCTCTCCAAAGAGAACTTTACTCGCCCTCATGTCCAGTACAATGCCATGATGCTTGTTAGAATCTTGGCCGACAATCCGGGTCCATCCTTTACCAAGAATATCGACAAGCAGTTCGCCGACACAATCAAGGACCTACTTCGCAAAGGTCGAGATCCAAGTGTAGCTCAGATTGTGAAAGAGACGCTGGATTCAATGGAGCGTGAAAAGGGTTATGACACCAACCTGAACACGCTGTTCACCATGTACAAGAAAGAAAAGGGCCTCATGGCAGTCGCCGCAAAGCAGTTTGGCCCCCGGAAGCTCCATGCGCCAGGCTGGTCAGCGTCGCAGAACATACAAGGCGGCTTTAGTTCAGGACATAGGTCATCATCCAAGACACTGCCGCCGCCAGTAGAGCTCGCAGGTCGCATCGAGGAAGCGCGTACATCGGCCAAGCTTCTCCTGCAGCTCGTACAATCCACGCCAGCAAATGAACTACTCGGTAACGAGCTGGTCAAGGAATTCGCTGAGCGCTGCACGGCCGCCCAGCGCAGCATACATGGCTACATCGCATGCGACAATCCAGCGCCCGACGATGACACTATGCTCACGCTGATCGAAACCAACGAGCAGCTCTCCCTCGCTGCCTCCAAGCACCAGCGCGCCGTCCTCCAAGCCCGTCGATTTATGGGTGCTTCGCCATCCCCACCGGTACAGAGTGGAATTGCCATGCCGCCGCCACCGCCGCCGAATGGCAATACTAGTCCAGCTGGTGTGCCTTCAAATAACGATGCACCTTCCATACCTGCTATGAACTTTGGAACGACACAACCTAGCCAAACAATCGGTGCAACACCTACAAACTACGGGAGCGATCAAAGCAATCTCCCTCCGTCACTGCAGGCGGCACCGAACCGTACACAACCGAGCGCACAAGAAGAGAACCCATTCGCTGATCACTACACGACTACATACACACCTCCAGCGCACCAGAACTCTTCACCGTCAAACGATTATGGTGGCTCACCGGATCCCTACCATCCCGGTTTCCAGTCAACTCCATCGTATCTGGGCCGACAAGAGAGCTCCGCAAACAACTTGACCATGCACGGCGCGCAACAATCAATCCCAGAAGAAGATGACCATATGCGACCGCGCACTGAACGCCCGCGGACACCTGACCTCAACGTGCCTCAGCAGCAGGCTCATGACGTTTCGCCCGTCGCAGAGCGTAATACCGTCACGTACAGATATTAGGCTTCTCGCGATGAAGGATCGCGTAGCGGACCGGACGCGGACGTGATGATGTGGGGTAACGTTTTGCAGGACCGATTTCACTCTTTAGACCCGACGGGTAACCCCGATGCTTTGAAATCACTAAGCGTGCATGCTCTTCTTCTTCTTGCGCAGGGTTGAACAACTCAAATTTTACAGGGCGGCTTGGCGTGCGATAGTTAGGAAGAGATACCATAGTTGGCTTTCACATGAATTTACAGTTTAATGCTATTGTACTTTGTCTTGCCCCGCACTTGAGCGCAAGGCTGTGACCTCACCACCCCCACGGCCATGCAATGACCTCGTGCATCTCACGCGTCTCTCACCCGCATTGATCACGCAATCCCCACCGCACCTGAATCGTCAACATCGTACGGCACGTCGATTAGCTTGGTCAGCGACGAGCCGACCATCTTCGCAACCAACCCCTCCAATATGGAAGGCGAGACCCGGCACCCCCCACCGCGGCGGAACAGGGACCGCTTCTAGCGCCGAAGAATTAAAGAAGCCGTCATGTTGAAGACATACACTATTGACATGCCCCGTTTTGCCCTTCCTTTCGTCCATGCTAACTTCCACTTCCTCATGGCATTCTGCTGCAAAAGTCCATGGCTCGTTCGCTTCCGGAATGCGTCGACACGTTGATTATTGGTACGTGATGGGACTAACATGCGCGCGCAGGGTAGATACTGATTACAAATTATAGGCAACGGGCCGTCAGCCCTCATCCTCTCCTACATCCTACACGGCCATATTCCCTACTACATCGGAGGCCATCATGACGCGATACTCGACGCGAAACTGCAGAATTCACCAAACCTGCTTCACCTGACGCCGGATCTGTACGCGCATTTCTTGTCCTCCCTACGCTACTCGACCCAAGCGCTGCCGGTCAATACGCTGCTCGATACCCTTGTTCGACCCAATGCCGATACCGAGCTGAATCCCAAATCATGCATTGAATGGCGGTACGAGCCTGACAAGGCCATTCCACATGTTGCAATTGGAGATACAGCCCATGCAGGCGGACAGTGGGCGGAAAACCCGGTCTCCGCGAGCGCGGATATTGGCACATTGAGCTATGCGGAACAGTTAAGCCTCCCGGGCTATTCGTATGCAGACCATCTGGCCAAGAGCGGAAGGGAAGACGAGGCGGAGTTCGTACGGCCTTCGAGGGTCGAGGTTGCGGATTACCTGAGGACATATCCGGAGGCGGTGGGCATAGCCGATAGCATATACACGGGGCTGAAAGTCGAACATGTGCATCGAACAGTACGCGGATTTTCTGTCGGGAGTCTCGGGATTCGATGCAAGCATCTCGTACTTGCGTCCGGTATCTTCACAGTCAACATCCCGCCACCACTCTACCTCGCGCCCGTCGCACAGATGGACTCGCAAGAAGCCCCATTACTCGTCATTGGATCTGGATTCTCCGCTGCTGACGTTATCATATCGGCGCCGCCAACTCGAAGGATCGTACACATCTTCCAGTGGGCTCCTGAGAAGCGTCCATCTCCATTACGAGGCTGTCACCACACCGCATACCCCGAGTATGCAACCGTATACCGCCAAATGAAGCTTGCAGCGATTACGGCTAAGAAGAAAACAGTAAAGTCTCCTTCTATACGGCGCAAATCAAATCCGTTTCAGCAACGCGACTGGACTCTCTACGAAGGCCTGCCTAATGCCGAGGTTGTCAGTGCGTCTACCTCTGGAAATATAGCAACCGTAGTACTACGACTATCTTCAGGAGAAACTATCACACGTGATATAGGCGGTCTAGCATACGTCGTCGGTCGACGCGGAACCTTGGATTTCCTCTCCCCAGAACTGTGCGCTGAGATTCTAACTTCGCCCGACCACATGAGCCCCGACCCATCGTCTGGTCATCTAATTTCAGGTCGAACACTCCGTGCCAAAGCCGAAGCTACATCTCTCGAAGTAGCTAAAGACATCTTCATAATCGGAAGTCTCACGGGCGACTCTCTCATCAGACATGCAATTGGTGGTTGCGTCTTCGCCGCTGGTCGGATCTTAGGCGCAATACCAACTATCTACTCTCCTGATAGTACGCCCTCGCCAACCTCTTCAACCTCTCGGTCTGCATCGCCGGCTTCCACGTCTGATACTGAGATTGCTGTTGAGGATGTGCAAAACAGTCCTCAGAAGGAGCGAAGTGGAACGCGCACACCGGGTGAACTGACAAATGGGCATGCGGATCTGCATGTTGATCGGAGAAAGCTTGTTAGGGCGGTGGAGACAGCTCACGTGGAGAATAGGTATTGGGTTGACTCTGGGTGGTGGGCTGGTGGATTGGGGCCAGGGAGGAGTTGAATATATAGACACTTTGATGCGTGGTCTTTTCATTGGCGCAAATAGAAGTACATACCCCTTGTTCGTTAATACAAACTCATGATTACGAATATTTGGGCCCACACACATGCATTCCTGATGTAGTTCGTGTTGCTCGATGTCACCAACCAAAATCAAGTGATATTCTTCATCAATGTCTCATTCAGCCGCCATCTGAACCAAGTGTTCACCTCCATCAGAATACTTGTACCTAGTACACCTTGAACTCTGCAATCCTAACCTTGGTGCCCAACTTTGGCGTGAAAACAACCCTTACCTTCTCTCCCTCAACCTCCTTCCACTCTGCCCCCGTAATTCCATTCGCAACAATATCCCCATAGGTCGCATCCTCCACATCGCTCCAATCCCCGTTATCTCCTCCACTGGGTACTTGCAGCTTGTAGCTAGCGGGCTCCGCAAAACCCTGCTGCTCGTTTGCGAAAAATGCAAGCTCAGCCGCACTAATACTGACAGTGTTGCCAAAATCGATCTGAAACCACACGGCGGTTCCATTACCGACCGGTGTATCCCACCCGTTCTTAGCATCTTCTTCGGGATAAAACCATATCCTACCATCAATCGCAGGGTACGTAGCCGCTTGACTAGTGTCCCCCACACTTGTCGTACCACGCGGGTACGCCGTTGTAGCGCTGAGCTGAACAGATTTTGCGATTCGACGGGTGATAGCCGGTGGAGCCTGACGTTGCACGTCTACGGTGAGACGGGTGAGAGTAGGGGATGAAGCAACGACGTTGCCGTCGATTTCGACTTGCAAGCCAGCGGCGTTGTAGTGTGAGCCGTCGGCGTCCCATTGAACGGCGATTTCATGTCCATGGTACACGATACGTTCAGCGCGGAAATAAGTCATCTGCGCTGCTGAAGCGAGGGGGCTTACTTCCAGTGTGTCGTTCGCAGACGGCCGGATGCCAACGAGACCTGATAGGACAAGGTCGTTGAACCCAGAGTGGAAGTAGTGATGACTCCGCTTTAGTCCGACAATGGGCAGGCCTGTGTCGGGGTAGTAGTCTTCTTCTAGATCCAAGATCCCCGTATCAGGGTTCCTATGCAATTGCGCGTATTGACGTAGTAGATTGGTGTAGTCATCGTTGTTGACAACGCCCGTCTCCTTGCCTTCCACATAATGATCCAAGAAATTGGCTAGTCCGGAAAGCACCTGCGTCATTTGGAAAGGCCAAACGGGGCCGTTCCACTGGCACTCTGGATTCGGGCCTTCGTATCGGTATTGTCGCATGTAGTATGCGTATGACGGCTCTACGGTACGCAGGCCGTGTTCGCCGGCAAGTTCGCTGCTGTTGAGGATGTGCGACCAGGCTTGTGCGTAGGTAGCGGTGTCGTCGGGGAGGTCGTGGGTCCATGGCACCATACCAACTAGTTCGCGCCCGCGGATGGGATCCCAGTATGTGACGTTTGTGTTGTTGACGTGGTAACGGTCGATGAAGTGGGCGAAGGTTGAATTCCAGAGGGCTTCTTGGACGCGTGACTTCAGGGCTGTGGCGCGGGCTGTGTAGGTGTCGACGGTGTTTTGCTGGCCGCCTTTCAAGGCCGCCATGTTTGCGATTGCTCGGGCGTTGGCGTATTGGTAGCTGTTTATGCTGGGGCGGAACGAGTCGCCGCCGAAGAAGCCATCATAGCCACCCGAAGCATCTATACTGGAGATTGTATACTCCGTCGCGTCCCGGATAGGCTCAACGTAATACAATCCTTTATCCTTATCATAAGAGTCATCCCATGCCTCATACACCCTCGTCATATCATCCAGTCTCTTAACAACATCCTCTACTACTCCATCAACAAGATACCCCTGCCAAACAGCCGCAGCCATACTCTCGGAAAACTGGCGACTATTACTATTGCTGCTGTAAATGAACGTCGCGTAGTCTTCTTTGAATCGTCGATCGCGAGACCATCTTCCCTCCAACAAGTGGAATCCGGTTGCATCGTTGAGACTCGCCCATGGCATAGTCTGCCACCCGACATCGTCAAGGAACTCGGTGGAGATGTAGCCGTTGGCGCCAAGGTCGCGTTGGTGAGCGCGAAAAATGGACCATCGGTAGTAGTACACATCTGTGATGTCTTTGTCGCTAGAATCGAAGAGTGGGATTCGGTTGCGGTACCATGCTGCGTCGTTGCCATAGTACTTGGTGATTATAGCGTCTGCATCGAGGAGCGCATAGCCCTGATGGATTAGAGGAATGAGAGCGACTGTGCTGAGGAGCTTCATGACCGGCAGTCCAGGGCAAACTAAAAGTCCTCTACACGAGCATGACCTTTTGCGCATGCGCGCTCATCGTCCCTTTACATATCCTCTTTCACTAGCTCAACCAGCTAGCTTCTTGGTCTTCCATCCGAATGCGAGCTCCTCGTACACCCGGATATACATTGTGACGTGAACCATGCCTAGTATTGGCTGTTTCTCGGCCATCGGAGTATTTCTGTAAGAAGTGAGTCACTTCGTATTGGCCATGGCAGTATCGTCGCAGATCGCAAATACCTCCGACGGCGGCTCTCCGAACCAGGATCGATATGAGGCGCCCCGCTTCTTTCCCCGCAAAACCTGGAGATCAGCATGGAGATAGTTTTTCCGTCGCGTTCGTTGGACAAAAAACTTGGTTCGAGTTGCATAGACGTTGTATTGTAGACTTCGTCCGGTGCCGCGGTTGTTGTTCGCGTTCGTGAAGTGGAAGCACCAAAACCTGGGCCGCGCCAGTATATATCAGAATTGCTTCAATCAGAGCACTTGGATCAAGTCGTTGTTTTCCCGATATTTCTAGATGGGGAGAATTTTTTTGTATGTGTGTCGTTCGAGTTACAAAAGTTGCAGGTGACTCGTCACTGCGTCATTGCAATACCAGAGATGAAGTATAGATGCAAAGTAACAGAACATTTGCACCACAGAATTTAAGCAAGAAGGCGTATCCTAGGTGGAAACATTAAGCTTTGAAGTATGCCTAGCTATAGTATTTCCACTATTTTCGGAACAGAGTACACTTTCGGGCAAAACTCTATCAATGAGAATAGTCACAAGGAGATTACCCTATGCACAACTCTTTACAGCCATCGTTGTTGGAGTGTTCTTGCTAATACTTGACGGGTATAAGTTGTTACTATGTATCGACACTTTGGAAACTCCCAAGGTTCGATTGATCTTGGGGTATTCAACGGGCTACGAGGCGGCACTACACTTAGCTTTTATGTTTTATATACTTCTGTATCATTATGTGTTAGTCAACGGAAGCTTGCTCCTCGTTAGACTTCTGAGATGGTATTTGCTTGGTGCAGAAAAATGAGGAAGCGCGTTAGGACTTTTTGACTTAGACATGACCGCAACGGCTACCATAATTAAAGGAGATGAGATGCTCCTGAAGGAGAAGTGGCCCTCTTGCGCAAGAGGACATGTAGGAGTGCTTCTCAGGTGCAAAAAAAGATGCCTCCACGAGGGGGAGGCCATGCACACGTCAAAAACTAACATTGAAGCTTGCCTATTACCCGAATCGAACGAGTGATCTTCGCATTACAAGTGCGACGCCTTACCGCTTGGCCAAACAGGCGCTAGTGTGCTAGTTATTGATGGAGAAAAGTTCGAGTAATATTTTAATATTGTTGATATTGTAAGGATGATCGAAATGGGTGAGTTTTGGTCAATCGGCGGGTAAAAACGGCGAATACAGCCAAGTTCGCAGCCAGGGCGGGGCAGAACGAACACTATACTTCAACATACCAATAACGAAGCTTATTGGGCCCCTACTATTTACTACTTCCAGCTGGGTCGATTACACCTTGTCACTGAGGGTTTTGGTAAGATCTTGCTCCTGAGACACTGTATGAAAGTGAGGCGTTTGTATGCACGAATGTCGCGCATAGAATACGCCTTCGAGACGTTCCAGGTCAGCGTTGTGTAACCGTGTAGCTATAGCTACTTGATCGCTACCACTGGAATCTCTGGTGGCTTCGTTGGTTGCGGGAATGGCTTGTTTTGGTTATGAACCACAGAAACTCTAGAACTGACATGACACTTCTTAGCAAAGCAACGACGATATCTGAAGCTTGTCATCCATGACTATATGTTGTGATTCACTACTGCACTCTAGAGTAACATGTCTTGCCGTATACCAACGTGCCTAGCCATGGATGATTTATCTTGAAAGTGTAATGTAGACCTCAGACACAATGATCATTAAGCTTGTAGCTCTATTCTTAATTCCACGGTCGTCGGTCGTGCGCAATCTACTGTGTCAAATAGCGCTGCTGCAAAAGTGATAAGGTGGGCGGCGGACTTAACCAACGCAGTTCTCAGAACATCACCCAGAGATCATCGCGTAACAACAACATCACTAGACGGCACACCACGCCGCTCATCCTATTCCCATCGGAAGAGAGGGAATGTCACTATGTCATTTCACGAACTACCCCACGGGTTGTTAGTGTTGTGTGGCAAAGGTCGAGACTTCCAAGGTTAGCCTCACCTTTGTTCCGCAGTTCGAGCGGAAGCTCCGACCACCGCTACATCATCGCTGTAAAGGCCAGGCAACACGTACACCAATACTTTCACCCTGCACCACAACCTCGTATCACAGTCCTTTCCGATGTTGTATCTCAATCGTGCAAGCTAAGACCTAGTCACACACAACTCAACTACTTGACCAAGAAATAGACGGGTTGAAGGGCTAAGATGGCGGATACCGGCGTGGATATCGCATCTCTCACAGCCGACCAGCAAGCTGCGCTCCAACAATACACTGCCGTTACCGACCAAGCAACATCCGATGCGATACCGATACTTCAACGCGCGCAATGGAACGTCAACATAGCGGTAACCCGCTTCTTTGACGGCGAACCGACCGAAGACCCAGTCGCTGCAGCCCCCGCCCAACTACCACCGCCCCAAGACATTCGACGACAAGAAACACTGCTGAATGGTTTTGCCTCACCGCGATCATCAACAGGTAGTGGGAGAAGAGTGAGGATAGAACCTGCTCCGAGGGTGGTCCCGCAGCCAGAAAGCCAAGTCAGCACACAAGTACCGCTAGTGCTTGCCATATTCTTCGCGCCATTCTCGCTCGTATACTCTTTATTCGCAAAATCCTTCCGGTTGTTAGGATGGATCTTCCCCTTTCTGCCGCGCGCATGGGGGAGGGTCACAGCTAGCAATATCAACACACCCGCCTCTCAACGCAGCGCAAGCGGACGACGACCTTTGAACCCGCGAGATACAGCGGCGCGTTTCATTCGCGAGTTCGAGGAGGAATACGGAAGCCACAACCTGCCGTTCTTCGAGAGTGGATATGCACAAGCCTTCGATCTGGCGAAGAAGAACCTCCAGTTCTTGATGGTCGTGCTGGTCAGCCCAGAGCATGACGAGACATCATCTTTTATACGGGACACACTTCTATCGCCAGAGGTCGTAGAGTTCGTGCGGAACCCCCAGAACAACATCATACTTTGGGCAGGCAATGTGCAAGATTCGGAGGCATATCAAGTTTCCGCCGCCTTATCGTGCACCAAGTTCCCTTTTACGGGTCTCATCGTACACACACCGCAAGTTTCGTCGACGGCTATGGGCATTGCGGCACGCGTAGCCGGTCCCACGCCCCCACAACAATACATTGCCAAGTTAAGACAGGCAATGCAGCAACACACGGAGCCGCTCAATCGCGTACGTAGTCAGCGTGCGGAACAACAAGCGACACGAAACATTCGAGAACAACAAAATAGCGCATATGAACGCTCACTGGCAGCGGACCGAGAGAAGGCCCGCAAGAAGAAGGAGGAAGCAGAGCGTAAAGCCCGAGAAGAAAAGGAAGCACTTGAACGCGAACAAGCCATCGAACGATACGCACAAAACCTCGCTCAATGGCGGCAATGGCGCGCTGCATCTATACACTCTGAGCCTGGTCCTGAGGACAAGGACATTGTACGCATCAGTCTTCGCATGCCCAATGCAGAGCGTGTGGTCCGCAAATTCGCCGCCGATGCACATATAGAGGAACTCTATGCATTCGTCGAATGTTACGATATTCTCCACTCTGAAGAAGGTGTACAGGAGAATGTGGAACGGCCGAAAAACTTTGAGCATGAGTACAAGTTCCAACTGGTTAGTCCCATGCCGCGCGAGGTATACGAGCTCAAGACTGGTGGCACGATCAAAGAGCGTATTGGACGAAGCGGTAATTTGATTGTTGAGCGGACGGATCTAGAGGACGAAGAGGAAGACGACGAGGAATAATCGCAGGAAGACGAGCATTAGACTGGCGTTTCAATATCTGCTCGACTTAACGTGGGACGTGAACATCCACTTGGGTTCTCGATACGACGTTTACGTTGACTATGAGTACAAGTATGTATGTACAACGCTATACATGAGTTTCGTCATTTGCAGTGCTTCGACTATTCCTTGATCCATGCATACCTAATATATGCTTGCCAAGACAATAGATACCACAGCCACAGCTCCGTGTTCCGGATGTTCGAGTCGGACTCTACGGCAGCTTCGGGAGCACAGACCATTTATTAGCGCGAATGCATCCAGTCCGATTCCGTCACGCATCACAAGCTTTTGATCGTCCAATCTGCCATCGCGTCCCCTCAAACAATCCTCCGATATGCTCGCAGCGATAAGACAACATGGAAAGAGCTAAAACTCGTAAACCGCATAAGAAGTCGCGAAACGGCTGCTTGCCGTGCAAAGGCCGACATGTCAAAGTGCGCATCCCATTCGAGTCATGAAATCTACATGCGACTGACCATCTTTCAAGTGCGATGAGCAAAGGCCCAACTGCGCAAATTGCGTGAAGCAAGGCACTGTGTGTGAATACCGACCTTCCACGAGCCGCGAGAGTCGTGAAGCTTCCAACATATCGCCCTTGCCAGTTGGAACACCAGCTTTCACACCATCATCCGGAGATGGCAATGCCAATTATCTTGACCAGCAACCATTACCAGATTTTGGAACCATCACCCTTAATGGCGCGTCCAGTCAACCTGATCTGACATTGAACATACCCCAATTACGGTTGCTCCAGTACGTCCTTTCATTTGCGTTCTGATACTCTAGGAGTACCTCGCTCTACTTCCGTGATCTTGTATGACCGTAATGGTCACCCGGATTTGTCTACCATATATGGGGAGTACCAAGAACTTTGAGCTGATTGCGTGCGTAGTCACTTTACGACTGTCACAGCCAAAAGCCTAGCAGCGCATACTGACGCCGAGGACGTGTTTACAACTACTTTAATACAGATCGCGTTCGACCATCCCTATCTTCTTCAAGCAACCCTTGCGCTCAGCGCGTTACACCTGAGCCGGATTTCAGGCCCAGAAGAAGCCCAGCAGTACTCGTACCAAGCTGAGAAGTACCACGAACAAGCTCTGCTCAACTTCCAGACCACTGTTCGCGATATCGAAGATTCAAACTTCAAGCCAGTCCTTTTGTTTGCGGGCATGATATTCCCACACGCATGTATCGCTTCGCTTATGGTGCATACTGGCTTGGAACATGCGTTCGAGAGCGTTCTCTCCAATCTCGTCTTGACCCGGAGGATCAGGCCCATGGTGGCCAGCTTCTACACGCAGATGAAGGAAAGCGAACTAGGTCGTATGATTCCCGACGACGTCAAGGGTATTGATTGGCAAACCGAGGAGCAGCCACCCAATACCGAGCTTGTACAACTCCGCAAGTTCTCAGAGGTCGTTCATCACGTCTATCCTCCCGACATTGTCGATGCATACGGTTATGCCTGTCATATCCTCGAGTTAGTGTTTCAAGTCGCAGGAAAATCTGAGAGACCTCCTTCCGACGCGTTATTGAAGATCTGGATTCATCTTATCTCTGATCGCTATATCGAGCTTTTGTCAGAAAGGCAACCGGGGTCTTTGATCATCTTTGCACACTACGCTGTCATAATGCACAGAGGAGCGAAATGTTACTGGTATCTCGAAGGGGTTGCAGAGCAGATACTCCTGATTGCAGATCATATGGTCCCTAGCGAGTGGAAGTCGTGGCTGCAGTGGCCTAAGGAGCAGATTCGCGGTACCTCTGTTCCGCCGACGCCATACTCGGGACATGCGACATGAGACGCGACATCTTTCACAGGCTTCTACAGCTTCTCAACATCAGATCGCTGAGCTACAGATACCTTCGGCCTGCTTCATAATGTGAGCCGTTCCATGCGGGTCGATGCTGCCCGTTGCGGAGACACTAGGGTTGCAAACCTGCCTGACTACTACCAAAATACGTGCAGCTATTGCACCGAAACAATAACTTTACGCCAAATCGGCATTGTTTGTCCCTTTTCTCAGACTGCTTTGGGAAATGCTTGCGAGGGATGCTTGGTAGGCTTGATGAAGTCTTAAGTCGTAAGTAAAAGCGGCCTAAGCTCAAGTATCCACCTATTGACTTACTATGCAGACCACCTTTACAGGATTTGGCTCGCCAGCTCGAAAGGAACCCAAACCGAACTCCAGATACATTCAGGAGGAGGCTGTGCGAAACTTGCGAGGCAGACAGCTTATCTATCTGCACCAACTACGAGAAGCGCAAAGACGTATTCTGGAAGCGAAATTGAAGACTTTGTCCAGCTACCCCGTGTTTGATACCACGATACGCGGAGAGCTAATGTAGGATATTCAAGCAACAGCCCAAGAAAAGATCGAAAAGAGTGGACCCGAGTATTCAGGGAGCAATGCGATTGGCGCGTCGTATCTGAAGACGCTAGTCGTATGCACGGATCCTACTCCTCCTCTACCCGGGACATGTACACATCCCAACAGGCGGCGGGAAGGGGTTGCTCGGGCAATCTATGTACGGTTCTAGGAAATCTATGTACGAGATACGGCTAGGTGGGCTGTGCCCCACTGCCATCAACTACAACTTCTACACATAAAGACGTTGCCATGATCTTCTCAATCAGCCAGCCCTAATCGACACATCAACACTTCAGCTGTGCGACACTGCGAACACCGCTTACACTCTTGATTCCTTCGTCTCAATTCTCTGACCTGGTTTTACGATATTACACGGGCTTCTGCCACCTACCTCTACTCCCCCGCCTAAAGATGTCTACACCAGGACCAGCAAACGACTCAGTACCAGAGTATGTACTCTGGCCGTACACGCCCACCATCGCAGCCGGTGCCATTTCCGCTGTCGTGATGTTCATACTGTTCTTCATTCACACATTCCGCCTCGTCAAGAACAAGACATGGTTCTGTATACCGTTCGTTGTCGGAGCTTTGGTATGTGCCCTACTCTCCACTATCTTCAGCTTCTATGCATGAATTTAGTTTACTAGAGCGGAACACGCTAACACCTGTCCCAGTGTGAAGCCATAGGTTACTCTGCTCGCGCCGCAGCCCACAACGACACAGAAGGGAAAACACCCTACATCATCCAGTCCACACTCATCCTCCTGGCGCCCATCCTCTTCGCAGCTTCCGTCTATATGATCCTTGGTCGCCTCATTCGCCGTACAGACTCTGCCGAATACTCTCTGATAAGAGTCAACTGGTTGACCAAGATCTTCGTTGGCGGCGACATTTTCTGCTTGTATGTCCATCTAAAACACACTGTTCGTATGCGTCACCATACTAACTCAGCTCTCTAGTATGATTCAAGCCGGTGGTGCAGGCATGCTTGTCTCAGCCAATGACCAAGACGGTTTCAAGCGTGGCGAGAACATCATCCTCGGTGGTCTTATCCTTCAAATCCTCATCTTCGGCTTTTTCGTCGTTGTAGCGGGTACCTGGCATGTACGACTTCAAAAGCGACCTACAGCTGCGTCTGCGGATATCCCATGGACCAAACTGATTTGGTTCTTGTATGCGGCTAGTGTCTGCATCACTATTCGTAACCTTTGCAGAGTTATTGAGTACGCTATGGGCAAGGTATGCTTCGCTACTACTTCTTCTACATATGAACAATTTGCTGACGGACAATAGGATGGCTACCTGCTATCTCACGAATGGCCCATTTACGTCTACGACTTCCTGCCTATGATGATCACGCTTGTTGTGTGCATCTGGTGGTACGACCCCAACATCAAGCCGGGTCGCAAGACAGACATCGAGTTCGCCCATCGATAAATTGGCCGAGATACTACTTGTGCAATTGACGGCACATGAAAGCACGAAGCTGGCTCGAAAATAGAGTCTAATAGTGGGAGCGAGCACTTTCCCATCGACACCGTATATTTGTTTTCTTAGTGCAGCGTCCATGTTTATCTTTTTCGTGATGTAGGAAAGAGCGCTTCGATAGTAGTAGCTCATGAGGATATCGTCAAGATATCATGGACACAATTGTTATAAATACCTAGCATAGCTTATGCAGATCTTGTTGCATGTGACGCTTCGTCCTTTGCCATCTTCGTCGACGCATTTCTGCTGTTGTGATAACATACTCGATCGCAAAACCGCCGGAAGATGGTCTACCTGCAAAGTCGTGAATGGCTTAGTTTTTCTTTGATAACATACCGAACTTAGACATCTGATTTTGCTCTCATCAGAATCACCCAAATAACATACATCGCTCAGTCTTATAATTTGTATTAGCCACGTATCTTTTCGATGATGCTATCCACTTCTTCCGTCTACTGGTGGTATTAAGTTATGGCTACTCCACACCTACGTCTTCGACCGCCCTTTCTCTCCCTCTAGTCCAGTCCTCAGGGACTCGAACTCCTCTATTCCTGTCTTTCCCTCGCATCCTCAATCGCCCTATCCCAATTATAAAACTTTATATAAATACCCTCCGTTATTGTAATACAGCTCGAACCAACCGCACACCCAGTCCAAAGCCCGACTAATTTCATATCCTGCTTGAAGCAAAGGAAAAGTGCCAACGGCACAGCAATGACATAATACACGAAAAGATTGCACCACCCGCCGATATTTTGCTTACCCAGGCCGCGGAGTAGAGCGTTCACAAGCGCGGTGGTGGAGTCGGCGAACTGGAAAGCGGCCAGCAGAGGCAATACGGTGGCTACTATGCTAACGACTTCCGGGTCACTGGTAAAGGCTTTGGGTAGGGTGTTTCGGCAAGCGGTTAGAAAGGTGAAGTCGATGAGTCCGATGGCGAGGAAAGTTAAAATGTAGGTTTTTGTGGCGGTGCGGGCTGCGGAGAGGGAGCCAGCACCAATTAGATTGCCCAGGCGAGTTGAGACGGCTACGCCAACGGAGAATGGGACGTGGTAGATAGCTACTGCCAGAGTCATGACGCTGTTGATGTTAGTGTTTGCTGTATATATTATGAGAGGACGTAGTTCTTACATTGACTGCGCCGCCAAGTGAGCTGTGGAAAGATAGCTTGTGGAGAAGGTAAGAATGTCCTGTAAGTGGATTAGCGTGTACCCCATATCTGCGGGTAGAAACTGTAGACGTACAAAAGCCAGCCACTCCGTCTCAACCATGACAATACCCGGGACAGCCAATTTAGCCATCGGACCCCAGTTTGTAAACGCAGCCTTAGTGAAGCCACCCCAGCATTCCAGCGAAGATGGATTAACAAAGTATACGTAAATCCAGAGCAACAACGGCAGAAGATTGTTGGAGAGGACAGTTGCAAGTGCAGCACCTGTGAGATCCCAATCTAGAACGAATACAAAAACATAGTTCAGAGCTATGTTGATGGGCGTCGCAATAAGCAAGACGAAGAGTGACGCGTTGAAAAGGCCTTGGGCTTGCGTAAACCGCTTGCCAGCTTCAAAAATGGCGTATCCTGGCGCTCCTGCGAGAAGCAACGAAAGGTAGTATCCGGCGAGATGCGCGATTGCTTTTTCCGGAACGAGGGCTGCCAGAATCCAGCCCGAACATAACCAGATTGCTCCAATTGGGATGGTAACAGCCAGCATGAAGAGTATCATGCGCTGAAGATGGAGACCTACCATGGTTTTCTTCCCTGAACCATAAGCTTGCGCGCAGAGAGTGTCTAGCGATGTGGCCAGTCCTTCGTAGATTGCTAGTCCGGTAATGTTGGCTGTCATTGTAGCTAGAGATACCGCACCAAGCTCATCCGTCCCAACTGTACGGGGTATCAGTCAGCTTGTGTCCGAGAACTTTTCTGCTCTGGGTACTTACTATGCCCCACGACAAAGATGGTCACCAAGCTGAACGAGTATTGCAGTAGGTATGTTCCCATGAGCGGAACGCTGTATTTCAGGAGCAACTTGGCTTCTTGCCCCGCCGTCGTTCCCAGCTCTTCTGTCGTCCCCTCTCCCCCCAGCAGACTCTCAATATCAGAGGGATCCGGAATCGCGCCATATTGACGCTGCTTCGCTGCGTTGTCGTGCGACTTGAGTAAGCCGACGCGCTCAGCCGTACTCGTGGAAAACCTGCGCGCCTCGGGAGCGTCCATTGTGTTGTATGTGATGCCACCACCAGAAGTAAATGGAAACGGAACAAAGCCCAGCGCTAAAGACGAAATGTCATTATCGTATTCCAAGTGCTTGACTTCGTTGTATTTGTCGACTTTGTCTTGCTTCTGCGGCTGCGATCTCACAGTAGTCGGCTTGGGCTGCCAGAGTGGGGCGAGCAGCTGGGCCTCCGCCGTCAATGGCGCATCTCGGCGCATGGCGATATCGGGTGGCTTGCAAAGAAGCAGTAAAGCGTCGGAGGACTAACGAGGGGCGGGCATGGCCTTGCCTGTGCCGTGTGGAGTTTCTGTGCGACAGGTGCCCTGATGCGGGAATGTTTGTCCAAAGCCTGCAGCTTTTCACGAGGTTTTTGTGGTGCAAAAAAGGGCACTGTCATGGCTCATTTCCCGCGCCAACATGTTGTCAGGGTCTCCGCTGCTTTCGTTGCCATGTTTACTGCGAACTGAGCCTGCACCTACCATTCGCAACGGCGGGCCGTGGCGATAGTCTGGTAAGGACGAGGCAGTTGGGCGACTTGGGGTGCGTGGCGATGATCGTACCATTGTAACGCGCTTCGGAGGGTTTCCCATTGGCGAGGAATGGTTCGTGATCCAACCATCTCCGAGACACCCGGAATCGCGACGTTGCGCTACTGTCGAGTATGCATGTCGAGTTACCTCACCAAGCATATCTAGAGATGCGCGAACTATCTGGCTGAAGACATAGAGCACGATTCGTCTGAGTCTTGTCGTTCGAAGCGGTCGCGTGCGCAAGATAGTGTATTTGGAGCTTGGCTGATCTGCGTATATCCTTCCATCAGAGTACTACCTACGCATTCGTCGTCAGCGTATCTTCGATCGTGCTTCCATGGATGATGGTGTTTACCTCTATCGGCTTGAATGTCGTGTACAGTATATCGTAGTCTACCGTCATCATCCAGACGTATAGTGGAGTATACCTAGGTGATGCAGAGCAGCAATTTCTCAAATCGCAAAGTTCAGAACGACAGCTTTGGATCATCCGTGTTATAGGCAAGAATCAGACGTCACAATAACGTTGTCATGATTGGATACAAGGCGCAGCAAGCCACAACCATATTAGGACCAATTGGCAAAAGTGGTAGGGCCGTGCCCAGGAAAGCTACTCTGCACTCAAACCTGCAAAGTCATCAAGACAGCTCATGCGAGTTTAGATCTTGGCTTGCATCTCCGGCGTGCTCTAGAATTTCCATCACATCTTCAAGCACTCACCCCGCAGTTCCTTCCTTCTCTCTTACGTCCACCAGATATCAAATTGTGGCTCACGTGCCCTACCATTGAGCATTCAGGTCCGCACTATATATCACCACAAGAATAGCCTTGTCCCCTCGTCTTCGGTACATGGCTCATAGACTGCTGTTCCCTATGTGCTCGGGCTGCTGGGATGCCCAGCATCTCCATTCACTAAACCTCACACGCCCAGAAGAACCCATCTCGTATCATCCAGATCCAGATCCGCGACCCACAACCCACAACCCGCTATCCCGCAGCTCCATGCTCTAGTCTACGCCTGCACCTCTTATCGTGCAGGGACGCAATTTCCAGATTCGGAATAGCTAACTGCCTGTAGTCTTTGTACATGATCCCACATTGTATTGATAGAAAAGAGGAGCGGAGTGAGAACGAGAGGAATAAGGAGAGGACGAGCACGTTGTTCTGTGACATTGGTGACAAACAAAATGACAGATCTCGCTTGGAATCCATACACCACTTATAGCCCACAACCCAAGGCGGCAGAATATTGTAACCTTGTTCCCACGCTATAGTGACGGAACACTCTTGAATTTTGCTGCATTCACACTTCGTTCCTCTCAAACTTTTGTCGGTATTAGTTACACTAGGAAGTCTCCGTTCGTTTTTTTTTACTCGTCTCATTCGTTCCATTGGCGTCCGATGCAACGTTTTTCACGAAGGGCTTCCTTTTATAGGCTTTATATATGCTGTTGGTAAGAATATTTGGATGTCAGTAACTTCATTTTAAGCCGAGAGCTGCACGTCTCAACCAAGTCCGTAGCACTAACGGTGTATCAGGACACTCATTTCAGGAAACACGCAGACCAATTTCTTTATGATGTTGTCTAGCCCGATTCAATTACAAGTACACATTAAATATACTATAGAACAGCAAGTCAAACAAGCCAATCTTCATCTCACATCATTGCGTCCTCTATTTTACTCTACAGACCGCAGAACATAACCTAGACCTTCATTCAGATACACGCTACGAAAGCATAATCTCCCGGTGGCACAATCCAACCCCAACTACACACACATCTTACATCTTACATCACCCCATCCATCATGCCGTCCCTCAACTCTTATCCCCATACCCGCTTACCTTACCCGCTTGATCCGAACCGAGTTCCCAACAGAAAAGCAATCAGCGATCGCAGTTACGATCTGCATAACTCATGCCATATACCATATGTCTTAGACATGAATCACAACAACGTCTTCAAGCATACAATGCACAACTCGCAAAAAGCAGGTAAACCGGCATAGCGGACAAAGAGCCAAGTCCATCTACGTAATGATGTCCGTGTTCCGCGATGCCACCGAGCACACCATGTCCTGAAGCTATGATCTGCGATTCTGCCCAGTCCGCCGAGTCGCGAGCGCGGGGTGGGGGGCAGAACCAACCGCACCAACAAGCGAACCGAGAGAGAGAGAGAGGAAAAAATGAGACTAAGGGGATATACGTAAGTGGTATCCCGCCCTACATATGCGGAGTGCTCTGTGCCGACCCTTCCCCCCATGCTCCCATCCGCCCGCTATTTTGCTCCGCACCATACTATGCTGGGTGGACGGGACGATGGAATGGGAGGAAAAAGTCCCAACCAATGCCACGCCAATGGTATTGCGTCAAGGTGTATCCTGTCCTGTCAGTTTCCATCAGCGGAAAGCATCGGCAACTGAGCTTTCCGAACTGCACGACTGCACACATGGCGTGACATCAGTACAATCCATCCGCGTCGTAGGTTGCTCTAGCGGGCAGTTTTCTACTGGTGGTATAAATTTTCCATAACCTAGGAACCTTATTGGGGTTTGGTCTATTCCTGGGGTTCTACTGTACTGTATTATTATACGCATCAAGCATAGTCTTTTAGCATAACGTGTGTGCAAGCTTTGAACATCCGATCCGACCTGCTCCAACCCCACGACGGCGCCGCATAGAAAAGGGCCGAAGGCGCGTCGATGCGAAAAAGCAAGCGGCGACACCGTGGAAATAGCTCACGTGTTGAGCAGCGATGCATATTTGTGGAGTACGTGCCTACCACTGCGCTGGGAGACGCCGAAAAGAAAAGGAACAACGTGTTGATCAACCGCGCACGCGCGCGCGCGCCATCAAGTCGGTAAAGGAGAAAACGCGACGACGCCATGCGACGCGTGTTGTGCAAGGAGAATTTGTCGTGTCTGATGGCCATTGGGGGGTTGTTCTTTTGCTTTCGCGTGCTGAGACCAGGATCGTTAGAGTGAGGCTCAGTGAGTGACAATGCATTGCATATGAATTGCAGTTAGTTGGCGATGATCGCTGGGATGTGATTGTGTGCGTGGGTGGGCGGCTCCGAAGACCGCAGCTGCGCTGTTAAACATTGAACGCGTACTCCCGCCACAACGATCATGGATTTGAAAGACTGTTGAATGCGCAGTCGTGTAGTCAACTCGTTGATTATCAATTATTCGAGTATTATGAGTGCATCTGTAATCGCACGTATACACGAGACGGAGTTCAATGACGATAAGGAAAACTGTGATAAGATAGAAATTGTAGAAGATTTCATTATGTGATGACATGAAGAATGGAACCATTGACAATGTAGTCTATGAAGGAATCCCAGCCCGTGAAGGAAAAGGCCAAACCCTGGCTTGTAGACATGGAACCAATCAGAGGGTTCTTACATGGAGATAACGCCGGAGAAATGCAATGGACAATATGTACAGACCGAATGCATCGAATATCGACATTGTGAAGTGAACGCTAATGCAAAGAGGAAAATCAATCGGGCCTTGCGAGGATTGCGGCAATGGCGTCACATGGAGCGCAAGGCTGGGGTTTGCGTTTCAATGTTTCGGCAGCTGGTGGTGGACAGACGCACTCGTCGTCAGCAGGTACGAAGACGGAAGTTCGACGTGCTTGCGTCAGGCCTGGAGCGTTCATTGGCACGAAAAACGATTCACGGCGATCGTACTGCGGTGTGCGACATCCATCTTCATCTTCAAGGAAAACAGATGGCCGTCTCGAGAAATGACCAGCGGAAAGCGCGTCGTCACAGGAGGGGTATGCAGTGCCCCAGAAAGGGAGCTTCGGGGGCGTGCCCTGACCGTTGTATGGGACATAAATGGATCCACCACGCGGTCTGAGGAAGGGACTTGGGTCGTCAAAGTCCTCAAAAGGACTCTCGTTTGCACTCTTATCCGATTCCTCCTTTGTGGCCTCGAGGTGCGATTTTTGTAGCGCGATCTCGAGTTCTTCGGCCGAAAAAGGTTGCGAGGGATTACGAGTGCGGTCGGAGCCAGTGGCGGGTCTCGATGTTAGCTGGACGGAGCTGCCGCGGCGAGCGGCTAATCGGCGAGCGTCGCGAGGGTCTTCAGTTGGATTGCGGGAGAGACCGACTAGGCACGTTAGTAACAGATCGGTCATATACACGAAGAACAAAACACACCATTGAGCACATCGCCTTCGTCGTCAGAAGCCTCTTTGATGTTTGCCGGTCTGTCGTCACCAGCGATGCTCGCTCCGATGCCGCTGTCTACCCACTCTTCAGCATCGTAGTCTGAAGAGCAACTTCCTCTCCGACTTCGGTGCATGCTACGACTGCGGCTACGTCTCCTGAAGCTACTCCTACGGCTCGGTAGCCTGCTACCCATGGGTGAATATAGTGACGCGTTGCTATGCCGGCGCCACGCTGTCGAAAAACTGAAAGCCTCGAGCTTCTTCTTGTGTTCGGGATCGACAGCGCGACGGTATTTTAGTGGAGGCATCTTCTCGCCAGGCTTATAGAAATCAGACTCTGGCTCCTCTGGTTTTGCGTTCTTGTGTGAGCCAGCAGTAAGAACGCGCTTTAAGCGAGTGCGAAGGTGGCCAGGCATTGTGGGCGAAGAGTGTTGTTGAACCGGGGCGTGATAACCAGTACGGGAGCTGCGAGTGGAATTACAGTAGTGGTATGTGAGTGCTGGTGTGAATGTTGGCGGAGTGTGAAAGTGTGGTTAGAAGAGAGGAAGAGGGCACTCGGAAGGATGGTCCGGTATGATGTCGGCAGCAGGGTGAGGCTGATTAGGGAGTGGGTCGGGCACAGACGCTGCAGTTATCCTAGCCCTGGTCGAATGCTGGGCGAAAGATGGAGTAACCGAAACTGCGGTGGGACGCTCCAGTGGTCAGACACTGTGCACTGGGGAAAACGGTGGGTTGTATATGGGCTGTGATGCGGCGGATGAAACGCCCTGCAAGGCTAGAAGAAAACGCGGAGAAGTGCAAAAGCTTGGTCAAGCTGCACAGTAATAACGCGATGTTGGGCTTGGGAGTGACGGAGTCTCGCTACGACGCTGAACCGACCAGCGAAGAGAGGGGTGGGAGGGTCAGCTACTGAGAAACTAGGTTGCTGCATGCATGCCTGGCGGTAGAAGTTTTCTAGAATGGAAGCAGGCGCGAAAAGCGCAACAGACGGCGTGAAGCGACTGGGCTCGGTCGGCCGAGGGTTTCCTAGCGAAAGGACGAGTGGGTGCAAAGGTGGGCCAGACTGGTGCTGGGTGAGCGCTAAGCTGTTGGAGGGTGAACTGCCGTTGGGAGTGGCATCCATGGCTTGCCACCATGGTAATTCGCGCAGTCTCAGGCCTCATTCGCTGCCTGTCGGATAGTGGCAGCGCAGGTTGCGGAAGGTGGTTGGGATGATGCGTTGAGGTACTGCACGCCGAGCTTCCAGATGGCGTCGGCAGCGTATCTGAGCAATACGCGGCGCAACTTGGTGTTTGTCTAGACAAAGCATCGAGCATGCTTTACTGGAACCCTTTGCCGCCAAACGACTGTCAAGATCTGACGTCCCACCCAGGTCCGTCCAGTCGCCGCGTGCCTGCATTGGGCCTACCTCAATGGGTCTCGGTCAGGTGGTCGGAAATTGCGCAACACAGTGTGGGGTAAATCTGTATGGGACACAATCGGTGAAGTCATGTCTATATCTGTACACACCGCCAACGCGAGATTGACTGCTTCGAGAGAGTAGCCCTGCCTTGGTCCCTCCATGGGGACTGCCTCACTCATCCTCCCCACGTGTATGTTTGCCGAGGGTCCCCCGAAGCCTCAATCGGAGCCTCATTCCTCGAATCGGAGTGATCGCTTACAAGGATGACGCTGCCCCGCATGTCACACAACTTGCTTTGGCTACAGCAACACCTTCACGCTGCACCGTAGACAGGTCGAACCGCTGCAATGGGCATAAGGCGTGGCTGTTCGTGGCTGGAACGCGGTAGCTGGCCTTTCTATTGGAAGGTGGGGGTCTAGCTCCTGCAGCTACCCCATCGCGATGACCTCATCGGCGTCAAGCTGCGTAGCTACAACAAACGCCCTCATGTCGTGTAGTTGATGACCTCTGCCCTGCTTTCTCCTACTCCAGTACCGCGCTTGAGCTGATCCTTGACTACAACTAGAGCTTTCCAGGCTCATCCTCCCGCTGCAGTGTGCATCATCCCGAGTTAATCAGCAACAACATGGACAAGATCAAGAGCGTTCTTCACGGACACAAGAAAGATGACACCGTCGCCCACAATGCGCAAACATCTCCATCCACTGCTGAAGGGTATGTGTTGACCGGTTCCTGATTGCGACCCGTACTAACATCAAACCTAGTCAGCAACACCCTATTTACGACCAAATGAGTACCGGGGACGAGGGACGGAACACAACTGCCGGACACACAGGGCAGCCGATATACGAGATCAAGACTACCAGTGGTGCTCCATACACAGAGCTGGCCCAGCCAAGCGATTCAGCAGGCCTTCACGCACATGACGCTCATGGGAGGCCTGCACATGTTGGCACCGATGGACCCATTGGAAGTTCTACTACGGCTGCAACTGGTGCCCAGTACGATCCCAGCAGGACCCAAGACAGCACCAGCACTTCGCAGCCTCTTCAGAGCGCAAACACGGCTACTGGAGCTGCACATCGCCCTGATGCCCATCCTCATGGTCACGCTCAAGAACCGAGCGTCGCGAGCATCAAGAGCGGCGTAATTGGATTCGGTGCGGGAGCTAATCAGGGACATGCTGCTTTGTCGACACACAACCCCACTCGGGAGTACATGGGTCAAGACCAAGTAGTTGGAGGTGGAGATCCTGGGACTGCTGGCATGACCGAAGGAAGGGGTGTAAACCCAGACCAGACACATACTCGTACGTAGATTAAATCTACTATGTCATGCGCATGACCTGACTGAATGCAGAATCCGGCGCCATTGGTGGTGGGCCATTAGGCTCTAACCCTGCTTATACCACAGAGCGTCAACCTTATGAGAACACTCTGCGACAGGAGAGCTATACCGCCGATACCGATCGCTCATTCCCTCTCGCGGGCGGTGTGATATCAAAACCTCACGAGGACCCTATCTCCTCTCGGCACCCGACTGAGCACACCTCGACCATTCACAACAAAGGCATCAGCGAGCGTGAGCCAGGCACAAAAGAGAAGGAAGTTGGTATTCACAATAGCGACAGTCCCGCTCATGACAGTTATGGACGCGAAGGGCTGGCCGGAGCAGCGGCAGCAGCTACTGCCATTGGCGCCTCCAAGACACTTTCACAGTCGGAAGAACGAGACGTCCATGACCGAGGTCTCGAAACTCGCCAGGCTACGTATGGAGATGTTCCACCAGCTGCTGCCACGACGACTAATCAGACCGGCAATACCTCGAGCCAACCGACGTCTGATTACCACCCAGAGGCTTTGACTGCCGCGTCTGTTGCCGCCTCGAGATCTTCTGCCCTTCCATCATCTGCACAGGGACACGAGTACGGGGCTCAGGATATCAACCCATCTGGAACTACTAATTCTACCATGGCAGGAGCTCCAACGACTGGGATGTCAAGCACCGGTGAACGACCACTAAACCCCCGACTTGAGTCACATAGACATATCCCTGGCGAATATATTGCAACACCAAGTGACGAGAAAACGTTCCTCAACTACGCTCCTGTTATCGAACCCACTTCCACTGGTTCAAGCGGAAACCTAACAAGTGTAGAGCCTACGTCCACACTGGACCCATCTCACGTTCAGTCTTCCGTGGACCCTACGCCTACAAGCGAGCCTCACGAGCTTAGGCACACAGGAACGCTTGAGGAGCCCCAACCAAAATCGGCTGATGAACATCACTATGGTCGTGATGCTGTAATTGCTGGAGGCCTCGGTGCTGGCGCCGCAGGCTTAGGTGCCCATGCAGCTTCAAAGAAGCACGACACCCAAAACGTCGGTAGCAATCAACCTCTGTACGAAGAGTCTAGCCCTTACAGTAGTAAAATACTCGACCCCCGTGTCTTAGGTGACAAGGCCAAGCTGGAAGAGCAGAAGTTCGATGAGCAGAGATTCGATCCACGCGCCAAGACCGAGGCAGCCCCTGTCAGCGGCCCTCCGGTTACACATGATTCATCTCAGAATGTAGCCTCACAGCATCACTATGGTCGTGATGCTGCAGTACTTGGCACAGGCGCTGCAGTAGCGGGCGGCATGCACCACGCTCTCGACCGAAACGATACTCCTGGCGTTGGTACTGCCGTGCTTCCTGACGACCCCTCTTACACTTCCACCACTGGATATAATGTCGCTGCCCCTCAACCAACTTCGAACTTCTCCAAGCCCCTTCCTACTGCAGGCACGTCCGCTTCTCAACCGGTAGGACATGACAACTTCTATGGCGCGACAGGAGCTCCTGCGCCAATCCCAGACACGACTGCGCAGCAGCCATTGAGCAATCTTACTCAGGCACCTGTCGCCACCACAGTTCCGGAAAGGCACCCCGAACATCATTATGGTCGCGATGCGGGCCTGGCCGGAGCCGGAGCCGCTGCTGCTGGTGGCCTCTACACTGCCAACCGTGACAATACCGACAGTGGACCAGCTTCAAGCACTATCGGACCTCATTCCAGCAACGCTGCGAATATCATGGATCCTAGGGTTCAACCTGACCCGAGCAAACAGATACATCACAATGTTGGACCCACTGCTGAGGACCCTGCTTCACGAACGATTGGCCCGCACGACAGCAACATTGCCAATATTCTGGATCCCAGAGTCAAACCTGATCCTTCAAAGCAAAAGGAACACACAACAGTCGGACCGCATCAGTCAGACACACTGAACCGCCTAGATCCCAAGGTTGATGAAAAGGCTGGTCAGCAGAGTGGACATCACTATGGCCGCGACGCTGCTGTTGTCGGAAGTGCGGGCGCCGGCGGTTATGGAGCATACGAAGCTACAAATGCGTATGGCGATCACAAGATGACACAACCTGGAGCAAGCGAAGCTACAACTGCTTACGGCAATCAAAGCATGACACAGCGAGCGTACGAAGCTATCAACGCATATGGCGATCACAGGATGACACAACCTGAAGCCTCTATGCCGAACCAGAGATACGACCCCACGGCTACCAGCGCGCGTGCTCCCAACCCTATCTCATCAAGGACCCAATACGATTACAATGACCCTACTACTCAAAGCAATGTCAATCGTACTGATCCTAACGACCACATCAACAGGAATGTTGCTCTTGGTGGAGCAGGTCTTGCAGCTGCTGGGTTAGGGGTAGGAGCTTACGCAGGATCCAAGCATAACGATAACACTACTCAACTCCCTCTTCGCCAAAAACAAGACTTTACGTCAGCTGATCAATCTGCATACCCGGTTCAAGGCACGGCGCAGTCTTCTTATCCCATACACGAGACCGCCACGAATGAATCATACCCTACCTCAGGCACCATCGCTCCACACAACACACATGCTCAGGATCCTACCCTTCAGCAGCCGTATGGGGCTAGGGATCCCACAAACGAGAACCACGATAAACGCAATGCTGCTGTTCTAGGTGGCGCCCTAGGCGCAGCAGGTTTGGGCGGTGCAGCCTACGCGGACTCTCAGCATCAAGACGAGCGCGAGGCTGAAGAGCGTCTCAAGAAGATTGCCCACGATAAGGAGAAGGAGCAGCATAGGCTTGACAAGGAACAGCACAAGCATGACAAAGAAGTTCACAAGCACGACAAGGCCCTCGCAGCTCACGAGAAAGACGAGCATCATCTGACGAAAGAATACGAGAAAGAACAAGCGCGTCTGGCCAAGGAACACGAGAAGGAGCAAGCACGCCTGGCCAAGGAGCAACATCAACGCGAGAAGGAGCTTGAGAAAGAGAACGAAGGCGAGGAGAAGAAGAAGGGCGGTCTTCTTGGATTCCTGCACCGTGACAAGTCCAAGAAAGAGAAGTCTTCTGCCAGCCCTGAGTCTTCACCACGCCAATCTCGCGACTACAGCCCTAGGCACTCCAGGGACTATGGCGACGATCACCCAGACTCACCACGATGGAAGGGAAAGCATCTTTTGCACAAGGACCCACCAAAGGGCCATCCTGCGCGTGAAGCTATGGAGCATCAGCAGCACCAGACTGATCCATACGGCTCTGCAGGAAAGAGGGAACATGTTGGTGTAGACGGTCCAATTGGTGACCCGAATATGATCTCTGGCGACCGGTAAGATTATATCTATCGTTTTCGTCGATTGAATGGTTTTTGACATGCATTGTAGCGAAACTCAAAAGGGTGTCTACGGCGCGCATCCCATCTCCGACCTTGGCCACAACAACACTGTCACAGAGCCACATACCGGTCTTCCAATGAACACGGAACGCTTTGGCACTGGTGCCGGCGGAACGGATGGTAACCCTGCTATTCATGGTCAGCATCAACATAATGTTCCTGGTGCGACGTCGGGTCAAAGTGCGACAGACTGGGAGGCCATCAGGAAGACTAACACGCCATACTAGATTGTTTGACGATGGTGGTGACGGTAATGGCGATGATGACGTTTACAGTACATGAAGGTATGACTTTACGTAATACATAGTTAGCTGCACAATTCTTCTTCAGTTGGCAAAGTAATAGTTCACCCCTTCTTACTTTATTCACGCTCTAGTCTTTCCATCTGCCGTGCGATTTACATCAAGTACAGCAACTGTTTCCACTTACGACGTGTAGACCTCTACGCAATTCACATATCTCACCATTCTAGAGCATTATCGTCAAAGCGAAGTCAAGGGTAAAAATTAAGGGATTGTAAGCAACATCAGGCTCCCACATTTTCTCTAGACTACTAGTATCTAGACATGATAGAGAGGCCCGGCCGTCTTGAGGATCGTTTGCCAACTGCATTATGCTCTATAGGCTGCTGTGGACACCTTCACGCTGTACCTTTGGTACCTGGCCGGTGATGTATAGCCGAGCAAAGACTCCATATTGTTATTTGGGCGTGAAGTTAGAGACAGGTGGACCAATTCGATACTTGACTTGCGGATGCGTAGCTACCTAGAGATTCCAGGAGACATCGATATCAAGCAGCTAGTGCCACTCATCAAGGCCATCAGATTCCACCAGGATCCAGTTCAGGTCAAACAACAGATGACAGACGCAGGCAAATACGAGGTGTCTTGGGATGCGAAATAGTATAGGCAGAATGGTGCATGGCTGTCCTCAATGTTACGTGAAATATGTCTTTTGCTTGACAGAATACTGCGCATACCTACAGGCGGCATTGTGGTCATCCTAATATCAAGAGCGGGAGCTTTGGTATTTGCCTCTTGCGGAGACGAAAACTGGGCTGTTCCGATCAGAGACTATAAGAACTTTAGAGAATTGAGGTGATTAGACCAGCACCGGTAAAGGTATTGCGTGGCATAAGTATCTTGGTTATCTTGTTACTTCATTTATTCATTCATTTTAGCAGCATCAAAGCTGAGGGTATCTATCTCCGGCTGTTGAAAGGCCGAATTCTTCTTTTGTCTTACGCCAGAAACACCGTCACGATACCTCGACGAGACCAATACCTAGCTGCGCACATCAATGACAGCCGCTAGACATGGTAAGCACGGACCTCTTCGCGATGGCATGCCCTCGTAGATTGTTGAAATACACGAGCTTCAGCGCTCACTCAGTGTGAGGAGGCTTAGCTACTGTAGGTTTGCTTGGGCTGGGGGTATGAAGGGCCCAGCTCTTGGATGCTGAGCTTGGCAAGCCATTGACCCATGTCGATGGCCTTCTCGAGCGGCTTGCCTTGGACGATACCAGCAACGAAGCCTCCGGCGAACGCGTCACCGGCACCGTTGGTGTCGTTGATCTGCTCCTCCTTGATGGCGTGTACGGAAAACTCCTTAACATCAGCGTCACCAGTCACGGCAATGGTTGGGTCGGTGCCTTGAGTGAAGACAACAGTCCTGGGTCGCTTGCTGTTCTGCTTTGTTCCGTTGGCAATCTTCTTGGCAATCTCCTTGATGTCCTTGGTCTCCCAACCATGCGCCTCGGCGAACGCGGCGGCTTCGGTCTCGTTGCCGATGACAATGTCGACGTATGGGAGGACCTCGTCGAGAGGGTCCTTGAAAAACTGCGAGATGAAAGGTGCGGAAAGGTTGAGGATGAATTGCTAGAAATCAGTTAGTCCACCAATCTTTTCTCAACACATCTAAGATTGACGTACTTTGTCCTTGGCGGCAGCCTCCTCAGCCAGTGCCTTGATGGCTGGTACGCAGACGGTCAAGTGGAAGCCACCGACGTAGAAGACCTTGGCGTTCTCAACCTGCTTCCAGATGTGCTCCTGCTTCAAGTGGTCAATCTTGTAGTTGTTGGCAGCAGCGAGGTCGGTGCACATGGAGCGGTTGTGGCCGGTAATGACAACACCACAGCGACCAGTGGGAGTCTTCTCATCGTAGAGATACTCAGTCTTGACACCAGCATCGGCAGAGATCTTCTCGAGAGTCTCGCCGTACTTGTCCTTTCCAATGCAACCAATGTAGACGACCGAGTTGGGCTCGAGAATGTAAGCCGCACCGCGGGCAGTGTTTTGTGCCGCACCACCAGCGATGAGAACAGCCTTGTAGTTCTGGAGCAGGTCCTCGTACAGACCCATGTGCTTCTCTGGGTCGGCAAGGATGGCATCGTTGGCCTTCAAGCCATACTTGTCGAGGAGAGCCTGGTCACTGCTAGCTGTTAACAAAGCTCACAGCGGTGTTCGGCGGTTGCTGCGAAGCATTGCGGCCTTGACTAAAGGAACATAGACTCACCCAACACCCTGGATGTCCAGAAGCGGGTTCTCAAGGCACAGTAGTTCGTAGTTTCCAGGCATTTTGGTTGTAGTATGTGAAAAAAGACGTTGTTGGTGTCGTAATGGAGAGAAAGTGCTGAATGTGGGGCAGGGTTTCGAACAACGAGGGGCAGCAAGCTTCGCGCTAAGAATTACGCCGACAGACATGCGCGGAGTCAAAGAAGGAAGGTGTAGCCGAGTGGAGACCCTCGTCGAGCATGCGAAAAAGGACGACATGTTGGAGCACGTAGACGTGAGGCAGGAGCAAGAGAAGATGTGTGAATGCCATATATGCTTCTGAAGAGATATTGCTCTCGAACGAGGCTCACGAGATGTCAGGCCACCACCACCTTATTTGACATATACACTGAGTTTGTCGAGAAAGGCATCAAAGGCATCACAGGCATGTCAAGAACCAAGATTATTCGCACAACTCCATTTCGTAATCATAAAGCAAAACCAAGCTTCCCAAGCTAGAGGTAGAACATTGAGGCTCAACTCATCTCCGACCTAACGACTCAAAGCCTTGGTGTTTTCAGAAGATAAGCCATACCTCAAGCCTAACGACAGCCTGACTAGCAAGCAATCAAAACGAACCCAAGCAATAGTGCAATAATTTTAGTCTGTAAAGCAGATAATCGCCCCATCCAAGTAACTTTCCCTTGATTCGACAGGTGCCGAGAACAAGTTCTGACATGCAAGTGAAAGCATTGTAGGAGCACACATCCAGCTTCCGGGAGAGTACCTGTGCTCACTCGGTCGAAGAGCATGCTCGGAACCCATCCAGCGAGCTCCTCAGCTCGGGCATGACACTCTTGTAGTAACCAGGACGGAGTCCGGCGAACGGTATGTCTGACGACACTAACGACTGATGAGAAGACAGCATTGAACAGCCTGCTATGGCTGCGCTGGGGTCAGATCAACCGCCTTGGCCGTTGGGAGGGGTGCGTCCCCAGGAGCTCTCAGCACCGTCGCGGTATGAGCTGAAAAGGAGCGGACTCGCCATATTTGCTCCGTTTGCGTATCCATATTGGTGGTTGCTGTTGAAGTCGCTGCCATAGGTCGATCCCCAGTTTGAGGGGCTGCCAACATGAGTTCCCCATGCAGCACCACTCCCGATACCGCTAGGAGCTCGAGTGGCAATAGGAGTGCCAGTCTCGACGCTCAGAAGCGAGTTTGCTGAGTCACCCCGCACATGACCAGACATCCTGGGTTTTGTACCACTCATAGGAGATCGACGGAGATCATTACCGAGACCATTGGTGTTTAGCATAGAGGGAGACGCTGGACCAGGCGTACGGTTCCAAATAGAGTTCGAGTTCCACTGACCATCGGGCACAGAAGGCAGGTTCGGTGGCTGGCGGATAGAAGAGGTAGAACCTGACCTACCCATAGGTGTGGAGAGCATCGCGGGCATGGGAGCAGGAGACAAGGGCTTATAGTTTCTAACCGAGTTGACCAAGTCGTTGATCGACAATGCTGCTGGCACAAATGTGTTATCGTTGACAACAGCGGTATCCTCGAATGTCTGCTCTGGTGGTGTGGGCGGAATGTTTTCGTCTTCTTCAACTAAAGGGTCCAGTCCGGTCTCATCGCCTACTAGATCGTCCACCATGTTGCGCATCGCATTGTCCTTAGCAAGCGTAGTGGATGCAGATTCCGAAGCTGCCGCAACAGAGTGCGACTTCTGATCGTCTGGGATGGGCGCTTGCGTGTGCTGGAATAGAGGTAGATCGGTCGCCTGGACTGCCAGAGCGGGAGATCCATCCGGTCGGTTTGTGGGACTCGCCAAAAGCTCCGATGGTAAACCTTCTTCTCGGTAGATGAATCGCGGGCCTGCCAAGTCCAGTGGAGCATCATCATTCTGCGTGAGGAGCAAGCCATCGATGAGCAAATCCTTGACCCGCATGAGCATTTCGACATTCGGGTGGTTACGCTCCAGCTCAGTCCATTTCTTCTTCATTACATCTCCATCATACCAGAGTTTCATGGTGTCTGGGTGAATCAGCGGCTCGAAGCCAATCGTGTCCGTGTCCTCCTCTAGCATATAGTTCTCTTGCGGAAGCTGGTCGACGGAGAAGCTCGAGGCCAAGAGAGACAACGTCGCAGCATAGGCTTTCCAAAGTTCCTGGACGTCGACAGTATTCAAGGTATCAGCAATATTGGCATTGAGTACCTTCCAGTAGCGCGTGAACCAGGTGCTGTACAGACGAAGACCTGGGAGGATGCGGCGTGCTACGGCTGTGATCTTGTCGGACAGATGGGTGGCGCGATCGCCGTTCTGATGCTTCACATCGTTGCCTTCGGACAAGCGATCCAGCTCTGGCTGTAGGACCTGTAAGAGGATAAAGAATGTCTTGACATTTAGGCGAAGGTAATAGAAATATGTGCGCATGATGTTCGGCGGCGGGTTCTCGCCTGTTGGGGTCAGCATAGTCAACTTGTGGAGGCTGAGCTACTTACTCTGCAACTGCACTGTCGCGAAGTATTCCGCTGACATGTTGATAAGGATGATCTTGGTCAAGATGGAGTCCAATGGGCGCTCTTTGAGCTCGATAGCCAGATGGCTGAGCACTTCGCCTTCCAGCTCATCGTGAGCAGCGAATTCCTCGCCCTTGTAGAGCTTGCTATGCAATCTGATGAACCAAGCAATCAAAGCCCGACCGGTGTTACCGTCGGCTGTCTTGTGGTTGTTGATAAGCTGCCCATTATCCCACGCAGTAATGACGCGCTTGAACTCGGTTGCCAGATTGGCCTTGGCCGAGGGATACGGTTCTTTGCTTGCTAGCGAGCGATAGAGGTGGTACACGCAGCGGAAGTGATCGCCATCCTCGCGCGCGATTACTGCAAGTTGATTCGGGGCATGTCCGGAATCGGGGTATATCTCTGCGGCAAGGTCATAGTAACCTTTGGCGGGGCCCCAGTTGCGGTCCTTGTTCTTCTCAACGAGTTCGGTTTCGCGGTAACGGGAAAGGTCGCCGAGCTGGATGAGCGTCTGGTGGCAAGAGATGAGGACCTGTGTCTTCAGGGTTGCGGGGATGCGCTGACGCGGGGATGACTTGGAGGCTGCTCTACCATTAGCGATGTCGCGTGGGGTGAGCCGGGCGTACTTACTATCATCCTTCCATTTCTGGGCGATTTTGCGCAGTTCTGGGATACCGTCGAATTGAGTATCGAGGTTCAGTATATACTGGCGGTAAAAGCGCTGGCTGGCCTTGATGAACTGGAGATAAGTCTTTTGAAACTTTCTGGTCTCGACAACATGGTCCTTGGAGCGCTTAAGCTGCCCAGATGTTAGCTTTGTATTTTGCCCTTCTTGTCGCAGTAACGCACGAGTTTATGTTCCTGCCTGAATTTGGTGTTGACCTTGAGATGCGCATTCCATAGCGTCGTCTGGAGTTCGTAGGCCGATGCGTACTCGAAGTTGGAGAAAACGAGGGCTTCGCAGGCGGCGCGGTAGCTGTGAAGTATTAGTTGTCGCCAGCTCGAAATGGCAATAGTGCCTACTCTTGCAGCACCGCAGCTAACTCGGCGCACGAAGAACCGCCATCAGCGCGCTTATAAAGCTCCTTCTCAATCGCCTTCGCCCGCCTACAGTTTATTAGCACCCGGCGGGCATTATCGTGATGGCGCCATGACGCACCTGTCAAGTTGTTCGGTGTTCGCGGCCATGCCTTCTATGTGCAGGAGCCGGCGACGTTCATATGTGACCCCACGGTCGGCGGGCAGGTCAGACGAAGGCACGGAGCAGGCGGCGGACGTTGTGGCTGGCGTGCTCCATTTATGGTAAAGTTGTATGCCCTGCGTATAGGACAATCAGCGATCGGGAGAGTCTCGGAGGCAAACAGCGCCCAAGACGCGGATATATGGCGTCAGAGTGGGAGGCGATGGCCGTGGTGTGAGGCGTGAGAAAGTAAGGTTGGTTGATGAGTCGCGAACTAGCGGGCCGCAGTCTCGGAGCTAAGGTACCACCACGGTTCGGCCTATCTTGCTACCAAACCACCCTCTTTCACCACACAACCAACACCAGACTAAAACAGCCCTGCGAGACAGCACTCTCATCGGTAAAAGGTACTGCCCCTTTCATCTACGCCTCGTCACAGTCACAATCAACCCCAATCAACATATAATGGGGATCAAGCGCTCACACCGCGATTCCTCGTCATCAGACAGCACACCCTACTCGCGTGAGACGTCTGTCGATATCAAGATTGTCCACTTAGATACCGAATCTGCCATCTCTGACGAGCCCACCATCATGAAGTGCTCGTTACCTCCGCACGAACCGCTGTCTTTCAATTCCATCGAAGATCACGATGTGCACTATCAGCAGGTTCATATGAATCGATGCAGCGAATGTCACAAGAACTTTCCGGATCAGCACTATCTGCACCTACACATTGCAGAATACCACGATCCTATCAACGCTGCCAAACGAGATCAGGGAGAAAAAACGGTAGGTCGTTTCCGTATATAGTTTGTCACGTGTTTGCTCCTTCCCCTCATGAGGTGGCTCCTTCCTCTGGACGCGTTCATCCATTCCTTGAAGCGAGATTGTTGAAATATGCCGAATATGAGTGCCTTCACACGGATACTGCAACTAATAACTCGTAGTATGCCTGTCTTCTCCCAGACTGCGATCGCTTGTGTAGCACGCCACAAAAGCGTCGCCTACACTGCATAGACAAACACCAATTTCCCCGCGACTACGACTTCATTGTTGTGAAGGATGGCATCGACCGCCGTAGCAGCATGCTAATACCCTCTCATCGACGCAGGAGCTCTACGATGAGTACAGCGAGCAACGCTACCGGAAGGCGGAGAGGTGAGTCGAATGCAAGCACAGTAGGTGATACTACGGAGATGGATCAGGATGAAGGAGACGCTCGTCGTTACCCCATAAAGCTTCACGGGCGTGGGGGATTCGGTGGCCGCGGACTCGGACGTGAGGAGCCAGCCGCAGTCACTGCCACAAAGCCGGCTGCCGCTATTGGATCGGTCGATCCCATGGACAGTCTAACTTCCAGTATGTCCTCACTCAAGTTCATTCCTCACAGTGTCCGGGTAGCGCGTGGAAGGGGCAGGGGGAGAGGCGCCTGAGATGTCTGGTCGCCAGACCAAGAAAACAAGCTCGGCAACCGCAAATATCTTTCCATCCACACTCCCATGATCTTTCTTTCATTGGAACCCTCGCCTAGCTATCTTGCCCTATGCCTTCCCTTCCATGTCTATCAGTCGCCACGTGGTTAGGGTCACAACAACACTCGACTTGTCGCCGTCCCGATGAACACCACTCATCTCTCTTGGTGATCTGGTATTGTTAGTGATCGCGATAGCAAGGTGTGTATATAGCGGATCCGATATCTCCAAGTCAATAGCTGATAGGAGATCCGATCGTGGTTCCTCCCTGCGTAATACCCTCGCCGACAAGGTGATCGTGTGTATCGTCTGGCTGCAATACGCGCTGCACACTTCACTATTTCTCTTCAATCGTCTCAAGTTACTCCGGCTGGTGACAGTGGAGCCCATAATCGTTTGTTGCCATGTGTTCTTGATACGCGTGATCATCTCCTCACCACGACAACCGCCCCACCGCCGCTTGCGTGCAATCGTCACAAGCATCCGAACGCCGTCCAGACTCATAGTTGCTATGAAACCATCGACTATCGCTCGCTGCGCGGTCGCAAACGAATACCTACGCCGAAGGAAACAGCCGTTCTGCGATGCTACCAATCGCCCCTGCCCAGAGCACCACGTCCAGCTTCTGTGTCACGTCTGAGATGATACCGATTGTAGAATCACAAACAGGAAAGAGATTAATGGAGATTTTATCGTCACTCAACATTTCTACTGCAAATGAGGAGCGCTTCGCAGAAACGAAAGGAGTCAGGACTGTCGCTTTGGATAAGATGAGCACAGTAACAGCGAGTAAGTCAGAGACGCGCAAAAATTTGGCGAAATGCCTTGAGACCGAAGCTGATATGAAGATACGATAGTGCATAATCACAATTCCAGCGTATGGAAGCCATCATCGAAGCGCAACCGTACTAACAGCGCTGTTCTGGTGGCTCTACAGCTCAACGCAAACAGAAGCGTCCTGACGGCGCCACCAATTGCGGAGCCAAATGGGCAAGATGCATGTCATGAAGGGTCCGATACTATGACATATGCGTCGCAAGATGTGGCCGACCACGAATACCAGATTCTGACCGCTTTCCGCTTTCCTCCCACTGAAGATAACTGGGCATCGAAAAAGGTCGTTCCATCATCCCATCTCCAAGAAGCGAGCGAGATAGCATCGCCCACCTCAGACACCACATTATTCGAAGACACACCCTTATGTCCGATTAACCCATTAGGATCTCGAAAAAGTGTTCATTCGTACGCAGCCTACGACGACACCCTAAGAAAAGAACTGCCAACCACATCCGCCACACAAGTCAAAGAATACAAAACAACCCCCATGGAGAGGCGGTATGACCGAAACCGTCGGTATGTCTCGTCTGACCCACCCTTTGATGTCATCGATACGCCTTCAACTCCATTTCGGTCGAGAGCAAAGACGGATGATGGCCTGCTCTTGTTTAGGGCTGACCCTTCCAAAGAACCCACGATCAAAGCTCGTGAGAGCAGGCACCGTCACAAGATATCTTTAAATCTACCAGTGAACGCGCATGAAAGGAGACGCGATGGAGCTGGGCGACCACAACAGCCCGATGTTGAGAGTTGGCCCAAGCCGCCGCCTGATATCGGGGTCGCCCATCATGCTATAAGAGTAGACGTAATGACCGCAGAAGAAAGGGATCTAGAATGCAAGCACCGACATACGTTCATAGGAACCGGCTCGCTAGACGACTTTCTAGAGATTCTGAAAATCTCAACAACACATACCGCTACCAAAAGCGCGATTGCTCGAGCCTTCGTACAGCTGGCATCAGCGGAGCAGCTTTACGCTCGACAGTGCTCCACCGGGTACCTTGGGTGGGACCTTGTTTCACGAACAACACTGGCTGTCATGGACGTTACTAGCGTCGATTGCGTTGTACAGTTGCACGTCAAGCTAGACTCCATTACACTGCGACAATTTCTGGACCTGATACCTTTCAATGATGTAGATGAAGTAACGGCAATGCGTATCGTTGAAGCCTTCTCAGTTGCTAGCCACTTGGACGCGACGGCGGGTATAGGTACACGTAGCAAGGCGAGAGCTTTCAGGAGTTGGTTCATTCAGCAGATGAAGGCTGGCGCAGATCACTGAAGGCCTTCGAGATGCTGCAGGAAGAGGTACTCGGTTGATGTTAAAGAACATGTTCGCTCAGTTCTATCGACCAAACAAAGCAAGGTTGGAGATACGCTCGGCTTCCCCTACTATACTCAGTCATTCTCCTAGTATTACTGACTCAACCTTACCTGCGTATCTTCCTACGCCTACTCTAGATATTGCGGCCTTTAGGGATAACGTGATTCAAACGGTAACGTAACTACAAACTCTCAATCATTCGAGTACGCCTTGACTCTTCAGAGTCGCGGTCTACACGTTTTCTCCTTTTATTGAGTTGAAATCTTGACATCTACACTTCTGCCTTAGTCCCACTCTCATTCCTCTACCTCTTCTCCCTTTTCTTCCCTCCTGAAGCCTACGCCTCCCTCGTCACTCCAATCACTCCACCCACCGCGCTCCTGTGCACTCAATCCTGCTCTCAAAACAGGCTCCTACCCTCCCGAAACTTTCACTGAAGTTCAGGCTCCCATCTCCACCCTCGTTCGATAAAGCCTTCTGCTGCTACACTTGCTCAATTCATCATAATCGGCGCGCACTTCTAGCAACTGCAAGAACTATGGCGTGTTTGTGAATAACACTATTTCTATTCAAGGTATGTATATCATCCTGCAACTCCTCTTGATCTTTGGAGTAGGCGCGCGGAGCACTCTGCTATACAGGTCGAACTGTTGCCTACATGTATATAGAGAATGAAAGACAACAACCACTACGATGTCGAGCTACTCACTGCCGCCGTCCAACATCTTAGCCGGAAACGTCAAGCGAGAGATTGTGTGCGACTAAAAAAAGAGCGCATTGGTCTTTTGCGAGGATATCACTCTTGATTACGTGCGCAACAATCATCATTGTCACATTCAGCACTGTAGCGGATTATAAAACATAATCTTCCTCTTCTTGAACCGCTCTCGCTATCAAGAATCGAACCAGCCACCCGTAAATTCTGTTCTTCTCGAGGTCTCGACATCTCGTTTCTTAAGGAACGAAGAGGAGTACGACTGTGCTGATTTTCTGGAGGACGACGATGATGATCACCTCAAGTCGATTGACGCCGGAGCACTTCAGTCTGTCGAAGATGCCATCGAAGTCTCCGCTGGGAACGCCATTAGGAAGATGATCGTGGTCACGGAGGAGGGGCAAGAAGAAGACACATGGAATATTTTCTCAAAAACTTCTCGGAACTATCAATAGACACCAAAGGTGCTAGGTTTGCTCATGTCCTGGACGCCCTGCCCCTCCGTTGCAGCATTGGGATTTTCAGCGCGTATGAGAACGACCCATTGACACCTGCGACATACGAAGAGGTGCTAGCTTTTTCCGGGCCATATCTCGTAGGTCTACCAACCGTGACAGATACGGACGGCGCTTCTCGTGCAGACGGTTTATCTGTAGAAGATCTGGGAAACAACGAGGTCACCAACGAGGTGCAGGGTGGGCTCATGGAACAGGGGATTCGCGCTCTCACGGAGGGAGCTCGATGGTCAGGAATGTAGAATACGAAGAAAGTGATGACCCCTTAGAGCATGACAGGCTCCACGAAAACCCACTATGTCATCGCTTCGAGGCGTGCAACATCCGCATCGCCCTCTGCGACATGACGTAGTCAAATGAGCTACGAAATACAGGTCTTCGCTATATTCTTCGGTTGTTTTCTCACCGGTTTACGGTATTACTCTGACAACGATAGTCCCCACGGGCCAGACCTCAACAAACACTTGGTACGGATAGTCACCTTCGCGCCCAGGCCCGACTGTTACAACGCAATGTAAACGGTTCGCTTGCTTTCGCCGCAAAACACAGCAACCAATTTGACCCACTAGATCCCTAAAACGGCCAGTTATCTGCCCATCGCATGTCAGCAACAATGAGAGTAACGTTGGCTCTGACCCGACGCTAGCGTTACTCTCAATAGACCGCAACAATATGACTTGTCTGCTTCACCAAAGAGTAGAGCAAGTCAGAAAGCAAAGGCAGCTCTCCTGGGCCACATGTTCAGCATATGAGAGGATCTCGATACGCGACAGCTGTCAGACCCAATGGGCTATTCAAAGATAAGGTGGCAAGGTGCGCAGCCACTGCAATTGCGAGGAGGTACATGTCGCCAAAGAGCGGTACGGCGAAGAAGACTACGCGGACCACAAAGATGACCGGGTATTCATGCTTTCTGCGTCCACCGAGAGATCTATCATGGTGTTTCCAGCGGCGACTGAAGGATATTTGAGGGTTGTTATGCACAAGTCGAGCAAAGCTTGGGGGTTGTGTAATTGGCTCTGGAGGAATGCATTGGAATATTACCAATGACGAATCGTTGGCATGTACACATAATGTGCCTACAGTGAGTTGTACTCAGAATATATAGGAAAAAGAATAAAATCGTGAAACACCAACCTGCTGACTTTTAAATCTACTTGGGTGAGTTGACGTGTAATTTGGCGCTAGCGGGAAACCTTCCCCGCATTCACAATCTTACTCCAAGTAGTGCATTACCTCGATCCTTCAATCATCAACGATGTAAGATTCTTGCATTCGAAAGAATCATCTATCGTCTGGTATGTTGGCATGATCGTTTCGGATACCCGGCTATGGCCATGACCCTAGCAATGCATCCTACCCGATCATCCGGACCGCGCAACTCCAATGACGTGTAGCGAAGCGCATTTGATCTTCCCCGCGTCCTCCACGATGCAGGAACAGATGCGATTTCCTTGATCCCAGTGCAGCCGCCCGGACGTGGCGGAAGACGACGTGTCGGCGTTATGATGAGCTAAGTCCTCGGCGCCCAAGACTTTTCCAAGCAACGCCAATGTCATCTTCAAACTTGGCGACTTGCATTACGCACACCACCCCCTTTGTACAATGTCAAACGGAAACCGCGGGCAATTATGATAGGAGATGGTATCCAGGGCCTGAATAGATCGCCAAGCCTGTCTGGGTTTCGTAATCATTTAAACGATCCAACCCTAGCCTCGTAGCGACGCGGAAGGATGACTTCCAAGCATTGCACTGTCGCCCAGCTACTGCTGCGGCTCAGCGCCGTTACTTGGCTCAGGGCGGAAGGGGTTTCATAACATCACGACTCGCAGCCCCAGAATGTTGCTCTCCTAGACTTCTCATCTTCCTTCGCTGTCTTCCCACCAACCTAAGGCCCCACTACGTCGCTCGCTGTGTAGTGCCTCAGGCACCCTCGTTTATATACGCATGCCGAGTTCCGAACACCTTGCCTTCTAGTGATACCCCGGGGATTCCGCAATGAGACCTTCGAACCTTGTTTTCGCGGCAGTTGGCCTGCTGTCGCCAATTGCCACATCCGCGCTGGAACTGAATGTTGACGACCCAGGTGCGCATACTACGAGTGATTTCGGACTCTACTAACGTAACCAGCCTCTATTAGGGAAGCTACCAAAGTTGTTGCGGCGGGTCTAAGAGAATGGTACACTGGTGATCGACCCGGCGACGTACCCGGAAACTTGCCAGATCCCTACTACTGGTGGCTATGCGGAGCCATGTTTAATTCGTTTATCGACTACTGGTATTACACCGGAGACGACACATATAATGCTATTACACGGCAAGCAATGGTGCATCAGATTGGCAACCCGAAAGCCTTCATGCCGGACAACCAAACCAGTACGCTGGGAAATGACGATCAAGCTTTCTGGGGGATGACCGCTATGTCAGCAGCGGAAACTAAGCTTCCGGATGTCGAGGGAGAGATGTCGTGGTTATCACTCGCCATTGCAGTATTCAACACGCAGGCACCGCGTTGGAATACCCAAACTTGCGGTGGTGGACTCAACTGGCAAATCTTCCGCTTTAACAATGGATTCGACTATAAGAACACAATCTCAAATGGAGCCTTTTTCAACATTGCGGCAAGACTGGCGAAGTACACAGGCAACACCACATATGTTGAGTGGGCGGAGCGAGCATGGGACTGGCAATACGCTGTCGGTCTTATCAGCCCAGATTATCACTTCTTCGGTAAGAATGCTACGCAAAAACTTCAAGTGATGCATTTACTGATTGCGTATCTCAATTTCACAGACGGAACTAGCGAGAGGCAGAATTGCACAGAAAAGAACCACATCCAATGGACCTACAACGCCGGAATTCACATGTCTGGTGTTGCAGCGTTATGGAACATGTCAGAAGCAAACGGTGATACGGTAAGACTAAGTAAACACCTCCAAGTAAAGACTCGATTCTAACACAACAAAGGAAGCAGCAGGTAGGTGGCGAGAGCGCCTAGGTGGCATCATCAACGGAACAGACATCTTCTTCAACGCTGAAGGCGCCCCAGACGTTATGATTGAAATGGCCTGCGAACGCAACGGCCTATGCGACCACGATCAACGCTCTTTCAAAGCCTATCTCAGCCGCTGGATGGGCTACACGATGCTAAGCGCTCCCTGGACCCGCGACCGCATCATGCCAAAACTTCGTACCTCCGCCGTAGCAGCCGCCAAACAATGTAGTGCCGGAAAAGGTGGATGTGGCCTTCGGTGGTGGCGAGGCGGCGTGAATGATGGAGAAGTGGGTGTTGGAGAGCAAATGTCTGCCTTGGAGGTCATGCAGAACTTACTTGTTGATCAAGTTTCTGGGCCCGTGGGGCTGGACACGGGCGGAATCAGTGAAAACGATCCTACTGCGGGTAGTGATGGAGGAAATGTGCGGATCGAGCATGACGCTATCACGACGGGGGATAAGGCTGGTGCTGCGATTCTTACTATATTAGTATTTGCCGTGTTTTTGGGTGGAGGAGGCTGGCTTATCATGAGCGAGTAGCTGCATTTCAATTCATCTCCCATTTCTGGTTCATTTGATCGTCCGAGCCGCAACATTGACATCCGCATTATGCGGAGGGTTCTATCACTCGTGAGAAGTTGCAGCGCAGCCGTGCGTCATACGCTATACGTGAGCGACGATATATGAAATTTGCCGCGTTTTTGGCAAGTTTCCCCACCTGCTGTTGAGACCCGAAAACGCATTGTGACTCGTCTGGCTCGCAGCACCTCATGCATGCAAGCCATGGTCTTTGTGCATTTGTAATGCTCCCTGTGCAATGTGTATACCCTGCGACCTATGAAAGGACGCACCATGACATAAGCCTGCAGATCATTTCCCTAAAAAGGTAAAATGGTGGTTGCCTAACCTAGACTTAGTGCATGTGTACTGCACCTCACGCAGCAAGCATTTGTAAGCTCAGCGATTCACGACAAGATATAACTCCATCGCTGAAGTTACCCAATTCACGCTTTCACCAGAGACCTTCCTGACGGCTCGAATCGCAATCCTCGATAGCACCAGGGTAATAGTAAACATGACGTCAGCTAAACCCTTCAACAAAGCGCCAGCAGGTGCGCAACAGCAACCCACGTCGTTTGAATTGCATGTCGAGGAACAGAAGCTGCAGGACTTCAATACATTACTCAAGTTGAGTCCGGTTGCGAAAGAGACGTACGAGAACACGCAAGTTGAGGGAAGCCACGGCGAGTTCGGAGTTAGCCGGCAGTGGATTATTGATACAAAGAAGGAATGGATCGAGAAGTTCGATTGGTATGTGTAACTCCACGGGGATCCGAAAGATATGATTATACTGAGATGCTATAGGCGCAAGGAAGAAGACCGCATCAACTCCTTCCCCAACTTCAAAACCGCGATCAAGGACGATGACGGCAGCAGCTATGACGTTCACTTCACCGCACTGTTCTCAAACAAATCAGATGCTATTCCCATCGCATTCTTCCATGGCTGGCCAGGTTCGTTTCTAGAGTTTCTACCTCTCATGGATCTCTTACGCAAGAAGTACACGCCAGATACTCTCCCTTACCACATCATTGCACCGTCTCTCCCTGGCTTTGGCTTATCATCTGACCCTCCTTTACAAAAAGACTGGAAAGTCGCGGACACTTCCCGCATAATGCACAAGCTTCTTCTTTCCCTGGGATTTGGCACATCAGGATATCTCGTCCAGGGCGGTGATATTGGCAGCCTCATCTCGCGAGAAATGGCAGCCACGTACACCGAATGCAAAGGCATGCATCTCAACTTCATGCACACCAAAGACATTCAATCTTACTCCTCGCCGGAAGACGATGTCAGTGAAGCAGAGAAGAAAGGCATCAAAAGGATGACCGAATTCAGAGAAGTAGGCCGCGCCTATGCAATCGAACACGGCACCAAACCCTCTACTATTGGTCTCGTACTCTCCAGCTCGCCCATTGCACAACTGGCTTGGATTGGTGAGAAGTTCCTCGCGTGGTCTGATCCTTCCACGACACCTTCCCTCACTACGATCTTGTCTGATATCACTCTTTACTGGCTGACTGGCTGCTACCCGACGTCAATTTACACATACAGAGAGCCTAAGGAAACAAAGTACGTCAACAAACCAACGGGGTACAGTTGGTTTCCGTATGAACTTGCACCTATCCCAAAGGCTTGGGCTGAGAAGACGGCGAAGATAGCTTTCTTTAGGGCGCATGAGAGTGGTGGGCATTTCGCGGCGTTGGAGCGGCCTGAGACGCTTTGGGCGGATGTGGAGGAGTGGGTCAAGAGTGCCTGGAAGTGAAGTTATCGTGGCGGTGAGGTCAACACTTGTTATTGGAGGGTTGAGGTGATGATTTGCACATGGTTCAATATCTTTAGCCTGACAATCGTGTCAAGAAGTAAAGGAATTAGCGATAAGCTTATAACTATTATGACTTGTGTCACTAACTCATGGTCGCCACTGTAGAAGCTCGAGTAAGTTTCCGACGCAGTACAAGTTGTATCTAGTTATTAGCCTTTACGTTGGTATGTCGTCCGTCGGGAGTCCAGACTTGAGTTATGATGTTGATCAGACAGTCGAGTTTGGGACCGATTAAGGATTTATCGATGCGACCGTAAGCGGCTAGCGTGAGTGGCTGTGTCCAATAGCGTCACTCCGGATGACGCATCTCGTACCAATAACACGTCCTTGCCAGCAACAACGCTGCATGCCTAACCCCCCGTTCGTAAGGTGAAACGTGCCATTGCGGAGCAAGGTCAGCATGCTGCAGTAACTGTGGAACAAGTCGTCGCAAAAACCATACTTTTACCATCACCCGCGGAACCTCCTTTCTCACGTTCTGGTTTTCCTTCTGCCGGTTCTCCTCGCGTCACTCGCTTTGCCCGAGACCGGCTAACACGGCAGGCGTCACCAACGATCATTGCGATGGCCCCTTTCCAACTCGGAGACTTGGGCACAATATGCAATTATGCGAAAGTTAAATACGAGGAAAGAGTCGAGACGAAGAAGCGCCGCACCCATAGACGCTCAACCAGCGACCCTACAATGATGAGCTCTACTACTGCCACTAAACGTAAACCCCAGTCCTATGGCAAATTACACAAACCACCCAAAGTAGAATGCCTACATGAAATACAAGAACGGCCTCGCAATAAATTACAGAAACGCAGTCCGTTCAGCCTTGTTAGTGCGATAAGGCCACCGGTTAACTACTTCACGTTGGAATACGATCCTTATCCGTACAAAACGCAGCCAAGTCAGTTTCTGGGCGTGTATTCCACTATCGATACTGTGACAGCGGGTGCGTCTCGACATGGTGCGTATACGTTTTCAAGAGACGGACTTTTGGATGGAAGCGAGTATCTGAGTCCGACGGGTCGCATTAAGATTGTTTCGCACACCATGCACAATACAGGTGTTACGGCTGTCGTGCCCGAGGATAAGAGCCAGAAATTTGACGATGGGGTCATGAGGCTGGATATTCCGCATCCGAACAGTCAGCCTACGGCTCGGTTCGACAGTCAGCAGGATCTCAGCAAACTGAAGGTTAGCAAGGACGCGGTGTTCTTGGCGCTTCATGAAGGGCCTCAGAGTGCGTTTTGTATTGGGTTGTTTACGAGTAAGAGTTTGGCGTGGGGTGCTTGTTTGAAAGACAAAGCGTGGCTAGAGTGGTCGGATCCGTTGGTTGAGGAAGAGAGGAGTGTTGAGGAGAACGATATGCCGCGAGTCTCTGCGAGGCTTGTGGGGAGTGGACGGCATGCATGGTTTGTTAGGGCTTTTGAGGTTGACGGGAGTTGAAGCGGATGATCGATGGCAAGACGCTATTTACTCAAGACTGGCGCTATGCGCCACACAGAGCGCATCGTCGCAACATTACTGCAGCACGCTCGAAACAATGGTAGACGGTCAGGCATGCAACTCCCAGATGACCAGCACCAACGGGACAACGCGACAGCCATATACGATAACATCGCATCCTCGATACCAAGAATGTCGGACAACATAGATCCACCTGGTGTTTTGGAGACTTCACTAATACCCATGTATCAACGACACATGTGTTGGCTATGCCTACAAAGATTGTTGTGAAGATGGAGATCATCATCATGGGAATACTCAATCAGGAGATCCGCAAGGCACGACCCATTCGAAGCAGAATCAGTACTTTATGGACATCGATCTAGCAAACATGTAACCATCCGCCAGATGTCTTTATTAAAATATGGAGCCGACTCTGTGTTTGAGAGCCCATCTCCAGAGCATGAAAAGGCCTTCTTTAAAGACTTCAGAATAGAGCTAGCTCAACGGCCTTTTAGTCTCTGCCCATATGTCTTCCATAAATCTGCGTATTGTTCTTACTCCCCACTTCATCATCCTGTTTTTCGACTTCCAGCATGTACTATTGGCATGTTGTATTTCGATACCTTGATAAGTCTTTTTGGAAAGAAGCAGCACGAATTCAATAGCAAGTGAATAGTAACAACCTCGTCTCGCTGCCGATACATGAACCTGAGGCAAACTTCTCTGGGCAGAAAGGAATAAACCACGTTGAATCTGTACAGCATATTTTTGTCTGAAGAAGAGCGCGTACGCTTCCCAAACACCCAGGCCATTTCTTGGAGGCAAAAGGCGACGACCCATGATTGTGATTGCTACGTTTTTTTGACGAAAAGAAAAGGTAACCAAATATTCTGAATACAGTGTAATATCTTGGCTGTTTGGATGTTTGGATCGAGGGAAGAAGGAGGAGAATGTGGAGGGGCTTATATAGATAGCTCGAAGCTAGAGCGCACTTGCTGGCAGGGCGCATTATGTGAAACTGGCAAGTTTCTGGAACCACATGACGCGATATCCAGCAGGTTCGATGATTTTCTCAGTTCATGCAAGAGACTGGTGCAAGTACACAATCCGCAGGTTTCGAGACTTATCACCTATATAGAGGAGTTGATCTTTTGTTTTGATCGCTGTTCATCATATCTAGTAGTAAGCGAGGAGCTTTGTCTAAACTAACAGGTAATTTCCTAGCAATAGGAATGCTGAGGATGAGGTATATGCACTCATTCGAAGTATAGGTATCCGAAATACTCTTTGGATGCTTCAATGCCGCTCATATACTGATTGGCGATGAAATCAGAGGCAAAGAGGAGAGCGAACACATGGGAAGACCAGGTATACATATTCGGAGCTGTGGAGTGTAGTGTAAGACAGCAGAATAGTGAAGAAGCTTGGAAGTTTTATATAGCACTTGCTGGCACAAATCAGACGAGCGATGGAGAAAGAAGCACAAGCACGTAAGACGACCGTCTCATGTATCTAGAAGCAGACAAGGATGCTCATGCGCCTTGGATATCGTATTTTTGATGTGACAAAGTATGAAGTACAGGATAAGATAGCACAATGGTCGAGGGGATAGGAAGTTTTATGCTGCTTTGAACCACTACTTCGGATAAGTGAAGCGAGAGCAGAGGAGGAGGACAAACATATGATCGTTCACTATGACTGTTTGTGGAAGATCAAATTGCTCATAGATTCGTGTTTTGCCCCTTGGGAAGAGAAAACCTCGAAGTGTGGTGTACAAGAGAAGAAGGGCAGTGAAATTGATCGACTTTATACACTTCCTCACTCGTGAGGTAAATGTAGAAAAAACATGAAGACCTCGTAATATGTGGTTGTCACTGACTGCTTTTTTGATATCTGCATAGTCCAGAGACACGATCTCAATCTCAAACATATAATTATTACGTCGGATATCCGGACACGTGTAGAGCTTAGGAGCCGCGTTCTCGCAACATCACTAGATCCGTCTGGTGTTTTTGAATTTCCTCCGAGGTTGGCTGATCATAACTCCTGCGAACTCAGCTTTTGATTTTGAGGGAGGTGATAGACAGGAAAGCTCTCATTGTAAAGTTGCGTCATGTTTTGAGAGACAGGCCAGGAACACTATACAACGCTTGCTCGACTTATTTGGAAAAGAACAAGCAAGATAGAATTCGTTGTAGGAAAGAAGGACGAGAAGCTGCGATTGATACATTTATATACATAGACTTCAGGCGACGACAGCAGCCAGCTTCTTCTCGTTACAGAAGTACGTATGTAGTTATGGAAGCCGGCGAGACGACGGAGAGAGGACATGTCGTGGTGATATCAGACTTTCGACCGAGGCCCACAGCGTCATAAACCAACCTTTCTGTCGTTTGTAAACTCGCTGAAGCGACCATACAGCCCTAAATTGGTTCTCATAACAAGTTGATAGCATCGTTTTGGTTTGAGAGCGAAGCAAACTTGATAGGCGACTCGGGGGTTTCGGAGAAATCGAGCAGGGAAACCATGGGTCGTGGCTTTGTTCGATATGGAGTACACGCACACCTTTTTAAGTTGTAGATGAGGAAGATGCAAAGACGAGAGAGAGAGCTGGAAAAGTGGTATCGTTATTTCATCCTATGGCGCTGAACAGAGTGAGCTTAGCGCAGACTTGAGACCCACTACTGCTTTCCACAATACATGGAGTCGATTTGAGTATCTTTTGGAGTTGAAGAGGCGCGCGTCTTAATGTTACGTCGATGTTGCTGCCAGTGGCACCCATATGAACTTATGACTGGATTTTCAATATGCTGATAATGTGGAGAGTTTGGACAAGAAGACTAACAATAATACAAAAATTCTTTCATATATGACCACGAAACAACCAATTGCCAGTACTAGAAGTACCTTACACTCCGAAGGATATACAACTTTACCCTTTGCCCTCTCTCACTCAAACCACGTCTTTTCCTGCGTCGTCGAAATCTATGGTTGATTCACGTTGCAAACACGAATTGTGTTACTGTGCCAGAAGTGTCTCATTGCCGGCAACAAAAAGCGGGTACGACATGCAATTTCCGGACGCACGCCTACCCTTCCCTGCAGGACGGGTACAGCAACAGCCTATCTCTGTGCCTGGTGGCTGCCACGCCTATATTCGAGGGATGGCAGCTTACGAACCTAGATCGCCAGAGGCGCATGCTACTCTGTATTTGGCCGTCGATCATATGTTGATATCGTTGCTCGTGCGATGTAGGAAGCATTTAATTGTATTGTTGTTCTCGCCCAACAATTCGCGATCGGCATGTTGTAGCTGTTTGTGATAAGTCGAGAAGGTCAGACGGGCAATCGAAGGTAGAACAGAATTGTTGAAGTGAAGCAACTATAGTTTCCGCAGTAATCATGCGCAGCAAAGCAAGAGTGCGGTATGGTTACCAGCGTATCGGGTTTGTACGAGGTCGCATTTTCTGAATGGGTAGTTGCATTGACAGGTCGCGATGGTGCAGGGTTTCACAACCACTCGCATAGCCATCTGTTCGAGAAGCTGCAGAGGGTCGTGTTCTTCGGGTTTCCTAGTGCTGTCGCGCTGGAATCGCGAGTCAGACAGGTACACATCTGTTTCGATGAGAAGGGTGTGTTCCACGAATAACCGTACCCTTGCACTTATGCGGTGTGCAGCCTCATACGCTCGGTCGGCCAGGTTGCGTCCCTGTTGCGCATAAAGAAAAAGCGTGCCGTATAGATGCTGTGACTAGTTGTGCAGTCGTATGCAAAAAGCCGTATCGTGAGATGTCAGAGTTGGCTGCAGGATCGAAAGGCGTCCAATATAGCCACCCTCGCTGCTACTTCGGCGTTCATGTACAACTGAGGAGCTGATTTGCTCCCAAGGCCAGGGAGACGACCGGCTCGTCTCCCGCCATTAGGGCTCTCGGCTGCCCACTCATTGGTGGTGATCTGGTTGCTGAATCGAGGCGTTCCGGTGGCTAAAGGATGCGAGAGTGATGACTACAGCTTATCGCGAAAGCAGGTGCGTACGCTGGAAACAGCACACGGGTGATAAAAGAGCATACCAATATTACTGGGGCAGAAAACTGAAGGAAGCGGGGCAGTGCGACGACAGCGCTGCAGGCGATGATAGCCACTGCATGCCCTCCAATGCTTGGTTTCAATGCGAACGGACCTGTTTGAAGATGACTTATGAAACTGAAAGCGCCAGTACCCAAGCGGGGTAACCGGAAGTATTGGAGATACTGCACCTATATCCCGATCTTGCATGATCGCCGTCAATGTTCAATAGCCGGGCGCCATGATGCGCTACAAGGTCTTAATGTCCTTGTGATAAGACGTGATCAGCTAAATTCGCTTGTTAGCGATGATTGTGGCGCCTGTCGATCCGGTTTATTGTTCCCGTCGATCCAGGTCAGATCTTGCTTTTGACAGCGCCGAAAGCCTGGAGCGATACGTGAGGCGTGAACACTGCGTCGCCAAGTCGCCGCGCATGATCGTCTCCGTCCACGGCGTCGAATGGTAATCAGTCGCGGCGGATCTTCGCATTTGTCAATATATGAGGCTGCGATGGCGTCTGCGGGTGGAGTTGAGATCGGTATCGTGAGGCGAGAAGGAACGGATACCCCTGCTGACAAGCATGACAAGGAAGATACCACCAAACCTTGGAAGAGTGACTCAACCACGCCTGATCCTTCAAAACATCACTTCAGTTTACCTCGGGTACAAGGATGTTTGCAATGAAGCCATGTAATTCTAGTACAAATTCAATCCTATACTACAGTTGCTGCCCAACCACGTCGATGTAGCAGACCCAGGAACCCGACCACGGATGACAGCTGTCTTTCGCGCCCTACCATCTCAGGCTCAGAAAACTATGTCGTTGCCGCCCAATACCGAGAAAAGGTACTTGGTTTGTTCGAGATTTCTGGTTCCTTCGTTGAGTTTTCACCGGACGCCGTGAGGGCGCAAGGGCGATCCGGTGGTATCCACATGCATTCGTCTCGGCTCTATCGATTGTTCTTCCACCTCATTAACCCGTGCGTCATCATATACCCCATAAGATATTCCAAGCGCCTGCGCCGGATTATCTTTCCCCGCATCAAAACCCAACAGCGAAAGCAATTATGTTCAAATGCTCGTAGATGCATCTATCCATGTCGTGAACATGAACCATGCGTGCCATTGCATTCGTACCATAATCTTTCCCCACTTTTTTCCCAATGCGAATTTGAAAGAAACCTAGCAAAGCTAAAGGAGGCTATAAAAGAAATGCAATGACGTGACTCGAAGCAGAAATGCTCGACAGCTAGGGAAGAACCGTGGATGCAAGAGTTTGACATAAAGAAAACCGATGCAGATTGACTTCCACACCAAGCGGCTGATACCTTCACCCTCTCCATGACTGCCAAAAGAAACCAATATAAGGAGACGCCCCATGAACGATATATGTACAAAAAGAAGCAATTCATGCGGCGATGACTACGCTCTAGTGAGCGCACGGTGCGGGTATAAGCGTGTGCAGGGACGAAGTGTAGCAAGCCTCTCGAGATGAGTGTCAATGCGCTGCTTCGATGGCGCTCGGGAGCGGCACTGCGAACAGCCACCAGGCAGATCATCGCAACTCGAGATCGCTAAGATCACCGCCGTCGCGCTGTAGACGTGGGTCGTTGTACAGAGGGACCAGCGCCAACTTCCTCGAGAAGGTCCATGCAGGAAGTCAACACTGCGTAACGTTAGCAAGGTGCTTGGGAAACAGATGTGATGTGGTACTGACTCGCTACGATTTCCTCTTCCCATACACCCATTTGGTAGTCGACAAGGCCGTGCTTCTCCATGGCGTCGCAGTTCTTGACGAGTTGAGTACCCATCTTCTCGAGAAACTCGTAGTCGATCAGCGATTTTGGTGGCTGCGGTCGCTGGCCGGTTGTGGTCATCTCCTGTGTCATAGTCTTCTGCTTTTGTAATGTGGCGAGCCAGCAAGTATTGAACTCTTCCCACAACTGCAGACGTTGCTGGTAGTAGGTCTCGTCGTCGCGTACTAGGCCTGCTGCGGTCAATTCAGCTGCTCGCTCGGTATTGTGCGCACCGGAGAACTTACCCAGCGTCTCAGCCCAATGCAGTAGCCAGTCGGACATTCTGAAGAGCAATGTTCCGGCTTCGCTGAGGCGGCCGTCACGCACATGTTCGAACGTCTTCTTAAGCTCGTTCTGGTAGTTTCTGTAGAAGTCGTCGTACTCATTGCCGCTATTTGGCTGGGGCTCGCTGTAAGTGCCCTGGGAATAGGCCCCTTGGGAGGGCGCTTGATGGGGGTCTGTCATGCCAGCGGCGGTGTAGGCAGGTGCGAGCGCTTCTCTTGCGGCCTGGGCTTGCGGTGCTGAATAACCTAATGAGGGATACTGGGAGGGAACGTTTTGCGCCGTGATGGCAGAAGCAGGCGCGCTCGTGGGCCCGCTCTCATAGTATTGCGGTTGTGCCACGCCAAAGCCGGTGCTCAGGACCTGTATAGCCGAGTCCCTATTCTGCTGGTACTGTTCCACAGGCTCATACTGCGACGAGGCTTGCGCCGAGGCCTGGGCGCCGGGCACACTGTACATGATGTTCTGGCCGTACGGCGAGTACTGCTGAGGTGCACGCTGGGCCTGTTGCTGTTGCTCGGCGGCATAGTCCTGGGCGGCATAGGCTACGGGCGAGGGTTGAATCGATGAGCCAAACTGTGCACCTTCACCGTAAGCGTAACCGTAACCCTGAGAGCTGGCGCGACTTCCGGAAGAGGGGACGGAGGTAGGTGGGGCAGGTGCTGTCAAGGGCGGCTGCCTGAAGCGATCGGGTGCGCTTACCACTGGATACGACGCCTGTGGTGGAAGGAGCGTGCCTTGCTGGCTCGCGTAACCTGAGGGAGTATGCCGTGGCCGGCGGTCATTGTCCATCCCAACCAGCCCGCCTTTATACTGCAGACTGAAGGGCGGTTCGAGTGCCCGGTACCCCAAGGGCGAGACTGGCGGCGTCGCGTAATTGGCCAGCTTGCAGGCTTGCAGGATGTAGGTGGTGGAGGGCCGGCGCAAGAGGTGGAGAAGCGAGGTCGCAAGTGTCGTCGAGGTATGCGCCGACTGATGGAGAGATGCGTGGGAGGTGCGTAAGAGATGCGTCTTTTGGCGGGGCGCGTGGAAGGACCAGAAAGAGTTGAAGGTTGATGTGGGCCAATGGTGGTAGATGTATGACGTCCGAAATTGGAAGAAGAGATGCTCCAAGGTCCAGATGGTTTGGATATAAACACGGCCCTGACGCGTCGACGAGCGGCCAATGGAGCCCAATGATGCAGGAAAAGAAGCTCGTGCAAGAGCCTCGGCCGGTCACCAGGATATCCTCGCTCTAGCTGCAGGAAGACGACTGCAATGCAATGCTCTGGCGTCCGGGATTGGTCCTCCCGATGCGGTAATGTTGGAGAAAATGTGTGCGTAGCGTGGATCAGCTAAACACGTAGCCACTAGATGACAGCGAAATTGTCCGGTAACTGCAGGCGTGGAGAACCCTGTGTGCGATGGGCTGGTGGTGAGGCGACGCTTATGCGTGAGATGTTTGAAGGGTAGTCCTTGCACACAGATCAGTGTTCCAGCGAGTCGGACGGAGTAGAGGCCGGCCTAGGAGATGGTCTCAAACAATCTAACGTCTGCGTTGCGGTAGCTCAACGGCCTAAACGTACGCTGGCGTTCTTCACGATACAGTGTCTTGGAGCGCACTGGGCGAGCGGGAGTACATGCAGAGACGAATGAAGCGTTCGGTCCGAGACAAGACAGAAAGTGCGACGGATGGTTAATTTGTAATCGCATGCACTGGGCCCACGGGTAGAGAACACTGAAAGACTCTACTCTATTATAAGAGTCGAGAGGAGAGGAGCAATGGCGCCAGTGTGAGCTCGACGTCAGTTCACGGCTGCCGAAGATGCTCACAAGGGTGCAAGTGGGGGTGGTGTGGTCGGCGATGCGATGGCAGCCAGGCTGTATGAGGGCAGGATGAGAGGTGGGTGGGAAGTGATGCAGAAACGCTACATTGGGAGAGCATCGGGCAGTGTGGGAAGCAAAAAGGAAGTAGTTCACAAGCCACGCCGGCGAACAGACTGTAAATACTAGGACCGGGGTGTTGAAGCTAGAGGAGAAAACAATGGTGGGTACCTGAGAAGTGGGTGTGGCTGCAGGTCGGGCGAGCGCGCGCTGACGAGTAAGACGACTTCATGAGCTCTGAATGACAGCAACCATGCGAAGTCTCCGATTTCCGATATGGCCAGGGTGGGGCTAGCGATACCCTGTCTGCCATGGTTATGGATCGCCCATGGTGGATCTGCAGGCGTCTGGGCAGCCACACTGCAGGGCATCATCGCGTTTGCTGTGCGTGACCATCACTGGACGCCGCCGAGACGACGACGCTGTCAGCAGCATATTGACAAAAGCCAGCAACTCCATCGTGGCCTCTCTCTCTCTTCTGTCCTCGGCGCAACCAGATGGCGTTTCCCGCCCCGCGGCTCCACAGCGGCCAAATGTCGCATGTTGCTGGCCCAGGAACTCCTCCTCTCACCCAGCTGGTCTTGGCAGCAGGACAGTGACCACGCGCCACATAGCATTTGTCCGCCAGTACGCGTGAAGAGCTTGATGACAAAGAGGCCCGATACACTGTGGGAAGACTAACCTTGACGAGCGCGTTTCCGAGCTGTTTCACACAGCAGGGTGTTGTTCGGTTCATGAAGCGCGTCTGCGTCGTCTCCTGCTGCCAAATCACCAAACCAATGTCGAACCTGGATAGCCCCATGGTCGGCACTGTCTGGTGTAGGTAGGTGCTGACAGGTGTGAGGGAAAGTTTAGGGGCTATCTCGGGTTCCAAACTCGATCTGTCCTTTCATCTCTGCAACGATGCAAGTTCCCGTCCAGTGGCAGGGGTCTCTCGCCTGTGGTCGATCTTGCCTTAGGCCACTTCACCCTTCAGCCTCACTCGTCGATCCTGATCCTGCGAATAGGGACCTTCCCTTTTAGATCCAACTATCGACGCAACCCATACTCAAGGCGCGACCTCGCGATGCCTTCTCCACGCTGCGACTCCTCGAATCTTACATCTGCAGTACAGTGGGGCTAGCGCCATCTCGGTCGCTCCTGCCGGCAAACCTCACTGGTTCTTGCCGTGAACCTTCCGTCATCTCCTCAGCACGGCACGCACGCTGCAAACACTAACCACCGCCGTTTATTCCAGGCTAAGAGGACGCCTTACACTGTCATTGACGCTCGGAAATGCACGCACTGGCGCGCCATACGCCCTGCCCTCCCCTGTGCCCAAACCGTCTCACCATGAATGTCCGTTCACGTGCCCTTGGAAGATTGCAACCTTCTGGAAGCTCAGCAAAGGTGCACAGCATGGCTTTGCAGGACACAGCCATCGCGTCACGAAACCAATGTCGTTCAACTTGCCCACTTCGGTGCGGTCACAGCCCAGACGAGTGCGTCATTCGGCTCGGATGGCGATCATCAGGTGGCCCTGGCTGGCGCATCAACCTCCACCACCGCGCTTCGTGAAATGATCAAGGACCACGGCGAACATGCTTCGAGAAGGTTTCACTTTGTTCGACAAACGCTTGACTCGTACCTAGCTGCAACCACTAGGGAAAGTCTCGGGCAAGTGCCGTGATGCACCGTTTGCGCGTCGCGCGGGACACACGACAAGGAGGTCAAACAAGGAGCTTCCATCACCAACGAAGATCCAAACGGCAGCGTCTTTTCTAGCGTCAATCTCCTCATATGCCTTCAGCTATGCAACGTCTTCCCGCGATATCATCCGGAGAGACCGAGATGCAAATGCGTGCGAATATAGCACAGACGTTGAGGACAAAAGATTATTGGCCGCCCTATGACCACGTCTAAAATAGAACATTGTGAAACGAGTCAGGGAGGATCCTCACACCTCTTTGCTCGCTATCTTCCGGTCATACCATCGCTTTAGTCGCATGTGACACCGGCAATAATATATGGAGCGACTTTCTCTCGTTGTTACAGGACTCACAATGCAAATCTTGACTGTCTTGAGGTACTTGTCGAAAAGCAGCCATGGACACGAATCCGAGTCCGAGCGCACACAAGCAAATCAACAATATCTCAAAGATCGCATCAATACTACGTGCTGGTGGTGGCGCAGCCATTCATGCAATCAACATTCTTTTCATCTTGGTTAGGCAGATGTCAGAAGCTGCCAGGAACGGACCGAGAAAGCAATAACAGCCAGTAGCGTGGCAAGGTTGTGCCTGGATGCTTGCTCGAGGTGATACTGAACCAGGACAGAAGCACTGTGAACAGGACAGCGGTACAAGGTTCAAGGCCTCACGCGTCCTCGGATCGAAGACATGATGGACTGAGAGGCATTGCCCTGTATAGGTAACACTGTCAGAGATGAGGATCGTATACGCACATGGCTGTCTAGGTTTGCGACGTTGACATCCAGGGCAAGATCTGGGCATCTTCCCACGTGCTGTGTCCGCAGCACCCTGTTCCATGCAAACCGGTACGCAGCATTAAAATCATTCTTAATGCGGGCGGTATGAGGCCGACATCACCTGCTTAGACATGCACGGCGAGACCGAAGAAAATCTGAGAGGTCGCTTCTTGAAGTGTCTCATTGTTCAATTGTCTATGCTAACACTGCAAACGGCCAGCGATACAAGTACAACATATGCACAAGCAGCCTCTTATCGCTTGACCCAGGTGGGCATCTTACGTGCCTTGACATGGCCCGGCTTCTTCCTCTCCACCTTCCTTGGGTCGCGTGTTATGGTTCCGGCTAAGAAGTAGTCAGCAATTGGATCCGGCATGCGCAGGCGAGACATGTTTGGGATCATCCAGGGTTGTTTTGCATCGTTTTGAGGCGTGGATGAACATGGGCATGTGTCAAAGACAAGGGCTGCATTGACAATGCCCACGGAACGACAGAAAAGGTAAAGCTAGGTTGGAAAAAAACCCACGGACAAAGAAAATATTGACTTACCTCTTCGTAGCGCGGGCTTCAGCGCAGGCTCATGGACCAGCAATGACTTCGCTACAGCCAGGGTCATTGCCTCCGCCTGACCAGTCAGGCCACCACCCTGCACCAAAGCAAAAACGTTGTACTTGTCAAGACGCTGGGTAGCCTTGAGTGCCCACACAGCGCTCTCGCGGTGATGCAGCCGTCCAAAGAACTCCGAGAGGGACTTGCCATTGACCAGCACCTCACCTTCGCCTTCTACCAACCATGCCACAGCAGAAGACGTCTTTCTCCTCCCAACACCCTTGGCACGTCCAAGCTCATCAATCACGCCAGGCTTCGGGACGATGTCACCGGGCTGGTTGGGCTTCTTGTACCGTAGCATTGCCTGCACGACCTCGTCGGGCATGAGCGCGGGGTGAATACAGTTCAGCCTCCGCAATATTTGCAACATCCTGTGATAACGCGCTGTCTTTACTGGTTCATTGGTCATGATGCGATACTGCTCGATCGTCTTCCATGCAACTTTAGGTGCTTCAGCGGGCGGTATGACGGGCAGTGTAGCGACCTTTCGGAGGAGAGCAGAGAGGGAGAGGAAGTCGTCGGTGAAAGTAGGCTTTGCGCTGAAGTAGGAAGGCGATGCTGGGACAACGCGCAGTGTTCGGAGGGAATTCTTCTTGTCGCTCTCTTTCCCGCTACCGCTGGTGCCCTCGAGGTCGATTTCCGGTGCCGCTGTGAAAGGCTCCCGCAGCTCTTCTTCTGTAACCTCTGCACGCCGTGCGGTTGTTGTCGAGATGCATCGCCGTATTGTGGTTTGAAAGCTCCGCTGAGCATGTCTGATCGTCCGTTCGCATTGGGGTCGCGGTCGGCTTCCTAGGGCGTCGACCGCCCTCCATAGACTCCGTGAAAACTCTCTGCTTGCCATTGCAACTCTGATGGGTAGAAGATGCGCCGTGGTAGCGCTTTCAGAGGTCTGCCACCTGCCGTAAACTGACGATGAGCGCCGCACGAGCCACCTGCAAATGCTTAGCGCCTAGGTTGAAATTACGGTGGACTGTGCACAGCAGATTTCCTACAGCCCCGCCTCAACCCAACCAGCCTTTTTTCTTCATTAACTCCTGCTTCCACACACTGATTGTTCTGCTCAACCACGGTTAACTCCACAATCATGTCTTTCGGAAAGCTCTACAGCTACTCGGTACGTTATCGCATCCACAAACGCGTAATCGCACTGCAATGAGTCCTAACAGCGAGCCAACAGGGTAACCCGCGTACCACCTCTCTCCTGGCCGTCGCGAAGGAGAATGGTCTCGACATCGAGTTCGTCGACACTGAGCCAGCCAAGGGTGTCTCTGAGGACTACCTGAAGCTCAACAAGCTCGGCAAGGTCCCTACCTTCGAGGGTGCTGACGGCTTTGTCCTCTCTGAGTGCATCGCCATCGCTGTCTACCGTAAGTGCTACCCCGCCTGCTTGTTCCTTCCTGCATAATATGATGTCGAATGTTATCATTCAGTTATCCCTGTCTGAAAACTATTGTTGAAAACTTACTATTCTGATTTGCGTCTATAATTATTCCTTCCTCCGTACAGATTTTGGTGGTGACTCAGAGCTGACGGATTGCAGTTGCCTCGCAAAACGAGAAGACCAGCCTTCTCGGCAAGACCAAGCAGGACTACGCCACCATCCTGCGATGGATGTCCTTCGCCAACACTGAGGTCCTCTCTCCCCTTGGTGGCTGGTTCCGCCCCATCCTCGGCCGCGACCCTTACAACAAGAAGAGCGTCGACGAGTCACAGAAGGCCGCTCTCAAGGCCGTCCACGTCATTGAGGAGCACCTTCTTACACACACCTACCTTGTTGGTGAGCGTCTGACTCTTGCCGACATCTTCGCTGCTAGCATCCTTGCCCGCGGCTTCCAATACTTCTTCGACAAGCAGTGGCGCGACTCCAACCCCAACACTACCCGTTGGTACGAGACCGTCTACAACCAGTCCAGCTACTCCGCTGTCGCGCCCAAGCTCGAGTTCATCTCCGAGGCGCTGAAGAACGTCGCACCCAAGAAGGAGGGTGGTGAGAAGAAGAAGGAGCAGCCCAAGGCTGCCCCTAAGCCCAAGCAGGAGGAGGCTGAGGAGGAGGAGGAGGCGGCACCCGCCCCCAAGCCCAAGCACCCTCTCGAGTCCCTGCCCAAGGCCACATTCGTCCTTGACGACTGGAAGCGCAAGTACTCCAACGAGGAGACCCGTGAGGTTGCCCTTCCCTGGTTCTGGGAGAACGCCAACTTCGAGGAGTACTCCATCTACAAGGTTGACTACAAGTACAACGATGAGTTGACTCTCACCTTCATGACCGCCAACCTGATCGGTAAGTTAACTCACCTATAGTATATGATTGAAATGCTAATCTATCCAGGTGGTTTCTTCACCCGTCTCGAGGCTAGCCGCAAGTACCTCTTCGGCTGCTGCTCCGTATACGGACAGTCCAACGACTCCATCGTCACTGGTGCGTTCATCGTCCGTGGCCAGGAGGCTCTCCCCGCCTTCGATGTCGCCCCCGATGTCGAGAGCTACGAGTTCACCAAGCTCGACCCCACCAAGCCCGAGGACAAGGAGTTTGTCAACGACCAGTGGTCGTGGGACAAGCCCATCGAGGTCAACGGCAAGTCCTACGAGTGGGCTGACGGCAAGGTTTTCAAGTAAACGCTTCGCTTTCTTTCTGAAGTGGTTGCTTTGATTTATGATGCGGATGATTTACGAACTGGCATGGGTATGGATAGGATGACGGATGAGGATTCATGAGATCACGCTAGGCAGCCCTTGGTGGATCAGCGATACTGCCATGGCCCGATAGAGGCTCAAAATGCTGCACAAGAAGTTCATGATACCCAACACATATTTTCGCCCCTTATGTTGTGATGCCCTTTGTGTGCTCACTTCGCTATTTGAATGGCAGACCAATATACGCATGATGCCTTCTTCTACACAGTTGCCTTGCTCATCGTGAGCTCAATTAAAGTTGAGAAGTTTGTCAACCATGACACTGCGTTGCCTAGAAGCTGTCAGGTGTTCGCCAAACCCCAGATCTGGGCTCGAACTGGGGTGGGGCCAACAACAGTCGTGGCTTATCGAACAGAGCCTATCATTGGTTGAGAGGAGGACAAGGGAAGGGAAATAGCCCTAGCCAACCGCCGAAGCCGTGGAAAGGAAAGGCTGGACAAGAGAGACGGCGCAGGCGGCGCGCACAAGAGCGCATGCATGGTCTTTGATCCTCGAGTCCCCGATCTCCATCCTCTCGATCGTTGCAACCACGAGCGCCGAAAGTTGCGGTGCTGCAGCGGTACTAATACGGTGACATTTCGCAACGCACGGCCAAACACAGCCATCATTACAGGCGCGCGTTTCTGTGCGCCATCCGCAAACAACCAGACGATCGCGTGCACGATCTTCACGCACACGAAGAAAGAGTTGGGATTGGACTTCTTGGGACTAGGTTGAAGAACGTACAACTGCGCAATCGTTGCGCAGACAACTCCGGCCTCCTGCGCTGATTGTTGGCGGATCAGGATCGGGACGGACGAACGAACGAACGGCGGCGTTCGCGCAGTATAACGTGTAATAGGACACACTGTTGCCTTTTCGGCTTTGCGCTACAGGAACGTAACGCAGGCAATTTAGCAAAGGGGAGAGAGTTGTCTAGCTTTAAAGGATTATTGCTGCTGCTATCTGAGAACGTAAACATTGTTGTTGGTTCTAGGGTGTGGTTCGGGGGCAGGTAAATTTACCATTGCGTGGCTGAGACAAGCTTTCAAAGATCCTAGCTTTTGTTGCGGTTTTAGCTTGCAGGCCTGAGTAAAAGCTTCTGAAGAGACAAGACTTGGGTGATCTGACGGACAGGTTGGAAGAAGAAGAAGAAGAAGAAGAAGAGAGGGAACGTTGAGGGAATGAAAGAAGATAATGGGAGGGTGGTGAGGAGGTCTTCCGGAAATACGGGAGAACCTGCGATTCAGGTCATTTGTCTGGTACGTTGATTGCGCGGTATTTGTGGATATCGAAATATCTAGGTGCATGGTCATCTATATATATATGGGATGTCGCAAACCATGCAATCCTGCAGCCGTAAGTATGTTCTTGCGAATCAGGCTAACATGAACAGGGCTCTGGAGGTGGACCGAGCGAAGACAATGTCACAGGCTTCCTCGTCCGGTCAACAGCAACAAACTGGGCCAAAAACTCCGTCATCACTGTAGATGCAGGCTCCCATCTTGCGTCGATAACCCGAATACTTGGGAAGGATTTTCCACTTGTTTCCGACCCAGACCCACCATTGCCGACTTCAAGGAACGGTAACAGTAACAGAAATGAAATCGACACGCATGCTGAGTCGCCGTCGCCAGGTACAGCGCATGTCTCACTATCGGATGACGACTCCGGGGCTGAGACACCAGATTCCGAGCAAGAAGTACCAGTCACTATCACCACATTGAAGAATGGTGCATTCGCGGGGTTGCCTTTCCCACATCAGAGTGCTAGGGCGAATGCACTGCATGTTGTGAGGGAGCATATCTCGACATACCTCATCACACATCCACATCTGGATCATGTTTCAGGCTTCGTCATCAACACAGCAGCCTTTCATAACACATCGCGACCGAAACGACTAGCAGCACTGCCGTTCACCGTCAACGCCATCAAAAATCACATCTTCAATAACATCATCTGGCCTAACCTTACAGACGAAGATGGAGGAGTAGGTCTGGTAACATTCCAGCGGCTTGCAGAAGGCGGGAACATCGCTCTGGGCGAAGGAAGCTCGAGAGGGTATATCGAAGTGTGTGACGGTCTAGGGGTCAAAGGCTTCAAAGTGTCTCACGGCCACTGCATGCAGGGACCAGGTCATGTACACCGCGGATCGAATGCCAATCTACTGGAAACCTCAAGTCTACAGCATCCAAACACTTCTCAACCGTACAGTCAATCAGACGGCCACGGAGGTCGTTCCATGAGCTTCTCCATGGCAACACAAAGCACACCCGGCACTCCCGGTTTCAATGGCAGCACAGAGACCGGCCGACGAGCCAGCGGCGTCACAGTCCCCCAACCCCAACAACCGGTTTCTCAAGATCACTGCGTAATCGACTCAACCGCCTACTTCATCCGCGCAGAGTCCACTCTCACGACCCCCAAACGTGAAATTCTGATCTTCGGCGATGTTGAACCAGATTCCCTTTCTCTTTCTCCACGCACCCGTCTGATCTGGAGCGAAGCAGCTCCGAAAATCGCTGCCGGCATACTAAAAGGCATATTTATAGAAGTCTCGTATACAAATGCTCAAGCCGATGCCGTCTTGTTCGGCCACCTAGCACCACGTCACCTCCTCGAGGAACTCAGCGTCCTCGCAGGCATGGTAAAGGACAGTAAAAAACAACACGAACGCGAAAAAGAAGAGATACGCCTACAAAAGAGGAAAAAGCGGAAGCGAGCCAGCGGCGGTGCGAACAACGCCCTCCAACTCGATAGCCTTACATCAGGCGAAAACGGGAGGAAAGCTAAGATGGGTGGTTTCCTGGGTGGAGTGGGCAAGGGGATTGATTCTCCAGTTTCGACGACGAATTATCACTCCCAGACGGATGACGAAATTATGAGTGACTTCCCGCTGTCGAGAGGGGATACAGGGACGAATACTCCAGTTCCCTTTCCTCCTCCACTTCAGCCTCAGCAGTCTTTACATCTTGACCAACCACAACAGCACGGACAGGAACATCAGAACGGCACGACCGAACCACAGCACTCCCACCCGTCAGCCCCGGCAGCGCTTGGTCTCTCGTCCGTCTCAGCGGAACACAACCGCGCCATGCTCTCCGCGGCTTTTGACGCTCCCCTTAAAGGTGTCAAGGTCGTTATCATTCATGTTAAGGATTCTTTTATGGATGGGCCGCTGGTTGGAGGTCAAATATTGAGGGAGTTGAAGGATGGAGAGAAGGTTTTGCAGGACACTGGGAGGGGTTTGGGGTGTCAGTTTGAGGTTAGCGCTGCAGGGGAGAGTTATTGGTTCTAAAGGGGAGTATTTTTTGTGCAAGGGAACGGGTAGATGGCACGATTGAGCTAAATTGGTTTGGCGTCTTGGGTACGGGCTTCGGCTTTTTTCTGGGCTTCAGGGTGGATCATGGGGTAAGATACATGGGTTTTGGGTGGCTGTTTTGAGCATATGAGTTTAAGCAAATTGGGCATCTGCGGGTATATGTAATATCATGGGTCTTGATATATCATCGCGTTCAACTGACACTAGACCTGTCGCGTACGTCCTTCTCTTCTACTCTACCTACTTTCTTATCTCCTATACACCAGCTTACTAGGGGTGATAAGAATTCCTGTTAAATTTAACATAGAGTAAAACCTATTTTAAAGGTGCCGCAGTACTTCCAAGGTATAAGCCAAGAAGGTAAAAGACTATATATACTTCTATGTAGAGTATAAGATATAACCTATAGAGAATACGCTTCTTTTTAGGCACCTGTCTACCTAGGTTGTTGTAAGGCGACGTGCGGCGCGAATCCTTTCCACCCCTTGTGGGCAGTCCACCACCGCCCCAAATACGTATTGGCTTTGGTCTAGCCATGCCCAAGCCGGACCGACAAGGTAAATACTAATATGCCCTGCCAGCTCGCGTTCGTAACTCTATCCATAGCACTTGAAATCGCGGATAGGGACCTCCCTGGGAAGACTTCGTGGCCTGCGCGCTGTGCCGTGTGTTTTTACAACGCAATGATGTACCTTGCAAGCTGTAGTCTTGTGTTTGCATTTCACGAGAGACACTGACTTTGTGCAGACGATTCTGATGTTTTGATTCATGGTTCTACCGCAAGTCCTCTCTCTAGTAGAGTGAGAGGAAAGGATGCAAGAAGATTACTCATCTGCTAACGTAATTCTTCGTTGTCAAAGTTATATTCGTTAGTTCGAATGTAGTAGAGGTGGGATTGATGGAGATGTGTAATGAGTAAGAAGAGCAAGAGTAGTTGTCCGACGCATAAAGGGGCATGGCTTGCATGACAAGCTTGCTGGTTAAATCATGGAATGTACTTTTCGTATTGCATTGGGTTGACTATGAAGAGTTCTAAGCGCTTTTAATACTTTCAAGCATAAGTTCGTTGCCTATCATAAGGTTAGCAATGAAGGAGGTAGAACGACATTAGCGACCAACGTACGCGTAGCATTCCTTTCCGTCATCATAAGGACGCGAAGATCCAGTATCGACCTCCTTGTTCAATGCTTCCTGCCGTGGAATACTTCGTTTCCTCTCACCATAGACCGAAGCGGAAACCCAAAGTAGCCACATTATACCAGCAATAACTCCGTACGCAATGATCTGGCCCCGGCTAGGGGCAACCCCGGTGAATGCGGGTGCATCTGATGCAAGAAGCAGGCCGAGACCACCGTTGATCATGCCCAGCGTGATCAGGATACGTCCTAGCCAGAGGTGACCGTACGACCAAACAGTTCGGCGACTATATTTCTTGAACTTGAGGTGATGTACGAAGCCAAGGATAGGTTGGAAGAAAAGAAGAACGAAGACGGTAATACCAATGATGGGATGGTAGTTGTCGAGCATGTTGACTGGGATGTTGTTGATCATCCAAACGCCGATGCCGAACGCTGCGATGTATACGACATATGCGAAGAGTTGGAATAAGCCGTGGACGAGCCAAAGACCGCGGAATGATCCTAATCGTATGAGGATCGATCCAACCGGGAAGAACAAGACGAAGGCCAGTGCTGCCAGAACACCATGCGCTACAATGATCTTGCGTCGTGATTCTGATGAGAAGCCGCCGCGGCCACCGCCAAAGGATGAGCCGAAATCATTGTCGTCGCTGTCACTACCTCCTCCAAATCCCCCGGGGCCGTATTGACCACCAGGTCCGTATTGTGCAGAAGCCGCAGTCGCTGCTGACATTCAGTTAATTTGGTCCTCAAATTCACAACTTAACTCCATACCTAAGCTAAGCAGCATAGCTCGTTTGTTAAAAGTCATGATGAAGGTGTAGGCTGTACAAAGAGCAACATTGACCCGATGTGGTAGTCTTACAGCTTAATAGAAGGAAACATTGGCTATTTAATCTATTCTTACCTGCGACCCGTGGACCGCTGATCTTACAACATCACCCACTATACAAGCCGAAAAGCCCCAAATCCATGAAGCATGTCTGAAAGTGACACGAATGACGCTGTTTAGAGCGGAGTATGGTCGAGCTTACGCGTTTCCGCAGCTTTTTCGAGTGTTTCGAGTGGTGGATATGGTCGAGCTAGTCTAACTTGGGGTCGGGGTATGCATTGGAGAGCCGGAAGTAAGATGTCGGCGAAACACAATGTGGAAGCTCCGACTCTCATGATGTGACGAGTGCCTCAGGCAAGAGACTTCGTTGACGTCGGTACAAGATTAGTAAGGCTGTCTTATGGAGGCCTGGATGGTTCAGCCGTGCTGAGCACGTGATTGCGCGACAATGTGCCTGCAGCCTTGCGCAGGGCGCACGCGTATGACTCGAGCGATGTGGCTAGCATTAGCATGATCCTTCGTTCGTGGATGTAGGCAGCGACTAGGCGACAAATCCACGAAGCTCTTCTTCCAGGTCGCTGCGAGCATGGTCGTTGGTTGGTGTTACCAGACTAATGATTAGTGAGGCAGATGACGTGGGTCATGAAGCCTGTGCAGATGTCTCTCATCAAAAACTGCCTTCCAGGTTAACACCCTTAGTATAACGTCCAGGTTCACGTTCACCGTCTAGTTGACATGGCGGTCGGCAACGTGATGTGGCATCCCCACGCAGCGCATCCCGTCGCCCTCGACCCCATGGCGGTCAGAGCGCGGTCGAGGTTTTCCATCCGCCCTCCGCGATCCTGGATCGTCGCATGGCCAGGCACATGGCCGTCGCCTAGAAGGAACAAATCCGGCATGCGCTTGTTCGCAGTCATCCGTCCCCGATGTTCGCTATGGATATTGCATAGCCCCAGCATTCAAGAGTCCCGTGGTCGTAAAGAAAGGGCAGGATAGCGCCTCGCCAGGGTTGTGCACATCACATGCGCGCCCGTTGTCCGTATGTATGTCGTCAGAAGTTGTGAGTCGAAGAAGCAAAAGAAGGTGAAACAAGGAAATTGCGATGAGTGTTGGGCAAAGAGAGGTGAGGACTCTGTGGGTTCATGAGTTGTGCATGCCCAGCACGAGGATGACTCCTGCAGGTCCCGAAGTTCGGCTTTGACCGCGTTGTCATCTGACCAATCATGCGTGAGCACGGAGGCAATAGTGGGTCTAGATTCGCTGTCATCTAGGCTATGATCTAGCATCTTCCTTCTCCCCGTCACACCATCGTGCGGCTCTGAGTCACTATGCAGCCTACTGACATCCTTGACTTAGCTTGTACCTGCATACGTGATGCGATGTCGTCCCATGTATATAAGGCCGGGTAAGTATCTTGCTCCTATGATTGACTCTCCTGAGACTATCAGCCGCCTTTGCGGCTTTTCGCCCCATCTCTCTCCATCTCCCCTCACACCTATTATTACCTCTTCACGCATCAACGAAAAACTGGAATAGACGACATGGGCAAGCGTCACAATAGAAAACGAACAAGAAGCCGTCCTCGGAACCGCAACAACAATAACGATAATTCACTGCCGCAAATCATTAATCATACTCGAAGTGAATCTGTCAGCACTACCTCTTCAACTCTCTCTGCAACTAGCTCCTGCTTCCATCCTCAAAGCTACCCGATTGCGAACGCCACTGCGAATCACTGGCAACAAACTTATACCGCATGGCAAACCCGGCTTCGACTTCAAGAGGAGCAGGAGCAAGAGTTGGAGACTCAACGACTTCGTATCTTTGGTGGACTACCGGAGGATGAAAGAACGTTAATGGAGCCGATGCTCAAGGTGGTTACGGATCTCTTCGATGGTTTCTACGATTATGAAGATCCGTGATGATTGAAGTGTTGGCTCTTTGCATCTCCGCTTTTGTGCATTGCATCCATTTCAACGGACAACGCCTGTATTTACGACGACAAACGACACGAACGAACGACACGAATTAACGACCAAATCTACGATGACTCTGGCAGCCAGCCGGAGGCGTGGGATAACAACTGGGCACGGACTCGTAGCAGATCAGACAGTACCTGCGTCGGTCCAACTGGGTCGGCCCGCAGGCGCTGTTTGTTTGGTTCAACATTTGCTCAGCCCTAGGACTCCGGCTTCACGCATAGGCGGCGGAAGCAAAGACACAGGTGGAAGAGACAGCTAGATGCACACCTGATGCCTGTACTCGCTTGAGTTCCAGACTCGCGGGTACATGTGACGGGTTTGAGCGTCGCAGTCTCTGGAAACGGCGGGAAGGAAAGACAGGCGCGCCTGCGTATTGGTGGAGGAGTCATCTTGTTTGGGAGGATTGGTGTACATTTGCAGTTTTCTGCAGGGCAAATGAATGTCCGAGTAGTTTATCCATTATTTCTTTAATAAACTTCAATTCATCTTAAATCATAACCCATCTTCATTCGTGACTCTAACTCTCGCTTTCATCCTGACTGAGACGTACTTGCCTTTGCGCTATCTCTTCACCGTCTGGGCCTTGACGTACCTCTAGCTCACTCTTAGCGCGCACATGCGAGATCTGTTGAGCGTTGGCTACTTCAGCTCCTCCCTTTCGCCTGTATCAATCACCGCAACACTACTTATGGGCAACGAACTTATAGGAAACTACTTGACACTCCGTAGCTTCGGGTCGAGTGGTTCCCATAGTACTTTGCAGTCAAGCAAATCCTATACACGTTACGCTGACAAATGGCCACCAACCAGCTCATGATGGAGGACCCTCATCTCAAATGTTCGATGCAGCTGCAGCTGTCTCAAGGCTCCTGGGAGGCAGTTTATATCGTCGCTTATGTCACGAGACTTAGTTGTGCCCCACCATGAGCGTGCCTGTGATCTTTGTTCGCGCCGTGCTCATGCATCGCTCTGGTTCTTAACAGAAGTGTGCAATATGTTTTAACGAAAAGTTAGCAGGATGCAATCGCGATCCTCCACTACCTGACATCAGCGGTCCCTCCAATCTGGGTTCGGGACGCGCAAACATGTCGCCTAAGCAGAAGCGGCGCCGACGGGACTTCGAATACAACCCTCTCCGAAATGATTTCAGATTGCTAGAGCTCGTTCCTGGACCCAGTCTGTACGCCGATATTCATTGCAAGCTGCAGGACTACCAGTTAGACTCGGCACCGCCATACGAAGCTCTATCGTATACGTGGGGCGATGGCAAGAGTGAATGTCGGATACTATTGGATGAGAAGCTCTTTTACATTCGAACAAACCTTCGGGACGCATTGCGTCGTCTGCGACAATGTCAAGGCACAAGAATTATCTGGATTGATGCGATATGCATCAACCAAGACAGCGCAGACGAGAAAAATGTTCAAGTACCTTTAATGGGAAAGATATATACTAAAGCAGAACGTGTGGTTGTTTGGCTTGGCGAAGAGGATTTCGATAATGGGACGGCTATTAACTTCATTCCATACTTGACCATGATTGCTAAAGTTGACGCCGAGTTCTTGTGGCGATGGCAACTTGAACAACACGAGTTTCTTCGGCAGATTTCGTCTCTTATCCACTTGTTCGCCCGTCCACGGTGGAGCAGGACGTGGACGATCCAAGAGGTGGCACTGGCTCCAAATGTTGTCTTTGTGTGTGGTTCTCGCGACATTACTTGGTCCACATTCCGTTCCTTCATCATAGCATGGATGGATATTGGACGTATACCGCCTTACAAGAACTTGAGCGGACTCCAAAAGACTGTGATTCGTTATCTTGGCATGCTTGTGTCTGGCTATTCAGAGGCGTTAGCGAGACTGCGTACAGCAGATCGAAACATGTCCTCGCGCCCTAAGTCATCCGCACTGTCAGAATTACTATGGTCATTCAAATACCGATCAGCAACTGATCCTAAGGATAAGATTTACGGCCTTTTAGGTCTTCTTAGTGACCACGGAGTCAAGGTCGACTATAGTAAATCATCTGAGGATACATACATATCATTCTTTTCCTCGTGTCTGTTGGAAGACGAAGGACTATCTTGGTTCCGCTGGATGACCGGAGAGTGCCAAGAGCCCAAGGGGCTATGTCTTCCGTCTTGGGTTCCCGATTTTGGTTGGAGAGCGATAATACCCATCTCATCCTTTCTGCCTGACCGATCCAAAGGAGAGTTGCAGCGAACATTCTTGGCAGCTGGGCCAAACCGGTCAATATCGCCCTCTGCTATTCAGTTTGAAGATGATGGCCGTACGTTGGTTCTTCGAGGCCGTTCATTTGACGTGGTCAGCCAATGCGGACGTACCTTTCCGTTATCCGATGATATTGCTCTTGCTGACCAACCAATCAAACCGATACTCTCCCACTGGTGGAGTATGGTAATGGATACGAAACACGGAATGTATCACTCACATTTTGCCAAAGGGAATGCCTTTTGGAGAACGATTCTGACCGACCGAGAGATCGAAGGACTCCATTTCGATGAAAATGCTGGCTAGAACCCGGCCCTGCAACTCCCGTTAGAAACCAAATACATACCTAAGCAAGAGTTGCTGCAAGCTATCAAGAATCGAGGATTATGCGTAAACGGTCGGAGATTCTGTATAACTAGCAAGGGTCATTTCTGCTTATTACCACCAACTGCTTCCGAAAGAGACTCGATCTGCGTATTGCTAGGCGGAGAGGTGCCCTACGTACTGAGGCGTATCGATTCTCAAAGCCAAGATCTCTATACAATGGTGGGGGAATGGTAAGCTGCTGCACCACTGTTTACCGATTCGGTTACTAATGGGGCCGCTAGTTATGTGCATGGAATAATGGATGGTGAAGCGATAATCGACATTTTGGAAGGCAAAGATGAGGGTGAAATTTTCAGGCTGCGGTAAGGTCGGATTTGGTTGTGAGAAACAATAATGTTGTGTGTTTAGCTTGGATTTGTGGTACACATGTATGTAGAAAATCTATCATCTCATTCAGGACGCAGGCGTCTTTCACCATAATGAGGGAAGATTACATATTATACACTTTGTAGATACTGCTACTTTGTTGGCTACAGGTAATGCCTATAAAGTGCGGACGCTACTTGGGCAAGCATACTTTTGAGTAGCTGTGCGCTGAGAATAACCTAAGTGCAAGAACCATAAACTGATTTCGGTCACTACCATACAGGCCATCACAATCCTATCATCCTCATTATCATGAATAAAGACCCCAGGAAATGCGTCAACCAGCACCTAAAGCAGGGTTCCCGTCATCACATGCGTACCAACCCGAGCGATCGGTCGCCCTACTATCGTACGACACTCGCCGACGGGTCACCCCACACGCGCAACCCGGCACATTCTCGCTCCCATGTCTCGCCACCAACCTTCCCTTCGCCATTGCCCACAGGAACATGTCAGACGATGTAGACGTATACTTGGTGAGTTTGACCAATCATCTTGTAGATATGCTATTGTGTCTCGCGATCCCAGAAGCCGGGCCTGTGTTTTTCGCGTGTTGGTGCATGTTGGCACAAGGCGCATGTCTCGATTCTGGGGTCATCGTCGGTAGGCACCGCATCGTGACTGCTGGTCTGAGGAATCTCGCTGTGTGAATATAAGCAGGTTGGTTTTTCTTGAATTGGTTATTCATCCTCCATCATCATCCAGTCACATCAGTCTTCAGCTGAGCAGTTGCATCTATTACAATCGCATCGCATCGCATATACAGCAAAGGCATATTGCATACAAATAATCACAAGCCGACCTACCTACCACAACAACAACAACAACAATCATCACCAAAGTCTAACAACCAATCCAACCCCACCCACACCATCAACCAAAATGCCAGCAGTAGCAAAGTCTTACCTCCCTTCCTTCGCCACCTTCTTGGGTACGCCATTCCCTTGTCTTCTCCAACTCCTCTCAACTAACAATTGTTTGTAGCATTTGGCATAACCTACACCACAGTTGTGGCAGCAAAAGAAGGCGCAGCCGTTGACGGGGCACGAACACGCTGGCAAGAACAACATGCACGTGCGAGGAGTGCTTTGAGTGGGGGCATGAGTTTGGCGGATATGGAGAGGAAGTAGAGGGGTGGAGTAGGAGGAGTTTTCAATTCTTGTTTGCATACTAGGGACCTGAGGCGTTTTGGAGTTGGATAGTTTAAATTCTTAGTAGAATAAAGGATAGCAGTTCGTCTGTATTCTTGTCGAAGATCAAACATAATTAGCTCTGTTACAGTAACCTCATTCCACAACACCATTTCCATGTCTCTCACCCCGTTTCCCATGACCTCCAAGCATCTCAAACACAACCCCCACTATATCTCCCTTCGCTACCAACCTTTCACCTTCTTACGTCCCCACCTACCTCCACATCCCTACCCTTCACTCATATTTTACATATTATACCACCAGGATATAGGTCTATAACACTATATATGCTATGGTTTCGGGAGTCATTCATAGTACCCGACGCATGAATAGCGCTTTAAAAAGGGTCGCGTTGTTGGAATGCGTGAATGAGAGGCATAGATGCATAGCGGAATGTGTAATGTGACGTGTATCAAAGGGAAAAATATATTGAGGTCGCCGATAGTCGGTATGCAGCTAGACAGAGAGGGAATGTTGCAGATACGGGGGACCGGGTGGGTAATATGGGTAAAGAGCGTAGGGCAGAGGACGTGGGGGGTACGCACTTCGCGGAAAGTAGGTAGAGAGAGATGTCAGCGGATGAGCGGAAGACGAGACACACTTCAGTATTTTTTTGTAGGTTTGTGGTTGATTAGTTCACATGGAGCAGGCATCACAACCAAGAACACGGAACAGTAAGTAAACTTCAACACTGTTTTCAATTCCACTTCAACTCTACATAACCTTGGTTCAGGTTCTCCTCTCTTCATCCCCGTCGACCTCGGGGTCAAATATATCTACAAGAAAATCCATTGCCGTTAAACGCCATCCAGAACGGAAGTGAAGTACGGTTGATACCGTCGCGCAGCACCGAGATAACAAAGGAAAAAAAAAGAAGGTAGCCTACTCGCTGTTTGTGGCTGGATATGATCAAACAAAGGGAATCGTTACAATCATGTAGGACCAGTCTATGAAAAAAAGTTGGTGCAGTATAGCCGCGCAAAGAAGATCAAGGAGAGAATGGCATGTTAAACCTTCAGATTTAGCTATGAGTCGAACATCGATGTGATATCAGCGATTCTTTGCATGACGGGGCTCATGGCGGCAATCTTCCTCTCTAGACGCTCGGCTAGGCGTGCTTCGTTTGACTCATCTGAGATGACTAGCGAGTAGTGTGCGAAGGCCTTCTCCGGGTTGGTGAAGAGCACCTCCTGGTCCTCAAGCGGTGCGGATGAAGCGGCTGAAGGAGAAGATGAGTAGTAAAGGTCGTACTCGGCATCCTCCTCTTCGGCCTCATCGGCAACAGCGGGCTCGGACTGGACGGGACGCTCTATGACGGGGTAGTCAGCCTTTACCTCCTCAACAGGCGAGTCGTCCTCGGCGTTCAGGATAGCACTGTATCCCTTGCCAGACATAGCCTCGATGTCAAGGGGGTTGCTAGGGCCCTCAGGTAGCTCAGTGACGGCGAAAGCGACGGGTTGCTGGAAGTTGAAGCCGTTGTTGGCACCCCAGTTGTTGCCGTTGTTGTTGTTGTTCAAGTTGAGCATGGCGAAGTCGATTTGGGGCTCGGGAACCATGGTCATACCGACGTGGGTGTTCTCGGCCTGGGACATGCCGTTAAACTGTTGTTGCTGGAACTGAGCCGGGGCAGGAGCAGTGGTAACGGGAGTTGCGGTTGACGGCATCGAGGTCATGGGCGCCTTGCTCTGGAGCGACTCATCGCGAGAGAGCTCCTCGAGGAAGGGCGTAAAGGCTTGGTGGCGGAGCAGACGCTCAATGAAAGCGCGGGAGCGGGCGTTCTCCTCCATGAGGAGGCGGTTCTGAGCGCGGAGTTCGTTGGCCTCGTTGACCTTCATGGCAACTTCGCCTTCAAGCTGGCCGATGTATTCTAGTGATGTTAGTCGGTATCGCATATGTAGTAGTGTCGTGGTTGCTTACCCTTCCTTCTTGAGCGGAACGCGCGCGCTGAGACCTTGTTGCGGAGCTGGCGGCGCTCCTTGGAGCTAAGCTTCTTGCCCTCCTCTGAAGCGAGCAGCCTCTCGTCCTCATCCATATCCTCTTCGTCCTTCTTTGCGCGGATGATATGGGGAAGGAGACCCTGGTTGTCGTTCTGCATGGAAGCAGACGCGTTCTGGCTGTCGGCACGGATCTGTGCGACAACACGGGTAATCATCTCTTCGGTGTGAGCGTCGCTGAGCGGGCTCGATGTCTTGCGGCTAGCGGAGCTAGTAGAGGGCATGCGGTTCTGTTGCTGCTGTTGCTGTTGTTGCTGCATGGCGTGCTGTTGCTTCTGGTGGGCCAGCTGTTGCGCTCGCTGCTGCTGGGCCTGCGCCTGCGCCTTGGCCATGGCAGCCTGCTGTTGATGCATACCAGGCCACACCCTGACGTTGGTGACCTCCTCTTGTGTGATGGCGCTTGGGTCCACGTAGTCGTCTGAAGCCTCGTTGAAGACGAAGCTGTTCTGGCGGTAGTCGACGCCCATGTTCATTCCAACGTCCATGGGCAGGCCGGTGTTCCAGGCGCCGTCCATGATCGAGTCGCCGCCCATCATGGCCATCTCATCCAAGCCGGTGGAAGAGAACATGGGAAAGCCGGTGTTGTATCCAGCATTCAGGCCAGCAAGGGATCCGGAGGGCAGGCCGGTCTGTTGCTTGAAGCGCTCGTACTCGTGGCTGGGCTTTGCGGGGGTCTGGAGTTCGTCGTCAATGTTTGTGCTGGTGGGACTGGCCATGGTCGACGTCGCACTGGATTCCCTCTTCAGCGTCGTGGGCTGCGTGGGCGAGGGCATCTGGCCAAAGTCGAAGAACTCATTGGGGTCGACGCATTGATTTGGGTGTTGGTTGAAGGGGGCCATGGTCATGGCAGACTGTACTGCGGTAGCCATGTCGGTGTTGATTGTTTGACCTGCTGGGGAGTCGCTGATCGCGTTTGAGCGTTCCGTGGGCAGGCGAGTGGATGTCTTGGGGGTGTTGTGTTGCGGGCACTGCGTGGGTGACTAGAGCGGTTAGGCTGCTGGAAAGTCGTCGTCAGCTCCTCTCTGGGCCGGTTCTGCCGGAAGTGTGGCTGTGCCGTTGGATCCGTGCCTCTGAATCGAGCACGTTTGGTCGCGGCGGGAATTGAGCGAGTGTTTTGGGTGGGAAAAGGCGTTGATTGAAGATGGCAGGTGTCGGGTTGGAGTGTGTAGTGAAAGTGGGAGCAGAGTGATGGCGAGGGACGGGCAATGGCCTTCTTTGCTGGGGCCCACCGTCCGTCGGGGATGCGCTCTTGCGTTTCACACTGAGGCGGAGTCCCCCTTCTCGAAATAGAAGGAAGCAGGCCAAACCCGGTTGGTCGCTCTCTGCCGCCGATCACCGCCCAGCAATCTTCGGCTGTTCCTCTCCTGAGCGCCGCCGGGACATGTCTTCGGCCTCACCATGCACAATAACGGACATCGCGATTGATGCTAATCTCTGCCATCTGTCTTTACCCCTCTCGATACCTGCCACGAGACCCAGCGACTGACGTAACCTGGCTATTTTTTAATTCATCGTACAATCACCCTACGTCCCTCAGCAGCCTCCAAGACCATGGCGAACAGCTGGGTATCCTCCGGACCTTTTCTTCCAGCTAGGCATTACGCACTTGATGCACCGTTGGCGCATACTCGCTGGGCCCGAAGGTTGGACAAGCGAATCACGGCCTGTCATGCTGCACCACCACTGAGGCTGTGCTGTCATACTTCACTTTCCTAGGCCATTTGGCGACCCCCGCTGTTATTCGTCCATTCACACCTTTTTCCTGTCCTGCGCGAATAGCCCCATGCCGTGTAGCCATTGAGCCACAACCCACCGGCTTGGTGGCTTGGGTGGCCTTTTCGGCTGCATACCAACCAACAAAGCAGGTGCAAACGAGCAAGAGTCTCGACTCACTCTCGATGCCAGCTCTAATTTTCAGCTTCTTACTACAGGCCTCGTATGAACTTGCCCGGCGCACTTGTGGCTCACCTTCTGCAGAACCATCCGCCAGTGTGGCCACTCTGTCGTGTACACCCACCACTAGCATTGTACGTCCTCTCGGACAACCTGCCGGAGCCATTTCCATCGACAAGTCTACATCTGTCGTGTATCAGCTTTGGAGGCACACCTGTCAAGCCTGTCAGCGCCAGATTCAATCAGGTCGCAAATTCTCATCTAAACACACCCGTCCCTCAGCGAAATCACTCTTGGGCCCGGCAATCTCCGTCCGAGTGCCATGGGGCGACTCAACATCACCAGCTTCCCCGAATCCACTGGCCATGATACCTTCAATTCGTGAAACACTCGTCTTGAGTCAATAACGTCACAGCTGTCACTTTCCAACGTCTGCGCGGGTCCTTCCGTCCAATGGAAACTCGCGGAAAATCGCTCATGCTCCCAGCGTAACCGGCCACCCATGGTAAGATGAGGATAGTCCCTGCCTATCAGTTCCGCATCGCCAGGTACAGAGTCAGTCTATGCGATACCAATTATCGGCAAACCTCACAGGAAGTTGAACTGCGCATCCTTCAGCAGCAGCAGCAGCAGCAGCAGAAATTTCGCGCTCGGGTAAGGCTGAGTACAAGACGCGTCATCAACACGCAGATTTAGAGAAATGATTTCCAGCCCTAGAGAACTGCAAGAGACAATTGCAAGCAGTGCCATTTGAGGCGTTGAGTGTAATACTACACGCGGGCTTACACCGGTCTTGATCGCAAGGCCATGCCTACAAGTCTTTGTCAGACATGGCATTGGCAGAGGTTATGCAAGGCAGAAAACAACTTGGCCGGCCTTATACCTCCACCATAGCCTCTGAACTTTGAAGGCATCCAGCTCGCAAAGATGAGAAATCAGCTCTACCGATATCCCCCAGTGTGCTATCTTTGGCGCCTCATCTGCGTCTTCCAGAAGGGCCGCGTCAACAAAGAGGACTTTTCTTGTAGCCAAAAATCTCCTAATCTCTTGATGCCGTAAATCCTAAGCCGCAGCCATCTAGTTCGCTGTGCTCTGTTTCCTTATTCCCAGCGAGCCGCATGCCGCCCGTCCGCTCCGTCCGCGCGCACGCAAGAAGCATTAGGCAAACCATCTCATATCCACAACAGCACCAACATTTCGCGTCAGCATTGTCCCTTGCTCGCACTTTGCGCACTTGAACACCGGCCTCGACCACGCATAGAGAACCAAAGGGAATTACAACCGCTTATCGGCCCGCCTCAAACCATAAAAGGGGTCTAGTCTAGACCCGGCTCTCAGATCTTCTTACTCAGACCCTGACCCATTGTCTGGCTGAACTCTTACCCATAGAGCTACAGACTGTTTCACGGTCTTCCACCCCGAGCACCAGTCAGCCTATGCAGAGCGCTTCAAGTAAAGTCTTCGAGACGAATCAGACAATTTTGATGCGACACGCGTCTCGTCATGCTAGGACCAGAACCAAAGGTCGGTGCACCGCCTGTCAAAGTAACAGCAAGCCTCATGTATCCCCCCGGATCTTCAGTCTTGGTGAGCTTAATGCACTATGAATGTTTCGGAGAAGCCAATGCCAAAAGTGGAATTCTGGGTAAGCATTACGATGGCATCAAGTAGTAGGTTTCGTGTAAGGTGCTACTCGTTCACCACTACCGCCCGCGGACGACTTTGTCATGCCTCACTTCAGAACCTAATCGTTATCTTGAATCGTGAGAAAACTAGTAGTCTTATCGAAAGTGTCTTGAATCGTCAGAAAAATCAATAGTCCCATTCGAAGTGTCAAGCTCAATGAGTTGCACTGCCTGCCTCGTCAAAGTATGGAAATAGTCGCCTATTGACTGACTCTTGTCGTGGTGAATGAGAACAGTCTGTCTTACGACACAATACTATAGTGAACAGCAATAATTCAAATTCTTTCATAATACATGGATTTATATACATAGCATTCGGGGCCTTTTACGACCTCCTCTCTCCAACATCAGACCTGTAGCTCAAGAAGCCATGGATGTCCTCTTCATCCATATTACCAGGTTCTCACTCAAGTCCTGAGGTCGCACCGTCGCGGCTACACTCCATGAGTGGCGGCTGTTGCTGTTGCTGTTGTTGTCCATAGTGTGCACTCCCCGATTGGATCTCGTACTACGAACCCTCGTGATGCTGCCCCATCATACTCCCCTCCAATTCTGCGACACTGCCCCTTTCCTCACCCCGCATGCGATCCCCATCATCTCCTCCCCAAATCCAACCCCTAACTACCCTCGTAAACATATCTTCCCCCTCCGATCTCCCATGATACCGCCCCTCGCTACACCCTCCCCCTCGCCACATCCCTCACAATAGCCCTCGCACGATCAAAATCCCCATCTCTCGCCAAAGCCCGAACAACCGCTATCATTGCGCCCCAACCAGGTAGGTTTTCCCGCTTGCTCATACGTGCAAGTACACTCATCATCTTGCCCACCTCGCCAAAACTCGCGTAGCCTTCAAGAAGCCGGTCGAAGAGCACGCGGTCGCTCGGCATACGGGGTGCGCTGAAGAGGCGGAGTACGACGTCGTCGACGCCAGCTATGTTGGGTGGGTCGGACTGGAAGTAATGCGTTATGATGGACGTGTAGACATGTACGCTCGGAACCAATCTCCTGCTAGTCATATGTTCCATGACAGCGCGCACAGCGTCGTCGTTAGAGTATTTTTTCAGCAGGCGATCGATGGTTGTGGAGTAGATGTAATCGTTCATTTTGATGCCGCTTGCTTCTAGGTCGTCGAGGATCTGTAGTATGCGTGAGGTTTGTTGAGCTTCGGTTAGGTTGTCGAAGACTTGATTGTCAAAGGCGGCACTGAGGAGCATTGTATGAGTTGCTGCGTCGCCTTCTAGCCCGTCCTTTTCCATTTGCGAGAGGATTCTGAAAGCGGTGCTCTTATCGCCTGCGTTTAGGTAGAGTCTCACGAGAGAGTTGTACGTGATGGCGTCGGGCTTGATTTGAAAGTTCTTCGACCATGTGAGTAGTTTCTGAATAAATTCCACCTTTTTCTCGTGGCGCATTTTTTCTGGACGGAGCTGTACAATGGCGGACAAGGCGCCATTGATGACCTCAATAGAGGGCTTTGTGCATGTATTGACTGCTTTGCTTGGGGACGATATCTTCGGACCTTTTTGCCCTTTCACAGGCTTCTGGGCGTTGCTGATGGCATTCTCCGCTGCGATCCAGCGTTTGGCCATGTCGTCCAGTGCGATAAAGGCCTGGTTGACCTGTTTCAAAGACACCAAGCCGTTGACACGGGTCGTCCAGGCGTAGTTGCTTGGTTCGAGACCAGTGTTCAGCATGCGCTGCCACATTGCATTAAAGCCATCGAGATCTCTTGCCTTTGCGCACCCTTCCAGAAGTGCAACCCAAGAATACATGTTGGGCTTGACGTTGTGAGCGATCATATGATTCCAGACCTCGACTGAGCGTTGTGGGTGGAGAACAGTCATGTACCCAGAAAGAAAGGCGTTGTATATAGAAGGGGGTATGGTAACAGTCTTGTTCTTGGTGGTATATGTTTGCTCGATTTCTTTCCAAATACCGTTCAGTGCGACTGCTGAAGTCTTGCTCTCCACCGCACGCGCTATTCTCTTCATAAGAAAAGCTTCCCAACTGGAGTACGTATCACCCGCGTTATCTGGTCCAAGAGTCTCACCCTCTTTTCCAATAGCCATTAGAGCCTTTCGCGGTACAGCATCAACCTCTTGGATGACTTGGACTTGTACATGTTCCGGTAGCTTTTTGAAATCCGGCCCTTCTGTATATAAGAAAATCGAGTCAACAAACGAGCCAGCGAGTAGTCGTTCAAGGAAGGTTAGAAAAGGCGCGGCTTGCTTGTGTGTCGTTGGATCTAGCGCGTCCGACACACTGTAGACATAGACAGCACAAAAGGCCAACGCAGGGTTTGCGATATAGTTGGGGATGTAGCCCTGTAAGCGCATATTAAACTGCCTGGTATCATGCATTTCCGGAATTGCCTCAATGAGTGGTAGATTCCATTCGGTACTAACCGACTCCATTGCACCGTTCTTCGGTCCCATGCATTGGAAGAAAAGCCGCCATACAGATAATAGCTCCTGGAGTAGTGCATGAAGGTCCCGTTTAGGTCCAGATGGTGAATTCACAGCCTGTATGATTTCAAGCGTCAACTGAGCTAGTGTCGGCCTCACCCAGTACTCAGGGCGAGCAATGCCAAGCTGCTGGTATTTGAAGAGCACCTTCGTTGGGGTAACGACCAAGTTTGGTCTGCCTACACAAAAGGCCCCCGTGACAGCTCTGAGGAGACGCCCGAATACCTGGTCCTTACTCAGCAACTGTGCATCACGATCTGTTGGCTCAACCAAGGCCTTGCAATCTTTTGCAGTGTAAATGCCCTCAAACGACTGCCAGGCTCCATTGATGTGGCCATTGTGGAGGGCGTCTAGCACAGGGTCAGCATACGCCCGCTCCATTCGTGACGACCTGGGCTGTTCTGCAGCATCGAATGTATGTTCTCCTTCGCCACCAGTATGGGTTGCGGCGTTGTCCGTCTCGTTATATATGAGTTTGGAGTATCGGCTGCGTGGCTGCCCGTCGCGTAGACTCGAGAATTGTGTATTTGGCCCATTTCGGTTCCTTTCCTGTGTAGAATCTTCTTTTTCTGTGGCTGGCGCCGATGCCTCTTCTCGTGATGCTTCGGCGTTGTCGTTTGGCTTTCGACCAGCCAGCGAAACGATCGTGGCTCTAGATTGCCATTGAGGGCTTCGGACGGGAGCGATGCGTCGGAACAGGCGTGTTCGACATTGTCGACATACGTATGCGCCTAGCATAATGCCGTAATGAGCTGAGAACGTTGGGGGGTACGAACGCTGGGGACGACGGTTAGCTTGTGAAGTCAGAACTTTTTGTCGTAAGCGTCTGTACACCTACAATAACAAATTAAGCCCTCATCTGCGCACGAGTGTCAACTCAAAGAACTCCGGTATGCTCAGTAGAGTGCTTTCCATGAATTGGCCTATGCGAGGGGTGCTGCTACAAATCGCGTACAGATGTCGCGATGCTATGCGGAATACCTCCGGCCAATAAGACGCCATGACGTCCGCACGCAGCACGTGACTGAGGCCTTCCACCAGAAACGTCTCTGGTCCGACTCAATCTAGTTGCGCATGATCTCTAAGACAGAAGACAATCTAAGCATATTTTCTTTTTCCATTCCTACGTCCAGATCCATTGACAGAGCGCACGATGACTACCTTGATACCGCGGCAGTTCTATTCGCAGGAAGAGCTCGATAAGCTTTATCCAAAAGAGCTTGAATTACAGCTCGTACAGATCGTAAGCACCAATAACGAAGCATCAATTTGTGCTACCACTGACTGAAATACCAGCTACTTCGTCATGGTGAGGTTTCTCAACGCCTCATCGGCGTGTTCGCAAGCCCCACCCGGCCAGTTACTGACGTCTACATCTAGGAGAAAGAAGTCCTGTATCACCTCGCTTCCAAAATGTAGGCGCCTGCATCTGATAATGGCAATGCAATGGTTAATCATACTACTAGACTGGACTCCCACCTTACTGGCCATACTGCAATTCTGCCCGACAACTCACCAGTATAATCCTGAATACCAAGGACTTCTCGAAATGGGATCAGCTCAAATATCGCCGCCGACTGGAAACATTTGGCATGGACGATGGTCCTGTCATTGCATCAGGCCCTCAGGGCGAATTTGATGCCATATGCCAACCTGGTGAACTTACGGATAAGGGCCGTGAGACAACGCTAGCCCTAGGAGAACGCCTTCGCCATCTTTATGTCAATCAGCTCAAGTTCATGCCTCAGCTCATTTCTGATAGCGATATGATCTACCTACGTGCGACGCCTATTCCACGTGCTCTAGAGTCTGTCCAACAGGCCTTCTGGGGCTTTTATCCACCATCAGCACGAACTGCTGACTTCCCCCCACCAACTATTATCCAAAGAACTCCGGCTGATGAGACACTGTTTCCCAACGATGCTAGCTGTAGGCGTTTCGCTCAATTGAGCCGAGCATTTGCGCAACGTGCTGCTGAGCGTTGGAATGACACTGACGACATGCGGTATTTGACCAAGGTCCTTTCGAAGTGGATGCCTGGAGAGCAAAAGGTGGCTGTAGATTCTCACCCCCGGCTTTCAGGTATCATGGACACCCTTAATGCCACCGATGCACACGGTCCAGAGACCAAGCTACCAAAGGAGTTCTATGACCCCAAGGCCCGCTCGATCATCGATAAAATCGCAGTTGAAGAATGGTACCAAGGCTACAACGAGTCGTCCGAGTACCGTATGCTCGGCATTGGCGGCCTAATGGGCGACATCACCTCCCGAATGATCGGCAGCGTCGAGCGCAACGGCAACTCCGGCATTGTAGAAGTCGGAGGCGTAGACGGCAAGTTAGGCAAAGGACGAGGCGGCGAAACCGATATCCGTTTCGCCATGTCCGGATGCCACGACACAACACTAGCCGGTGTTCTCACATCACTCGGTGCCTTTGAAGGCGAGAAATGGCCACCCTTCACCTCCCACATCGCCGTCGAAATGTTCCGCAAGCGAAACCGTACCGATATCCCACAACCACCCGCTCCCACGGAACAGAAACAGAGCCCCACCACCAAAAGCCAAAGCTGGTGGTCCTCCCTCTTCGGCAGCACAAAAACCGCGTCCAACTCGAGCCTGCATCCCGAAGGCATAGCACGCAAACCCATTACCGATCTCACTCCTGCCCAGCGCGATCAACTAAATGACTATTACGTCCGTCTCCGTTACAATGACAAAATCATGCAGATACCTGGTTGCAAAGCTCCCGGAAAACATTTAGAAGGCGACACTACTTTCTGCACGCTGGATGCATTCAAGGCTATTGTGGATAAGTATACGCCGAAGAATTGGAAGGCGGCTTGTACGAGTCGGCTGGATGAACCGGCTTTTCCGGCCAAGGTTGAGCCAGCTGGATATGAGTAGAGGAGGATGGGGATGAATGAACGGTTTGAGGAGAGTGCACGGGAAGGTAGAGATAAACTAGATTGATGAAGCTCGCATTTTCTATTCGTTGAGTGAGAAAGACATTCTTGTCTCAGGTGAAATCGCTAGATTATTCGCACAGAGCTGGTATCGCATGCGCAGGAAACATTTCGTCATACAGTTCCTTTGGGTGTTTATTATATGCCTGTTCCTTAATTGTACACATTTGCTCAAAGTCGCCGCAGATAGCCCTCGGTCTAGTTGGGCGTCACTCATTACACGACTAACCGTGACGACAGAACTCTTATCGCTGACGTACACGTCTAACAACGTGGCCTAGGCCGCCAACAGCGAACTCCAGACTCTAGATAAGTACCGTGATATTACATCTTATAAGCCCTCCTTGCTAGATTTCATCACAGTCTGATCCTCTGAAACCATGGGGAAAGCTCGCAGAGATCTAGAACGCTTGTTAGCATACACGCAACGAGATCATAGCATTCATAAGCATTCCACTAACTCGCAGAAGCCGCATCAACCACCCTATCCGACTGCCGTATGATACCTGTAAAGCGTCCTGTACCACCAGTGAGCAGACCATCAAACTCAACGGCCCGCGCTGCTTCAGCGTCTTCCCAACCAGTCCGCAAATTCCAGCCAGCGTCGAGCGCAGCAAGCTCCGAAGGATCAATCTCCTGCACAATCTCGCCCAAGTGAGTCCACTTGGTACTCAGCATAGCAGGCGAGAGAGCAATTGCTCGCTTATTGAACATGGGATTGCGCAGAATTGCAGCGAGTCCACGAGGATCAATGTCGGATTGATCGAACGACGTATGATTGAGCTTTGCATAGCCGCAAGAGATGAAGTTGATTGTTCGTAGTGAAGTGAGACGATTGCTGTCAGCCTTGGAATAATTGGAGTCAAAGTCGGACAGGTTGGTGCCAGGTGAGATCTGGTCTATAACGTCCACCCAGGAGCCGTCGCGGGGTTGTGCCTTGAGCACCGATTGGGGACTCCCTGGAGCTTGTCCAGCTGCTGGCGCGACAACAGGTGGAGGCTGAGCTTGGCCTGTAGCAATCTGAGTTTGCAACTGATGGATCTGCGTGGCCAGTTGGGCGACGTTGGCAAGGTGCTGAGCAAACGTCTGAGCCTGTTGGGGTTGTTGTGTTTGTGGTTGTGCCAGATCCTGAGCCTGGCCTTGACCCTGAGCTTGCCCTTGAGCTTGGTGGTGATGCTGTTGTCCTTGATCAGTTTGAATTTGTCCAATCTGCTGCTGCAGTTGATTCTGTAAGGCAGCTATGTTGTTGTGTTGGATACCTCCAGCATTGGCCTGTAGATGCTGAAGTTGCATTTGAAGCATCTGGAAATAAGCTTGTAGGAACTGCGGTTGGTTTGGCATGAGTTGTGGACCATGAGTACCAACAGCACCTAATAGTGCGCCCACCCCAAGTGGCGGTATTATGTTCTGGAGTGGTACCGCCTGCTGAGCTACTTGATGTTGGTTGGCGTTGGGTGGACGCAATATAGCCGTAAGTGATATGGAATCAAGTACCAAATTTCGCAGTTTGTGCTGATCATGCAATTTGACGAATTGCAGCAAAGCTAATGGTGTAATCCAACAGTTGTTCAGGACTAGCGACTCAATATGAGGGAATTGGAGCAGACATTCCTTCAGGTGAGCGGCCTCAGTGGAAACTAGCCCTGTGGGATTGAAAGAAGAAGAAGAAGGGTGTGCACGAACTCGCAGATCCATAATAGGAGCAGGAAATAACAGCTTGTTTCTCGCATAGAGTCCCTCGGCATGCTCACCTCCGGTGACAAAACCGACTTTCAAATGACGAATATTCGACCGACAAGCGATGTGATCACGAAGCAGTTCAAAAAGTATACTAATGCTTTGCGTGGGGTTGATCTTTGGCGTGTCAACGAAGCCAGCCTCGTCTTTCTGCACTGTTCGCCAGCCTGGTATCAGCATTATAGTGACGTTGTGGAGGTTGGGCAGTGCGTTCCAGAAGTCCGAGCGGTTTAGCATCGGCAGATAACGATCAGAGAGTCCTGAAATGTTGAGGGAATGTACTGGCAGAAATGTGGTCGGGTTATCGATGATAGAAAGCAAGTACGAAGACATGAAAGCTCGCTGGGCCCATTCAGTTTCTAGCAACCATTCCTTTTGTGCTTTGGTAAGACTGACGGGTATGACAGGGTTTACAAGCTGCGCACCTTCCGACGGCAGTTTGGTCGATGAGAATAGAATACCTGTGGCTGAAGGTGACGGTGTTAACACAAACTGGTCCAGAACATATGGATCATCGAAGCTGGAAGGAACAGGGATGTTGGCAGCATCATAAGGGATTGCTGCGTGTAAAAGCTGAGGATCCAGGTAGGGCATTTGCGGTTGCACGTCTGCTAGCTTATTGGCTCCCTCCAGCTCGGAAATAGACGGTTGTCCGTCAATTCTGTACAACGTGGCCAGCTTGACTTCGCTACCAGCGTTCCGATGACATGTTTCAATATGGTTCCAAAGCTCCTGCTGAGCTTGCGCTCTGCGGTCTGGAATCGCTTTGGTTGTGCCAAAGACCCGGGGAGGTCTATGCAACACACGTGCCCGTATTGATCTGTCAGGTCCATTCAGCCACCCAAGACCACTATCAATGGACAGTGCCAACTCTTTGACTTTGGTAAGCTCGGAGAACGCTGTCTTCATCCGCGGTGTCTCGTCAGCGGCAGTTTCAAGACCAGCGACAGCATCAAAGCGGCGATACTCTTCGTACGGCCAATCGTAGTTGCCCCAAAAGCTTGTCTTTTTCTCTGTAAGCGATTTGATGGGCGGCATGGAGAGTGAGTCTTCATTGACTTCGAAACTCATGCCAAACTTCCTAATGTGTCCACCGAAGCCGCGGAAGACGTCAAGGCCATGACCGTTGTACACTTCGTCTCCGTTTGCGTTCTTCCACGAGTAGCTGGGCTGCTCGCTTCTTACCCTCTTCTTGCCCTTGCAATCCGGCTTTGGCTCTTGTCCCAGCATGCCGTAAATCTCGGTATTGAAAGGAACGACGACTGTCTGGAAGATGACCTGCGAGACATGTTGGTTCAGCTCGCGGCTTACAAGGCGTAGTGCTTTTATGTCATCACGATTAAGGTGGTCCGCAATAAGCTCTACTAATTCAACAGGCAGCTTCCACTCGGGGCGACCAACTGGGATATGGGGAAGAACGTCCTGTTTAGCCTTTGCCGCCTTTTTGCCATTCTTCTTGGATGGCCATTGTTTTAGATCTGGGTCAGGTGCAGGTTGTTTGCCCTCGTCCAGTAAGAAGTATTTGGCAGGTAGTTTTGTCGAACTGCGGCATTCGGGCCAAATGTCGTTCGCTAGAGGATTTGGGCTGACACTGTTGTATAGCATAGCGGCAGTAGCACCCTTGTATTGCAAAGAGCGTGTGATATCCCTTTCGTCTGTACCCTCATAGTTGTCTCGCGAGCGCTTCGGAGGGATGGGCATGGCGCGGCGTAATGCTTGGTAGGCGGGATGGCTCGGGTCGTCTAGAAGTCTCCTGTGAGGAGTTGATGCATGAAATTGCCGGCCGAGTGGTGTGTTTGGTACTTCGTCCCAGTCGTAGTCTGCAAGGCGAATGCGCGCCGGGTGATCGCCGTACTCACTTGCAGGATGGTGAAAGTCTTCTTCAAACGTGTCTAAATCGCCCTCGCCCAACCAGTCGTGTTGCAAAGTAGCCGCGGGGCCTCGCTCGTATATGTCGCCTGAGTCTGAGCCTTCGCCCTCTTGTGTTTGGGGTGTAGTAGTATGTGATGTAGGAACCAAAAGCGAATGTCTGCCGGTTCTTGACTGTCCACGCCGAAGGTAGTTTTCTCTGTGTGCGCGTCCGCGTGAGTATAAGCCTCGGGAGGATGTCGAGGATGTCGAAGGTGTCACCTCCGGGGATGCGTAGTATGGATGAATGGCAGACTGGTAAGCGTTTGATGAGGTGCTCGCGGCTGCTGGATGTGGAGAGGGCGTGGGGCTAGCAAAGATAGTCGAAGGCTGTTACAGGTGAGTATCTAGGCGGGAGCGAAGCGGTGAACGACAGTGGTGAATGCACGTGAAGTTTGACGTACCTGACTTGACGCGTTTACTGAGGACTGAGGACTTGCACCTTTGCTGGACGCAGTTTCGTTGATGGAGCGCAACTGTATTCTCAACCCTTCTGTTTGTTCGGAATTGTTGCGCGTTCTGCCATTATTCGCCATAATATTGCAATCTAATGAGGGCGAGTCCTGGTCGGTAGAAGATGTCTCAGCAGTTCAGGTGGGCGCCGGAGGGTAGGCGAAACAGCGGTAACACAACGCTACGCCCATTAGGCTGGGACGTGAGGCTGTGGTTTGTTGACGTGATTATCTGGGTATCTGTTAGTGAGAGAAGGCGAAGAGGTCAGCAAGCATGTACGTGGTGGACGGTGAGGCTCCGCATGCGGGTGGTCGTTGCATGCTTCAATCACAAGCCCAAGTCTTAGAAGTTGTTCAAGCGGGAGCCGCAAAGCAAACATGCCCCGCGTCATCCCGCCGTGCGAACCATTCCCCAGATCTCCACATTTGCGCCTTGCGCCGCATGTGATTGCGACCCCTAGCAGCCATACCATCTAAGCACTTTCACCTCCAGCATCTCTATCGTTTACGCTTTTCTCAGCACCGCGCACAAGTTGTTATAGCGATCAAGGCTATGTATCGGGCTTGCTGTGTGCCTCCATGGGCAAAGAACAATGTGCACACCGCGACCCCTACTTTCCGAATATCTAATTGCTCCATTACAGAGAATGCGTGTCTAGAAGGCTATGTATAAAACAACAGCCCGTTGTGTGATCAGGCGTGCTGTTGCCAGCCTCACAGACCATCTCTTGATATGCGGATCGCGGAAATCCGCTCCGCAAGGCTCCAACATCACACCTATGTAAACAATCGCTACCAGTAGCATACAACACCCACAACCTCCACAACCTGTGCCCCTGCAAGTCTCAAGTCTTCCACACATATACACGATTCATTAAAACTATGACATTTCCTACTCTCCACTCGCCGATCCTAACCCTCCCGCGCGAGTTGCGCGACGAAATCCTTGGCTACCTGACCCTACCACAATACGTTTATACATCAAGCTCGACCAAAGACACCCAAAACCTTTACAAGACGCGCCAAAGTAAGATAGATACGTATATTGACACACGCATCTACTTGCCTTCCCGTCCACCTGCCAACGTCTTGGCAACGTGTCGACAGCTACGAGAGGAGTGTCTGGAACGGCATCTGCATTGTTTGAACCAAGCGACATTTGCAATATCGCTAAACCCAGAGAAGCGGCCCTTGAGCAATGTTGTGGCCGAACGATTGGGAACCGAATTTGCCGAAGAATCAGAGCGTGCCTGCGACGACGGCACTTTGCGAATTACTTTGGAGATTCAACGACAGATCCGCGGAGCCCACGGTTACTACATTCCGACACGCGAAGACATGTCGCCTCGTTTCCTTGCACTGCTGCCCATAATAGAGAAGACCAAAAAGCTCAGACTGGCCATCTGGCCTGGATACGACTGGTGGAACGGTGGCCCGCAGGTCTTTGTCGACAAGCGCGGGAATACTCGAATCAATCCTGGTGAGGCAGGGAAGCCTAACGCTGCCTCTGTTGCCACCAGTCGGGTGCTTCAATACTTCCCTAATGTCGAAGAACTCAATGTAGATGTGCTCATGCAGGCGTCTGACGGTGGCAGATGGGATCTACCAGATAAGAAATGGGAGAATGTTCAACCTTGGCTAGACGCACCAGTCACTCCTAACATGAGAGAGGCACTGAAGAAGGTTACTAGGAAGCTCACTGGCTTCTGGAAAACATCAGAACCGGAGCCCTTTTACATACAACACGAGACTCGTCAATCGAGCAACACCTGGAAGGTCGACCAGAAGGGCGATATGGGCACTGTGGGTCGTTCAGGTCACGTTCGTATGCTCGTTGCTAATAATTGCAGCCTACAATGAAGTCATTCTGCGATACCGGCAATGAAGGCGACCTGGAATTCCTTCGTTCGCTAGTAGTAGAGGAGTCTTTCGTCCGTAATAACTAGAAACTACCCGGCTGACGTCACGTCGAGACTCCACGCAGGAGCGCCGGAAAATTATTGTGGCTTCATTTCCTTAGTCCCACCGACGTTTATATTGGCTTCATCAAGCATCGGCGAAATGTTTCAGGCGCACGGAATGACTTGTGGAGAACCCTGACTTGCCGGGCAAGGATCCATCGCCTCGGAACACAACCGTCGCCACGCAGAATCGATGCACATCACGAACAGCGCCATATGCGAAGATCTCGCACCTGATCAGTTTCTGGGGTTCTTCCGTCGGTTATATCATCGCTAGAATGCTGTCAAATCCACCAATGTTCCGAATAGCCCTCCCACCTTATTTGGGTGATCGACAAGTCTGCGGCCTGACCATGGGACACCCTGGAGAGGAGTAACGGCTCGTTTCGGAATAGTCGCTTGACATGTACAGTCCTTCGAAACAACGGAGGTAGACTACCATTACAGATACTCCGTGAGCACGTTCTCCTCTTTTTATCTCCTTGGGTCGTATGTATGTTCGATGTTGTACTTAAACCTAATCAAAGCCTACCAAAATACCCAACCCCAAGTTCGACATTCAAATCAACTACTACACTCCTTACTTCTTACTTCTACCACCATCCTTCAACATGAAGTTCAGCGCACTCCTCATCGCCAGCACGGCATCTCTCGCCCTCGCCGTACCCACCGCTACCATCCAGAAGCGTGCGGACTACTGCGGCCAATGGGACAGCACCGTAACCGGTGACTACACCGTCTACAACAACCTCTGGGGACAAGCCGATGCCGACTCCGGCTCCCAGTGCACCGGCGTTGACGGCCTCAGCGGCAGGTCCCTCAAGTGGCACACCTCGTGGTCCTGGACTGGCGGGTACGTCCTCTATCCTTCTGCTACCAAACCCAATACTAACAAACTTCCCTTCCAGTCCCGGACACGTCAAGTCCTACGCCAACGTTGTAACAAAGATCACCCAGAAAGCCCTCTCCTCCATCAAATCCCTTCCCTCAGTCTGGAAGTGGACGTACGCGGGCAGCGATCTCGTCGCAAACGTCTCCTACGACCTCTTCACCTCTTCCAAGGTCGACGGCGACCCAGAGTACGAAATCATGATCTGGGTTGGTGCTCTCGGTGGCGCTGGTCCGATTTCCGCTACGGGAAGCCCCATTGCTACCGTCAACCTCGCTGGCAACAGCTGGAAGTTGTACAACGGCCAGAACGGCCAAATGAACGTCTTCAGCTTTGTCGCTGAGAAGCAGGTCAACAGCTTCAATGGTGATCTGATGACGTTTGTTAACGAGGTGACGAGCAAGCATGGTCTGCCTAAGACCCAGATCTTGACCAGTGTGGGAGCTGGAACTGAGCCTTTCTCGGGTAACAAGGCGAAGCTTACTGTTACCGAGTACAGCTTGAGCCAGAGCTAGATGTGGAGTCATTTTGAGTGCGAGCGAAGATTGAGTAGTTGCTGAGGGGCTACTTCACTGTATATACATTTCGTCTTTTACTCTGCACATACTTCCAAGATTACAATAAGTTCTTCAATACAGACTTTAATCCTACTCCTCCGTGCAATTGCGATCGTGATACCTGCCCAGCTACTGTTTCTCGATCCTGACGTCGAAGTCGCGGGTCGCTTCGAAGGACCGAGGTTCCTGCTCCACGTTACACAACGCAGCCACAATCAGTGTTGCCTAATCCTAGGCGCATTTCGACTGCATCATTGGGGGCCTAAGGGACAAGCTTCAACAAGCTTTAATCAAGCTCTTCGGCCAAGCAGCAGGTGGAAATGAAGGGTTCGTCTCAGTGCTGATCATAAGCTTTTTGTTGGAATTGAAACAAAAACGACCCACATATCAAAGCGATAAAGAGATGGCACCCAAAATCGCGATTATCGGTGCAGGTCCTGGAGGCTGCATGCTCGCACGTCTGCTACTCACTCAATGCGACTGCAGCACCACAATTTTCGAAGCCGAAACCTCAATCAACTACCGTTCGCAAGGCGGCACTTTGGACTTGCGCGCCAGTACAGGCCTCGCTGCAATTAGGTTGGCAGGCTTATGGGACGAGTTCAAAAAGTACGCTCGCTACGATGGCGAGAGCTTACTGGTCACCGACAAGCATCTTACAACATGGTTGAGAAGAGGCGGCCGGAAGACGGCAGACGCGAAAGGAGGTTCGGGAGATGCGCCAGAGATTGATCGTGCGGATATGAGGAAGATGCTAATGGATAGCTTACCTCATGATATTGTTCGCTGGGGCTACAAGCTCTCGCGTGTGGAAGAGTGCAGTACAGGGCTAAGGTTGGTTTTTGCGAATGGCGAGGTTTTGGATGGCTTCGACCTCATCGTAGGTTGCGATGGCGCATTCAGCAAGACACGCAATCTCTTGACGTCGGAGAAGCCATATTACTCTGGGCTAGGTGGCTGGACGATGTATATACCCGATGTCGAGACAGCAGCGCCAGACATCTACAAGCTCGTCAACAGAGGCAGCGTCTTCGTCTACTCGGACGGCAAAACTCTCGCCATACAACAGCTCTCTGATGACTCAATCTACGTTTCTTACTACGGTCAGCATCCAGAAAATTTCACCCAAACATGCGGGTTCGACGCTCAAAGCGACATTGAAGCAGCGAAAGCAGTGCTGAGGAAAGCATTTCATGACTGGCGACCTGAACTCCTCGACGCCATTGAGAAAGCGACAACAGGACTTGTGTGGAGGAACCTATATCAACTCCCCGTAGGCTTCACCTGGCCACACAGATCAGGCGTCACGCTCTTGGGGGACGCAGCGCATGTTATGACGCCGTTTGCGGGCATCGGTGTTAACACGGCTTTTAATGACGCTATGGTTCTCACCAAGCACATCGTGGCGTACAGCTCGTCTACTTCTTCAGATCGAGGTGTCAACCAGGTGGATTCTCTTGGCCAGTATATCGAGAGATATGAGATAGAAATGTTCAGGCATGCACATGCTGCGCAGCGACGCACCGAGGGAGCGAAGAATGCTATGCTGTTCACGCCTGGTGCTCCGCGGACAAGTATTGAGACGTGGGTACTGTGGCAAGCAGGGGATCAGGTGCCGGCATGGTGTCGACCATTACTTGCGGTAGTAGTATACGTAGGATTTTGGGTATACAAGCTCTTCGTGTAGAGGTTGTCTGCGCGAAGTGTGAGAGTTTTGAAATTGTTCGCCGTGTTGCTTCGGAACTGGTCGACAGCTTGTTCCGAAAGAAAACAATGCAGAGTCATGTATTCCGACCTTTGACACCGCTTCCGCTTCCAACCATCACTTATCCTAGATATACCTCGGTAGACACTATCTTTCACCGTTCTCGATCTACAAGTGCACCTTCTACATCGATCCAAGCCAACCCGCGAAGTATTGGCAAGCTTTTCTTACTCTAGAGCAAGGTTATCCGCTCCGGCTCAGATTGACCAATAGGCATAGAGCACCTAGACATGTGCGCCGGCGCCGTACTGCATCTCTACTGTAGCCCAGTCGCTACAGCAAATCAGAAAAGCTGTAATCCTGCTGATGACGAATGACTACCAGGTTGCGACCTCAACTTTGCTACATTGCGATGCTCGCCCCGCTACCATGAATCTCACCATCCCGTGTCTATGCTACAAGCATGGTAGCATGCTTGCTCCACGAGCTGTGATTGGGATATCGCATGCCATGAACTTCTGTTCCTGCAGGCATGACGCAGCAGAGTCGTGAGAATGCATGAGCACAGTTTACTTCGAGCCGGAGAGCTTAAAAATGGCTCAAACTTCTTGGGGGTACAAAAGGCCCGGAGAGCCGGTACATGAAGAATGGCAAGTTTGATCGGCGCCCCTACTTAGCAGCCGTTTGTCAATATGAAGCTTCAATACCTTTCGTTACTGCCGTTGGCATCAATCGCTAGCGCTAGCTGGTCGAAGAACCTCAACTACCGTTCGCCTTCAGAACACCACCCAGCTCTCGGTGTCTCAATTCACAAGGTGGTCAAGAGGAACGACCCAGCGAGCAGCTATGCCGCCTCTAGCTTGAACTTCACCCATGGTGTCGCTTCAGGCGACCCGTACCCCAACAGCGTCATTCTTTGGACCCGTGTCGCACCACAAACCGATAACTCGCAGTCCAACCTTACGGTCACTGGCTACGCACCGCTATTCGACCATGACAACGAGAAGTACGTCCGAGTCTCCAAAGCGCCGGTGTGCGTCGAATACAAGGTCTACGACAACAAGAACTGTTCTACAGTTGTCGATTCTGGAAAAGTGTTCACCAGCTCCGATGTAGACTTTACCGTCAAGGTCGAAGCCAAGAACTTGAAGGCGTACAGCACGTACTACTACCAGTTCAATGTCTGCGGTTCGGAGAACAAGAGTACGCTTGGACGCACAAAGACGACACCGAATGCCGACGACGATATTACGGATGTTAGTCTTGCTGTATACAGTTGTGCAAACTATCCCTTTGGTTTCTTTAATGCTTATGGAAATACTGTTCGAAAGGTACGCTGGGAGGCTGATCATGCTCCTTGATTTAAGCTAATCGTGTGGCTAGGACTCTGTTGACTATGTTGTTCATCTTGGTGATTACATCTATGAGTACAAAAATGGAGACTACGGGTGGGGTAACTCGATCGACCGCATTCCTCAGCCAGACCACGAAATTTTCACTCTTTACGACTACCGAAGGAGGCTTGCCACCTACCGAACTGACCTCGATCTGCTTGCCAGCCACGAGCAGTTCCCATGGATTCCTGTTTGGGATGATCATGAGGTTGCTGATAACACCTGGCGAGACGGCATGTCCGAACTCAACAACACTGAAGACTCCTTCCTCCGCGATGGCGGTGTATCAGTTGACCAGCGCAAGATGAATGCAGTCCGAGCCTACTTCGAATGGATGCCGATCCGTCAAGTCGACATGGACGACAACCTCCGCATCTGGCGTTCCTTCTCCATCGGAAAGCTCGTCGATCTAATGATGCTGGACACCCGCCAATATGACCGTTCCATCACTGATCTCTACTGGAACACAGACTACGTTCACGACATCTCCAACGACGCAGGTCGCTCCTTGATGGGCTCGCGACAAGAAAACTGGTTCTACCGCAGCCTCTCAGAGTCTGCCGAGCGCGGCGCAACATGGCGCATCGTGGGTTCTCAAATCGTCTTCTCGCGCGTCAATCAATCCGCCGCATATGGAGCAGATAACCCATTGAACTACGATGCATGGGATGGGTATCAATCAAACAAGAACCGTACACTTAATCACTTGTACAGCAACAACATCAACAACAACATCTTCCTTGCAGGCGACAGCCACGCATCCTGGGTCAGCGACCTCGTCTGGCTCGACGAAAAGAACTACAGCTCTGCCACAGGTGCGGGAAGCATTGGTGTCGAATTTGCTGGCTCAGCGGTCACATCTCCTTGTCCCTACGGTGCCAACATCAGCCTCGCTACCGCTAACAACTACTCCTCCATCATCCAGTCCGCCAACACTGAACTTCAGTGGCAGGACCTTTACTACCGTGGTTACTTTGAGTTACATTTCACGCACGAGGAGGTTACGGCGAACTTCTTCGGTATGCCGACTGTAGTGAGTCGCAATGGCTGGGAGATTCCTATTGCCAACTTCACGGTTAAGAGTGGGGAGAACCGACTGCAAAGACCTGTTGCAGGAGGAATTGTGGAGAGTGGAAGTCTGAAGGGAGGCAAGACGGTGCAGACTAATCTGACGATTGATACTAACAATGGGACGTGGTTTGTTAGTCACGCGGATTTGGAGGTCTTGTAGAAGGGAGACGTGAATTGAAAAAAAAAAGTTATCTGGGTAGCAGAATCGCACAATGTTTTGGTGACTTCATGGTCAAGTCCACTGAGAGTGCATGCCGCTAATGCAAGCCACCTTGTGTGTAGGTAATCATACGTTTCAGCCTTCCTCACCGCAGTACGTCAAGTATTGAATCGTTGATGCCATCCCTTGAAGTCCTTCAAGATGCTGAACCTTCGATCTAGATGAGCGATCGTGGCTTTTAGTGTGGCACATGCCTTCATTAGACTCGATGCTGGCTTCTGTATAACATGCCTCATCACCGCCTAAAGCGCGTACACCAGTCATGTCTACTCAACAATAACGTCCGTCAAGGAAACACCGAGTTCTTTCTGAATACTGTAGAAATCGTCTGCAGAACCCGCGGTGGTATTGGTTGTGGGATGTGCTGGGTAATTTTGGAGTGACTGTCTGCAAGCACCCTTGAGAAGAAGGCAAGAAGGCAAAGGAAAAAGAATAGATGCAGACCAGAACCATTACACAGCAAACCACCCGACATCATAGGAGCCGGAATTGAGATCTCTGTTTCAGCTGAGGTTGAAATCCCTCCTGTCTTACACTGGTCTTAATAGTCTGTCAGTAATAACATCATTTTCTCTACCCCTCAGAGTCATACTTTACCTTGTGCTCAGTACTCGCTGTATTGGCGGGTATTAGTTCAGGTACGTGTTCTAGAGTGCCATCTCACCTTCCTCCCAATCTCTGTGAGTTTGGAACTGAGCACACGCTTTGCGTGCCGGACTTAGTACTTACACTATTCGAAGAAGAAGAGTACATGTCTTCAACTGTGGCTGCTATCTGGCTTTCTTTCTTGCTTGCTGGGTATACAAGTCGTACTTAGTTTGGCAAGCCATTACAATTGTCCCGCGCGACATCCGAAAGATGCGCATGACTGAGAAATTGCTTGATCGGATGGCTCGGCTTATTCGCCCAGCATTCTCAAGCCTGAGTTTCCGCAGTTCATGTCATGCGCATATGAAAAGATACTCTCAAATGAGAAATATCGCAAACACAAAAGAACCCCAAGCCTGAGGTGCGCTCGGTGTACCACACAACAGGCACATGCACATAATTTGTTCGCCGAAGTGTTTTGACTTTTGAGGGCGCAAATGCTTAGAACTAACAAACAGTGTAGCCTGGGCAGTCAAACCGTCTTGTTGCTAACGTCCCGGTGCCCGGCTTGACGATTCGGTAGCGTGCGGGAAAACGAGTGAGAAAGGCGGAGAAGAAGCCGCCACCAGGAGATCTTGGCAGGCGCCGCCCAATTGATGATGTCATTTCATCTTGGAACCAACGTGCCTTCTTCATCTCAACATTACGAAGAAAGTCTAACAGGTCACAAAGTGCATTCAATAGTGTCGCAAACTTCGATTGTAAGCAGAGTTTGGTGCTTGACCCTGAGCAGATCAGGAGGTGAGCGGCATTCCTCCAGGGTTCCCACGTCACTGCAGCCAAGAGAAACCCAAGAAAGTTCACTAATTCTCTCCGCTGCGGGCAGCAATATCAACATCAATCGAGACCCCGGATCTATTTCAACGTTCTGAGGAAACGATAGCGGCTTACAAGTTACCTTGGGCCCGCATCGAGGGCGACATGAGATAGCGCCTTGGGCACGTCGTCCCTTTGTGTGACGCACAGCCACGCGGGTATGTGCATCATGGCCCAAAAAGGAAGTCTTGGTGAAGGGTTAAGCCTGATCGAGACCTGGGATAAGACTACGGATCTTGCTCTACCCGCACCAAGATAGCTAGGCGATATCTTGGGGGCGATCATAGGCTTGATCGATGCAAGCTCGCCTTACAAAAGCAAGGGATATTCCGTTACCAAGACAGTGGACGGCGGATTTTACGGCACGATTGAGCGTTGTAGTCATTGGACGCGCATACTAGGTTTTCATGGACCTTCACTCTCGTTGGTCGGATTAGCATAGCTGGTAGCTTCCACATCGGGCCTCGCTGCTTCTGTCTAGGCATATTGTCAGCAAATAGAGAATACCAAGGCCGCTACCTATGCTGTCAGTCACGCTTTCCGTATTCTCTGAGAGCTCGGCCATTGCGGTAATTATCTCAAATACATGCTTTAGACTTGGCAAAACCTACAGTGAGGACCTCCCCAAGGCACCAACATGCATCTCCAAGAGTTTACCACCGAGTGAGGGGTACTATGTGTCGCTCACCAATGTCATCGGGTCATGTCAAAGGGGAAATGAAGCTGAGCTTTGGGTGAGGAGTGGAGAGCCGCAAGTGTATAAAGGACCGCACACAATGGCTTCGAGTATTTTCTATCAGCAACTCGCATCTTCCTCACTTCATCCAAACCTACCCTACAACTTCTCGTACTCAAACACCAAACACCATCCACAATGCATTTCACCACTCCCGCCCTTCTCGCTCTCATCTCAACCCCCCTTGCCTTTGCCGCCCCCTCAGGCGGTAAGCGCGACTACAAGACCGACTGCAAGAAAGACTGGGACGCGAAATGGAACTCGCACGACAACTCCTGGAAGAAGAATGAGAAGCTCTTCTACTTCGACGCCGAGTATGTCGTCAAGGCCACCCCAGACCAAGTCATCGCCTCCACCGGCGCCCCTGCACCCGGTCAGCCCGGCGCCAAGGGCCTCTTCAAATACGGCATCAACATTGCTGAGAACACCATCTGCTACAACATCACTCTCAGCGGCGTGACCGGAGAGTACGCGTCCCCTGCGCTTACTGCGACACATATCCACGAAGCTGCTAAGGGCAAGGCTGGACCACCAAGACTTGTAAGTTACTTCCTTTTCCTCCTCACACACCTCAACAATTGATACCATTACTAACACATTCTCGTTCAGGCCTTCCCCAACCCCGCTGGCCCAGATGCGCGCCGTACTTCCGTTGGCTGCCTGAAGGGACCCTTCAAGGTTGGTGTCGTGAACGCGGCCACTGGAAAGGATCAGGCCGACGGCTTCCACGTGAAGCAGATTGTAGCGAACCCCAAGGGTTTCTTCACCGATTCCCACACTGCGCAGTTTTCGTCTGGTGCTGTCAGGGGTCAGCTTGGGTACTAGTGCTTATTGCGAAGCATTGGTAGTGAGAGGGAGTAATTGTTGTGACGTGTAAGACTTAATACGTTGATAGTGTGTAATTTATAAGGAATGAACATTTCTCTTGCGCAAAATTCACATAACGTAGCTCTCTCGATGGTGATTGCACCGTCGGTATTCTGCCTCCTCACATTCTAGCACTGGTGATCACTCATCCTACGTCACCAAGGAAACCGAATTGGAGCCACAATTACGACCTTACGAGCTGGCTGGGAGAGTTGATGAGGACCAATTTTTTAGACTTGGAGCAAGTTGAGATCGTGTGTTCCCCTGAATTTGGAGAAGAGGTGGAATTTGTACAGAGTTTCGAGCAGTTCAGGGTAATTCAGAAACTCAAGGCTGTTGGGGCGACAGTCGTGGTAAGGACGGGGTAGCCTCATACTGCATGACAGCGGTAAATCGCCACTTGGAGTTGGATGTGATCATCGTTAAGATGGGTACTGAAAGATGGTCTGAATTTGTTCAAAAAAATCTGGACAAGGGCTTTCCATCATGTTAAACAGCATGTACTTCCCAAGGGGGATTGTGCTAGGCATTAGACAAACCTAAGAAAGCGAGCTCGTTCGTACAGAATCTCGTGCTTGTGTTAGTATGTACGCAATCCTGATTCTTGTCGACAATTTTCGACCTGGGATGGACATTAATCATAGGTGCGGAGATGGTGGATATGCGATACCGTGCCGTCCGTAGATGAGGACGTCGATGTGGCGGTGTCGCGATGTTGTTAGCAGCTGCGGCGCAAGGCGATCGATCCGTTTCAGGTTGCCTCGTCAAGTCGTATCCGCAAGGCACCAGTATTGATTATCTCACCCTCAGCTGCGTATTCCTGCCTCGCGCATTCTTCCATCTCTTTCCACTTGCACCAACACACATCAAATCATATCGACTCATTGCGCGATCCTGTATCACGCGCGTGCGCACGATTCCACTGTACGAGCGGGCAAACGACGCGGCACCCTTCGGACTCATCCTCTGACCGATCGAGACATCACGCAATTGGACGTCGTCGTATGCGAAGGCAGGACTATTATTTCAGCATCGTGCAGCACCCGTAGACCAACGCGGTTTCGTTGTGCGAGGGAAGCCGGACAGCGCCCCTAGCCTGCTGTTCTTCCTGGGACGGTTTCCGCTAGCGCGTATTGCATACCCGATTGAACGGTACCCCACACGTTACTAGGAGCATCATCATGGCATTCACGTTGATAAAGGCGAACGAGCTGTCGCAATGGCGTACAGGGCTTACAGATCACACGGTCTCTGGCTGGATGACCCTACTCGCACTATTACTCCCCCTGCTGTTCTTTGTCGTCGTAAGGAAGTACCGCAAGATGCAATACCAAAACAAGCAGCCGTTTCCATTCTTGGAACTACCACAAGAGCTCAGGGACATGGTGTATGAATATTTCCTTGATGATCCTGCGTACCCGCCACCAGCACACAACGAATTCCAGCGCTCGAAGCTGGACTGGATGAGACCAGCACGCTGGGCATCTACATCGACGTCTTTGGGTACACGACACGAGAGTAAACGGATATTCCTAGCAAACAAGCAAGTTTACGGAGAATACATGGACATGATCTGCAGACGCAAGACCTTCCACCTCAGTGTCACCCCGCAGACGTATAGGCCTACCACCACCTCCTCTCCATCTCCATTTTCCTCCACAAATTACACCCCAGTATGGGACGTCTCCCCGACCACGCTATCAAAAGTACAAACCTGCTCCCTCAAACTCATCACAACATCCTCCATGCTCGGCGTCACAGACCCCCGCTCCATGACCTCCTGTAAGTAATGTCCCTGTTCGAACTGAATGTGAGACATGTACTAACTTTATACGCTAACTTTTAGCATCCTGGACACTTGGCCGCCGCATGCGCGAACAACTCAAACACATGTCCTCTGTCAAAACCTTCACTCTCGATGCCAAGGCCCTCGGTGATCCTCTCTGGAATCCTCTCTGGATCTGGTATCACGCTTCCCAGTCGCTCAAGCTACTCGGCACGGAGTTCTCAGACACCGTACCGCGGGGTCCACAGCTCACGCAGATTACTTTTAGCCTGGATACGTGGAGTCCAGGGGAGAATTACTTGAAGAGGGATGAGAAGGAAGGTGGGCAGTGGATGTGGTATTGTATGAAGAACCATCTTGTGGTGGCTGATATGGGAGCGGAGATGACTGTTAGGGAGTTTTGTGGGAAATTGTACCAAGAGTGTAGCATCTGTAGAGTAGATGACGAGGAGGATGGGACAGTGATTTGAAGACGATGTATTGACGAGAAGCTGATTTGGGGGTTGAAACATATTGCGGAGCTGTTCCCCTAGAGGTTTGGTGGGGAATAGGACTCCTCCTTGATTGTACTATTATCTCTAGCTTCTGTTTGTAGCATCCTTTGCCTGCGTATGGTATGCGCTCGTTCCTATTCCTAATACTATCCTCATACTATCCTCACACCAACTTTCCGAGAGCATCTCCCATCCTTATTTCTTCTCCTCAAGCATCTCCTTTGCGGGTATTGTCGCAAAACGGCTCATGACCTCGATGTTCTTCTCCTTGCTCATCTTCTCGTCCGTCTTACTTATCTCAGCCAGAATCTTGAAGTAATCAATGTAGAACGCAGGCGTAAACGTGTTGAAGAACTTGGCTTCTTCGTTTGTAGGATTCGAGAATGTATGGGGTGCGCGAATAGGTACAGTAACGTAGTCTCCGACGTGGGCATCGTGTTGGGCCCCATCGGGGGCGTGGAACTGCATTGAGCGTTAATAGTCTAATCTGGTAGAGAAGGATAGCATGGGTGAGAAGGAAGAGACGTACCCGCACCATTCCCTGTGTGACAAGGAAAGTCTCGTCGTGCATTTCGTGCCAGTGTGCTGGTGGCCCCGCCGTGTTGGGGGGTAGCGTGAACTCTGCGGAACCTATGCGGTTGTCTGTTCGTGATCCGTCTTCCATGATTCTGCAGGTAATGTGGCCTAGTTTGAGTATCTCCCCCGACTTAGCAGAAACGAAGTTTATGGGGCGGCGTGGCATCTTCATGCTTGCCATTGCTTGTCGGGCTTCGTCGTCCATGGCGGGCTGGGGTTTTGTAGCGTAAAGTGGTAAGTTTGGGGTTGCTTGTTTTCTTTGCTAGTTTATTTGAAAAGTGTAATTTGAAGTGGCTAACCTGAGAGACTCTACTGCAGATATATAAATTAATGTGGTGGATATGAAGGCGTAAGTATAAGCGCTGGACTTCACTAATGCGGAGAGCCGGCGGAAGCACAAGGGCTTTCAAGTTGCTCGGAAGTCCGCGACATTGGATGAGTGCGGGGAAGCAGGCTAAGACTACAACAAGACAGCAAATATGCATAAGGTGGATTTTAATACGTAAGTGTATAAGACGACGTTGTATCCTCTGAATCTTGATGGAATGTTGCTGCCGTCGGAAGTGAATGCCCCGCGCCTAGCTCAGGGTTGACGCGGGGACATTCCCGTCTCAACGGGCCCGGGCCTTCTCCACGTTCGGCAAGCGTCCGTCCTGCACGCCCTTCAACTCAACTGCAGCGTACCTGCGGTGGCTACTTACCACATGTGAACAGCGGCGCTAGTCGTTACGCGTCTCATCGTTGCCTGGTATCCAGCGTATTCATCAAGACTAACACTTCCGCACTTACCACCAAACACGAGCCAGCTCATCACAACCATCAGCGTCTTTGATCCTTTACAACTACCTTTAACATGGCGAAAAAAATGTTCACCGTCCTTGAAAACAATCCAGAGGTCATGAATTACCTGGCTCAAAACCTTGGTCTCAATACGAATGCGCTCTCTTTCTACGATGTCTACTCACTAACTGACCCCGACATGTTGGCCTTCATTCCGCGACCTGCCATAGCACTACTCGTCATCATACCTCTGACGCCTACGTGGGATGAGGCGCGAACGGTAGAAGACAAAGACAAGTCTGAGTATGAGGGCAAGGGTGACGCAGAACCCGTCATATGGTTCAAGCAGACCATTGGAAACGCGTGTGGTAGCATAGGTTTGGTGCACTGTCTACTCAACAGCGAAGCTGCACAGCACATCCAACCATCCTCAACGCTCGACAAGATTCGCAACGATGCGCTACCAAAACCCATCTGGGAGCGAGCCAAGGTGCTTGAAGACTCCGACGCGTTTGAGAAGGCTCACGCAGACGCAGCGAAGCTTGGAGATACAGAAGCACCTGTAGCAATAGAGGAATATCATCTTGGCCAGCACTTCGTGGCGTTTGTCAAAGCAAAAGACGGCCACTTGTGGGAACTTGAAGGTGGTCGCATGGGTCCGCTTGATCGAGGTGTGTTGAAAGAGGACGAGGATGTGCTTAGTCCTGCCGCGTTGGAAAAGGGTATTGGGCGTTTGATGAGAATTGAGTCTGAGAGAGGTGGCGACCTAAGGTTCTCTGCAATCGCGTTGGCTCCGACAATGAACTAAAGAGTGTCACACCTGCCGACGCGCGGTTGATGCTATGCATATAGGTTTCTGTTCGCATCACATCAGGACTCTTCGCAGACAGATCTGTCGGGCTGACTTATTCATAGATCTTAGGCAAAGATGTATCTTATTTCCTTGTCTTCTCGACATTCAGTCTATCCAAGAATCTACTAGCACTTAATATTCATACCCCGCTTCGCTCATAAACGGGCTCTTTCCACGTATGCTCTTCCCAAATCTCAACAGTATCAAAGGAATGCAACTCAGCGCTAAGGCAATAAAGCCCAACAGACTACTCGCCCAATTAAAGCCCAGCGTACGGTACATACTCTGTGTAGCAAGTGGTAAAAAAGCTGACATGAAGTTCTCAAGAAACGCAATGCCTGCAATAGCACTAGCAGCATACTTTGCGTACGCATCAACCACATACGTCGTCACCCCAGCGGTGCTGCAGAACATGCCGAAGCCAACGAAAGCGAGCGATATACTAGGTACAACCCACGGGATAGAAGCGTAAGACGTCCAGGCGAAAAAGAACAGTCCACCACTCAGGCCGATGAACGAAGCTGGAATACTGAGATAAAGCCGTGCTTCCGGGATCGGTTTTCCTGGAGTATCGGTGTTACGTCTCGCGGAAGCGAAGTAGATGCGATCTTGTACTAGAGATGCGACAAGGCCGATAAGCTCCCCGATGACGACTGCGGATTGCACAAGACCCGTGCCGAAGAAAGACCAATCGTACAACTCCGAGAAAACTTGTACGATGGATTGCGTGAACATGAATGCCGTGCCGATGCAGAAAGCGCTCCACATCCCAAAGGAAAGGACTACGCCTTCGGTGCAAAGCATGCGTGTGGGTCGTACAAGCGTCTCTTTAAGGACCTCGCCGAAGCTCGTATGCTCTTTTTCGGCCTGGGCGTATACCTCTTTCCCGGTCTCCGCGCGAAGACGACGTGCACGCTGAGTGAGGATGACATCGGGTCGAACCTCAGGGAGGAGGAAGAACAATACCGGTATAAGGGCGCTGTAGAAGATGATCTGACTAAGGAAGATCCTATATTCGCATTAGCTAGAGTTTCGAGCGAAAACATGGAACGTGACTTACCATCGCCAGGTCGTATACTGCACAACCAAGCTACCAAACACAGGCCCCATACTAAGTCCCGCAAGCAGTGCAAAGATGTAAAGTGAAGTACCGAAGCTCTTCGCTCTGCCATCTCTCCATATATCGCTCACAATACCTGACGTTATATTCGCAAGCACACCCGAGCACGACCCCGTAATGATTCTCGTTACAATCAATGTCGCGAAGTTCTTGGCTAGCGCTTGTGGAATGATGAAGATGATTAACACCGCGTAGATGGCCAGATAACTCCATCGTACCCCAAAGTTCTCCATCAAAGGTAGTCCTAGCAGTGGTGCCGCGGCGCCTCCCAAGTTCCAACTTAACACCGGCCAGTACGAGTGTGGAAATGCTTCGTCGCTAATGTTGAAGCTGGCGTTGATTTGTTCGGCGGCGGAGGTGAGCATCGTCCCTGAGACTTGCACGACGAACGTCATGGTACAGGCTAGAAGCGTGGTACGCCATTTCTTCGAGGAAGAGAAGTTGAAGGGATTTGAGGGATCGGTTGGTGAGGTCCAAGTGATGAACGTATGATCTGGATTTAAAGCAGGCTGTGATGGATGTGCTCCTGCGGCATCTGGACCCAATGAATGGTCTCGCTTTTCATCGACTGTCTGCGAGCTTAGACTTGTCGAAGACGTCGAAGTCGATGTTGGAGAAGCCATGGCGATGCACGGTAGGCCAAGGCGAAGATGCAGCTAGCGTTGCCGGTCCGGCTTATACGTTGGGTCGTTGGAGGCAAAGATGGCGACTAAGCAACAGTCACCCGATTGCTTACACACACCTTCACACTCTTCGCTCTAGTTACAACGTTCTCCTGTTGTAGTCTGGGTGCGACTCAAATGACTAGAAGATGGAACGATGCAGCTATCCGCAGCGCACGTGTCGAATACGGTGAAACTGGCTTCACCGTCACAATACACCAAGAATTAGCAACCCTTTAGTGAAGGCTTCTTGAGCGACAAGCTTCTGACAAGCACCAAGCCTAGAAATCGTCGCAGGTAGTAGCTGGGGTGGTTGAGTGGAGATGGAGTCGACAGAAGCTCGCCCCATTTTTGCTCGGCAGCCACCATGAGGTGCAACAAAACCTGACTCTCTGACATCACGGTTCATAAGGTACCTGACTAAAAACTGGAGGTTGCCAGGCGGCGGTGCCAACTATAACGTAAGAAAAAGTGGAAGCGAGTTAGCGTTGGCTTGGCGGGCATTTCGGTCTACTTGGTGGGGCTGGAGGGTGTAGGAATGAATGTGTAGTGCTGGAGATGAAGAATAGTGTAGGTCGAGGCCACTTTCTTGACTATGATGGAGTTGTTGACGATAGAAATGTGATGGGAAGGAACCTGTGATGAATATGTTTTGCCGGAGAACGCCACAGCCGAAGATTCTCACGCTAAACCCCATCTCGCTCGTCCCGTCTCTCCAGGCTGTCAGCATTCTTCTACTACCTCATACCCCTAGATTCAAATCTTTTTTGATAGCCTACACATAATCCTCCCTTGTCCCCTTCTCCGCACTGCGATAAATCGCCTCGATCATCTTATGCCTAACAACAGCATCCTCCCACGTAGTAACATTTCCTTTCCCCTCTCCAGCCCATGCATCCCAAGCCCTCCCCACATTGAACGATGTATCCTCAGCCTTCTCCACTTCGATTTCCTTGAGTTCTTCCTGACCTAGCGCGATCTTAACAGTAGGCTGGAACATCTGCACATGTCCACCCATCTTTGGTCCTTCCAACACAAGTGTACCCTCCGACCCAATAATCTCCCAGTAGAAATCTCGTCCACTACGCGATAAACCTGGGGCATAACTTACATCGACGTTCCCACCCCCGTTGACAAGTTTCGCGGTCATTGAAACAAAGTCGTGGGAAGTCTTGCTCTTCTTCTCACCCTGGGGTTGGTAGGTCGTCTCGTCGACCAACTCAATTTCTGGGTAATGATTTGATAGCACCGCGGAGATGGAGCGGAGTTCACTGGAGAAGACGTAGCAGAGGGCGTCGACAGCGTGACCGAAGGGAATGGTAAGGATGTTTGCGCCCGCTTCGACTGGGAGCATGTATAGATAGGAGGGGAAGATTGAGCCACCGAATATCATACCCTATTGTTGTTTTTTGCATTAGCAAGGTCATTCACGCCATCCTATTTCCTTTAATTCGTTCGAATTTGAAGGGAAAGATTGATAGGAAACTTACATGACCGAACATCGTCGTCCCTAGGATCTTTCCCAGCTTCCCCGACTCAACAATCTCCTTTGCTTTCAAAATCGATGGATTTTGACGGGCTTGCAAGCCCACCATGGTTCTAACGCCCTTCTGCTTAGCCAAGGCCGTCAATTCCTCTGCTTCTTTCAGGTTCCGGGCTAAGGGCCATTCGGAGAAAACGTCTTTCCCTGCTTCGAGAGCGGGACGGATGAGTTCGTAGTGTAGGGGCACATTGACGCTGACGGCTATGATGTCTACGTTGGGATCTTGAGCAACTGAAGTAGGGGAGTCGTGGGTGGAGACGGAGTCTAGAGAGTACCGTTTGGCGGATGCTTTTGCTGAGTCGAGAGAGCTGTTTTGGAGGGCGGTGATGGTGTAGGGGGGGGTACGTTGGAGGTGGGGGAGATGAGAGCGAGACGCCCAGGATCTAGACATCTAGGTTAGTTGACACATCACGCGATATAGCTTCTAGTTCATTCGCACCCTTTGGCAGAAAGGCCGATGAGCCCGACTCGTTTCTGTGAGCTGGTCATGATGATTCAGTAAGCAAGCGATTTCTATCACTTCTCTCAATGGGACAATTGGATACTCGAACAAAGTTAATCAAGGTAAACAGAGGGCATTGGTTCATTCTATACGTCTACCATCGGATTAACCTCTCACTCCGCTTGCTCCGCAGCCTTGCAGCTAAAGCGGGTACAGCCGACATAGTGTCTCATAAATGACTGCTGTTGTATGGATGACGTAACTCGACCCCCGCATTTCGTGCGGATACACCAACTTTCTACACTTGCAAGGCAAAACACTCGTTCTGTGTAAGCTCGCAGGTTCAGACAGCTTCTGAATCTGATTCTTTAAATGCGACTTGGACGGTATCTCTCAGTTATCATACAACCCTTAGTTATCGTGCTGCTGCTGCTGCTGCTGGTGATGGTCGGAGTGGTGGGTGGACAAGACGTTTCGCACGGCAAGATAAAGGCCATAAATACAGAATAGAACAGCGCATTGGTCTCCCTGCTTGATTTATGAAGAATCTAGCGAGACAATGTAGCACTATGCGTCAATCTTGGAATAACCTAGTTCCAACTCGTTTACCCTACCCTACACCTTAGAGCTCACTCAGAGCCCTGTTGTATCTCACTTTCATATCATATCCTCCATAGCGCTGCTCATTTACAACGGGTAATGAGCCTGACACGCATCTTCATCTTCCTCCTCATCACCTTCGTCCATCTCCTCATCCCACTCATCAGATTGACATCCATACACATGTATCTGCGCGTTCTCGTACTCTTCATCCGCGAGACGCCTATGCTCCCCACCTCTCGTATATGCCTCAGTAACAAAGTACGGTCGTGAAGTTTCTAACCCAAGGGAAGGTTCAGAGCCCACAGCAAGACGACCCAACGCCGCCGCGCCCGTCGCAGTCATACCACCTGGAGTGAATGGTTTCGCGAAGGGGGAGAGCGTGGTAGCCGAAGCCGTCGCAGTTGTAGTTGCAAGACCATACGGATTCGTAATCGCCCGGAAGTTACCTGTGTTGCCAAGTGTACCCGCCATCTCTTGCCCCGTAAACGGCATCCCTATCTCGTCCTGCACCAATTTCTTTGTGGTCCATCCGTTGGCTCGAGATAAATCCGTGTAGTGCTTCTCGTTCTGGCATTGCTCGCAGAGGTAGGTTCCGTGCCTGGCTTGCAGCTTGCCCCTGGTGCTCAGGCAGTCTTTGTGGTACCAGCGCACTTTGCAATCCTTGTTTACACATTGTGTGATCAAGACTTCGTTGGTACGGGCGGGTTTGCGGCAAGAACAAATTAGGTCGCTTTTCGAGGGGGTGTGTTGGTAGTGGGCTTCGAAAGCTGCTTGAGCGACACCGAATGGGGGTGAGTTGTCGGTAGCTGGGTCGCGTTTACGGTAGACAGGTACGTGCGATGGCTGCGCTTTCTCAATGGGCTTTGACGGCGGACTTGATGTCTTCTTCTTCGGCGACAGTGTTCTATTTTTCGGCGATACCGACTTTGACCTGGCCTTCCCCTTGTTCTTGACGGGCGTGTACTCCGCGTCTGGCGCGTCTGAATCATCAATTTCTTTCGCGATGTCAGAGACAGCGTCACTCAAATCCGATTCTCCGTAATGCACGTTCTTAGTCTTGACCGCGCGTTTGGGTGTTACTGGTCTCAGGTGGTTTACTGGCGTGAAAAAGTTACGGATATCGGAGTTGCGGGTATTGGTGTCCTTCGCTTTTGACATGTTTTCTCGCCTGATCCGGTGATTGGTGAAGAAACGACGGACAGCGTTAGTATCTATTTCGCGGCCAAATCTGTGAGTACTACTGCCAAATCTGTGAGTACTACTGCCAAAATCAGGAACACTCTCTTTCAGGAGAGTTTGTCGTGCGGATGTCGGGTCTCGATAGACGAAAGTGCTGGTTCTTGATGTTTCAGGGGTTGGCGGCCGCGAGTTGTTCAGAGGGACAGGGTAGTGAGAATAGCTACTAGACGATAGTTGGGAGTGAATACTGTCGACTCTGGTCGGACCGGATGGTGCGGTGAATGAGCGTGAAAGGCGCTGTGAACGAGATGATCCTTTGCCACCGACTGTATCCCCAACGAGGAAGAGGTTGTCCTCGGCCGTCCAAGAGCACTCCTGAACGTTCGTCTTGGTGGATGTATAGTCACGGGACTTTGCGTATGAAATCCCATCCGCGACGCCATCGAGATGTAGCGAGCCAGCAGTTGAAGAAACCAGTCCCTCAGAGCTCGAATCATCTACAAACTCGCCGCCCTCCCTCAGGTCGTAGAGTTCGCTTTTAGAAGATGGACGCTGGATAGGCTGAACGGAGTAATAGTGATTTCCAGCTCCACGAGGATAACCTACAGACCGATCGATGATGAATTGCGCCTCCGCCTGTCTGTTCATAAGTTCTTCTAGACAATTTAGGCAGTAGGTGCGTGTCTGCTTGGGCACCAGCTTTTTGACCTGCTGAGTCCACAACGGATCGTTCATCCTCGGTCCGTTGCGGCGAAAGGCGAAGATTCTATCGGAAGCCACACGCACGTCTGAAGCTGGTTTAACAGTTCCCCAATCGAGGAGCGGTTCGAGCGTAATTGCAAGAGAGCTTTCGAGTCTTTCAGCCGCCTTCGATCCTGCTCCTGGGCAGGAAAGATTGCTGCAGTATTTCTCAGAGTCATCATGAACGACGAAGATGAGATCGCCTTTGGTTTGGTATATTTTCCCGGATCCTCTACCCTCGAGCGCATGTGTGACATGCCTTATGTGCTCGGCCAGATCCTGATCATCTGTCCAGCGGTGTGCCTGGGTGACGTTTGAAGGCCCTGGAGACTCATGGTCTAGCTCGTTGACACCGGTACTTTTCCGCCAGAAAAGTGCTTGCAGCTTGAGAAATTGCTCGTATCCACCGTGGAGAACAGGGAGCTCAATACCCCAGTTTTGGAGGTGTAAGTAGAAAGCTTGGCCAGTTACCTCGCCAACTTTGGGAAACAGGAAATGGGCGCTCCAAAGATCATCCTGGCATGTGTAGAAGCCTTCCGAGGGTTTGTTGGGAGAAAGCTCGCCCGGCGAAGCCATGTTGCGCGACGAAAAACTATGCTATTAGCACAATCTGGATTATCCACAGAATGAGAACATGGATCAATATCGTGGTGGCCCTGAGTAGAAAGAAGGAGGACGTGGTGTAGACGGCTCTCGTACGCACGGCACGGCAGTAGTGCCAAGGCCTGACAAAGTCCACCCGTAGCAGAACTGGGAGTGACGGCAGAAGCTCGTACCAAGCTTTTGCAGTAATTTTCGAAGACAATCACATGGTCTGAGTGGGCGTTCAGCATCGAGAAACTGGTAGCGAGGTCCAGAGTGAACATCCATGGAACGCGTATGGAGCATGTGGAATGGGTCCCTGGAGCGACCACTCACAGTGGATACAAACACCGTAAGATGAGGGTGAAGAGAGAAAACCCCCATTTGGAATTCACGCGCCGTATCTAATTTGCTCTCATACCTACAAGAGTTGCTCAGAATATATGGCCTACAACGATGCGGTAAGCTTATGTCATCACCGAGTATTCTCTGGCGGTATTGAGCTCGACGGATAGCCAAAGGAAGCATAGACGGGAAACCACAAGTCTGCTCATGGGGTATATTCGCAGAGGATCCCGAGGGTGTGGTCGTGGACCATAATGAGAGATTGCTAAACACAAGGCCAGGATCCGTCGAGAACACGATCAAACGCGGTCACATGGTATGACCCAAAAAGTTGGCAGAGTCGTTGGTAGTTGTCAGCGCAGAAGAGCAAGGTACTTATATGTCGGAGATAGCACTGTAGTTAGTGACAGACGTACGCCTGAGTCTCACTTGATCCTCCACGTCTGCGTAAGTGAGATGATCATTCCGTGAAATCAGCGTCTTCTTCGAGCACGATATCCGCGCCAATACCATTTGCGTTGTTGGTACGCGTTTTAGAGAATGACGTTAATCTCGTTGCCGCTTACATAACCCTCTATAGTCTCTTTCAGAATCGCACCAAGGTTCTTGATCGACCTTGTCGAAAACCAGGCTAAATGAGGACTCAACGTGATATTGAGGTCCTTTATATCTTCCTCCAGCAGCGGCGTGTCTTCGGGTCCGCCGATAGGTTCCACCTGATAGACGTCCGTGGCATAGCCGGCTATGCGCCTTTCCTTCAAAGCTTGCACTACCGCTGCCTCGTGCACTATGCCGCCTCTCGCAATGTTGATCAACACGGCATAGGGGTGCATCTTCTCGAATTCCGCGGTGGAGATGAGGTTGAGAGTCTCGGCGTTTCGCGGCAGAGACAGAACAAGGACGGTGGAGTTACGCAGCACATCGTCAAATGGCATGCGGTCGTCGGAAGGATCTGGAGCTGGTAGTCCGCTGTCGACGGGAGGCGTCGCTGGTGTCTTTCGACTGGCGATAAGCACGCGCATGCCCAATGCTTGCCCTAGCGCAGCGACTCGCTTCCCTAACACTCTTCGTCAGCTCAGGATCTCGCATCCCAAATAGGCTATAAAAACCTACCAATACCCCCATATCCGATCACGCCCATGACCTCATCCTTGCAGGTTATCGGAGGCATGCCATCCGGCAGGCGCATATACTGCTTCACGCTACCCTGGGCCTTCCACTCGCTAGGCTGCGCACGAGTAACGCGGTCCAGCAACACGGTGCGCCGTCTGGCAGCAAAGTACAGGCCTATGGCATGTTCCGAAACAGCATCGATATTGGCCCCTGGGCAGTTTGTAACGCGAATATTGCGGGCCCGGCAGGCATCGAGGTCCACAGGGTCTGTTCCGGTCGCGGAGATGGCAATGTAGCGGAGGTTTGGAGTAATACTGGGGCGCAATGTTTCGGCATCAAGCTTGATCGTCGTGGTTATGATTATCGTGGCGTTGTGGATGCGGGAGTGGAGCTCTTCACGCGTCGACGTCGTCGGGTATGCTGTCAGGTTGTGGGTAGTGGTGGCGGGGAAGTTGAAGCCTTGCAGTGGAAGGGGCTGCTGATGCTCCTCAAGAGCGACAATCTCGTGATGCATGGCGGCAACGTTATACAGCTTTCAATCCAAGGCTATCCAACATGACCTATCTCCATTTTATAGAGTAGAAAAGACGCCTCTAGACGACAGGTCTGGTACCGCTATTGCCGCATTCGACATCGTAGGGCGCGCTTTCCCACCGGGAGGAACTAAGGGCAGGAGCGAAGGAACAACTCTTGGTAGTAGTAACAAACATCGACTCCACTCTTCTGTCTTGATATCTCCGCCCCCATCTGCCCCTATCTATACGCTCCGCAAACCCATCCCATGCGTTTTCAGCGCGTTATGCACACGCGACCAGTCTCCCGGACCGTATCCACGAATACGGATCCTATGCCGAGGTGGACGCGGGCGACGCACGCCAGACGCCCTCGGCGACTCCCATTGGTTGCGCAAAACTGCAATTGTCAAGTTCATGCCCAAACTTCACCCTCACCCCACACGTTCACCAGCGATTGCCCTGCAAACTTTGCGCAACCGACTGAGGCTCAGCGACGTAACAGGCTCCAGGGGCCTCCTCAGAGCCCTCCCATCACCGGAATTTCATCGGCAGACAGCGGCACAGCTTCTGGCCCACTTCTAGAAAAAAACCTCAACACCTAAGCGACGGAACGCGGATGCATTAGACCATAGTTCCCACATGATCGGTGATTTTCTCGGCGCAGTAAAACAGCCCTATCCGGTCACCTAGCATCAGCAATTGGCTGCCAAGCTCGGCGTCTGTTGCCATCTGAAATTCGGGTGGGTAGTCTAAGGGCGACTTGCCTCCAAGCTGGCTAGCGGGCCTGGACCATGCGCCGATTGACGTCCCTCTGCAGCCCTTCAAAGCCTGCGCTGATCCGCCTTGGTGACATTTCCCAGAGTTTTGCATTGCGACAATTATCACAGTCACTTTCTACCCCCGGACCCCAGACCACGGACGATAGCGACACGCCCCTCATGTCCGACTACAGGTACGGCACGCAGTCAGATGCGTATGCCGCTGAGCATGACCACCCCGTTCTTCGCAACGGCGTGTCTGACAAAGAGACCAAGTTGCGCAACACCTACTCTGGATCTGGAGATGATGTCGCTCCCGCCGATGCCGATAACCTCCTGGCTGCCATGGGCTACAAGTCCGAGTTGATTCGGTCAAGATCTACTCTCCAGGTCGCCTTCATGTCCTTCGTCCTCGCTTCTGTTCCCTATGGTTTGGCAACAACCCTCTACTACCCAGTCGTTGGTGGAGGTCCTACCAACATCATCTGGGGATGGCTCGCTGTATCCCTCATCATTCTCGCAGTCGCCGCATCTCTCGGTGAGATCACCAGTGTCTACCCGACTTCCGGTGGTGTCTACTATCAAACCTTCATGATCACGCCGCCCGCCTATAGGAAAATCGCCTCGTGGATCTGTGGATGGTGTTTCGTAGTTGGCAACATTACCATTACTCTCTCCGTCAACTTTGCTACCGCGCTCTTCCTTGTGGCATGCGTCAATGTCTACGAAAGCGAACCTGGTGTTGGTATCATGGAAGGATCAGCTTACCAGGTCTTCCTCATCTTCCTTGGCATCACACTTCTTTGCAACGCTGTGTCTGCCTTTGGAAACAAGTACCTACCATGGTTGGATGTGAGATTCCCCCCAAGCGACTACTGGATGTGTTACTTACGGACAACTAGACTTTTGCCATCTTCTGGACCTTTGCTGGTGTGATTGCCATTATCGTGTGCATCCTTGCCATTGCGAAGAATGGACGCCACAGCGCCGAATACGTCTTTACTGAATTCGACCCCTCCAACTCCGGATGGATTCCAGGATGGTCTTTCATGGTCGGACTACTGCACGCAGCCTACGCGACTTCATCGACCGGAATGATCATCTCGTGAGCCTCCCCTACTCTGCCCAAGCAACTTGCAGCAGATATCCCTTGCCCAATGCAGTTTCCCAAGCGACACTCCCATGCGACATTTCCTATGCGACCTTCCCAAGCAACCCACACACTCCATCGCGACATTTGACGTGTCTACATGCGGTAATGTCAGATGATAATTGTCCAAACGCTAACAGTTTGCAGTATGTGCGAAGAGGTCCGTGAACCTGCCACTCAGGTCCCCAAGGCCATGGTCGCTACCGTTGCCTTGAACACCATCGCTGGCCTGGTCTTCCTCATTCCCCTAGTCTTCGTTCTTCCCGACCAAGCCATGCTCGCAGGTCTGCTTTCCGGTCAGCCTACCCCCGTCATCATCAGGGAGGCTGTAGGCTCCCCTGGTGGTGCCATCGGTCTCCTCATCCCCCTCCTGGTTCTCGGTTTCCTCTGTGGTATCGGATGCACCACCGCTGCGTCCCGCGCTACCTGGGCCTTCTCCCGTGACGGTGCTATTCCTGGCTACAAGCTATGGAGGACTGTCAATACCAACCTTGATGTCCCGCTTAACGCCATGATGCTCAGTATGGTTGTTCAGATCGCTCTTGGTCTCATCTACTTCGGTGCCGCCGCTGCTTTCAACGCCTTCTCTGGTGTCGGTGTTATTTGCTTGACCCTGAGTTACGCTGCTCCCATCTTCGTCTCGCTCATCACCGGCCGCAAGCAAGTCAAGGACGGCGCGTTCCACCTCGGAATGCTCGGTACCTTCTGCAACATCGTTGCGCTTGGTATGTTTTGCAATCTTGTCATAATCGCTGCGCAATTCTAACAGACATAACAGCCTGGTCCGCACTCGCCACTCCTCTTTTCTGCATGCCCACTTTCCGCGAGGTCACACCAGCGTCGATGAACTACGCCTCCGTCGTCCTTGCCGCTGTCGTCGTGGTCTCAACCATCTGGTACTTTGTCTGGGGAAAGAAGAACTACGAGGGACCTCCCACCCATGAGGACGCTATTCTCGAGGCAAGGAGAGCCAGCATGGCAAGTCGCTAAATTGTGCTCAACCCTGCATGACATGAGAGGAGGAAGAGACAGACTGGCCAACTTCCTTTTCACTACCTCGCGATCAATATGATTAAGTCGCGCAACTCATTGTACATTCACATTTCCGCAATAGCGAATACGATACCCCCGTTGATTGAATCATCCGAGTTGTTCTTCATGTGAGCTGTGTTTCTTGAGGCATCAATTGAACGTGCTGTTTCTTGCATCTGACATAGCCGCCCCCCTCTTGGCGTCTAAGAAAAACTATGTAACAACTCACGATGCGGGAAGAACGGCACGCTCATTTCTCCACAGCCCATGCGACGATATGTCACAGCCTCCACAGCCTCCACAAAGTCCGCAATGTACAAGCGCCCGGTCAACACCCGGACTCTGCTCGGTAAAACCCGGGACAAGGGACGATAATTGATTAGTGAACATTAGCTCCATCTACTAACCATAAAAGTGCTAGTCGGTTGCGCAGCACAGCCGCACCTGCGCACCAGACTGGATGCCACTGAATGGAACCGGTGCATGCAAGTCTTCCCGCTAGTGATATCCCGCTGACCTGGAACCTTTTTAGATGCATTACTTAGCGTACTCGATAGTTGGAAGCAGCTATGACGTATGAGTCGGGAACAATCTCGACAATTGTATTTGTGTTAGGTAGACGACGTTGTTGCATGTGTCTAGATGCTGAAGTCGAAGTTCATCAAAGGTCTTCTTCAAAAAGGATTTCTAAACACCACACCCATACATACCAACACCGGCTAGACCTGTCATCCCAACACCACGCCCCTTCGTCTTCTTCTTCATTCCACTCACATCAAAAACCCCATCGAATAATTTAGCCTTGGGATACCTCCCCTTGATCAAAATACTCTTTCTCTTGGTACCATCTCTCTTCAGCGTAGAATGCAGACTAAGACTGTTCTTGAAATCCTCATCTTTTCTCCTTCTATGTTGGTGGTGATCACCGGGGTCTGAGCCGTTGCTAAAAGGACTCGGTGCATCTGTACCCCTCACCCTTCCAGAGTCATTTCGCGACGTACCATCCACTTTGACGGACGATGTAGTATAAATTGTCTTAATCGACTCGGCAGCAATAGATTGCGTGATAATGGGTCGTTGATGCACAATGGCCTCATCTTCTATAGGCAAAGGCACTGTAAGACCAACATCATAATCGATCCAAGGTGCTACCTCGCGGATGTTGATACCAGGGAACGTGCTAACAGATGTATGTGCACTGCTTGCGTTTGAACCAGCTGGGCTGGCCTTTCCATGCTGTTCGCTGCCCAGGGCAGAGATATCGGCTTTTCCATGTCCGTGATAATGTGTGTTTATGCGGATGGGTGGTGCGGGAACGGCGAGGGTGTTGCTTTTACCTGCTGTTGCCGTAGCGACGGTGAGGAGATCGGTGCCTGAGATGAATTTGGGGGAGACGACTTCTTCTTTCTCAGGTATGTGGACGTGAGCTTCATCGTCGAAGTGGAGGTGTTTGAATAGGTCTTTGCGTCGGGTATTCAAGGAGGTATCGCCATCAATTGGTAGAGGTTTGAGGAATGAGGGAGCAGGTATGACTGGGGGAGCTGTTTTGAGGCGTGTTGAGAAATCAGGTTTGATAGGTGGTGCGCTTGGTTCTTTGTGTTTCCCGTCTCGATTCACCTTGCGAAGGCGCTTGTATTCGGCGAAGTCGTCAACTTCGGTCGCAGTGGGTCGCTTGGTGACTACTTCCATGGGCACAGAGTCTGTACGCGCGAACCTGACGTCGAATAGAATGTCGCCTTCCTTCCATTGACCGCCGGCGACATCGCTACTCGGCGCTTGTTTTATGGACCAGCCTTTAATGCTGTACAGACCTTCGTATCTTACGCCAGCCCTTGGGCTCCATACACTATTGATACTGTGGCTGCGAAGTACCCTTACAGGATCACGGCTTTTGGGAGTCGCAGAAGTAAGACGAAACTTGCCTTTATCGTTTTGTGGAACGCGATAGGTAAAACACTCTTCGGATGCAGCTTCAATCTCGCCTGTGTCTTTAAGTAATAGAGCGTAGGCACCGTGCTTGTCGTACGTTGTACCACCATCACATGCTTCAAGCCCGATGATGCCAGCATGGTGTGCGAACAATGGGTTGATCCACCACCTTCATCAACGATCAGCACAGCCCACCGCGGACGCAATATGAAAGTCGACTTACTGTCCAGCAACAAAGCCCAGATCACCCAGCTTGTGTGAATGTTTAGGATGGATCTTCTCAGGACATGTTTCAGCCCATCGCTTGAGCAAAGCCTGCCACCGACAACGATCAGTCGAGCATCAAAAGTGATGAGAAAATAGCGACTACTTACTTCCCGAGAGTACTCAGATACACTCGCAATGCCCTCGAGCCTTCCACCCCTCCCATACAGAAACGGATGTATCTCACTGAATGGCCCAAACTTCGCAGTTCAGATATCGATTATCTTGTCGCAGTCGTCGCACAATCTGCCGGGCCACCGCGTCGCCACACCCGCAATGTCCTGGACAGCTTTGTGTATACCAGTAGCTCGTAAGACCGAAACCGTCATGTTTGGGGCGTGTCGGAGGGCGACGAGTGTTTCGTGGAGAGTCAACACATCATCGGGTTGTAGAACATCGGGGCCATCACAGGCGATGCGCAGGTCCAGCTCGTCGCGAATCCATCTGGCTATTTGTTTTAACCTCGGGCGGGAGAGGTCGGGTTGCACTGGAGGCGTGATTGGGAAGGTAGTAGTAGTAGACACAGTTCGTGGGCTGGACAAACTGGAATGAACGGCTTGCGTCATGGTGGTGGTAGGCAAGTCAAACTATAGGGTTGTGTTACATCGAATGCGTTAGAAAGGGCTTGGTAAAGGGGAAATGGGTATGACTGCTCTATTGAATAGCGCAGCTAAAAGAAGTTGTTGATAGGAGTGCAGGGTCCAAAGCTACTATCCGGCTGGGTGTCCTGGCACGAGCTGCTCTTTCCACAGGTCCCAGCGACTGCCTGATTGATTCCTCAGTGTTTGCGCTTCTTCTTCTTCCGTTTCTCCGACCCTTCCGCTGTCGCCGTCTTTACAGGTTCTACCACCTCTTCAACCTTTTCATCACCACTAAACCCATTCCATTCCTCATCTTCAGCAACCACAGTTTCGGTAACTCGTGTCGACTCCCCACTGCCATCTCGAACAAAGGCCGCAACGAAGAAACCCATCGTACCTTCCTCAGTACCTTTATCGCACCGAATGCAAGCTTCTAGTACATCACGCTTCGAGGGTTCATCGACATCGTTTGCCAGTTTTCCATCCTCCCAAACTCCTCGTCTATGCCACCTCTTCATTCCATCAACTTGAGCATCTCTTTTGAGGATCGACCACCCCTGTTCTTTTGCCACAGAAGATGCCAATGCTCGGAAGACAACACCCTCGTTTTCTTCGAAGTGAATTGAGCAGGTGGAGTAGGTGATTTTGTGTGCACTCTCAAACTGCATAGCATGGGTGAGTATGTGGAGTTGGAAGGACGATAGAGCTGCCAGCCGCTCAGGAAGCTTGCCCTGCATTGATGTGTCTGTCTCTTCGGGTGTTGAGTCATCCATGTCCAAGTTCAGGGTTGCCGAAGCTTCAGCTTTACTGTGTTCATCATCTCGCTTCCGCTTTTTATCTTTCTTCTCGGGCTTTGGCGCGGCTGGCCGACTGGTTGGTGCTTCCGGTAGATGCATTTTGATGGCGTCGTCACGCCCAACTATACCGGTACCGGAACAGCTAGGATCGAGCAGTATAGCACCCACATTGGCATATTCGTCAGACCCAGGCTTAGCAGCGATAAAATCACTACTGCCCTTGACCCGGACGATGCTGTCTGCTGATGCGAGCTTGACCATCTTCTGCAATGTAAATGTTCTGCCCTTGTCGCGCTCGAACGCTATAACCTTCTGCTCTTCACCGGGTCGCCTTCGGTCGGATACAATTGCCGCTAGATGTGTTGTCTTGTTTCCTGGTGCTGCCGTGGCATCGATGACATCGCCATCATCAGGCTGCGGGTCTAGCAGATAGGCGGGGAAGCACGAAGCTTTATCCTGAAATATAATCTGGCCCTTGGTATATGCGATTGACCTGCTCAGATCAATTCTAGAGGGTAAAGCGAGTAAGTTGGGTATGTTCGGGTCTTCGTAGTATATTTTCGACTTCTTAGGCGCGGACAGTACTTCGCTCAGGTCTTCCGTCTTCACAAATCCAGCAAACGTCGTCGACAGCTGGTGCTGTAAAGTCGTCTTTACGGTGTTGACGCGTACCCAGCGTGGATGGCGGCTCTTGGGCGCATCGCCTTCGTCCTTTTCAAGCTCGCCGTCGTTTATAGCCTCTCTGAAAGCCTCTATAGTCGCGTATCCGTATCGTATGCGGGATTTTGTAAGCTCGGCGCTTAGACGAGCTTTGTGTCGAGTGATGGCGAGTTTAAGAACATGGTTGGCGGCTGCGGCAACGCCATTCTTCGCAAGCAATAGGTCGTGTGTAAGAAGGAGAGCGAGTATTGGAGTAAGCTGCACCGGGAGAGATTAGCAAAAGAACTCAACAGAATATCCTTGACAGCAGAATTACCTTCCTCTCCTCTGAAAGCAACTTGGTCTTCTCAATCACATCCTTGAGCACAATGGACCATTTTGAAGTTTCCGCAATGAGCGCAAATAATTGGCCTGGTGTGCTTTTCAGATCCTTCTTATTGTATATTCGCGACTTCAAAGATCCGCCCGTGTTCTCTGAATTCGCGAGGACCGCCGCGGCTTCGTAGTAGAGTGACATGGAAGCTGTCGCATGCGACAGAAGAGTCGCGAACTTTTTGGCGTTAAGACCGAGCTCCGACTATTTCCCCACACAATTCCGCAAGCCTAGACCACACGCGACATGGACGTGGGTTCAGACATGCTTTCTATTACATTTACATCTAGATGAACAATTGCAAACAAATCATAATTGTTCATGGTTCCAAGACAATAGATAGCTATAGGTTATCATGTTGGTGGCACAAATTGTATTCCAAACTCGCATCCATGTACGATGAATTGGCATTCTCATACATGGACCAGCAATCGTAACGCCGTAGTATGCCTTTTCATGTTATTCAAAAAGACCTCCAACGCCATAAATGAGGCATCATCTGGTATTTTTGTATTTGCAATCGCACAAAAGTGTGCAAATGCTGCAGGCAGAATATCATAACTGTGAATTGCAAGGGTATATATCAACTATTGTGGGCCTTGTAGACGAACCGTCTATGCCTTCTTGGTCCTCTCCTCGTAGGCTGACCAAGCGGCCTTTCGGTATCGCTCTGCTTCCGACTTGCGATCTTGCGCACGTACGATGCCTCGCCCGACAATGATTACGTCACATCCTTGCTCGAAGATCAACTTGCGGGGAGTGTTGTACTGTTGGCCTAGAGCGTCGCCCAGCTTCTTGCCTTCCTGACCTGGTGGCGGGAGCTGGCAGCCCGGTGTCATAGTAATGAAGTTGTCCTCTGGCTCTGTGTTCAAGCTGTGTTGAGCAATGAAGCCCATGACGAACTCTCGACGGCTGCGTGCGATCTCGACGGTCCTCTTCTGGTATTCGGGTGTCATGAGGTGGCCTTCAGAGCTCATCTCAGCAAGCAACAAAAGTGATCGGAGGAAGGGTGGCGGGCCGAGACGAATGAGCTCGGTAGCTACGTCTAGGTTGAAGACTTCTTCTCCATTGGCGTTAGGCTCCGGACGAGGCGATATGCTCTCCGTCCGCATAGATATCGAGGTCGTCACGCTCACGACGCTGTGCTTCCTATCGGCAGCCTTGATGCTTAGCCGTCTCTCTTCGCCCTCCATCTCAATGGGCGACTCAATCGCCGAATCGCGTGGCGCAGGTTCTGCCTCTTCTTCTTCTTCTTCGTCGTCATCATCGTCGGTGCCATTGGATTGCCGCGTGGCAGAAATCTCGGTGTTTACGGATGTATTGTATTTTGCGATGGTCGTTTCGGCAGCTTTCTCGAGGGCTGTAACGATGGCTGGACCGGGGATGATGTGGGCATTAGTGATCTCGGCCCAGAGGGCGATACGGTGGTGTCCAGAAGTGTACTGCTTCTGTACGGTTTCTATGCGTGTATTAGGGACAATTGCCCAGTAGAAACTGTGTGTTCCAGCATGACATACCACCAATATCGGCAAACTTTCGGTCTTCGAAGATGAGGAAGCATTTCCGCTTTGCAATCTCTCTCAGTGCCTGGGCTGTCCTGTCCGACCAGTCGGTGACAATGTCGCAGTGCGTCTTGAGCAGGCAGATTGAGTCACCAACATCTTCTGCCAATTGGATGAGTTCGGCTGACGTCTCGACGTCGGCGGAGAGGCAGAGATTTGTCTGCTTGACTGATATCAGGCTCAGGAGGTACGAGGCCAAGGGTCCCGTCGTGGGTAGTTGGGCGCGCGCACGGTACGTGCTGGTGAGGCTCGGGTGGGAAGACATGACGACGATCGTTGACGGTTGAGGGACGAACGCCGGATTTTGGCTTGTGTGTTTGAAAAGGGCCGATATGTGTTCAGCAGGTGTGAAGTAATCGACCGACAGTGCGTGGTGGTTGTTTGGCGAGTGTCTCCGCGGGGATGGTGAGGGGCAGAGCCGTTAACGAGGAAGGAGCGGAGGAGATGTTTGGCAGGTGCGATGAGCCGTGTTGTACAGAAAAAGGAGCGACGGGAACAACAGCCTAGCAGGAGATATAGCAATTAGAAAGCTAATGTCGACGGTCCAGTCGTAAAGTACGCGAGCCCCGGGAGAGACACTGAGCACAAAAATTGCGCCTGTTCCTGGCACGGCCCGCTCAACGCTCGTCGCAGATCCTGTCTAGACGCGCATTTGAACCGAAACCGACGTGCACTGCAGCCAACTCATCCCCCAGGGCAGTCATTAGACGCGCCAGCACTGCCACCCAAGCTGCGGCCTGCCCACTGACCGGATGCGCCTCCACTTGCTGGACGTCGAGACTCGACGACCCAGTGTCACCGGCTTCCTCGACTGCCACATTATTAGCCTACATACCGCTTCAACCGCTTCCCCCGCTCCATCTAGACCTCGTCTCCCCATCCTGCGCCTCTGACCGCTGCTGTCCAGGGCTCGTCGGCCACATTCCTTGGCGTTCCCAGCGTTCCAGCTGACTGCCCATGTTGCTTCCTCCTGTCATTACCCCAGCCACCATCCCACTGTAAACTGCATCATGCAGTGGCCTGCGCTACGAGCGCCACTGTAATGCTGCTGCCAGGCACCCCGCAGTAACCCTACCTCCTATCACAGCTGATTGTGCTTCACTCTTGCCGGCTTGCTCAACCTCAATTGCGCCGCACCGAAATATGAATATGTCGACTCAGCACCTTGGCAGCAACGTCTGGACACCTGCAGCTCGCCAGGACTGCCTATTCGTGTGCCGTATCGGAAAGTGGGGCCCCAGAGGCGACCTCGTACCATGCCTGCATCGCGAACCCCGACAATGTGATGAGTAGGTCGGTCCGTAACTTGATTGTTGATATCGCTTCCCGTCACTCTGGTACTACGCCCGGCTCGGAAGGATATCCCGTTGCTATTCCAATCCAGGAAACCTTCTTGCTCCGCTTCGGTAGAGTTTGTTCCATACCTTCGGGACATTTCCAGAGTACACGCGTCAAGTGAGCATTATTGGACATGTTTTCTGAATTTCATATAGTAGCGGGTCGACTTATCTGTATTATGCTGTCTCGATACTCGTAATACGAGAGACCTCATGTTTTTCCCTCGTGCCGTAAAAGGTACTATAAAGGCATGCACTTGTAGCAATCTATGAGTACTGTGATGAGAAGTACAAGCATTAGATGCAGCTCAGAAATAACGAGATGCTTTGTACGCCGTTTCATCAACTTCACGTATCAAATTTCTGGATACTTTGAGGCAATTTGATGCCGTCTTGAGTATGCTTCCTCACCTTGCTTCTTTTTCCATAAGAGTCAGAACCAGATCCTCATACAAGGAGAAGCCACCTTACCAACGTCCGCAAAATTTCCGATGCGGGCGATATGTTGGTGGTATCTGTACCCTGTAACAGTCTCTGAATTTTTCCTCTTCCAATATCCCGTTATGTGTTCTTTTGTTGCGTGGTGGTCTTGGAGAGGACTCCACATTGCAGCTATTTCGCCGCTTGACACTGTTATCATGGAACACAAGGACTTATCAACCCGTTGACATATACCACGAAAGGCAGAAGGCTTATATTATAGTAAGAGGCTTAGTTACCGAAGCATGTGCCGCGTCTTAGACCACAGCATGCGCGTGCATTCTGCATCTCTGCTTGGACGAAACTTCCAGATTGGGAATTCACCATGCGAAGCGATGGATGTATGACATTCTCACCCTCACCTCGAATAGGTGAGAGCAGAGGAAGGATGATGCTTCAGCGAATGAGAGCGCTGAAACTCGAACATGACAGCCTAGATGCAATTTCCCGTTCGTCGCGTGCGCGAATTCCGACTTCACTGTGTCGTCTTCCACACATAACAACCCTGCTTCTGATCCCTCACAACAACCTCCTTCTTCTCTACTTCTATCCACAGTCCCTGACGTCTTTATTTTATATTCGCGGCTTCATAGCTCTTCTCTTCTGCTCTGAGCATTTGCAACCAACACCTACATCTTCGCAATGCCGCCCAAGAAGGACACTGCTGGTGCTGAGTCCAATGCCCTTCTAGTCGGCTTTACGGACAAGGAGACCAAACTCTTGGCCGCTGCCTTTGTCAGCTCAACTGCTCCCGACAAGGTATGTTGTTAAGCACACAGACTACGAAGAAGCTCGTCTTTTATGAGTTATACTTCGACATACAGCACACTAACACTCGATAGTACGACTACGACATCATGGCTGCGTTGACCGGCAACACCGCTGGCTCCCTCAAGAAGATGTGTAAGTAACCTTCTACTAATGGCACGCGAAGATCATGCTAACATCATTTCTCAACGTTCAGGGCCTCAGGTCAAGAAGAAGACCCTTGAGGGTCATGCTTCCTTCGCTGCCTTCCTTGGACAAGCTGGTGTCTCCGCAGCCACCGCTCCTGCTACTAGTGAGCCCAAGCCTGCCGCCCGTGCCAAGGTCGTCAGGAAGCGCAAGGCTGTCGATGAGGTCCCTGAGGACGCTGAAGACTCTGCCAAAGATCTTGATCCTCCCTCCGTCGCCGACAAGTCTGAGGGTGATAAGTCAGACTCCAAGAAGAAGGCCCCTGCTGTGAAGAAGGAGAAGAAAGCCCCAACTCAGAAGAAGGAGCCAATCAAGGGCAAGGGACGTCCTAAGAAGGTGGTTAAGAAGGAGGAGTCTGCATCTGAGGAAGAAGTGAAAGGCGAGTCCGCCGAAAACTCCGCTGATGGCGGTGACGGCCTTGGTGAGTTTTCCTTCCACAAGAACATCAAAAAGTGGCTGGACCATACTGACGGTCAGTTAGGCGGTGAGGTTGAAGACGATATCTAGAGTCTGTATCCTTACGTCAACCAGAGTTCTAGAACCGCTGCGCTTGAGACTGCATCGCATGTCCTTCGGATGTATGATGGTTTGTCTCTTAGCGTGAGGAATTTGTGGACGGCGTGGCGTGGAATGATTTGATACCTCTGGTCTGAAGCCATGATAGCTCTTGATAACTTGCATTGGGTATGGCACGCATTCTTCGCGTAGTCCAACGATAATACCCTCTACTTCTGTGCATTCCTGATGTGCTGTGACTGCTGCACTATGGACTTTGCGCATGCATCCGTGACTGCCCCAGCCTCGCAAGCGTGCTCCCGGACAAAGTGTACCTACAATTTTAAACATCACATACTACAGAAGGAAACACCTTGGAACTCCGGACGCCAAAACACGTCGTCACGTTCCCACGTGATCGAGTAGCCGTATTCCGATACGCCGTAATGCCTCAACGGCACAATTCCGCGCTCTCAAACCACATCTTACAAACCCTCCAATATGCCATACACACACCCTGGTGCCAGACCCTAACAATACAAATGCCGAACGCCACAATGCCCTCCCCCTTTCCAGGAATGCATATATGCTGCGTCAGGTCTCTACAGCAGCTAGGAACATGAAGATCGCTCGTACCTCATCATTCCTCGCAACATTCTTCAGCCTTCAACGAACAACATCCGCGGAGCTCTCGTCCAGCAACACGACCTTCAATCCTCTCCAGGGCATTCAGCAGTTCCCAATATCCTCCTACAGCGGCAACATGACACGTCTCGCACCCGTCATCTCGCTCTCGCACGGCGGAGGTCCCATGCCATTACTCGGCGACCCATCGCACGCCGCCATCACCAAGTCGCTCAAGACCAAGGTGCCCAAGATACTCAAGCTGGGGAAACCTGAAGCTCCAAAAGCTATTGTGCTAGTAACTGCGCATTGGAGTACAAGCAAGGTGACCGTTTCTAGCGGCTCCAAGCACGAGTTGTTGTACGACTACTACGGCTTTCCACCAGAGTCGTATGAGATCAAGCACGATGCGCCTGGTAGTCCCGAGGTCGCAGAGCAAGTAGCACAAGCACTCAAGGAAGCCGGTATCGAGTGTGAGAAAGATGCTACAAGAGGTATGCCCTTCCAGACCCCCCCTCTTCTTCGCAAATACTAACATGCCTTCTTTAGCATGGGACCACGGCGTCTTCGTACCTATGAAACTCATCGACCCCTCGGCCACAACCCCGATAGTCCAACTCTCGGTCCTTTCCTCCGAATCCCCCACGCAATCCTACGCCATTGGCCGCGCCCTTTCCACTCTCCGCGCCCAAAACATCGCCGTCATCGGAAGCGGCTTTGCTACCTTTCACAACCTGCGTCTCATGTTTGACGGAACATCGCGAAACCCAGAGTTCAAGGCTTTGAACAAGGAGTGGAGTAAGGCGGTTACCGACGCAGCTATGACGGAGAGCGACAAAGAGAGGGAAACCAAGTTTGAGCATTGGAGAAAGTGGCCGGGAGCTTATACTATGCACCCCAGGGGTGGTGCGGAACATTTCTTGCCGCTGGTTGTTTGTGCGGGGGCGGCTGCAGGGACGAAGGGGAGGAGTTATGCTGATGATTTTGCGGGGACGGATATGTGGAGTTATTATTGGGAGGAAGGGAACTCGCTGGGCTGGTTGTGATTGTTGTAAGGTCGGAATATCTGAATGGTGTTGGTGTGTGTGGAAGCTCTGTAGTGAAACGTGTTGCGAGGTTATTCAAGCTGACGTCCCGCTACATTACGAAGATGGGACTACTGGGTATATTCGATAAACGCTGCTTTACATGAACATATCTTTGATTCTGCAGATAGGTTGTTGGCTTCCACCTCTTCTCCAGACTGGTATCATAACTTCATCACGGCCTGCCCTCGCCCATACGCATCCGATTTCCTCTCCTTCCCCATTACCCACTACTGATGGGTCTCAATCCATACCACCCGATAACCCCCATCCCACCAAACGCACTTAGACAACTAAACACCAACGCTACGATTCCCTTCGCCGTAAACCCTTCTGGTAGTCTTCCAGGACTCTTATTCTCGCCTTTGAGATTAGAGTAGTCTACCGTGTTTCCTGCTGCGTTACCGCGGGTGGGTACGTGTCCGGCTTCGCAAACGTCCCAGTGCGATTGTGGAATAGGGTTGGAGGAGGAAGAGGAGAACTGGTCCTGGATAGCGAGCGGTGCTTCGATCATCGTGGCAGTCAACCCGGAGGCTACGTGCCATTCTATGTGGCAGTGGAAGAGCCATACTCCTAAACAAAGCCAGATCAGTTTATCAGTCCTTTTTTAAACCAGTAATCGACAGCCTCAAGTTTCTTGCAATGTAATGTCATGTCATGTGTACGTCGTATCGGCATGAGGATGCAGAAATTTGGATTCTTGGATAAAAAAGGGTAGGTACTTACCAGGATTATCAGATCGGAAACGCAGAACGATGTGTCCGTTTGGTCGAACGAGGATAGTATCGCGTCGCATGGGTGTTGGGTGTGGAGTTGGTGCGTTGTTTGGGTCGTAAAAACCTGCGTCGTCGTCGCTGCGGGTTACGACTTGGAAGGCATGACCGTGGAGATGGAAGGGATGTCTGTATTTCTCATATTAGTACATGTCATATCATATGCTCTTCTCCGATATGGGCACAGGGAAGAGATGATGGTGATGGGGAAAGGGGGAAAGACGCACTTCCCAGGGTCGTCGTTGTTCAATACGATTTCCACAACTTCGTTCTGAGCAAGGACGAAAGCGTTTGTGTTACTGCCGTAGATGACAGGGTCTGTAGCGTTGGGGCCGGTGGAAAGGACGGTGTACAAGGTGGGTACTTTGGGGCTGACATAAGTAATATCGTTGAAGAAGGCACTGGTTTACATTAGTTCCGATAGCTAGCCCAGGGAACTACGAATAGTATAGGAAACTGGAAGCTTACTAGTTCGCGCCATCGTTGAGGTTATCCATCTTCAAGTCTAGTGTGATTGAACGATCAACATGGTCCAAGAGTTCTTCCTTGTCGTACGGCACCAGATCGAAATCGTCGAAAGGCTCAAACTCCGCAACCTCTTTTGGCGCTGGTAGTTCCTTGGTATCGTTGTAGACAAGCCAGCCTGTGGCATTCGGGTTCAGTCCTTCGGGTACGGCATCAAATAGATCCTGATCCATGCTTCCCACGAAAGCGAAGTTGGAATTGGTGTCGTTTTTAGCGGTGACGAGGACGCTGTATCGCTGTGCCGCAGTGAGGTAGATCATATCCGCGTCCATTGGTTCAGTGTACACGCCATCAACTTCAACAACGCGCATTGTATGCTCTTCAAACCATACGTACTGTGCAGCGAAAGCGCCCATGTTGACCATTCGGAAGAGATATGTTTTCCCAGGTTGAATGTTAACAGTCAAGTTTTGTGTGTCGTTGAGCAGTGCCGCTTGAGGCACGGGTTCCGCACCGGATGGGTTGGCAATGTTGATGAATTCTGCTAGTAGATTATGCATAAGTTCATGATACCAATCGGAAAGCGTTATAACGACTTCTTCGTCATAGAGATCTTTGTATGGGTCTTCGGGATCATGTACGATAAAAGGACCTCGAAGACCATCTGGATATTGACCGCGCTCATGGGTGTGATACCAATACGTGCCCGGTTGGCTGACCTGTTCCTATCAGAATTTGCGACTAATTTCACTCAAACCCTGCGAAACTCACGGTAAAGTTGTATGTGAAGGAGTTACCTGGAAGAATCCCACATTGTGTAACAGCGACTGGGCCGTCCATGTGAGTAGTACCGTTCATATACAAGCCATGGAAGTGCAGACTTGTAGACTCGTTTCCTAAAGAATTCTTGACATTGACAATGACCTGGTCACCTTTCGTGACTACAATGGGTGGTACAGGCCATTGCCCGTTGATGCCGATGACTGGACGTGTTTGCTGACCGTCGGGATTCGCGTAAGTCCATCCTATGTCGAAGTCATATGTGACAGTCGCGCAGGTAGCGATTTTTAGTAGCAGTAAGAGCGGGAGGAGGAAGTTTGATAATGAGATTGCCATGATGGCGTATGATATGGGTGCTGAAGACTGGAGTCAATCAGCTCTTGTTACGGGTGGTAAAGCTGCTCAGAGTAAGACTGAACTAACGAAATTCAAGTGCTACCATTCAAGTTAGTGCCGATGGCAAGAACACATCCGTCAAACATACGACGTAAGATCCGACGTGCGGAGATCAGATAAGACCGTCCAAGTATCCAGCCCCCACCCCCTCAAAGCCTCCCAGTTTCGGAGCTGATTTATCAGATCATCCGCCCATGTTCTCGACGGTCTGAAGGCGGCCACAAGAGTGTCACTAAGTGGGGCACTTGTGCTTACTCCTAACAGACTAGGCTTACATGGGTTTGACACGATTAATTCTCCCAGCAGATTGTCAAATTTTCCTCATCTCAAGCAGCGGCAAGCGAGTTTGTCGACCCTGATTTGCTTGTGGAGTGACATTCGCGGGCTATTATCGGACCATCTGATAATCTGGACCATGATCGACCCAGGTTTTAGGGTAAGCGAGGCGCCGAAGGACCAATAAGCCTGTTTAGCCTGCGCTACAAAGCCTTGAATTGATTTGGCGTGCTGGGCATGCGGGGATGATGATCGCTCGCATGTAGAGAAGTTGGGCGTCACAGATGACACTGTAGGAGTTGTCAAGACCTACAGAGTGAGATGGGTTGATATTTAAGATTGTTATGGTGGTCAAACGCCAACGACGTCGAAAATTCACAGCTAAAGACTTCGCAGTCGCAGCCGCGGCAGCACAACATCATCCCGAAGCATGATCGGTCCGTCGTGATGCCTCGGAGTAAACTCAAATTGAGAGGTAGGGCCGTCGTGCATGCCCGATTCTCGCCTCTTGACTAGCGCTCAGTGCCACGAACGGCAGGCACATGTTAGCACACCCTCTTCTTCGGAGTCTTCGCGTGTCCCTTCATCTGATTAGATCCTGTCTTTTGCTCATTATCAGATCTCCAGTGTGAGTAACAAGTCGAGCAAATTTGGTACTTCTCCCAAGATGCCAAACGTCTTCGCTGTACCAGGTGCGTATGCTAGAACAGCAGCTCTCTAGTCCACGACATGTGTCACGTCTTCTTTGCTAACATCGATTAAGTCTTTTTCATCTGCTTCCGAGAGTGTCTGGAAACGAGCATCATTGTCTCCGTGCTCCTTGCCTTCCTCAAGCAGACCCTCGGCCCCGAACATGACGCGACAGTCCACAAGCGACTTGTACGCCAGGTCTGGTACGGTGTCGGCGCAGGTGTTCTGATCTGTCTGATCATTTGTGCTGGTGTCATTGGTACTTTCTACACCGCCGGACGGAATTCCTTTGAAAAAGCAGAAAACATCTGGGAAGGCGCTTTTGCGATCCTAGCGAGTGCCATCATCACTCTCATGGGAGCTGCACTACTCCGTGTTAGCAAACTACAGGATAAGTGGCGTGTCAAGATTTCCAAGGTGCTCGAGCAGAAAGACTCGAGACTACCCATCAAGGGTAGGCTGAAGCGATGGACTGAGAAGTACGCGATGTTCATCTTGCCCTTCGTTACTGTGCTTCGCGAGGGTATTGAAGCGGTGTTGTAAGTGATTCTGATCTTCTTCTTGAACCGCAGATGCTGAGCAGACAACCAGGTTCATTGCAGGTGTAGGGCTCGGCGCGCCGGCGACCAGCTTTCCTCTTGCCGTTCTTTGCGGTCTTGGTGCAGGTGCTCTGGTGGGATTCCTCATCTACAAAGGCGGCAACAAAACGTCTCTGCAGATCTTCCTCGTTATTTCGACGTGCTTCCTCTACCTCGTGGCTGCCGGCCTGTTTTCGAAAGGCGTCTGGAACCTCGAACAGAATGCTTGGGTCAAGCTCGCGGGAGAAGGTGCAGCAGAAGCAGGCGCAGGGCCAGGTAGCTACGACATCAGGAAGAGCGTTTGGCATGTCAACGTAAGATTTTGTTACAGCAATCTCCCAAAACTTGTGTGCTGACTGCTACGACAGTGTTGTTCGCCATTAGACAATGGTGATGGTGGGTAAGTAAATGCCTTAATCTGGCTTGGGTGTTCTCTCGCTAACGGCATCGATTCAGTTGGGGCATCTTCAACTCCCTCTTCGGCTGGCAGAACAGCGCGACGTACGGCTCGGTCATCTCATACAACCTGTACTGGCTCGTCGTCATTGTCGGTTTCGCTTTTCTTGGTTGGAGAGAGGGCAAGAACGTTCCCTCAAAGCATGCCCAAGTCGAGAGCGATGCTTCTAGCGAGGAACGCGAAACCACTGGAAAGAAGACCAGCGATGAAGGCGTCATGACTACCACTGCTGTAAGAAAAGTGCAGTAGGTGAGGTGAGAAAAGCTCAATTCGGATTTCCTGGCTGTGCAATGGTGGATCCGAGTATTTATGGACATGGTGGGAGGCCTCACTGTCAGCAACGGGCCAGCAAGAAAGCTTGTCTGGGACAAGAACGCGCTAATGCAATCCACTCTGAACGAGACTAACGCGGCGCGCCCCCATGGCCCCCCCAAGAAAACCGCCCCTGAATATTATTCCGAAACCCCTCAGATTGTCTCTTGGTGGTCTGCGCATCGAACGCGTGTCGTTGATCTTGGGTGTGGGCCCCGATTGATGGTTTGCGTGGAAGTGATGATCATGGGGACACCTTGGGTAGGTTTCCAGATTACTGTACTAGTCAGCCTTTCCCAACGGTCGCGTTGCTTTAAAAGAAATACGATGCACGACAGCGCAGCGGCAAGATGACGGGCTGACATGAGTACCCATGCTCGGGAACCGAGTTTCGTGGCGGAGTATTCGTGTTCTGTGTTGATGCACAATATTGGAGTATACATAAGTGGAGGCCAGCTGCTCTCCCACGCATTTGCTTACTCCCACACCCTCGGTCTCGCCTTCTGTCAATCATCTGCTCTTTCTGTATCCTTCAATCCACTTTAACTTCAGACGACTTTTCTTCCAACGTCTCTCGCTACGTATTAGCCAACTTCGCACTACCGTCAAGATGCAGTTCAAGAATCTCGCCGTCCTCGCTGCCGCTGGCAGTGCCGTGGCCGAGTTCGCCATCATCACCACACCAGTCCCTACCAACCTTGGCGACATTCTCACAAACGTACGTCCCCCGATCTGCTCACCCCACCCCGTGATATATCGTGCTAACCCACATTATGCAGGCCGATGGTTACGCGTCCTCCGTTCTCAACGAAGTCTCAATGGGCCTCGCTTCCCTCACCCAAGGCTCCGCTCTCCAGGCTGCCGCCTCTGCCCACAAAGGCCTTGCTTCCTTCGTCGCCACAGCCTCGTACTCCATTCCCAGCGAAGTCACCAAAGTCGGTGCACTTGAGACCTTCTCCGAGACACCAGCGTGGTACAGTGCGCTCCCAAGCGACATCAAGAGTTACTACGACAGCTACAACGCCGAGGTGCAGAGGCTGCTCAACCAGGCTATTCTGGGCAACAATGGTACTACTGCGTCGACGACTAGGTCTGGTTCTAGTGGTGCGACAGGTGCCAGTGGAACCGCGGGCCCGGCTGAGACTGGTGCGGCTATGGGTAACATGGTCGGCATGATGGGTGCCGGTGTCGCTGCGGCGTTTGCAGGTGTCATGGCCTTGTAAGCGTTGGAATGATACGACGAGGTTTGGCGAACAAGGAAGGATTTACAGGGCATGTCGTTACAACTTCTTGATTGGCTGCCCTAGCCTGGGGACGTGATTTTTTTCCGAGAAGAAGCATGATGTCCATGTTTGTAGTTGAGTTTTAGTATGATACCTCTGATTCGTTTCTTTAGATGCCTGAGTTGCGAATGGCAAGGGACGTTCCCACGTGAAGTCAAATCTATTGTTCGCTGTCTAGTTCTTGTGTCTATCCCATCAGTACCGTCGCCTTCCCAAGGACCATAGAAGTCAGAAATCTATCAAGCAGGCCTTGACTCAACTACAACTGACTCTCACCCTTTGGCTGCGCCAACTTCGCAACCTCAGGATCCTTGGTAACCTCCTCATAATCAGGTCTCGGCAGCTCAAACGCCTCGGTCGACCTCGCATACGTAATTCCTCCCATTCTTGAAATGGGCTTCAGCACAGCAGGATCAATCAGCACACCTTGCTGATCAATAGCGTCCTCCCGAACCCAAAAGTTGACTCCCTCAACAAACGCTGTGACACCCGTCTTTTTATCCGGTGTAGCAGGATTCTTACTCGTCCATTCTACCGTATCAACCAGTTTCCCTTCAATACTAAACACCGCCTCTTTAACCCGATCAGGCTTAACATACTTGCTTTTCTCCGCATGCAATCCGCTAAATGCCCACTCGCTCACACCTACCGGCGCATTTATACTCGTGAAATTCGCTGCTTCAATGTATTCTTCCGTAATGATGTTGATGACAGCTTCCTTGGTATCAATCAGGTTCTTAAGCGTGTCCTTGGCTTTGTCCATGCCGCCAGCGAATCCTAGGACGAACATTGGTGGATCATGGTTTACGAGGTTGAAGTAGCTGAAAGGAGCGAGATTTGTGGATTTGCCATCTGCACTGACTGTTGAGACGAAGCCGATGGGGCGGGGGACAATGGCTGAGATGAGTAGCTTGTAGTTGTGTACTACGGGCCGACCTTCTTCGTAGGGGTTGATGGAGCGATGGGATTTTTCCAAACTGGAGGGCTCATTGGGACCAGATCCGGGTTTCCAGTTGGGCTTGGGGGTTTGCGTGTAGTGGAATAAGGAGGTTGTGTCAAAGGGTGGGCGCGAGGCTTCGACAGCTTTGAAGTCGCCGTGGGGGTTGCGCTTTATTTCTTTTTCCGCGTCTGCTCGTCCGGATGCCATTGTGGAGGAGGGGCGTAGAAAAAACCTGTGATGAAACGTTGTAATGGGTCTGGAGATCGGGTGGTGGTAGGTAACTCTAGCTCTACTAGTGATCACGGGGAAGATGCTCTTATATGTCGACATTGCAACTGCCGTTTAGTCAAAGATGATCAATGGCGCAAGAAAAGTGCTCTACGGCAAATGGCGGATATAATTCCGGGCTTTCAATGTGATCAAGCCGCCCGCGGAACGTGAGCCGAGGCGTTTGAACAGCCATTATACGCTCCTTGAGATGTTCGCTGGATATCAGAAACTTCCATCTGTACGGAAAGTTGTTCGCAGATGAGTAACCTTGGCCCGTACGAGACCCTTAATGGTTGTCATTTCAACGGCTACACGCGGCGAGTTTTAGCAAGGGACGCGGTCAACAACGTCATGCACCCCGCCATACCTCTCAATTACCCCGCCATGAACGATAACAACCACCAGCGCTTAGTGGTAGCCCTATCACGGAAGCTGGAACTGGTGAGAATGAAGTTTATAGATAGGCTACGGGACCGTGCACGTTTCTGACCACACTATCTAACATCTGCACTTCTATAGCTTGTTACATTTCCATCTCTGATCCAACTGCAACATGTCCTCAAATGACGATTATCAGACCTACAAGCTTGGGAACTTCAAGCTCAAGTCTGGTGGGGAGATACCAGATGCTTTCATCGCTTACAAAACGCTAGGTGACCCATCACTCCCCGCTGTCATATATCCAACATGGTACAGTGGGAGTACGTACAGTCCAATCGAACCCTGAATGGAGCGCTGCTGATTGCACAATGTAGCGATATCCGACAACATCTGGCTCACGGGCGAGGGCAAAACACTCAACCCTTCCGAGTACTACATCATCATGCCTGCATTGTTCGGCAATGGCCAATCGTCGTCACCATCAAACATGCCAGATTTGCGCCCTTTCCCAGAAGTGCTGTTTTACGACAACGTACGAGCCCAGCATGAGCTTGTCACCAAACATCTGGGTGTCAAGCATGCTCGTGCTGTTCTTGGTTGGTCCATGGGTGCAGGACAGACATACCAATGGGCTACGCAATTTCCAGACTTCATGGACCTTGCGGTACCGTTCTGTGGAAGTGCGAAAACGAGCCTGCATAACCAGGTCTTCCTAGAAGGCGTCAAGAGCGCCTTGTATTCCGCTCTACGGACAAGTTCCGCAGGCGTCGCAAAGCCAGACCTTCAAACTGCTCAGGGCCAAAAAGTGACTTTTTCCTCAGAGACTCGAGAAGCTGGGTTGAAGGCTCTTGGTCGCGTTTATGCTGGCTGGGGCTTCTCTCAAGCATTCTATCGCGAGAAACTGTACGAGACAGCGCCTATGCTTGGATTCAAGAATCTGGACGACTTTCTTGTCAACTTCTGGGAGGCATGGGCACTTTCGAAAGACCCGGAGAATATGCTGGTCATGGCGCATACGTGGCAGACTGGTGACTGCTCGCAGCAAGAGCCGTACGATGGTGACTTCGAGAAAGCGATGAAGGGTATCAAAGCAAAGACACTAGTCCTACCGGCGAAGACAGATCTTTACTTTCCGCCAGAGGATTCCGAAATTGAAGTTCAGAACATGACGCCAGGGGTGGGAACATTGAAAGTATTCCCTTCCATCTGGGGTCATTGGTATGTCCTTTTCTCCATAATTATTGTATGTCTGGAGCTGACTTTCAACGTAGGGCTGGTGGGCCGGGACAATCGACGGAAGACGTCAAATGGCTCGATGCGCAGATCAAGGAGTTCTTTGCTAAGAACTAATCCCTCGAGTGATGCTACTGTTCCCCTAGGTTGATAATCTCGACTACTTTGAAGCGATCTTTCTTGCCAAAGCGTTCAATGACACATACTTGATCAACATGCCAATCTAGAGCTACAGGTTTAGCTTCTTCAAGTGAGCTACACTCTGAATGCTCCAATATTCCCTTGCTGAGAAGTGTATGTTCGAATACTCTTTTTCTGATTATTGTTTTGAGTTTATCCACGAGAACCTGACCCTTTGTCTGTCCCACAGAAAGGTGAGGCGTAAAAGGCCGTCGGTCTGCGTATACTTCAGAGAATTCTATTTGTAGGGCCGCTTGAAGCTGTTGGACATTCTGCGTAGTAGGACCTAACCAGACAGTTTTGTTGTCGTGTAGGTGGTCGAAGACTCCAGGTGGATCCGCCTTGAGTGTTATCTGGAACGGTTGTATGTCTTTTACTGCTCTTACGATACGTGCACGTATGTCAGACTTGAGGAGTAAGCGCGACTTGTCGCCTTGTCTGCTAGACTGGGAAGGCTCTGATAAAAATGGGTACAGCAGATTGATATGTGCAGGCCATCGTTCGAAATTCCTGTCGTATGCGCGACGAACTCCTTCAATTGGCGCAGCGATACTAGACGGAGGTAGTAAGACTAGCGCACTTGTGTGAGAGAGGTGTGCCGGTATATATCTCGCCATATCTGATGCTGGATGAGTGAGGCTTGGTGAAATTGCGATGGCGACGCGTTGTCAGCCACAGTGGCACACTAGCGCCTTGGCAATGGGTTGCTCCCAGGACGGATGCATCCTCGACTTCTGATGTCGCACTCACTTTCCAGACTGCAACTCGGGAAAGGTCGCGTCGCCATGTGGGAGCGCTGAATCTTTCATTACACTCATTTCCCAGCCGCCTCTCACGACAATCCTCTTCGACACGCGCATTGATTGCGACTTCCTCCGCGCCAGCTCGCCGCAGCACCCCCGAAGTTGCGCGACTCTTCAACCCCGACTCTCGACTTTCACTATGGACGGCCAGAAGAAGCCCACGCGGCAGTTTGGTGTCACCAGCGCCATTTCTGAGGCCGCACCTACTGAACACGACATCAAGCTAAACGACAAGCTCATCGAGACGCTCAAGGCGGAGAATGTCTTTGAGACTCCCGAAGGCAACCGCAGGAGGTAAGATAACTGCTAAGCACGTAGTCGCGCCAAGCTAATCTTCGCAGAGAGGAGGTGATTGAGCATATACAGAAGGTTGTCGAAGAGTTCGTCCGTCGCGTCGGCAAACAGAAAGGTGTACAGCAGTCTATCCTCGATGCTGCCGGCGGCAAGATCTTCACCTTCGGTAGTTATGCTCTCGGCGTCCACGGTCCCACGTCGGATATCGATACACTCGTCGTCGCCCCCAAGTTCGTGACAATCGATGAATTCTTCAAAAACTTTCCTCCGACGTTCAAAGAGATGTCCAACACCGAAGACATCACCGAATTCGTGCCCGTCGAGGATGCATTTGTACCTATTATCAAGATGGAATATCGCGGTGTGAGCATAGATTTACTGTTTGCATCCCTGCCGAAGAGATCGTCAATACCGAGGACTATGGAGACGATTGAGAAGAAGGATCTGGAGGGTCTTAGCGAGTCAGCAACACGGAGTGTCAACGGTACACGAGTGACCAACGAACTCCTGGACGCGGTACCGCAGAAGGTCAGCTTTCGACATGCGCTGAGGGCCATCAAGCTCTGGTCGAATCGCCGCGGCATCTACGGAGCAGTCTTTGGATATCCCGGTGGAGTTGCTTGGGCCATCATGGTTGCGCGCATCTGCCAGCTCTACCCGATGGCCAACGGTGCTACTATCGTTTCCAAGTTCTTTAGCTTGATGTACAAGTGGACCTGGCCGCGACCCGTTATGCTGAAACACATCGAAGAGGGTGACTTGGGTCTCCGTGTATGGAATCCCCAGGTCTACGGCGGTGACCGAGCCCACCTCATGCCCATAATTACACCTGCGTTTCCCTCCATGTGCGCTACCCATACCGTAATGCCATCGACACTGCGCATCATGAAGGAAGAGTTCGGACGAGCGGACAAGATCTTACAACATATCTTCTCAGGCACCAAGGACTGGGATTCACTCTTTGAGCGTCACTCCTTCTTTACAAAAGACCACAAATACTACCTCAGTGTTGTTGCCGCGAGTCGAAACAAGGAGGCTAACTCGACGTTTTCTGGACTTGTGCAATCGAAGATTCGTCATATCGTTAAAGGCATCGACGATGGACAGACAGGCATCCATACAGCGCGCCCTTACATCAAGTATTTCGAACGGTACCATCGCTGCAAAGACGAACAGTTTCATGAGGTCACGCAGGGTTCGCTTGATTATATGATACCGGCATCTGAAGTACCTGCTGAGGGCACCGACCCAGCTAATGGAGAGACCCACATTATCTATACAACGACTTTCTACATCGGTCTTACTTTACCCCCAGGTAAGTGCATCTCGTCTGCCAAACTTCTTACACATCTTTGACTGATCGTCTAGACGCTACGAAGTCGCTCGACATCTCCTATCCAGTGAGTCAGTTCAGGAACTACATCACCGACTCCGATCTCTACGATGACAAGACTATGTCGGTAAAAGTGGTTCATACTCGGAAGTAAGAAACCTTCTCATCCGTATCCAAACATCTGCTAACTTGCCAGCACCGCGCTTCCCGATGACGTTTTCGAGAAGGGAGAGACCCGGCCGAAAAAGCCCAGCAAAGACAAGAAGAAGAAGGATGCGAAAAGTGCTAAGCGCCACTTCGCCGATACAGGCCTTGACGTGCGTGACTCGCGCCTCACTAAATCCTCTCGACGCTCGCCAGAGCCCGAGAGTAGTCTTACATCATCATGCTGACGATTGTGCTAATACAGGACAGCGAGCATTCAGCAGCAAAGCGTCGACAGTCCGAGCTTGCTACCAACGGAGTACCTACTCCGACGGCAGCATAAGTTCCCTTTCAGCTAAGCTAGCACATGTTCGCTATTTCTCTACTCTATCATTCACTTGGTATTTCTTGGGGTTTCTGACATTCTTGTTAATTTCAGTTCCGGTTGCATCCTTATGTACCGCCGAGGGTACGGCTCGTTGACAACCTGTGCCTGATCGCGCAGGTCTTATCGACGACTAGAGACGCCTCCGGACTTGCGATCCGACGCCGCATCAGGTGCGTATCAGTACTTCCGAGGGCCTCTAACAAACAAAACCAGAAAAAAAAAGTAGGAAAAGACTGCTTCAAAGCGAGTCATACACACACAGAAAACACTACAAGAAGGTTTGATCACCCACACTTCACATAATGCATCACTCCCATTTTCCAGTTGGCGTTGGCTGGCGTTCAAAATGCATCACATGGCGTTTGCGAATAAGCGGGACAGGTGGTATTCGTCCGCGCAATGGAGTCACAAACAGCAAGGGAAGCGATGAATTTGCTTTACACCACACAAGGAAAGAAGGGAATTCGTGGCAGCGAATTAGGATTCCGTAACTAATACGCAAACTCTGTATACCAAAATCTACACCATTTGGAGCCTAGGGGCTCCGGCAAAGCCGTAAACAGTGTCGTTCATGTAGTAGGAATTGTGATGTGACAAATGTCTTGTACCATGTTATTTGATGCAGACACCATAAACTCAAGCCCAATCCAGCCCATACCTGGGCACTTCATACGCGTGCCGCGATTCCAAAACAGCAACATATATCCCATTGTAATCATATCAGTCATAACCTCGTTCCTTCAACACTGAGCTCATCAGGGCTCTATGTCGCCACCGCAATACCATCAGTGGTATCGCCCAGTCCAAGGATACCGTCCATCTCGCAGGCAACAGTACCGACATTTTGCCAGTACGGCATATCACGAATGTAAGGAGCTTCGGCTTTTTTAGCGCCGGCCAAGGCTGAGGCGGCACTAGCCCAGTTGAAGTACTTGTGACAGCCTACACAGAACTGACCAACAAGTTAACAGAGTTCCACATGCGTGGGAGACGTGTTGAGAACTTACCATGCTATCACATCCCCCATCCTTCTCAATAACCAACTGACAATTCGGACACCTCTTCCCATCCTTGTCCTGCATGTACTTGAGCGTGTCCCTCTCCGCCTCACTCATCTTCGCATCAACATGTTTCGCCGCGTATTCGGCACATGTAACGTCTTTATGCCAAGGCACAAGACACTGAGCGCAAGACCGGAACGCACACTCGTTACAAGTAACCTGCGGGTACCCCGCCGCCGTCGTATCTGGTAGACCGACAGCAGTACACGTAGGCGAGGGACAAGTAAGAGGCGCCGGACTCGCAGTTTCTTTCCACACTTCGAGCATTTCGAGGTTGAATTTCTCGAGCGCGGCTCCTGGAGGCATGTACCGTATGATGAAGTTGTGAGACCAGGGTTCCGAGCAACCGGGATCCAGACAGCCGGTGTTGATTGCTCGTACGCCTACTGTGTCCATTTTTGCGGCAAGGAAGTGTCCGATACATGTTTTGCAGACGGGGTCGATCTTCCGCTTGCTGGGGTTACGCGCTAGATGAGCGACACAGTGGAAGGGGACGTCTGTTGGCAGCCAGCGACCGCGCTTTGGTGGTACCCATGTTACAAACTGGTCAATTGGTTGTTCTTCGATGCAAATTCGGCATGTAAAGTGGGTTGGTGGTGGCTTGCGAGGTTTGGGGTTGGGGTTCAGCTTGCGCTTCTTCGCCCAAGGATCTGCACGTGGGCGACGTTTCTTGGTGACCCTGATCGGACGGGCTCCTGCAGCTGCTTGTCTAGTATGGGAGCGTAGAACTCGGCTGTTTGTTGAGAGTCGCGTGGCGGTTGTCGCTCTTGCCGGTGCTGTACGCATGGTGGGTTGCTGTGATTAGTCAGGTGGTGTGGTCTCAGTTGGTGGTCGTGTCTGATGCGACTGAATAGAGCAGAGTGTAACAGTGAATGGATACAGAGCGAGGGCGTGAGTGACAAGGCTAGATATATCAGGCTGAGGCTGCAGCTGACGTCGGTTGGCGGTACCGAACTGGAAGGCAGCATGGGTGCCTGATACTTACCATGGATTAGCAGGCAGTGACTCACGAGAAGCTCTCCAGCCGTTTGTAGGAAGTTGTCGGCCTCGACTCTGAGATCCTAAGTATCTCCAATCTAACAGATGGGGCAATTGCTCACCAGGCCGGCTACTAGACGCCAGTCAGCAATATTAGTATCCGTCTACAAGCAACTTTGGGATACACTATCAAACGAGAGAGCGACCTCAAGTCATTGCGACACTAAGCGCCATCAAATGGCATATATTGTCAGTTGTCATTGGACCATGTTCGTTTGTCACAAACGTCTCTGGTGCCTGGTAGGCAGTCAACGCGCTAGTCACAACTTGGAGAGCTCCAGATCGGATCGTCTTTACATGTGAGCGACCGCATATAGGATTGATATTCTTAACGAATGCACCATCCAATTAGAAAGGGTGCGATTGCCTTCAAGACGCAGTATGGTGTTCACTACAGCTTCGAGACCCACCTCATCGTGGTGGTTGCGGCGACCCCACTTGGCGTGACAGGGATGTGCTGAGCACAGATCCCCCGAGCCCGAACTTTTTTTGCGACGCTTGTAAATGCTGAACTTTCATAGACGCGACGATACAAATTGTTATCACGCAATTATGGCGCCAAATCTTGAAGACGACTTCATCTTCACCATCTCCGACCACGACGATGTCTCAGACGACGGTGGCGCCGACGAGGCCGCTGCGGCGGCGACTAAACTAGCTGGAGCTGGAAAGAAGAGGAAATACACCGAAGATCCAGACCTCAACGTCAAGCCTAAAGAGGTCGCGTCGAAGAAAGCAAAGAAGGATAAGAAAAAGGGAAAGAAAGGAAAACAAGCCGACCCCGAACCAGAACTCGAAGAAGATGACGATGCGATGCCTACACCAGGCGAAGATGTCGAACAGAACGACGACATTGCTAGCGACTTCGAGTTCGCAGTCGGCGATATAGACACTGGTTTTGTGGAGGAGTTCGATGGCTGGGGCAACGACAATGGCACAGTGGCGCAAGAATCCCAGAAGAAGGGCAATGCAGTCGACGTTGACGACATCATTGAGCGGAGACGGAACAAGAAGAGCGCACAAGCAGCTATAGAAGCGGAGTCGTCGCCAGAGGCCTCTGTCAATGGCGATTTTGAAGGCTTTGGCGAGGACGATGAGCTCATGGCCGAAGACGGGTTTGGCATGGGCGCAGCAAGCGACTCGGAGGATGAGGAGGATCAAGACGAGGAAGCTTCTGGAGATGAGGGCAGTGAAGGCAGTGCCCAAGAAGACGACTCAGATGATGAAGCAGAAGTGCCGCATGTACCACATCCCATGGACCTTGAGGGCGCCGAAACCGAAGATGAAGTCGAGAGCGAGCAAGAGGACGCCGTCGAGGCTAAGAAGGCAGCCGCTTTCTTCGCACCAGAAGACAGTGTTCCTATCAAGAAGAAGAAAGGCGCGAAAGCTGGCACAGGTTCCTTCCAAGCAATGTCACTTTCACGACCCATCTTACGAGGTTTGGCGAATGTGGGTTTCACTGAGCCCACGCCTATTCAGAACAAAGCAGTCCCCATTGCGATGCAAGGCAAAGACGTTGTTGGAGGAGCCGAGACTGGTTCTGGTAAAACGGCGGCTTTCCTCATCCCTATCCTCGAACGTCTTCTCTATCGACCAAAGAAGGTTCCAACGACCCGTGTTGCCATCTTCATGCCTACGCGTGAGTTGGCGGTACAATGTTTCAACGTCGCCACCAAGCTTGCGTCGTTCACTGACATTACTTTCGCACTAATGGCTGGTGGTTTCTCAACACGCGACCAAGAGGCTGTACTGAAGACAAGGCCAGATGTTGTTATTGCGACACCCGGCCGTTTTATTGATCACATGCACAACACGGCTGCTTTTCAGGTTGAACATCTCGAGATTCTCGTTCTCGATGAGGCCGATCGTATGCTCGAAGAGGGTTTCGAAAGCCAACTGACTGAGATTCTGAACACTATTCCAAAGTCGCGACAGACCATGCTCTTCTCCGCCACCATGACGAGTTCAGTCGACAAGCTGATTCGAATTGGTATGGACAAGCCAGTACGCCTGATGGTTGATGCCAAGAAGCATACTGTAGCCGGTTTGACACAAGAGTTTGTGCGATTGAGGCAAGGCAAAGAAGACAAGAGGCTTGCATACCTCATGTACATCTGCGAAAAGATCTACACTGAGAAAGTCATTGTCTTCTTCAGACAGAAAAAGGAAGCGCATAGGGTGCGGGTAGTGTTCGCTCTTTGTGGGCTCAAAGCTAGTGAGCTCCATGGTAATATGAGCCAAGAGCAGGTAAGAAGTCTTCCAATATCCGAGACCCTACAAGATGCTAACGGTTACAGCGTATTCAATCCGTCGAAGCTTTCCGTTCGGGCAAATCAGCCTACCTCCTAGCTACCGACGTTGCCTCGCGTGGTCTCGACATCAAGAACGTCTCGACAGTCATCAACTACGAAGCACCACAGAGTCACGAGATCTACCTACATCGTGTCGGTCGTACCGCCCGTGCTGGACGAAGTGGTCGAGCCTGTACGCTCGCCGCAGAACCTGACCGCAAAGTCGTCAAGCAAGCTGTGAAGGCTTCCCGCGACCAAGGTGCCAAGGTGGTCAGTCGACAAGTCCCAGTTGAGGAAACCGACAGGTGGATGAAGAAAATCAAGGACCTCGAAGGCGAGATTGAAGAGGTCCTTGCCGAAGAGAAGGAGGAGCGTGCCATGAGCATCACAGAACGTGACCTCAAGCGAGGTGAGAACCTGATTCAGCACGAAGACGAGATCAAGGCCCGGCCAAGGCGCACATGGTTCGAGTCGGAGAAGGACAAGATGGCGGAAAGGGAAAAGGGTGCTACTGCGCTCAACGGATCCGCCGGAGGATCAGTCAAGGGCAATGGAAAGAAGAAGAAGCTCAGCGGCAAGGACCGGAAGAAGCTTGAAATGAAGGATGTCCGAACAGAGGGTAAGCTTTTCAAGAAGGGTAAGGCGGATCGAGGCCTCAGTACCGGTAAAGCGAAGGAGAAGCAAGCTCATGCGAAGAGCAAGTCCAAGAAGATTGCGGCCAAGACCGGCTCATTCAAGGGCTTCAAGGACTAGACGCGTTCATTCAGTAGTTGGTTTTGTGGATGAAAGTTCATGTATAACTTAATGATACCTTTGAGCACCAAAATGCAGCATTTCCTCACAACCATCATTGTCAGTCTTTTGATGCTGCTGCACATTTTAAATAGTGTTTCGCTACCTACTCTGCCGTGAGTTTCACTGCCAAACCTTAGGTATGTATACAGTAAAACAAACGTATTATTATGTAACTTTATGGAGTACATGTCCATCTCGCGCCGCACAGCCTATCCATAGAGGCAAAGATGCAATCGTACAAGAAAAAATGAAGCTAAAAAAGCAAATGAAGAAAGAGTAAAGCAAACAAGTGTGAAGTCGCGGATCACTACAATATGAGTAGATGGACGAAAAAAGTGAAAGTGAAATGTGCAAAACGTGCATGCAGCATGTTTGCACACAAGCTTGCCGCCAAAATACCAGCAGGTGAGCAGCCTATCGCTCCAACCAGCGAACCCTTCCTGTTACCAGCTCCAGGCAATAATATCCGCCAGTGTCATGCCCTATCATATGAAGTAAGCCATCTATTGACTCTTCTTCGCACCACCCCTCCTAGGCAGACCCGCCTTCCTCCTCGCCTCCCTATCACCCTCAGCAAGCCACTGGCTCGCTTTGACCATTTGCACAACATTTATCCATTGCTTAATAGCCATAAAAGGGGCCGAGGTAAGCATGCAGATCCACGGAACCGTGGAATCCATCTTGTTGGCACGAGCCATCTCCATGGCTGCCGCAGAGAACGGGCTAGCGAAGAACATGGAGGGTTTGGGAGCGGCAGGCGAGCCAGGTTGGATGGAGGATGGGTTGTTGAGGTCGGAGAAGAGGGTGGGCGAGAGGAGAGGAGAACTGAAGGAGAGGAGGTAGAGGGCGATGAAGAACATTTCGTTCATGAAGCACAGGGTGAAAAGAACCTTCTGTTGGAGTTGTTAGCGTATGCTTTGCGGCGCGAAATTTCAGCGGACAAACGTACGTTGTTGGAGTAATATTGCTTCATCAACCAACTCCTGCTCTCGTCCACATTCTTGTGACTCTGGCCGCTGCCACCCATGCTCAAAGTCGCGTACATGTGCATATAGTGACTGGCCAGATCCAGCGAAATGAGGCCCTGGAACACGATGCTGAAGCGAGGGAAAGCTTGCGCCAAGAAGACGAGCAAGCATGTTGTCGTACACCTGTCCGTCACCATGTCCAGCACCGCACCAAACTTGGTGCTCTGTTCGTATGAGCGGGCTGCGTATCCGTCGAGCGCGTCAAGTAGACACGATATGCTGTAGAGGAGCGTGCATGTGCGTGGGTGGAGGGGCATGTAGTAGAGCGAGATCAGGGCGAGGAAGACGCGCGAGTAACCTGGCGTTTGTTAGCTGGATTGTAGTGATATGGCAGGGACAGGCATACCAATCAGGTTTGGAATGAATAGGAAGATGTTCTCTTTTGCGCCTTCCTGCTCGGCTTGTGCTGGCCGCACTGGGGTGCCATTGCCGTTGGCTTGCGTTTGTACTGATGCCATAATGGTAGAGGTCGTATATGTTCCACTATCTTCTCACGGATCTGCAATGTGAATCTTCGCCGAGGCTGTGTGTCTTTGTATACAGGTGTGCCCCGCTGCGCTTATTCGAAGGAGTGGAGGCTCGTATGCGCGCTCTGCTTATGCTTGAAGCACGAGGCTGTAGAGAATCGTCCAACGATGACGTGGAGCGACACGAATTCGGACACTGTTTGTATACCCACAGCGTGGTATGAGGCGAGTGTGCTAGAAACCAACAACCGCTTTGCTGAGCTTGCAGTAGCTGTTGAAGCTGAGCGGGTCTAGACTAGAAAGTTGTCGAATAAGCCGCCGATAAGCCGAGCTGATAACGAACCCTGTCGCGAATGCAGGAGTAGGAAGCGCGGTTGCGAAAAAGTAAGGCCGAGTTGTAGAAGCAGGTCAAGTGAGGTTTGTTGAAAGGAGTGTACGTGTCAAGAACCAGGTGGAAGCAAAGCAAGTGGTGCCTGGAAATTGAAGTAGCCCATAAATCTGCCATGTTCGTCCGCCAGCTCCGGGTTATCCGCCTAGACCAAAAAGGGGCTTGCTTGGCATATGAGGTCAATCAGACATTAGACCCATCACCAGACCGAACAAACCATGTCCACCCATCAAGGGCATAAACATACCGTATCTGCAAACATCACTGAGAGAAGCATCGGAAGTAACAAAGTCAATAACTAGTGAAGCTAAAAAAGGCGTTTTTCATTGCGCTATGAATAATCTGTGTTCCTCCACTCCCTTTCTCCATCTCGTTCCTGTCAATACAACAACAATACGCAACTCATGCAACCATCTCAAATCCACTTCAATTCATGCATCCATCCAAATTCTCTCTTTCTTACAGGGGGACACTGATGCTCGCGTCGTCGAACTCGTTCCACGACTACTACGAACCCGTCTTCCCCGGGCCCCTTTTGATATGATAGCCTCTTTCTCTCCTATATCCATAATGATGCTAGCTGCGTGGACTGGACGAGTTTGAGGAATCCTATTTCCCCGAAACGCGTCCCGCCCGTACCAAATCCTGAAATGCTGATTCTAGAGCCCGCTTTACTTCACGGTAGCTTACTATCAACACGTTTTGCTCGTCTCGGCTGATGAGTGCTATCTTCTCATCGGTTCCGGCGTCTAGCTTGTTCAAGCAATCCAAAACATGCGCTAAGTCTGTGACTGGGTGTCCGTTGGCGTCCACTTGGTGGAAGACATAGTCGCGGAACAACTTGAGGTAGTAGCGCTCTCCAGTCTCTGCCCATACTGAAGATGGGTTCGGGCCGCTGTTGCCTGGCATGTTCTGCGAGGCGTCTAGTTCCGGTCGCTCGTTGATCATGTTGAGCTTGACAAGCAGACGGACCAATCTGGAAGATTCCAGCTCTTTTCCAAGGTTGACTGTCAGTGTATCCTGAGCATGTAGCTCACTGTCAAAGACTGATGCAAACTGGTCGGCGATGCCGCCCAGGAAGGTATCGATGTCCTTCTGCATCGGCGCTGGCGTGGTAGGAGAAGATGGTGCTCCTGGTGCTGGTTGAGGATTGAGCAACCATTGCACACATTCTTTGAGGCGGGCTGTATAACTTCTGGTGATATAGTCCATGGATTTCTGCATCTGCAAATGGGCTGTAGCGTTGTTGTTGGCAATGCAAAGTATCAGTCGTCCCAGCTGGACGAGATCGTCGGCTTGAAGTTCGGGCACAGGACGAGCATTGTCGAACTGGACGATGTCCATGATACTGCATGCGTTCAGTCGTACCCGGTTTTTCGAAGTCAGTAGTATCTTGGAGGGTGTGATGAGGCGCGCTGCCAGACCCGAACCGTGTATGGCTTTTAGGGCCGACGCGATCTGAACAATATAACCCCATAATACTTGCTCTGGTACATGCGATGATGCCGGTTGTCTGCCGTGGAACCGCTGCACCGGTTTGAAATGCTCATCAGCAAGTGACTTCGAGTTTGGATGATAGTCTGTGACTAAGATCAAAGAGCTATCGCCGAACGCTCGAGTGGTGAACGCTTCGTGGATCGTGACCACATTGCCATTCAAGACGCGTTTCCACGGCTGAGCGGAGCGAATAGCAGTCTCACTGGTAAGGCGGAAGTTTTCGAGACGGCGTAATGCGTAGGTCTTGCCGTCTTTGCTGGACACAGCTTTGTAGATCCAGCTAGCGTATCCGAAAGGTGCCGTGTTTTTCTGTGGTGACATGTCCAGGCAGAACAAGGAGTGAAACTGCTCAATGACCGGTAAAGTACTGTTGGGCGCGACCTGCCGTGCAATGTCTGCCTTCTTCTGCAACTCTTCCCGTAGTCCATCAGGTATGAAAAAGTCATGAGCAGTGCGCTGGTACGCGAGCAGTCCTGTTGGCTGCGGTCCTACTGGCCAGTACAAATGATATGCTGGGGTCTGAAAGGCATTGGCATTCTGGAAATACGTCGTCGAAGCATCTTGTGCATAGGGGTTAATGGTAGCAGCTTGGTGGGTTGCGCCAGTCAGCGTAGAGATGCTAGACGGAGTACTGAATGGATCGTAGCCAAGATTAGAGTCGACCTAGGGCGTTGTAAGTCGAGAACTAGACGTGGAAACATGCTCTGATGTCACAATATCAGAACAAATATGTCTAAATAAAGTCACGCACCATCTGCTGACCCTCAAAAGACTGTGGGACGAACTCTTGAAAGTCTTGCGAATGCCAATCAATGGCGGGCTCTTTCGCGTGCATATGCGGGGTAGTGACGGCTGAGATGATCAGCATGCAAAGAAGAAACGGTATCGGCGAATGCTCAGAACTCACTGGAGCGTTGGGATTTGGGGGTGAAGACGGCAGCATTGGCCGCCTTGGGTGAGATGGCGGCGCTGCGAGAGGATGGAGTCATAGATCCATTGGTACTTGCCTGAAGCGGCGTGAAGGAGGGAGAGTCGACGTTGAACCTTTTTTTGGCGTTTTCGTTCTGGCCCAACTTGAGGTTGTCGTGGATGTAGGGGCAGGCTAGACAGGATCACTACAAGATTCGGCGGGGGCGGCCACCATCACTTACTGTTTTCGTACCGGCAGTGTCCATAGATGGTGACATTGCGGCAGAGGGTGTTCTTCGCTTCTGAATAGGCCAGTCAGACTTGCCGAGTAGTATAGGAGTGCAACTGCGTCATACCGCGTCCCTTAGGGCGAGGAGAGACTACTCCCCGTCGCGAATCACCCGAAGGACCTCCAAAGGTTGTTGCCATGAATCGCGTCTGGCTCGTCGAACCGCTATTGGTAACAAGAGAGGGTTGCTGGCGTGTCTTAGACGCAGTCTGGGGTGAGCGAGCGGCGCTCTGCGCGGACTCTACAGGCTGCGAGGTGGGCGGTTTGCGGTCGGAGCCGGTATCATCTGAAGAGCCTCCTCCCCTACTCCATCGGCCGGTGGACTTGTTCGAGTGTTTCCGCCTATTGTTGCGCGCCGGCTTCTGGGGCGTGGTAGGGCCGTTGCGCCCTGGGGGGGTGGGGAGTGAATCCCGTGATGAGGACGACGTCAACTCGGATATAGATTCAGTTGTCGAGGACCCAGAGCTTGCAATGGCTGTCGCATGTGGATGCGCCCTGGCTATGGGAAAGAATGCAGGGCGACTAGGCGTAGGTGAAGCGTGCGGCGCGCCTTTGTTCGGCGGCGATGCAGGCTGAATGATGGGCAACCTGTTGCCGGGCTGGTGAGAAGTTCCTGCAAGCACATTAGAGAGCGAGCCCATCAACGGCGATAAGTCGTAGAGCGCAGAGGCAGACGGCTCCTGGATATGTCCAGGGCCGCCGGGAGACATAGCGGGCGGGATGTTTCGCGATAGCGGACGAGTGGCATGGAGCGGGCGGGACAATTGGATGAGTACCTTTCGGAATTGCGGGCTATGAGCCACCCCCAGCGAGTCCAGCGTCCTGTAGGAGCAGCAGCCGCGTCTCCATGAGCAGGCACAGTCCAAGAATCGAAGCAGACTAGACGAGCAGGAACGCTGGATGAGTGAGGTGTGATAACTGAGACCTATCCTATCAGCTTCCAGCCGCCTTCCCTGCAGTGGGTGTTTGCCATGTTTGCAGTCTGATGGCTTAGTCACCATCTTTCCTATCGGCACCTCGGCACGGTTCTATTGTTGAGTGACAACCACATCTTTGACTTCCTACTCAAACCCTCTCAGTATTCGTCTCCTCTTGCGATGGCCTTCTCCATAATAATTAGAGCTGATAAACGAGTGTTGACAAGGGCTGTTGACGACAGTTGGGCAAACTGCTATGCTGACTGCTGTGCGAGTTGATCCAGGACAGCAAGCAGTGCTTGTGGAGATCATGGTCACAACGGCAGGCTTGGTCAATGTTCTGGCCTGATTGGAGCTTATGGACTCAGATCGTACACTCCAACAGTAGGTCGTCTATGTTCGTGATTGCGCACAAGTGGGCGAGGACAAGGTCTTTCTGATTCGCTGCCATTTTGACTTCCAGTGGTGTCGAAGAGTCGGTCAAGGGTCATTGCAAGACGGAACTTTAGAAAGATCGTTCTTCGGTCAGCTCAGACTTTCTGCACAAGCTTTCAATTCTTTGACTCACTTTCACGTTCACCGCGATACTATAGGTGTTCGCACCACGTGGCCGGTCAGTGTTCAAGGCAATGGCCTTCACGAGAACTCTCCAGGGTCGTTATTGCGACAAGCACATCGGAAGTTAGCTCGGGATAGTTCTTGGATACAATGCTCAACGACAGCAATAACTCCCTTCATTTTAACATCCCACTATTCGTCCATCAGCCCGAGGCTCAATCTGAGATGGAGCCTGAGATCCGGGACTTACCACACCGCCGTTATGAGGGATCGGCGGGTAATCAGCACACTCCAAACACGATTGAGCCTTGCACCACTATACTCCACGGCAATGGCGGCTCCGGACCTGGCAGGTTCCATCTACTCCAATGCGGCCATATCGTCGCTATTGACGGAGAGGATACACGCTGTGGCATCAACTGTCAAGAAACTGTAAACATCGCCCAAAGCTCTACCTTGTATGATATCCATAGAGCCTATAAGTCCCCTCAACCAGTAATTGAATATTTTAGCCTGACGACTAACGATCTCCTATCTTTACCCGCGGTGCAGCGTCCCGATTTCCTCTACTGCGAGATCTGCCAGGGCATTCCTTGGGACAACTACAGAAGAATGCAACCGCCTTCGGACGACCCCTCACGCACTGCCATACCCATGCCCCGACGCTGTCTCGCCCTTACACGTGGGGAGATAGCAGCGGCTGTTCGAGTTCCAGACGTTGGAGTTGAGATCTTGTTGGCCAGCCCGTTCCCCAATCCAAACTACGATGCGCACAATCTGTGCTGTGGTCACAGGGTCTGGTGTGCATCTCCACGAAACTGCGCTCGGAACTGCCACCATGATCGGCCTTGTATCGGAGACAGCGTTAGACACCTTTTGATGAAGCAGGCTGATGTCATCTTCTGTGAGGAGTGCATCTTCAGAGCAGAGCGGATGCATACGAGGTGGGAGGAGGCGGCAGCTGGAGGGTCATTGGGTCTCACATATAACCATCGGCAGTATGGTTGAGATGACCTGTAGGTATCTGATCATCCTTCTCGATTCATACATGAGTTACCCAGCAGTATAGTCGTCGTTTGGTCTTCTCGATTTTTTGGGTGTGGTCTGGAATACTTACATACACTCTCGTCACTTTATCAATGGCTTTGGACTTCATGTCGGAATCCTCTCCAGGTTATAAAGCTAAGTCCCAGTCTAATTTCCCATTATTACATTATCTGTCTGCTGTGAATGCGCACCGCCAGCTTCTCGGATGACGTATCTGGTGAAGGTGAAACCCTCGCTCTCACCTCGACATAGTCCAGGCTTTTCTATTGTAGGCCGCTATCCACCATACCAGCAGGGTCTATACTATTTTGGTTTCTACTCTCTTTCTAGCTGTTTGCTCGCTCTTTTACTACCCACTTGCGACCTCACCGTACCATAGCGACAACCTATCGTAGCTAGATTCATCGAGCAACAATCACCCACATTCACTACGACTCAGCGCAATCACTCACGAGGAGTTCTCTCAGAGTCTCATCTACGATAGAGACCCTTCGACTGCAACGCAACTATCGCCTCATCTCCAATCACAACCAAGTCTCGATCACAGTGACTCACTTACCTTCTCGCGGACTGACCCCATTCACGCTACCAGCAACCGCCTAATGGGAAGACAGAAGCTCGTCACAACGAGGAGAAGACCGGGACGTCCCTGTGGCGGCGTTCAGAATGGCGGCGGTGGACGCGGTGGACCAAAAGGCAAATCGTCGAAGTCAGCGACACCGACGCCTGGGATTTTGCAGGATGGAGCAACGCCCAAGTTCAAACTCAAGGTTAACATGGGACGAGATCTTTCAGATTCACATCCGCACACGACCGTAATCAACGACAAGGACAGAGATCAAGACAACGACCTTCCTCAGGACCTAGCACAGCCAACGCTGGTCACGACTCGCACTGGACGAGCAATACATAAGCCACAGCAGTACGATACTGTGCAAGGTAGTGATATTGACTACTTCATTGATCAGAACTCAGAGGATCATAGAGAGGACGATGGACGCGTCCTGTCAAGCGATCCACGTAAGTATCAAATATTAGATATAAATAGAAAATGGATGTATTGACACATACCTAGCATACCTCTCACACAAGGCACAAGAGCATTTCAGGCAGCTGCCAAAGCCAAGAGGTCGCCCACCTAAGAGCCACCCGTCGTTTGGTGCTACCGTGGAGGAGGTGGACGAAGAAGACGAGTCTCCATCCTCGCAGACCCTGCAAGTACAATCTCCACCAGCAGATCCCGCACACTACGTAGCCGATGCAGACGTATACGCCATCCTAGATGCCCTCCGTAGTACCACAAAAATCCTTCTCGACCTCCCCGGCCTCAGTAACGCCTCCGACCCTGGTCGCGCTCAACCCTATAGCGCCAAAGCCCTCACCCAACTTTACATCCTCTGCTACCAGAAAAAGCGCTGGGATCTCTGCGACATGATATCCGATACCTGGATCCGCGCCTTCCACGCCTTGCGTGAGAAGGGCCAGCGCAAACCCAAATACCAATCCTGGCGCCCGAACCCCGCTCTCGACCGGCGCAAGCGGAAAGCACAAGAAGCCTGGAGGAAAGGCCTGTCCATCCCGTCGGAATTCGACCCTAATCCGAAAGATTATGGACTCGCTGTTACAGATCCAGAGCTCGAGGAAGACGTTACATGCATCAACACCGACTTGCTAAATGCCCTATACAATCATACATCACCTAAATGTGGAGCAAGATCCCTCTGGGCCGACGCTTTGGCTCTGTACGGCGATAAAGCTGAAGAGGTCATCGAGGGTGTGACGAGGGAGGGGTTCAATTTACATCCGGAACTTCTATTCAACATTATGCAGACTAGTCTGCGAATGTGTCGGAGGAACCTCACACTGAAGATTGAGGAGAGCACCGAGGGTGTATGGTGTAAGCGATATCACGAACATGGAAAGAACGGACAGCGTTGTTACCGCGAGTTGGCGTCGAAGGACGGGGAATTCAAAGGAAACGAGGAAGACACGAGTAGGAGTGTTCTTGACCAGGTCGGTGATTTGATAGATCAGGATTTGCTAGATCAACTTGAGGTAGGATTGGTGGACAAGGAGGGCAGTGTTAAGGCGATGAGAAGGCAGAAGCGGGGCCTTGAAGGCGATAGCGAGGCCGGTCCAAACAAGCGGATTAGGTGGAACGGGGATATTGAGGATGCAGAGGGGGACTCCGAGGAAGACTGAGCTTGTCGGATGAGTCGCTTGATGGTGATCTCATACTGGCCACTGTCGGCCTTCAATCACTGGATTGGTCTTCTGGCGTCCGATCATACGACCATGTCACCGAAGTCGGAGCTGTCGCTTGCATAGCTCCCCAATGGATACAAATGTTTCAATACTAGGACCTTTACCACAGCCACGACATAAGAGATAGAGGATAGTAATGAGTGTGATGAATTAATGGAAACAACTGCTTGATTGGACTTGCTAAGCATCGCTCCTGTGGGTATAGAATTTACCATTGTTACTTGTCAAAACGAACGTGTTTTCACAACTTTCCTCCTGAATGATTGTCGTTGCGTAAGCCGTCATTCCTTCCTCTCAGTGGCATTCATTACGCACTATACCCAGCGAACGTAGTTCTCACTCTTTCTATTCGCGCATACCATGAATCAGTCCCATAGCAAACTTGTTTTCATCAGGGTGCGATGCGTATTGTACCTCGGTAGCGTAGGATTGGTTGCGAGCTCTTTCCCAGTCAACAGCTCGCCATATTATTTGCTGTCAACACACCGACACTTCCAGGAATCCCCAGTTTTATCACCTACTCACTGTCCCTTTACATGAATAACATCCGAATAACCGTGCAAGACCCTCGGGCGTCCTGTCCAAGTAGCACGCCCACCTCGTACCCCGGGATCCATTTCTCCGCACGGTTTGACTCATTTGCCGTGTGTCCAAGGCGTATAAATGGGTCCATCCCCAACATTGGCGTCTTGGAATTTATCCACTATGAGCTTGTAAGTGCGTGCTTCGCACCTCAGATACGATTCGAGGCCACTAATCAATTGTGAAGCGTTTGTCAGCGTCCGTATCCACCCGATGGCTCAACACTACCGCTGCAGACATTCGCACACAATGTTCGAACGCATTGTACGAAGCAATACTTGTTGAACACGATCTAGCCGATAATAGGGCCTGGAAGATAGGATCGCATGAACATGCGTCTTGTTCATGTTGACTTCCGACACCGAAATGACGATGGATCCTCAACTGTACCCATTTGTATACAGCATGCATAAGAGGAAGGATTAGACCCACGGGCAGCGCCGACCACCCGATTCATCTCGCCCGTTGTGGATCAGAAGGAATGCCACATGACGCTCGATTTTATCGCAACGGTCATGCGAAGAGGACATGATCTTGACGATACAAGCAAAAGTTGTGATGCACCAGGACAATTACTTCGCTGACGTCTTGGTCAAGCACTTCCGGGTGTTTTGGCATAACGGCTTACGCTGTTTGCAAGCACTTGGTAAAGGCATGGCGAGCTTGGTCTTCACTAACCAACCGACGCACGCTTGGTGTGTGTGGAGACATTGAGTCAAAGCGCCTGCGTTCGTACCGATAGCCCTCGGAGCCCCGACTGAGGTGGACGTATCATGGCTCTAGCCTTGCGTCGTTCTTTGCATGGCATGACAAGATGCACTACGGGTGCAAAGATTTGCGGAGAAAGATGCCCCGGTGGTCTGGGCTTTCATTCAGACCGTCTAACCAGAGCGCTTGGAGATGTCAGGCTATTGTGGGTTTGACGAGTCAGCGTCAGCCGCTACGATGAAAGAACGGTCTTGCTAGACTTTGGGGTACAGAGCCAAGAGTCACATCATTATGTTACACGATCCATTAGGGGCACCGGCAACCAGGACTCGTATTTGGCACCAGAGCGACCGAAGAAGCAGCGGACCCTACATCTGCGGATCGTCAGCTTTACCAGATGTCCACTTGCATCGTATCTTCGTCTAAGAATGCACTCAACGCTGCAAGAGCCTTCGCAGGACGGTATACCGTATGAGGAAGTCGGAAAACGGGCGCTAGCAGAGGCTGAAGGAGTTGCAGCCGCATCGCTTGTCGACGCACCGCCGCGAGACGAGGTCTCGCCCATATGAGACTAGCCTCAGAAGCTGAAATCCTGCTCCAAACCCTTTTTGCCTCGGGGACAATTCTACCGGCGAGGGTCTTCGTCGCGAGGCATCATCAGGATAGTGCAGCAATTTATCCCGCGTGCGAGAATTTCCCGCCGCACTAACAGCCAATTAGACGGTATGTTTTACCGGCGTTTCTCCGGGCGCTACCAGGAGCTTGACAAGCTTCGCTTTCTGAACTGACACCCAACGTGGGAAATCCAGGACACGAGAGCGTTTGGGGGATAATGCGGGGTTGCAATCGTGTGGTGGCCAGGTTGCTGACTCGTTCTTAGCTCGGCCCCAAGCTCCACTAGACGTATGAACAAGGAAGCTTTCTCCACTCAAGCCTGCCAACCTTTCCGCCTCTTTGCTGGGCATGTAACCTTCGTGCAGATGGTGTTACGGTGATAGGTACGGAGGCGACGCCGCTTGATCGATTTTTGATCAGGCGATCAGCGGTCCGCTTTCTGTGAAAGGTCTAGTTCCAACGTCTGCTATGGCCGACAAGACGGGTCGGCCTATTGAACGTTGAGGAAACTGCGATTGGGAAGGTCATCCGGGACTGTTTTTTCGGAAGACCGACACCGACCACTACTGGCGACGAACGAATGTGGAGTAGAGGCTTCCGGGGTAGGCTCTGGGGTGTGTCATGGATGGCATGGTTTGACAGTACTCGCACCTAGGATCTCCGCATGCCATACCCCACCATCACATCCAAGATTCAGTATAAGAGGCGTGCACATCTGCCTGGAAATTTGAGCTCTACTGCATTTCCTCCCTGTTTCACAGACGTAGGTTGAGCAGCTCAATATCACATCCAACCCGACCGATCACTGCAAATCTTGCCCATCATGGTCGTTTTGAACCCATGGAAGGAGAACTTGAAGGACACTCCCAAGGAGAGCCTTAACTGGCGTCTCTGGTACGGTGTCTTTGGTGAGTAGTTGTATCGTCCAATGTGCTCTGCCAAACTAACAACTGTAGTTTTCGGTCTCATGGGCGCTGCTCGTGGTATCGACGAAGGTCTCATCGGTACCACAGCTGAACTAGATCCTTTCAGACGCAAGTTCGGACTTGATGACCCCAACAAGAGCGAGCACGAGATTGCGGAGCTTCTATCAAACATCACATCCATGGTGCAGATGGGCTCTATCCTAGGTTCTCTGATTGCTTTCTTCATCACCGACAAGATTGGACGTCTTTGGGCTACTCGACAACTCTGCCTCATCTGGGTTATCGGTATCGTCATCTTCCTTACCAGCTCTCTTACCGGTTCCGTCGGACAGATCTACGCAGGCCGCTTCATTGCTGGTATTGGTATTGGACAGACCACCGTCGTTGCACCGACTTATCTGGCTGAGACCGCACCGAGGGCCATTCGAGGTCTTTGTGTCTGCGCTTTTGCTGGTTCAGTCTACATTGGTATCATGCTTGCCTACTTCGCATCTTGGGGATCGTCCATTCACATCTCGTCTGCCACGGACGCCCAATGGCTCGTACCAAACAGCATGCACCTCATGTTCGCTGGTATCATCTTCTCGCTCTCATGGTTTGCCCGTGAGAGTTCTCGTTGGTTGATTAAGGTCGGTCGTCATGAGGAGGCGCTTGACAACCTTGCTCTGCTCCGCAAGCTTCCCGCCGACCACCCCTACGTCGTCTCGGAGATCATGGACATCAACGACCAGCTCAACCGCGAGCGTGAAGCTACCATGGGCACGACATGGCTCGGACCGATCCGTGAGCTTTTCTCCAGCAAGGCCAACCTCTACCGCATTCAGTTGTCGGTCATGTCGCAGTTGCTTGCCCAGTGGTCTGGCGCGAACAGCATCACTATCTACGCTCCCCAGTACTTCGCCATGATGGGTACGACCGGCCAAAACGAGAAGCTCTTCGCGACAGCCATCTTCGGTGTCGTCAAGTTTGTCAGTTCCATGCTCTGCGCATTCTTCCTTATCGACTTCCTCGGCCGTAAGCGCTCCCTCGCCACTGGTATCACACTACAACTCGTATCCATGCTTTACATGGCCATCTTCCTTCTCATCGACACTGGCGTCTCCGACGGCGAGCCGCAATCATCAAGCCAGAAACACGCGGCCATGGGCGCCATCGTCATGGTCTACTTCTCTGGTTTCGGTTGGGCTCTAGGATGGAACTCGATCCAATACCTCATCAACTCCGAGATCTACCCTCTCCGTCTGCGTGCGCTGGGTGGTTCCATCGCCATGACATTCCACTTCGTCAACCAGTACGGTAACTCCAAGGCTGTGCCCCTCATGTTCATTTCCATGACTCATGGTGGTACTATGATGTTCTTCTCTTGCGTTACTGCTGTTGGTCTTATTTGGGTTTACTTCTTCCTTCCCGAGACTTCTGGAAAGTCGCTCGAGTCGCTCGACGAGATGTTCAACCTTCCCTGGCACCTTATTGGTCGCAAGGGTGCGGAGCTTACAAAGGGATCTGGTGGCATGGCCGATATGCTGGATGAGGCTGGTGAGAAGGCTGTTACATACGAGATGGAGAACGCTGGTGGTGCTGAGACGCAGCATCACCGCATTGAGCAGAAAGTTTGAGCTATAAGCGTATAGAAATAAAGAACACTCTATAGCATCGCACATATCTAGTATTGTTGGATGAATATCAATGAAGTTATAAACATAAATAATGTTTTTGTCCCAAACATACGCACGTCTGAACCGTGAGCGGTATTACACCAAGTAAAGTCTACAATACATGAATACGATTGATACCATTTGGATTGGATTGGAAAAGATCTATGGATTAGCATTGGATTGCTGACTACCTCTCCTCTATTCGATAGTTTCATCCTCACAGACACCACCAGCCCCTCAACATAAGCAGACAGTCATCCCACAGCAGGAGCGATAAGCCAGCTCGAACCCGGTGCCAGATGAGTCAAAGCCCAAAGCTCAACCGACGTAGAAAACTTGCTTCAATACTAAGTGATGCTGGCAGTGACATGATAACGAGCAAATAACGAAAAGAAGAATCGCAAACGGTCAAATGATCCAACGGTCTGTCTTATGTCATGCACGCCTGACACTGGAGCCCTATAATTAATGTTAAGGCGACCTATGCCCCCACCCGTCCAAGCTTGCTGACAAGAGAAGCACGCTGCGAGCGCCGAACCCGTTGACTATTCTCATCCTGAGACGACTCTGCAAGCCACAAGGCAACGTCTAGATTGGAAGAGGCCGACTCATAACCAGCCGCCTTGTTAAAGATTTTCATGACCTTACCGACGATCGTCACTTCATCGTCGTCGAAGTCTAGTTGATGAAGAAAGCCGTAAAGTGAAGTGCCGCCTAGCTTGATCTTGCGTTGGATCTTGACAGAGTCCAAGCCGGCGGTGGGACGACCAGCAAGAGAAGCAAAGGCCTCACAGATATCATCCTTGGTCGTCGTGCCGTCGCATAGCTCGAAGTCGAGTGTGTTTACAAATGTCTCTAATGAAGTCTTTCCAAGGAAAGTGGTGCGCGCCTTTTCAGCTTTGCGACGGACGGACTCTCTGCTAGACTCTACGGAGGAGCGACGAGAAGTCGCTGATGACTTTGGTCTATCTGAGTCCGAGAATTAGAGGTCGGGATCAGACGCGGGCGGGGTGGCGGAGGTAGTGTGGCCGGGAATCACCACAGTCTGCTTGTCAGTGGTGTCCTCGATATCCACGTCCACCTGCAGCAAATCATCCTTGGCCTCACCAGAAGGAGGAGGACCAAGCTCAGAGACGTCCTCGATGAGAGTCTCCTCGTCGTGTGTGAAATAATCCGTGTTCAGCTCATCCCCAGTGAATGTGTGGTTTTCGGCAATGATGGACACCTTTTGAGCCGCTGAGATGTCAACGACAACAAGCTCATGATTAGGCTCAAGAGCGAGAGTAACAGCAGACTTCCTGGCCTTGTTGGTCTTATTGTTTTGTTTGAAGGATGGTGGAAGCTCGGGTGGTACGACATACATCTCCACAAGGTTATTGCGAAGATTGCGAGATTCTTTGGTCTCACCTGGGCCATTGGGCTTGGAGAGAAGAGAAGTGACAAAGTCGGGCTCGTTCCTCTCAACAGCGACAGACTTCTTTCGGTCAGTTTTGGCGGCCTTCCGCTCGGCGTTTGAAGTCCTTTGCTGCTTGGGCGCAGTGATTGGCAACCAGAGAGGAGAGACATGCATCGCAACGAGCTTCTCGTGAAGGTTGCGGAACCCCTGAGTTATGCCAGGGCCATTAGACATCTTAGTAAGTGTCGCAACATATCTGTCGCCCGCTGTGTTACTGGGCTCTGTAAGGCCAGTAGTAGTCTTCGCAGAGTCGAGCTCGGTTTGCCTCTGAGGCACTTCAGGCTCAACCATAGTCACCTCCTTGGAGAACTCAATAGCCTTAACGGCCTTTTTCTTGGAATTTTAGGATTCCGCTGGTTGAATAGAGTGGCTGGTAACACGACTGAAGCAACGTGCATGGCGACTAGTGATGCCTGCTCATCGCGAGATAGGCGCGGAGGGTAGAGAGTCGCGTTAGGCATGGATAGAATCGCCGAAGGGCCACAAGAAGACACTTCAGAAACGGCCTCCTTGACGAAATTAGGGGCCTTGTAGACCGCCCCATCCAAAGAGCCAGGAAGCGACGTCTCGTCATCTGCATCGGTCATCGGAACATGGACATAGAAATGTGACAATGTGGTGGCGCTGGCAGCCTCAATAGAGTCAACACTGTCCTTCGACAAACAGGCATCCTGCCCATGGGTAGAAGGTCCGCGGACTAGTTGATTGACATCTTCATCTGTATTGTTGTCGGATTCAGCGGCCAGATCTGAGTCGGTGTCGATATTAGAGGTGGCAATTTGAGGCACGTCACTGGACTGTGGAATGCGCTCAGCGACGCCGTTGATTACGCACTGCTCGATGATATGTCTGTGGTCATAGACAGGACGAGAGCCGTTCCCCACAGAGGTATACTGGGAGGACATGGGCTGGAGAATGGCAGGCTGGGTGACACGCTCAATAATGCCGTTCACCACACGCTGCTCGATGATTTCGTCAAAGTTGAGGCTAGAACGAGAAATTGACAGAGCAGCGAGCTGCTTCTTCTCCTGAGTGGCATCGTTGGTCTCCGCCGTAGCCATTCGGGTGTTGTGCTCCTTGTTGCTAGGAGGAGGAAGCGGCTTGCGATGCTTCTTGACGGGTCGGTGTGCAGGTCGGCTAGGCTTGTGCTTAAGAATTGCGTTCTTGCCCTTGGATGATAACTCTTCTTCAAACTTCTTCTTAGCAAAATCGAGCTTCTTCCTCTGGATCGCAACACTAGCATTGCGCCTGGCCTCGTCCTCCTCAGCCATCTTTTGGAGAGCCTCCTCTTTGGTGAACTTGACGGAAGTGCCGGTTTTGGTATCCTTCACAGAGACGGTAGAGCCGGAAACGGTGGTGGCGATAGTAGAAGACATCTTGTTTGTTGCGTACGTGACTGGCTGGAGGTGCTTCATGTTTGTCCGATGGAAAATAGAGTTGAAACCGAAGTCGTTATCGGTTGAAGTGTTGGATGAATGTATCTAAGATTAATCTGTAAACGATTTGAAACACACTTTTTGGCAATGAGACGAGCCGTTTGAACTGTGATGGTAGAATTCAATGAGATCTTCAGGTTTTTGGTAAGGTGTGCAATGGTGCTTTTGGGTTCAGGAATGAGGGACTTGGAGCTTGCAGCAGTTGAAAGTAGACGGAAATTCCGGTGTGTTGAGCGTTCATCACCAGAAAAGGGGGCTTTATATGCAGACGAGCGTGCGAAGCTCCACCGGAAGCTCCGACCAGGCGTGAATAGAGCTCGTGCTCGAACTACTGACAGGGCGCTACCTAGTGATCTAGCTGCACCTTGTGATGATGAGAGTTTCTAAAGGCCCTTAGCATTCATTTGGAAGGTGATGTACAGTCTGTGAAATGGCGGATCGGTATGCAATTTCTGAACACACTTAGAGAAGGGCGGACAACTTGCACTACTATTTCGCTACGCACCAGAGAGAAAAGAGCACCTTCATAGAACCGGGCGGCAACAATGGTAGATTAGGCAGAACTTGACATCGATACTCACTTATGAGCATAGACCTGGAAACCAAGAGGACATGCGTACTTGATCTCCGTTCTCATCAGGAGGTCTAAGAAATGCTGAATGTGTAAATAGATGACAACTATGCGATCTCGCTGGCTTTAGATCAGCGTGCCTAGAGATTATTTGGATGCCTAGTAGTCGAAGCATTCGCGAACAGCTTTGCAACTGCTTTCTGGATCTATATCTAATCTACCATAACACTGGTTCGCTCGGTCCTCTTCACTCATGGTTTCCACGTCCGCGAATCTACCAATTTGGAAGGTAATGCATGCACGGTAGATCCTCGACGCCGTACGCATCGCACCTGTACTTCTACTTCTGCTCAAGAAGAGTACACATCGAAAATATACACATAATGGTAGTAATCCTATGTATTGATACGGACATACGCCAGCACTTGACGAGTTTCCTGCGTCTAGAATCCCTGCTCTTTTGGTACATCGTCGCACGATCGATGGAGATTCCCGGAAATGTGTGATAGGCCGGTCTTCATGAGGCAAGTAGGACATATTTCAGCGCGGAACTGCTGAAAATACTTAATCCCTCGCCATACCATGCTTGCTTCGCTAAACGTCTAGTCAGGCGCGGAACAGGCCGTACAACAGCATTCAACTGTGTTGTGATGTATAAACGAATACTGTCAGGCCATCAACGCGAATTTCGCTTTCCGTAGGGGAGTCGAACAGGTGTTGTTCGTCGCAGGCCATACGAAATTGCGAAACGCAGCCACGATATGTCGTGCTTTTAGCTGCATCGATATCCGTGGTTCAGAGTCGTCAGAAAGAAACGCCTAAGAAGGCGTAAAAATACCATCCAACGATATGCCGCGTAAGGCGCAAACAGCACTGGAAAAGGGAAGGAGTTTGGCGAGGACCCGTCGGCACCTCGGGCTTAGCCATGCTAGTGAGGGGCACAGCGCACCCCACCAAGCCACCTTCCATCCACAAGTCCCGCCAGTGACATCATGTGTGCTCCAAGAAAACACCTCACAAACCCATCTCGGCCACTTCCCTGTCCACGTCGAATCAGGGCAACTGCATCACCTGCAGCCCCACGCTACGAGTGCGGCTGTGGTTGCCGGCACGCCTGGCACATCTATCCGGACCCTCTGATTGAAGCTGCCACCACTGCAAGGTTAAGTCCACTAGTACCTGTTAACCCGTGTTGCCGGTAGGGTTTGCTGCTCAACCAACAGCAATTGTGGGTTCCATCTCATAATGCTTGATCGGCGGCAGTCTCTGTTTGGGTCTCAGGTATAAGAGTCTGCTAGTGCCCCATTTACTTTTCGCGGTAGGTGCACGCTGTTCAGCTTGGAATATATCTGGACTTCTTCTTCACCATCCCTACCGACTGAATATCTCAGTCACTTCTCCCCAGGATACTTGGAATACAGATCCTATCAGAGTCGACAAGCCGCGACCATGACGAGCAAGCCCATCTTTGTGGCTACTCATCCAAGGGCCTGCTCGACGGCCTTTGAGAGGGTATGCTTGGTTCCGCCATTTCTCGCCCAATTCGGGTTCTTACCATCCTCTAGGTCTTCATGACCCGCCACGACACACTCCAATGTGTTCACGAGCCTTTCGGCGATGCCTACTATTTCGGACCTGAGCGCCTTGCTGAGCGTTACGAGAATGACGCGAAGGCTAGGAAAGAGTCCGGTTACGAAGACAGCACATACAAGACCATCTTTGATCGCATTGCGAGAGAAAACTCGGAGGTTCGTTCACTAATACATTTCATGTTTCTGCAGTTCTCTCGCCTTCCTATCCTTCCCTGTCATCTTCTCATCTCTTTATATCAGTCAAGATCTTATTTTCGCATTCTCGCCAAATTCGTCGCAATTGCGTGTCGTGTGCTCTCAGCCACCCACCCGCCAGTCAGATCTCTATCCACTCCAATTTGTCACGACCATCTCTTACTCTCGTAATTTCAATTTGCGCAATACCTCAGCCCTTTGACTTGAGCGCACCAAATCCATCAACGTCTCAGACAGACTCTATGAGCGGACACGTCAAACACCGAGATCTCCAATTTTCCTGATCTACCACCCAGCCACTACGATTTGCCCAGCTCTCTATCACCTCGACTCTAGCCTCATGATAACACATGCGATGGAGATCGCACTAGCGCACGATGTAGCCTCGCGAAAGAATAGCATACTCACCTTCTACAGGGCAAACGCGCTTTCATCAAGGACATGGCCCAATACTGGATTCCTCCCGCAGGCAAGCCTGCTACTATCGCCCCGTCTCTATCCAATTATCGTCGCGGCGTAGGAACAGACACCACCCAACTTTCGCCTGTCACCACCCGTAATGACCGTGCCGGACCTCCTTACCCATACGACACCAAGGGCGAACCCAACAACCCCACGGTCATTCCTGCGGATTTGTTGGCAACCTACCACTTCGCTTTCCTCATTCGTCACCCCAAATTCTCCATCCCATCATATTACCGCTGCACCATCCCTCCGCTAGACAAGATGACGGGTTTCTACAACTTCCGGCCCGACGAAGCTGGCTACGAGGAACTCCGTCGCCTGTTCGACTACCTACGTTCTGAAGGCCAGATTGGTCCCAAGTTTGCTGGTCAAAAGGAGCACGACTCCAACGACCAGGCAAACGGTCATACTGGAGGTGTCGAGATCTGCGTCATCGATGCAGACGATTTGCTGGACAACCCATCTGGCATTGTTGAAGCATTCTGCAAAACCACCGGAATCGAGTGGGACCCGAACATGCTCATATGGAACACGGAGAAGGATCAAGGTATCGCCAAGGAGGCGTTTGAGAAATGGAAGGGCTTCCATGAGGACGCTTTGGATAGTGATCGCTTGAGGGAGAGGACGCACGTAAGTCAAAATTCCAACTAGGTTGATTGGAGTTGTGGACTGACCATCTTTGCAGAAGAAGGAACCCAAGTCAGACGAGCAGCTTTTCGCTGAGTGGAAGGAGAAATATGGTGAAGAGGGTGCGAAGCAAATCCGCGATACTGTTGCTGCTAATGTTGAGCATTACGAGTACCTGAAGCAGTTTGCTATCAAGCTATAGAGGACTGCAAGAGTAAACAATAAAGAACAGCAATAACGAATTTTATTAGTAAGACACGAGCGTTAAGATACTACTACCGTCGCCTTTCTCTAACTCGACGTTTCGCATCCCTTGTTTCAATTTTAAATATTACAGGGCCTAAGCATACAAACAAGTTACCATATGCTTACGCTCGCCTTGTCAGCCAACCACTACGCGCTCGTTTGGGCAACTCAAATCTTCCGCTTAGGCGTCAGCTGACCCGCACAGCCTGCATACAGCATGCATGCTTATGCTTACAGTACGCGTCTAGAACCTTGAAATTTTCCAGACATTGGAAAAAAGACGTTACCGCAACGTGAGCAGAATCTTTCGTTACGAAGTTTTTCGAGCTGATTGGATTGACTCAAGTCAAGATACCAAGCAAGGAAAAGGGTGTGTGAAGGTTGCAGGATAGGCCGCCCCGGGAGTACTGAGTATTCTCCTAATGGCTGCTGAAGCGGCCGCCTCAAGAATGTGGCGAGGTTCCTTGGGATTCTCCTCATGGTTACAGAAGTGGTCGCCCCATCGTGATGGAGTTTGGCAATGGAGGAAGGCTGTTTCAGGTCGATGCGTTGCTGCCTGTTACCAAGTCCGAGGCATCAGACCATGACTGTGTGGCAATTGATGGGTGGGGGCCATCAACGAATGCAAGTCGACATTATGAGTATTGACGTTTGAGTATTCCTGCCTGAATGTAGACGAAGTGACGGGATGCAGAAGGTATGGTGGTCGCAGACGTGGTAATATTGGTATTTGACTCAATAGATGTTAAAACACAAAGACAAGAATCTAGTCCACCAAAATAATGCCGTAATAACCATGCAACATATACATCATTCCAATACAACCTCAGATATATCCAAAGCGATGGATGGACGTAAAAAGGTATCAATCCCGAAGCACCCAAGGACGCCGAGCCCAGAACACCGACGCTATCCGTGTGCGTAGAGAATGCGTAGTTTTGCCGTAGACAACATGGAAGAAGGAGAAAGCAGAGCAACACAAATTATACGTTCATCTGACCAAGCTCAATCTCTCTTCTCCTCTCTTCCCGGCTTAGGTTTCTCGAGTGACTGCTGTGTCTTCCATCCGTACTTGGCGGCCGGTTCGCCGTCCTTCCACGGCCCTGCCATTGTTGCCATGCCTGATGTTCACTGAGACTATCCGGTCTACTGTCCGATCGATCGCGGTTCCAATCGACATGTGTTTGTGCAGGCGTGCCCACCAACTCCTGACTGTGCAGGTGTCTTTCCTGCTGCTCCCTGTCTTCAGGGAGGTCTATTCTGAAAGTGCTGTTCGCGTCGGGACTGGGTCGTGGGTCGCCCTTTGCGAGGAGCAAGGCCATTTGCTGGTTTACGCGATCGTCTTCGGAGTAGACGGCGGCGGGTGGTGGGTTAGAGGGCGAGCGCATTGCGGTGGGGTACATGTTCGGGATGAAGTTGTTGTAGTAGGATTGTTCGGACCAAAGGTTTGCGCGGGTATCTGTTTGGCGTTTGGACTTGACTATCCGGCGGTAAGTCCATAGGAGGAGGGAACTGTAGAGGAGGGTTCCTGCGGCGCTGATTACGGTGCCGCTTATGGCGGCATTGCCCCAGTGATAGTTGTGGGAGGAGAGGAAGTTGTAGGCTATTGAGATGAGACCTAGGGCGGAGGATGTGAGTGCGGGACTATATGCGTCAGTATTGCGCCGGTGGTATAACGTATAGACTTGAAGTCTTACAGGAAGACACCGTCGGCTTGGAAGCGCTCATTGCGACAGGCGAAGCAGAGCAGTGCTGTGAAGGAGTAGCCGGCAGTGAGAAGTGCGACAACAAAAACAGATAGGACTGCTTCACTGAATCTAAGCCTGGGATCGTTTGCGTAGAGGCCCGGCAGTATCAGGTAGCTGCGAGGCATCAGTATGTATTTCTCAGAACCGACTTGGTATGCATCGCGCGCACTCACCCTCCCAATATCATCCACGACGCAGCCAGGGCTATAAGGCGCCAATACCACGGCGTACCCTCTCTCCTCTCGTTGCCCGAATCGTTGATGTTGACATAGCTCTTGTTGCTAGAGCGCATTGGATCGATGGTTCGCGCGTTCCGCAGCGGGGTGGTGCCTTGTTCGCGATTCAGGTGGTGGTTGGCCTCGAAGCCGTCGTTTCTCGCGCAGTCCCAGCGAGCGACTCAAAAGATGCCGGCATGCAGACCAGAGGAGCGTGATTAAACGAGTGACTTTGGCAAAGGCCTCTGTTGTCGAGATTCGAAATGGGATATGAGGCTCACTTGCACCTGGTTCACTTGTATTCAGCCTGACGCGGTGCAGATCGCTTCGGTCCGTCGATTGCAGATGGAGCCGAGGCGAGGCGACTGGTGCACGGCGCAATGGTTTCTAGACGATGGGAAAAGCAACAACAACAACGAGCGACCAGAACGAGACGCCGTTTGTATTGAGTATGAATAAGAGCAAAGAAGTAGCGAGCGAAGATGTGGGCTGAACGGGCGGTGGGAGAAGAGGGCGCCAACGTGTTGCTCGTACTTCGCTGAGGCGGAGGACGCCTGCATATTCGCTCAGCCACTCGACGACCTGCTGAGCATTGCTGCCACCCCTGCCATATCTTCCCTGTTGATCAAGATGATCGTGAGCGTCTTCAATGCGTGTTGTTCAAAATCGCGATCGCAGCTACTCGTTGATCAGCGATCGAGCGCTTTCATCTTCAACATCGGGATTTCTCCCATCGCTCCTGGAAACACCACCAAGCAAGAGACCCACGATCCTATCTTGTGTCTCTTTGTTCTTCTGGCCTGCCCAGGGCGACCCCAGATTCCAAAACGCGTCATCACCAGTTCCTAGCCAAGCCTTCTGCCCATGTCTGCTCAATCTCGCTGACCGCGCCGCACCTTGGGTGGTGCAGCTTACTCCACGAGCCACCGCTCCCATTCGGATCTGCCAATGTCCATCATTCACTCTCCCATTGTAGCGCTAGCGACTTCGTGTTCTCCGGTAGAGACAGTTACCGGTCAGACATGACGTCGTGGCTCTTATTGCATAGCGAGATGTCGCAAATTCGTCATGAACCTCTTGTCATGGCGTTGCGAAGTGTTGGTATGGCATCGCAGCCGGTACGCATTCTGGCACACCAGACTGCCTCGTGTTGCTGCTTTGCCAACAGTGCCGTTCCGCCCACAATAGAACTCGCATGGTACAGCGCATGACAGCAATCCTTCGCGCGGAGAAATACCACACGCGAAAATAAGCGATCCTTCAGTACTTGGTTCTTTGACTTTACAAACTCAAATACACCGGGCGCGTCGCATGTTCAGACCTACAGCGCGATGCGCTGCCTTGCGTGCGTAGGACCATGGTACAACATCACAAGCTATGAGACCGTTTTCCACGCTGATAGGGCATGGCACGAACCGACCGTCAGTCTCGTTCGACTGCTAAATCATCATGACCAACATACGCGACTGGGCGTTAACACTAGTTTTCCTAGCAAACGTACTGTGCGCGCTCGTCATGGTCGAGATTCATGTCCATCTATGAATGCTTTGTTACCATTAGAAGACTACGCCTTCCAAGCCTGGAAATCAATAGATAACTTAATTGTGCACTTGCTGAATCCGCATCTTCTCGATGCCCCCTTTCAACCATACAAACATACGTATAAGACGAGATAGCGGTGTCTGTTACGATGTCGACCCGTGCACCTGGTTCACGTTGCAGGGAATGCTTCCAGTGCCTCGCACATGCGTTTCATCCACACAACCACACCGCATCTCACTTTACGAACCAGCCATAATTATCGTTATTAATCCTACGACCTTGCTCCTTGAGACTTCGGCGTCGCCTCTTCCGGAGTCTATCGTACGAAACCCGCTGGCGCTATCTACTCAGGGGTACGAGGCGTCATGTTGTCGGGTATACCGAAATTTACTCAGTAAGATGATAACACGGCAGATGTAGCGGTCGCCGACCTTGTGGTCGTTGCTTCGAGTTCAATGTCGTTTACTACAGTAAGTGTTCGCAGACGCCGGGAGTTCGTCGCTAGAGACGCGGGCACTACTTCGGCTCATGACCCACAAACAAGCGAAAACCACAGTCCGTTTTCCTAACCTCGTAGGCTACGCGCTTGAAAGGCATTGCACTGGTCTGAGCTCGTGCTACGTGTTTCATGAATATTATATTTCTCAATTGAAGTTCTTACATCGATCATCTACTCAGCCTTCTAGGTTGGTCAATCTTCAGTAGTATAGTGGTCAGTATTTCCGCTTGTCACCATCACAGGCAACTCGCGGGAGACCGGGGTTCAATTCCCCGCTGGAGAGTTCTCTTTTTGCAGTCCTTTTTGCAGTTTTTTTTGCAGTTTTTTTACCTAGTCCGGTGAAAGTGTGGCGGGAGATGATAGTCTGTGCACCTGGCCCCCACCTCCCAACCTTCGGGCCTCACGACTACCAGTCTTGCCAAACAACATATAGCAATAGACATATTCTTTTTGAACCTTATAGCCTTCTACTGATATGTGAGGAGAGCCTACATGCGCCTAGCGTGACTCATGGAGCGAGCACGACGTCGCGAGATGCTACAATGCTCTAATGCTTCAGCCTCTAATTACTATCATCAAATGACCATGGAACGTTCTCATGATCTGTTTATGTTAACGCTAGTAAATAGCCATACTTTACAAAAAAGGGCCGGGCGCTCCGGAACTTTCGATACCACGATCTAGATATAGAATGACCCGGCGAAACACACAACAGAATACACAAAGACCAACATGGTCAAATGATCGCTTGGCTTTCCCATGTTTTCTCTCCTAGGGCGAGAGTACTCCTGCTTTGGGTATCGTACCCCACTCTTCTCATCCAGTCGTAAGGCTTCGTCTGCGGTAACTTCGTTTGGTGGCCAGAAAAGGTAGCTCACTGGAATCCAACAGCTTACCAGCTGTCCGAGCCACCACACTGGTGGCCATCCGATCCTGGTCAGCAGAAATATCCATCGGTCGTGACCTGAGAGCACGACCTCAGCTGCCGAGTACGCAGTGCGAATATGAGCTGTCGGATCAAAGCAGCGTACGATGTTTAGTACGACACCGAGGACGCAAGCCAGAATGAAGCAGACGTGTACCCAAACCATCTGTTGCACGAAGATGGCTCGAAAGCGGCCGAGAAACCCCGAAGGCTTCGGCCCACGCTCTTTGATCTTCGAGGACAAACTTCCACTTGGGGTGAATCCAGGCTTTGTCCCACCGAAACGATTGGGAAGTATCATACCGCGAACAAGGGACAGCGCGTAGTATGGAACAAGCCAAACATCGGCTTGGTCCCAGCGCATCGCATCTCGATACCCCACAAATAGCGCCAAACTTACCTTGTGTGCCGTATCGGCAAAGATCCAGATGCAAACGAGTCGCAGAAGCCAGGCAAGTTGCCAACGCTCGTAGTAAACCACGAAGGGATACCCAGCCAGTAGAGCGAGTGGAAGACCGATATAGCCGAGCCAGTTTAGAGCGCTATTTATAACAGATCCCGCGCCGAAAACGAATCCGGCAAGGCGTTGGCGGGCGCTACAGAAAGGGGCTGTCGGGCCCCAAAGACGGAAGTTGATCTATCGACGGTAAGTCTTAGTCACCAATGTGATGGTCAGACACTTACCTTGGACGCCGTCTGCACGTTGCCAATGGTCCACCTGGTCCGCTGTTTGATATGGCCGGAAAGGGTATCCGGCATCTCACCGCACTGCAAGTACTCGTCAATATAAGCTACCGACCAGCCCTTCCCGAGGAGCATGGAGCTACACGCCGTGTCCTCACTAATCGAATACGTAGGAAAGCCACCAATGTCTTCTATCGCTTCCCTGCGTGCCAGATACCCAGATCCAACGCAGTCGCCTGCGCCTAGTCCGTCGTGGATGAGCTCCGTCACGGCATAGAAGTAATCGAGATCTTGCCGGACCGGATCATTGCGTGGGATGTTCCAAAAATACTGTGGCGGGCATGTCATGCCCATCTTGGAATTGTTGAGAAGATGCGGCATCATGGCGCGTAGCCAATTTGGTTGGACTATCATGTCAACGTCCAAGCCTGCGACGAATGGTGAGGGAAGCTCTGTGAGCTTTGCGCTGAACCTCAATCCGTTGTTCAGATTACCCGCTTTCTGGCGATGATGTCAGTAAGAGCTAGTGTGTAGGGGAAGCGGACAGCGCACATAGTCGGGCACTTCTGGTTCCTCACGGCTCGTATAGTGTGCGTGTGGATACTTTCGCGATACATACAACATTCTCTCCTCTAACTCTCTAGACCGACCATCATCGCACAAGACCACACTAAGGCGATCCGCTGGCCAATCCGTCTCGCATGCAGCCCTGACAACATTGAGGATGGTGTCATTGTCCTCTCCACACGCAGTAATGAGAACGGCTACCACTGGAACATCATCGCCTTCAGGATGGAGCTTTGGACGCCTAGGTCGCTGTAGGATAAAAACGCGGTTAAAGTAGAGCAAGATAGTAGGGAGATATTGGAACAGTTCTACAACAACGAAGAACCAGGCTAGGCCTAGCTGATATCGTCCGACTACTTGCATGTACGCAAGACAGTAAACTCGGAAACAGAAGTAGGCCAGTAGACAGATTGGTGCTAGGAGACCTGTGGCAGATACGAGGGGCCAGGCGGAGTCTGGCGCGACAGCCATGTTGTGAGTTGGAATGAAGAGATGAAGCCACAAGAGAGTCGTTGGTAATGGGTTGTAGTCAACGATGAGACTTTTAGTACCTTTTTGAGTTTACGCCATTTCGAGAATAGCATGAATATAGCCTTCTATTGCATTGGTTGGCTGAGTATGCTCCGGAGCTCGAGGATCTTTTTACCGGGGATTGCCGTAGAAGAGACGGGAGGATCGTTAGGTCGGCGCGCATCCAATTTTGGAACGTCGTGGGAAGCAGGTTCTCTACGTGTTGATCTTGCGTGCGAGGACGAAATCGTCATAGGTGGGTACAGCACATACAAGATCATTGCGCAGAAGTACACGCTTGCATCAATTGGACGTCAGCTACTAACGATTTCCAAGGAGGTGGACACCATCATTCGCTTTGTACGAATAAGATGATATACACGTGTATCGGGCATGTGTTTGCTTATTTCTCGAACCACGCTTCTCCCACAACGCACTTGCTTTTGAACATGAAACAAAATCTCCGTCGACGTACCTATCTGACGTACTCACTCAATGTTCTAATCACATCTAGACCTATGCATCGACAGCCAACCTCATCTTCAACAAATCCCCCTCAACAATCTCTTTCCTCAATTCTTCCAACTCCTCCATATCCCAACACGCACTAACATATCTCCCACCCAACCACTCCCTCCTCTCACTCCCCAACCAAACTAAAGTATCCCCAGCCAACTCGGGTGTATCAACAAGCCATCCGTGCATATGTCCAGGCATGTTCAGTGCAAGTTCTGTCTGCACACCCCCAGGGTGCACGGCAATAGCCACCATCCCATCCCTCCCCTCTCCAACTCCATGGTCCTGGTTAATGAAATCTGTAAAGCGGAGCGACGCCAGTTTCGCTGGTCCATAGGAAGAGGATTGCGGGACTATCATGAGAGCGCCGATAGATGTGATGTTTATGATGATTTTCGAACCGGCGAGGAGTAAGGCCCAGAATGCCCGGGTCATGAGAAAAGGGCCTTTGACGCTGACTTCGTAGTCGCGCCACCAGGCTTCGGGGTCGGTGTCTGGGATACCAGCGAAGGGAGCGAGACTTCCAGCGTTGTTGATAAGTACATCGAGTTTGCCCTCGAACTTCTCTGTTACGTCTTTCACTGCGGCATCTACGCTGTCTTTACTGGTGACGTCGAGGTCTAGGGCTAGGACCTGTGGTTCGGGATGACCTGCATTCTTGGCTGCAGATTGGACATCTGAGACGACGTCGGAGAGCGAGGAGCGTGCGCCGAGGGCTATACGGGATGCACCTGCTTTTGCGTAGCTGATGGCTGTAGCGCGACCGACGCCTTTGGAAGCGCCCGTGATGAGGATGTGTTTACCCGAGAGGTTCAACTTGGTGGGGGTTATGTAAGCATAAGTGTCGTGTCGGTCTGTCGGAGTGAAGTTCGTGCCTAGCGTTTGTTGGTAAGGTTGTCTTCGTGGGAAATTAGAGTTCGGGTAAAGTACCGTTTGAGGCGCGCTTTTCGCCAAGGTCTTTAGACATGTTGATGCTTAGTTTTTGCTGTACAGACTACAAGTACTTGTAGATGTTCTGAAATTGAATTCGACAACGGCAAAGTAACATTTGTGAACGCATGGTTAGTAATGTAAGGCCGGCTGTGACATGACGTAACCGGACCCACACTCGTTATGGGGAGGACTTGGTACTAGGATCAGGCAGTATGCAAGGGGCTTATCGGAAGTACCTGTTCGGCAGTTGCAGCGAGACAAGATGCGTGGTCCAAAGATCATTAGTAGATTGTGAACCAAATCGAGACTATTACTATAAGCAACGCGCTTACTTGCTCAACGCTAATATTCTCTCCACCGCCCTCTCTGCCACGATCATAACACCCATGACTGGGTTGGTAGTAAGAGGCGGCACGATACTTGCATCAATCACGAACAAGTTCTGCATGCCCATTACCTTCGTATCCGCATCAACGCAAGATTCCATCCGGCAACTGCTGCTCCAATGCTGGACATTGCCAAGTGTATATGCACTTGGCGTGGTCAACCAAGTTGTAAGTTGCGCGACCGTCGAGTTCTTTGCAACGTTAAGCGGAGTGAGGGTGGGAGGAAGAGCTTGGAAGATGTTGTGGACGAATGTGGCGATTGCCGTTGCGTCGCGGGGATCAGAGTAGAAGTTTGACGATGGTAAGGCGATACCCCTAGCATCGAGGTTTACACGACCGACGGATCGAAGACCAGATGTGCCGTAGACATTGAGTGTGATGGTTCCGTTTTCCATGAGGCCCATTGCACCAGAAGAGTCGATGGTACCCTGGCAGCCTACTACGTCGTCGCCTTGCTCTATGTAGTCCCAGAATGCGCTTGTTTGCGAAGCGAATGTGTAAGGTCCTGACCGGTTGTTGAGGTAAAGATCAATGTCGGGCACAGGTGGGTTGGAGTAGTTGTAACTGTACGACGCGACCTCGTCGGAGTATAGCTCGATGAAGGTGTTTGGATTATCAAAGACACTGTTACCAACAGCGGTGTTATTGATCCAGTCTTGAGAAGGGACGCTAACGTGACCTTTTATAGAGAGGTTCTTCAAGGTCTCTGCCTCACCGATACCTGACCACATCAGCAGTTGGGGACTGAGAAGCGCGCCGGCTGAAGAGATGACCATTCCGCCCTCCTTGATGCAGATACTGTGAGAGCCAGTTGCGCCATTGGTTTGAACGTCAACACCAGTCGCTACATCGCCTTCTCGACGGACACGCAGCACCTTGGTACCGGTCTGGAAGGAAAAGTTCGTTCGATTAAGCGCGGACTGAAGGTAGGTCTTCACTGGTCCGCTCCTTTGGCCGTTCTCATAGTACCAGATGGGGTGACCAAAGGCCTTGCTCTTGTTGTGGTTTTCAATACCATCATTGAGACCGACCTCCGCATAACCAGCGCCATCGACTAGCCATTGCTTCGCGGCTTCGTAGCCGCTCTGCAGATACCGCTTGCCATCCATTGAAGGGCTGTCTGTGTTCGGCTGTTTCGTCCTAACCTTATTGATAGCTGATTGCATGTCGGCATCCTTCCAGCCTTCTGGGAAGTAGCGGTTCCAATCGCTCGCGGGCGGCTGGAAGAACAGTCCAGCGTTGATTGCCGAGTTACCACCGACAGTGCATCCTTGGAACGCGTTGACGACGTCTGATGCGCAGGTCAGGTTGCCTTCTCCCGAGTTCGAAAAGATGGACTTGTACAGCCCTGGAACGTCAACGCGGCTCAGTTCAGTCCCGTTTAGCCATTCTGGTCGAGCACGACCGCCGGTTACGTAGTATGACGGGCCGCCCTGCTCTAGGAGTAGAGTCTTCTTGCCAGCTTCGCTCATGCGGTCTGCTGTAACGATACCTGCTGGGCCAGAGCCTAGAAATGTCAGTTCTAATGCCGGGCGTTGAGTACGGATGTTCGAACTTACCGACGACGATCACGTCCCAATCACCACCAGCACAGGCCTCTGCTGAAGCATAGCTCGCGACAGCTGCGACTGGCAGCAAAGCCTTCCACATATAAGATGCAACCATGATGTCTTGTTAGTTGGACTTCCAGAGGTGCCGTTTGTCCTTTGTTGGGAGGCTGCGGCTCCTTACGGCCAGGCTGAAGGGCTTGCTTTAAGCATCTCATGTCACTTCCATCTAGCATGTACGCTTACTCTAGCCGCGAGCTCTAAAGCACGGTGATGCACAAGTACCACCATGCTAAGCAAATTTGCAGATTGAAGCTGGAAGCCGCCATCATCGAACACGAAGAGGTATGACGCCGCTTACGAGATGGTGCGTGCGCAGGGCTAATCCATCGCTCAGACGCGGGTACTTTTCCTCATCGCACGCACTACAGGGGCTTGGATCGTACGCCGGTGGATATCAGTGGGACTTATAAAAATCCGAACATTGGTGCTGCGGCTGCGTGGCGGTCGTTGCGTGGTTATTTTGGGATATGAGGTGAGTTGGAGATGTGGCGATGGTGAGGGGTCGAGGAGGAGCCAAACCTTAGCGGAAGGCGCCGCTGAAGTCTTGACTTTTTGCGTCAGTCATCCAGATCTTGACTATAGTATTTTGTTCTTGCGACTCTCCTACAAATCGCATCACAGATGACGAAATTATGTGAGAAAGCTTGGGAAGCTTGTTGCGCGATCTCATGCAGCTTCTCCGCTCGGGCCGACCGGAAGGATTGCTAGTGGGACGATGGTATAGGGCGAGGGCCAGAAAGCGGCACGCGCATGGCATCCTGATGGAGATGTGGATTCTGAATTCGTGTGGGATATATTGACAGGTTGCTAGGGTCATTCCTGAATCTTAACTGGATCACGAACAGGGTCAGGCATACAAGAGTTATGCCGCACGCGATACATGTTTTCGTGCCAGCAACGACGTGTACTTGGTGGACACTGAGGGCCGCGACCAGATGTCTCTCGTATTACCGTTCCGTTTTGGATCCATAGTTACTACTCAACACGTTGTCCAGTAGACATGACTAAAGTTTGACACTCCAAGCCCCAGAACGACGATTGTGAAATGGGCACTCACGTCCGTCATATCAGATGGAGCAAGGCAACGAAAGAAGACACTTTCGCATCCGGTGAGATCAAGCGGAAAGTGTTGTGAGAGTTACACATTGGCTACAATTTGATCGTTGACATATACAGGAGGTGTGACTATTGGTCTAAGGAGTGCACTCACCCGTGGCGTTATCAGAATCAGAACTGGTAGTGCGATTTGATCCTTCACCAAGAGACCATGCTTCGTACAGCACGCATGCGTTGTACAAAGCAGTACTACAACCAGCATCTCATCGTGGAAGTAACTTCACCCTTATAGAAATGAACCCACCATGTCCAGACGGTGCAGATAACCAAAACGATGTTCGCTTGAAATTCCGGTCTCCACGCATCGGCTCCAACTTTTCTGAGGAATTAGGGAAGCTCTGCAGGAAGTGCACCTCAGTTAGTCGTAATATGCTTAGCCGCTGTGCAGCAGGTCTTGCGCAACAAATGGATCTCAATCCCGCCAGCCATACCGTCTGCGTACAGAGCGTCAGAGATCCAGATCATATCTGGTATGACAAAATGGTCCACGAGCACTGCACATCGATTTTGACTAGAGGGAGTGTCCTAGCGCGGAGTCCAAAGGACGCCTTGGAGCAGCTGATTCGCGCACTTGACGTTCAGACCTTCTGCCGAAGCACTGCTCGACATCTGACGCAACTTCGACCTGTGACGTAATCAGTGAAGTCGAATTCGCAGTGCTTGGTCTTCAGAATACCTACTCCAACGAAACTTTCGACTGGCTTGACGTCACCTTCAAGAAGCGCTTGGTGCCTGTGAAAGAAGCTCAAGCCTGCTACTATTCGATTTCTCCAATTGTCGCGGATCTTGCCTTCAGTTCTGTCATCAACCAGAAATGCCGAAGCTACAGCTAAGCAACCTTTAAGGACTATATCACGTTTGGACAATCTTTCGGCTGTGGGTATGAAAAAAAAGTTCTCAGCCTGCCCTTGTTGTCCAAGGTCTCGAAGACGTCGCAGTACTGCCTCCGGTTGTGGAATCAACATACAACGCGAGTTGCCAGGCTGCTAGTGAGATTCGCCTTCAACTATATCCTGGACTAGACCACGACCCTGTAGTTCCAGCTGCAGCACCCAAATTTCTCAAGTGGATGAATGATCGCTTTACCAGTAAACCTACGTTAGGTGAATGCACGAAAACAACGGTCGAGCCTTTTGATGCTGCCAACATGTATGCACTTGAGGAATCGAGTTGAGTAACTCTAAGGCTCTGAATTGCTTGTTCCTAGTTCAATTTATCTAATGTGGTTCACCACTACGCAGTGCTCCCCATGAACATCGTAGCTTGTACTTGACCAATATCTTATCAACACAAGAACTCAGTACCATTCATGAGGGACGAATCACATAGTGTGATTTCCTGTATGGCGCCTGCTGTAAGGGTGCGATGGGTTGACCATAAGTGCAAGGTATAACAGTAATGAATTCGATAGAGAAGCTACACTACGCTTGCGCTGAGTCTATGTATCACGTAGTGCTAGGTTCGAGAAACTTCTAAGGGTCCGTGGAGCGCCGATGAAGCCCCGACAACGCTCCGAGGGTTGCAGCCTATCCCAACCAGCTATAACGAAGGCCACAGGCTAAGTACTACTAACCAAGGCTTCAGCCTCTTACAGTACCCCCCTTCTTAGGCTTAGATCCCTCCTATGTAGCGTGTTTCTAATCTTTAAGAGCATTAGTCTCTTTTAGATTTACGGCTGGTTCCTAAGTTAGATCGGGATAGCCTTCCTATTTTACTAGGTACTGCTTTCTGTGCCCCTGGCCTCTCTCCTCTAGGATCTCCTCTACTAGATACATCTCTTCTCTATCTACCTTAATAGGCTCTAGCTCGTTATTATCTTGTGGCTAACTAGGTAACGGGTCCGATGAAGCGAGCCTTAGCATGTTGACGTTGAATACTGGATGAACTCGTCTAGGAGTGTTTAGCTTGACTGCGCTTAGTCCTACAATCTTAAGTACTGTATACTTTAAGTTCTTCTAGTTAAGTTTTCTGCTTGGCCTCTTAGTCTTAAAGTAGTCGCTTAGCTTTAACTATACTTTGTTACTAACTTGCAATTGAGGAGCTTGTTTCCGTCTCTTATTAGCCTGCAGTTCTTGGTCTTATTAGGCCTCTCCTATGATCGCTTGAGCTAGCTGAATGCTCTGCCTTAATCTTTCTACGATGTTCTTAGCCTTTTTATGCTCGTCTTGCACTCTCTTTCCCTTAGGCTTGTTTTCTAGGCCGTACTTAATAGTAATCTGAACAGGGTCTACTTCGCATCTGTGCTGCATAAAGAATAGTAACATCCTTGTAGACCGCGCTTCCCTTGCTGTAATTGCGATTTTAGCTATTCCTAGGTTGGATTTCTAATTGCTCTAATTCTAGTCGCAGAAAGCGCGGAGGTAGGCTTGTACTGTCGCGTTCATTCTCTCCGTAGATCTATCGGTCTCTAGGTAGTATCCTAACAATAGTCTTCGCTTAATACTTATTAGTTCACAAAGCCTAGCCTACATGTAGCTTACAAACTGTAAGCCTTGGTCTAAAGTAATGTAGTCTGGTAGCTAGTGGTATGCAACGACGTGATTTATGTACGCCTTAGCTACACTCTCTGTCGTAATTTCTGCTAAGCCCATAAGTACTACGTCCTTACTAAGGCGGTCTGTTACTACTATTAGGTTAGTACAGCCCTCACTTTCAGGCAAGCCTGTTATAAAGTCCATAGAGACTTCCTTCTAGATGCGTTTAGGAATTGGTAAAGGCCGTAGTAACCCTTGGAGGCCATCTCTCTAAGGCTTCACTTATCTGTAAATAGAACAGTTCCGTACATACTAGCGAACTGAGTTGCTTAATAAAGGCTAGAAATACTCCCGTGCAACAGCTTAGTATGTAAGGTTTCTTCCTAGGTGTCCTAAGGCCCTTAAAGAGTGCATTTTGTGTATGATGCTAGTCCTTAGAGGTTTACTGTCTGGTACCCATTTTCGATCTCGATATAATAGGTTACTAGAGTCGTCTAAGCGACACTCTGAGATTGATAGCTTGAGGTCTAAGGCTGTTAGAAACTTGCGTTCACTGTCCCTAACCGCTTTCTAGGCCGATTAGTACACCTAATCTTTTTCTCTAGCTTCCTCTTATAGTTGCTCTAACCTGTGTTGAGCTAGTAGGGTTGGGGGTGCAGACACTAGGTAGGAGAAAACTGTCGGTCTCTCAACACTACACTAAAAGATCTTCAGTGCTTCGTCGTCAGCTAGGTCTTTGTCTATCGTAGCAGTAGCGGGTTTAAAGACCTGCAGGAAACGTTAAGAGATCCGTGCATCTAAACTATTAGCTGGCATATCCTAATGTCTTCTTAAAAGAGCATCAGCTCTAACATTGTCAGCTCCAGGCCGGTAGGCGATCTCTATATTTAGGAACTTTCTAAGAAACTAGGCCTATCTTATTTGGCGTTCGCTGAGCTGCTGAGGCTTCCTAAAGTACTCTAGGTTCTTGTAGTCAGTAATTACCGTGAACTTCTTTAAAGACCTTAGCATTCCGTCCTATTTAGCTATACAGCAGATTACTGCAAGTAATTCTTTATCGTGGATTTCGTAATTGCTCTGAGCGCTAGTTATCTTTTTTAAGTAGTAGGCGACTGGTCGTAGCAGCCCTTGGTCATTGTACTAAGATAGTACTCTAGCAACTACGTAACTAGACGAGTTAGTCTCTAAGATAGTCTCTTAATCTAGGTCCTATTAAGCGAGTACTAGTTTGGTAATAAAGATCTCTTTTAGCTTGTTGAACGCCTATTACTCTACTTCTCCCTATTAGAAGGTAACATCTCTAGTTAACCTTGTAAGTGGAGCTGCTATCTCTGAGTAGTTCTTGATAAAACGTTAGTAGAAGTTTGCAAATCCTAGAAAGCTGCGCACTCCCTTTACGTTCACTGGGGGTTCCTATTCCTTAATAGCCTTAACCTTGTTAGGGTCTATTTTTAGTCCTTTGCTAGCTTTAATTACAAACCTAAGGTACTTTGTACATTTAACGTCGAACTCGCATTTCTTGATATCTAAAGGTAAACTAGCTTTGCCTATGGCCTTAAGGACCTTGTTTGTGTTTTGCTGGTGCTCCTTTAGAGTACTGTTGGTGTAGATCAAGACATTATCTAGGTAGGCTGAGCAGAAGTTGTCTATGTACTTACGAAGCGTCTAGTTGATATACCGCTAAAAGGTACTAGGTGCGTTTGCCATACTAAAAGGGGTGACTAGCTACTCGTACAATCTAAATCAGGTGCGGAAGGCTGTCTTCTATTCGTCTCCTACGTTAATCCTTATCCTGTAAAAAGTAGCTGATACATTAATCTTTGTAAACTATTTTGCTTTAGCGATGTTGTTAAAGGTCTCCTGGATTAGGGGTAACGGGTATTGGTCCTTCTTGGTAATTGCGTTAAGAGCTCTATAGTCTACGCAGAAGCGTAGCTCTCCTCCTGGCTTCTTTGCAAATAACACTAGAGAGGCAGCTAGGGAGCTGCTTGCTCTAATCCATCCCTTATCGAGGAGAGATATTAATTCCTTGCGTAAGACTAGGAGCTCTCCTCTGCTCATGTTGTACAAGGGGCCCTAGGGTGGCTCCTTCTCCTTGCTATTCTTATCCTTCTCTAGTTTAATCTAATAATTAATCTCTGGTCCGCGTAGAGGAGGCATCTTTGTAGCTGTTTTGGGGTTAAAGATCTAGGCTATGTGCTAGTGTGCTTTAGGAAGATAAGACATAACATTAACCTTCTTCTTTAGGGCTAACGCTTTCTTAATGTCTTAAAGAGAGGCTGCGAATATCTGTACTGTCTTGTCGTTCTTCAAGCGCTGGATGTACGTGTAATAAGCTGTTGCACTAATGCGCTTTAGCTGTAGGTCCTTCGGGATAGGGCGGTCCTCTGTGCTAATAAGGCAGATCCTCTAGTGTAATGAATAGATATAGATAGACTTCTTTAATAGAGCAATAGTAACTTGTCTCTTGTTTATCTACAGGCGTCTAAGTATAAGATTATACCCTAGGTGTGAAGGCGCAACGTATCCCTATATAGTGTCCTTGTAGCCTTAAATGTTAATAGTAAGCCTAGCGACTCTTCTAATAGTCCTAGGCTCTTTAGTAACTCCTTCTAACACGCGGGGGGAGATAGGTAGGCACTGTAAACTAGCACGTTTAACAAGGCAGGGGCTTATAAGAGAGTATAAGAGATTTCTAGTGTTAATTAAGGTTAAAGCAAAGGTATGCTAGTTAACTAGTGTCTCAACAGTAATCCTATTGCCGCTTATGTCCTTCTTAAAGGACGCCTACTCTTTTGCTAAATTGTGCTAACTTACATGCAGCTCTTGCCGGTAACTTTAGGCAAGAGCTAGTCTTTTCCTGAGTCGCTGTCTTCTTCTAGGGTATCTGCACTACTTAATTCCTTGTTACTACTTAGTTCCTCCTTCTAGGCTTTCCTGCTCTTCCTTTGCTCTGTAGTCTTAGAGCTAGAGGCCTTTAGCACAGCTGTCTTTTTGTTCTTTCCCTTCTTCTTAGATAAACCTTTATCCTCTGCACAAGTAGCAGACATATGTCCTCTACGTTTATAGTTAAAGCAGCGTCCTTTACAGCGTAATTGGTTATACTTAGAGCTGCTAAGTCGGCGGGGCCTCCTAGATCTCCCTGTGTATTCTACACCTTCCATTCTATCCTCTAGTATTAGGGAAGGAGAACAGTGCTTATTCCCGTGTTCTTTGTTTAGGGATCTGTCTTCCTAACAGCGGTTCTTGGTTCCCTTAGTATGCAAGTCTATCTGATACAGCTAGTCGGCGATCTCAATTGCCCTGCTCTGTAGCTCCTCTAGATTCTTGCTCTTTAGGCCTACAAGCTTATCCTAGAGCTTGTAAGCGAGGCCTTTTCTAAAGATTATTATCTTCGTATTCTCGTCTAAGCTGCTGTTAGAAAGCAGTAACTGCTCCTAGAAGTCTATTACGTAGCTACAGATGTTCTTATTCCCTTGCGACATAGACCAAAGCTTGTTACAAGCTCTCTCCTCCTTGTGTGGATCTCTAAATATCTAGTTAAAGAACTTAAGAAGTTAGTTAAAATCCCATTTGCTAGATATTCTTATCTAGCTTATGTATAGCAGGGTCAGAGTAGCAGCTGTTCCCTTAAGTCTCGCAAAGGCGTAATTACATGCTATCTTATCGTTCTTAAAATTATTCTTGTTATTTTCTACCTTAGCTGTCAGCTGCTAGTAGAAGACCTAGTATTGCTTCCTTGTACTATTAAACATGTCTAGGTTAGGCTGTCGGCGGCGCTTTGCGGCGGTATTAACGGTGTTTACGGGTTGTATTGCAGCTAGAAGGGTAGCTAGCCATGTCGGCGGCTAATCGTTTAGGTTTACGGTTGTAGTTGTAGCTGTAGTAGCTGGAAGATGTAGGTCTCCTATCTCTATAGGCGCTGAATCCTTATTGCTCTAGGGAGTAGAGACATTGCTTAAACCAGCCCTCTGCAGCGCAGTTCTTATCGTACTCTAGATATAGAAAGCTTCCTGTACTCTTTCCTAGACTGTAGGCTTATCTATCCCCTAGGCCCTACATAGGTTCTGGAGAGATCCTCGTATCTCCTTATTGCTTACACTGTCGTAGTATAGTTGCGTTATCTGTACTGCCAGCCCTACTGCAGAGGCATCCGCTGCTGCTATTGTGCTAGTGTAGGTAGGTCGATTTCTTAGGCCACGCCTTAAGTAGTAGACTTATCTAACGGTCTTTAGTAGACCTTTCTCGGTTTCTAGTGCTGCCTAATGTCCGCGGCGATGGCAGGCTTATCTAACGATCCTTGGTGGACCGTTCTATATTTCTAGGTGCTTGTACGTGTACCAAGCTGTGTAGCACTGCAGCTAGTTGCAAGTGCTCTTCGTTAACCCTTAGTAGGTTCGAAACGGCTTAACTGAGATCGGTTCTTTAATCACTTAGTATCTTTAATATATCGCTCTAAAAGGCGTCCGTCTAGATGTAGCTCTAGGGGGCTTCGGTTGTTACTGCTATAGAGGTTACTCTAAAGAGGCTAGTTCGACGTAGCGGATGCTACAGAAGGATTAAATTTAATTATAAGGGTGCGATAGGTTAACCATAAGTGCAAGGTATAACAGTAATGAATTCGATAGAGAAGCTACACTACGCTTGCGCTAAGTCTATGTATCACGTAGTGCTAGGTTCGAGAAACTTCTAAGGGTCCGTGGAGCGCCGATGAAGCCCCGACAACGCTCCGAGGGTTGCAGCCTATCCCAACCAGCTATAACGAAGGCCACAGGCCAAGTACTACTAACCAAGGCTTCAGCCTCTTACACCTGCTACTGATGTGGTTTGTACACTAGCGCATCGCGACAACAAAAGTATGGCTGTTAAAGCCAATAGCTGTAGCAGCCTACGCAAGATGTACGCATAAATGCACCGCTTCTCTAGGAGCAGCAAAATAAGTACCCGGCGATGCTCGCAAAACTCCGCGGCGCGATCCCGACCGATCTCTACCTCACAGTAGAAAAACTACCACAAGACACATACTATGGACACACATTCTACTCCGGCAGAGTGCTCCTTGATACCAATTATGGCTTTCGCGTGTGGGGCTATCTGAGTAGAGTGAAGAAGAACCATAGAACGATGTCGGAGCTACACTGTGACGACAATAGAGGCGGCGAGGAGGCCATACACCTTTCGCGCAATCGGAATTCCTGCCATGATGTCGCCTTCTCACGGATGATGGGTGTCTAGTTGGCACAAATTTGAGAGGAGCAGGCGAAGAGAGTTGTCAAGATCGTTATGTTGGAGGCTGGATTCTCTGGGGCCAGAGTAGCCTTCATACCCCCGGAAATTCTTATAGCGATACGGAACAATATCGAAAACGGTCTAGATAGCCTAGCGCAAGCACCTGGGTCAGATCTTGAGTCCTCGACGAGTCAGATCGCAACTCTTGTCCCACCGCCATCTGTTCTCGACCTCAGTAAAGAATCTAAGGGCAGCGACGAATAACCTAGTGCATCTAAGCCCAAGTTGCGTGAGGGTCCAGAGACACATTGCATTAAGGTGCTGAGAGACGTAATTCCACCCGAACATTGGTTTCAGACGTCACCAACACCGGCTTATGAAGAGCGACGGATCACCTTAGTGGAACCAGACAGCAAAGAGTACTTCGGCTTGTTTCCTAGCAGAGTTCTCCTAGGCCACCTCCGCGACGACGAAGAGACATCAATCTCGGCAGGGTTCCGCCTTCCTTAGCCCGCTGCGAAAGTACAGCCGCTTTCTGAATCTTGGCGGATGCGTTTCTTCGATGGCAACCTTTTCAAGATGGAGTTGCCTGAAACATTGGATGGCACCGTAGAGTTTGCGCCTGCGTTCCAACTACTCACCGAGGGTAAAGACACTGTTGGCACATCAAAAGTGTGGTTTGCTAGAATCAGCACCTGCGTGCGTATCTCACTCATCGTCGCAGGACTCTAGGACTGTCAGGGTTTTATAACTCGACAGGACGCATGACCCAAAGAGCTGGTGGAGGTGGCCAAGAAAGAATAGGCGCGACTGCGACAAACAATACAAGGAGAGGGACGGGGAAAAAAGCGAGAAGATGGTATGCTGCAGCCGACGCTGAAGTCACTGAGGCCATGCAAGACCCATAACACGGACGCATTTGCTGTGGATGCCACGGTGCGTGACAAAGCACAAGCGTCTACGGACAACCGGAGTAGTAACCGCTAACGGCAAGCACAGTCCCCTACCGCACATTGTATGACATCGGAAACGTCAGAGGACGAAGACAATATCATGGAGACTGGCTTTCAGCCCAGGAAATTTTATCCGCGACCTACTGTCTCGAAGCACAAGCCAACACACCCAGCGCCCAGCTCTTCCACGACCAACAGGGAACAGAAGGTCATGCCCTCTATCGCACATCTCTGCTCGACTTCATCGATCTCACTACCGACAAGGGCACCGCAGATAGTGCTACACTCGAAGAATAGGTCCTTGTACTGAATGAAGCCAGGGCGGCTTTGAAGATGGACAAGGGGAAAACAATGAACGCATTATCGACTTGAAACTCACTAGTAATGACATGAAAGAAGATATGAACGACTACAGGAGGAGGGTGCAAGAGCTGGAGACATTCAAGGCCAAGCATATCAAGCATTGTCAGAGAGTGATGCTGAAGCTGCTGACGCAGAGAAATTTGCGGAACGACAGTAGTCAGGTTAATGCAGTGAGGGATGCAAGGAAGGAATACACGGAAGTCTATGGACTTGGAGTCGTGGGAGGGAATGCAGTGCAGTGAGCAAACTGGCCCTAAGGGCGTTTGTGGGAACATCTGGGGTCGGTCGAGCCCACAGGTCTGTATTGAAATGTCTTTCATAAGACAGACTTGATCAAAATCCACCGAGACCGTCGTCGCTGTCTTCATAGTCATAAGACCAGTTATGATCAGCTTCCTTTTCCTCTTGGTGCTCCGCTATCCCCGTCAAAGCCTCCCATTCATGTGACTCCACCGACTTTCCTAAACCAATAGATAGCTGTGGATATTCCTCCTTCTCCTCATCATCAAGTAAATGATAGCTCCAGGTATAATCCACATCTGAGATACAATGTGGCTCATCAACAGCACCAACACGGCACCTGACTTTCAGTAGCTGAACACCGAGGACCGAATCCGCCGACTCTGATTTGGTAGGCGGAGAAGGGGAGGCCATGTTAGATGCCGAGTCTACCCGTCGGAAGGGGAGGTGGAGTTGTGGTTGCGGGGTTGAAGCTGCCTCGGTTATGAGTTCGTGTGACATAGCCGTACGCTTGTGACATGGGGATTTGGATGTTTGGAGGCCAGTAACGAAGTAGACTGGCTTGTTTTGTTGAAACATCTTGTGGAGGAAGGCTTGTGCTTCGGGCTCGTGACGCAGGTTGTCGAAGACTTGCAATGGTTCGTCAATGATAACATGAGTCGTGGCGCAAGCGTCTTCCTCTTTCGAATGGTTCGAAGATTGTTGTGAAGCGGGAAGGTTTGAGGGCTGAAGTGAGTTGGAAGAATGATGTAGAGGGTAGGTGAGGAGTTGCCCGAGCGTGACGGACTCTGACGGCAATGATGTTGGGAGGCTGAGAAGAGTGGACATGTTGATATTGATCTGTGTTCGGGTTTGAGGCAAACTCTACGATGATATAGAACTTGGAAAAATTATTACTCAGGACAAAAGATGAGGGAATAAAAAGATGATAGTGAGAATTGTATCGGGCCGGTCGTGAAGATATATCTCAAAGTTGTGGAGTTGGCCTAGGATCTACCAATTACGCCATATCATATGTGCCGATACTTGTACGTTAGCATGGCATGTATGCGTTCGATACTGCATTTATGTGACGACCATCATTCGTTGTTGGTCTGTCATGCGAGAATATAGCTCGGTTACCAAAGGGTTATGAGGACTGGGCCTTGTTCCACCGTGGGTTTCGGTACTTAATTGGCTGATAAAGCCCGCAAACGTGCGAATGCGTTACTAAAGGTGCAACCGGATTTGTGGTCTAATGGGGATCGGCTGACTTGTTCCTGAGCTGTTCGCAATCCGATCTCGGGAGGCTAGGCGATGTGCATCAGCGGGAAGACGCGGAGCAGCATGGCGAACTTTTGTATAGGTGTTACAAGACCGCTGCGCGAGAAGACAGACATGCTCACATCCTTACGTGAAGAAGGAAATGCCAAGAAGAGCCAAATGTCACATCCGATAAAGCGCTGAAATTCCGGTGAGATGTGGAGCTAGCTGCCAACGGGCAAAAGGACTGGCTATCAACGGACAAAAGGACGGTAGCTGTCACTTTGAGAATTAGTTATTAACATGCGCATGATAACAAAACGCTGCGATTGAGATTGCTGACGGTGTTCGTGTTGTATGAGCCGCTACCTCGGGACAATGCACGCGACAAGAGGGGTAACTTGCCATGTGAATGGCTGACTAACGGTAAAACGTGGCGTCGTGGCGCGTGGCTGGGCGGACGGGATCGACGCCCTTGGACGTGACGTTTGTCATTGTCAATAAAGGCGTCGCGCTTGCCGTCATTGCACCGTTGCCGACTACAATTGACCGTCTCTCGTCCGTCGAATATAATCAAGAATGAAGCTGGGCCAGATCGCTGGGATGGATAGCCATGGCTGCCGCTGCTTTCGGCAGCGGGCGGAAAGCTGACACTGCCACACCACGGGAAGAGCAAGTACCGTAAACACGACCAGTTAACTTCGGGGCCACTTTTGCAGCCCATACACCTATTCTCTATTATTACGGCCAGGTTACCATGGCAGAGACATCCATAGCCCCTAGTACGCATGCACGTCGCCAGAATGCTCTCGCCGACATTCAATTCGCATCTATCGTCGACGATGACCTCACGCCGTCCGAAGACGAATCACCGGAGGAAAGGGCTTTTGAGCTCGAGACAGCACAGTCAGCAATTGGAGTCAGCATAGGAAAACAGCAGACGCGTCTGACTTCGCCAAAAACGCCGGCAGCGGAGAAGGCTGCAGCCCTAGACGAAACGGAAGATGGCGCCTTTTTCGATGGCTGGCAAGAAGCTACCGATTCTACACCGGAGTTGAGGAAGACGACACCGAGTACACAGCCAACCAGACATATACAAAAGGCTGATGTGAGGCCGAAACCCACGCAAACATCGAGCAATGACGACCGCGAGCGACGGTCCGACCCTCCAACGAGGCTTCCTTCGCCCTGGCGGGCAGGTCCGAAGACGTTTCACAAGGAGAAGGCAGGCGACCACCGATCCATACTTCGCGAACATCTACAAAGCGGGCGGCGGCGGGCCTCTTCGAGTGGCTCCATGGGGGATACTATGCGCAAATACATGCCCTTCAATCTTCCTACGTCCATCACCAAAACCTACAAAGACCTTCACTTTTCGCTCCCGAGTTTGTCAGCATTGTCGCTCGACACGGACAAGCCACGCACCTTCGATCGACGCAGGAGAGATACGTTCGCTAGCGGTGCACCACCTCGAGATATACCACAGCAAGACGGCGCCAATCACTCTACTCCTGGAGAGCCCAGGAGCGCATCAAGAAACCTCGTTCAGACGCCACAGCAAGCCAGTACGGCTCCAATTCCTCAGCGCGAATTCAGCGACGACAGCACCTCCACTATCGCCCTAACACCCCAGATCCCGACCGACCGACCGACGCCTAAGTTACGGCGGTCGAACTCTGAGGGCTCCTTGCTCGTATACCGCACAAGGTCTTTTGCATCTTCTCTCGGCGACGACACGCGCTTCGAAAGTGTCCAAGAGCAGGTCAACAGTAGGCTGAAGGCCCTCAGAGACAGCTGGGCAGATTCGAATTTCAAACTGCCTAGCCCTTCATTTCCAAACTTCAACTTAACATCTAGTGCCGAAATGTTCAGGAATCGTAACGCCAGTACAACGTCCAAACCGCGCGAAGCCGATGATAATGCCCTACAAAAGGCCAACCTCCGCACAAGCGCACCTGCGTCGGCATTGCATCGCGACTCGATAAGAAGGAAGCGTCAGCCGTCAAAGGGTGGAGATGCAGACTTTGAGTCGCATCCATACTTTACGCAAGCTTTACAGGAGCTCGAGGGTGACTTAGTCGTTTTGGGAGGCTATCGGGGTTCTGTTCTGCGCTCAGCAGAACCACCCCATCGACAGCTGTGGGTGCCTATAAAAGTCGGGTTGAATTTACGCAAGGTAGACTTGGAAGTGCCTCTAGATCCGGATGCGGATGAGCGCATGGAGGAGAGTATCATACCGAGCGGTATGTTGACCCATATTGGCCCTGTCGACATTGCCAAGCGTCTTTTCAAGCGTTTGAATGCATGCGACAATGTAAAGGAGGGTAAGCTTAGGGTTCACAACTACGGTTACGACTGGCGGCTCTCACCACACTTCCTGAGCCGACGGATGATACAATTCCTAGAGTCACTGCCCTGTAACCAGCCAGGCGTTCCTCCCGAGAAGCGAGGCGCCATAGTCGTTGCACACTCTTTAGGTGGTTTGATCACGCGTCATGCAATTAATCAGCGCCCTGATCTAGTAGCCGGCGTCGTATATGCCGGTGTGCCCCAACGCTGCGTGAACATCCTCGGTCCATTTCGTAATGGCGACGACGTCCTCTTCTCCTCGCGCGTCCTCACAGCACAAGTAAACTTCAGCATCCGAACGTCATACGCTCTCCTTCCCCTAGATGGCAAGTGCTTCATCAATAAGCGCACCAAGGAAGAGTACCCTGTAGACTTCTTTGACGTTAATACATGGAAAGAACACCGGCTGTCTCCATGTATAGCAGCGCCGGTACCTCGCCCAGAGCAACCCAAAGATAGCAACTTCAGCGTTAGTGGTCTGATGAACGCCGTCTCCTCAGCACTACCCACCTTTCCCGCTCGCAAAAGCAGCACTGCGAGGGACGCCGCTGATGTGGCTCGTAACGCTGCCAACAACGTCACAGAAGGAAGCGCGGAGCAAGCAGGCATGGGTCCGCAAATGGGCCAAGAACATACTATGGAGACATCCAAAGAACCGAATCCCGCAACCGACGTCACGATCCCTTACGATAAAGCAGTAGAGTATCTCACACGAACACTCGCTGAAGTAAAAGCCTTCAAGCAAGAACTCGACCACCGGCCTCACCACACAACCTCGAACTCATACCCGCCCATCGCGCTTATCTACGGCAAGTCCACACCGACGGTCTACGGCGCGAAGGTAGAGAGTCGGAAAGCTATAAAACGCGCGGACGTGTATGATGAGCTTGCATTTGCAAGTGGCGACGGTGTTGTACTCGCTCGGGCAGCAATGGTCCCTAAAGGGTACAGTGTGGTTCGAGGTGGTGTGGTGTCTAGCGACCGTGGACATGTTACGTTGCTGGGTGATCTGGAGGCTGTAGGGCGATGTCTTCATGCTGTTGTGCAGGCGAGGAGGAGCGGTGTTGGCCTGGGTCCTGGGGCGCGATGAGATGATGTCAAGCGTTTATGTACTTACCTGCTATCAATAAGATGCGCATTATGCAATGGACCCTTTGCTGAAATATGGTGCAAAGTGAGCATGCGTACTGTGACAGTCGGTAGTGTTGTCGTGCGATGTGGTCGTTGTGGTAGAAGTTTGTGCGTCACTTCATGGGAGCAACTAGATATGTAATGTATCTAGTAAGACAAAGGGGTTACGAGGCTAAGGAAATGGAGACTTGAAATTTTGACTGTTCTATTGTTTCGAGAACTTATAAGACCAACTAAACTACATAATGAAGCGAATTGATCGCAAAAGAGCAGTTACGATTATGAAGCGACGAAGACTTGTTGTGCAGTTGTACGGTCTCAAGCGCAGCAAAAAAACGTAATCGCACTGGTTATCGCTAAACTAACTGCCCTTTCCGATCTGGTGTTAAACTCTCCTGTCCCCATCGGCCCTACTCTCGGTGCTATTTACTCGTACATCATGATTTGCGGTGTGATCGGTGAGGCTACAGAAGAGCGGAGCGGAGCGGAGCGCAGCGGTTATAAGCGATGCGGCGGTACGGGCCACCGTAGACGCGCAGTTTACTTCGAATCGAAGTCGTGTTTCGGTGGTAGGTTTGTGGGTTACCTGCTTACCCGTATCGGACGATCCTTTCTACAGCCTCGTGTCGTATCTTTTGCGACCGAGCCCTGGATAAACTTCGATGATGGAGCCTTGAACTGACGTTGATCTCGCGAAGGTTTTTGATAATGCTGCTTTGCTGTTAGCTGCGACAAGAAATCCGAAGTGATTATATTCCTGACTGGAATTGTGGACTAATTGCGAAGTACGCATGGAGGCCGTATCATTAACGAATCCATGGATCAGTTTTGAATATAACAAGTTTGAGCTTGTGTATAGAGCGATGGATGCACTTTCTGTATTCGGCCGTTCTTAATGTTGTTGGGTACGTCGGGTTGCACGATAGTTGCTGTAGGCACTCTGTCGGGTATTGTCTGGCATCGAATAGAGTCCAGGAGCGATAATTGAACCAGTCTCACAATGATGAGAATTAATCCCAAGAGATTACGGTGCGCCTCGCGATGAATCTACATACTGACGGTGTATAGTGGTGGTACTAGTGACGATGCTCGGTCCGATCCAGGCGAGGCTGTATTGAGTCCTTCATCCACAACATTCGTTGATATTCATACCCACGAAATGTCAGAACTCTTTCGCCATGAAACATCCGTCTTCCAGTAAGAGAGCGTACACGATATGTCATTCGAATGCGCCCTTTCCTAACAAACCATCACAGTTTGGTCCGAGATCCCGCTCTACAAAATCGGGTCGTCCATGGAACGCTACGGAGTTCCGCACGCTACGCGTAAAGGATCGAGACAGTTTCTACTCCGGAGCTATACATGGCGTGTGACGAAATGTGCATAGCGATGCACATCAGCCAGTGAGATTGACTTCCATGCGCCCAGCTGGTTTGGGGCGTCAAAAGATGTCCTTCCCGTCATGGGTTAGTGGGCTTGGCATGACTGGCATATTTGGTACCCAGCGCTCCGCTAATCTCGCTCGGAACCTCCGTCTTCTCCATCATCTTCGATCACTTCGCCAATCGCTCCATCTACTCCATCTGGATTCAAGCAGTAGCAGCAGCTCCAACAGGGGTCGATTCCATCTAATCCAGATTTAGTGCAGCGAAGCGACATGTCAGATTCAGATTCGTTACGAAGTCGAGATCCTTCATTTAAGCGCGGGTATGCAGCTCTAACCATTGCATCACATCGCTAATCGATTCGACTGGGCTGCCAAGCGATGACTCACAGCGGGGATAAAGCTGTGTTATCGAGGATGCGGTACCAGATGGCACGTTCTCCATTCCGGCAACTGAGTTCTGGTAACAGCGCCGGAGCATGGAAGCTCGTGGCTTTGGTCACAGCCGATGACTTGTAACAATGTCCTCCAAGCTTTGATGCGTCACGGGTAAGTTGTAGCTGTTCGCTGACAGGCGGCTGACTGAGTCGTGCGGCACCAAAACTTGGACGTTTTCTTGAACGCGTAGGGCATGTATACACGCTAAACTCGAGAGCTATTCCGAAAGGACTTCGTGCTCCTCTGATACCATAGTACCAATCTTTCTTTTCTTCGGTACCGATTTCGAAACAGTCTCCAATGCTCACCTACTGCTCATGATTGACGGCGTAATATTGTCCATCAATATTTTCATCTCGCTACCACAGCGGAGCCCCGTTCCATCGATAGACAGTCCGATCACGCTTCCTTCCAATGGCACGCCAATTCATCGCTTAGAATTGAATCATGCTTGACATGAGAAGAATCTCATGGGAGCATGGAGTCATTGCTCCGCGGAGAGAGGTACGGTCGGACATAACCATATCATGACCAGCTTCCACCTGCATCACAAGCTTTGGTTTGTGTGTGATGAGTTCTACATAGATATGGGATCCGGAGTCCTTTACACACGTGATGTGATGGCCCATGTGTAGCGTCAAGTGGCCAATTACGGGATTGCCGCTTCTTGTGAATCTCATTACGCAAGCCGCACCTCCATCAAAGTTCTGAGCTCACGCGACCGTGAGTGGTTCGCCACGCATGATCTTCTCGAAAAAGAGACCACTCAAGTTTTTGACAAACCGCCTCGGCCAGAAATGGGGGCCCTTCACAACGTAACCCGCGACCACCAGTCGGAGAGCCTGCCTCAGGTCTCCTTACTCGCGGCACACGCTTCCTTCGCGGCTGTTTAGACCAACTCTTTGCGTTCGCTCGATATTACCATCTTGATACTGGCTCTTCACTACGGCTACTAGGGTCAGTTGCCATGACCTAGGGTCCATTCCTCCCGAATCTACGGTCTTTGTAGTTTGGCAATCTAGTCACACTATAACGGCTGTTCATGATCATAGCCTAGAAGGACTACGTCCACAATCTAGCTGAAGCTGGCCGATTCGATACTCGCGTCACATGCGCCAGAAGTCTTGATTATATGCCTTATCTCAAGAGGAAAACGGCCAGTACGCTGCTTAGTTGGGCGTCTACAACTTGAGACGAAGTCAAGGTTGGCTTGTAAAGTGTTACTTGGCTACTGACTCGGAACGATCTTCGGTACGATGGGGAAACCCCCCAAGCCGTGCCGCAGTGCAGCTCGTATCGCATCGTCAACCTATGCGAGACAGCGTTGATTACGATCGGATCAGCAGTGGATTGGAGACGCTCTATCATACACAATACGTCTTTCAGACCCGGCGTCTCATCCTGCCGCCACATTTAACAGCCCCCATTCGACCAGAGCACTTGTGGCTGCGCGGCTACCCTCCTGATGAGAACAGTTACGCGAGCTCCACATATCTTGACGATCCAACATGTTCTTGGTCGCAAATAGCAACTATCAATCAAGCTGAGTATAGTACAGGCATTGGAAGCCTAACAGTCCCGCAACGTCGATGGCTGGTCATTTCCACGACAACCACGACGCCGAACACTATAATGAGCATTGGTTTCTAACATCATCTGGGATATTTAGAGTCGCAAATAGTATGTATGGCTATAGCATAGGCCTCTGAAACAGGTTGACCGCAGCATCAAAGAGCTTGAGTTGGGCACGGCCTTCGATATGCAAGAAGCCCAGCTTCAGCTTGCCTGCTACTCAAGCGACAACGGTGCATCCTGCCAGAGCAAGTAGGTAGTTGTTAAACCCAACAGCTATCTTCGTCACAGGTCTTCATTCCTCAATACCCATAACGGTTAGCTGCATCCAACAACCGCGCTTTGGCGCTCAAACCATCTTTGCCACACGTCAAAGCGCATATCTGACTAGGTTAGTGGCCGCCCCACGTAACAACGGTTGAGCAGATGCCATCAGGCGAACGCACCATACCCACATTGAGACCCGGATCAGACGGATTGTCGTGATCCACAGAAGGATCAGCCCCCTACCTCTTGTTCAAGAGGTTACATGCGATGGCGACCAGAAACTATTTCAGTTACATATACCTGCTAGAGAGAGACCAAGCGACAATATTACACTTGGAAGTAGTGCAAATGTCAGGAGCGGCAGTAGGTGCTTAGAACCCAGTGTACATGCCTGCAAAACTTCCATCGTCTAAGAAAGCCGGATCCGTCCGCAACCCAAGTCTTTGGCTACGCCGCATATCAGCTTATCATCCATGTCAATTCGAGCCGCTTGTCGTTTGTTCGTGGCCAGGCTGTGCATGCATACTGACATCGAATGTGCCAAGTCGCTCAGGTACCAAGCTGTTGGGTCCTTCGATCGTTGGCATTCTTTCATATGTCGATGATCCCTATGGGCATACCTCTCAGAGGTTGTGGCGTGGTCTCTGGTTGACTATTGCATCTGATCTATATTAAATTGGTGTGTGCCTGCTAGTGTAACAATCATCTCCAGATCTCAGATCTAGCAAATATTGTGCTACAGGATATCTCTTACTCATACGATACCCTCGCTGTTATTTGAGTGTTCATATCAAATACATAGTATGTCTACCTAGTCGACGCCTACAATCACTGCTGACTAAAACCTAGTCCTACTTCGCTATGATGGAACAACGACGAGTCCAATCTTTTACCTCGAGTCCCTACCAATACGTGATGGAATATGTTGGGTCACAAGATCTTTCGAGATGTGACTCACATGAGCCTATCGCCTCAAAGCCTGGTCACGGATCGTTCGAGCAACAATCATATACCTACCACTATCCCCAAGGACGCTCAACTGCGCGATCATTGAGCGCCCCAATAGACGCCTTCGATCCTTGGATACTTGAGGGACCACCTTGCGGCAGCCCATTATCCACAAGCTCGTCGATCAGCCACACTGAGAGTATTCCCACACCACCATACACTGGCACGCTGATGTATGACCAAGTGGACTCAACAGTCTTCCCACACGTTCGCTCCCCGACGAGTCATGACGCCTGGTCGGGCGAGCCAGAACCTGCTTGGAGACCCAGCTACCCCGAGATGACCACATGGAGCTCGCAACAGTTCTCATTGCCCTACCACGAGGACCCACCGTGCGATCATCTGCTCCTACAACCAGTTCAAGAACACGTACCGCAAGCTGGCCATCCAGCGGCACCATTTTACATCCCGTACTCTGCAACGATTCGCTACTCCGCTGCCAGGGATGTCGAATCAGCACCCTTTGAAAAGGGGTTGGCCAGTAACCCTGACGACAGTGACATGGACAGCGATTCAGAATCTGAAGACTCTGAAAGTGACGATGACAGCTCAACTATGAAATCCTCTTCGCATCCTACCTTCCGGAGCTCTGGAGCAGACTCTAGTGTTATGAAGCTCGGAAAATGGGATAATAGTGTATGCCCCTTCCCCACTGCCTCGGAGCCCAGGCACTACAGATGTCCTTTGGAAGACAAAGACCATCCCGGAAACGCATGTCCGAAGAGATTTGTACGCCCGGAACACCTTCGACGCCATATCAGGACTGTTCATGGCAATGAGAGGTGTCACATTTGCAAAGTGTGTCCCAGACTTTTCTCAAGGGGCGATAATCTTCGGGATCATTACTGGACACATGTGAACCGAGGTGGAAGGGCTGGCAAAAATATAAAGATGAGCCTTACCGAGCTAAAAACCATTCTCGGTCCCAAGGAAAAGTTGCTTGTGAAGCGTCTCAAGATGAAGCTGCATAACAACCAGGCAAAGCAAATCAAGGCAAAGTTCTGAGTCGAAGAAGCATCATGTTGATACAATTTCTTGTTTAAATGTTTTATTCCACTTTCTTGCGGGATCCGGCGTTGGGGAGGCAAGTTATTACCGTGCTTCTGCATGCTTCTGTACCATTTTTCTTTTCGCAATCTATTATTCATAGATCTCTTTGGTACGTACACTAAAAAGAATGACAAGAAAACCTCGAAAAACTTTCTATCATCCTGCAAATATTGTGATTCTCCCAGGCATAGTGCATGAGACACCTAGAGCAGATATCTGTAGCAAGACTTTGACGACAGTTTCCCATCAATCAGAACAATCACATTTCATCACACTGCTAGTTATGTACCATTCTTTTTCGGCTTAGAAACCCGATTTTGAGTTCCAAGGTCATCCGTTACGGAAGTCGAGTCATTCTCGCATAGCAGTCCTGAAAGGCTATGGCAGTTTGACCTGACTATACGCTAATGCATCAAGCTAAACTCAACTTTCTCGATCGAACATGCAAGGAAGGCAAGTACATCGGTCAGAAGATCGGATATGGCCAATCACTTCTCATCGCAGAAAAGCATTGGGGGTACCCACACCGATCACGTAGGGTCCCGAAGACAAGGGAAAGCGAGATGCAGGTGCTAGTCTATACTAAACGCCCGGTTGGCCAGACTTCGTGGGGAAGAGGTGCATACATGTTGGGTGTAGTAGGGTATACACTGCATGGTAGGTAAAGCTATGTCCTGTAGAGAACAAGGTGTTCAAACTTCAACGGAAATCAGAACGAGCTGCCTAGAAGCTGGTACTCCACGCACTGACCGCGACTAAAGGGTGATTTTCCAACGAAGGCGTCCTAAATATGACCGTCAGTGTCGTACGATTGACGATACCAGATGCAATCCGACGATGGAGGAACACCAATCCGAATTTCAGGTACCACACCGACATCCTTTTGCCCCGCATTGGGCAAAGCGAGATTGTGATCGATTCGAATCTACATCTCACCAACCTCGACCTTGGGAACGCTTTGGGAAGGAAGGTCCACCAGAATATCATCATTGGATCCACGAGCGTAGTCGCGGTGAAAGAGAAGAGGCTGGCCTATCTTTGTGGCTCGATCGCTGCTCTGTATTGACGAATAGGAGGCGGTCACAATCTCCCGCGCGCCCCGGCGCTTACACGAGCCAACAAGAGTGTAGCATAACAAGCCATCGTCCGGCGCAGCAGCCTTTCTCAGATTAGAACTTAGGATTCACACACACTGACCGCCCAGTCTGAGGGCGGCTGGAACATGCACGCCAACTGTTTTTGCCCTAGATCACGCTTTGCCCTGTCCTTCTGGGGTGCCCTCGTAGGAATGATGACAAGGTATCTGTGCCAACGACGACATTAGCGTCTCCACGATCTGGGGCGTTCACATATGAAAATCTCGAGCAAGAAAGCTTTGTTGAGAGTGAAATGTAGCAACTCGCGTAAGTAGAAACGGTTCAGCAAGAGCTGGAAAAGGTCTTCCAACGCCGCACCTTGAACCATATCATGGAAATCAAAGGCTCTAATGTAACCCTGATTACACAGGATGTTCTCTCAAGATATGTACCGCCGACATAACAGAACTAAAATGCATTACCATAGACATATAAATTAAGCGCGAAAACATTGTAAATAAAAACGTTTTTCGTTAAAAAAAAAGACGCACAACAAGCACATCTTACTTTGCCGTAGACTTACAGGCTCCATCCAAAACCGTCTACGAAGCGTCAAAGGATTAAGCTGCGCAGCTATCCTTCCTTCCTAAAATGAATTGACCACATTTCTGCGCCACCTGCTGTCAGATGATCCACTTCTGCACAGTCAATCATTCCATGACGAGATCTCGGCAATATCTGGTGGGTGATCGGCCAACCCTCGTCCGATAAAGTACCCGCTCACCGTTCGGCCCGGGTCCAGATAGGGTGAATGCCGGCCATTTGGGTCGAGGCAGGTACCGACCGTAGCCATACGTGATTCATGCCCTTGCGTGGGATGGATTCACTCAACATGCAGGCCTTCTAGATGTGGTTCGAATGACATAAGAGTGACGGTTGGGCATGTGCACATTTTCCAATATGAACTGAGCCTCAAACATGTGGTGAAAGTAATGCGAGAAGATCCGAGCTCATGCATCGATCGAATCTCGAATCGATCGAAACTCATACATCGAACCAATTTTCATTACCTGAGCATGTCTGTGCCTTAGCCCAAGCCTAGGGCCCTTCGTTGAGTCTAACATCTGCATCTGAAGCCTCTGCACATGGGTCGACCCGCAACACACCACTACCTTGTACTGACTGGTAATCAGAATTTTGCGCGACATGCGGTGTAACATCCATGTCGCTCCTTCATTGAACCGACGTTTTTTCTTTGATGCACCCTGCATCATCACAAAGCTCCCGCCAACGATAGCTTCCGCGGTGATTGCCGGGTCCGCCACACGTCTGTGTCGCTAGGCCTGGGTATACGGCGTTTACCCCACAACGAGCTAACGGCCCTGCATGCATCCTTCACACCTAGCGTGTAGGGTGGCTCGCCTGATCAACATCATCTCGCTTACAGAAGAGCGGTCGATAGACGCATCTCTGACGAAAGAACAAAGCCCTTGCGTAGACGTTTGCAAGACCTTCCATGCTACGCATGCAGGTGGGCAGGCGACCGTTCAGCGGTCCGAGCAGACTTGTTGGTGGAATGTCGGTAGTATCTACCATTCGTGTTGAATCGTTCAGACGTATGGTCTTCTAGATTTCTAGCTTATCAATACTAGGAAGTGGACTGAGCAACTTCAAGTTTGCCACCTTCTAGAATGACCACGTCCTGTAAGCACTGGATTTGACCGTAACAATAGAACCAACAGTTTCTTGCAAGGTGAGATGACCTTCATTGTTCCTTTCTGCCGCATCCATTACCCCACGTATCTACACGTATGCGTGCGGCACCGCTTGCTTCGCCTCCACACCTCATCGCCCCCAATGGTGAGGTCCAACACACCATCTCAGCTCTGCAGCGCACCAGTATTGCTATTCTTATCGTTTTGTGATGAACAGTGTGGATGATCTTTTGATGTGTGATGACGATGTGGAAAGAGCGCAAATGTGACGTCGGGGCTGGAAGACGTTGTCTGCGCTTTAGGGGACGTTTACGTGCCGATGAAACAGACAGTCATCAATGTGCTTCCTCATGTGCTGCTATTTGGTATATGAGCAGTGCTGCAAGCGCATGATGAATTCTGGCGCACCAGCTTTGCGATGATCCATTGCGTTTATTATGCGGTAGGGACTCTGTGTTGTGTACTACTTAGCTATGGTAGTAACTTAGATGTGGCTTGCTTACGGGAAGTTGTTGTTGAACCCGCGGTAACAACAATGAGTTTGCAGGCTCGGTACAAGAAAGGATGCTGACAAAATATGGACTTCGAGTCATACAGTAGATACACTCAGCTGATAACAAACCCCGTATCTGTGTAGTGTGCTTTGTCTTGGAGGAACTCCCCTTCCATTATACCTTCCACATAAGCAGCATCAACGATCATATACGTTCCATCGTCGACCTCAGCATCAGTGGCATGGTGCATCCGAACAGAATGCATACTACGTCACCACTTTGTGTCTCCTTGTTCGCGGATGCAACATAGCCGTTGGTGGTCGTAAATAGACATCCTTTCCAATGTTCCTTTGGACTAAATACGCCTACGATGATGCGGTAGAATGACTTGGCAATGCTAAAATCTATGTCCACTCCCGAGCCACTTGCTTCCTGGGAAAGCATGTTTTGCCAGACCTCAACGGTGGAACAACGTTGAAGGACTCCCCATTCGTATTCAGAACCTGTGAACGTATCCGTCATCTTCAGGTCGTAAATACTCATTCCTTTCGTGACAATACGCCAAACATCCTCCTTGTCTATCTTTTTATCTACTGTCTCTTGCGAAAAACGTTCGCTCCATGCTTCTTTTGTAACGATAGTGAATTTTTGTACTGCCTGTAACAGCCACGGTACGATAAAGTCATTATGGGAGTCCTGGAGAGGTACAACTACGGACTCTTCCTCCTCGACTAACGTACTGTGGCAATCAGTATAGGGCATCTGAGATTCTTCAACTGATCCGACAACTGTCCCAGTAAGCTTGATATTTTTTGCCTCCGTATCATTTCGGATCCCACAGTATTTTCGCCCAGCGGTTGCACCTTCATGCGTTATGTGGTAGCGGCAGCGCAGTACGTCTCTAGTATTGGTTGAAACCCGGGTTGGACGCTTTGCAAAATTGTGAGCCCAAGAGAAACTTTCAACCTCTCTCACCCTCGACTGTGCCAACACGATGTTGAGCAGAAATTCGAGGTCTTCCTGTGCTGTTATAATACTGACAATGGCTCGCTGGAATGCGAAAGTTTCTAACTGCAAATAGTCTGCCTCCAAAGACTCGTAAAACTGCTCCTTTACAAGACCGAGAAGAGCATATATGAAATCCCAAGGATTGGACGCGTATCTATCGCAAGATACATATATTAGATCCTCTAGCGGTGTCGTTCCGGAGACATGATGCTGACGATAAACCCGTATGAACTCCGAGATTGGATGATTCCAAGATCCTGCTGGATCGACTGTCTCAAATGACGAATTCATATATTCCACCAGCTCGATATGGAATATCCAAGGAATTTTTCGAGACCCCCACAGCACGAGTGATTCTTCGTTCGCTACTACACCTTCTTGAATGGTCCAAATACGCTTCCACTATTTGGACGCGAACAGCGGGTTTGTAGAAATGCAGGACTTTCTGCGGTTCCCAACGTTCTTGATTTCTTGATGGATGCTTATGGCACGTCGTCATCGTTGTCGAAGATGGAGCTATGTGACTGCGCGTCGCGACAGGAGTGAGCTGGGAGGAAGTCGGGCCTCAGGACATAGGCAGTACTTTCACAAGAGTGACGCACACGCTGAGACAATATGTGGATGAGAATCATCGTGGCGAACGTGTCCTGTGTACCATGCGGAAGTGCCCAGCGTTCTATCCGACGGGCTCGCGCTAACCAAAATGGGACGATACCTACCACGCTTGCATTCCACTCCTTGTACGACATCTTCCTACTGATGATGACTCTCCAACTCAATAGCCTACCACGAGTCCTCTCAGGTAGGAATATAGCTATGGAATCCAACCGGTTGGGGTCGACACATCCTCCATGCAAGATAACTAACTCGTCTACAATTCACCTGCATTTGTCTAGCACAACTTTAGGCTGAGCTTCAACAAGACGTCCAAGTTTTGCATGCTTCTGGATACTGTGCTGGCTCACGTCTGTAAACCATATGCTCATCAACTCCTATCATGCTATAGTGACACTGTAATCTGTCACTATTACACATGGAGGATCAGCTCGAAACTCTGCGGTAGACCTATAAGCTGGAGTCGTAGAATGTGAACACATCACAGTATCTTCGGTGCGACCAACGTTAGCCTTGAGTCTTGGGAATACGTGCAATGACTCACTGGTCTCAAAAGATGACTTTGTGTCTTGCAAGCCGTTGGCTTGGGCGCAATGAAGGCCTATGCGACTCCTGGTCCTTCTCTACTTCGCAGTGATAGCCTCATGGAATCATAACTAGGGTTGTACACTACCATCGTCCTCTTCCTCTTCCTCTGTCCCGCCAGTCATCTCCGCCTCCACGCCCCCTTCCTCCTCTACCAAAGCCTGGCTCTCGCTCCGGCGGTGCCTCACCTCTCCTCCATTCACCAAATGGTACACCTCCACTAAGTCTCCCCTCATCAAATCTGCCTCCACCTCCTCTGCCACCTCTGCCAAACCCGCCGTAGTCACCCCGTCCACCGAAGCCATTCTCGCGTCCCCGTCCGTATGGCCCTGAAGGAGGTCCTCTGCCCGGTCCAGATAGTGGCGGAGGTGCAGCTGGTACACTGCCGTCGGGTAGCGGTGGGAGTATAGCACATGCCACATAGTCGCCAATCATAAACCTGACGTCGGACAATGTCTTGTCTGCGTCGCCGTCAAGCTGCTTGAGAGCCTCTGCAACATTTCCTTCGGCGGCGCCTTCCATATCGGTGTCCTCATCTCTTGATTGTGCGCCTACGATGACCGAGCCTATGTCTCGCGATATGAAGCGTCCTGGTGCGCCAGGCCGGTTGGAGCCTTGGATGTCTGGGTATACGAGCCGAAATGCGATGCGCGACCCAACATACGGTTGTGGCAGTAATGTTGGTACTGCGCTGAGGAGTAACGTGCATAGCTCGCGCAGACTACAGCTCTGCCATGTGTAGATTTGGACGTTTCTTGGGAGACGTGGTAGTGTTGGGTCAAACTCATCTAGCCTTTGAGTTGTCAGTACTAAAACGGCTTTACAGGATTAAGGAGTTATAAGAGACACATACCTATTAAATGAGCCCTGCTTGAAGAAGAGGCGCAACAAGAAGGGTGTCGTTGTTTGACGATCAATCTTCGCGGGAGCAGCCATGGTGAGGTCCGCAGCCTTGTGGATGTGCAGACTAGCTGACGTATGAGGATATTCGTAAGGATTCGGCGACAGCTTCCTGGAGGGTTCGTGAAAGTGTGACGTCAGGCGCGAGATGTGAAGGTGTTGTTGGAGAGTTTGGGTGCAGCAACGCGACGCGGAAAGCTCCCACTAGCGCCATTCTTCGGCCAGTACCCTGCAGTCCAGGTGAACCTCCAGGTCGCAACCATCACTCGCACCTCCTCCACACGTCGACTTACACCAGACATCGAATATCACAGTCGCAAACATGGATTTCGCAAAGCTGATGTCCGCACACATCAAAAAGGGCAAAGACACTGCCACACCAGCCGAAACAAACGAGAAAAAGTACCTTAAGCGCAGCGAGATTGAGGCGCAACGGCAGGCTGCATACGTCGCGGAGCAAGAAGCTGCGGAGAAAGCGCGGCGAGAACGACTAGAGAAGAAGCGCAAAGCCGAGGAAGATGAAGCTGAAAGGGAAGCCGAACGCCGAGAAAAGCGAATGCGCATGGCTGAAGAATCTAGACGAATAAGAGAAGAAGAGGAAGAGGCAGAGGAAAGGCAGCGGCGAAAGCGACTAGGACTTCCCGATCTTCCGCCCAAGAAGAAAGAAGGCGAAGGCGACGGCACACCGGTCCCTGAGGAAAAAGACATCCAAGACGAAGAACTAGTCGCAAAGCTGAGAGCCCTCGATGAACCAGCGCGACTATTCGGCGAGACACACAAACAACGTCTAAAGCGATACAAGAAGCGTGTGGGCGCAGATAGCCTAGCAGCCATCATGACAGATGGCCCAATACCTACAACATTACAATTAGTACCCGAGAAGGACATGAAGGTCGATCTCCAGGTACCGAAGGACAAGGAAGGCCGCGAGTTCCTGTTCAGGCAACTAGCAAGCTACTTTACCATGGTGCTGAAAGAATGGGACCTTACGCTCCTACGTCGAGACGCCGAAGTCAAAGAGAGTTATCAAGGAAAACAGGCTTATGCTGCCATGGTACAAGCACGCGAGAACATGCGACCCCTGTTCAAGAAGCTAGAAAAGTTCGATCTTCCAGACAGCATCGTTGAGCCCGTTGTAGAGATCGTGCACGCTGCACAAGAGCGAAGATATGTTGACGCGAACGATGGATATCTACGTCTTAGTATCGGCAAGGCGGCATGGCCCATCGGTGTCACTATGGTGGGTATTCACGAGAGAAGTGCGCGAGAAAAGCTGCATGAAAGCGACAAGAATGCGGCTCATATCATGAGTGACGAGATGACAAGGAAATACCTGCAAAGTATCAAGCGATGTTTGAGCTTTGCGCAGACAAGATGGCCGCCAACAGATCAGCTGCAGCTTATGGGTTAAGATGATTTGTGGAATCACTGAGTATTTATAGGTAATCCAATCAACCACTGCGACTCATTGCATCGTACGCGGAAGTTTACTTGATTGCTTCCATCTCGGATCTATGTGAACAGTAGTGGAGCGTCATTGCTGTAGTGGAGTCGTTCTCTCCTCATCGCGTGTGCACGTGCGGGGCAGATAGAAGAGCTTGATCTCACCAATCACAGGTTATCTCCGTCCGCACCATCAACATCCAACTTATCTCGCTCTCTCACGTTAACACTAGGCCATCGTTTATACAGCCTTTTGTATCATTTGATCACACATTTTCCACCACCATGCACGAAATCGTGACTTTACAGTTCGGCAAGCAGAGCAACTACCTTGGCACTCACTTCTGGAATACACAGGTATGTCGCGAGATCTTGGCATCTCATCAACCACCACTTCTGCAAACTAGTTTGATAGCGCACTGGCTCCTAGCGTTGAAGGGATCGAGCTCGCACAGTCTTGCACAACTATTCGTTGCGTTGGACTGCTCATTACGCTCCATCTAATGTCCTCCTAGGAGTCCTACTTCACATATCCACCTGAGCCCGAATCGCCTGTCAACCATGATATACTTTTCAGGCCAGGTATTGCTCCGGATGGATCCGATACTTTCACACCAAGGACGCTCATATACGACCTCAAGGGTGCTTTTGGCAGCATGAGAAAAATCAACGCGCTGTACGAGGCCGAAGACGACAGAAGCATATTAGACCAGAACGGAGTTTGGCCATCCAAGCCCATTGTTCAACGCGCAACCGAGACTATCCCACAATCTGCCTACCAGGAGCACCTTGATGCCGGCCTGGAGCCTCCTCCACTCAGCACATCATCCGTCCGGTACTGGTCGGACTATAGCCGTGTCTACTATCATCCGAAATCCATCGTTCAGCTGTCTGAGTTTGACGTCAACGACAAACTCATGCCTTTTGAGAGCTGGGATGTAGGCATGGAACTTTTCGAGAAGCTTGAGAGAGAGGTTGATCTAGTCGATAGAGACCTACGGCCATTTGTAGAAGAATGCGATGGTATTCAGGGACTGCAGATCTTCACGGGCGTGGACGACGCTTGGGGCGGCTGGGCATCAGGTTGGCTCGAAAGATTGAGGGACGAGTACGGAAAGATGAGCATTTGGACATGGGGCTTAGGTGATCATGGCGCTAATACAACGACTCCCAGAGTTGGTCCTCCCCCGACGTCTTGAAGATCGCAAAAGACTAACATACTCTAGGAAAGGCGCTTGCAGCAGATCGCTAATTCCGCGCGATCGCTCCAAGTACTCGGCGAGCAGTCATCAGTATACGTGCCAATGTCCAACAGCCCTGCCAAACTACCAGGTTACTTGTCATTAGACACCACTTCGTCCTGGCACATTGCAGCTTTGCAAGTCTTAGGTCTGGAGAGCATGACCATATCTTCACGACTAAGGGCATCCTTGGGCGGACGAGGCACGCTCCAGGATCTGGAAAACACCATCAACAGTACCGGAAAACGACGCATAGCGAAGCTTGAGATGAGCTTTGCAGATCCAGACGTCTTGGCAGACAAGGCCTCAGACAAAGCTGAGCAGGCAGAGAAAGTTGGTTCTATGACATCAAGGCAGACTAGTGAGGGCGACGATCGACTAAGTAATTTCGACATCGATACCTTCAGTCGTGATTACAGGACGGCTACCAGAAACGGAAAGACAGAGCACGTTTTTGGAAGGGCAGAGGCTTCTCGTGGAGAGTGGGCCCTGCATCAAGATAATGAACGTGATCCTCATGACAGGTTCGATAGCGGACCAGCCTTGCAGAGGTATGTATCTGCATCTTTTATTACACCGCACTTGTCTCGGTTCCGAACGAGCCTGCAACTCATTCATTCTCTCCATCAGCTACTATGCTGATCTTTCTTACATCCATCGCATAATGAGGGTAGGACATAAGATGAAGAAAGTATTTTAACGCTATTCAGATTTGCTGCGCCACTACTATTCCCTCTGCTTGACAGCTTTCCTCGGTCAATATTGGACGTAGGATCTGGCCATTCTACTAAGCTCGCTGTACATACTGGACTCACGACAAGTACCGCTGTCGCTGATCAGATTCGGGCAGTCGAGCAGATCGTTAAGCGAATGGTGGGTATCGAAGAGAAAGAAACGCTTTGTAATGGTTTACAAGTACTTGCGGAGGAGTACGATGAAGGCTGGGATAGCGGCACAGAGAGTGATGAAGATGATTAGTCGAGCCATGTCAGTCTTGATGTGCTTTCGCGTGTCTGACGCACAGCGTCTTCGTGGAAGTGACAGCGCGTCTGCTATCGACCTCAGTATACACGGCATAAGTGCCCAGTCAGCCACATCCGTTCAATCAGCGATATCGTATTCCAGTCATGCTACGAACTACTGCCTTGCGCCACGATCAGAAAACTCAGCGGATGATATCGCATGCGCTTCCCACTAGGTGTGCGCCAAAGCAGAACTCAGGGCCTTGGGTGAACTATCAATCATTGAGTAAACCCAAAAATCTTACGGATGTAGAGGTGCCGCTCTGGCAGTAGTCAGAGAAACCGAGCGAAAAAGAACCATCTCCCATCAGCCTCAGCTTAGAAAAGGGTATCCGGGCAGCATTCCCGTACTGACATCAGATGGTATCGTGACACATCGTGCTTCGTTACGTCCAAGACTGCAGATTAGCTTTGATGGCCAGGGTAACGGGCAACAAGTTTCGCGCTGTTGGGATCTATTTCGTGATCGCAATTGGACCTTCGAATTGGCTAGGAGCAAGGCCATAATCTGCTAGAGGGCCAAGAGAAGATCTGCTGATATCGATGAAAGCTCACCCTGCCTGCGCTTGCGCAGGGCGATGGAGCTTTCCGTTCAACCGTTACGCGTATCGCGGCAGCTTGTAGAAAGCCAGTGAGTAGCGATGCCGGAGAGCGCGGCAGCTCTTGTTCGTCTCACCAACAGAACTATCGTTGATGAGAACCAAACTCTATAACTACCGTGCGCAAAACGGCCGTAATCTTTGAGGCCTCCGTACGAATTCCAGTTCTGCCGCGATCAGTTCACTGAAACACGGCGGCAGCAGATGCTGCAGGAACCATCGACGACTTTAAGCTGACGCGCGATTGGATCTCCATGACAACGGAAAAGTAAACTTCAAGCTTCACCGGTATTGCGAGTGTGTTCTACAACCCTGCTGGGTCTGGTTGGAACAATGCGGGGTTGCGGAGGCAAGCGAACGTTGCGACAGCCTGCTGGGACACTACCAGCCTCCAGGGCGTCCGCCAACCGCATTGCGCCAAACAGTCCACGATACAGAAACACCCCGGTTTTCAATAAATGTACCTGTAGCCATCTTCTTAGCTCCTAGAAGTGGCTGGTTCAAACAGTGGAAACTATTGAGATCGGCCATGCTCCTCCCACGGGCAGCAAGAATATACGAAATGGTCCGCGTGATGCGCAAATCTTGTTACCACGCCTACAGCCCTTGCCGTACACGAAAGAGTGAAGTCTCTAGCCTGCGGAGTTTCAGGGTCAGTGGAAGTTCAAAGATGGTGAAATCAGGTTCTTGCCTCACTGCGCAGATTTCAAAATTACACAGTCTCCCAACAACACAAGGAAGGAGGTTTGTCTGTCGCTGTCGTGCTAGAAGCTGACAACAACAGTCCCCTAAAGATTCGATTAGCAACGCTACCATATGAAATCTCACCGTCCATACACAGCTCGTGGGTCGCGATAGATCAGCCCACGATGCCTCAGCGGCACTTATTCCACGCCATGCACGTCGGTTGCTTGGACCCGGACTTATCATGATGAGTTTTGTGCTGCGGAATAGTACCAAAGAATATAGAGACACGGTTCTAAGGCCAGTATTACAGCCCATGATTGGTGCCACTGAGGAGTTATGCCGTTTCCAGTCGCCGTTATGTCACTGCAACTCAACAGTCTTTGGTATGGTGGCTGGAGCACAGCTGTAAGTTCTAACCTTCGATGCTGCTAAACTCATGTGGGTCAGGATGCAGGGCATTGTGTTCTCCCAAAGCTTACTGTGCCCGTCATTCTGGTAAGTCCCATGCAACTAGCCAAAATCTAGTCTAGCCATCAGCTGACTACGAAAGTCGTTGGTCGGTTGCTAGGGTGAACTTGGCCAGTGAGCGTTCCTAGACGTGTCTCCCACTCTAATGAGCCTCATTCCGTGGTATGACCGACGCTATAATCATGATGGACTCATGGAGATTCGAACCAAGTTCTATACGCATGGTTGTGGAGAACGACTTCGGAGCCCCTCAATCGTCGTGCGTGGATGTGACAATGTTGTGACGTTCTAGAGTTAGGGCAAAACAGAAGGCTGGTAAGGTGCGGAGAGGCGGGGGCCTCTCCCAACGGGTATATTAGGTTTCTCCTTCCTCTCAGTCATATCCATCGTGTCACTCAAGCTTTATCAAGTCTTTGATCACTTACACAGCAGCTCTTTCGCTACGGTTGCTTTGTTACTTTCGTTTCATATCTCCTACCTGACCACTCTTGATACAAACAAAACCTTCCCATCCAAAGCAAGATGAGATACTCTTTGGCGATAATGGCCCTTGTGGGCGCTGTCTACGCTGCTCCCCACGGTGGTGGTAGCTACAGCGGACCCAAGGGCTGGGGCGGAGAGTGGAGTGGCGAGAGCGGCGGTGAATCTGTCGGCGGGTACGGCGCGTCTACCGGTGGCTATGCTGTGCCATCTTCTGTAAGTTGATACTAATATTACAAACTGTCTGAACGTCTAGTTCTGACGATGTACAGGCCGGATACGATGCTCCTTCTCCTTCCAAGAGCCAGCCCTACGAGACCCCAGCGATCTCCAGCGGATACAGTGGTCCTCCTCCCAAGGCTTCCAGCACTCCTTGTGATGAGGAGAGCAGCAGCGTCCCAGAGGTCTCGAGCACTGTCCCTCCAGTTGTGTCCTCGTCGGCCTACACCCCGCCTGTCGTCACCTCCACCTACACTCCCCCGGTTGAGTCCTCTAGCACGCCCTGTGATGAGTCGAGCACCCCTCCAGCTGTTACATCCACCTACACTCCTCCAGTTGTAACTTCGACCTATACCCCTTCAGTTGTTACCTCAATCTACACTCCTCCGGTTGAGTCATCCAGCACGCCATGTGATGAGTCAAGCACCCCTCCAGTTGTAACTTCCTCCTATACTCCCCCGGTTGTCACATCCACATACACTCCTCCAGTCTCCTCCAGCACCCCCTGCTATGAGACAAGTACGTCTATTTACACTCCTCCTGTGGTAACCTCCACTTACACTCCTCCGGTTGTTACATCCACATACACTCCTCCGGTCGTTAAGTCCTCTAGCACGCCATGCCCCGATACCGAGACTGTTACTGTGCCACCCCCCAGCTCAACTCCCTACGTGCCAGAGGAGACGACTATCTACTCGACCATCGTAGTGCCACCGCCAAGCTCCACTCCTGAAGTCCCAGAGTCGTCGTCTACTCCTTGCCCCGAGTCTAGTATGACCATCGTTGTGCCTCCTCCCAGCTCGACCCCTGAGGTTCCAGAGGAGTCATCGACCCCTTGCCCTGACATCACTACCACCGTTGTTGTACCTGAGACCTTCACCTACCCTGTAGTTCCTCCCGTCATCACCGAGTCGGTTCCCATTCCTGAGGTGTCCACTACTGTCATCATCCCCCCGGTGTCTTCCTACTATGCCCCTCCTCCTCCTGTCATCACAGAGTCGGTCCCCATCCCTGAGGCATCTACCACCATCATAGTTCCCATTCCTTCATCCTCCTACAAGGCCACTCCCCCCGCCTCATCGTCCACCGGACACGTCTCCTCGGCTACCACTCCCGGATACCCTGAGTACACTGGCGCTGCTAGCTCCACCAAGCCCCTTGCTGCCTTCATGGCCGGTGCTGCCGCTCTCGCTTACTTCGTCTAAACGATTGACCGCCATCATCACCACCGGCCACCCCTTGTACAAGATGTACAAAAGCACAATTCTGGTCTTTCTTACTCTCTTTCATCGCAAGACTTTACTCTACCCCCATTTTAATCCCCAACACAACGACACAGCACGGACACATGGAAGATAGACGAGTCACATACTACGACATCCCATTGTAATATTTAGAGACCTCCTTCTCTTCTTTTGGGTGGCGTGGCCCGGCTATGGCGAATGCGTCACATAGTTTGGCCATGAGCTTTTTCATTGCGCCGTATCGACCAGCATTTATTACAGTGTCCTGCGATACGCATTGCGCGGTATGGTTTGGGGTAGTGCAACTGATGAAGTAATGAAGGTGGCCTTTTGCTTTAGTAATCTAGATAGCTGTTGTAGCTGTAGTAGTAACTTATAATGAGATTTGCCAGCTTCCGCTAGAACGTACTTGAGTGCTTGGCATATGATGCGATGTTCTGTGGTGCGAACACATTACAAGGCCGTTGCATCTCGCAAGCTAGTGTATGGTCTTGAAATTTAGGATATCTCAGGTACCCCCAGATTACTTGTTGTGTCGTTCTATCTAGTAGGAGGTATTCTTAATATACCTATTATCTCTCTTTGTTATGAGGTTTGATAATATAGTCGCTCGTCTTAGACAACAATAAGACCTTGCGCTGACAATGTTTCGCACTCTAATAGTGCTATCTGGCTTCTCGTACGACGGGTTCGAAGAGTATCCAGTAAAGAGCGCGAGAGCGTTGGCAGGATAAGCCAGGTCAATCATTAGGGCTGAAAGTTGTGTACACACTAACACCGCGATCAACACCCTTCTGGACCTTCCCGAACGAGAAGTTTGAGATACGTCATGCCGTAACACCCGAATGTTGCCGATCAGCCCTACCCGCACCCCATCAACGCGTCCAAATCCCATGGCATACGCAACGCTTCTCCACAAATCTGCCCTGAAACCCTTTGTTTGAAATCGTACATAATGGAGGTTAGGGCGCCCTCACCAACCGTGTTTTCCCTACAGCAATACGCGCGCGTGAACATTCAGATCTCCCGATCTTCGAGTCCATGAATCATCGACTCCGCATCTAGCACCATCAATTAACACTGGCGTCATCTTACCTTTGCGTGTGCACGCGTTAACCCAGGACTAGACATATATAGAAGACAATCGCGTCCATGGAATCAGCCCCTGATAATCCAAACTCCGTGCCTGCAGCAACTAGTGGCTCTCGCTCCAAGCTTCTCTCAACAGGTCTTAAAGACATCTTTAGTAAACCTGCTCTCAAGCATCCACAAAAGGCATTTACTGTACAACTTTGGAACGCGGAACAGAAGGCCAACCCTACTGGTAACAGCCCACCTCCACGACTAGTAGCCGGTCAGCAAAGAGCAGAGATGTCGACTTCAGCCAGTGGACAGGCTACGGGGGATATCGTGAGCAGCGCGAACTCAGGATTTCCCAAGACGAGCGATGCGCCGGGCGAGCAATTTGAGCCTAGACAAACGGCTACGAGTGAAGACTACGAGCCAGACCCGAGCAAGAGCATCAAGTTGAGCCCGCAGAGGCAAGCGTTAGTCGACGATGTACGTGCACACCCTTCGGCATCATTACTTTCAACAAGAGAAGATGGCTGACAACACCCACGGATCATCGCCCTCTACTCCTGCCAGCCCACCGTCCAACGCGTAAAACGCTACACACCCGACTGCGTGTACGACGACCAATTCGTCTACGCAAATGACCGCTATAAGATGGCGGGCCAATGGTTCGCGCTCCCCAAACTCTTCAACGCCTCCATCAACGAGTCCTACCAAGTAATCCGCTCCGACGACGAAGTCATCCAGTTCAAAAACAAGCAGTCCTGGACTTTCCGTCTCATTCCCAAGACCGCTACTATTACAGGGTTAGTGAGCTTGAGCTTGGATCCCGCGACCAAGGACTCGGAGTTTATGCAGATCAAGTATCATAAAGATCAGGCGAATGATAAGGATTATAGTCATGAAGGAATGGGCTTTAGCTTTAAGAAGTGGCAGGCAGATAACGTGGTTAAGCATATGGATGCGCCGGAGCTGAAAGAATTTGAACAGGATAAGGGGGCGAACAAAGAGCATGTCAGGAAATATGGAAGTGGGAAGGAGGAGGGTGAGGCGCCGAAGAAGGATTTCACAAACTAGATGAAGTGAAGATGCAATGAAATCAACCGATGATTATAATGTGTATTATTTTCGCATCACTCCACAACTCAACAGTCTGGTCGCTTAGCTCAGTTGGTTAGAGCGTGGTGCTAATAACGCCAAGGTCGCGAGTTCGACCCTCGTAGTGACCATCTCAGTCTTTCTTTTTGCTCTGGTGGATGCGTTGGGGTGAAATTCTGACCCTGAATGTATCATGTGTCATGCTGAGTTGAAGTGTATCTTGTAATAGGGAGGTATATCATATCTGAAGAAAAACTGTACACTTTTACAGTTCTTCAGCTCTTCTTTGCTTTCTACGATACCACACAGCATAAACATCATGTCTGTGGTTAGATAAGTGTAGAGCCTATACTCGTGTTAGGTTTTGTGTATCCGTAGACTTTGTGCTGCTGTAGGTGATTGTCTCTGCATCTGTTCAGTTCCAAGATTCCTTCTTGTGTGAGAGGATAGCAGATCTGGAAGGAAGTGACACATAGGTGTTTGTGCTCTAGCTTACGAAATGTCGCGTACCTTGAACAGTTTGTCTTTCTTTGCCCGTGATAATTCTATCCCTCCATCCCCGACAAATATGGATAGGCTCATGTTTGGAAGTCCGTCATAATTGAAGGATATCTCGATATGGCGAGTCGTACTTCTAGTTGGTTGAATAGGTGGAGATAGAGTCACCTTTTCCGTGTCGATGTTGTTCGTGGTTGTCATGTGCGAGAGTAACGTACACTGGGCTGTAATCGTGGACAGGAAGCAGTTATCAGTCGAGAACGCAGGCTCTCATACTGCCCTTCGACTCACGGAAAGCCCACGTTGCAGACTTAGACACATGAAGACACAGCGAGAGTCAACACCCTCCCGCATTCTGTCGTCACCACCCGTATCCTGTACGAGTCCTGCGGCTAGCCTACTCCGGCATGAACGATATATGTCGACAGTCATGGTGTGGGCGGACTACATGGCAATGTTTGTTTTATGGGTGAGACATGTGGAAATAGCCGCGCGTTCTTTGTGAGTAAGAGCTCAGTGAGTCGTTATATTAAAGAAAGTAGCGGCGACTGATTGTCATGAGCGCGCCCTGGAATGATACTAGCTAATGATTCCGGTCATTGCACGTGCTCACCGCTGTGTCTAAGTACGGCACACCATCTCAGGAGACAGGCACATCTGGTCGACGTGGGTGTTGGGCGATGCGTGCAAACGGTGATGTAACCATTATTTATTCATTACGGTCGACACTTTCGAAATGGTGCGGCGTAGTCACGTTATACTGACTAGTCACCCTTCCCGCTCGGCAGGTAAGTGGGGGTGGATCTACCCGCGTGAGTATATAGAGGCCCACGAGGAGACTGCAAGAAGTAGGATAGGGATCAAACGAATCCGATGAAGTGTAATTGAAGATCAATAAAGGATGTAAGTCTATGCAAGTGGATAAGCGAAAACACGAATACAAAAAACCATCACTACATCTTCACAGCTTGCTGTCGTTCTGCTTGAGTCGAACAAGACCCTAGTGGAGTTAGCATCGCGAGTCGTGTATGTTGAAGGGGAAAGTCTTACCTCTTGTACGCAGCTCGCTATGAGTGTGCCGTCTTTGGTGTACATCCTCTGGAAGACGAGTCCACGGCCATCACCAGCCCAAGGCGTCTCCATCTCGGTGAAGATCCACTCATCGGCCCTGAAGCTACGGGGGTTGTGGAAGTAGATGGTATGGTCAAGACTGACCATCATGCCAATCTCAGGCAGGGCATCAGCATCCTTGGACGGGTCTTCGCCATTCTTTATACGCTGGATGCGCTGGATGTCTGCCTCATCGACGAATTTCTGGCGCTTCAACTCGGCGTCATCCATCTCCAGCAGTGTCTTGAGCACGTCTTCGTCAATGCTGGACTTTGCGGCACTCTTGCGTTGTGTGGAATAGCGCCATAACTTGTGGGTACGCGCGATGGTGCCAATGAAGTAGCTGTCAGACATGTAGGCGATGGCAGAGAGATGGGCCTCGTGGCCTCCAGCGGGAGAGATGCGACCGCGTGCCTTTACCCATTGTCGGCACTTCTTGGTGTGAGGTTTGTCGGAGTCGTCTGGACAGGGTTAGCTTGGGTAGCTTAGGACTGACATGTGAAAGTAGCTACCATTCTCGATTGCCATTCTCTGACTCTGGAAAGGACTATGACCGCTAGGATGAAGTTCCAAGTCATCCATGCCCTCATTCGGCCCTGGCACGTCTGCCATTGGCGTAACGTGTTCCACCTTGTTCGCTCCTCCACTGTTCTGCCGCACGAAACTCATGGTAGTCGTGAAGATGACCTTTCCGCGTTGTCGCGCCTGCACCGTCCTCGTCGCAAACGACTTTCCTGATCGCACCCTCTCTACATGGTATATGATGGGTATCTCTGCGTTGCCGGCAAGCACAAAGTAGCAGTGCATCGAGTGTACAGTGAAGTCAGGGTCAACTGTCTTCTGGGCGGCACTCAGCGTCTGGGCGATGGCAGCACCACCGAAGATGCCGCGCGCACCGGGTGGATGCCACAGAGGACGCGTGTTGGTGAAGAGATTGGGATCGATGTCAGACAACTGCGTCAGTTCGAGGACATTCTCGATCTCGGATTGCGAGTGGTCCACAGGCGGCGGGCGGATGAGCGTAGCCATGATGTTAATATGGAGCTAGTGAAGAGATGAGTGCAGAGTTGTTAGCAATGATCAGGCAGGAGTCTATGTTATGTGAAGAGCAGTGATTAGATTACGGCGCACTCGGTCGCGTTCCGGCGCAGCCTCCAAACATCCTCGAGCCGAGGCATAACGCGCAAGCCCACATGGTCACAGCAGCAGCAGCAGCAGCACCTGGCACAAGGGGCAGCGACGGCTGACTAAGACAGCCACTTGGGAGGGCGCCGGACGCCAAGGGACAGAGCGGCTGCTCTGGGGTAAAACGTCATACCGGATGCTTGTGGGTGGCCTGCGCGTACCTGACTTGTCTCAAGCCAATGTGGGATTTCAGGCACTCGACGACAGGGTCTGTTCCAACCGTTGGTCTTCCTTTTGGCCATTCTTCACGCGCGCATTCCCCTTGATCGCCCTTCGCATTGGCTCCACGCGCCTCGTATCATTATATATTGACATGTCGCGGATTGCCACGCCATAGTCTACACCACATTCGCTCCACCTCCACTGCCGCCGGAAGAGAGGGACATCATGGCTGAGACGAACCCGGAGTTGCAGGCCAAGCTGCAGGAGCTGGACCACGAACTCGAGGAGGGCGACATCACACAGAAGGGGTTGGTACTCTCTTCCCGCACTTTCGCCTACCCTCGCTGTCGTCGTTGTCGCATTCGCATCAGTCCCCACGTGCGCTAACGAGTCGCACAGTTATGAAAAGCGAAAGACAGTCCTACTGTCGCAGTACCTGGGACCCGAGTTCTCAGCGCAATTGCAGAACGACCTGCGCCATCAAAGCCCAGTCCAGAGTGATGGCTCGGGCTCTCGCAGCGCATCGCTCGCAGCTCTCTCTGGACCGAATCCACTTCAGCCGCCGCACATCGAACTCCCACGACCGGACTCGTACCATGACAGTTCAGCACCGGGCACCATGGGCTCTTCAATGGGGCACTACGCCAGTTCCTCGACGAGCACCACCGGCAACTCCCAGTACATGGCATACCCACCAAGCCAAGTAGGGCGTTTCCAAGAGAAACAGTTGGGCCTACGGACCAATTCACTGCAGCGCAACACGTCCCAATTGTCCCAAGGGAGTGAGACGTTCATACCACGACCCCAGACCCCCGAATATAACTACTCGCGCGAGGGGACGATGATGGGCAACTATGCCTTTAATCCCGACACCCAGCAAGGTTTCGAGAACGGATATGGCTCACCGGGAGAGGCTAGCAGGAGGAGCACGATGCTGGATGTGAACCAGGGCTATTTCTCCGACTTTACAGGACAGCAAATGCAGGACCAGCGCGACTCGTACGGCGGACCGAACCGCTACTCCACAGGCGACGCCTTCTCTCCAACCGCTGCGATACCACCGCCCATGATGAACCCGAGCGATCTCCCCGTGGGTGCTGCAGACACAATGCTACCACTAGAACCTCGAGACCTGCCATTCGACGTATACGACCCCCACAACCACAACATCAAAATGTCCAAGTTTGACAACATCGGCGCTGTATTACGGTACCGCGCTCGTACACAACCCAGGACCACTGCTTTCTGGGTGCTAGATGCAAAGGGCAAGGAGACGGCTTCCATCACTTGGGAGAAAGTGGCCAGTCGCGCCGAGAAGGTAGCCAAAGTCATTAGAGACAAAAGCAACCTATATCGAGGTGATCGCGTAGCGCTGGTATACAGAGACACGGAGATTATCGAGTTTGTCGTAGCTTTGATGGGATGCTTCATCGCAGGCGTTGTAGCGGTACCCATCAATAGCGTCGACGACTATCAGAAACTCATCCTCCTCTTGACCACAACTCAAGCACATCTCGCACTGACCACGGACAACAATCTCAAGGCCTTCCATCGTGACATCAGTCAGAATCGTCTCAAGTGGCCGAGTGGAGTTGAGTGGTGGAAGACCAACGAGTTTGGAAGTTACCACCCCAAGAAGCATGACGATACGCCGGCCTTGCAAGTACCTGAAGTAGCATACATCGAGTTCTCGCGCGCGCCAACCGGCGACTTGCGCGGTGTAGTACTGAGTCACCGCACTATCATGCACCAGATGGCTTGTGTCAGTGCCATGATCAGCACAATACCCGCCAACCACCAAAGTCAGGATACTTTCAACGGCAATCTGCGAGATTCATCCGGTAAATTTGTGGCGCCAGTACAGAGCAGAACGCCGACCGAAGTCATTCTTTCCTACCTCGACCCACGCGAAAGCGCGGGTCTCATCCTCAGTGTCCTATTTGCTGTCTATGGTGGCCACACTACCGTCTGGCTGGAAACACCGACAATGGAGACCCCAGGCTTATACGCACATCTCATCACCAAATACAAATCAAACATATTGATCGCTGACTACCCGGGTCTCAAGCGCGCAGCGTACAACTATCAGCAGGACCCCATGGCTACACGAAATTTCAAGAAGAACACCGAACCCAACTTTGGCTCGGTAAAGATCTGCTTAATTGACACACTCACAGTCGACTGCGAATTTCACGAGATTCTCGGAGACCGTTACTTTAGACCTCTGAGGAATCCCAGAGCACGAGAGCTAATTGCGCCTATGTTGTGCTTGCCTGAACACGGTGGTATGATAATCTCAGTCCGCGACTGGTTGGGTGGTGAAGAGCGTATGGGATGTCCGTTGAGCATAGCACCAGAGGAATCTGATGGCGAAGATGAGGCCGAGGACAAGGGCGCGGCAGCCAATGGTTACTCCAGTCTTATCGGAGGAGGCACCACAAACAGCACCAAGGAGAAGAAAAAGAAGAGTCCAACCGAATTGACCGAGATCTTGCTGGATAAGGAGGCACTGAAGTTGAACGAAGTCGTCGTGCTGGCCATAGGAGAAGAAGTAAGCAAGCGTGTCAACGAGCCCGGCACTATGAGAGTTGGGGCTTTTGGCTATCCGATACCAGACGCGACACTGGCCATTGTAGATCCAGAGACCAATCTCCTGTGCTCACCCTACTCAATAGGAGAGATCTGGGTAGACTCGCCATCGTTGTCTGGAGGTTTTTGGCAGCTGCAGAAGCACACCGAGACCATTTTCCACGCTCGGCCGTATCGCTTCGTAGAGGGTAGCCCAACACCGCAACTGCTTGAGCTTGAGTTCCTACGCACTGGGTTGCTTGGATGCGTGGTAGAAGGCAAAATCTTCGTATTGGGCCTGTATGAGGACCGTATCAGGCAGCGCGTTGAATGGGTAGAACATGGTCAGCTGGAAGCTGAACATAGGTATTTCTTCGTACAGCATCTCGTCACCAGCATTATGAAGGCTGTCCCAAAGATATACGACTGGTAAGTGCTGTCAAATATTTGGGTGATCAATCTAACATTGCGTAGCTCGTCCTTCGACTCTTACGTCAATGGCGAATACTTACCGATCATCCTTATCGAGACACAAGCCGCATCAACCGCTCCCACGAATCCAGGCGGGCCACCACAACAACTTGACATTCCCTTCTTGGACTCTTTGTCCGAGCGATGTATGGAGGTGCTGTATCAAGAACATCACCTTCGGGTGTATTGTGTGATGATCACTGCACCGAACACGCTTCCGCGAGTTATCAAGAACGGTCGACGAGAAATTGGAAATATGCTTTGCCGACGAGAATTTGACAATGGCTCACTACCCTGCGTTCACGTCAAGTTTGGCGTCGAGAGGTCGGTCCAGAATATTGCACTAGGCGACGACCCTGCTGGCGGCATGTGGTCTTACGAAGCATCGATGGCACGCCAGCAGTTCCTGATGCTACAAGACAAGCAATACTCCGGAGTGGACCACAGAGAAGTCGTCATCGACGATAGGACGTCGACACCGCTCAACCAATTCTCGAACATCCATGACCTTATGCAATGGCGCGTACAACGACAGGCTGAAGAGCTCGCCTACTGCACTGTCGATGGTCGAGGTAAAGAAGGCAAAGGCGTCAACTGGAAGAAATTCGACCAAAAGGTCGCAGGTGTCGCAATGTACCTGAAAAACAAGGTCAAGGTCCAGACCGGTGACCACCTGCTCTTGATGTACACCCACTCGGAAGACTTTGTCTATGCCGTACACGCGTGTTTCGTCCTTGGAGCCGTGTGTATACCAATGGCACCAATCGACCAGAACAGGCTAAATGAGGATGCGCCTGCACTGCTACATATCATTGCCGACTTCAAGGTCAAGGCTATCCTCGTCAATGCCGACGTAGACCACCTAATGAAGTTCAAGCAAGTATCGCAGCATATCAAACAGTCAGCAGTTATACTCAAGATCAGCGTACCGAATACATACAACACCACAAAGCCACCTAAGCAGTCCAGTGGTTGCCGCGATCTTAAACTCACAATACGACCCGCTTGGATACAATCTGGTTTCCCTGTTCTGGTATGGACATACTGGACACCTGACCAAAGACGCATAGCCGTGCAGTTGGGCCACAGCCAAATCATGGCGCTGTGCAAGGTTCAAAAAGAGACGTGCCAGATGACGAGCACACGACCTGTCCTTGGATGTGTTCGTAGTACCATCGGTCTCGGCTTCATACATACTTGCGTTATGGGTATCTTCCTCGCAGCGCCAACTTACCTCGTGTCACCTGTCGACTTTGCGCAAAACCCCAACATCCTCTTCCAGACGTTATCGAGATACAAGGTCAAGGATGCGTATGCGACGAGTCAAATGCTGGATCACGCTATTGCACGAGGTGCTGGCAAGAACATGGCTTTGCATGAGCTCAAGAATCTCATGATAGCGACTGATGGCCGGCCACGTGTAGACGTTTGTAAGTATTGCAGTCCTAGGTATACATCCGGTTATTAACACCCGATAGACCAACGAGTGCGAGTACACTTTTCACCAGCAAGTCTGGACCGAACAGCGATCAACACCGTCTACTCACACGTATTGAACCCCATGGTCGCATCGCGATCATACATGTGCATCGAACCAATAGAACTACATCTCGACGTCGGCGCCCTTCGAAGAGGTCTCATCATGCCTGTCGACCCAGACACCGAACCCGGTGCTCTGCTAGTCCAAGACTCGGGTATGGTACCAGTTAGTACACAGATATCGATTGTGAACCCAGAGACCAATCAACTTTGCCTGGTCGGCGAATATGGCGAGATTTGGGTGCAGTCCGAAGCGAATGCGCATAGCTTTTACGGCTCCAAGGAACGGTTGGATGCAGAACGCTTCAATGGCAGGACTGTTGACGGAGACCCGAACGTACGATATGTTCGTACTGGAGATCTAGGATTCTTACACAACGTTACGCGACCGATTGGTCCTAACGGCGCGCCAGTCGACATGCAAGTTCTGTTTGTTCTAGGTAGCATTGGGGATACTTTTGAAGTCAACGGTCTCAATCACTTCTCAATGGACATTGAGCAGTCTGTAGAACGCTGCCACCGGAATATTGTTCCCGGAGGATGGTTCGTATTCTTCACCTACTTTTCCCAGATCATACTTACTGACTATCTGTAGCGCCGTTTTCCAAGCAGGTGGTCTTGTCGTCATTGTTGTGGAGATCTTCCGTCGCAACTTCCTCGCAAGTATGGTCCCAGTCATCGTGAATGCCATCTTGAACGAACACCAACTCGTTATCGACATTGTGTCTTTCGTGCAGAAAGGCGACTTCCACAGATCTCGTCTTGGCGAAAAGCAAAGAGGAAAGATTCTAGCGGGCTGGGTGACAAGGAAGATGCGCTCAATCGCGCAATACAGTATCCGCGATCCAAACGGCTCGGACGCGCAAATGATCAGTGAAGAGCCCGGTGCAGGGCGCGCAAGCATGAGTGGAAGTATGTTGGGTATGGGCAGGATGGGACCAGCAAGTCTAAAAGCAAGTTCAACTCGAGCACCAAGCTTGCTCGGTATGACCACATCGATGAACAACCTGTCGTTATTGCAACAGCAACAACAACAACAGCAGCAGCAGCAGCAGCAGCAACCACAACAAGGCCAACAGTACTACCAAAGCATCCCCGAAAACCCACCACCCAGCCAAAACCAGGGCGTTGAACTTCACGACCCCAGCGACCGCACACCAACAGATAACCGCATGTCCTTCCTTCCCAACCTTCAAATCCAACATGACGGACCATTAGATTATTCGCCCGTTGATCGACTCGGACCTTTCAACGACGATACGCACCAGCACCAACCTAGCAACTACCAAAACGCATACCATCCCCAACAACAACAACAACAACAACAGTACCAATCCAGCGGTAGCGGGCTAAGCGGACATGTCCCCGATGTACTCCGACCGGGACCCGCCGATGAGGGGAACAACTCCGGGACGTGGAATGGAAGAGAGTTTTATAGTGATAGCACGCCTTACCATTCTTACGATAACACATCGCCGGATCAGAATATACAACAGCAGCAGCAGCAAAATCAACAAACATGGACGATGGACTCTCAACAACATAGCCAAGGATACGACCCTGGGTATAGTGAAGAAGTTACGAGATATGTTAGTCAGGGTTCATATCACAGTAGAGCCGGTGCAGGCGGTGGCGGTGGGCTAAGAGTAGCGAATCGCGATTCTACGGCGAGTGAGAGTGAGGATGATAGTTGGAGGAGGGACGTTCTTGCTCAGATGAACTTTGCTGGGCCTGGTGGTGCGGGTGGAGGGAGTCATGTGCAATAGTTGAGATGAGGGAGGCATCACGTTGGCAGTAACTTGGGTAAACGATTAGCATGTAGTTCTCTTGTCGCAGTTGTAGCACACATGGAATGATACTGGTTATCAGACAATAGAATCAGTATTAGACAAGTGCCAGAATTGTTTTGAGCAATGTACAATGGGAGAAAGATAAGGGTGTTTGATGTACTACTACACGGCTATAGGTGAGGAAGACAAAACGATGCCCTCCTCAACATCTCCCATCTTCCTATCCTCTAAACAAACTCCAAAGCACCATCCCGGTTGCTGATCCTCTCATCCAAGTTAATCTCCCTCCTGTGCCACGATCCATGATGTTCCAGTTCACCCTCCAACCTCTGCCCGCCATCCCTCAACGTCATGTTGCGAGCAGAGCTGCCAAAGCCACCACCCCCACGACTACTGTTTCCACCCGGAATGCGTAGGTTCTGGCCAGGCCAGATTTGGTCTGCGTTGGCGATGTTGTTGTGGCGAGCGAGGTCTTCATAGGAGCAGTGGCTGAAGCGGGAGGCAATGGCACGGAGAGTATCGCCTTGTTGAACGGTGTAAGTGTTTTCACCGCCGCCACCGCCATTGTTGGATCCTGACCAACGGAAACTTCCACCGTCGTTTTCGAGAATGCGGTTGAGCGAGATGGAGGAGGATTGGTAGGAACCGTCTGCGCGACGGCATTGGGCGTGGAGTGTATACTCGCCGTGGGCATCAAGCCTGATGTCGCGAGACGAGGCAGTGAAGTTTCCGCCAAAGTCGCCTGGGGAGCGCTGGTCGTGCGAACGGTTGCTGGAATCTTGGTGGTGTTGCATTGGGGGAGGGCCACCATGCTGTTGTCCGTATTTTCGTCGTCGCTCTTCCTCTTCTTCATATCGCTTACGGTCTTCCTCTTCTTTCTTCTCTTCTTTATGCTCATGCCACTTGTCTTCTACGGCATCTTGGCCTTTGTGTCCTGCGAATGCTCCGGCGAGAGCTCCGATTACGGTGCCTGCTACGCCGTGGCCGGCTTTACCACCTAGAGCGTGGCCGCCATAGCCTCCTGCTGCTGCACCAGCGATACCACCCATGATGCCTCGGTCACCCTCGGGGTCACCCTCACCGCTGTATTGGTTCTGGTAGCCTTGGTTCATTGAGTTGCGACCCGAATTGGATGAGTGGGCTGCGGCAGAGGGGAGCTGCTGGTACTGAGGAGGTGCTGCATCATAGCCGCCTTGCTGACCAAAGCCTTGAGGACCTCCTTGACCACCATAATATTGGCTGGCTTCACCATGGTGTGGTTGTTGTTGGTGGTGAGGAGGCTGCTGATGTCCACCGCCGCCATTGTAGTCGTTTTGTCCATAGCCGCCTTGTTGTCCATAACCACCTTGTTGTTGATGGCCTCCTTGCTGTCCGTATCCGCCATCGTAGCCACCGTAGCCAGACATGATGTTTGTATACAAGGGAATAGACTTAGATTCTGTTGACTAGGTTTTACTAGGTGAAGAGTTGAATGTGTAGTAAGTCGAGTTGAAGATCAAGGTTTGGTGGGAGGAAGAAGACGATTTAAAGTTGAAATTAATGTTCTCGACAGCCTTGTGAACTGATTCGGAGAGGCACGACCCCATCGGCGCCGAAGTAGCACCTTCTTATTTATACACACACTGCCATGACACAAGGGATGTCGCAGTCGCAGTTCAGCCACAGTGTCGTCACCGCCACTTCGGCGCCAATGTGGAGAATGCAAGTTGGCCGACTCCACTTTACTCACGCGTTTCACCCAATCATTAACGCGATCCGGATAACTCGGCGGTCTGTCGTGTTCGACTAAGCCACGAACACAAGGAAGGAAGACAGCGATTACGTGGACCGTCAGGCAATCGAAGTGGGGGAAGTGACGATTGAGTGGGCTTGGGAATGATGTGAAGGTGTCTAGAACGATGCCCGGTCCCCTGATCTACGGGCTTAGACCCTGACCCAAGAATATCTCTTCTATACGATCAGTAAACGCGGAGTAGAGCCGCACACGCAGAGCCAAAGCAGCTAGAGGGAATTGTGGAAGATGATGATGAACTTTCCTGGTAGATGGTATACTGCACAAAAAGCTACTCTAGAATATCTACAAAAACCCAGACAACGCTAACAAATGCATCGCTCATAAAACGCCCAATCAGAGATTCAAAGAGAGACATGACAAGTATGAGACGAGGACATATGGACAAGAAGTAAATGATTATGAACAAGTAGTTACAAGAAGTGAACAATGATGGAATGATAAGAAAGATAATGTTTTAGTATAGATATGTGGGTGGTCGGATGATGTACAATGAGCTTGGGTGTGACTTGCCCAAGGTGGTTGGGCGTAGCGTCGTGCACGATGTGGTGCGATAGGATGGCAGGTGGTTCTGAAGAAGCAAGGAATAAATAAAGCGGAACATTGCCAACAATATCGTTACAAGACTGGAGTTCTTGATAAAGACCCTCTTAGTATGTGAAGGCCTCCTCAATGAAATCCACGCTACCTTGGGTAAGGAACGGTCTAACCGCATGCCTTACTCCATCAGCCATACCGCCTGACGCGCAAACTGTGACGGCCATGGCACCGACACGGTTCTTGACCTCGTCTTCGATCAAGCTTGACACATTCGGACGACCACTGTACATCTTGACTGTCTCACTGCTGCTCTCAACACGACCCTTGGGTCTTGAGATGAAGAGTTTGATGCGGAGACATTGCTTGCGACCCTTCATGCGGAGGACCTCGTCCATCCAGGGTCGCACCCACTCTAGACAATCGGATGTGGGGACTGTCCAGATCAAGACGATTCTTTGGGTGGCGGTGGTGCCGTTATTGTAGCCGTTGACAAGGTGCTTGAGGTACATGACTTGGTGGGTGATGCCAACACCACCAGCAAAGAGTACTGCAGTGCCATAAGAGTCTAGGCTGTGGTGGCCACCATACGGTCCCTCAATGAAGCCAAAGGTAGTAAATTGCTCGTTGGGGCTCTTGCAAGCCTTCTCGTACATGTGACGAGTGAGTCCTGTGCGGGCACGGCAGACAAGGCTGATTTGCTTTGACTTCTGCGGGCGGCCGTGAATGGCGAAAACATCACCTTCAAGCATAGGCAGTGTCATTTCTTTTGAATCAGGGGTGAGGGTGGCAGCCCACGCGACGGAGAAGGGATGCGAAGACCACAGGGAAAGGGCTGGCATCCACATGTGCACGTGACAACCTGGGCGGGGAGTCCATTCGCGGACCATGTTGATGGTCAGGCGGACAGCCTCTCCGGGCATGGCCTCGACGGTAATTGAAGATCGTTGCCTGACGCCGAAGCCATAGTAAAGGATTGATGCCCACCGGCAGACCCACTCGGCACCCCAGAAGAAGAAGACGAGGTGCATCCACGGAACTTGGGGGAGGCTGTGCAGCTCCAAGTGCTTGTAGAGACCGAGGAGGGCAGCAATGACACACAGACGGTGGATGTTAAGGAAAGTCTCATAGAAGGCGTGGCGGAAGGGCGACCATGCTTGGATACCGAGGAAGGTGAAGGCCACAGTTCCGACCATGCCCCAGCCGTACGAGCCTTCGGTGTGCAGAGCGGCAGTGACGGCAGGCCATCCCGCTGCGAGCTTGGTGTTGTACAACCAGGCGATAGTGTGAACGATAGCCTCCACAATGGTGATACGTGCGGCCCAGCGGTGGAACAGGTTGAAGTCGTCATACGAAACCTGGAGAAGGGTGATGAGAGGGTTGTTGCGCAGGGCGAAGAGGATGGTGGGAATGAGGTTGAGGGCGGCGAGTGTTCCTGAACGTCCACGGAGCGCAGCGAGGGTCTCCTTGTGGTCGAGCACATTGTAGGGGAGAGCGACACACCAAGCTACGTTGAGGGCAACGTAGATGACCAACATGATGGTGTGCCATCTGCCAGGTAAGGTTCCATTGTCGATGGCGCTGCTGATCTGGAATTGGGCGTTGTGTTTCTTCTTCCAAAGGGGCGCCATCAGGACATGCCTGTTGAGCCATGGCCACCAGCCTGTCCGGTTGACCTCCCAGTACTTTTGTTTTGGGTTTCCCATTGCGCTCAGGTGACGGCTGTGTTTCCACCACATGTTTGATATCCGCAGAATAAGGAGAAGTCCGGAGATACCTACCAGGAGGTACAGGAATGTGTCTACCCATAGGTAGTTGCCGACTTGGTCCACACCCTCGAGACCATAGGAGTATTTGAGATCATCGAATTCGGCAGCATCCCAATTTGATAGAAAGTGGCGCTTGGCGATGGGTGTGGTGGGTTGGGCGCCACGGAGGCGGAGAAGACTTGTGAGAGACATGTCTCGGTAGTTGTGATTCGGTTGTGGAGTGGTGCAGGTCGCTTGTGAGTCGGTTCTCGGAGGTGCGAGGCTACGTGATGCGACGCGATGCGATCGGTGAAGTGTGTTGCGCACTACCAGGTGCTTTCAATGACGGGATTCTTGAAGCAGGGGGAATAGCGCGGCGTCGTTGTCAATGAACCTATATCCCACGGGCGCTTTGCGAAGCGGCTGGTGTTGACAGTGTGGGTTAGGAATAGGTTGTGGTCACCGTGAATACATCACAATGGGTCGTGAAGAAGCCGGTGTGTATGCACAAGGATTGGAGAGAACCGACAGTGCGCTGCACGTCGAGATGGTGAATTGGTAGTAGTTGGGTGGTTGAAAACGAGACGCGGTCCAGTCCGGTGGAATTAGTTGACAGTAGTGCGTAGGCGGCGAATTTGCGATCTGCAGTATCGATAATAGCGACAGTGAAGGCGAGTAGTGCCGAGGATATTGGACAGCGACGTCAGTCAGGTTCGTCTTCCAGGGGGCTAGAGAGTGGAAATAGGGGACGTGAAAGCCGGCTCGTGGAGTGTATGAAGCGAAAGTGTATGTACTATGTTGCCGTAGCGAGTGAGCAACAGTTGGACAAGAAACGAAGGTATGGAATCGACACGACAAGGGACGGCGAAGCGTGAGGTCAGAGGGGGAGCGAGGGAAACAGTGGATATGAAGTTCGCAACATGGGAGGGTTGGTGAGGCCCATGCAGGGGTTGAGGAACGGAACAGGCGGCTGATTGGCTCCGCAGCGCCCGGCCAGTCTAGGCGCTGAAACGGCACGAAGGAAGCTGTCCACTCAGATTGCCGTGCCTGGATGCGCCATGAAACCAAGCCTGCGCTCACCGTCTGTCCACCGCCAACGGGAATGGCCGAGAGGGTTGAGAGAGTGAAAGGATGCGAAGCGATGCCGAGTCCCGGCCTGCTCCACGACGCATGATTCGCTCCGGGATGCCATGCTGGCTTCCAGCTCTTACAGTCGGGCTGAACCCTTCTTTTTGCCATTATCCCATCTCTCATAGTAGACTTATCCCATCTCTCGTAGTAGACTCATCCCATCATTCCTGCTCCGCCACACCCGCTCTCATAACTTCACAAACCACCCGCCTAATCTATTCCTGCCAATACGGTTGCCCGAGCAAGGTCCATCCCAAGACTTGTGCGGCTCCAGAACTCCGGCGCCTAAAGTAGTCTGCTTAAAACAGAACAACAAGCGAGTCAACCTCATCAGCAACCTGGGGAAGATCACTCGCATCGGTATTGGTAAAACGGCTTTCACACGCCTCTCATGCATCTTGACATGTTTGTCAGGCCGCCGAGGCAAAACCCATTCCTTAGTGCCGCCACGCCCTGTCCTGATGAAATCTCCACCTGTACTATGGCGCAAACCGGAGGAGGATGAAGAACCCTGTGAGTCGAGTCGGTCTTTGTCTGTGTCCCTGAGTTTGAGAGTGGAGGGTTCAACCGTCTTGTCGTGTGAGTCGGTTCTCGGGTGAGTCTGACAGGAAAAGCCATGTGAAGTTCATGCGATGACAGTTGAGGTGCCATGTGCTCGACTGCGCCACGCACAAAGAAAACACGTGCACTGCCGCGGCTGCAGCAAAGGCCATTATTGGACCAGATGGTCTCCTAATTGTTTACAATGCCAGGTCTCCCATCGCATCGCTTTATTCAACGTTGTACACTTGTTAATCCACATCACACACACACAATCATGCGGGCCACATCGTTACTGCCACGATTCACCAAGCCCGCAGGCTGTTATCGGAAATGACTTGCAACAATCCTCACTCCACGGTGACTCGCGACTCGCGACTCCCGTCCTTGTCGCGACTCAATTTTGACTCAAGGGAGACCCTACCGTCTTGAGATAAGATTGAAACTCCAAGGCTCCAAGACATCGGTTACCCGGGTCTCGGGATCAGGCCCCTCAACGATGAACTCAAGTTTGCCCAGTGTTTTCTAGGCAATAAAACGAAAAGATTGGCTAATGATCATCACAATCCACCTTACATTATGGTCATGCCATCCTCAGAACATCGCTCACCCTACTGCCAATCTGCCATGTGCATCTCCGACTTGGTGTTGCTTGCATGAGCCCCGCTTGTGTTGGTGCCCCTCTGTGCCTATCGTGTTTCAAACAAGCGATAGCTTCGGGACAGAAGCCTCCTTCCGTCATCGCTCACGGCAACTCGCGATAACGTCGAAACAATGCTTTTACGCCGTGTAGCCATGCGCTGCCCCGCCAGCTGTCAAACAATAGCGCTTGGTAAACGGCGTAACGCCCACCCGTCCAATCCTTCGGGCGCGCATGAACACCATGCTATATCCACAACACACGAGAAGAAACTGCAGTCACAGCTTGTAGGAAGAGTGGAAATTTTCTTCACAGCCTGAAGGAGGCCATCCGTAACAATTTGCAATTACTCAAACCGCCAATGATTCTAGCTGCGTCGATAGCTGCGCGCCTCAGCGCATCGCCTCGCATTCGCTGCAGTTCGCAAAATCCGGTTCCACGCCGTCATGGCACCAAGACAGCTGAAAAGCAAAAGGGTATACTAGAGCCTAGATCCAACTACCACCCGTTCGGTCAAGAGGCAAGATGCTGCTCGAGCCGCTACACAGTCTCATCTCATCTCACACCCATGATACCAAGCATTCTTCACGGCCCGACCAACATTACAGCGGTTCGCACTTTCCCATGAAGCAAGTACAGATCTACTCATCACTGCGCTCCGGTCCCTCCGATCACATCATCGCGCGAGGCCGTTGCCACATTGCTTTTCCTAAACCTCCGTTCCCACAAGCGTACCAATCTATCGTATTCTTCCACCCCACCACATGCATGAAGACCGAAAAACTAAAGTATCGATCGATGGACACCAGGCTTTCCTGCGACCCGAATACGAGCCCACCTTTCAGTCCTCTCACACAATTGGCACTCCTCAAAAGGGCCGATAACATCTACCAACGCATCACAACATCACGATCGATGCTTCCAGAACGCATAAACGTGTACCCTACTACCTGTTTCTTGCCAGTTCCCGTGTCAGAAAAGCTTGTGTTTGAAACGCTTTGATACTTTTGATACATTATGTCATTTCGCTAAATGGTGTAGGTTGGGTTAGGACGCCACAGGCCACAACCATGGATTGGGTACGGGGCGTCTTAACTTGAAACACGATAGCGACAAAACTCATCACATGGGCGCGGTGAAGGGCTTGTTGTTCGTTGGTAGAACAGTCCAGGCTATACAATAACCGTCTTGACTTTTCCCGTGGTGAGATTTTGTCAAGTTTGCGCTCGTATCGTCGTGGTTCGATTGCAATCTCATCCACAATCACATGATTTCCATGCAGGGTACCTAGATAGGCACCAACACCAGATATACTATGTCTTTCTCGCCTACACTTGAATTCGCACGCTCATCTGTCCACACAATTCCCATACTGTATGATAAAATCATGCAACTCCACCAGTGAGTCTGTAGGACTGACCGCCATATAGCGACTCTGCAAGTCACCAGCATGTGCCAACTCAAGTACTTTACACGTAACCCACCACATCTCCAGTCCGTGTCTAATAAATCCCAACGACCTCCTGTGCTCACCCTCGCGTCTTGCGTGCAAAGTATCCCAAAGCTCTTTCCAACGACGCGTTGCATGAAGTAAGTTGTTATATGACGATGATATCAGAAGAGCGGCACGCGATACAAATATGATTGAATGCAGCGCTGTTTAATACCATTAAGTCTGAATAGGGATACGGACGAGGAAGATAGGTAACTTTACTTACCGAATATGCAGATCATGAGATGTCGTAGCTCAAGGACGTTGAGAAGCGAATTCTTTTTCTCCCCTGTCCAATCCTCGCCCATCAAGAAAGCAACCAACTGTTTGATACTTGGTATCTGATTTACTGGACGTAGCGATTCGGTGCATGATCGCTCATAATCTTCCGGCGTCCAAGCATCATAGAGCGCATCGTTGCAAGGAAGCCGCGGATGGATTTCTCCTATTGCCAAATTCGGGAGTAGATTGAAGAAGAAGGTATTCATGTGATCCATGACACACATGAAGTGTACAATTCTAAGGGGAAGTTAGCTGTGTAGTTCTTTGTCATATACTGCAAATAGACCAGTGTTTGATTTACCTCACTCTAGACTCTTCGGCGATGAATGCATTCCACTCAGTTACCTTGTTGTGAGAGCTGTTGGTAGTCATCGGTCTGAGCAACTTGAGTGTCCTTATGGCGACAGTCAGCTCTGGATGCCTTGAGACCCGAACGCGTTGGCGGACTGCTTCACTGTTGAAGCTACTCTGCAAGGCCACAATGAGTAGGGCGGCCTGCACATGTTCCAGTGCGCGATGACCACCAGTACCGAGATCAGGTCTCGCGGCGACTACATCACGTAGTTGTTCGAAGATGAACTCCTCACCCAGATCAAAAAAGGCACGAGAGGATAGTGCACCATCCGTCGGAGAGCAATGAACGGATCCACAAAAGACTACACCAAGCAACAAGGGTAGCGGGGCGTTGTGCATATCGAATGTTGGCCAATGAAGGAGAGGCTGTTGGGGATGGAAGACGGTGAAATAAGCCCAGGCACATTCCTCAAAGTTTTCCGCAGTAAAAACTGTTTTTGCGGCGTTCACAGGAAAGACATCGTTTTGATTCAATCTGACTGTTCGACGTGTTTCGCTGTACGAAAAAAGCCGAGAAGAAAGTTCGTCGACCCTGGATTGGAGAATGGGCGCTGTCTGAGGTCTTGCAGGTGCCGTTGGTGTAGAAGCACAGATGTCTGTGCCCGTGTCCATGAAGAGATCCGAGAAGATACCGAAGAGTGCCATGTCGCCTTCGAATAGCTGACTATTCGCATCGTGGTTCGCCTGGTTACTGGAAGGCTGCATGGGTGTTCGTTCATCAGCGAAAGCATTGAGGATCGAGTCGCGCTGAGGATCTGTATAACGATACAGAAATTTGATCGGGTACAGAGGGATACCCTGACAGCCTTTTACTATTATCGTGGTGTCACGATCCACATCACTAGTATTAACTCCACGAGCGAACAAACATGGCGTTTGTGCATACTTCCCAATCTTTGCGGAACGAGGCGGTCGTCCTGGTCTTGCTGAGGCTATCGCATCATGTTCTCCTCTTTGTTGACATGATTTTGAGTGCCTTCTAAGGACATCACTATGCAGGGTTTGATGTCAGGCTGATGATGGCTAACAATCATACATGAGAGACGTACTGGCGAACGAAAGCGCGATTGCAAAAGGCGCAGGAGTTCAAGCGATTACGCGTATCTTACCCGTGTCAGACATCAGATGGCCGAATCCGAGATAGTAAACGTACGACTGGCTTCATGCCGTCGCAAGTGACTGTTGCTTGTGAAGGATTTTTCGCACTTGGGACATTGATGGGATGCACTTTGGGCTCTTGGCCCGGTGCGACTTGACATGAGTTGAGTCTTCGTTGCGGGCACTGCCGTTAAGGTGTGGGCTTTTCAGGGTCGGATGTGGGCTTTTGGCGGTCAGGGGATGTGGGCTTTCCATTCATGTGGGCTTTAAATCGCAACCACCTTACCGTAAAGAGCAAGGCACGTGACATGCTACTCATGCTCCAGCCATTACTACCTTGTGTCAGCGAACAAATTGCGGAAGTGAGCCTTCTTCCTTTTAGTACTATTGAAAACCATGTCGAAGCTCCGTGAGTTCGTAAGTCGCAAAAGTTGCCATGCATCATGTACATGTTCACTTTGTATATCTTGAGTGAACCAGACTGACATTACCCAGCATATATCACAGGACCACGCATCGCACATTCAGTATTCAGAAGCACAACATGCTGTAGTTTCTCCAGTTGTCCTTCTTTATCCGTCAACCTAAGAATCGACCGTCAGCGCAGCGAAACACTCCTCCCATCAACCACTGTCAAACCTAGAGGCGTCGTCGAACATGTTCTGTAAGATGAGCTCTTCGAAGAACTATAATTCCTCCACTAACAGTTGCAGAACAACCGCGGATCAGATACTCAACTGGGCTCGACAAAGCTCTCTCCATCCACTAAGCTTCGGCCTCGCCTGCTGCGCCCTGGAAATGATGCACTGCTCAATGCCTCGCTACGACCAGGACAGACTAGGAATCATCTTTCGCGCATCCCCTCGCCAGGCAGATGTGATGATTGTTGCAGGCACAGTCACCAACAAAATGGCACCCGCTCTTCGGCAATGCTATGATCAAATGCCCGAGCCAAGATGGGTGATCAGCATGGGAAGCTGCGCGAATGGTGGTGGCTACTATCACTACAGCTATAGTGTGGTGAGAGGCGTGGATAGAATTGTTCCTGTCGATATTTATGTTCCAGGCTGTCCCCCGACAACTGAGGCGTTGTTATATGGTATCTTTCAGTTGCAGAAAAAGATCAGGCATACGAAAGTGACAAGGATGTGGTATCGAAAATAGGTGAGCAGCTGTACAATAGAGACACACGGATAGTTTAGGGTCCATAAGATTTGTTGTGATGCGCTTTGCTCTCACTTTGGTGTGCGGCACATTCGGTCGCTCCTTCCCTGTACGTTTGCACGACGGCTGAGACCTCAACACTCACAACACGTTTGAAAGTCTTTACCGTCCTCATTCTACTGTATTCTGTAGACTACTCGCAAATTGTGTTGCATTCATCGTACACTAGTTGTCATCTTTTCGAGGACGCATACAAAGTCGACACCAGAGGCACCAAGGAGCTTCGCGAGGACTGAGAGTAAGATCTACAAAGATGCACTTCTACAAGCCCACGAAGCCCGAGATACTAGATGATTATTTCAACCTGGTTTTGAATCTGTACGCTACAGCATTAGACGTCAAGAAGGCTTCCTGCATACGAGCGCTACTATATCACCCGGATAAGAAGGCGCCAGGCAAGACGATAGACGCTGTCGAGTTTAGACGGGTACATGTACCTGCCAATAGAGCCCTCCAAAGATGAACTGACGAATTATAGGTACGCGAAGCGTTCGACGTACTTACAGATTGCACGACACGATGTGAATACAATACACGTTACGAGGAAGTGCGAGAGGAATGGAAAGAGTACCATAGAGATCTTGCCGAGTATGCGCGCCAAGAAGAGCAAGAACGTCTCGAGGCGGAGAAGGAACGAGCGTGCATACTGGAGGAAAAGCAACGACTTGCAGAAGAGAAACAACGCGGAGCAGAGGAAGAAGCCTGCGCCAAAACGGGGCGTGCTGCCCGACTAGAGAAGGAAAGAGTCGCGGAAGAGCAGTCACGTCGAGCAGCAGAACGAGCCCATAAAGAACGAGACAAGGCAGCTGAAGAGCACCTCCGCCAATGGAAAGAAGAACAAGAAGTCAAAGAGAAGCAGCGTCGCGAACAGCGCCAAAAAGAGGCTGAAGCACGGGAAGCGCGAGTCAGAGAGCAGTATCGCGCTGAACAAGAGAGAAAAGCCCAGGAATACCTCGCTGCATTAAAAGCGCAAGAAGAACTAGCAGCGCAGAAAGCGCGGCAAAAGGAGGAGATTATGGTCCAAGACTACTTACAACAGTTCTTCAGCGGTACCGCAGATGCAGAAGCTCTGCGCCTACAACGCCGTGTCCGCTTAGCCCATATGTAGGCTCGCCAGCTGCGTGCGACTGCCAGGTCTGCTTCGGACTCTATACCCGATACCCAGGTCGAGGTCGTGGAACTGGCTTGGCATCGAATCGACGGTACTGCAATATGCGACTTTTGCGATAACCCAGCCAAGCTGTGTTTCTTCTCTTGTCCGTTAGGAGTTGTGATGGTGTATAGAGAGGTCATTGGACAGCGCAAAGGGGGCGAGAAGAAAGGAAAAGGAAAGGGGAAAGGCAAGAAATAGAAATCGCAAGACCCAGGAGAAGACCGAGAGTGCACAGCATGAAGATGCTATGCATAGGTACAAGACGAGCAATGGAAGATAATGATCTCAGAGTTCAGTAATGATATACGATATCTGATAAAGGGTCTACACTTACAACAACACGAAGTCAATAATAAGCCACCCAATTATACCAGTCAGAAACCCTAGTGTGCCGTGACTGTCGTAAACAAGATATAAAGTCCCATCCCAACACCGGGGTATCTTTGAAGAATGAACTTTTCCCCATGCCAAATAAAAAAACACCTTGTATCCCATCTCGCCTGTCCAAATGTCCCTAATAAAACATACCTAAAGAAGAAGAAAGAGAGGGCAAAGGGGAAGGGAGGTAGAAGGAGTTCTAACCAGTCCACCCCATATCCCCACCTTGCTGCCCACCAGGTTGTCCCATCCTCTGGGCCTGCTGCTGTGCTTGGCGCATCATCATCATCTGGTTCATCTGCTGCTGGTTCATGCCCTGCATTCCTTGCATACCCTGCATACCACCATTCATCTGTCCACCCTGCATGCCTCCCATGCCACCGTTCATCTGTCCCATCTGTGCCATGTTCATGCCCTGGCCCATGTTGCCCATGTTACCCATGTTCATGCCCTGCATACCACCGCCTTGCATGTTGTTCATGGCGTTTATATTGCCCATCATACCCTGGGGTAGTTGACCGCCGCTCGCCATGGCTTGTTGACGCATTTGCAGAAGTCGAGATTGATTTGCGGCTTGTTGGCGTTGTTGCTGGAGCATTTGCTGGTATTGTTGCATTTGCATAGGGTTGGTCGGGTTGCCGTTTTGCATGCCGTTCATTTGGCCGCCGTTCATCTGGTTGCCCATGCCATTCTGCATGTTTTGTGCCATTGCCATTTGTTGCTGTTCACGCGCCTCCCGTTGCTTGATTTGAATCTCCATTTGATGGATCTGTTGCATGACTTGCGGAGGAATGTTTTGGCCGTAATTCTGCATGACCGTCTGCTTGTGTTGTTGATACCGCTGCCGCATCTGCTGGAGATTGAGGTTAGCAAAGGTAATGCCTTGTGAAGGCATACTGTTTTGCTGCATGCCTCCCTGAGGTGACATATTCTGCAAGGCGATCTGCTGTTGATTTTGCTGCTGCTGTTTTAATTGGTTGAAATAGTGCTGTGCCAGTTGATTGCGGTATGCTTGCGGATTTTGACCTTGAGGCACTCCTTGTTGCGAAATATGCTGGGCGGCCTTTTGGAATGCCATTTGTTGCATTTGTTGCATTTGTTGCTGTGGATTACCTGGTGATGCTCCTTGTTGCTGCAGTTGTTGCATGCGCATTTGCTGCTGCAAGCGCTGCTGTTGAATCTGTTGCATCTGTTCAGGCGTCATATTCTGGCCAGGCTGAGGAGTCTGTATCATCATTGGTGTCTGCCCTTGCATCATGGATGGACTACCCTGGTTCATGCGACTAGGCGTAGGAGTCATGTTACGATTCGGCATCGAGGCGTTCATTACGGGGGTGCCTTGCACCATGTGCGGTGTGCCTGTGCGGCTCAGATTTTGCTGCTGGCTGACGGAGCGGATCATATTCTGATGATTGGAGACAGCAGACGGCGGGCGAGCAGGACTGTTGATGGCTTGGTTCGAAGCTGTTGGAACCATTGGGGTGCCGCCCAAATGTTGCGCAGACTGCCCACCAACCAACGGTGATGCTGCAGCGGCAGCCATGGGCGTCTGCTGTCGTATGGTAGGTGAAAACTGAGACTGCGTAGTCGATTGAGGTGTCTGCGTGACCTGTATCGCTGCCGCGTTCGACATCTGGTGCTGTGCTGCTGCAGCGGCTCGCGCGGCCTCGTTCTGCTGCTGGTTTTGCTGTAGTTGCGCCTGATGCGCTTGCTGGCGAAGGGCCTGTTGCTGTTGTTGACGCTCGGCAAGTTCGGCCTGCTGTCTGTTCTCCATCTCCCTCTTTCTCTGGATCTCGGCTTCCATCTGCGCTGCACGCTTGGCCTGAGCAATTCGGGCATCTTCTTCTTTCTTCCTCCGGTCGGCTTCCTCGTGGTTTGCACGGATATTAGCAATAGTCTTGAAGCGAGCAAAGGTCTGGGAATTCGCAGCGGCGCGCACAGCGTTGTCATCGTTGCCTGTGGCGGTGGCCGTCATGATGCTCTGGAACTCGTCGCCTGCCAACATGAAGCGCTGCATGTTCTGGGCTTCGGCCTCGTCGGCAGCCAACTCGGCGGTAGTCCTCTTGCGAGTCTTGCGTGGTGGAGCGGGGTTCTTATTGTTCGGGTGTGTGATGGCATCCATAAGCGCGAGCGATTGGCCGAAGCTCTTGGTAGGCTCCAAGTAGAGGGGTGGGCATGTAGCATTCAAGAACTCAGCCTCGAACTCGTGCACGTTGCTGTCGTCGAGGACCATCTTCTGGCGCTTCGGACTGGGCCCGTTGGGGAAGGTGGGCGTCGAGGGTACTGCCGTCATTGGCGTGGGCGGCATGCCTCCAGCTCTGCCCTGAGCCTGCATTCTTTTGAGGGTGGCCATGTCTGGGATGGGCGTGGTGGCCAGAAGCTGCATGTCGGCCAACTGCGACTGCGTGGTTGGAAAGAGTACTACTGTCCTGACCTTGCCAATACCAGGTTGCTTGCCCAAGGCCCCGTTTTGGCCAGGAGCAGGCATGTTCTCCTTGTCTTCCTTGGTCTCTCCGTCCTTGCTCGGTGCATTGGGCTGGCCAGGCTTCGAATCGGGCTTGTTGACGGGGAATGGCGCGAACGGGGAGGGCGTTATAAAATTGTTGTAGTTGTGAATGGAGAAGGCGCTCGTGCCGGCCTCGCCAGTGCTGTTGGTATCATCTTTGGGCTTCACACCGGCTGAGCGGTAGTCGTGAACTTCAACGATGAGGCAATTGTCGTACCAAGGCGTGTTGAACTCGTAGAGCTCCTCGACCATGTTGTGAGGCACCTCCTTGTCCTTGATGGCCTGGAGAAGCTCGCGCATAGGAGAGGCATAGGACAGCGTCTCCTGCGAGTCGTTCAAGCGGAAGTGCTTGGGATGCAGGTACACGCGGAGGGATGGCGGCTTTCCCTTGTGCCTGGCCAGGATGTCTTGCTGCGTGTAGACTGCGCGACATGTTAGCGAATGCGCCTTATATGCTGTATTTGACGGCATACCATATTTCCTGGCATCTTCCTGCTTCGCGCCCTCGTCCTCCATGGTGGACTGGCGGGTCATGGTGCGCGCGACTCCAGGGCGTTGTGACTCCCGGCGCAATCGGGGAGGCTGCGACGGGCGGGCAACTGCGACTGGGCCTGACATGATGGTGGTGACGGAGCTCAAGCTCGTGAATTCACAGTGGGGCGGCGGTGGGACGGACTTTCCGCCTGAGGAGCCACAGCCGACAGCGGTGTGGCTTGTAGTTGCTGGAACGAGGGCAGGCGCAAAGATGCGCACGATGCCCAAGGTGCTGCTGGCAGTGCGCGAGGGATACTAGACTCGAGAGAGGTTGGGCGTCTTACTGGATATGTCTCGACGCGTGAAGATGGACGACGTGATGTTTGCTGATCCGAGCTGATGCGCCACTGCCTCCCCGTACGCCAAGGAACCCTGTCCTGTTTCATCATAGCTCACGTGACTATCACTTCCCCACGACTTTCCACATGACGTTCTTCATCTACAGGTCACATTCTTCTCCCCTGCAAATTCAACCTACTTTTCGCGTTCAGGGCCATTACCAGAGACTCACTCTTCTGGGTCATACCAACCTTCGCCATCTGACACTGACACCGATACCACATAGCTAGAACGAGTCATTCATTTCTGTGTGAGATCCCAACTCAGCTTTTAGTACGCTTCCTGGCACCAATCTGCAAACGCAGCTTGAGAATGCCGATGGTCTCGCTAGAACACGTCGTCCCGGGAGAAGATGAGATCTTCCAGGTTCCTAATTTCCAGGGTAGCGGGCGAATTGGGCTGTCGGTCTTTAATAACTTCTACTAAGGCATACATGGATCTAAACGCATAGCAGAGACCTCCATGTTCGATAGTACCAGAACAGTTGATCATGATTGGGAGCCTTATGAGGCGCTGCTTGCAAGATCTGATAGTTGTCGTATGAAACAATTATTTGGGTCGAAACGATGCACCTTAGTGCTGATGCTGCGTCCCGAGAGTGGGAGGAGGATCCGAATTGGTCTGCAAACAGAAGGAAGAAATTAAAGAGACGATACGCAACCAGGCATCAACGTATACCTTCGGAAGAGCCGGAATATCATCACGTGAGAACGTGAGCGCCATCACAACGGTACTGGAAGAACATGTGCTTATTTGTGAAGCGCGGGATCTTCTTCTAGGTATTGTAATACCGACATACTGTTGATGTGGTTCGAAAGTTGTAGTCATACCGCTGCGCGAGTTACAGTAGTCATACTTGAAGAGCGACTTTTGATGGCGAAGTGTCACTGAAGCAAGAACATGTAAACATGACATTGCTAGGACACTATATATGGCAGTATTTCGACCTATACTATATTACATACATCATTAACATTACGCCTCATCATCTACATATCTGGGAGTTTACATACGAGGACCTACATCATCACCACCTACGTCCACGAAGTCATTCGGCACCTCATTCCTCGTTGACCGCTGACCTTCAATCTTCAACGACGAAAGCTCGAAAGCTTTCCTACAATACTCACGGCTGGTATCCCTACTTGTCATGACTTGGACTTGCGCTTGTGGTAAAAACAACGGAAGGAGGGGTGTAGGGGCCAAGCCTGGCGAGAAATGCAACAACGACAAATGTGTCTTTGGGCAAACCCCAGGCTGTTCCGACCATCCTGTTTCAAACCAATGGAAAGCTGATAGCTCTGTCGACAGGGCTACTTCAAATATCCCCGCCGCTTCTAGCAGAGCTACTGCTTCCCGAGGCACCATCCATACTGGTCCTGCGATTTCTGACCATGCTATGGCCTCCCAAAAACCCATCACCAGTTCTAGAGATGGCACAAACTCCAAGACCCATAACTGCGTTATCCACGAAACGTCTTCCACGAAGACTAGTGGTTGGAACCCCTTCTTCCTTAAGAATCCAGTAAGAAAAAGCCTACTTAGTCATCTGGACAAGGAAGAGAAGAAGCAAAGTCCAAACTACAAAGGAAAGAAAACTAGAGTTGGTCTTATGGATCTCCGGGGTATAGAGGGACTCCACAACTAGCGATTTTAGAAGTGCTGAGGAGAAGTAAGGCTGAGAAGGACGGTGTTATCAGAAGTGGATCACATTCATCGAAGTAGAGTACGTAGGTACAGGTCACATAATGGTGTGTCAAGTCAATAGAATTAGTCGAAGCCCGAATGAGCTTTTGTGCGACACTAGATATCTTCCCAGACCTCTGGGTGCGCATTGTGAATGACAACGAGCCGGCAATGACAGCTGAGGCGACAACCTTCACCAAAGTTTGGCAACTTTACTTTCACGAAAGCATGTTTAGCACATTGGTCTACCAAGCTGTGATATCCTCTCCCCTCTTGATGTCATTGAACTAAAATTCGATAAAAAGACGAAGTCTGAGCACTTAGTCCACAGAGCGTAGCCACATCGGCCCACGTGTTACTCGTTATGGATTAGTAAGTCGTAGCGACTCTGAAACGTTTCACTGTGACTGTGTATCACTGATATATTTAGCGGATACTAGACTAAGCAGAGTCTTCATTCCTTTATCACTCACATTTACACTTCCCATTGATATCTCGATAGGTTCTCCTCATTCATATCCATGTTCTACTATCAAGATATTCCGTAAAGGCTACCATGAGAGATAGGGTGTAGGATGCTGAAGAAACATTGCAGAATGCTAAGAGAGTGAAAGAAGTGGAAAGAAAAGAGAAAAATAAAAAATAAAACAAGAGGAAGAAGCGTGTACCAGGCTGGGTCATATTGTGATGGGTAACTGAGGAGAGGAGTGGCAGCAGATGTGCGATAGGGGAAGATGATAGAATGTGTTTGATGCCTCTGCTGTGGAAGAATACTGCGTTGAAGGACTGGAGAGCCCAGTGGGATTGTCGGCAGGCTTGCGATCTTGATGTTCGTATTGTGAGCATGCATTGTGTGACTATCAGAAGTGCATAAACATGACCGTGCAGGCTCTTCTCGGGTATTGTAATGGCTGCCAAAGTGACAATATTCAACTCTGTGTAGTTCTCAGTGTGAGAGCACATGCTATCTTCGGCCTCACATATATTGCGTCTTCTTCGCCTTTCTTCCTATCTCTATACCTTCGATACGCCAACTCCCGCAACTCATCAATACAATAGTCACTGACGGAAATAGCCACGTACCTACCGCCCACAACTAACAAGCCCGGCTCAAGCTATACATACCGAATAACTCATAGCCACATCCACTCACATTCAGCACTAACCTCAACTTCTCAATGGGCTGGTACTGCTGCACCTGCGGCACTCCAAACGCTGGCGATGGCGCATCTGCGAGCAACCCTTCAATCATGATGCCATGCTACCACTGCGTCCATCGCTGCTGCTATAATTGTGGCCTCGGCGCATCAGTGCAAAGTACCCAAACGACGTATCCGCGAGCTATGACTAGAGCACCGACTCGTAAGCCGGGAAAGATCAGAGAGAAGAGCGGGGATAACGATTGCATTGTGATGTAAGAGGAACACAAAGGAAAGGAGAAAATAGATGCTTGGTAGAAGGAGAAGCTGTAGAGCAGGAAAGGAAGAGATTATAGAGAGACGGATGTTTTGGGATAGATACCCGCGACTGCTCTTATGATCTATCGTTAGCTTGACGATAGTGCGAAATGAGTTACTTTTAGGTTCGATAGCATTTGACGACGATGAGAAATGTGACAGATAATTCTATGTGGGAGGCTACTCTTGGAGACCACACGATCAGAGCAAGTCATGAATCACGCTAGCGCAGTCTTCAACTCATGGAACATTGTACGCGTTCACACATGTTCCTAACAGAGTCAGAAATCACCCATTGACGACGCATGCGAAGGTGATCACGGATGAACTTCGACACTAAGCAGTCACGAGGCGCATGGTCTCATAGTGCCTATACCCACCTTGATGTTGACTTATACCCTTGCAGCTCCTACAAACACGCGAAACCATGCACATATCACAACCTCATCAGCCTATACTCGTTTCCTATCGCTAACCGAACGTCTTTCTCCCGTCTTCCACTTTCCAGCATCCTGGTCCTTGGTCCCTGGATCCGCCTCAGCAGACAAATCCGCGACGTTCAACGCCCCAAGACGCGAAACCACAGCGCCGGTACTTCGAGCCTTCCGAACACGCCTGCCCCACACGCCTGGCCCCCCATGCATAAGCGTATGTGCCGGGCCTAGCACGCGAGCCGTTTTGATGCTGCGGAGAGAAAGGGATGGAAGGAGTGGGAAAGGCGCTGTTGGTGGCTTGCTGTGCCGTGTAATGGGATTGCGGCGTAGGTCACAGAGGTGCGCTAGCGGGACATAGTAATGTCGCGTAAGGACATACTCTCAGGGAATTGAGTGACTGTCTTGATGTTCAAAAGGAGAACAAGAAAAAAGTGAATAATGTGAATAAGTTGCTGAAGTTGCACATGGGGTGGTGATCGTGTCGTGAGTCGTGAGTCGTGTGTAGGGATCTACGATCTTTTGTCTGTCAGCAACTTCCATGTTCGCCCCACCCAGCTACTAAAACAGGTCGAAACCGCGCTGTAGGCTGATAGCCCTACCGGAAGTCCAGCCAAACGCAGCTGCAGATCCGCAACACCTACTCTTGACGTATAATGTGTCAGGTTTCAGGATCGCGTTCCTTTCGGAAGGTCAATGTGCCACTCATCGCATGAACGAAAGAAATGGAGCAGTGAACAAGCTTTCAAGGCTGTCTAGAGTATCAGGCGTTTTAGGCTTCCACTGTTCTGGCTGTTTGGCGCGAAATGGCAAGTGAACATTGCAAGGTAGATGTGACATAATCAGGATAGCAGATGAGAAGAAGGTACGCCGTGCCATTGAGGGTATTTCCTATCCAAATCCGAACCAATGAAACTATATAACAATATCTATGAACTGAACATGAGAATGGTAAGGACTGGTAGTGTCATGGCCAAGCCTTGCATGGTGGTATGGAGATACTGGGCCGTGTACCCTTGATATCGATGAGGGTATTAACAAAATGAAAGATCTGGTTCTACCAGACCAGGAACTGGCGTCGAAAGTGATGTTCGGCAGCCATTAGATTATGGTGATGGAAGCTTGCCTGCGAGCTCCACATAGCGCGGCCAAGTATTGGTGAAGATGAGATACTTGATACTGTCAAAAGCGTCATCAAAGACGTCTTCTGTGAAGTCGCTCGGGACAATCGTCCGTGTGCTAGCTGTTGATGAGGATGTAATGCTAGAGTCGATACTCGCTGGTCGGCTCAATGTATCTTCCCATGGGCAGACAACGTTTTCCCTGAAAACTGGCGACTTGACGTCGTCAGGTGTCTGGCTGCGCGGCATGTACGGATCGAACTCTACGTCTGCGAACATGACCTGCAGTGTCTTGAAGATCTTGTATTCGATATTGATTGGTGCTTCCGCGGTGAAGGGATTGACAAGTGTGTAGAAAAGCAAAGACGCTTCGTTAAACATTTGCCGTCGTTGCGCCGTGGTAACAACCTTGAGGCTGCCCCATTTCTTCTTGAAGTTGCGCACTTCGCGGAGAAAAATGCAGTTCTCGGCCGTGAATTCGCGGGCAGCGGCCCAAGCGATGAGGGGTTCAATGCTATGCTGAATAGTGAACTCCAGTGACTGCATCGACGTTTTGGACTTCATCTCTTTGGTGAAGACCACCGTAGTAGATTTTTCTGACATGACTGAGTGGTTGGAGGTGAGCGAGTCAGTTTCGGAAATCGACAATCGTCGGTTCGGGCGGGCCCTCAATGCGTCTCTGAGCGGTATGATGATCAGAACTTGTTGGCAGACTACTAGTGACGGTATAAACCTACAACGTGATGTTAGAGTTGACGAAGACTTGTACCAGATTGACGTTACGTACCACCCAGCTGGTGCGAAGAACTTGTTGATGTTTTGGACTTTGGACATGTCAGAGTACGTGAAGGCGATCCAAAGTGGCGTCCCCGGAAGGCTAACAGCAAAGTCAGCGATGTGAATAGCGTTATAGGCAAACGTACCTACCCTGCAATGATTGCGAGTCTTGTCTGCCAGGCCCAGGAGTGGACGTCCTTGATGTTGCGGATCTTCCACAGTATCCAAGGCCCAACAATCATCGTCCAGAACAGCTGCACAAATATTGAAGGGATCCTGCATTTAAGTCAATGGAAGAGTCCGAAACGTTTGTTTATACCACATACCACTCGCCTCCTCTGCGGCACTCGAGGTAATTGGCAGGAACTCCAAAGAAACCATAGGTATTGTGGAAGCGGCGCGAGCCGAAAAACAACATGATAGCCGGTAGGAACTGTGGCCGTTAGCTGTATACGACTTGATGTATCACAACTGTCACATACCGAAATCACTAGTCCAGTCAAAGTACCAAAGTACACTTTCTTTGCCGCATCAAGATCGCGCCATGCTTCATATAGTCCACGAGGAGTATAAGATATCCGCTTCCTGCGCGCACCCTCCAGGAAGTTGCGCGTCATTCGACACTGGCTTTCATAGGCTGTGAGCACCTTGGCGTTGCAAGCTACGAGGGCTTAGTACACACCAAAAGCTGTATTGGACCACTGAACTTACCCTGGAAGAATGCCATCCCAGACGGAAGGAATACTGACATGATCCAGAACTCGGCTGAACATGGGAAAAGGCCATTCCAAGGGTAAACCAGCAGGACAAGGATGAGATAGATGTGCAGCATAAGAGTTGCTGCGAACACGACCTTGAGATTGCGTATCTGCAGGCAAAAGGCCTCTCTACGCCGATGTAGGAAGAACAGCTCCACACTCAGGATCAGTGTGTACATTATGGCAACGACGACGTAGAAGATACCAAGGGCGTCGGTGTTGGGTTTTGGCGTGCCATCGAGTCTTCGTGGGTGCAAAAGAGGCGCCATGTTGACCATGTTGTGTGGATACCAAACGGATGTGATAGTTTCGATTGACAGTCGATGAGGTATAAGAGTTTGAATGTTAGGCTCCGCCTTTTACTTAACAGAACGAAAGTGGGGACGTGTAGCGGAAGGAATGTAGGCAACGGGTACCGAGAAGACGGGACAGGTCATACAAAGGGCACATAGGCGAAAAGAGCGGCACACGACTGCTATGGAGGACAGGACGACGTAAGAAGTATTAAGACTACCTCGTATATGGGCCGGGTTAGCAAAGGATACAACGGGGTGGGTCTAGCTGCGGCTCAAGGGGCCTGAGCGGCAAGGGATTGCTCGATGTTAGATGGGTCGGATGCTACTGAGCCATCAGCGCTAGTGATTGTTCCTGGTGTGTAACGGGAAGGTAGCGCATCATCTGCAGGGGAAGACGCGTGAACGCCATGGCGGAGAGATGTGTCACGACGACTGCCATGGGAGCACAGGCTACTACCTTGCCAGACTGCGACCGCGGAGAGCAATCTGACGGCCGCCTTCAAACATGCTGGTCGATATGCAGTGCACAGATGCGTGAACGGTAAGAAGACGGTTGGGGATACCGTGGAAGTTGATCATGTTCTGGTTCGTGCTGGATCGCCGCATCCGAGATCAGACATCGGAGGTTTCGGCACGCCAGAACCTCCTAGGATCCCCCAGGAACTGCTCTTCACCACCGCAACACCAAATTCTACATTTTCTCATCTGAATGCGTTTTCAGCGCTACACACATCTAATAGCGTTACATTCCGGCCTCTTCCCGTTGTAGACCCAATCTAAACGGCGTCGCTTTGATAGGGATAGATGGGTGCCGTTGCTGCAGGTACAGTCCTGAGCTCTATCATCCGTAGGGCGCCTTCTAGCGCCGCACATGCCTAACTCTGCGACTATAGCAGTTGGTATATTGACACAACTCGACCTTGTGTACACAGGAATATCCATGCGGTACTGTCGTTTCAGTTTCCTATTGCATCTCTATCCATTGACCGGCAGAAAGTCTGACGTTCATGCGTTCTTTTACCCTACGCAACTTTGAAAACATCACCTTACGTCAGATCATGCCCAAACGTCGTGTTAGTCTCAAAGGTTTCATGTCAGTCTTCTAGAAGGCCACCTGCGCTCCTGTCGTCGATGCATCGAGGTGGCTGTCAAAAGCTGTCGATCGGACACTGCGTCCTCTTTGGGATACTTCCGCGTCCTCTGGCTATGCAACAAGCCGCGGAAACAACTCCAGGCCAAGGAGCGTCGCAAAACTGATCGACCAAGGCCATTTGATGTGGGGAAGCGTGCGGTAAGACAAGCTGCCTGGTGTGGCTGTACCGTGGCGGTAGGATGTTGATGCCTTCCGGCCGTGGATACGTCGCGCCACCACGAAAGAGCTGTGATTCGACGAAGGCGAAGACTGTATCCGTAGTAGCATACCGAGTATGCAATTACAGCTACCTGAATATCGATGCAACACTCGACCGAGTAATGAGCGGCTTCTCCACCCTGATTTCTGCGAACGTGATCAGATACGAGGATGTTGTCGAGAGCTCGCAGATTGTGCAACCCTGAGGTCCAATGACTTCATGTATCAACATAGTTTTGGAGCGTGTTACTCCACATCTTCCTGTGCCTACCCGTGAACCCGGGTTTCTCTACCCTTGGTGTATGACACTGTCAAAGTAACGCGGTAGCACTCTGATGTCGACCTCACCTCATAGCCATCAGGAACAGGCTTGATCGCCAAAACGTAGATGATCCAAGTGGAAACGATACTACATGTACTACGCGCGTTAGGTCAACCTATGTATCTTTGGCCCTAGTCTCCGGACAACGTGCATTCATGTGACAATCAAGTCAAATTCGTTCAGGGCAAGTGGAAGTCCGACATCGTATGTTCCGTTTGAAAGAGACACAGATTTGTAGTGTATTTCAGTGAAGGCACAAGCGGGCGAGGAAGCAAGCTTTTGATGTGCAAAGCTGCTGACGCTAACACAGGAGCAATGCCTTTGGTCGTTCTTCAGACTACATACCGCTGCCTGCTGTTTGCTAGTATCCGCAATAAAGATTTTCGCTAAGATTAATGGTCCTCACTCAGACTGGTCACCAGCTCTTGGTCACCAGCTCTTGGTCACCACCATCGTACAGACGACTGCCTAAAATGCTCTACTGCTATTCAATCTTGTAGACCTAATTGACCTCACTTTGTTACATATATCTAATACGCTTACCCAGCATTTTGTACAAGTTCTTGTATCTTGGTAGCATAACTAAGATACATGCGCCAATAGATCCAGCCTCTACTTTGCTTACTCGATTTTTCCCATGTATCATGATAAAATGTGTTTTCGCTTAGTATGTCGGATGTCTCATGGGACGAGCAGTGCTCCGCAAAATGAGAGACTCAGAGTTACGGTTGTGACTCATAGCGATTTAGAGTTGAGCAGATATCATGAGATTCATGCCTAAGTATAAAATCTTCCGTGTTCACTGCACCCTTATTCGAAAAATCCCAATGTGACAACACTAAAACACAATGCAAGTCATCTGGGCAGTCCTGATACATACAACGAACGACAACATATGCACACCTGACGTCTTCTAATATAACTTCGAAGGCCCCTTCCTGACCACAGTCAAGTGCCAGTCAGGAGACTTCAACCACAATCACACCACTCCTCTCAACCTATAGCCCTGAACCCACCATCATCCTTGACAAACACAGTCCGTCTTGACTATCGTCGCTTTCTGCCAAATCAGCATGAAACTGAACGCCTAGATATATTCCAACGCCGTCTCTCTGCTGAACGACTACTTCGGAATCACAAATGCCCGATTGGATATGACTGCTTTCCCCATGGCATATACGTTCGGCAGCCCGTTATGGGCGCTGGCCAGTCATGCAGGCTTCTCTTGGGCTGACAAACATCTCGATCGTGATTTGCGCCACGTCGAATAGCTTTGTCGGAATCATCGGTGGAAGAGCTATGGGGGGCTTGTCTTCGGCGGGTGGATCTGTCACTATGGGTATGGTTGCTGACGTGTTTGACAAAGATGAACAGCAATATGCCGTCTTGTGGTATTTGCTCCTTTCTTATCTCGGCCCCGCGATTGGAGGTATTTTCGAAGGCCCGCTCGAGCAGTTTCTTGGTTGGCGTTGAAGCCTTTGGGTTCAGCTGGTCCTTGGAGTAGTTACCCAGCTGCTTCACGGGGTGATAGCCAAAGAGACTTGCGCTCCCATCATGCTCGACAGCGCCGCTAAGAAGGAACGAAAGAACGGCAATACCAACACCCGTGAACCCAACGAGGACAAAGAGTGGAGAGAAAGGCTTCACTACAAGGAGATCGCCATCACCATGTTCCGGCCCTATCAGTTGCCCATGATTGAGACCATCGTGCTCTTCCTCGCGCTACTGAGCGGTCTCGTTGACGCGCTCATCTTATCTTTCTTCGGGAGCTATGGTTATGTCTTGGAACAACGGTCCTTCACACCTGTGGAAATCTCCCTCACCCTCATCGCATTAGCCGCCTCATATATCATCGGCTACTTCATCTTCTTCCCCATCATCGCCCGCCATAATGCTCGACGTAGCCAGGGCGAGCAGCTCGCACCCAAGGCACGTCTCAAGCCACTCCTATACCTTGTCACCCTTCTCCCTACTGGACTGCTCATCTGCGCATTTGTCGCAACTGGACCACTACTGCACTGGTTCGATGTTGTCATTAGCTACTGTCCTCATAGGAATCTCAAATTTTGCCATCTACTACGCGTCCGTTCATTATATGGTCGCCGCCTACGGACCACACAGCGCGTCTGAGACTGGCGGTGACAGCTTCATGAGAAATCTTCTCGCGGATTGTTGTGCATTTTATACCAAACCCATGTACGACAATTTGGGTAGCCAGAATTCGTATTTGGTGCTGTTCGGCTTGATAGTGCTATTCTGCGTTCCAGTCTACGTGTTCTACTTCAAGGGTCCAGCAATGCGAGCTAAGAGCAAATTCGCTAGTCAGCTGACGTGAGAGAGCGATGCGTGTGGTGCCCTAGAAATTGAGGAATGCGCGAAATCGCCCTTGGGGGTATTTCGGGAGATTTAATGTCGCCAGAAGTGATTGTTCGTATGAAGTTTCGGTTTAGTTCCTTCTTTGCAGTCATCGTTGTATACAGACATTAGAAGAAGAAAATGCGATAAATGAATTGGCAAATGCTCTCCTCAATATGCCAACTATACATGGGCAAGTGGTATAGTTATTTGGACTGGGCAAACGTGATGGAGATGGGTGAACGTCATGATGTCATAAGCAACGCGATTCAACTGCCGAGCTTCCGGTTGTCGCGATCCCTCACCCTGTTATCTGAATTCCTCCACCATGTCATCGAACGGTAATACAAACTGTATCCTGGAGCAGATCATGCTCGCCTGAAAGCTTAACATGTAGCATCCACCATGTCGAGCCAGCGGCTTTATCTCTAACCCTTTTTCCCGCTACACTCGTCGATTAGCAACACGTTGCGATGGCGTCAGCAAAGCCCAAGGACATTGTAATCGTAGGGGGCTCTTTGGGCGGCCTTTTGACCGGTGTCGCATTGAAGCGCCTTCGCAAAGACCTTAACATTCGCATCTTCGAACGTAATCCGACACCGCTTCTTCAGGATCAGGGTGCTGGTGTGGTGGCTGGACAAGACGTGCAGAAGTTCTTCAAAACGCACGACCGAAGCCAAACTGCATTGACAATTCCAAGTCATCAACGACTTTACCTTGATAAAGGAGGCAAGGTCATAAACCGTCACGATCAAGAGCAGTGCATGACGAGCTGGGATCTGCTGTACCATCTTCTACGAACCAATTACGACGGTACTGAAACCGACTACGCAAAGGCACCCGCAACGGAGGAAGGCGAGGGAAAGACATCGTATGAGTACGGGTGTACGGTAACGAGCGTTGCGGCGCCGAAACCTTCGTCATCCTCGCTACTAGATTTCTCAGAGCCCGTCAAGATCACCGTCCAACACAAATCTGGAGAGACTTTCACGACCGATGCAGACCTTGTCGTCGCAGCCGATGGACCCAGCTCCAAGATACGCGCCGAGTACTTCCCTGATGTGAAGCGAAAGTACGCCGGATACGTAGCATGGCGCGGCACGGTACCCGAAACGCATGTTTCTAAGGCTGCCACCGATGTCTTCGTCGAGAAGTTCCCATTTTACCATACCGAGGGTATTCAGATACTTGCGTATACCATACCGGGAAGAAACGGAACGACCAAACCCGGTGAGCGACTGCTGAACTGGGTCTGGTACGTGAACTACAAGGAAGAGTCACAGGAGCACGTCGAGCTCATGACAGACAATGAGGGAAACAGACATCACATTACACTACCACCAGGTGGAATTAAGGAGGATGTATGGAGACGACAAAAGGATCTAGCTAATGAGATACTTCCACCACAGTTCGCTGAGCTTGTCAACAAGACTGAGGTACCCTTCGTACAAGCCATCACAGACGTTATCGCACCCACTGCTTTGCTAGAGAACGGTAGGGTACTATTACTTGGCGATGCACTGGCAGGCTTTAGACCACACACGGCGGCGAGTACAAATCAGGCTGCTCTGGATGCTATGAAGCTTGCCGGTGCTGTTGAGAAGATCATAGAAGGAAGCGGGATGGAAGTGCTAAAGAATTGGGAAGCAGAGGTAATAGAATATGGTAAAGAGCTGCAAAGCCACGGTGTGCAGATAGGCAATCGGAGTCAGTTCGGTGAGCATCCGATGCAAAGGTAAAGGCAATTCGTAATGTCTACCAAACATCCTAGGCAAAGGTAGCTAGTACCTAATATGGCTCGCCTCTCTAGCTATCGACCCTGTACTATCAGAGGAGTAGCTAGGTTAAAACATTTCTTATTCTCTTGCCTTTGGTGTTGTTTTCGCCTTCTCGTTTTCGTATATCCATCTTACCGCCTACCAAGATATGTCTGAGTCTTTTTCTAGCGCATATATTCCCTCTCTCGCCCTTTGAGGTACCTTTACCTGAATATCTGGTAAAGGTGGATGCGTGTCGCACATATACTTCAGTTTTTTCTCCATCTTTCATACACCAAACTTAAGGTCATTTCCCCTCATACCTCATCCTTTTCATACCACGTTTACCCTCCTACGCGATGAACGGGCAACCAGAACACACAGATCGTCTCGAATGCTATGAGGTGCTTGGCATCGATCAGCATGCAGCCTTTGTTGAAATTGAAAAGGCGGTTCAGAAACTCCAGCTGGTCCACCATGCAGATAGTAGACGCGCAGGCGCCAAGCCTAATACAGAAATTTTACAGATGTAGGTACTGACTTTTTGACTATTAAACTCGCACGACCAACACCTAGCTATTAGATTGACATTGCCTGGGACAACCTGAAGGACAACGATAAGAGACGTAAGTACGAAAAAATATACCGGAAGCTACGACACTAGTGGAACATGTATCGCATCAGGTTAGGGAGCTGGAGTTTTGAGCAGAGAAAGTGAGAGAGCTAAAGAAGTGAGCCGTAGAAGCTGCCAAGAGACAAGCAGAACGAATTGAAGCAGAGAAAACATGTCGCAAAGAAGAGGAGGAAAGAAAGAAAGAAAGAAAGAAAACAGACGACGAGAGGCAGACGCAAGACGTGTGCGTGAACGCCTCGAAGAGGAACAAAAACGGATTCGTGCTGAATCGCAGAGACACGATGAAGCCCGCGCTAAAGCAGCACGGGGGAGGGCACAGAGGAGAAAAACCCCCTCGCGAAGAACCATAGTACATCCCAGGATACACCGGACAAGTATGAAGCCCTTAGAGCGTTATGGCGAGAGAAGCAAGACCGGACCCGCAAGCAGGCTAGAAGAGCTGAGGCTACGAATGAAGAAGCTGCCCAAAAACGTCTGGAAAAGCAACAGGAGGAAGCATAACGACCTACTGACAACAATCAGTATGGATCCTCAGAGCCTACTAAGAAAGGCTCCCGAGATAAGGAACGGCTCTCAAAGAAGCACTGCGCTGCGGAAGAAAGAGAAGTGCAGCACTTTTTTATCTGTGAAGATATCCAGAGGGTGGTGCCTTCCGATGCCGAACTTGCTTGGTTTCATTGAGCACGTTTTGGCTCTTGAAGTGGGCGTAGAGAGGCTTAAGGATGACGGGTTTGGACAAGGATGAAAAGTACTTTTACATTCAGAGTTTGATTTCTTGAGCACTAAACGGTAGCGACCTTGTCACTTTTGACCATCAAGATTAATTGGACGCCACTATGCTACCTTGTCACGTCCTGATATATACAACAAAACTTCATCGAGTACCTTAAGGCTGCAACATGGTCCCAAAGACGACGCCATTTGATTCTAAAATGCTATGTACACTCCACCAATGCTTTATATACAGTCTCGAAAGCCACAGCAAACGAGCAAAGAAACGAAGTATGTAATGTATAAAAAGTTAAGCCCAATCTATCCCTGATCCCACCATCTGCACTACCATCTAGTACTCAAGATCCTTAGCATGGCGCTTGGACAGCTTGTTAAGTGCGGGCCCAGGAGTAGGGTAGCTAGTGAAAGACCTGAAGACGTTGAACTGAATACCAGCGTCGGTAGCCTATTTCATGACATTAGCACATATTCTACAACGCAATGTACAACTCTAGCAAGATGTCTTACCTTGTAGAAGCTAGTAGCCGGAACACCACCGCTTAGCTTGGTAGTTCCAGAGCCCTCGACCTTAAGGTTAATGCACTGAGGGTATGACTGCGCGCCGTTGGCTTGTCCAGCAGCGTGCAGGGCGATGATCTCGTGGCGGACGACGTAGTTACCAGGAGCGAGGTTGGGTATGGTAAGATCCCAGGAGAAGTTGTTCTTGATGAGGTCGTCGGTGGCCCAGGTGCCGGGGTTGCTGCCTGACTTCCAGGCGCTGGACTGGATCTTTGTCCACTGGAGGCTCGTGGGGCTGACAGAGCCGCAGTCACCGTTGCAGGGCGCAATGTATTCTTGGATTGGGCCGACGTGGCTGGCTGGCCAGGTGTCCCACTTGAAGGTAACTTTGCTGCCAGGCTTGACGGAAACGTAGGCGCCGTTGCTCTTGCCTTGCTTGTGGCATACGATGGCCGCAGTGCCAAAGCTGTCAGGGGAGACGAAGCCGTTGTCGAGGTTGTCGGCTTGCCAGCCAACGGTGGCAGGGATGGGGTTCTGATATTTGAGGGCTGCGTTCCATCCCTGGTATTCCTTGCCGTCGGCGATGACCTTGTCAACGTGGCCGTGGGCTGCCACAAGGGGCGCAAGCAGGAGGAGAAGGGAGAGCATCTTGATGATTGTACAGTAAGTGACTAGTATAAAGCGACTGTAGAAGATGTGCGGTGATGATTTCCTTCGTGGGTGACCTTGAACCCGGATCTGTCGTCCCTTCATATACTCTTCTCGTCTTCTAGTGGCCTTCTCCAGACGCCTAAACTTTCCCTCTACCAGATTTTCGCGAAGGCTTGCAATCAAATTGTTCATCTCCATGCACGAGTCGACCCGGTTTCTGAGCTGTACGCCATCCGCTCGTGGAAACACGCCCTTGTCGCCGCGCTCTTGGATCATTGGAAGCCCAGAGATGTTTCTAGTCTGGTGACGGCATGAAACCAATGCGATAGGCTAGGGAGGTTGGAATGACACCGGATTTAATATACCAGACGCAGCCTCTCCATAGAATTGGTGATGGGCAATATATCGTCGGTTGCGGCCATTGCCGCCTTCCAGGTAGTTACCAACCACGTGCCGGTTTCAGCCACAACGTTGTGGTACTCTGTATACTTAAACTCTGGGCGATGTGGATCGCTCGGTGCATTGATGGGTCTAGTCATGTAAACCATCGTTGTCGTAGGCAAATTGCATACCCAAGCATTGCGACGAGATCACATCGAGCAATGCAGCGGCTCACGAGATGCAATACCGATGTGCGGCAGTCATTGAAGCCCGACAGCTACCGACATGCAGTGTAACAGTTACCCCATGGGGTGGTGAGCATACTCGCAGCATAGCTGCATGTGTTGCTGCATCCGAGTCGATTATATCCGGTGGCGTAAAAAACCCTGAAGCGGTTAATCAAGATAGATTGAATACGGACCGCAGAACCGAACTTCTACCACCTCGTAGTAATGCTACATTTCCACAAGGCTAGAAGTGCGTGCAGCTGAAACGTCTTAGCACGAACAAGAGCGCTTGTCGTCCAAAGAGGAGCTGGTATATCTGTGTAGCGTAGCCTCGATCTCACACGCTCTAGCCTTCACGACCTCCCTGCCTTGTGTTGTTATTTGAACATTGTCTCTGTTGGGTTCTTGACCTGAAGCGCTTGGAAGGTTGTGTCGCAAAATGTTTATTCTTCGCTCTGGCCTACAAAGGTTGTCGCTCGAGGCACGTATAGCTATTTTGGAAGAAAGCCTAGGAGTTAGCAAGACACAAGATAACAGTAATCTTTCATTGATCAAAGCAACTTTCATTCGCCTCTTGATACGATAGGAGATAGAGGTGAAACGAATGTCGTCCCCATACTTGGCAGACTTGGGGAAAGATTGCGCTCTTCACAACGACATACGATCTTGACGTGTCGCAGAACATCGCGCGTTGTTACTAAAGATCAAAGGATTGCGTCAGAGAAAAGAGACATGCGAAGTCAGGTTCAAGCTTAGGCTCAGGAGAATCGTCGGACTCCAGGATGCTGAGACGATGTGCTAAATTTGTCGCTCTGCAGGACCTGAAGATCGGCGAACGATGCGCATCGTCCAGGAACAAAAATTTGCGTCATTGAGCGTCGCACCTTCATATAAGAATCTGATGTCCTCGTTGTTGACCTCAAGGGGTGGGGAATTCGATGCTCGGCAAGCCTTGAAGGTGCGGGTGACGCGTCATCTTGGCTGAGTAAGACCGTAGCAACACCACAGGTTCCCCCAGCGAATATCGACCTCTACAGCCCCGAACATACAGAAAAACTCGCATCAAGATTGCGCCCAGGTAAAAGTAAACGAAGGAGATACCACTGCGCGTATGCCTAAGGAATCCGAAGAGCCCAAGAGTTGGGCCAAGTGAAGAGGACCGAAACTTCTAGCTAACTCAGCCCCTCCGGGCTGTCCGGGGACAACACTTCCACGCGTATCTACACGGCAGACGGGCTGGGGTGTTACGCGTTTCTGAGGCCAACAAGGCCTTGGATTTGGTCAGTAGGTGGGGTAACTGTCTGCCCGAGCACGTGAAACTGTAATACAACCAATAGCATGGTGAAAGGGTCGTATCCTCCTAGCAACCGATTGGGTCGAGGTTCGCAGCAAATGCACGATCTGGCAGACCTTGCGGTTCCCGAATGGACACCTGCAACGGTATATAGCTTAGTGGTCGGGCCACGCAGGGTCTCGCAACTAGGTGTTTGTGGAACGTTGTCGCATCACACTATACAGTTTCGTCGTCGTCAGCACACCAATACCCATTTCCTCGGTCTTTTTCTTGTCACTCCCTCAGCTTCCGGAACCTCCGCATCGGGCTGACTCTCTACCTTAACTTTATTGACCGTGAGCGTGTCACCATAGCAAACACTACCCCAACCCTTTATCACCCGCTCTTGTCACGCAAACATTCGTATCACAAGCACTTGTGTCACAACATACACTCCTTCTCGCAACCAAGATGTATCTCCAGAAAAGGGACGGCAACATGGGCTTCAGTATCGCCCCAGCTCTGATCATCTTTCTTGTCATCCTCGGAGCGGGCGCGCTCGTCTGCTGTGGCTTTGCCGTCCATCGATTTTATGGCGGAGAACCTGAAGATGAGTCAAGCCGTTTCCATCGGAGCCCAGAGCAAGACTCGTACATGAGAGAAGTGCGGGAACGAAGCTGGCGCAAGCTTCCGCAGCTTGGGCTGCCACACCCATATTATCATTCGAATGGTGGTAACGTGGCCCACGCGCCGATGAGCCCAAGGTAATATAGAATCGCTGTCGCTACACGAGACCTTTTTGTAGCTGACTTGAACAGCGGCACCAACACCACCTACGGATGAGCAAACGAGCGATCCTCCAAGCTTGTGAAGGAGAACAATATAACAAATTGCGGCATACGAGGGTCACCCTAAGGCCCCCGCAATATAGCGACCAACGACACGACACGATGCAATGATTGAGAGATATATCCTGCAGATACACGGAGCCAGGTCTCACGAGAGATAGTCGGGTTTGGGGTTGAGGGATATGGAACGCTGATCGAAGGAAAGATTCCTCACGGGCCGGCGGAATTTGTTTGTCAAACTCCTCTTGCCTTATATCCTATAGCAAACGACCAGAGAAATGTGAGTGTGAAGTTAGTGATCGACAGGGGTGGAGTTTTACCTAACTGTCAAGATTCTGTCAAGGCGCAGGGACGCGGATTGATCCGGGATAGACATCGATAGATCTGGGGCGGAATTCTGGGGTATGGGCTCCACAGGGGTGGCTATTTGGTTTCTTAGGGTTTCCTAGTGCACTCCACTTGATGTAGCATATAAAACAATACAGTACAAATCCATCTCTTCATGTCAATTGCCGCTGTCGTTATCGTGTGCGTATGCAGTGGTCAAGTTATGAGCCCGATGTGATCTTAGCAGGTAATATCGCAACATTTTGAGGAGAGTAACCATGACTCCACATGCTGTTGCTCAAGCAGGGAAAGTAAAGCGGGAGTCAGCACGAAGGATCAATAATCATCTGAGTCTATTCAAACGTCCCATTTTCTTTACCTTGAAGCGACGGAGTGATATTTATGAGTCTCGGAACGGTCGTGAGTAATCATTGCCCACCTCTGAATGAAGGTGTCGAGAGAGGTTGTGCACTATATTGTATATAGACCACAGCTTGAGTAGAACCCGTACAGTAGCCGGTAGTACCTGGAGGCTCTTCGTTTGTGCTTGAGGCAGCGACTCGCCACCGGCTACGTTCGACAACAGCCCGCGAGGATCCGCTCTGCAGATGATCCTACAAGGAAGTCTAGAGAACAAGCACTCGACGTGTAGAGTGGAACACCCTGCCGAGCGGATGCGTTAGACCCGCAACGTTTACGGCGTGGTGATCGGGACGTTGTGTCAGAGGGAAGACTTCGTCCTCGAGAACAACTCTTTTTTTGCAATCTTTGTCAGAGGCGGGATTTCGATGCTGGACTTGAGATAGAAAAGCTGAACACGGCATTACGTTTCCGACAGTCTCCGCAATGCGACCGAACTTCCTCGCACTGGTTGAGGCTATCAACAAACCATCGTCTCTTGTGTTATTGATTGCTGAGGTACGATCAGCCCACTGCCTTGCAAAGACGACTGAAGCAGGCAGGAACGATGCCCTAGCGTCACCTAGGTACTTTAATCCAATTCTGCTCGCAATCTGCATATTTAAACCATGGAATGAGGCGTTTGCGTCGCTATCGACTTCAAGCGGTGACCATGATGGACGATATATGGGGAACTGGAGAGGTTTGACGAGGCTCGTGACAGAAAGTGTTCTTTCGTGATACCGGGGCCGGCGCGCTAACCTATTGTAGCCCATAGTCATGAAGCCTACTCCACGGGTCCATGCTGTCAAAATTCACTAACCATCATCGAGACTCGCGGAGACGGTCCTTTGCATATCTATTCCAAATGAAACTCAGGTGCACATGGTGCTGCTGTGCGTTCTTGTTGTACGTCTTGGTGCCTAGATGAGCTGTGCACCGCACGCCATCCCCACAGATCGTCAAAGCTTAATGTTCAACCCCAGCCATGACAGCGCAAACTGTCGGCACTTCTCACATTCGAGTCAGTTGATAGACTCTATACATTATCGCACGTAAACTGGTTTACTACCTTCTTCTTCCGAGTACCAATTTCCAGTCCGCTGACCGTTCGGCCCGGCTCACAAGCAAAATGACGTCGACGTGCTTTCTACCCCATGGGTCCACAGAATAGCTTCATTGAACGTTACATCCGCCGCCAAGCTATTCTTTTTGCTCGTGAGATCCATAAGCGGGGTACATAGATTCGGAGGAAAAAGCAGCGAATCGAGCAAAGGCAGCCGACGACCATGACGATCCATGCGTGCCGTCATAGCCCCGAGGATGCACTATAGAACATCCCTCGCTGTACTTCTTGTGTTCGGTACTTCCTTTTCACATCTCAAGAGTGGATTGCTATCCTACGACAAGATGCGCAGCCTCATGGTTCTTGGCGCACTCACAAACATACCGTTGCTCGTCTCGGCGCAATGTCCAGAATACGTGGATTACGCGCTTGAAGTTCATGAACCTTTGAGCTCCGGCAAGTATCAACTTGCCTATCAACGGCCATCTGAAGAATGTCGAACTTTCAAGTCGCAGGGCCTTGAGGATACTATCACACGTATGGAAGGTGTCATCAAAGATCCAGACCTGTATCGTCTCTTTCAGAATGCCTACCCCAACACGCTTGATACAGCCATTGCATGGAAGGGATATGCTGCCAACAACACCGAGGAAGAGTTGACGTTCATCATCACAGGAGACATCAACGCGATGTGGCTACGAGACTCGTCGAATCAGCTGCAAAGTTACCTACCCCTTTTGAACGCCAGCAGCGACCCGAACTCGATCGCCAGCTTGTATCGGGGAGTCATCAACCTTCAGGCGCGATACCTCCTTACAGCACCGTACTGCAACTCGTTCCAGCCGCCCGCCGAAAGCGGGATTCCTCCGGCAGAGAATGAGTCCGGAAACCAGGACATCGTTTTCCCTGAATACTCCAACAGCAGCGTATTCGAATGCAAATATGAACTCGACTCGCTTGCTGCGTTTTTGCAGATATCAGCCGACTACTACGAAGCCACCGGAGATGCCGAATTCTTTGGAAAGTTCCAGTGGGCTAAAGCCATCGAGGCGGTACTGGATGTGGCTGAAGACATGATGCTTCCCACCTATGGTCCGGACGGAGCGGTCTTGCAAAGTCCGTACACGTGGGAGCGAACCACCACCAGAGCAACCGAAACTCTCGCCAATGACGGGATCGGCAATCCCGTTGCCAACGGAACCGGCTTGATCAGGAGCGCTTTCCGACCGAGCGACGACTCCACTATTTTCCAGCTCTACATCCCAGCCAACATGATGTTTAGCTCATACCTGTCTCCAACAGCGGAGATCATGAACAAACTCAATGGTACGAATTCTGCGACGCTTGCGAAAAAGATGTCCGGCCTCTCAGAATCGCTACGCAACGCCATCGAGACCCATGGCACGGTCGACCACCCGGCATATGGCAAGATTTATGCATTCGAGGTCGATGGCTTCGGTGGGCGCGTCATCATGGATGACGCCAACATCCCAGGTCTTCTCTCTGCGCCATTCTTCAAGTACCCAGTCAACGAGGAGACGTATGCAAACACGCGCGATCTCGTACTCAGTTCTACAAACCCGTACTTAATGAGAGGTCCTGTAATCAATGCCATTGGTGGCCCGCATCTGGGACCAGGCATGGCTTGGCCGATGGCTTCCATTGTACGCATTTTCACGAGCGATGATGAAGGTGAGATCGTGAACGAGCTGGCCCAGATTGTGAGCAGTACAGACGGCTTGGGTTTGATTCACGAGAGTATCAATAGTTTCAACGAGAGTGACTGGACAAGACAGTGGTTCTCGTGGGCGAACGGACTTTTTGGACAGATGATTCTGGACTTGGAGGAGCGCAAGCCAGAAATACTGGAGACAAGTTTTCAGTAGGCTGGAGGGCTTGGTGGAAAGTCTAAACATTGGTTGTACATGCAGCATGCATGCGCTGGTGAGCGCAAGGTTTTGAAAGTCTGTCATAGTTCTTACATGCAATGCTAGTCATCAATGTTGTAGCACGTTGCTAGTTCCTGCTCAAACTTTACCCTGTATCCTGCACATGGCAGAGCCTGGAACACGGTACAACTTTTAGCCGCCAGCCTCCTCGATGTAAAAAGCAAAGCACATATTATGACTGCATAACCCTTCTTTGAAACGCGGATACTTTGCGGTAAAGAAAACAAATTTCGCTTGCGTCCTACAAATCGCCAGCTGATCGCCCGTCCGTCGTCATGGCGGCGTAGCAGGTGCCACCAGGAACTTGGTCTCCAAGGCATGCAGTGTCGCCCACTCCGACGACGATGGTTGGCAATGACTTCTCCATCTGCAAGGCTGTGCCGCAGCCGGCGCTAGGAGCAGGTTTGGCATTTGTGACGCTTTGAGCGAAAACTTGGTTGGAGAGAAGACTTCGCGACCCGTTCGGTGGTGGGTCGCCCCAAGTGCCGGTTTTGCCTTTCGCAGTGGCCGATGGTTTCCCCACGCCTTCCTGAGTACCGAACACCCGTTACGAAATATGGAGAAGGAATATGGACGACGAACTTCCCAGGCAACGACAAGCCATGCAGCAACTGTTTATGCGCTATGCACCAGCGCTGCATGCACCAAAGAAGCTGAAGGAATTTAGCGCGGAACCCTCGTGGAAGATATCAGTGCTGTGAGTGGGCCGCTTCATCTTCTCGGGCGATCGTGTCAGGGGCCAGCGAATTAAGCGGCCGTGTGGCGGTCGCGAGAGTAACCGCGCGCTCAATCGAGTCGTGTCTGGGATGTCGTTGGCTGCTTGCGACAGGGGGAGCTGAAGCAGGACGTGGGATCTGCTTCCTGTTCCCGAGTACAAGGTGCCGATATCCTGAACCCACGATCTCAAGATCCTGTTCCTTCACGAGACTTGCAGCCCGGCATGATGCCGGTCAACCTGTCTTGACAAGTGAGGAGAACAGCAACTAGTGGTTCGGTCCCTTACTATGCATCGGTCCTCAGCTGACTCGAAATCTTCGCAGTCATGGACTGGACGGCTGAGGAAATGAAGGAGCTGAAGTGTTTCCTCTTCGGCCAGCCTCTGCGGCCAACGAGAGCCCATGACATAAGCCCAATAATGCGCCTTGAATTTGGCGTGTTTGGGATCAACTCTGCAGCTGCAGCTGCATCTCCGAATCTTCGCTCACGATTACCCTTTCCCTACCGTAGCAAGAGAGCGCCAGTGGCTGTCATCCGCTTGGTTCTTGCCCGACTAGCACCGAACTACATCTCTGGCTTGCGACCCATCTTTTTGTCTCCTCTCTTCTCATACGCCGATTACACAGCATTCACACGCTTTTGGACCCCTCCTGATACCGTGTTTCACCTAGACGACATTTCGGCGATTTGAACGTCGATAATAAGCGCTGAGGCTGCATCCTCCTCATTATATGCCAACATCAACCACAGGCGCTAATTCGGCCAATCTTGAATCACCTCGACTGAGGCTCTGTCTCCACACTCCAACATTTACTGCTTGCCGGTGACAGCCTGCATGAAACATTCAACCTCTTTTTGCCTCAGAATTTCTCCGACTTGATCTGATTCCTCGGATTGCATCATCCCTGGTCAACCTCGCCATAATCATACATACGCGCAGGAAGACTAGTTTCAACATTTCACCAAACGCTTGCTATTGCGCACCAATCAGTCAGTTGCTTGCTGGCCTTTTCTCCGGCAGGACCATACAGAAAGAGCAGGCTAAAACATCCAACACACCGTTCTGCATGCACTTCTAAATTTGACACACACGATTGTATGCGACACCTCAGAGGTGACCAGGGCTTAGGCGCATACGCGCTTCAACGCCGTTAGTCCTTGCTGTTATCAGCTTAGGTTATCCCGATATCATGGCCATGGACAACACTACGCTCCACACCTTCCTCTTGTATGTCTACCCCTCTGTGCCACTCACTCTAAGGCAGTCACTTATTCTTGCATCAAGTCACTGCCCGGCTGCATTGCGCAGTATAGTTTTACTTGGATCTTGGGACAACTTTTCGCGACCCTATCCATTAGAACTTGACGCACGTGGAGGCCTGAATCTCTGGAAAGGTTGCTTTACCTTTTCTGATATCATTTGCGACGGAGATCTGGACCAACAAACACCGAAGCGGGACGGTCCTCTTAAGATGGGCGGTACTTATTGGTACTACGTAAGTCAACTAGTCTTCTAGATGAACTCACCTACTGACGATTTGCAGTACAAGGTCGATGAGGATGAGGAATGTCATAACCCTTCGGAAGAATCGACGACCTTTTGTCCTCTTCTGCCGGGACAGCGCCTTAATGTGTTGGATGTACCTCGTGAGGGGCACAGCCGCAGCATCTCCGATACCTCTTCAGCTTTCACGCGAGATCCCAAAGATAGGTATCTGACACCAGTGCCACCTGCAAGCCTAAGACCTCTACCATCCCCGAGAACAGGATCTAGTGTGGATTCATATGTCATGCCTCTACCCTCGCCTTGGACCCCGAAATCGGCGACGCATCCTCCTACAGAGGCTTTCTTGTCTCCGAATGTAGTGCGTCATGCTCGAAGCGCATCAGCATCTCCTTATATGCCATCAACTCCCATCTTTCCCGACTTTAAGCTTCTGAAGGAGAAGCTAGCCTCGAAACGATCTGCATCGAAAAATCGCAGTGGATCGAAGACCAGGGAGCTAGATATCAGTGCGCCGGTGCTTGTCAGTGGTGGAGAAGAGCTCAACCTTGTTCCGTTGTCAATATACCGGCCCTCATTCGAGTCTATCAGAGAAGCGGAGACTTCAGCACCGCGCTCAGTACCAAATATCCGAAGGGAGTTTTCCCCACTGGCGTCGCATCCTGTGGACCCCGACCATGATTCACTGTTCGGACCTGCAGAGTTGCCCACTGTGGACGAGCGCCCTATCAGGCGACGCCGCTCACACGTACCATCGACTGTTATTACCAGCGAATTCAAGGTTGAGCAAAGCCGTGTCCGCGCTAATTCCGCCGACACGAGACGAACTCAGCATTATCTATTTTCTAATGACCCTTGGCTGTCTTCGCCAAAGCTTCAGCAAGAATTTGAATTCGATGATCGGGTGGTAGAAGATGACACCCCATCAGCCCCTGTACTCTCACGACCGTCGACTTTCCTCGGTGCACCTGTCTTGAATGAGCGACCTACATCCAGCCATGGCAGCGTTTATAACACGAACCTTCGACATTCACCATTCGACAAAGAGCTCCCAGCACTTCCTCGCTACCTGATACCCGCACCACTCTACGCATGCAACGAAGCAACGATTAGCGAACTACCGGCCAACGAACCAGAAGACGAGTTCGAAGAAGCCGACGACGATGAACGCCTCGATCACTTCAACATGCAATTCCAAGAAAAGGCCCACAGCCACTTCTCCACATGGAGCAACGACTCCATCGGCTACAACTCCCCAACCTCCTCCAACGATGACGGTGAACCCGTCTTTTCACCAACCTTCAGCTCCTTAACCAGCAACGACAGTGACATAGAAACACCTCATGGTCTCTTAATCCGCTACTCCTGCGCCTCACCTCAGCAAGTACAAACCGATTCCTCAAAACACATGTCCACCGTTCTCGATATCCAAACTATCGACAATAACTACAGCTACAACGACACCTCCTCTAACGACGACGACGAAGAAGAAGATGACGACAACCCATTCCCCTACCGTCTCTCCACCCCACCTCAGCTGAACGAACTCCGCATCTCAACCTTTGGCTCCGACCTCTTCCAAGTCGAGACTACTGGGCAGTATTCTGATGTGTCATCGTCGCGTCGATCGTCGCGGCGCCAAGCTGCTTGTTTTGGACTTGGCTTTCAGTACAGTCTGCCTGAGCAGGATATTGGAAGTAAGACTACGATTACAGAGTCCGTCGGAGTTAGTGAGCGTCTTGAGCCGACGGTCAGCGTGCGGAAGGAGAGGGAGACGAGCGGTGTACATGCGCTTATGGAGGACTTTGCGTTTTTGGGTGATGCTGTCATTTGAGCATGCGCTTACTCGATCCCCATGCATGTCCTTATCCAACGCTGGTCGCAATTATTTACTCCCGCATATTTCGCTTCATCACCTTTTTACGCTTGCGAATCTTACGGCCGAATGGATTCCTTCCACCTTTCAATTCCCTTTTGATGTACAGCATTTGGCTTTTTTTCTCTTTTCACTTCAGATACCAACGACGCGATATTTAGCGACATAGCAACGCATAGCAGGAAGGGGATTGATTTGATCCGTTGTTTACTACAAACACATATATCTTTGTGTCGCATTTACTTCGTGGGTTGGCGGAGATTGGATGAACAGATAGATACAGATTGATGTTTTTGGAACAATGAGTAGATAGCAACATCGCTAGGTGTTTACAATGAGTAATATCGTTGAGCACTATTACCGTCTCTTCTCTGTTTCAATGGCTAGTGATGATTTTAGCTAAAGGATCAAATGTTCGAGTTAGGATTAATATTTGAGCGAAGAATTGAAGACCCAAGGACAATGAGCAGTGTAAGTCTTCGCATTCAGCTTTGTCTATTTGAACAGTTCTGCCCAGGAGTAAAAGCCAGCTTCAAGGTGCTCGAGATGGTTCGTCAAAACATCAAGATTTCCCTGGTCTTCCGCATGCGATAGTCATTTCTATGAGATGGTGTAATTCTCGGCAACGGACTTGACATCTTTCGAGAAGCTGATGTCCTGGCCCATGGCAAGAAGAGTTACAGAAGAAACCTGTCACGATCGTTAGTTTTGAAGATTTTGTGGACTATGGGTGAAGTAAACTTACATCGACGTCCACGAATGGTGTGGACTTGCTGAAGCGGACGTTCATAGGGAAGAACTCCGAATCACTGCCGGCCTGTGCCTCAAATTCAAAGCTACCAGAGCTGTTCGCATCGTCCACAGCGCCAATGTTCCACTCGATGCTGTCGCCGCTGACTTCGTATACGGCGTCGAAACTCGACACGTTAGGCTCGTCGGTCTGGTAGGGGATGGTGACAGTGACATCCTTCAACGAGTCACCGCCGGTGAGCTCATACTCGACGGTGATGTTGTACATGTTGCCCGAGTCTTCGACCCAAACGCGGAAGGTAATGGGTGGGTCAGAGACGTCGTCAGGCCGTGGTGCTAGCTTCCACTTCATGACGCCAATGCCCATGTTTGAGGGGAAACCCTTGCTCGTGTCCGCCAGCTGAATGACTTTGTCGTTCCTGAAGACAGCCTTGTCGACCTTGGGATGTGTCATCAACTGTGCGCCACGGGTGTCGCCAGTAGCTAGGTCGAGCTTGACTTGTGTGAAAGAAGGGTCGGTAATCTTGAGTTGCATCTCTCCCTTGACTTCGAAGGATTTGAGAAGACCCTCACGGTCCAGCCGGGCGGAGATAGTCTCGTTGGTAGTGATGTGTACGGCTTCGCGGTCGGTCGAGGTGGACAGGCGAGCGCTTGCTGGCGCCACGGCGGTGGGGGCAGATGGCTTGGGTGCGACGAGCGGTTCCTCCTCTGCTGGCGCCTGTTCGCCAGTGACTTGCTCGTACATGTTGTTGGTCTTGTTCTTCTTGCCGAGCTGCATGCCCTTCTTGCCCAGAGCCAATGGCTTGCTGGTAGCCTTCTTCTTCTCAGCTTCGTAGCTATCGTACGTATCCGCAACATTGGTCGTGGGCACGCTGGGTGTGAATGCGGGATACGAAGGTGAGCGACCGCCCATGCCGCTACCCATACCACTGCCCATACCGCCTCCCATACCTCCACCCGCTCGTTGCGATCTTGACATCTCCTTCCTTTGCATCTCGAGCTGCTTGGCCCTGCGCTTTCGCTCTTCTGAGGCCTCCAACTCCTTATTCCGTGCGATGATCTCCTGAATACGTTCCTCGTGCGATTCCATGTCCAAGAAGGTCTTGATCTGGCTCATTGTCAAGTTCTCCCTGTATCCCAGTGTGACGATCTCGTCGAATGCTGTCAGAAGCTCGAAAGCATTCTTCTGGATCTCGCGCTCATCGAGGGATTTGCATATCGAAGAGACAACCTGGGCGAAGAGATGCAACGAGTTGATGTCTTGCAGAATGTTGGATTGCAAGTTGGTGATCAAAACCATGTAGAGTTCGTCGAGAGGTTGGTATACGTAGCGCACATTGTCCTGTTCGCAGGTCGTGTGCTGGGTTCCGCTATCGGCGAGCTTGGGGAAGGATGCGAGAAGAGCTTCAATGCGGGAGCGCTGCATCTCACGGAATTGGCGGGAGACGACCGCCTTGCCGCCTCTTGTGCATATTGAAGCTGCGAGAACCACCTGGCTTCGTCAGCTTGGTGTTGTAGAGTGAGACGCGAGCAATTCTCTCTAGGCAGTTTCATACCATGGTGACTAGATTTTGTTGAAGTTGAATCGGGTAGGCGACGCTGTTCGGAGCGTGTATGGGCTCTGTCTACGGTGTCCTAGACTCGAGGCCGCGTTGTCGAATGTGGTGGGGAATATTCTCCGCCAGGAACTTGAACCGGAACACAATTTCACCCTTGGTGTGGAAAGAAGGCAGAGAGACAAGTCCTATACTGGGAAGTAAGAAGGTGCTGTCTATCGTAGAAACCCTGGACTCAAGCTGGACAATTGACTGTTCCAGCCCAAGTCCGCCAGTCGCGACACCTGGAGGTTCCAAAGTGGACACCTATAGTCACGTGCAGCTCGCGTTTGCCTAGCGCCAGTTCCTCATTGAAGCAGCTTCCCCTCCCTTGGACTGTCGTCAACACTTGCAACTCGCAGCTTGATTTACCGCGGCCACTTCTTTACGAGATAAATTCCTTGCATCTTTGCAGGTAGCGAAATACTAGAACTGCAGATTCCATCGTCGTCAAGTGGAAGTAGCGACCACCTGAGCCTCTGCCACTTGCCCGCTTCCGCCAGAGCACTTTCCCATCTTAGCGCGAACACCACCGTGCTTCCTTTGTCCAATTTCCAGACAAACCTCCTCATCCTTGCCGCGAACAGGCCTCCACCATAGCAAAGTCACCTAGAAACACATCGTCATGTGCTCTTAACTCTTTTACGACGTTGTGCACCGATTACAAACCACGGTTCGCTGCATCGCCACCCAGTGACTCGCACCAATCTGTGACGCGCTTCTCTCACTCCTTTATTTTACGCGTTTCAACCGGCAAACCAACACCCGCAAACGCTTGCTTTGCACCAGATCACATATTATGGCGGCCGCAGCACATAGCGTACCAGGTCTCGAGTTTTCGACTGTCGACGACATGGACCTGCATTCCGATGATGGCGGCCTCGACTTCAACGACGGTGACATCGAGTTGGATCTCGACCCTCCGCCTTCCAATCCCCTGGATGACGAAATGTCTATGAACGATGCAGCCTCGGCGAACGGAATAGATGTGGAAACTATACCTGGCGAGCAAGACGACTTTATGGTTGACCAAGAGGATGTGATTGAGGAGGATTATAGCTACCAGGAGGATCACGGCGTCATAGTTGTTGATCAGCCTGTAGCAATCCCCTCTCAACCTATACCAGTCACCTCTCCGCCTGCCCCAGTCAACCTTCCACCGATCCAGACCGACGCATCAAATCAGGATGACGATCTTATCGACTATTCCGAAGAGGAAGGTGAAGACTACCACAATCCTGAGCTCCGTTCACCGTGGTTGCGACAAGAAAGCTACTATTCGGAAACCCAAGAAGCTCAGGACGAACAGGCTAAGGATATAACTGAACAGCAAGACGAGATACCCGCTGACTTGCAAGCTTTACTCTCGATGCCTGCGAATAACAAGTCGCCCAGCCCATACGTAGAAGCTCAGAGCGCCGCCGATCCTAATGCACACGGCTTAGCGGCAGATGAACACGCTCACTCGCCCCGCCCACAGTCGGTTGACAACAACGAAGAAGATGGTCAGAATGATGATGGTGACGGTGACGGCGGTGTGATGCTGCCAGGCCAGGAAGAACATGCAGACACCGAGACACAGAACCATGATTCGGCACACCATGGCCATGATCAAGAAGCCTCTACTGAGGAAAACGAGCACCAAGACCCCGAGTCGTTCGAACTTCCGCCTGTCACCGTGAACTACCACGGCGAAGAGCTATGGCTCTTCAAACAGCATGACTACGAAAACAGTGGGGAGTGGCTTATACAAGACACCTCGATCGCAAAGGCCAGCTTGTCGGAGCTTTTTCAAGCATGTCGTCTGTCTCTTGGTGAAGATGTGTCAGGCGAGACAGAAATCGGCTTCAGATTTGAGCACTTGCAGAACCTGGAGATCTTCGAGGACAACACAGCATGCGTAGCTGTTTCACTTGAACGTCTCGTAGGATACTACCATGCGCTACATGCTCAAGATGGTAATAATGCGCCAGACTCGTTCTATATCTCCTTGATGTTTCGACCGCGCTTCGCTATCCTGCTTTCGGACATTGCAAAATACGCCGATCAAGGAAGCGGCTATTCCGATTTCGAGGCTGCTGTACTCGCTGGTGAGACTCACTTCGCTGGCATAATCGGTGAGACTCCGAGCGATGAGCCCACTGAGTGGGGCACTCAGGAGCAAGAGCAAGATTACGATGAGCAGCAAATAGAGAAAGCAGATGCCGAGGTGACGGAGTTTGCGAAGGAAGAAGCGCTGCTTCAAGAAGATGGTGGCAAGGGTAATGAGAGTGAAGGAGAGGGCGAGCAAGAGACGCACAGCGTCGAAGAGGTGGAGGTGCATGAGGATGAGCACAATTCAGCCGAGCATACCTCTTACCACGAGCTCGATCACAGCGAAGCGAATCATGAGCAAAATACTCACAAGGAGGAGAGTGCTGAGGGCACAAAAGAGGAAGAGGTTGAGGTTGAACATTCATTTCACGAGGAGCAAGAACCGACTGCTGAGGAAGACCACAGTCTACAAGCTGCTAATCCTAGTGACGTATCCGCGAATCCCCACGAAGTAGTAGATCAAGCTCATCAGGAGAGCCCAAAACCGAATGAGGAGACTGATGCCGAGGCAGAGGCTCGTCGCTTGCAGGAGCAAGAAGATTTCGTTGACTACAGCGACGAAGACGAGCCAACCGTAAACGTCAAAGAAGACGAAGAAGCACCCGCCACTGAGCCTTCGCCTTCGTCCGTGACGCTCCAAGACGATGAATTCGTAAACGCAGATGAGCATGGATCTGTCGCAGGCTCCATTAGCCACAATGAGAGGGCCAGCCAGAACGACAACGAGGCTAATGAGGAACCTCATGTCGAAGTAGAACGTGACGAGACGGAAGGCAACGACGGCAATGGTCTGTCGTACCAGGACGGTGTCCAAGTCTTCGACGAAGATGACCCATTCCAGGATTTCCACGCGGAAGGAACGGATGGAACGGATGGATATGCTGCAGACGCATATGACGGCGACGCTAACCAAGATTTCGCCAACCAGTTGGACTTCATGAATGGAGGTGAATTCAACGCTGCTGGGGCCGAAACAACGGATGGTAACGACCTCACTGGCACGGACGACTTCCTGGATCTGGAAAACAATCCTGAGTGGGATGCCGACCAGGAACTGGACCAGGAAGACTTGGAGAAGGCAACCAATGCACATGATCACGTCGATACCCAAGACAGAGAGGACGGTGTGGCTGGAGAGACTACGAACGCAACGTCTTCGGCTGCAGATCCTACGACGGCCTCGTCTGGTGATGCCCAAGAAGTGTCCCCACAAGGGCAGAAGCGATCTATCGACGAGGCTGGACATGGAGAGGATATTGCACCTGACTCCATAGGTATGCTCATTTCCCCATCACGCAAGCGAAACTCAGACGTTGATTATTTTGTTCCAGACGCCAAACGCGCCAGAGTGTGAAGGCCCACCGTCCTCCGAGTCTACGGGTTCTTCAGCTCTACTAACAAGCAGCATCTCTTGCGCCTTTCCTTCGACTCATTACGCCGTTGAACTAATATGATGTATACTAACAACAGGTCCGACCATGCAGCGCGCGCCGCCGGATACCGAACCATGCCAAGGAGTATGGCTACCAAAAGGTAAGAGAGAGCGTTTTCATGCGCGGTTTCTTTTTGTTGCACCCTGCTACCACAGCGGTTGCCATTTTCAGCGTTGCTTTCTTCTTCTGAGCGAATCTTTGGAGTACGCGGAGGTCAGGATAATACGTCTGGAGGTGGATAGGGGATAAGGTGACGGGAAAGTGGAATCTTTGGGTGTTCCGAGCCATATACCCAGTGCTTTGAGTCGAACTTCAGAACATACTGAAGGAACTCGAAGCACGACCAACTCTCAATTGTAGAGTCTCAATCGAAAAGTTACTTGAATATAACGATGTCCAACCATGGCTTGGTGGTCAGCATTCGTCAGCCTTATGTAGCCATAATTGGTGCAACGACGTAACAATCGCTCGTTTGAGACAAATAGCGGAGGTCACGGTCACGGAGCCTGGATTTGATGTTGTGGGGAAGAGGTTACGAGGCATGCTATTTTGGTTGCACTAAGCAGATCATTACGAGGCGCAGCTGGAAAAGGCACTATTGGGCGAACCTTGACATCACACTGGCTGTCCTTGGTACGACTAACTTGTAGAAGTCGAGATGAGCAAGGCCAAGGCAAGATGGACAAGTATATTTGCGGTCAGATATTGCAGGATGGAATGCCGCGTCTTTGTCTGACGAAGTGATCGGCAGGCTCTAACCCTAGCGTCTGGGAGGCGTCGAGGACGGGGACAGGGGAAGCTAAAAAAGAAGCCCCTGCGTAAGACGCAAGCCGCAGCCCGGCCGTGAAACCTTGGGATGTGGCCTGGCACTGGCGAGACCGGTGCGGCACGCCACCTTGTTGGGAAACGAACGGTTTATCGATAGATAATCGCACATGTTCTTTGCTGATCCAGTTGTCCTGTTGAATCACAACACTCACTATCGCTATCCTTCTCTGTTATTGATTTGAATCGTGTTGCTGTTGTTGTCGCGAGGTTCCCCGCGCTCGCTTGCTCTCCTCATCTTTGGTCATCCACATTCGTTGGAGTCACTTGATCCTTGGCCCGGCACAGGAACAGCGTTTGGTGAAACGCGAATCGCTTCTTGCGCAAGCATCCCCAACCTACTACCTATCCCGTCACATCTTCCATCGCGCCTGCATATTCTATCATATCTCTCGTCCATCGCAGTCAACACGGCGCTTGCGCATCATCGCTCCTTCGGCTGGCTTCCCTTCCTTCGTTCGGCAGGCCACGACACAGAGCCTATCGATAACCCCCAGTCCGCGCAATCCAACGCCAACGTCAACAGCCACGCACTAGCTTCACACCACCCACGACCGTTGCCATCGCCCGCGCACATTCACAGCGACACGCATATTCATACTACCTGGCCGCAAACAACTAAGACAGGTCGCATAGACCTATACACACCGGTAAAATGGTCGAAGACAAGTATGTTGTGCCGAGAGACGGCACGCCGCATGCGAAACCCGACGACTGACGATAAGGACAGATATGTTGGTCTCATGCTGGCCGTGAGCTCGTCATTGGCGATTGGCGCGAGTTTTGTCATTACGAAGAAAGGCCTCAATGCGTCCATGGAGAAGCAGGGCTTCAATGGAGACGGCTTTGGATACTTGCAGAATCCAGTGTGGTGGGCTGGCATAACAACGAGTGGGTGCACATACGATACTAGTACTATGTGCGTAACTAATGGCATACAGTGGTGCTCGGCGAGATATTCAACTTCGCAGCATATGCGTTTGCGCCTGCGATCCTGGTGACGCCCCTCGGGGCGCTTTCGGTCCTTATTGGTGCGGTACTTGGCTCATACTTCCTGGACGAACAATTGGGACTGCTAGGCAAGATTGGCTGCGCGATATGTCTGATCGGATCCGTTATTATCGTACTACATGCGCCGCCGGACAAGGAGGTCGAGTCTGTCGAAGAGATCTTGAATCTTGCGCTTCAGCCAGGTACGTTCTACACGGACTTGCACATTTGAGGTCACGACAGAAATTGACGAGACATGTTCAGGTTTCCTCTTCTACTGCGCTTTCTGCGTCGTTTTCTGCATCTTCATGATCTACAAGATTGCGCCCAAGTACGGTCGCAAGAACCCGCTCATTTACCTTTCCATTTGTTCGACAGCTGGCTCCGTCTCCATCATGTTCATCAAGGCCTTCGGTATCGCCCTCAAGATGACATTTGCGGGCAACAACCAGTTCACACACCCCTCGACATACGTCTTCGTAATCTTGGTCGTTGGCTGCATTCTCACACAGATGAACTACTTCAACAAGGCTTTGAGTCAGTTCTCAACAAACATGTACGTTCTGGAGACCTAGACATTCACCAATAAGTGCTAACTTCTGATTTCAGTGTCAACCCCCTCTACTACGTCATGTTCACGACTTGTACCCTCGTCGCTTCCTGCCTCCTTTTCCAAGGCTTTAATACTACGTCCGCGGTCAACACCATATCCCTGCTCTGCGGTTTCCTCATCATTTTCTCCGGTGTATACCTCTTGAACCTCTCACGCGAAGACCCCAACGGCAACAAAGCATTCGGCTCACGTTTCACCGACGGCCCGCCTTCGGACGCCATCTCTGGTTTTCCTACAAGACGTAGTATGCAGGCGCGACGCAGCGAAGAGCTGTTCGAGCGACAATCGGTTGGTGTTGTTCGTGATGGCAGGTCTAGCTATGCGGACGCAGGCGATCGGGGTGCGCTTATGCACGACTACGACGTGGAGAACCAGTTCGAGCTTGGAGACCTGGCTGATAGCGACGATGAGCTGGAGAGTGGCCAGAACACCAAGCGAACAAGCTTTGACGAGGAGGCACGGTTAAATGGAAGACTCAGTGGTGCAGGTAGAGGGCGAGTGCACAAAGAGTCGGTACAACCGAAAAGGAATTCGTCAGTCCGATAGAACAGGTTGTCAGACGATGAAAGTCGACGTGTTTAGGCTTCTGCCAGTCTGACTCATCTTGGGGAACAGGATTAGTCCCAATACTGAGGGCATGGCTGGTTTATGGGGTTGCATTGTATTGCACCTCGGCGTTTGTGGCATTGGGGGTTAGGGTAGTGGAACTGGCGCCTGGGATCAGGGTGCTGACCACTTGTATTTGTACTATGATAGCATGATATGTATACCCAGAAGGCATGGAAGGACTGGTATTCTTTCTCGAGCACTTGAATCGCTGTTTTTTTTTAACATTAACACCAAGATTCTAAACATGTGACGTGAGGTTCCAGAGTCCTGTTTAGTCGCATTCTGCATATTGCTAATCTGAACCCAACATGCTACTACTTCGACGCGGTTGTGGCTGCGTATAATATTGGACAACGTGATAACGCGTGAGCGCGCTAGGCAAATATGGCTTAGAACGCGACTTCCATATGTGCACAAACAAACCACCACTTCCAACGCACAAACCGACTTCCTCAGCAACGGGCTTTAACGCCTACAAACTACAAGCATGGCGACGACCGACTCGAGTGATCGGCGACAGTTGTTGCAGCAAGCGGAAAAGATTCTGCTGCATCCGATATACCCACATCTCATTTCCTACTGCCCTACTATGGACCTTGTAGCCTTAGTCACCGATGAAGAGAACCTCGACGTCTACCGCATCAATGGCCAACGAGCTTTTGGGTTGAAGAGAAAGAGTGAGGACATGCGCGTGGATGCGTTGCAATGGGAGTTCAATGGCAAGAGCATTGCTGTTAGTTGGAGTGATGGCAGCACAGACTTGGTGAGTGCCGAGACGGGCAAGGTCACGCACAAAGACGTTATGCTACCGGAAGTTGAGGGAGCTGGTAGTGGTACGACGAATGAAGAGGCTCCAGCCAGAGTGAAGTGTATAGGCTGGGGCTTAAACTTCATCAACGTGGAGGCTGTAAAGAAACGGACTGGGTTAAAACCGAAGAAGGCGGATGGTGCTACACCTGCGAAGACCGATGTCTTTGGCAATCCTACGACAGAGGAATGGGATGCGTTCAAGGACGATACCACGCTAGAGGACTTCCTGCAGCGACAGCCAGACTTTCAGACGTTGGATATTGCGCCCGATCTACCGGATCAGCTTGCTATGATGGACATGGAGGCACTGCTGCCCAAGCTTCCTGCGATACCTTTGCCACCGGCACTGCCCTTTATGCGTATCTCACAAGCGGATTCTGGAGCGTTTAGTTCGCAAGCAGAGGTAGACTCACTCCTGCACTCGCATCACCTGAAAGATCACAACTCCGTCGACATGTTCATTCGACTGACCGACCACGGAACCGTCCATCCTTCAATCTACGACTCGCTCGAAACAGTTAACGTCCAGCTACCAAAAGCTTGGAACATGTCGAGCACGCCATTACTACATACAAGCCATCCGTACAGTTGCACGCACAGCCTCCTCATACAAACAGCGTCTACCGCCTCTCCACAAAAGAAGAACATCGCGTACGTCCCTCTGACACTAAACTTCATCCCCTCAGCAGGAATCTACCTCCACCTTATCGCCGCAAAAACTTCGCAACTCCAAAATCTCCTCCTCTACATCACGCAAACTCTCCAACGTATCCGCGCCTTCTTCAAACATGCCCAAGACTTACCCCGCAAATTCATGATGAACATCAGCGAAACGCTTGAGGAGAAAGAATTAGGTGACTTCGTCACAAACCTCTTCCACACGGCATGCACGGGGAACTGCAATCCAGTCCTCAAAGAATGGCTCGTCGATGAACTTGCGGAAGCAGGTCATAAGCGCTGGGATAATACCGTCACTTCATCTTTCACTACGCTTCTTGCTCTCTTGCATGAGAATCTCATTCCTGCACTTGATCGTTGTTCCATTGTCATCTCGCGTCTGCGCGGTCTTGCGCAATTCCACGACCGAGAGTGGATCTTCAGTGGTCCGATGACTGAGTTCGCAGCGCTGCTGGAGACGCTGAAGAATATGCGGTTGCTTGCTCATACGGCTATGTTGTATGCATCAGAGGAGAAGAGACAGTTTCATAGCTTTAGTAAATGGCTGAGGTTTACCATTGACTTCGAGGCTACAGAGTTGGACTCGCAGTCTAGAGCTGAGATGGAACAACGGGATCCTGGAGTGGATATTTCACAGGTGTTGGCGTATATCCAATATGGACTTACCAGGTCGGATGTTGCGCCGTTCTTCAAACCAGAAGCGCAACTGGATCCTAAGGCTAAGGGAAGAGAAGCGGCGAGCTATGAGGATACAAAGAAGGCTGTTGAGTTGTTGAAGGAAGGTGCGACGTTTAAAGAAGAGGCGTTGTGTTTGGAACATGTACTTGGGCATCTAAATGCAGGTGTCACCGGGCTGCTGAAGCAGGTTAGTAGGTGGCAGGAAGCTAACATACAGATGAATTCTGGTGTGGTACTTGAAGATGCTGGGGAGACGGGTGAGATGGGTGTACTGGATATGAGAATGGTGTTTGAGGTATGCTCCCCTTTCCTACCCTACTACCATCCGATAATCCACATGTTAATACTACACAGCCATCCACGTCTTCAGACATTATAAGCACATACGTCGCCCTCGCTTCCCAATCATCACCTACCACTATAAACATCCATCGCCTCTCCCATACACAAAGTATATCCAATCTACGCAGGGACATACACGCCTACGCGATCTCCACCCTCGACTTCTCCGCCTCGCCTTCCACAAAGGGCATGAAGGTGCTCGATGCAAAATTCGCGGACGACACTTCTCTGCTCGTCCTCCTCCAACTTCCCTTGGAGGATGAATCCACATCGAACGTCATCATTTCCCTACCTTATACTCCTACCACGAATAGCGCGTCTCATGAACATCCTCTTATTACTTACACGCCACTTCCACACGCATCGGTACAACATCATCTCCTTCCACAGGGCACGCCGCCGCCTTCGCTGTCGCGTGGCAACATGTCGATCACGCGTGAGACGATCGAGAAGCACACGAGACACGTCTTTGAAGGCCGGTTCACACCACTGAGGTTAATCGTCAATGGCAGGAAAGGTAGGAGGGTGATTGTAGTGTTAGGGAGCGATAAAAAACATTACAGGGTGCTGGATTTGGACTTTATGATGAAGAAAAACAAGGAGGGCAGAGATGAAGATAGTGGGAGCGAGAGTGAGAGTGAGGCAGACAGAGATGGTGACGTGGAGATGGGTGGAGCATAGGGGGCTTCAATGTGTGACGGTGTACAAGCACATCACCAAGACCAATGAATGGTACGTGTCAGAAGTTCAGACCAGATACATTTTTCGGAATCACATTCCCTAAAGGACCTATCATGCATGCAAGCCATAGTAGAAGAAAGCCTAGCTTGCCGAGAAATTTCCATTTCGTTATAACGCCCGGCCACCCGCATGTAGAGGTATGGAGAGAATAACCGACCGCATCTTTGTCGTTCCTGTCGTAGACCAACGCCACCAGATCACAAAGCACCACTCTAGTCCTTTGTCTTCTGGGTACCACGGAGCAGACCTGTCCTCCGCGCGGCGATGAGACCGGCCTTTTGACCCTGGGTAGCGTACCGGGAGATGGTCGAGGCTTTACCGATATGCTGGTGGTTACCACCACCGTGAGGATGGTCGACGGGGTTCATGGCAACACCACGAGTCCTGGGCCAGCTGTTGCGCTTGGCAGCGAACTATCATGTGTTAGTGGCTGCGCTCTTTGGCAGATTATGATTATGCGTACCTTGTGCTTAGCACGCGACGCCTTCATGAGAGGCTTGTCTGTGCGGCCACCACCAGCGACGATACCAACCATACCACGGCATGAGCTGGGGAGGACCTTCTTGGCACCAGATGGGAGCTTGACACGGGTCTTGCCCTCATCGGGGTTGTGGCCGATGACGGTAACGTAGTTACCGGAGGTACGGCCGAGCGCACCACGGTCACCGTTCTTGTCTTCGACGTTGGTGAGAACGGTACCTTCGGGGACGGAAGCGAGGGGAAGGACGTTGCCGATGGTGAGCGCAGCGTTCTTTCCGGCGTAGATGAACTTTGCGATGTTAGATGCTGTTCCATTTCCTGCTGCCCAAAAATGTCCAACTAACCTGGCCAGTGTACATGCCCTCGTTGGCAATGAAGGTCTCGGTGTTGTGCTTGAACTTGTACGGGTTGCGGAAGCTGACCCTGGCGAGAGGAGCGCCTATTCACGAGTTCGTTAGAAATGGCCCAAATATCCAATTCGTGGACTGGGTACTCACCACGGCCGGAGTCGTGGACGATCTCCTTTACGACACCCCGAATGTATCCATTGCGCTCAGCCTGTACCCATTAGCCCTCTGTTCCAGTATATCCAATTTCGCGATTGTGCGGGCGGCGGACGTACGAAGTCGAGCGTGCGGAACTGGGCGGGGTTCTTGTTCAGGCGGGTGTTGGCCGTGAAGATAGAGCCGCGACCCTTACGTTGGTTGCGAATGACCCTACCCATGACGACGGTATTGATGTGAGTTGGATGTCGGTCGTTGGAGTTCGAAAGAGAGAATATGGTCAATAGCTTAGCGAGACACAATTTCGAACGTGTGTGGGGCTAGCCGTTTGGGGTCTAGTGTAAAAGGCTCCCACTTGTGACAGAACACCAAGGCCGTCATGAACATCAACACCAAGGCCTGGTTTTTCTCCAATTCATGCGAACACCTCAGAATGCAGGGCCAATCGACATGGTATGCTCATCAATCTTACGTCAACTGTCTGCACTTCGCGCCAGCCTCCGCCTGTTTATTGTCTTCTTAAGTTTCTCCGAAGAAGCACGTTTTTGTAGATTATACTCTTGCCCTCGCGATACTACACCGTAAGGATATACACAGTAACCTGCTTTGAGAACCCATTAAGTAGGTAACAGTATATACCTCCAAGGATGGGTTTGATATTGAGGGTGTAACACATAAAAGCGAGCTTCTTCGTATGCCGAAGACATCGAGCCACACTGCTTCGCCTAATTATTTCTTGTACACACATGCACGGTTTGATCACTAGAAAGATCGCGGAGAAAGACTGGGAAGAGACTACATTGGCCGTGTTCTCAAGCGGCAGGCTGAGTGTGGACATGCTAGCTCCAAGTGTATCTGCACATGTCTGACCATGTGTCGCACAAATGCACATCGGACAAGGAGCACTATAAGCACACCTTGCGATAGAACTGCAACGCTGAATCATTGAGATACATACAAAATTGCGACATTCTTGAGATGCATCTCTATCGTATCTGTGGGTGATATATCAGCACGAAACAGTCACGCCTCTGTAAGTTAGATGCGTTCTCGTCGAGTTGCGAAGCGGGGCTATACCATCTATTGGCGTTTTGCACATGGAAACATCACTTCACAGCTTTCAGCATCCTTGTGACCGCCCATTACCAGGGAAGTATCTCATCATCTCAGTTGTATACACACTTCTACTCACACTCGTGTGTGCTGTCCAGATCTCAGTCGCCGCGTCCCCTTAAATTCGCTCCAGTTCCACTCTTCCCAAAATCAGATATTTCAACCTTCATCCAGATACCTTCCAGGATTTTGTTTCCGAGTCATCACCGTCTTGCCATGTAAACAGCCAGGCCCACGTCTATCTATGTTCAGAAGAGCCAATAATCATGTTCATCATCACCTTCGGATTAAGAGTCAAGTCACATGTAGCAAGAAGAAAGATTTTTTCGCTGTCTGTCCTCAGGACAAACAGTACCAGGAAAGTCGTTTCTATATATAAGTGCAATATTTACATGCGAGGAGTATGTCAAGACCCCAAAAGAATCGAAATCGAAAAGAACGAACAAAACCAAGAATCTACAACAGAATAACCATCAACATCCAAACATCTTCCTCCTCAAATTGACCACTGCATTTGCGCCAGCAGCCAATGTCCTTGCCATCGGCACTCAGTGCCTCATCCCATAGTGGAGAATCTATGAGCCAGTGATGGTGTACTGGGACCTTCCAGCAGCGTTGCCCCAGCCCTCAGTAGAGAGAGTCTGGTAGTTGTGCTGACCCAAGTTCATGCCGAGCTTGGCCCAAGCATCAAAGTGGCACTTGGTGGTAACAGTGCCGCTGCCGGGCCTCTTGTTAACACGGTTGCTAATGTACTGAGTGAAGGTAGTGGTGCCCTGGATGGAAGGCTGGTTAACCTGGGTGTGCTTCCAGATGTCGTAGACGGAGCCGTCGCAAGTGACCTGGCCCATCTTGGTGCCCTGGGCGGAACCGGCACCGTTGGAGGTGTACTCTTGGATGTAGTACTCAATCAAGGGACCGGTGGTCCAGCCGTAGACGGAGACGAGGACAGTTCCGGCAGAGGGGGAGGTGGAACCCTGGAAGTTGATATTGCGGGTTGTGCCCTTGCTCCAGCCCTTTCCTACGACGAAGTCGCCAGCGTTGGAGAAGTTGACGCTGTAGCCGTTGTTGGTGGGGGAGAACTGGACGTTGCCAGAGGTCTTGTAGTTCTGGTTGTAGTCCTGGCGGGCAGCGAGGCCCTTGCCGCCGAGCTCGAAGTCAGGGACATCGGCAGTGGGTGCGGCGTAGGCAGAGCCGGCGATGGCGGTGAGGCCGAGGACGAGAGAGCTGAAGGCAACCATTTTGAAGGAAGTTGATTGGTAAGAGAAGAGAATGGAAGTGAAGGATGCTTGTGTAGATGAGATGAGAAGCTTGGTGGTGAGCTTATTCTTCCTTCAAGCCCTTGATCTATATACAACTGAACGGTTAAAAGGCTGTAAACACATGGCACCAAACATATTGCGATTGTTTCAAGGTCCATCACCGAAGCCTCACCAGTGTTCCCCTGTGCCCTATCCAGATGTGAACGATGTTCCCGCGCTCCGAGGATGGGCAGTCCCTCATTCGGACGGACCTCAGATCCTAAGACAGATTCCACCAGTAGCGCAAATGAGCAGTACCCTTGATTAATTAAGTTCCGTCAAGCTACGGTAGATACCTAAAGTGTTCTGTGGGGAAGCCTACCATTCATGCACCACGATGCATGGATCGTCGTGCTTATTTCCCTCGGCAAAAGCTTGGGGAGGCTTGGATACCCTGGACCTTCCTGCTATGCGAGCCAACATACCGCCGGCTATTCTAACAAGCCTTGACGCGTTCTGTTACCGGAGCATTGACGTGGTTGTTTTTTGTACTGTACATGCGGTGTAGAGAGGGGGAAATGGGTCATGTGTACCTGTGCTGGTCGCTTCGAGGCAAATCTTGACGTGGCGTCTTCCGATAGCCCTTTGGGCAAGGTGCATCAGCGCGGAGGCTAGAGAAGCCGAAGAAGGTACCGGCGGGAAGATGCGAAAGGTTGATGGGAAGAAAGTTTGGGTGACATGAACGACGTTAGGTTCAGTAGGTACATGGTGAAGTAATTCTGTTGCATGCCCACTGATACGTATCCAAATCCTTCGTTGCACTTACGAACTCCAGACATTCTTCCATCACGACGCTGATACGAAAACAAGAGCGATCATGTGATCCACCGTGAAACAAGCTCAAAGCATGAACCATCCATCACCCCGTCTTGTTTCTTAGGCACAGTCCACGCATGAGACAGCGCCATGCGTCATGACGTTCTACACCAGTGTCGCGCCTCCTGCTTTTCTTCCGATAATAACAATACGGCAAAACCCGTTAGAAGACTGCATACATTGTTTTGTTAACGACCGAAGAACCCAGGTATTAGTCCGCGGAGTGAGACCAGGGAAGCTGGCCAGAGAGGGCGAGAAGGATACGATGGTGCGGGTGAACACATCAGTACAACTGAAACATCGCGTATCCGCCTCAGAAACGTCCCTTCATCTCCGATGACGTTCTGGGCCTGGCATCACTCCAACGGTCTAGAATGACGATATCTTTTCATAGACAAAACGCTACCGTCATCGAAACGATGAGCACATAACGACGAGGCACGAGTTTAAGCGTTGTAATCATAGCAACTCCGTGTGAGCGGAAATTCGGACTCAATAGCCTTACCCCTTAGGCCGGTCCGTAATGGCGCCGTGACGCCGATGTGTAAGCCCGATGCACCTGCCGCCAGATATAATGCAAGTATAAGATATGTACAGGGAACAGAAGGCGCGAATATGCCACTCGTCCTCAAGACGCTCATGACAACGTAGCAGAACAGCCCAGCCCATGCATCTATCATCTATTTCCGCGTAGCCTCGATAGCCTTCTCTAAGCCAACAATCCTCAAACTCTTGCCTCGACCAAGTTTACCGCTCATCAAGCCAGCAGCGGGAATGAGCTTGTCATCCCAGTGTCGGAAAAGGACCTTCATGTCGCGAGGCACACCTTCTAGTACAACCGTAGTAACGGGCATGAATGGACGGTCTTCCTCTGACACAGCAAGCATGCCGTAGGCTTGCGCAAACATTAGGGCCGTGGAGAATGCGGGCGCTTGTGTGCGAGACAAGGGACCAACGATTCTGCGAACCATTAGTAAACTGTGTTTGAAAAGTGCAATGACGAGACAACTTACATGTACATCTCGAAGAACGCGTCTAGTACATATACGTTCTCCGGCTCCAGGTCCCTCTGAGAAAAAGGCATGATTTCTTTGACCTCGGTCTTGACAACACCTTGCGGCGTCTTGGGTGTAAGCGGCGTCTGTGGCCTCTGTTCAGCAGCGTTCCAAGATGGTCTTCGTAGCAGCGGCGCGAAAAAGGAGCTGCTCACCTGGAGTGCTTGGCCCCATCCTGCCGGCTGGCCAATCGTTTGTTCAATCTTGTAGAGGCGCACGCGATACTTGTCGGACGTGGCTTTGTAACGCCAATGGTCTGCTGAACGGGGAATGGCGGGACCCTTTGCTGGGACCAAAGAGGGCGGGAATGTGTTGTTGAGGAAGCTTTGAGGTTCGGCACCTTCATCGATTTCGTTGTAGTCGCCAGTGGGCGCAAGGTCCATACCCATGAGGCGTGCACCGGACAGCTCCTCAGCAGAACAGCCGCGGCCCTTCCATAGATACACTTTGCCAGCCGAAGTGGAGACAAGGTAGGGGAAGGCGGAGCATAGACTCTTCAGCGAGAAGTCGACTTCATCGAAGGCAAGGTGTCCGAGATGGCGACGGCCGCAAAGCACAAACTCCTTCGACGCTGGCTTTGCACCACGTCTTGTAATAACGATCCCACCCAGGGCTTCGAAGAAGTTGGGTGTCTCTTGACCTTGACGAACGACTAAAAGCGTCCCTTGGATCTGGCGTGCATGGTTCTTCGTGAAGAGTTGTACATCTTCTAGTGTAGGTTCTGCCACACCATTGCCGGCCCATAAGTAGACGTCAGTATGCCTGCCGCCCCTTGCGTCGTCGTAGACATGTGTGCACAGATACATTGAATCTTGGAACAGGATATGCTCCTCTTGCACAGGCACAGATGCGAGTCTTCCGTCACCAGTTATTTCTTGGATCTGCTTGCGCAATGTACGAATCTTCCCCGATGGACCAAGGTCAAGCGGTGGCGACTTCAGTGTGTACATGGTATCGATATTTTCGGGCAGCTGGCCTTCAGTCACAGGAGCTTCGTCAAAGAAGTCTGCAAACATCCCATCATGCTTTGGGAGAGTCGGTGACACGATGGAAGGCTCTGAGAATGGCCTGTTTGCGCTTCCTGGTGGTGACATAGGCGCGTTCTTGGGTGGTTGAGGACTAGATTCCCGTGATCGAGACGCGACGAACCCACCCAGGCTTCCCAAGCTGAAGCCCAACCCAACAGGCTTTGGCTTTGGTGGCAGGGGCTTCGATTCAGTCGGTGATTGTGAGTTCGATGGTGGCGGGTTGGGCAGAGCCTTGGTTTCTGGCTCCGACGAGCGAACCAAGCCGGCATCCTTCATCGCGGCTTGCTCGTCTGCTTGTGTAGGGAGTTTGATTGGAGACTTGACTCGTGCTGGAGCGGGTGATGAAGAAGCTGATGACCTGCCCCATAGCGTGGTGGCACTCTTGACCGATGAGAGCGTAGTCTTCTCAGGCGAGGGCTCATCATTCGCCGGCGAGATCTCCACGTTGGGTGTCGAGATCTCCCGAAGTGGTGTCGATCTGGGACTCTCCGCTGCTGGCTTGGAGGGCAGCGTAGGCAAAGGACGCGAGAATCGAGAATGAGGTGTCGCTGGGGACGATATAGGTGAGGCCGGCTTTGGCGATTCGACTTGCTTGGGCAATGGAGACTTCTGCGGCGTGTTATGTGACCCGGAGACTCGTCTCTCGAATTCCAGAGATGTTGGTTTCTTGGGTATTCCTGGGGATGACGGCTTCGGTGAGCTGATAGACTCTGGTCGTGGGGAAGGCTTGGGCGTGACCTGAGATCCAGAAACCCTTCGATCCAGCTCCAAGGACTCTGGCTTCTTAGGAGGTTCTGGGGTGGAGACTTTTGCGAAAGCTCCGGAAGAGATGCGCGCTGATTTGGCTGGGGTGGCAGGCTTATCAGTCGACGACTGTCTGGCTGGCGTCCTGGCTACTGGTCGCTCCTCTGGTTTTCCGTTAGTCTTGGAAGGCTCAGAGCTAGGAAGGACATGCTCTGGTTTCACCGAGGGAGCAACGGCAGCAGTAGGTACCTTCTCTTGAGCCTTTTCTTGAGTCTTTTCCGGTTCGGCAGTCATGGGTTTCGAGGCGGGCGCCCTTCGCTTCGGTCCGCGGGCGCGACCTTTGGTCATGTGTTGCAGCTCTGGGGCGGGTCCGGTCTTCTCCTCTTCCTGCGCAGGCCTGGTAGGAGACACGTCTACCTCAGCACTTGATGTAGACTTGTTCGTTGCAAGAGGAGGTGGGCCTCGAGCGAGCATACCAGCTAGTGCAGGGTTGAAGCGACCTGCGAGCTTGCCAGACATGGCTGGCTCCTTTGTCGTGGAGACGGGTGCGGGCTGTGCTGCCTTGTCGTTGATGACAGGCCTATTCGCCGCTAAACTCTTCCTCCTCATCAGAGCTTCCGGGATGGGCTCTGGTTCTTTCGGTGCAGCAGCTTTCGGGTCACTGTCTGCTCGGTTCAAGCCCTTCTTCTTTGCAATAGCCTCTGGTGTCGGAGGGGATGGTTTCGATGCGCTGTCCGACCTCTTCAACGCAGAGCCCTCTTCCTGAGCCTTGTCAAAGATGGTAGATTTCCTCTTGATGAGGCTCTCCTTGAACTCGTCTTTGCGAACTGTAGGCTTGGGGCCACCAGTTATGTTAAGAGCGCCTTTGCCTCGTGTAATGTTATCCTTGAGCACATCAGGCGCAACATAGTTCTTGGTTTCAGCCTTTCTTAGTCTGCCAAATACGTTCTGCAATTCATTGACCTCTCCGTCCTTCTTTGAATTATCAGGAGGCGGTCGACGCGGCTTCAATCCAGCGCGGAAGTCTTTCTTCGGCGGAGTTTTCGGCTTCGCCGCTGGGAGACCACGCCCAGTATCCTGGTTGAATCGCGACGCTACTGGTTTGGTTTCTACTGGTGTTGGTGGTTGTTCAGCGGCCGGCGGCGGCGATACCGACTTGACAGGGACAGGGGCGGGTGCTTCGGTAGCAGCTTCCTCAGGGACATCCTTTGCCACTTCAGGCTCAGTTGCCGTTGGTGATGTCTCGGCTGCAGGCTTGGTTTCCTCTTTCTTGTTGAACAAGGGCTTTGGTGCCAACGCAGGTGTAGGACTGGGCGACTGCTCCTTGAGAGTCTCCATCTTCTTGGGCTCAGCAGACTCCTCCTTCTTCGGGGACTCCGGCCTGCGAAGGCCTACGGGCTTCAGTTGTATGTCCTTGATAGGTGATGTGCGACCAGACCCAGACGGCTCTCCGAATGGGCTGCCCTTGCCCAGGTCGACACTACTACGCTGTTGCTTGATGCGGTTAATTTCTGCCATCCACGCGGGTTGCGCCGGTGCTGATTGCTTCGGCTTTGGCGACTCTGGCCTGCTCAGCGCGCTCTCTAACCAGGTCGACTTTGTAGGGCTCCACCGCTTCGAGGGGCTTGGGGGAGAGAAATCGTCTTGTAGTGCGTCCTTGTCGCTGAAGGTCGACGCAACAGATTTGGCTCTACTGTGACGGTGGGGCAGGGCTGGCTTGACAAACTCGTCCTTTGATGCGCTGTCCTTGTCGGCCCCGGTTATGGTCGCATTGCTGTAGCTCGAGGCGGGGCGCGAGGAGGAGGGTTCGATGGAGTTGTCTCTAGTTAGGTTAGGTCGCTCAAGACCAGATATTGAGCCATAGACGCTCCCACGGTTGCTCAGGGTTGAGTTTTGCCTGCTCAGAGCTGGCGGTGTCTGCGTGCTCCACCTCTTGCTTACGCTATCGCTTCGCTTGAGCATTGCACTTTGCACGAAGCCGCCCATGCCCTTGGTAGGCGACGCTGATCGTTCCCGTTCGGGCGAGATTCTCCCTTGGGTCGGTGACATGGCGAGGGCGCGTGCGGCACGTTCGCTGTCTCCACCGTCGATCGAAGAGTCTTGTTCGGAAGGCGGGGCGAACTTTTGGGAGTCGAGCGTTGGAAGGTGCGACCGTCCTTTGGCGAGAGAGTCTGCATCACCACCGGAGACGGATGTGTTGGTGGAGAAGCGGTTGCTCATCATGGCGCTCCCTCGCACGGAGCCAGCCCGAGAGCCGGGCGAGCTTGAACGTATGCTCTCTGTAGGCGGACTGCTCACCTCGGGCTCTATGGTCGACTCGTGTGACATGCCCGGTAGCTGACGCCTGCCTGACACGGAACCCGTCTCTGAAGCGGCATCATCCTGGTTTTTCCTAAAAGCCGCTGAGCCCCGTCCGCCATCTGCCGACTGTCTGAAGAAAGCGGGATCCTTGGCGCCTAATGACGCCGCGATGGAGCTTCTCGAGGGGTTGGCCTCAGGCGAGGACGGCGGTTCGGGCGTGTTGCTAGCAGAAGCCCGTTCGGGTGAGCGTGATGCTACGGACAGTGGCCGGCGTATGCTGCCCGATTTGGGCCTCTGATTCCACGATAGCGTGCCTGACCGCCCCAATGCTGCCGCGCTGGTGGCAGGTTTCTTGGGTTCTGTGTCCTCGAGAGTCGCCGGTGTGGGAGAGGTCGTGAGGCGCTGCAGCGACTCATCGCGTGCCGTGTCTGGAGCGGGAGGGCTCATGGTGGGTGTGGGCGTGCTGGCAGCCTTTTCCTGTACCATTCGGGGGGTGGCGGTGGCAGAGCGCGGCGATTGGGGAGTATATGGCTTGTCGGGGGAGATTGAACGGGCTCGTTCTGTTTGGGGAAAACATCAGTCGTGAACAGGTCCAAGGGACATAAAAACAAACCTGCTCTCCGCGCTAGTCGCTCGCTGCGTCCCTGTATCAGCTCCTCCTCCAGCTTCTTGACGCGCTCGGCATCCTCGCGGTCTCGTTGGTCGCCTAACCGTTGAATCCGCTGCACGAACTCGGAAGGATCGATTTCCTTACTATCCTCAGACGACATGGTGGTGTGGGCGATGAGAAAGCTGGGCAATCACAGGCCAATGTGCGCTACGGGAGTTGTGCGCAAGGGTTGAAGATGCCCGGCAGTGAAATGAATCCCAGGCGGATCTTGAGCTAGACAGACGTTAAATTGCTTCGACTCGGTTATGTCATTCTTGGCTGCAAATGCTCGCATGTGTTGCAGAAGGGATGTAGACGTAAGGCTGGCGGGCAGACACCATCAAACGAGCGAATGGCAAAGAGAGTGGCAGAGGAAAAGTGTAATGCAGGTCGTGAAGACGGCCTTGATGGCTGTTTGTTTATACTATCAGCGTTCCAGCTGCGGCCAGTTGACGCCAGCTCCACAATTGGGCGGTTGGAACTTGTCATTCCACTACCGATGCACTACCCGCATCGAGCCTTTGGGTTGCCTTGCCCCTTGCAACTCCGATGCATGCCGACACGCTTCAATACAGGAAGAGTCGAGCCTTTGCATCCTGTACCACCCACTCAAGACCTTCCTGCAAGTTCATTCCCGTCATAGCACTGCAGGTCATAATGTGCCATTTGTGTGTCTTGATGGCGTCGAGTCGCAGTCCCTATACGCCACCGTTAGCATTGGCCCGCCAACCAGCCTCAACATCTTTGTGAGCCGTCAACCCACCTCGCAAATCTCGTCTTCCGTCATGGATCCGGCGACGTCGCTCTTGTTTTTGAAAACAAGCAGGCTTGCTCCGGAAAGGCGCTGTTCTTGTTAGATGGTGATCTGGAGGGATCATGCTTGTGCAAACCTCTTCCAGCAGCAACCCCGCCAACTCCTGCCGACAATCGTCTATCCGCTCGCGGTCAGTTGCATCAACGACCCAGATGAGCGTGTCTGTCTTCTCAAAATAGTTCTTCCAGTACGTCCGCAGTGTCTTCTGGCCGCCAACATCCCCTGCGCTGTTAGTACAGCTTTGTCGGGGAGCATGCAGGTGCAGTACATATGTTTAGTTTGTATCTTTTTCATCAGTTTCAGTACACAGGCTGGGTCGATGTAACATACCCATCGTACTCAATCGTCTTGATTATGAATCCAAGCGTAGGACTGACGCTGTTCACATCTTCGTTCATGATCTTCTTCACTATAGTCGTCTTTCCTGCATTGTCAAGGCCACTGGTGTGGTGAGCTTTCAGTTTCCCAAACAATCTCGAGATACGCACAGCATCAGAATTCGCATCTCCTTGTCCTTGAGACGCGCTTTTCGCAAAATCGACAGCATTTTGTGCTTTTCACTTTCCAGGTTCGGTCTTGTCCGTCAGGCAGTCAGTTGAATAAGTGGAGCTCGTCCGTCAAGCGGCTAAACTGTTTACGGACGCTTGCACACGACGGCATTTCATGCTACAGCAACAACACCGTAACCACGTCGCTCTTCAAGGAGCTTGGCTACGGATCCATCGGATTCTGTCAGCTACACAGAATGGAGGATATGATTGGAACATCTTATCCAATGTTCGGTTCCTATTTCCCGTCATCGGCAGCATGTGTGTTTGCCGTCTCAAGTATACTGAGCATATCTTGATGTACCGTCAGTGGCCGGACCTGAGCTGCTTGCAGTTACTGCCTGTCGTTTCTGGAAGGCACTAGCGGCAAACACGTGGGATGTGTCACAATAAGTCGAAACTCAGTCGTAGGAAGGAGGTGAGGGAACCCGTCTGCTCTCACCAAACCTACTAACCAACTTCATCGAAGGGACTATAGAAAAGTGGCGCATGAGTCTTGAACCTCAAGGTTAATTTCTTCCTCTTTATTGAGACCGCTCCTTCCGTGTCTCTCAAACCCTCTCCAGCCCTCGTTCGTCTCATTCTGGTCCTGGGACATATCGGAAACCTGCACCATGAGCCGAACCGCGCACAGCTGGTGTCCACGTAGCACCATGCCGCCGCTGCCACTACTGGTCGAAGTGGAAGACTCCTCGATCAAAGAACCTCACCTTCATACGAAGCCAAAGAATGAGCCCATGACATGGCAGCAGGAGAAGGACTTCGGGCAATCCCGTGTAAGTGAAGGCGCAAGTAGCTTCCCATATCGACTCCAGACCGCTGCAAGAAGATTGTATATCAATCTCGTCGCTTCTTCAACCTTCCTACTTCACTTGCTCTTGCGACTAACACACAACAGAAGCTTGAAACCCCTCCCTCTGGTCGCCCACAGTGGAAGATATTGCCTATTGAGGAACCTTCCAAAGTACCAGACGATGCCAACAATAGCTGGCTAGCTCAACAAGCCGAATTCTCTAATTCAAGCGAGCAGCCGCGCCGAAACGCACGTGGTAAGGGAGCCACTCACCGCGCTAGTGCCATCGAATCTTCCAAACCGACTCGCCCACCTCCACCCCACATCAACGACGCGATCAAGGAACAGAAGCCGTTGTGCAAGAATCGGTCTCGCAACAAGAAGAAGAAGAAGGCTAAGAGCAACAACATGGCCAGGTCCCCTAACGGTACAGCAAGGGTATACGTCCCTCCTCATCTGCGAAACCGTAGCTCTGCCGACGCTGGAAAGGTGCACTCTGCTCATAGTAGCGATGTTGCTGTGAATGCATCCTCTGCTGCATCTGACTTGTCCAAGGCAGCAATTGCCAGCAAGACTGACCCTATCCCGTAAGTCTACCATGTAACGTCTCGAAGTCATGGAAGACAGCATATGATCTAGACTTACTAACACACTCACAGCAACGGTGCAGTTCATCGGCAGGACTCATCATCACCATCGCCAACTACCTCGCTAGAGCATAAGCAGAAAGGGCAGTGCAAGTCTGCGACGCCGGAGCCAGCCCTCTACAATGGCTGGGACGAGCCCAAAGCTGATCTTCCAGCTGCTCCCAAGAACTCTGAAAACCCACGATGGCCTCGAGGCCCACAGCCATACAAGAGGGCAGTTTGGCCCAAGTCGAAGGATATGAAGTACATACCCTCCAGTAGCGATAGTGATGGCGGCATCGACTTCAAGTCTAACAGCAATGGAGACCCATACTACGACATCAAGAAGCTGACGGACTGGAGCGGCGATTGGCTGCCTGCTCCTGAAACATGGGCCGCTCGCAAAGGTCATACAGACCGTCATTTCGGTGCGCACATAGAGCAATGGATAAATACACATCCTCCACACTGGAAAGATGGAGTCACCCCGTACTACCCACCCGATACATTTGCCGACGCGAAAGAGTTGGCACCTCGTTACTGGCTCGAGGTAAAGGTTGGGGGTGAAAGCCTCAGAGAGGTCTGGAAGGATCTCGTAAACCCAGAGAAAGAGCCAAAGCCTCTGGATGAGAGCGACCTCGTCGACTACTTGCCCTGGTGGGAGCTATACGAAGATGTGGTTCATACGGAAACCATCAACGATGACGACGGCCAGGACCAGAGGATCATTACACACGCCACTAGCTACCTCCGCGCCTTAGACGTTCCGGATGCCAGGGTCAACTTTGACGATCCTAAATATCCGTCGGCATCTTGGATGTTAGCTTCCGCTCTAGACAAGGTTGAGGAGAAGAACAAGCGTGTAGCGGAAAGGCATCGCAAGGTGATGGCGAAGCGGAGTCGCCCTGTTCCAGAATCAAGGTCCCCTATTCCGCAGATGGCAGACCGTCGGTTGTACCCTAAAGCCAATATATACATTCGACCTGTAAAGGCGATGGACGTGCAAGGCATTTTAGTAAGTTGGCTTCGCGATCCCCGACTTCTCCGTAAACTCGTAAGATCAAACAAACAATACTAACATCATCATGAGGAGATCTACAACTACTATATCAACAACACTATCTGTGCCACTGAGTTTGACGAACGTACCCTGGTTCAGATGGCTCAACGGATGCTCGATATTGTTAACGCGGGCCTTCCATACTTGGTAGCCGTCTCCAAGAGTAACCAGTCCAGGGCTGATCCAGGATATGTGAGCGAGAAGATAGCCGGCTTCATCAACTTGGACGATTATTGTGATCAGTCAAGCTCATACCGCTATACGTTTGAGATGGAGTTGTTCGTCCACCCGGGGTTCGTTTCTAAGGGGCTCGGCAAATGCCTTGTGGATCGACTTCTCGAGATGGTTGATACCAGTTACCGCGCTCGTGGTGGATATGAGTACGTCAACGATGATGAATACCTCAAAACTGGACCGTCGAGGATTATCAAGACCGTTCTGCTCAACGTTCACCACGAGAACGGCGAAGACTTGGATGCTGATTGGCGAGGCAACTTCCTGAGCGCTTGCAAGTTCGTCTGCGTTGGTCGACTCCCAAAAGTTGGATACAAGTACGATAAAGTTGTGGACGTTTCGATCTTTGCGCACCATACCAATGAGGATATAGATCCAAGCGCTCGTCCCACTGTCGCCGGCTGAACATGCTCGTACACTACTGCTGTCGATGCTAGGTAAGTCATATGCGACCACTCAGATAACCCTCCACTCACATTACAGGCACCAATCGCTAGTCTGAAGAAAAGAAGGTTTTGCCATAGCATCAACCGTTGAGAACTCCATCACTCCATCGACGCAGATCGGTCGAGCGTGCCTACTCTTACACAACCAAAAGTGTTTCACAAATTGTCTTTCTTGCTTTGCAGCACTGCGAACTCACCGTGGTAAGCATCTCATCATGATGATGATGAAACGGAAATTGCTTCTTCCTTCAGTTTCTTCTATGTGTCGTGGTAACACTTGCATCTAGCGGAGTCTCTCGCATATGGGCATCGAAGGGAGACAGATCTTGCAACTCTTATTACAGCCCATTTGCATTGAAACCATACCATAGGTCCTTCTCTGAAAAAGATACTTGCTTTCGCAGATTCTTCAACCCCTTGTGTGGTGTGATACCGATGTTCATGTCGTCAACCCCCTTGTCGCGTACCCCGCCAAAAGAAAGGGAGCGCGTCAAACCATCCCCACCCATGACGTGTGACGTCACAACCTTACCCAAAGCTTGGAAACGCGCCGCGTAACCTCACGCAACTCACATAAAACCCGTTCCTCTCCAGACCCCTAAACAACTAACTCTAGAAACTCATTAGCTCCTGCCACGTATTCCCAACCTCCAAAATAAATAAACAACAAGTCTACATATCCAAAGTATCGAACGCGCGAACCAAAGGTTGTCCAATATGTCAGACAAGAAGGAAGAAGAGCAGCCTCAACAACAGCACATTCAGACTGAACCCCAGGATGATGAACAAGAAGAGAAGAAGAGCTCTGGAGGTCTTTTGAGCACGATTGGAGATCCCATTGGTATGTCTTCCATCCCTCTCCCACCTCTGTGCCTAACCCTGCATTCTCTCACAACTGCCAACCCACTTTCTAACACCTCACTCCTTCAGGAAACGTCTTAGGCACAGCCCTCCGCCCTATTGGCGCCCCCTTAGAGAAAGGCGTAACAGGCCCCCTCGGCAACGCCCTCGGCGGCACCACACGACCCGCTCTTGGTCCCCTCCTGGGCCACGAGGAGGAGAGGTCCGAGTTGCTAGGCGGAAAGAACAAGGATAGCTACGAGAGTAGACCAGAGAAGATTGCTGGAAAGGAGCAGACAGGGCAGAATCCCCTGGGCTTGGATCAGACGGGACGGTGGGGATTCCAGGATGAGAAATAATAAATGGGAAAAGGTAATTAGTGTAGGATAGGGTTTATCAAAGTTCTCAGCTCTGTGTTATCTAGGAAAAGAAATGACGTTATGGGTATATATATCCCTCAAAGAACCCCCAAACTCCAGAGGCTTGGTAAACCAAGAGCGGTCAAAACATCTCACTCATACCGCTCTCACCCAATACTCCTTCTTCGTAAAGACTTGGCTCCCTGCCCCCTGTTTCCCTTTCATCATCTATATACTCCTGCCCCCTCTTCCCTCTGAATGTATCATCCAACCCCTGCACCGTCCCTACACTATCCCCATACCCAAACCCATCCTCGTCTTCCATTTGTTCCCCCTCCGTCTCTCCATCCCCCCCAGCCTCAATCCTACTCACGCTCAACTCGGGTATCGGCGTCCGCCCCGTAAGTATATCAAACAAGCTATCATCCGAATCCCCTTGCTCATCCTCATCCTCATGTTCAAAGCGCAGAATCTTATCTTTCCCCTCTGGCCAGACCAGTACATGAGCTTGTTGATGACCGAAGATAATCGCCGGTTTCTTGTCCGGAAGGGTCAAGAGCCAGGATGTCGTCCAGCGAGGTGGTGCTGAGCCGGCTGGTTTGGTGATTTGATGGGATAGGGTAAGGATGGCTGGGGGATGTTGGTGGGAATGCGATGATGCATGGACTGTTGAGGAGGAAGAGGTTGAAGACTTGGGTATGTGAGGCGAGGCAGCTGTGTAGAGATATACGGTAGGTTCGTCTTGCGTTGTTTGAATGAGTAAACGGTTGGGATCGGTGGGGTGCCAGAGCAGGTTCTTAACTGGGCTATGTTGGATTAATATACATCGTGGTCGGAGGATTGTCAAATCCCAGATCCACACTGTACAGGGTGTGCTGTCGTCGCGCGTTGCGCATAATGTGCCGTCTGCGTTGAAAGTCAACATCCCGATCCCTTGCTTCATTAGTCCTGTTTCGTTCTTCTCCAGAGCAGCTTTGGGAGGGGTGACGGGCTGTTGAGTGGTTGTGTAGCTGCGATTGGCTTGACTATCGATATGTTCGCTGTGTACAGGTGCACTGGGTACATCGATGACGGGTGTATGATCGAGGAAGACGACGGGTGCGAAGGTACGCGTAGAGAGGATGCGGACGCGACGGTCCCAGCCACCAATTGCTAGACGTTCGTTTCCAGGTAGCCATTCAAGAGTCTTGATGCCTAAGCCTTCGACTTCCCACTCGCTGGCGTCGTCCGAGGGCTCGCGAGTTATGGTGCGATACAGATGTCCATCGGCAGTGTAAATATGCAGTTTATAGCCAGCAGAGGCCGCATCCCAGACGGCCAGCCAGCGGCCGTCGCGACTCCATCGTAGACCTACTGCATCGGTTGTCGTAAGCTCGGCGCGATTGAGAAGCTTGTATGTGCCTGGCGCCAGAAGCAGTAGAATATCAGCGCCTGCTGCGCGACATAATAATGCCAAAACACACCCTCTTGCTCTTCCGCCTTTCGATAACGCATCCTCGGAAGGTCGATATCCCCACCCCTTGCCGTCTTTACCCAAGAATTTTGGATCACGTATTTCCACGGCCCTCCCAGTCTTCAGACACCATATCTTGACGCATGCGGTGAAGTCACTCCAGATAAGCACTTCGTCTTCATTCGCGCCGAACTCGGCATGTACATTCTTGCCCATGCCACCTGAGCCATTGCTGATCACAGCGTTCCATCTCTCATCGCGAAGATCGTATACGCGCGTTGTGTCGTCATCACATAGGAGGACGCGGTTTGAGCAAGGCCGTGGCGTACGCGACGATCGGCGGGGAGGTGTTGAGTTGGGTGAGGGTTTCGACGTGGAAGAGGTCAATGGCGGTGTGGTTGGTGGTGACCAGGCGATTCTCGAGCTTCTCAGATCTTGACTTGAAGATATTGCGATACTCCGCACGATTTCCAAGGTGGTGAGGCATCGTATTTGCAGACGTGCGCCGTTGAGGCATGCGACATGCGTTGCGGTCGGTGACGGGACGGAGGCATTAGTTGCTGGCACTGGTCAGTAGCTGTCGGATGTTATGACCTCGTACCATCGCCTACATTTGAATTGCGTGGTCACGAATATGTCTTCCATTATCGGCAGTGTTCAAGGTATGCGACGAGAATGTTTGGATTCGGTAAACAAAGGGCAGGTGCGGGTGCTGGCCAATAGGAGTTCAAAGTGGCCGCAATTAGCGTGGTTGTCGCGTGTGAAGTGTGAGCATGCCTGTCGGGCTGTGAGAAACCCCACACATGTCTATTCCGGCAAAGCCACTCTGAAAAGATAAATCCTGCCCCATGATACAAGGCAATATGTTGCTATTCATGTCCTAACCGTAACAGCAGCGAGGGTATCGGTATGCACTTTCAAGTCGACTAACGAAACGCTCAAAAACACGCCATGAATCGTCCTGGGTATATTAGATGCAGTAGATCCAATCTGAGAGCCCAATCCTACGGTGGAGAAGTGAAGAAGGAAATTATCGAAACGCTTGCTTGCTAGATCGCTCAATCCAAATCATCCATCTCATTATCGTCATCACTCAAGTGCTGTACACTGGTGCCTTGATCAAGATGCTCTTTCCGCGAATTTGTACTGCGACACCAACGGCCATGCGCACACGTGGTGGTGGGGACTCGTCTTTTGGTCCTCCAGAGCTACCCGGCGGATGTTGAGTAAGACTTTGCTGGCTGCCTCCTTGGCCGAGCGACGATTCCCGCTTGCCCAGGGTGGCAGGGGAAGCTATAGGCTTCTTTGATCCGCCAAATCCAAACATACTGCGCTTCTTGTCTTCTTTTGGTGGCTGGCTACCTTGTAGCTGTGCTTGGTCCTGATCGACGATTGACATATTGTCGTCAGGTCTGGATGCCATGCTTCTGATCGAAGCTCTATCGGCGTCATCCAACTCCATAATGGGAGCTGTCAATGCGGGGATGCCGGATTCCAGCTTCATGAAGTCGGCCACGATGCCGTGACCCGGAGGAAAGTATTCAATATGTACTTCGCGGCTCTCCAGGGGTAAATGTTGAGCAATGCTAATGGCAAGTTCGATGATCATAGGCACGCCTCCGTTGAGGTCTGCAGGCGCAGGGTCATTCAAATGCATCTGGAGAGACGCAATGAGTTTTTCATTGAGTGTCTCAGTCAGTGCCTCACGATTGGCCGTAGCTTGTGGTGCCCTCAGCGTGTCAGCAAGACCTTCCAATGTGGCTAGCCGCCAGTTGATGATCTTCGCAGCAAGTGTGTCTTCATCCTCTGTGCTGTGGCAAGGTGGCGCAAACTTGCGGATATTCGAAACGATCGACTGCAGTTGTGTCGAAAAGCCAGGCTCGAGGTCCGGATGGAAGTACTTGTCGAATATGTTCTCCACCAACCAATGCGAGATGAAGGCACGGCCAACAGCCGTCATTTCCTGCTTGCCTGTCTCGACAGCTGTTTTGTTGACCACGACATGCAGCCACTGGGGTATGGTTTTCCAATCCTTACGGATGGAAAAAGACAGCTGTGCTATCAATCCGTCCAATCGATTGAAGCGCGTTGCATATTCACTATCGTCCCAAGAGGTGCGAGATAGCGACAAGCGCTGGTTTGCGAGGGTGTTTTGTAGCTGATGAACCTGTGATTGTTGCTCGAAGAAGTATCGCTTGACCTTTTGGTACTTTTCGCCTATGCAGTGTTAGATGAGATGAGCTCATTCAGAGAAAATCCACTTACGCAAGACGTCATGCTCTTTCTGAAGCTTCTCGACATCCTCTTCCGACATATCGGTGACAGATTTCCCTGGTGGAGGCGTTGCCCGTCCCATTTCTGAACCCTGTTGGCTCTGCTTCTCACCGCGATATGGCTGCCCTTGCGAAGCTGTTGGCACGACGTTAGCGTCGAATGTTGCGAGGCCCGGCGATACAGGCGGCTGACCGAGTGGCTGACCTTGAGCGGGAGGCTGTGAGAGTAGCGATGACTCTCGAGACGGTGCCCCTGGCTGCGGTTGGCTGCCGTCGACCACCTTTCTCAGTGTGTTCCTCGCATTGCTCTGAGCACTAGGTGCCATATTATCCTGCGATTGCTGTGGGGGTGTTATGTTTGCCGGCAGGAGATCGGATGATTGCGAATGCTGGACGTCGTAGGTCTGATAGGACGACGGCTGAAGGGGAGATGGTGGGGCCAGCTGGTGGGACGAGGGGGGTCGGCGTTGTTGCGACTCAATCTTCTGGGCTTCTTGGGCAATCTGAGGATGCTGACGAGCTGTCTGCGGGTGCTGCAAGTCAGTCTGCTGCTGTGAGGCAGGTCGCACAGATTGAGGCTGTTGTTGTGAATCTTGGTGCGGCTGAAGCTGGGACGCAAACTGCTGCTGCGGATAAAGAGAGTTTTGCTGAGCGTTTTCTAGCGACGACTGGCTTTGCGCCTGCTGTCTTGCTTGCTGCTGTTGGTATAGGTGGTAAGTCTGTTGGATGTCTTGTGGTACCTGACCACCTTGACCATGCGGCTGAGCGTTTTGGAGGAGAGGGCTTGGCACGTTCTGTGGGCTAAAGGCCTGGTAGTCGTTCGAGGGTTGTGGGGATTGAACGGCAGGCTGGTAGGTTTGGTATTGCTGTTGTTGGTGCCGTTGTTGCTGCAGACCCTGACCTTGGTGTTGCTCGGGGCTGTATTGATCTACCCCGCCTTGGGTCGAATAGCTCCCCTCGGTGCTTACCCTGCCAAGTGGGGGCCGATTGTACTGTTCCTGATGCGGCTGGGGAACAAATTGTTGTTGAGGCTGCTGCCGGTTCTGCTGATATTGGACGTCCTTGGGCGGTACCTGGGGCGTCTCGTCGCTGTCTTTCTGCAGGAATGGATCGAGATTGTCCTCGTCCTGCTCGTTGGAGGCGGGCAGATGAGAGGTCGGCCCTTGGTGTTGATGCCACTGCTGCAGGCGACTCTCTTCCTGCGCTTGGTACTCCTGGACACGGGGATCGCTCTTCCGGACTGACTGGCGCCTGCCCAGGCCGTTCTTTTGTGCTTTGGCCTCCTGGTCCTTGTGTCCTTTGACTCCGGCTGCGATGCGACTGCGCAGCGATTGTTTCTTAGGCTCTGGCGTGTATGCAGCGGGCGGAGGCTGAGCTTGATAGGGGCCGCGATGAGGCGACTCAAGACCAGACGCTGGCGGAGGGCCGGGTTGTTGCTGGTAATTCTGCGACGGCGACGACTGACCCAGAGAGAGATGGGCGCTCAGCCTGTGACTTGTGGTGCGCTGGGGAGGCTGTTCGCTATATTGAGCTTGCGGTCGAGGTCCAGCCAAGTTCTGCTGTTGTTGTTGCTGTTGCTGTTGCTGTTGCTGTTGTTGCACAGAAGGCTGCTGAGCCTGTACAGGCGCTTGCTGGCCGTCCGATGTATGGTATCGCTGCTGGCCTGCAACCTGTTCGTTCACTGCCAGCGCTTGACCGTCAGCCGTGCCGACGATTGGCCGACCAAAAGCTTCCTTACCAGATGGCACGGGCGAATGCTGCCCTGACGAGGAATTGTCGACAGATTGGTGCGACCGATTCGACTTGGTCCATGGGAAGTTAGGCATCGCAGTGTTGGCAGCTTCAGAGCTCCGCCTGGAAGCAGGTTGTCGATGGCGGGGCGGAGACGAACGCGCTCAGCTAATAATAAAACAAGACTGAGCAACCATGAACTATACCCGGGTAAGACTGCATTGCGCGCGGTTGGACAGCTTTCCTCAAGTACAATGCATCGAGCTCCATAGATGCACGGCGTAGGTGATCAGCCTAGGCCCTGCCGCACGTGCAGGCCTGCGGAGCAATTGGAATGACATGGAGAAGCCAACACCAGTCCCGCTCCAGTTAACACCGGAATGAGTCGCTGAGATCGCGACATCTGGTGCCGTGGCAGTGCTGCCTTGTCGTTACCCAGTACCCACCAGACCACCTCTGAGGCCTTCCATGTCGTTCCAGGTATTCGACGTTTCATCCATCCCGTCTTGTGGCTGGCACTCCCACATCTCAGTAACACAACGCGACAACAAACATTTCTGAACCCAGATACGTATGCTGTGCCCAAAATCCCGGCGCATGGTAAACTGCAAAAAGAACACCAAGTGGGGACAACAGGTGTTAGTGTAGGCGGCGCCTTCTTTCATCAAGATGCATGCAGCTGCAGGCGCCCTGCCTACCAACTAGGGTTCCCGCGATCATGCAAAATACTGATACCTTTTCTCGTCACTTCTACTCACACAATCCCCGTGATGCGGCATTTGTCTGTGCAATTGTAACATTGCCACATGTTCGAGGCAACAAACGCTTGCAGTAACAAGTTGCATCAGAACCATCAAAGACTGTCTCGGAGCGAGCAAACCTGAATACGGGCCATTACTGCATGTTGCTTCCTCAGCTCTGTCAAATGTCATGCAGCTATTTTTAGCGTCTGACATGCCCTAACTTCCTTAGACTAGCTTGCTACCGCTTCGGTTGTGATGCCTGTGTAAGGTTTCCCAAGCTTCTACCATTACACTATTTCCGTCCAAACGCTAACCCGAGGCTGAGGTCTCTAAAGGCTGACCATCGGCCACTTTCTGCACGCAATATACTCACGCTCAGTCATCGGTGTTTCCAGACTTCAACGGCGCTGTACGGTCATAATTCAACCCGTGGCCGGACAGCAGGTTGGCGCAAAGGTATGCAGGTCAAAGCGGTTATGCACGCCTCCTCAATGGTGCATGGATAGCCTACTATCTGCACAAGTGCGGCGCTGCAAGGAACAATCTCAGTATGAGACACTGTTCCGCGTTTCCTCTCCTCCGATGGCACATGCATGGAGGTAATATTGATTCAACACCCCACCATAGGGCATCTGCTGCGAGCCTACTCAGGAAATGGGTACGAATCAAGTTAACAATACGTTTCTAACATTGTATGTTGAGTTAATAGTGTAGGTACTGTACCAAAGTGCGTGAACACTGATGAAAATTCCGCACTACGACACCGTGTAAACAAAATATCCCTCGTTTCGAGTAATTCACCTACGCAAGTCACTCTACTGTATTGTAGGACCTGCTCAGACTTCGAAACCAGTCTTTCTTCTCGAAAATCACCCATAATTAAGTTGATTCGTACGAGGCTTCTTCTTACCACAACCATTCCCACTTAATTCACACATCACTCGATTCTTCTCTCACCAACATGGCCAATGAAGACGTGTTTCAGTTCCTCAATCTACCAAAAAAAAAAAACGGCATTTGATGGTTTATGAATAGCTTGCTCACACAGTCGACCATTTTATTGAAAAGAGACCACAATTCAAGAGTCCTCATTTGGACTGCAACTTGCCAGTATACTCTATCAAGGTAGTTCGCAAGACATTTCCCAGCCTTGCTGTCCTCGCTACCTGTCACGGAATTCACTCAGGAGCCGGTACGATTCTGTATCTAAAGTTACGGACCATTAGCGAAGGTCCTGCGCAGATAATTGTGAACAGCATTTCTCTGGGAAGCTTCAACTTCCTCGATCGAGATGCAGCAGACGCGCAGCACTGTGACACTAGGATGGAGGCTCTGTGGTATAACCTCTACGGCAAATTTGTTTATGATCTAGTACTACGTCTTCGCGTGACTGGCCTTTAGCACCGTCTGTCTTCGTACACTGACCGGCGTTTGCATCTCCTTATGGCTGGATTGACTCCCTGGGAGAAAGAAGCTTATGAAAAAGTTCAAGCTTTGGAGCAAACGAGTGTTACAAGATGGAACGTCTACTTTTGGTCATTGACAGCGGTGACATTATCGGTGAAGATGAGTGGGACTGAGAGTGGGCAGAAACTGAGACGTTACCATAATGACCAAGGAAGCAGAAATAAAAGGAAAAGCATCAAGTGATGGGAAGTTGAGCTGAAGGCACTGCCTAAGTCTGACTGGAAAACCATTGATGACACTTAGCTGATGTTCGAAACTTGAATGAAAAAAAACCCCCCAAGTATTTCGCAAGCACTTTCCTGCAATACTTGTCAGTTTTATCCTACGTTAATACTGTTCTCACTTTAATCCTACCTTCACTTCCAGTCCGAGCCCAAGCGCTCATTGGTTGTTACGCGTTTATCAGGCACTTGGCTACCATCCATTCCCCTCCCCACTCCATATCTATTTGCGACTCTAAAACTTCGGGGACTTGTCGAAGTCGACTCCGGCAGCCATTCACTCAATAAGCAGCTCTCAAAATTCAAAGTCATGGCTTCATTCACCAATCTACCTCGGTCTCACTCACCAGAGGCGTCAGAAGTGGCACTGCCAACATCCCCACGCCAACCACTATCCTCACTGCTATATCCAAAGATTGCAGAAGCACCATCATCATACGAGACATCACCTCGGCCTCCACCATCCCCTCAAACAGACGAGCGACTACCATCGCCACCCGACTCACCATCAATCACGCATCCAGGATGGCCGCCATCACCTATCTCGCCTACCTCTACACCAATCATCATCATATCCTCCGCTCCAGAACCCTCGTCGCCCACATCATCATTTCCAGCAGACTTACCACTCCGCCCCGAACCAGTGCAAAACGGAAACTTCGTATCTCGTCTTTTCAAGCGCGCGCCCGCTCATCCACACGACGTGGAACTTGGTACGCTTCCCCGGCGCCGTATGCAGCAAACTCCTATGTTGAGTATGGGCGAGGGACAGATCAGAAGAGATGAGCAGGTGTTTATGATTAAGATTGCTGGAGTGATAATAGTTATCATTGCATTCTGGGGATTGGTTGGGATGGAAGTTTGGAGGAGGGAGAGAGACAAAGAGTATGATTGAATCAGAGATGGGGTTGATGGAGGAGAGGGGGGTTAAGGTAGGATGCCGGACGAGGGAGGGTCTTAGGTATGTTGAGATGACGGTGTGGGGTTACGAAGATGTGTTTGCTACTACGTCTCATTTACCTGACTAGTCAGAAATGAGAGTATTAGCCGATACGCATGTCTGTTCTTTCTCTACATCCGCATCGACTGGGAACTGTCACCTTCAATTACAATATCTTTGTTTGTGATACTTCAGCCTTCGGCACCCAAAACTTCCACCACCCCGTATGCTCACTCCTTTTCACGCACGTGACTCTTCGCATGACGATGTCCAAGCAGTTCTCTTGTGCCTCGTCGCAAGCTTAATATTCAAAGCCATGACTGCAACAGTACTACTACACTTCTCCAACCCAGTACTCTAGCAGAGTCGCTACTTCCCAACTTGATGTCTCCTCAGGCTACCACCATAGCCACATCCGAAGACAACATCCAGGAGTCAATCCAACCCAAAACCAAGAGTGGCATCTGCGCCTGAGCTCACTTTCCTTCCAAGCGACTTATCAACACTGACAATACTCCAGACATTGAACTGAGCTAAATACCGAACTCTACCATTACCACACAGTATTACTTCTCGCGGTCAAACCCTGCACTAACAAAAGCCAATCGACGCCGACTTCGTCAGCAGATCGTTTGTTATGTCATGGTGAATTCAGCTGAAATGGTAGTAGACAACCGCTGCACCAACCAACTTTGCTAAGTGGTATCATTTGCTGCATATGCATGAGTAGAGTAAATCGACTATTGCTGTGTTTCCTCCACATAGCCCAAAGCCTCTCCAACCTTGACCTTCATCCCTTGTTCAATATTCCACTTGAATCCACCCTTTCTCTCCATACCAGTGAAACCCTCATCAAGACTAGGCCTTATACCTTTTGGCGCCTCGAAGACCAATACAATGGTACTTCCCAGTTGGAAACCACCCATCTCTTCACCACGCTTGAGGGAGTAGCCACCTAGCACACGACTAGCGGACGTGTAAGAAGCCTCAGCAAACCCAGAGTACGGTTCACCACGGGAAGCGGCTTCTTCGGCAGCACGGTCGGCGGCAGTATCGGTGGTGAGGCTGTTTGTGCGGAGTTCGCGATCGAAGTTGATCTTGATGGAACCGACATTTGTTGCGCCGACGGGTGTGTAGGAGAAGAATCCCCATCGCCAGCGGCCGAGTAATACGACGCGCTCGTTCAATGTGAAAAGGCCGGGCATGGTGCGTTGTAGGTATGGTGACACGCTGTACAGTTCACCGGCGAAGTGACGGCGCGATTCGACAACCCATGAAACTGGAGAGTGGAAACGGTGGTAATCGCCTGGTGCAAGGTATACGACACAGTAGTAGAGTGCTGTAGGGGTCTTGCTAGATGCGGGTGCCCACCAAGGGCGCTCAGCTTCACTCAATGCCATCTCGGCGCGTACCTCAGCCTCTGAAGAGGCGGCTGGTGCGGTAGACTGATCGGTTGGCATCTCTGATGGCTTTCCGCCTTTCGGCCATGGTCCCGAAAACAGGTTGGGGAGAGTATAGGAGATGCCGTTCACGTTTGCGAATTCCTCGTCGGCGCGGACAGTGTCCTCCTCGTCTTTTGCTGTCTTCTCGTGCTCACTAGTGATGACCTGTGAGTTTGCGACGTTTTGACCAGGTGCACTTGGCTTGGTGGAACCTAGCAGTGCATCCAAGCTATACGTCACGCCCTTGACTTGTTCGACCTCGCCGTGCTCAATGGTACCGAACTGGATGACTTTGCCGTCTGCGGGAGAAAGGACGGCGTTGGGATTGGGATCTAGAGGGCGGACTCCGGGTTTGAGGGTGCGGTAGAAGAAGGCAGCGAGGTTAGGGTAGACATGGAGATCGGGCTCTGAGACTTCAGAGAGACTGCGGCTGGTCAGCATGGAGCGACGATGCTAGGGGGATGGCTACTAACTTGACACCGAATATCCAGGAGTAGAGTTTGAAGCCGGGGACTCGGAGATAGTATGGAATGTCGATTTCGTTGAAGCGCCCCCAGACTCGCGAGAGAGCCTTTAGCGGTAGCGTGGACATGACCTGGACTGTCCATGGCCCACTCGGTCGTATCCTCTCACGCTTCTTGGGCCGGCCCTGGTTGTCCACTGCCCCTTCTTCGCCATTCTGTCTCTCAACCTCTGTGTGCTTCTCTCTCCGTTGTATGCGATAGAGCTGGAATGCGCCTAGGAAGCCAATACCCAGTGCTATTGGTATCGGCTCCCACTTGATCTTGGTATTCTTGAGTGCAGCGTTGAGCCGTGACCTGAAGGACTCTTTCCTGTGGAAGTTTTGCTTGTCACATGTTGCGCGAGTCGAGGAGAAGGTGCGTGATGGGACTGAGAGACGCGCATTTCGGTATGTGCGAGTTTGGAACCGCGGGTGGAGAGGAGCTCGCATGAGCTGGCGTGAAGAGGAAGACGCCATGGCCATGGTTCAATGCATCGGCGAAGACGAGACCAAGTTTCTCGAGTATCGCGAGACAGGGCGACGAGCAATTCGCTAGCCAGGATGACGGCGAAGGCGTCGCGTGGAGGGAAAATCAACTCCCTTGGTTGACCAATGACGTATCTATCTGCGATGGGGTCTCTAGCGCGCTGCGGCGATGGCTCCGGAGGCCGCCATCACTCATCGTCGACTATTACATCGCGTGCGCGCGCAGAGTGGAAACACTTGGGACATTGGAACTGAGGCCCAAGTTGATGTTCAAACTGCCTGGCGAGAACAAGACTGTAAATGGCAGGCGCACCCGTGGCTCCCAAGGTTGATACTGAGCTTTGATACGGACACGTCGTCACTTCTCTCCTCCCATCTGCACACTTCACCTCTCACCATAGTCTGCCACTACTCACACAGCGACCATGGCGGAAGAAGCGCAGACAATCAACCTCAGGATCCTTTCACCCTCGACTGAGGTGGAAGGCGGCGTGAATCTTGCAGACATCCCCGCTTCAACCACGGTCAAAGAGCTTCGGCGCCGCATCCAGGATGCAGCGCCCTCCAAGCCTGCACCTGAGCGCATGCGCCTGATCTACCGGGGAAGAGTTGTAGCCAACGATGCCGATACTCTGGGCAATGTGTTTGGTGTTGACAACGTAGGGTCGCCGACCGCTGGTAGTAGACGCAAGCTAATGGTGAATATAGATACGTGAAAGCAAGGACCAGAGCCTCCATCTGGTCCTACGAGAGCTTCCTACCACTGGAAACTCTCCAGCGTCGCCTGCATTGCGAACGTCGACTGTTCCGCCGAATCCGTTTCATCCTCCTCAAGCTCCAGCTCTACCCGCAAACCCGCTTCAGACGAATCCATTCAGGACGCTGCCACAGGCTCGACCAAATTTACTACCGCCATTACCGCAACCGCATCAGCACCCACTTCCGGGGGGTCAAGCACACGTGATCCCCATCCCTCTTCCCCAACAAGTACAACATCAACTTGCTCAGGCCATGGCACACCAAGGACAGCAGGACAATGAGCGAGCTCCAAACTCGACATCTGAGCAGCCTGGGCAAAATATACAGAGACCTGCAGACGCTGCTCAGGGACCACTTACTGGTGCAACACCTCTACCAGCGCTGGGACTACCCAATCTCCCCGGCAATGGCGACCAACCACTACGACGAGAAGGCGTTGGACCAAATGGGGCGCGGTGGACAGTCACATACAACCAGGTCAACATACCCGCACGAATTCAGCAGCCTGCCCCTCCGTTCCCTCTTCCACATCCGCTAGGCTTCGCTCGTCCACCAATCCCACCGGGCGTTCTTCCCTCAATGGGTCACGACAATACCCAGCGCTTGCTGCCTCGGATTCGGACCATCTTCCAGGAGACGCAACGGGAGATGGACAATGTTCGTACGCTACTACAGCCTACGCGTGAGCCAGATACACAGACTGATCGGTCCTCAATATCAAACCCCCAGCCTTTGAATCTACCCGTTTGGCGAATCGATTATATACGCCAACACCTGAATACCATCAACCAAAACTTGAACGTTGTAGAACGGGCCCTCGCCTTCCTTCCCACCGAACCGGAAGTGGTAGCGCTGAGACGCTCAGTCACCGAAATTAGGGTAGACGCATTGGAATTGAACATCATACTTGACCGGCAACAGAGCAGTGCTGCTCCCAGTCAACCAGGTACTTCAGTTGCATCCACCGACCCTCCAACTGCTGGGGTGTACTCCAGTAGTACACCTGGCGCTCCAATCATGACACCAGCCGTGCCTATTACATCTCAACCACGGACACAGAACGCTACACCAACGATACCCACAGATGCGCCAGCCGAGTTGTTCCTCTTATCGAGCCCGCAGGGACCGGTCGGCCTTCTCTTTGACCAGCAAGGTACATATACTACGGCTCCCATGGTGGCTACTCTGCCATTCCAGAGCTTCACAAACCAGTTTGCCCAGAACAGACAGCTTATTGCTGGACTGGGACAACAAATGGCACATGGATCCAATCAGTTGCATAACCAACTGGCCAATCTTCAGCCGACACCAACACAACAGCCGGCGGCTGGTGGCCAGGCTCCTGATCAGAACCAAGCACAAAATCAAGTCCAGAACCAGAACCAGAACCAGAACCAGAACCAGAATGCAAATGTAAATGCGAATGCCAATCAACCCGAAGAAAATGATCGCATGGTCAACGTCTTCGGGCACTTATGGCTCATTTTCAAGCTGGCTGCATTCGTCTATTTCTTCGCAGGAGGCGGTGGCCTCTACAGGCCCATCATGCTTGGCATCGTTGCCGGCGTGGTTTACCTGGCACAAATCGGTGTGTTCCAAGAGCAGTTCAATATTATACGTCGCCACTTCGAGGCCCTTCTTCCTGTAGGAGCCCTAGCCGACCGCGTGGCTCAGCCCAACAACCAACGCCAAACCCAACAGCGAGGTAATCTATCACCCGAAGAAGCGGCCAGGAGGATATTGCAGCAGAGAAGGGACCAAAGATTTGGGTGGATCCGAGATAGTATGCGTACAGTCGAACGCGCTTTTGCGCTGTTTGTTGCCAGCCTGTTCCCGGGCGTTGGAGAGCGGATGGTACACGCGCAGGAAGAAAGGGAGAGACTTGAAAGGGTGGCAGCTCAAGAAGAGAGGGAGCGTCAGGAGGAAGAGGCGAGAAGAAGGGAAGAAGAGGCTCAAGCACAGCGTGAGCAAAAGGATGAAAAGAAGTCTGAGACCGATCTCGGAACGCATGAAGGATTGGATGCCGGTGCGAGCACCAAAGGCAAGGAGAGGGCAGTAACAGTGCAAGACGAGGCTTCAGGCTCCGCTTCATGATGTTGGAATGCAGTGTCATTACACGAATGTAGCAGTTTGCAAACAGATACCCATGCTTAGTCGTCAATATACATATATCTTATCCTCGGTCTGTGTGGAGTATGTCCCATCCGTCGCTACACTACTTTTGACTCTGCAATTGCTGTTTGGCCGCCCACCAATGACCCGAAGTACGCGCAATATTTGCAACAAGTTTAGCCTAGCTATATCTTGCCGCAATGCGTGACTGGGTCGGGACAAGCTCGACGTCAGCGGAACGTGTTCCGAAGTCTGAATCTGGGGTGCCTGCCATGTGCAAGACCAGGGTCCATGCTAGCGCACAATCAACTAGCACACCTCCACACGCACGCACATGCCCCGAGTAGCTCTTCGGCGCGTTCCATCTTCTCTTGTTTTGCCTTACATCGCATCTCATATCCTTGGATTTATTGTGGACATCGTTTTTGAGGTTCGGTGAGTGGACAGAAGCCTGATCAAAATCCCCAGCTCTGGAGACTCTGTGCGGCTAGCCAAACTATGCCGGAGACCCCCAGTTCAGACTACGGAACGGTCATATAGCGTCACGTAACATAAGAGGAGGGGGGCAAAGGAATGAATGTCAAACAAGCGGCATGTCTGAACTGCCGCAAAAGTAAAATCAAATGTCGGCGTGAAGAGGGTGCGCCGGTATGCGAGCGATGCCAGAACGTCGGGATCGAGTGCATAATTCCGGAATTTCACATTGGTAGACAGAAGGGCGTGAAAAAGTAAGCGAATAATCCTGAGTATACCAGCTCAACTAACAGTTTTAAAGCAAGCGATCAGGCTTAGAGAAAGCGATACATCAAGTCGAGGAAGCCATTAAAAAGAGGAAATCAGATGCAGCTACCAGTCAGAGTACGTTGCAGCAACTGCAACAGCTCCTGAATGAGGCACAAGAGGGCGATGACTCAAATCAGAATCCAAACCCGGACACATCCCCAGCCTCAGAGGTACATCTACAAGCATCAGTAAATAATCTTGTTGGTACTTCAAGCGATGACCAGCTCGCTGTTGAAGATGTCGAGAACCCGCTCCAGCTGCTCGCTCGGGCGTCGGATCTACGGATTGCAACTCCACAATCGTATAATCCGAGCACCGCCAGCCCCGAAGGCAGATTCAACGGCAGCGAACAGAGCGCTTTCCTGGATGTTCATCATTTCTTCCTGCCGATGAAGGCAAATCTCGATCAGGGTTCAGGTTTGGATCCGATCGATGTTGGCCTTGTGACAAAGGACGAAGCCGAAATGCTTCTACAATAGTAAGTTGAAAACCAAAGCATCAATCACGGACGGACAAAAGGGATTTACACAATCTAGTTTCCACAAGAGATTGGCTCACACACGCTGGGGACTCGATCCATTGGTACACACGCTGCCATTCGTTCGCAATCGCTCAGCCTTTCTGTTTACTACCCTGCTGGCTATGACCGCGATTTTCCTGCCGGAGACCTCTGCTCTGGCCAAAAGACTGCTACTGCATCGCAGATTTCTAGCTGAGCAAGTCATCACCCGAAAGCACAGATCAGTTGAAATCGTGCTAGCCTTCATGGTCAGTATACCTTGGATGCCTCCAGGGTCGCATGCGAGCGATGACGATACGAGCCTCTATCTGGCTACAGCGCTATCCATCGCGCTGGATCTTATGCTAGATAAAGTCATCACACCATCTACATCATTCGATCAGGAGCTCGTTAGACAAATACCAAAGGCCGAATGCCTCCAGGCAAGAAAAGCACTGGCTATGGATGGCTTTGAAGATGTCGACTCGAACTCGGAATGGGGCCAGCGCCTTCTACGTCGCAGAGAAAGGGTCTGGATTTCTCTGTTTGTATTGGAACGCGGAGTTTGCCTAGCCCGCGGCCGCAGCTACTGCGTTCCCAAGACATGTTTGATTCAGTACTGCGACAAATGGCATTTCAATCAGTATGCCGACGCCCAGGATGGACCGCTTGTATCTATGGCAGTACTCCGCCGCGATCTTGACGACCTCTTTGCTGAGGTGCGCACGCGCTGCGACAACTACCGCCTGGTCGAAGTGGGTTCAAAGGTCGCACAGGAAATCGACGGGTCTGTTGAAAGCTTCTTTGACGGTTGGTCTCGAGCCTGGCCCTCTGTGATCGCTGATCCAGCGAGTAAGAGTCTGCCTCCGTACGTCGAGATTCTTGTCACGCATACACGACTCTCCACCTACTCAATGCTTCTTAACCACCCGAGCGCACCTCCGGAGGTTAAACGATCGTTCCGCAAGTCTGCACTATCTTCTGCACTCAACGTTATGCGCGCGGCCATCCAAGGCGAGTCTCGTCTCAAGTCGATGCCGAACAACACAGTCACGATGATTTGTTTCGCTGCGAGCATAGCGCTTGCTTTGAGTGCACCCGTGCCGGAGGGTAGTGGCAACAAGAAGAGCCTTGCTCCGAGCGTTCGACATCTCATTGAAGACACCGCAACGGTTCTTGAGCGTATAGGCAGCACACCAATCCATCGAAACGGTGCTTCGGTCGTTTACGGTCGCTTCTTGCGCGTTCTTGTCAAGCAGGCGCCGGATATCGAGAGGATGATCCAATTGCCATCGCACGATCCTGCACCGCCATCCATGGCCATACCGGACCTTTTATCGCCGTCATACAAGGTGAATGAAGCATTGCCTGAAAACCATACAATGGGACCCGATCCGATCTCTAGCTACTGGCCGGACACGCTGGACTTCTCAGCCATGTCTTACAATGAAGTCAATGAGACTGTGACGAACTCGGACCTGTTTTCCACGGCACTGCTGGATCTGCCATGGAACGACAGCAACCCATTGTGGACAGATTGGATGAATCTGCCGGACTTCAACTTCCCGTAATCCATCAGATGAAGCTATCTGAGAGTCTCTCAAAGCACTCCCAGGGCTTTACGAGAATTATGAACGGATCTTCGTTCTCTAAGAATAACTTCATGCTACTTGTTTCCAGCTCGTGCCAGTCGCGGGGCAGAGTGGACGGCACATGACGGGTCGCTAAGCGTCAAGCGAACTAAGAGGGTGGCACAACCTCGGAATTTGCCAGAAGCTAAACCTCATATGATTTGGCGGCAAATGAAGCCCCGCTCCAAGCTCGAAGGTCGCTCGATCTTCGGTAGTTGAAATGATGCCGACGGATGCCAGATGCATGACGTTACGCTATTGCGCGGTTTACGCACGCGTCTGATGGCCTTCGTTCGGACATCAATCGCAAAAGTTCAGCCCGTATTTGGACAGGTCGGAGCTTCTTGATTCTCCTTAACTGATGATTTAATTTGACTGCCTCTGCTGTTGTTATTTACGCGCTTCACAATGGACTCACTACCTACATCATATCGGCTGCTAACAGCTCTGCCGTCGCGGTTATGTTCTCGACGTCCTCTCCCCGCACAATTACGAGCCGCGCGACTCCCACCGCGATGGCGGTTTACGGGTCAGCTGCGAGGCATCAGTCAAGGCGCTCCAACAATCGACCGGTCGAAATCAAAACTCTTCAAAGACGCCGATGAAGCAGTCGCGGATGTGCAACCGGGCTCCACGGTCCTGAGTGCAGGCTTCGGGCTGTGCGGTGTTGCAGAAACACTCATCAGAGCGATGAAGAAACGAGGACCACAATCATTACACTCCCTGACAGCCGTCTCCAACAATGCTGGCATTGAGGATGTAGGAGGCCTAGCGCATCTTACCAAGAATGGGCAAGTCAAGAAGCTCATCATCAGCTTTCTGGGGAACAACAAGGCATTGGAGAAGCAATATTTGAGTGGCGGTATCGAGATTGAGCTATGTCCACAAGGTACGCTTGCGGAGAGGATAAGAGCTGGTGGTGCAGGCATTCCAGCATTCTACACACCCACAGCTGTCAACACCTTGCTACAAGACGGAGAGATCCCCGCCAAATTTGACAAGGAAGGAAAAGCTGTCGGGTTTGGCCAGAAGAGGGAGGTCAGAGAGTTCAATGGCAAGAAGTTTCTCATGGAGACTGCTTTGACCGGCGATGTTGCGATCATTCGAGCACACAAGGCGGACGAGGCTGGCAATTGTGTTTTCAGGTAAGAATTGCGGTATTCAAGGATGTGGGTATCTTAGCTGACAATTCCGAAAGATACACAACCAAGGCATTTGGTCCGATCATGGCCAAAGCTGCCCGCCTAACCATCGTCGAAGCCGAAGAGATCGTTCCAATCGGTACCTTTGATGCAAATGACATTGACCTTCCTGGTATCTTCGTCGACCGCATCGTTCCCTCTACCGCGCCCAAGAACGTGGAAATCAAGAAGCTTCGAAAACCCGCTGCTTCCACAGACACATCCTCCAAGAACGAGGCCGCAGAGCGTCGCGACCGAATCGCTCGCCGAGCAGCAAAGGAGCTAAAGCAAGGATACTACGTCAACTTGGGTGTCGGTATCCCAACGGCAGCAGCATCTTTCGTCCCCGACGGCGTGAAGGTGTGGCTACAGTCTGAGAACGGTATTCTAGGCATGGGCCCTTACCCTACCGAAGAGGAGCTCGACCCCGACATTATCAACGCTGGTAAAGAGACCGTCACACTCCTACCTGGTGCTTCAACGTTCGATTCCGCAGAGTCATTCGGCATGATCCGTGGTGGCCACGTCGATGTTTCTATCCTAGGCGCTCTCCAAGTCAGCGCCTCTGGCGACCTAGCAAACTACATGGTTCCTGGAAAGGTTTTCAAGGGCATGGGTGGTGCTATGGATCTCGTCAGCAACCCGGAGGCTACTAAGGTGGTGGTGGCTACTGAGCATGTTGCAAAGGATGGATCAAGCAAGATTGTCCAAGAATGTAAGCTGCCTTTGACCGGGGCCAAGTGCGTTAGCACTATCATCACGGACATGTGCGTGTTTGAGGTTAACAGGAAGCGTGGTACTTTGACACTTACGGAGACTGCGCCTGGAGTGAGTGTTGAGGATGTCAGGGCGAAGACGGATGCGAAGTTTGAGGTTGCGCCAGATGTCAAGACCATGGAATAGACGTCCCTCTATAGTATACTCCAGCAATCAATTTCATCAGCTTTAATTCACAAAATATTCGCCAAGGACCAGTGTGCGCTTCAAGGTCACGATGCAGCCAAAATGCGAATATCCAGTGACGCCAACAGAGTTGATCATTTCACCCTATGCGCCATTTCGGCCATCACGATCGGCTCAATCATCTGATGGGCGCCGCACAACTTAACAAGAAAAACAAAGCATCGGGATTGCGATAGTGAGATCGTCGGCTACCCAAAGCACAAGCTCGGTGCTTTTTGGCGTTGCGATAAGAGCCTCAGTAGTATAACGCGCAGAATCTCAATACGTCGTCTGTCCTCTCAATAGAACTTAAAACTGGTTGTAGTCGTATTTGCGACATCATTGACGAATTCTCAATGCAGTGGATTTGTTGTCGCAGTAGCCATCCGAAATTCGGGAAAGCCAAGTCGTCCAAGCGGGGGCTTAAAGGCTTCGCACGGCTTGATCGCCCCTCCGTTCTGTGCAACGAAAGCTTGGTTGCGCTGACCAACATCGACACCTCTAACAACACCCACAACCCACCAAAAACATAAACCGTCGTGCTGACCATCCTCAGCATCCTGCGCCGTTCTTCGTATCTCTACATGATTACAAACCCTCGGAAACAGAACAACTCCCGCAAGCACGCACCGATTCGGTAACGCTGATGTCAAGCCTGCCGATCGCCAGTGTGGCTAAGAGCGCTATGCTTGTTTTCAGCATAAACTCGAGTGAGTTAAGGTAGGTTCGCTCGACAGCCGAGCAACTCCACCAATAGCATGCCAGATATCCCCGATTGTGCCGCAACCCATGCGCCCGCCCCCATGGGGTCAGGTAGGGTGGTCCTGGTCGCTTTTTGGCAGGTCGGTGTGCGCTACGGGTTTCCGTTGAGTGGATAAGAGAGCTGGTTCCGCTTTCTTGCTTTCGTTGAGAGATACGCTGGACTTTTCCAACGCTTCTTAAGATCGGGTTCGACGCGGATATCCTGACGGCTCGCAAACATGAGCCTTGATAAGATGCAGGACGAGAAACTTGAGAATCGGAGTGGGAGTGAACAGTTGGAAGCGGGGCTCAGCGACGATGCTATCTCGAAGAAGGTCTTGTTCAAGTTGGATGTCCGGTATGTTCAATCCCCCTTCTCCCCCAACACCAATGTACTGAATAGCAGCAGCATCCTACCTGTCCTCGCTCTCCTCTTCCTGTGCTCATTCATCGACCGCACCAATGTCGGCAACGCGAAGATCTTGGGTCTGGAAAGAGATATCAATATCAACGACCACCAATACTCCATCGGATTGTGCGTCTTCTACGCTACGTACATTGCCAGTGAGCTGCCGTCGAATCTGGTGCTCAAGAAGATGTCACCGAAGATATGGCTCCCACTTTTGACATCGGTGTGGGGGATCTTGACGATGTGCCTGGGTTTCGTTACCAACTTCGCGTCGTTTGTTACCGTTCGCGCGTTGCTTGGTTGCGCGGAGGGTGGATTGTTGCCGGGCATGGTACTCTACCTTACTGGCTTTTATCGCAGGCAAGAGTTGGCTTTACGCATCGGTATCTTCTACACCGCCGCATCATTGTCCGGGGCTTTTGGTGGTCTGCTGGCACGAGCACTCAATGCGATTGGCCCTGCTGGAGGGCTCGAAGGGTAAGTGATACGCGCCCAACCTTCCATTACAAAGACCTAACTGGGCGAATAGTTGGCGGTGGATATTTATAGTGGAAGGACTCTTGACCGTTTTTGTTGGCGTCTGCTCTGCTATTTTCTTACCCAACTCTATTGAATCCGCCAAATTCTTCACAGCCAACGAGAAGGAGCACGCCCGATTCCGTCTCGGCGAGCAGAGTGCTTCTCACGAACGCTTCGACTGGGCAGAGGTAAAACGCGGAGTGTTCAACGTCCAAGTCTGGCTCACCGCAACGGCGTACTTTGCCATCCTAAGCGGACTATACAGTTTCGGTCTCTTCCTCCCCACCATCATCAACAACGGCTTCTCCAAAGATCCCAACGAAACACAGCTCTGGACCGTCATTCCCTACGCTGTAGCATCAGTCTTCACAGTAGCCGTCGCTCTACTATCCGATCGTCTCAACTTACGCGGCCCAGTCATGCTATGCACACTACCCGTTGCCATCATCGGCTACGGCGTCATAAGCCAGACTACCAACCCCAAGATTCAATACGGAATGACTTTCCTCATGGCAACTGGCATGTACGCCACTGTACCTTGTATCCTGTCCTGGAACAGCAATAACTCTGCTGGCCACTACAAGCGTGCGACTACGTCTGCACTTCAGCTCGCGATTGCGAATGCGGGAGGCTTCGTAGCGAGCTTCGTGTACCCGAAGAGTGAAGCCCCATACTTTCATAAGAGTCATAGTATTATGCTGGGCTTGCTTTGCGCGGCCTGGGTGCTGTAAGTTCTTCCGGCAAGGATTGCTGTTCCTTCAGTAGCATTATACTAACGCGTTGCAGGGTTGCAGCCAATGTTGCGTGGGTATGGAAGATTAACAAAGATAAGGCGAGTGGAAAGTATGCAGAGTTTGAGGGTAGAGGCGACGACCGTGACCCAGATTTTATTATGGTCAAATAGATCAGGAATGAGCTAGATATCTACAACTAGACAATGCAGGAGCTACATGCGATGTGCCGAGATCGACTGCAATCCTCCATTTTTCTTCAGGCCAGCATGGAAAAGCATTGCTGCTGTCATCTGTGATAAACCATAGAAGGTGTCATTCTGCCTGTTATGGCTTCTGGTACGAGATGGAACAGCTGACCACTACATCCGCATGTGACTTATTTCTTCCCAAGGCTTCCTTCACAAACGCTTTCACTAAATCTTCCCACTGACTCTGCGCAACACATCGTTACTGTGTATCAATCACATATTATCTTCCAATTCCTGAACTTACCAGGCGGTACGTTATGGTAATTGAATAACTTGCGTCGGCGACATGTGCTAGACGCCTCCAGAGATACGAAACCGCACATATCGCCTCCTCTTAGCCTCTATCTCACGTCCAGTCAGCACGGGATGTATGCAGCTCCTGGCTGTTACACATGTACGCAACCAGATACGATGCGAGTTCCAGTCGTGGTGGATATCTCGGCAGATTGTCAACATCGACGACGCCAATCTATATATCCAGACATTCATTCTTGCCACAAACAGTGAAATCAATTCGTACGAGGAGTTCTTTCCTACGGATAAAGTGCATCTATGAGTTGGGCAGAGAACGACCGACAACTTTCTGACGAGCGACATTACACCACTTTGGCGGCTTTTCATCAATCACCTACTAAAGGTTAAAGTTACTTTCCATAACGACGCAGACGTCCATATTGAACCTCTAGAGAAGTTGATGGAGTGCCGAAGCCAGATCTGGATCTCATTGTCCACTCGTGGCGAGCTTGTTGGTATTTGGAAGCTGACCACGGGTATATGGAGTTCTAATTTCCCGTTGTTGTATCGGACCGATCTTAACCATACTGGAGACGAGTCCGGCATGCTCCCGTTTAGCGAATTTGCGAGTTGGGAAACATTCTATGCGGCGGGTGGTACCAGTATTGAGAAGTTAAGAATCTTGTGGGCTTAACCGGGCCGTTGGGTACTTTACTGAACAAATGGATAGGTAGAATAACTGGGTAGAACGAGGATACCAGTCTCTACGTTAAACCTAGAGCGATGCAATAGACAGAACTCACGTGTAGCTCTTAAAATGCGTTATCCTTCCGTAAATCTAACAAAAGCAACGCCGTAGTTCCAGACGTGCGTTACGGTCTATGTCACCTGGGAAACCGTTAGCTCTACATTAGTTCAGCCTCCACCAGCCTCATCCTCAAGCATCCGCATGCAAATCTCTCAACAAAACGTTCGCTCAATGATCGACCTTGCATACGCCTGTTGAGGCCACATGTTCACGCTATGCACGAACGGCGCCTACCGCACAGGATGGCGTTTCTGTGTTGCTCAGGGAACTGCGACCGCTTATCTCGATCATGGGTCATCCACGGAAGGATTTTACGGAACGCGTCATTCCGCAGATGCACGGAATCTGCTCTTACGTACGCCACAAATGCCAGATCGTCAGAAGAGTGGGGAAGATATGACGCAAAAGTCCAATCCGGATGTTGCAAGTCGTACCTGACAGCTGCACAGCGTTGAGGACTCTGCAGTGGTACCTTGCTGGTGGAACCTCGTTGCTAACGGCGCCTCACACCTGTCTGAGCAACATGCGTAGTAGGTTATCAGAGTGACAACAGCAACACGACGTCCAAAACTCAATGTGGCTATGACACCAGCCACTCATGTAAAATTTTGTGCTTTACACCCACGCGATGTTACATATCACTGCCCTACCAGCCTCTTCCAGATCACTAAATGCCCCAGAACTGTGCATGAGATTTGCAGACGGCACAGGTTACACAGTTTCGGATATATATGATGAGGCGTTCGTGCGTTCAGAACCCATGTAGACGCATGCACTTGTTCATATACCCTGTTATTGCCCTACATAGAAGAGCTGCCGCGTTGCCACAAAGTCTTCCGCGGAAAGATTGAAATGCAGGAACGGAATGAGGTTTATCTTACGGGCAGTTACTCGGTTCGCTGGAGAGCAGAAGCGGACTTCGCTAGTGTTAGGGTTCTCGCGATCTACCTGCACGCCTCGAGATGTGGATAGCAACCGATCGATCTGCCGGACCATGGAAGCCGATTCAATGCGAGATCAACCCTAACTCTAATTCGATGCCAGAGTTATAATCATTCCGTGCGATTCATGTCTCTATATGCGGCGGGCGGTAGATGAAGGACGTCATACAGCTTTTGGGATCCATGCAAGTCGGAAGACTGATTCCCTGTTGATGATCAGGGGGGTCGAGATACCCGACCAGATGAAGTGGTTCTTCGCGAACATGGGCCCCAGTTATCCGGCCTTAGGTGAGGGAGTAGGGATTGCAATACTCGCAGTGCCTTCAGTTGAACATTGCAACCGGAATTTACCACGGTAACGCAGCACGCAGCCGCGAACGAGCGAGCGAGCATTGATCAAAATGTCACGATGAAAGACGTGTGGCTGAGCTGTACGACGCCAGAGCTTTCTTCTTCCGCACAGATAGAGCGTTTTTGGTACCGCATTGACGTACGCGACGCCGAACGACCGGTTCGCACGCGAGGTGTAAGAAGCAGTTAAATGACCCTCACGATCCGTACATTCGTACATTTTCGCTTGAAACATGAAACCTGAATCATGATAGCGCGATAGCGCGATAGCACAGGGAAGATGGACCCCAGAAGCGCGTCCAGAGAACAACGCACTTGAATAAGCACTTTACGTACAATGGCTGAGGATACGGTGAGTAAAATTCCAAGGCTGACTCCTCACCTGAGAAAATAGTATCAAGAATCGCGAGCTGAACGTAGGATTTGTGGCAGTATGCACGTAAGCAGGCGCGCATTACTCCTTCAATATTGTGGCGCTCTTCGCTGTCAGTGTTGTAGAAACCGATGTAGAAGAAGCTGCACCAAATCTGACACAAGACCGTTGGAAGTTCGCTTTCTGTCAAAACCTTTGTGTTGGTAGCGATAAGCATGCGTATCATGGCCGGTGCACGCTCCTGGCAAGGATGACGTGGGAAATGACCATGTAGTAGCCTAGCGTACACTAAATTCACTTGCTTACGTCCGTTGAGCATGAGTGATTCGACTCCTACCTACTGCAAATATGAAGAATGTACAGCCATGACCTGAATCCGTTGTTCACGTCCTTGCGTAGACCGAAGTCTGGAACAATGTATCTGCTCCACCCGTGGCATCAAAGTGGCAACACTGAGGCATCAAGTTCTCATCAGACATATGATGACTTCGCCGACACTATCTCAGCGCCTGTGGCAGCCCAAGACGGCCAATGCAGCTCTGGTGCATATCAATAGTCTGACTTTGGTCCTGAACGTCATGAAAACGGTGCGGCACGTGAAAGAAGTGGCAACTATGGCCGAATCGCGGCGTCTATTTAGGTCTAATCCACACGACTTCTTCGCAGGATGCGTTCTGAGTGGTCAAAATCGTGATGTGCTGATGTTGTGGTCGGACGATGTGGTCCGGCACCCCTCACAAAACTCCGATACAACATGGCACGCTAGCGTCAGCACAGCTTAGCGTTGGTAGTAAATAGCACAAGTCGTCTCCAGATGTTGGCTCGCTTGCGCTTCTGCGATCCTTCCCCCTCCCGCTTGTCCACTATCAAGCTTTACAAGCCCCAGGGGCGGTGCTCGACTCCACCGTTGGCTCAGGCGACGGTTCTACGAACCCCCCATAGCGGCATCTACTCCGTGTATCTACATATGAAGCTAAACCTCACATGCCCCACTTGCTGCGCGACCCAAGCCACATCACCGCTTGATGCCGCATACAGCCTGCTGGAGCTACCGCCTCCTAGTACGACTCAGCACTTGCTGTAGCTCTGCCGAGTTTCCAGCCCACCGTCTTCAGTCAATGTGTGCCGCCGAGGCTCGGTAAATCTAGCTGCATTCAGTCGTGTAACACGAGCGATGCCGACATTTGAGACGAAAGCAACCACTTAAAAATCTCCGTTCACCTACTTAGGGCTGATATGCAGCCGCATCTTACGCTCACAGCTCTGGGCAAGGCCGCCATACTAAGCCAGCATCCTTACCGTTCATGTGCCGTAGGCCGTATTCATGGAGATCTTGGATACTCTCGCGGCGATACTCTCTACATGGAGTGCTCATACCACTAGCTAGTGGTGGGAACTCTCCACTACTGGCATTGGCAGCCTTTTGGGCCTATCCCTCTGTCCACTAGAGAAGCAGGGCAAAGTTGCCATGCTGAAGATATAATCACCCGTACCACCCTTCGTCTATCCGACCAGCCAGCCTTTCGCTTTCCGGTTTACGTCAGTTAATCTGAGCCCATCTGCCCTCCTTGACCCTGTGCGTAAAGGGTCTGGCAGCTGTCGTTTTACATTTACGCTGTTTCATTCCTCCTTCTTCCACTCATAATGGTTGCTTCTATATTCAAAGCAGCCATCGCCTTAGGGCTTCTCCTACCATCCGTCACTTCATTGACTGTGCCTTCCGTGGAACAGCTCACACCCAGAGTTCCTGAGGTTCCGTGGAAGAAGAACGGTCTATGGAGTGGTCACCAAAGACGAGACGGTTACATGACGAAGTGTAATCATGGCCCAAAATCGCGAGGATGCTGGAATGGCGACTTCGACATCGACACGGATATGGATATACATTGGCCTAACACTGGAAAGACCGTCAAGTATCACTTGACAATTTCAAATGCAACCGGAGCCCCGGACGGGTTTGAGAGACCAATTTTACTGATCAACGGCCAAACACCTGGACCCGTAAGCGCATCGCCTACACATTGGTCGTGTCTCTACTAACATATTACAGACCATCCTCGCAGATTGGGGCGATGACCTTGAGATTACTGTGACTAACAACCTCCAAAATAACGGTACTGGTTTGCACTGGCATGGGCTTCGGCAACTTGGATCAAACGAGCAAGATGGAGTAAACGGTATTACCGAATGTCCGATCGCGCCCGGTGACTCCAAGGTCTACAAGTTCAAGGCGACACAGTACGGCACTACCGTAAGTTTTCTCAGTCACGCGACATGGGATTGAAATGTTGTTGACGGCCATAGTGGTATCACTCGCACTATTCAGTACAGTACGGCGATGGCCTTGTAGGCCCCATGATCATACGAGGACCAGCAACAGCGAACTACGACATTGATCTTGGTGTGCTGCCAATGACAGATTGGTTCCACGCGACCACCTTCACAGTGAACGCCGCAGCTGTTCATGCCAATGGTCCTCCAGTTGCGGACAACGTTCTTATCAACGGCACAATGACATCGGCCGCTGGAGGAAAATACGCAGAAACAATTCTAACTCCTGGAAAGACGCATTTGTTGCGACTCGTTAACACTGGTATTAATAACTACTTACATGTCGGCCTCGATGGACATTCTTTTCAGGTCATCTCTGCTGATTTCACGCCAATCGAGCCTTTCTACACTGACAACCTTGTTCTTTCAGTCGGTAAGTCGAGCCGAATCGTTTCTCATCTACCTGCCCGTTGCGATTTTCACAGTATGTGCTTGTGCGACGCGCACCCGCCCACGAAAATGCAGTCACGATAACTACTGTTGGAGAACGTTTCACTAACATGATCACTAGGCCAACGTTATGAGATCATTATCAACGCGACTGAGCCTATTGGTAATTACTGGTGGCGTGTAGGCACTGGCGGTAGATGTGATGGTCCCAATGCAAATGCGGCGAACATCAAGAGCATCTTCAGATATGCTGGCGCACCAGCTGGTGAGCCCGACTCGACTGCTAGGGTTCTACCGGTGGGCTGTTATGACGAGCAAAACATCGTCCCATACGCCAAGACGACTGTTCCCCAGGAGATGCCTGAGTCACTGACTTTCGGTTTCAACGACAACTACACCAGCGATGTAACGCAGAGCCAGGGACTGGTGCAGTGGCTCGTCAATGGCAACCCGATGGCAGTCGACCTTGACCGACCCACACTGCAACTTGTGCTAGATGGTAACGTCACGTATGGAAATAACCGACATGTGTTTAAGGTTGATGAAAAGCACAAGGTGAGTCTCCAGCATTCGATATACAGTTTTTCACAACTAACAATCTTTGCAGTGGCAATACTGGGTCATCCAACAGGACACCACCAACAACACTGCGCCACCACTACCTCATCCCATTCATCTTCACGGCCATGACTTCTACGTTCTGGACCAGCAAGAGAATGCGGTCTGGAATGGTGACATTTCCCGCCTCAAGACCGACAACCCCATCCGGCGCGACACCGCCAATCTTCCAGCCAGAGGCTACCTCGTTCTTGCCTTCGAGTCTGACAATCCAGGAGCATGGCTGATGCACTGCCATATCCCGTTCCACGTGGCAGCAGGTCTCGGTGTGCAGTTTCTTGAGCGTGAGTCAGAGATCACGGCTAAGGATGGCTTCGCCGAAATGAAGAGGACCTGCAAGAACTGGCAAACGTACCACACAGAGTTCCATCCCAACGGTATACTCTTTCCTGGAGACTCTGGACTATAGGCGGTTGGAGAATCGACGCCTTTCGTCTTCTATTCGCTGTATCACTTCTTCTTCTTCTTCTTCTTCTTCTTCTTCTTCTTCTTCTTCTTCTTCTTCTTCTTCTTCTTCTTCTTCTTCTTCTTCTTCTCCTCTTTTCTTTCTATGACTGTCCGTCATGAATGCCTGGGCAAAATGGCATTATGTCACCGTCTCATGGACGCGCTCTGCTTAGCAATCGGTAGGGTATTCTAGCCATGGTAATAATGATAATTATGAAATGAGCAATCCGTTCAAACAACCCCACCAACACCTAAATTCAGACTTGCAACAGGTCATGCATAGAAGTCCATCAACGCGACCCTGCAGCTAGAAACCACCTCGCATCCAGGCATCACCACTGACCCCTATCGCGATTTCTAATCTCTTTCGGCGATCAACATCCCGCCGTGCCGATATTGTGATGCAAGTTGACGTTCCATCCGCCACCCCGTTGTTTTTCCTTGGTACAGTCTCGGCCCCTGGCGCATCACGCATCATGCCGAACCTGAACCACGGTAGCATGGTAGGCAGTTCAGGACGCGCAGCATTAGTCCGAGTAGCCACATGATGAAGCTCGGTCGCTGGGAAAAGAATGAAAAGAAAAAGAAGCTAGGTGCGATAGCGGGCAGTTGGCGGCACTGCTAGCTTTTGTACTAGAGGAAGGACAAGGCTGGAGTTATTATTGTTTTGACCGAACAGCTTGGAAGAGAAGCTTGGAGGAAGGTGGCACCCGACCTCTTCATCAAAGTTTTCACGCTTTCCAGTATGGACAGAGCTGTCGTGCGTCTGTGGCACATAAATCTAGAGCCTCTCGAGGTCATCATTCACACATTGCGTTATATGGAAGGGATCGTCGTTCGACATTGACAAGTGGAAAATTATCCAGGAAAAAAGCGTCTATAACTCGAGCGACGCCTAAAGTTTCAATGCACGGTAGACATATCTGCTGTCTTCTACGTTGAGGTGCTGATGGAACAGCACTGAAGGTCTATCTTTCCAGTATATGATAGATAGAGACATTCCACGCTGTCTGATATTTGCATCACGCAAGACCAAATACAGCCCTTTGCTTCTTCTTTCAATCCCTTATAATTAATCTACTCTTAGCCTGGTCCAAGGGACTACAACGCGGCAACGTAAGCAGCGCAGCAATAGCGATAGCTCTAAAAGCAGCGAATTTCCCTCTATGCACATAGCCGCAGGAGCATTGGCGTACTTCCGCCAAGATGAAAACTGCTGCTACATGCTGGTATAATAATGAGGACACGATCGGTTTGGCCATAAACTCGATTATTGTATGTTAGTTATCGATGCATCAAAGACTGTGAGCTGACCTCAGACTTTCCGAGTACGTTGTTTTTTGGCCTTGGAGTCCAAACTTTTAGCATGCGATATGGGAACTGAATTCTCGGCTGAGCGCTTTCGTGGAGCCGTTGTAGTGGCGGTAGTGGATGGTGAATATTTGAGTGCAAGAAGATTCTGGGTAGGCCGCCTAATGTTTGATGCTTGTGGTATAGACGAGTTAAAGTGGTAAATGTTGATCTGGATGTGGAAATTCATCTGACTAATCTCAACTAGCAAGCCTGCCTTCTGCTTATGGAGCTCGGCCACAATGGTTTCGAGATCTGTAGTGTGTCTTGCAGTTTTTCGACTGCATCAACAAGCTCTTCGTGCTTAGGTTCGAGCGCCTCCATGTTGTCGCTCATATTGCTCTCCGCCACCAGCTTTTGAACTTCTCGCCCATCATTGTCCTATCTGTCCTGAGAGATGTACACTTTGACCATCCATGTTTCTGACTCAGCCATAATAATAGTTTGCAGTGACCGCTCTCCTGAAGTGTCAAGAGCTGCGTGTCTTTCGCAGCGAGTTGAAGATACCTGTAGTTCTTCGCCTATTTAAATCAAGAGTTGTCTTGCCTAGGCTGTCTATGACGGTTTGATCTTGATTAACTGACATGATCGTAATATGCGTCTTTGTTGAGCAGAAGGTGCCGCTTTACAGCTGACACTAACATTTGAGAGGCTTCTATTAGGTTTAAAATATAGGGAGACCACCTGCAGAGGAGCCTGGAGTACACATGTTGTATGGTGCATTGCAGGCTCTATGACTCGCGAGACAAGGTACAATGCTCATCGTGAGAGCCCACAGTGAATTACTGCAACTTGTTCTCATCTAGCCATGAGGAATGGGTCTGAATCAGGAGATTGGAAACGTCTTGTTTATAGTCCACCATTACATTCATGGTTGGAAGATGCGCGATACTTCCCGCACATAGCACGTGAAAGGCCCCATTGACCTCACCTGTCCGGATTGATGCGCAACGAACGTTACTTAGGCCTTTTAATTGGATTAGCAAGGCCATGAAGCAAGCTTTCCTCTTCGTCCTCAACAACCTACCCTACCCTTATCTTGTTTCCTTCTGTGTACACTCATTGCGTCCCCCCACTGCTCCCACTCAATCGCGCTAGAGGAATCTTATTGTTTTGGGGCTCTCAGTCTATCAACTACGCGCCATCCGATGCGTTCCTACCGTCCAGTAAATTGGTATCATTGTCTACTGAGGTCCCGTCGGGTTTTGCTACTCAAACTTTTGCTGCAAGCGATTGCGGGCAATGCGACCGAGAGGCCGTCGCACGTAGGAGAGCGACATATGCTGCAGGAGACAGCGGGCAGTGCGAACCGCAAGGTTCGGCTGATCTAGAATGGAGTATTGGGTTCACAGCAGAACTGTGGGCTATGCGAGTCACAGGATTCGACGTACATATGAGAGGCGTGTACCACAAGTTTTACTGCGGTTAATGTGAACCTAGTTCGTCGTACATCGAGATCATGCAGGATGTGAAAGCTAGCTGCAAGCAATTTGCTTATATTGTAGGTACAAGCCTATACCACAGATCTTCTCCTCATGATAGATATGCGCGTCAATCTGCAGTCACTGTAAACATATCTTTTTCATTGTGTGCTGGCCCTTGCGGCAGGTCTTGAAGACGGGGAGAAGTGAGAGATCGAAGGAAGGACGAGGATAATCAAAACTCCTCGTGGCTTCAACGACTGCTGTTGGCAGAGTATCCGGCGTCGTGCCATAGCTCTATTGTTCAGCAACCAGCTCCGACACGTCAACAGCTCCCAAATCGTGTTCTTGTTTCATGGGTCTCCGTACTGCTCTCAGAAAGCTGCTCTAGCTTGATGGATATGGTCGGTGGCGATGTCGTTGTGGATGTAAGAAGCTGCCAGCTATGTGCGAGGTTGGCGTCGCTGGGGCGCTAGCTCTCCTAGCGCCTTCGAAGTACCTGCCTGTCAACTGTCGTGGCTTAGGTCCTCAATACAGCTCGACATTAATTCCAGTTCTGCACATTTACTATTTGCGCATGTCTCTGTAACTCGGAAATTTCATTTCATATTCGTTCAGGCACGCTTCATCTGGATTTATCACCCCTCATAGTCCCACAGCCTTCACTCTTACGAGCGAGAACTCGTTACTCATCTCACCTTCCCCTCCTTAGCCGGCAAGACTCGACATTGCATAATTGATCCACCTATTGACCCTTCCCTTCTTTCTCCTGTCCCTGCCCTCCTTTAACTCCTCATGATTACTCTGGTTTACTTTCTCATCGGCTTTTCGCTGTTCTTCAAGCTTTAATTGTTTCTCTACTGCTACTAGTTAGGGAACAACTTATTGCAAACGCCAGGACTTGCTATACATTCTGCTTTGCTGAACGAATTTGCTCCAATTCCAGCGCTATCCATGGTGATAAATCTGCTGCAGGCGATGCTTCGGCGATTGTAGGCAGCGCACCAGTGATTCCAACAAAGGAAGAATATATGTCAGAAAAGAACTACTAGTGCAATTGAATTTTTATGAAACTCTCAGAATCCTGATTTTTGAAGCTGTAGTAGAAGTTCGTGGTGACCATAAATAGGTTATCATATGATTCGAAGGATTCGCTTCGATGCAGGTGGAGTGGCTGAGCACTGCCTTTGCTATTCGACGTAACATAAAACTAGACGTGATCAGTAACAACAATGCGGAGGACCTTAGACCGTTCTGAAAATGGCAAATTGTCTGGGAAGGAAGGATGGAAGAATTCTTTGCACGTCATAACATGATTGATATTACTATGCTCAACCACAGAACTTGAGTCCATTGCCCACATGATTTTCATGTCATTGTTATCGCTATTGCAAACCATCGCATAACGCGAGTGGCCATAATATATTTTCTACTGCATGAATTTCTCAACCTCTGAGAAAGCCAAGCAGCCATCGCCCGAAATCTATTTCTTGGAAGCGACTTTGGCGAGGTCGGCAAGGGCTTCGCGACGCTTGAACTTGGCATCCTGGATTACGCCTACTTGTGTCAGTTTTGCTCCATTGTAAAGATATTGTTTTCACGTACTAGCATCGGCATCACTGCTGAAGTTGCCAGACCATGTGATGAATGTCTTGTTCTCGTGAGTGCCGGATGTGACGGGGTATACGCGGATAGTTGAAACGACGGAAGAGTACGAGAGCTCGGGCTTGGAGGTGATGACAGAGTATGTGATGAAGTGGTCGATTGACTGCAAACACAAGTCAGTAGCTGCAGGGTATGCTTGCATAGCTGCATCACTTACGGAGTGCTCCTCTTGCTTGACCTCAAGCTCGGCACCGTCCTTGAAGGTCCACTTGACGATGTCCGTCTCTTCTGAAGTTCCCTTGACGAACTCACTCTTCTCGAGCTTGGACCAGAACTTGCTGAAGTCCTGGAGCTTGATCAAGTGCCAAACATCGCTGAAAGACGCGTCGATGACAGCTGACTCGCTGACTGAGGTGGAGGTGGGGATACTTCCAGACATGTTGACTCGGGTGGTACAATTGGGAGTGTGTTGACTGGTTCTAAGGGTGGATGGTTGGTTGAATGGAGATTGGTGGTGATGGTTGTAGGGCAGAAGAGAAGTTTGGTGGGGCACCCACTTTGTTGCAGACTAGTAACGTCATTAGCAAAGCTGCAGCTACCCCTCCTCTACAATGCCCTTGCTCAACATCTCGCCACTAAGCACCTTCATTCTTTTAGAAAGTGACATGTGAGTACAGGTTACATCTAGTTCTGTCATGACTCAACATTTTCTCCTGCTTCTCGTCTAGACTGTTACCACTTCTTGCACTTCAGACTCTGCATGGAACTCTAATAGGCTGCGACAGCAAGGCTGTCATACGCTAACATCACAAGGGATGCACATCTGGGTACACTGGACATGGCGAATATGTATAGCTGCAGGGTATGACTTCTTCCATGAGATATCCAGTGTTATCTAAGGAATTCCCACAACATGAGCGTACCGGGGCTTTTCCTTTTGACAACATTCGAGCCCATTCATTATTAGCTTTTGAGAGTGGGCAAAGGATACCTGCGCCGGTCTTCATGACCTATCTGATGAGATGAGAGCGCACCCTCAGAAGATACCTGCAGCCAATCATGCTCGTGCCGCCACAGCCACCGCCACAACGGAGGAGATCAAGCCCCGATCTACCCGAACTTCTGGACGCGCAACACCCGTTTGCCTACTCACCACCTGGCTAGGCGACGCTCTAGAGACGCGGCCTGGAAGCCTATTGTCGATGGTCCTTCTGGTAACTTCTGTAAGCTTATCCAGGCTACACAAAATGACGAGCGATTGGTTTCTGGCCGCAAATGGCAGGATTGGTCACCAACAGGGCTGCGTGGCGGATAAATCAAGG